>NC_064645.1:586408297-587658297 GCF_023864345.2 Schistocerca serialis cubense | reverse complement strand
ATAAATCAAATGCAAAGATGTAAAAATATGCCAAAGCCGAAACCGGCGGTCTGGGCTCCACGTGCAGAATACTGTGCTGAGAGCGCCCAGAACGAGAAAGGAATCACTACCACCAGAGTAAAAGAATGGCCAACCTACCTAAAATCAAGAAAGCTGTCGAAACTACACGCCTCACAGGACAGCAGTGGCAAGGTGAGGAAACGTACACTGCCGTTACTTACACTAACCCCCAGGGCAGGTAACTGGGGCGTTAGCGGCCATGAAGCAGAAAAAAATAAACCTGGTTGAACTTAACAAATAGTAACAAACTGAACGCAATAAACAGTAATTAGAAGTTCAGGAAAGCTAATCAGATTTGCCTTCCCCAAGCACTTCACTCGCTGCTCTTCACCTCGGCAACACTACGAGCAGCAACACGAACCCAAGTCACCGGAGAATCGCAAGATCTCACAATGGTGGAGGTTTCTCTACTTGAATCCAAATGCACTCAACTTAAAGCTTGCAGGATCCGATTTACGACGAGGTCGTGCACCCTCGTGACCACAGGCGTTCGATCCGGCAGTCCATGTGCGCCACCAGCGGTATTGGCGTGTTCTCGCACTGCGCGGACCTGGATCCTTCTGAGTCCCCAACCGAACTGCACATCGACACGAACCGGAAGAACAACAACGTCGCCCCAAAGATAGGGCCACAGTTACTACATATCTATAACCTCCGCTGTTGCCACTAGCGTACAGGCAACGCTTGCGACATCAAGTGGTGCCAGTCAACACGAAGGTAAACAACCGCAATCACGTCAACTAAACGATACGGTCTGCCCTCCAACAGTGGACGGAAACCTACCAACAGCACCAACGCGAGCAGCAGCACGGCTCACAGTCATAGAGAAATCGCTTCATTCACAGAAGGTAGGTGAGGTCTATGCGTTATCACAGAGGTAGGATAACCGACCAAATTTCTGATGCTACTATCACCAGTGAAGTGCAACTTGTTTCTTGAATTTGTGAAGTAGCTGTATGACGAGGAACTAACTGTTGGCTGGTACCAGTAAGCTGGGACAATATGCCACACGTCTGAACCGAGTACGGCTGCAGTCGAATCATTTTTCCCTGACAGTCGTTTCCAAAATATTATGGCACGCAAGATCACTGAACTCGACCACTTATTTCCGTTCAAGTTGAGGTGTGCAAGAACTGGACGGCTTACATGAGAACATGCACCCTAAAATCCCTGATACTCCAGCAGCAACGGTCATGACAGTGCAGCGCCGTGTTGAACTGTGTATACAGGTGGAAGGAGGCTAATTCCGGAGCATTTTGTAATGTATATGCATTTCTCAAACACAAAAATCTGTTATGTGCAAACTGGGTTTCATATCCTCTTTTGCTGACATATTTATAACTTTTTTTTTCCAGGGTCCTTTACGAGTGGGGCACTTGTTTTAAGTAACCCATGCTTGAAGTAGATTGTGTGACTGTTACATTACCACCACCGTATATGTCGCGTGTGGGCAACAAGAACAAGATGAGAGGGATTATAACAAGTGCATAGTCGTACAGACAGTCATTCTTCCCTCGCTCTATGTGTGGGCGAAATAGGAAAGAAAATCGATGATATTCGTACGATATAAATTCTGCCATGCACTGTATAGTGACTTGCGAAATGCATATCATATACAGGGTGTTTCAAAAATGACCGGTATATTTGAAACGGCAATAAAAACTAAACGAGCAGCGATAGAAATACACCGTTTGTTGCAATATGCTTGGGACAACAGTACATTTTCAGGCAGACAAACTTTCGAAATTACAGTAGTTACAATTTTCAACAACAGATGGCGCTGCAAGTGATGTGAAAGATATAGAAGACAACGCAGTCTGTGGGTGCGCCATTCTGTACGTCGTCTTTCTGCTGTAAGCGTGTGCTGTTCACAACGTGCAAGTGTGCTGCAGACAACATGGTTTATTCCTTAGAACAGAGGATTTTTTTGGTGTTGGAATTCCACCGCCTAGAACACAGTGTTGTTGCAACAAGACGATGTTTTCAACGGAGGTTTAATGTAACCAAAGGACCGAAAAGCGATACAATAAAGGATCTGTTTGAAAAATTTCAACGGACTGGGAACGTGACGGACGAACGTGCTGGAAAGGTAGGGCGACCGCATACGGCAACCACAGAGGGCAACGCGCAGCTAGTGCAGCAGGTGATCCAACAGCGGCCTCGGGTTTCCGTTCGCCGTGTTGCAGCTGCGGTCCAAATGACGCCAACGTCCACGTATCGTCTCATGCGCCAGAGTTTACACCTCTATCCATACAAAATTCAAACGCGGAAACCCCTCAGTGCCGCTACCATTGCTGCACGAGAGACATTCGCTAACGATATAGTGCACAGGATTGATGACGACGATATGCATATGGGCAGCATTTGGTTTACTGACGAAGCTTATTTTTACCTGGACGGCTTCGTCAATAAACAGAACTGGCGCATATGGGGAACCGAAAACCCCCATGTTGCAGTCCCATCGTCCCTGCATCCTCAAAAAGTACTGGTCTGGGCCGCCATTTCTTCCAAAGGAATCATTGGCCCATTTTTCAGATCCGAAACGATTACTGCATCACGCTATCTGGACATTCTTCGTGAATTTGTGGCGGTACAAACTGCCTTAGACGACACTGCGAACACCTCGTGGTTTATGCAAGATGGTGCCCGGCCACATCGCACGGCCGACGTCTTTAATTTCCTGAATGAATATTTCGATGATCGTGTGATTGCTTTGGGCTATCCGAAACATACAGGAGGCGGCGTGGATTGGCCTCCCTATTCGCCAGACATGATCCCCTGTGACTTCTTTCTGTGGGGACACTTGAAAGACCAGGTGTACCGCCAGAATCCAGAAACAATTGAACAGCTGAAGCAGTACATCTCATCTGCATGTGAAGCCATTCCGCCAGACACGTTGTCAAAGGTTTGGGGTAATTTCATTCAGAGACTACGCCATATTATTGCTACGCATGGTGGATATGTGGAAAATATCGTACTATAGAGTTTCCCAGACCGCACCGCCATCTGTTGTTGAAAATTGTAACTACTGTAATTTCGAAAGTTTGTCTGCCTGAAAATGTACTGTTGTCCCAAGCATATTGCAACAAACGGTGTATTTCTATCGCTGCTCGTTTAGTTTTTATTGCCGTTTCAAATATACCGGTCATTTTTGAAACACCCTGTAGATGTTGTACATGCTCTGGTGATGTAGAAGTTGGAGCAGAAAGCGAAAAGCTTGCCTGAGGCTCATGGTACGACACAAGTCTGAGAGTGGACCGCATTATAACACCTCAGCAACCAGCAGCTCATTTCAGCTGATTCCAGGAAGGGACTGTGCGGCCGCGGCGGTTTCCCTGTGATATCGCCCGGAATTGGGGACCATCAGCCGGCAGGGTTGCGAGGAGTCAGACCGGCGGGAGGGGGGTGCAGAAGGGGAGGAGTAGCTTTCCGTACCCACTCGAGAACTTTGTCCCTCCGTTGTGACACAGTGCGGGGCAATGAATTCTACATGTAGCGGCAGATTAGCAAAGTTTTAATTGAGCACTCTATCCGGCCGAGTCCGCTGCCGCCGCCGCCGCCACAGCTTCCTCGCTGGCTTATATTGTGCGCTCCGGCTAAGTAGCGACCGTATCTCTCTGCTTTATTGGCCGCCTGTCGAAAGACAAGATCCACAAGTCGTTCCCGTAGTGTCAAAAGTCAGTACAATGAAAACTAAACGCATACTTCTTACATCAAATTTCAGCTACTAGTTGCCACTTCTGTTCCTATTCTAACTAATTTTGTAGATAATTTGATATATTCTGCCTTTCAGCAAATAATTATCGGTTTTCAGTTAATAGTAATAATGTTATAATAAGCGGCACGGGGACGTTTTAAGGGAAATAATCTGCAGTTTAAAAGAACAGTAGCGAATATGAATAAAACTGTCGTTATATTACGTGTGTCAGTTTGCGACCGAACCTCCGAATCTTTCCATTAGTAAATGGGGTATGTTCTCATGTGACTCCGTTGTTTTAACCCCTCCACTGACAGAATGACCCGCTTCCTACTTCCGTATGTATAAAGCCAATACGGACTTGTAGCTGTCACGCCTTTGCGCTTACTGCTACGTATTTTAACCGTAAATAGCTCAGCCCTAATGGTAAAAGTTAGTAGTGAATTCTGGCGTTATTAATCTTTGAAGACAGCACAGCTGCCACAAGCTCAGCTCACTTTTACTCCACTCCTACCCTCGCCATTACACCACATTAACTAGGTGCTACATGGACCTTGCTAAATTCACTTGCGTATACATTTTTGACTGTTACTCGCCAGTATTTACCTAATGATTAGTACACTCCTAACCGGACTATTTCCCAAAGAGCTGTGGTGATTGAACGGGTTCGATCCACGGCCTACAGTGCCCTACAGTTCACACGGTAACACTGCCTACCTGACCCACTTAACTTGGTAGTGAGCTTATGTATCCAATCACCACTGCTAGCAGCAGTAGATAATCCTATCAGCACGACGAGAGCAGCAGACTTACCGTCGAATCCTCCTGAAAATACTTATAACTACGGTCGCCAGCTCTGAAGGAGCAAAAGAATAAATCAGTTTTTTGGCTCGTTTCAAAGTGAAACGGCTTAAGTTGAATTTAAACTTAATTATGAATATTACTATTTCTGATCATTCTAGGTGATTCTACAAAGCAAATACTCTCTCAATTTCTGTGAGTTGGCTTGGTAATTACCACCAAGACAATTTAAGCAACTTAGGTTAACAAACTTCTACCCTTCAACTTATTTAATGATTTTGGGATATTACTCTTTGGACAATTGCTGTAGAATTAGTTAAGTGACTTTACTTGAAAGGTTACTCAGAAAAATTTAAGTAACTATAAATAGGCGACTCATTCTGGTGTGACCATTGCTCTTTTCTACATTCTTAAACGCTAAAGTATTCTACAACCAAAAGAATTGTAAATGAAAGAGGCGATGGTGGCCTCAGTCTGATTTCACTACACTATGTTTCAGGTTACTACACTTTACAATGAACAACATGCGTCGTAATTTTACTCATTACTATATTCTGTCCTGTGCACTTGCACAAAAGAAAACTGGTATTCTCCTTTTACATGTATACAAAGTTCGACTTAACAATTTCAAGCAGTCTTGCCTTGGGTAGACGTGTCGGTGCTGGTGGTGAGATGCATGTGGCTAACGCAGCTCTTCCTCTTCACGCCTCGTGCCCTTAATGGCGGCTGGAACTACGAGCTGTAGCACTCGTATAAGCTACTGCGCGTCCGCCATAAAATCTGGGCGCAGGAGCTCTTACAATCAGCCCCAGTGGCATAGAGACGGCTTCGACAACCATTCGTCGCGTTCTACTCCACAAACGGCGACGATATTCTCCTTTTCGCTGTTGCACAGTCACTTTTGCGTGAGCACAGTTATGCACGTCCGCTCACGTCAACACTCCCCAGGCCATTCCATTGTTCCGTCCCTGTGTCTCCAGCTACCTCTAGCTACGCTCGTACCACCAAGAGTGGGGGTGTTCCCCTACCACCTTTTCACCGAAATCATTTAGTATTTAAGAATATTTATATTTATTACCCTGGAGTTCATACCAGTCATAATAATTTACTACTAGCGCTTTATAACATTAAATCATACAGTAATAGCTTATAATTACCAAGAAAAAGAATACATTTGACTCCGAGAGCTTATTGCATTGTCTGAGACAGCGCTAATTCCCAGTGTCGCCAATAGATGGCATCAGGGTGCACTCCCTGGCAGTCTCACACCAGCGCGCCCGTTTCCGACGCGCGGGCTCCAAATTACTGTCAGCCCACCATCATTTCAGTTCCGTTACAAGTTGTAGGAAATGCTAACTTATATAAACCTGGATCACTTTTTATTCTGTCACTGAGTATATCCATTTAGACTACGATATGTTAAATATGTTTTAATTTCGGTGAGAGTATTTAATTACTAATCAATAAGCCAGTACACCATATTTAAGAGCTCTATCTAATTCGTTTACTTTGGATGTCGGCTCAGGAATAAGCTGAAACAACCAAACAGTGTACAGGAGTTGGATAAGAATATAGAAATACTCAAAAGACAACATATTATCAATCCTAATATGGCGCAGGAAGAAATAGGCTGGTGGGGCTCTGACCCCAATTTTGATATCAAAATGACATCAAAATAATTATGTAGATCAATTAAGTAATCCATTAATAACCCCCACATGCGCCTTTATGTGTGTCCCTTGCCGCTCCCTTCCCCCAACAATTGTAAATGGCGGTAAACTGATTTTTTTAGGTAAATTCAGAAATTGATGGGAAATTCAAATTTATCGACGGGAATATCAAATTTGTCCATTCACCTTGAGGTTCGGAGACCAGCCGACCTAGTTCAAAACACCACCACCACTAGAGGGTGCTGTTGGCCCTCCCCCACCACCCTTTCCCCTGCCCACCCCACCCCTGCCCCATCTCTCCTCCTCTCCCCTCCGCTCCCCCCCCTTCCCTCCTCATATTGAAATTTCCGGGAAAAGGTCTCTGTGCTGTGCTGCGCCGCTGGACAGGACAGACGAAAGTCTTTATTTTCTATGAAGCCATGGGCGCTACTTGCGACACAGACATACATAAAACAGAGCAGAGTTGGAAGCTGTAAACAGAAATAACGAAGCACATCTGGTAAGCAATTAGAGAATATACTTATGGAAAAATAAATCTGAGCAGCAACAGAAATCAACTCTCTACACATTCAACCCCCTGTTGCAGATCCTTACAGGGTTGTGGAGGGCAAATCAATGAAAATGTAGAACTGTTTCCAGACTTCGACTTTCCATCAAGTGAAGCACTACATAAGTCTGAAGACATACTCTTTGATGGGTCAAAGCAGAACACGAAATTGTTTTCGGACTTCGAGTTTCCAGCACATCCATCATCTGCACCGCTCGTTCAGTCTCATATGGGTACAAAGCGACTGCTACTATACTTTTCATGATCATTCTACCCAAAATCTATGCATGTGGATCATCAGGAAGAGTGGAAGTCTTAAGATTTTTTAGTAGACCGCTGTATAAGATGCGCAAATATTCTCATAGAAAATTAAACAACACAAGAGATGTTAGTATTACCCTCTTCAGTCCCGACGTACACATGTGTGCACATCAGGTCTTTGTAGTGTCATCCTGCCAAATGACGTTTTCCTGAATTGAGACCTGATGTGCACGACTGTGCACATCATGCGGTTTCTGTTTCTGCCGCTAGGTCGTGCGCAAGTCAGTTTTGGCGGGTTTTCTTGCATCCTGAAACTTCCGATCTGAAGGATGGCGTCATCTGCGACACGCGAGAAAGGTAAATTCAGTTTCAATAATCCTTTTTGAATTGTATTACTGTTTTTATCGTGTCTTACTCCAAACAAGACATCAAGAAAGTGATATGTGTATGCAATGAAAACGATAGTTTCGTTGTTTTACAAACATCGACTGTTGAATTTGAAGTACACATTTGTGTACATCAGGTCTTAGCTCACAGAATGTAGTGGTACTAACGCTAAGACTGATCTCATTGTGAAATCGTAATTTAAAACGTAATCTAAATTAAAGTCGAAAGTTTAGCTACTAATACACTAGGAGAGCACATAGGTTGTTTTGGTTGTTGTGGTGTAATGGGTAGCGTGTTGGATTCGCAACACATAGGTCATGGGTACAAATCCTTGTGAAAACTTTAAAGTTTTTAATTTTGTTACTAGGTTCAGTTTCATTTCTTTGTTCCATTACATCAACAGTTACTTTCACTTTATTTCATTTTCGATTCTCAGCTCTAACAGACCATGAAATTATAAAACTGCTCGAGACGAGTGACTTGAGTTCCTCGTCAGACGAAGATGATCCTGTTGCTGAACCTCCAACTCCACCTGAACGGATTGTTGTGCTTGAAGTTGAAGGATGCAATGTGGATGTTACTCCTGAGGCACCTGCATCAGCTTCATCTTCACACTGACGTCCGCTAAGATGGAGGCAATCTAAGTAAGCAACACATTGGTGTAGTTCTGTGTGTCATCTGACACGATTTAGATCAGTACTTTTCAGTGGTACTATATGTTTGCAGGATGTGTAACCGACAGCCTTCTGACGACAACTTTGAAGAGCAGACTGATGGTGAACTGAGAAACCCTTCACAGTTTTTCTTCGAGTACTTCGATAAAAATTTCTGGAAAAATGTTGCAGGACAAACTAATTTATATCATTGCCAAAAGAACTCAAAAAGTCTGGATACAAATACTGATGAAATTTTGTCCCTTGTCGGAATTGAGATATTGATGGGTACATTGAAATTGCCCCAGGCAAGACTTTACTGGAATATGCAACTGGATATTCCACTTGTATCATCAACCATGACAGGAGATAGATACTACAAATTACGAAATAATCTGCTTTTTGTAAATAATTTGGAAGATCATGACGTAAATGACAAACTTTGGAAGGTGAGACCTTTAATTGATGCTTTTAGAAATAAATGTATTAGTTTACCCAGGTCTCAACACCTTTCTGTGGATGAACAGATTATTCCATTCACGGGGAGTTCAAATGGTTCTGAGCACTATGGGACTCAACTGCTGAGGTCATTAGTCCCCTAGAACTTAGAACTAGTTAAACCTAACTAACCTAAGGACATCACAAACGTCCATGCCCGAGGCAGGATTCGAACCTACGACCGTAGCGGTCTTGTGGTTCCAGACTGCAGCGCCTTTAACCGCACGGCCACTTCGGCCGGCTCCATTCACGGGGAGATGTAAGATGCGAACATATGTACCTTCCAAACCTAATCCACTTGGCCTCAAAAATTTTATTTTAGCGTCATCAGATGGACTTGTCCTTCATTTTGCTACATACACTGGCAAAGGAACAATTCCTGACAGCGATCAAAAAGAACATGGCCTGGGAGCGGGTATACTCAAACTACTAGCTAGAACTATACCCAATGATTACAATCATGTAATTAACAGTGACAGATTTTTCACCAGTTCAAAATCTGTTCAACTTTTACTAGACAGGAATATATTTCACTGTGATGGCCAATAGAATAAAAGAAGTAGCTTCTAAGTTCAAGAGAGATCAGGAGCTGCAGCGGGGGCAATGGAATGAGTACGTAAGGGAGGACCAGGAAATTTGTGCCCTCAAATGGAAGGACAACAAATCCGTCACTTTGTTATCCTCGTGCATAGGGAGCGAACCAGAGGGTACCTGCAAACGATGGTGTAATGCAGAAAAAGCAAAGGTTAGTGTCAAACAACCAGCCATCATCAAAAGCTATAATCGCAATATGGGTGGCATTGATCTTTGTGATAGATACATGGCATACTATAGGTCAAACATCAGAACAAAAAAGTGGACTGTCAGAGTATTCAACCACTTCACTGATTCGTGGATTATGTACAAAAGGTGTTGTCAAAAAGAAGGGATACCAAAACAGAAGTGGACGTCTCTCATAAACTTCAGAATTCACTTCTCCCACGACTTGGTAAAGTCTTCAAAAATTGTAGACTCACTGGAACTGTCGAAAGAAATTTCTCCGAGTGTGGCACAGGAGTATGTCAGCAGTTCTGATGAAGATGAGCAGCATCAGCCCACAAAACGAAGACGAATTGTACCAAAGCCAACTAGAGAAAGCAAATGTGACAGGGTTGACCACCTTCCTGAATATATTGAGAGTAGTTTTGCCTCAAGGTGTCGGTTACCAGGGTGCAAGTCACGTTCCCGCATAATGTGTAAAAAGTGCAAAGTTTATTTGTGCGTATTGAAAAACAATTGTTTTGCTAAATTCCATAAACATGAGAAGTAATGTGTTCATAAAATGTAATGTGTACATAAAAATGAGAAGTAATGTGTACATTTTTCATTGCTAATAAAAATATGAAAATACTATGAGATCGGCATTTTTTTCTCTGTTGAGACCAAACGTACACACATGTGTACATTCAATTACTCAAACATTATATAAAATAAAATTTCAAAATTAGTTTTTTTGTGTTACTTTGACATCAGATGCACCAAAAAAAGCAACTGAAACATTTTTCCATTCTTTGTTTATCTTCGGGACTGAAGAGGATACGACCATATATGTAAGTAAAATCGTCAAAAAACACGAAAAATGACATAAAATCGATAAAATCTGAAGGAAACCTGGTATTATCACGAAAAATTTATGTGAAGTACGTAAAATTGAGGGCAACGCGGTTAAATGTCCGCCTCTGGTAGCTGAGTGGTCACAGCGACGAAATGTCTTACGTGACGGCCCGGGTTAAAAAAAAAGTTCAGATGTGTCTGATATCTTACGGGACTTAACTGCTAAGGTCATCAGTCCCTAAGCTTACACACTACTTAACCTAAATTGTCCTAAGGACAAACACACACACCCATGCCCGAGGGAGGACTCGAACCTCCACCGGGACCAGCCGCACAGTCCACGATTGCAACGCCTTAGACCGCTCGCCTAATCCGTCGCGGCGGCCCGGGTTCGATTCCTGACTGGGTCGGAGATTTTCTCCGCTCATGGACTGGGTGTTGTGTTGTCCTTATCATCATCGTTTTGTCGCCATCTACAAGCAAGTCGCCGAAGTGGCGTCAACTTGAAAGACTTGCACCAGGTGACCGGCCTACCCGACGGGAGGCCATAGCCACACGGCGTTTCCAATACGATTAAAGGCGTAAAATTGCGAAAACCTGGAAAAATTCGGAAACTGACTGAGAATACATATAATTTTTAAAAAAGCCATGAAATGAGTACTGACAGAAATCAATAAAACTGCAAGTTGTAGAGAAGAGTGGACTGATGCTACATATACACAGTAGTGAAAAGAGAAGGCATTCTACAGATATGGTGTCAAGGCGAAACGGCCGTATTATCCCACACACGAGCAATGCAACCAACACCGGACCATGACTTCTGTCTGCAAGAGGAAGGTTTCCAGCGGTGGTGGTAAACTTCGATAAGATTGTTACATCTCCTCTGGCTGCTGATCATTGTGTTTCTTTCCTTGTAGGATGTTGCTGTTTCCTTGTATGCATTTTCAGCTGCCGACGATCATTTTATAAGACTGTTGTGCACATATCATATTTTCCGAACCATAACTGGTCTTGTCACCATTGTTTATAAAAAAATGGTTCAAATGGCTCTGAGCACTATGGAACTTAACAGCTGTGGTCATCAGTCCCCTAGAACTTAGAACTACTTAAACTTAACTAACCTAAGGACATCACACACATCCATGCCCGAGGCAGGATTCGAACCTGCTACCGTGGCAGTCGTGCGGTTCCGGACTGCGCGCCTAGAACCGCGAGACCACCGCGGCCGGCCATTGTTTATCGATGAGAAACTTTCACAAGAATGTATGTCACACAATGGAAATATATTTCCTACACTGGAGTATTAACAGCATTGCAGTCCTCACAACTAATTGGTTGGAAACCACTCAGCTGTAGCATTATAGTGTCTTTATGTGCTGAACCGAGAACCGCTTGGAATGTTCCACGATCTTATCTCTTTCCGGTACCTTCTTGGCAGTGACACCAAATACTGGAACAATACTTCAAAATTGTTACCACAAGTGATTTACATCAAATGTTTCAAATTTCTTTCCAAAGTGACTGACAGAGGATTGTGAGGTGCTGCAAACCTTGTGTATATGTGCGTACGTTTGCTTGACAATTTTCCTGGCTATGGAGCTACGCTTATCTCAGACACCACTACTACGCATTTCTCTGTTTCCTCATAAGATGCATTATCCATTGCTGGCAATCATTTTATAGGACTAATGCGAGCGTAGCATAATTTCTGTCTGAACTGTAATCGGATGTGAGCACTGGGTGCTATACCACTCCGGAGAGTATAATGTGCGTGTATCACAAACAATTTAAGTTTTGCTGGCGGAGAAGAAAGTAGTTTTACCATCTTATAGTTTGTTACCGTAGTGAGTGGGGCAGAAAACTTGCAGGGTGGATTTATGTCAGGTGCTGGACACGTATGTCCTGGATTATAGTACCGGGTGATCACAAAGTCAGTATAAATTTGAAAACTTAATAAACCACGGAATAATGTAGATAGAATAAAGTATTGCTAGACGCGTGAAAGATCTCTTGTGCGTGTCGTTTGGTGATGATCGTGTGCTCAGCCGCCACTTTCGTCATGCTTGGCCTCCCAGGTCCCCAGACCTCAGTCCGTGCAATTATTGGCTTTGGGGTTACCTGAAGTCGCAAGTGTATCGTGATCGACTGACATCTCTAAGGATGCTGAAAGACAACATCCGACGCCAATGCCTCACCAGAACTCCGGACATGCTTTACAGTGCTGTTCACAACATTATTCCTCGACTACAGCTATTGTTGAGGAATGATGGTAGACGTATTGAGCATTTCCTGTAAAGAACGTCACCTATGCTTTGTCCTACTTTGTTATGCTAATTATTGCTATTCTGATCAGATGAAGCGCCATCTGTCGGACATTTTTTGAACATTTGTATTTTTTTGGTTCAAATAAAACCCCATGTCATTCCAAGAATGTGTGTCAATTTGTACCTCTCTATCTACATTATTTCGTGATTTATTCAATTTTCAAATTTATACTGACTTTTTGATCACCTGGTATTAAGACCGTTGCACTCCACATAACTAATATTTCGGAAACCACATGGCTTTCACATTATTGCATGTTTAAGTGTGTATGTTTGATGATTATTTCTCTCTTGCCAATACCTTCTCAGCACTGACCCCCAACAGTAGAACCATACTTCAGAATTGATAGTACATTTGATTTACATAAAATGCTACAAACTCCGTCCAACTGGAGCTCCATCACACACAAACCACATGTTTCTTCTTAACCGTCAGTTATATCATTATAAAACTCCCATATTTGTTATACACCAAATAGGGGTGCTAATCTGCTTGGCATGCACCCATCTGGAGAGATCTTGTGCACTTGGATGTGTGTCGTGAGTACGACTGACGTGGAACAGTCTTCGCTGAACAGCAGTTACGACCACAGCTCACCCTGTTCCCTCATGAGACATGGAATGTAGCGGGTATAGTACCCTCTTACTTCTGGTGAGTTGCAAGTTAAATCGAAGGCAAAGTGTTGCAGGGAGGACTGGTCAAAGACAATGAAGGGAGATCTTTCCACCTCGAACTTTATCCAATGATTGCGAGACTGCTCTGTGACTCCCATTCACATAGGGAAAGACGATCATTCGTAATTTTAAATTCTGCACTATGACCGAATTGCTAGAAATATGTAGATAACCTAACTGCATTGGCACATAATTCTATCTGGTACATTTTCGTGTATGTACATACTGCGCAGTCATCTGTATACATTCGCAATCGAGCATATAGTACTCGCAAGGTAGTGAAGGGGTGGTTTAGCGATGACACAGAAACTGGGAAGCATGCTGCTGTGTCACTGATTGGCGTTGAAATTACGGAAAATCTGGTAAAATAGTCAAAATTAATCGCACTGTCAACTGTGATGCTCATTACCAGTACATCACCCCATATCAGTGGTGTCTTTTCCATCTCATCCATCCATTGGTACACTGTTGATTACCACATAATGATTTACTAATACCACTTGTTTGAGTTGGAGAGAGTCTTGGTGGGAGCAACACCTTTCGGGAATGGCCAGCACCAAAACTGTGATTTCGTACATGGCTGCAATATGAGGAATCAATGCTCTAGGTCTCTTCGAAATGGAACACCGAGACATCTGCTACTCCGTCACTGTGGAAGGAGATAATGAATGTAGAAGTCATCAACCTTGACAAAGTATTTGGAAACGTTCCACAATGGGGCAATCTCTTCCAGTTTCCATATGTTGCGAAGTCTTCCACATTTTTGTCAATAACAAACACCGTCTCTATCTTATATTTCAACCATCGTGTGTGATGTGGGAGCAACATAGTTTACTCTACGTAACGTGCAGCTTTGTCTGAGAGCCAATCGATCGAAACGTGTTAATGTCAGTTTATAACCTGACTCAGACCTCGAAGTCATGGTAGAAAAACAAAATGTGTCGCTGTGTACAAAGCTGTACCGAGGTAAGGGCCGCAATGACGCAATTTTGAAATGAAATTCGTATGCAAATTAATCAAATTATTTAATTATCCCTCACCCCCGCCACAGATGAGGTCATGTATTTTCCCCAGCCAGCATGTGGTTCTCCCCCACCTACCCACCCTAATCCGTCCCCCTCCCCCACCTATCCTATAGATGGTAATACGTATTTTGGCGGGAATTTCAAATTTTGGCAGGAATTTCATTGTCCCATAACTGCCCTAATGTCCTACCTCCCCCCCCCCCCCCCCCGGTAATCGACAGGATATTAGAAATGGCGGATGCTCTTTTCTGGATTCGAACCTTGGTCCTTCCACCCACACAAGGTAACTGTCCAGATGCAAGAGAGGAAGATTAATTTAATGTACTTTTTTTGTTGGCAATCTTGGGTAAACATCAGCCCTAATTATGAAATTAATCACAAATATTGGTCATAATTACACAACTGTATGCTTATTGCTACACAAGGAGCGCCTAAAATCTCAATACAACTCAAAAATTGACGATGCCTTACAACTGATGTTATTCTGATGGGAAAAAATTTCACAATACCACTCCAAACTAGAGGCAGAATTACTCAGACTCTACCCTTCACGTACAAGCTGACAGGAAAAAGGCTGGAGTGGAAGGAATAATTTTATTTTCTGGCGAGAATTTCTTGACGGGAATTGTGTTCAACTGACTAGATGCTGGTGTTGGACAGAGAGGTGTATAATAAGTGTATTACTTGTAAGCATACAGCTGAGGACTATATCTATCATTGTTTGACATCAGAGTTCGCTACCGATGACTACCGCTGCACTACTAGACAATCACCCTGCAGCTCAGGTAATAGAAATTCAGGAAAGCCAATGCATGCTACCACAATTGATAGAAAATTCATCACTGTTATACTTGAACATCGAAATTGCTGTGAAATAAACCAGCATTCTAATTCATAGATCATAATGCAACATGTGTACAGGGGCATGGGGAAGATTGTCGTCCCAAAAGAGAGGCGAAGGAACAGCGCATATGTTTTCATTGATATGTGGTCACAAACTAGATTTTTTCAAACGGCCAGCTGCTGCTGCTTGTGTGAGGTGCCTATGCTAGCCACAGCTTCTCGCTTTATCTGCTGTTAAGAGTCTTGAGTCCAATGTGTCCCCAGCGAGCATGTGGCTTGACGATCCAGATGGCAGATGGTGTTGTACAACACATCTTCCCACACCACGTGATATGGACACTGAACGAAATGTGCACAGCATTCCTTGTCAAGTACTGCAATCACCATTTCACAGAAATTATCTCCCAACTAGAGCAACACAAATGGCATTCAGATCAGATAAATTCGATGTCTAAAGAGTGTTCATCAAACGATAGTCATTACACAGTAAATGATCAATGCGTTTGTGCTGGCTGATGGGTACCTAAAATGTATTGAAAAGTGTTAAAGTGCAGTTTACAAACTTCGACTGGAAGGAGGACCCACATTTACTATATCTGTGTGACTCTATGCACTAGAGCATCATGGTGCTGCACTCCTAGTGTAAAGGGAGGAGGAAACTCATTTGTACTGAGGATGGTGCCATCTCCTAAGCTGGAGAGGCACCTAACGCCTTCAAATTGAATGACAATGAGTCTTCTGAAACATGATCTGACTTTTCGTATACTTTTGAGAGGGTAAATATATGGTTAAATTCTCTTTCTGATTACAATGAACAGTTGATGAAGTGAACTTGCTTTAATAGTAAAAAAATTATATTGCAACCGAAATACAGAGTATGTGTTTAATGTCAGTACAGCAGCTCATAGTGGCATCAAAGCTATAGTGCAAATGGAGAATGAACAATGAGGTACGAAGGTGGGAATCATTCAAATAGATTGGGCTAAACTGTGCAGCAAACTGACATAAAT
This sequence comes from Schistocerca serialis cubense, assembly GCF_023864345.2. NCBI lineage: Eukaryota > Metazoa > Arthropoda > Insecta > Orthoptera > Acrididae > Schistocerca > Schistocerca serialis. Next base: position 587,642,253 of record NC_064645.1, on the reverse strand, counting down.
ATCAAAGACAACTGACGGCTAAGTACGACACATTCTTTCTTGAAATTCTCATCTTCTGCAGCAGCATTGTCAGTGCAGCATTTATTCACTGTGCTTGCTCTTGCTGTGATGAAATTAACAGCTCGAGATACATCATATGACGTATTTGTAAAGCATCAATACACGTGGTCCACAATGGTGTGCTTTGTTCTAAGGACTGGTCTTAGAAGATGCTAGGTATGTAAGAGAGAGGTTAAAAAACAAGAACAGCTTTTTCTACAAAAAATATCATCCATTAATTCTAATTTTACAACTTCATAAAAAATTGTACTTCATTATCCTTGTACTCATCCTCCCCATCTTTCTCAGGCAGTAACTTCCACCTTGGTGGTTCCTGTGGTGACGTTGGAGATTGCATTGTTGAGCTGTCTGGTAACACTTCTGTCAAATAATAAAAATGAAATTATCTCTATGGATTACAAACATAAAAACACACACAAAGTATCAGCTATGCACTGAAATTCACCACCAATTTTCTGTGTATTAGCAAACCCCACCACAGACACATGATCATAACGAGTCAGACAATATCACTTTTATATTGAATCTCACATGTGGTGATTGGTACCCGTAATTGCAAAACGCACTAGCCAATATTGCATGTAAGCAGCATAAAAGAAGCGGTGCGCAGAATCAGGAGACATCACCTGAGTGAAACACGGCATGTACCTTAACGAACAGAGAGGGAGAGATTTATTCGTATCTGAAAGACGTTAAATACAGTCCTAAACCAGGAACTTGATGCAGGACATCGAATGTTCAGACTAAATTAAAGTACCTTGGGTACGTCACTAATAAGCATAACACTGTGGGTAAGGTTATCGATATCAATAAAAGATGTATAAAATAGATCCAGCAACAATTTAACTTTTGTTCCTCACTGATGGCGTTGTTAGCTGTAAAGTACTGCCTGCAGCCACTAGTGAACTAATGTAACCGTTAGATTCCCTTCAGAATCAAGTACTGTCTACATAAATGGAAACAACGACGATGCATGACTACACTCAAATTTGCTGTCAGTAAGCTATGTAGGGAATCGACACAGCTCCTTTTTTATTTAGGGAAAAGAATGATCTATCAGTTTCACTATCCAAGCAAGTTTAACAGATCGAATCAAGGGTTCGTAAGCCATTAGATGTCTATCGTCATATTAATACATAAATCCTAAAATTGTCGTACAGATTTTTAATATTAATTTTATAAGGAGAGCATTGAACTTATAGATTTCCTACTATACTTTGCCACAGACGTGCACAAAGAAAATAATTATGTCTGTATGTAGCTGTGAAGAGTCATAAAAGGAAGTAGATGCATTCATATTCCTAACTCTGATAATATATTCTCTACGATGCGTTAAAATCACCACTGCGCGAAAATCGGAAATTCCCCCCATCTCTCTCTTCACTAACATCGGTACCAACACCTATCAGTTGCTGTGGTTGAAATGACGCACAAAACTAACAACGTTTCGTGAACTCGAAATCTAGGGACGTTCATGTTTACCTGATTCACTGCAGTAGCACTTGCATACCAGGCAGTTATAGTGCAACATCTGTTAGGTTGATGAAGTTTTAGCACTGCAAAGCAAAATACCGTAGTAACCAAGCCTGTAAGTAACGTCGTACGCAGCCGTCGTTGTTTCGCTTACTTTTCTGTAGAAGTAATTTTGTGTTCATTTACCCCGTCACCAGAAAATTTAAAGTTCCTAATTTTGATTTCTCCATTATGAAAATCTATGACTTCCAACTTCCCTTTATATACGGAAACCATGTTTGATTTAGACTATGCTTAGAAAGGAAAAACTAACAGATTGGAGTAAGACACACAATTTTTTTGAGTAGGAAAGTATTAGGAATCTGGGGACTCATGAACCTAACACAGCTGTTTTATTGGACGATCATAATATTAATATGCGAAAATCGGAAAGTTCTTTGTCTCTCACACTGCTAATATTGGTGCCAACACCTACCAGATGTCTTCGTAGAAACTACAAATGAAAATAAAAAAATCTTTGAAATCAATACCTAGGGACGTTCATGTTTACTTGATTCAAGTGCAGTAATCCGTGCATACCTGGCAGTTACAGCGCAACATCTGTTAGATCTATAAAGCTTCAGAGCTGGAAATCAAAATATTGTAGTAATGAAAGCGTCCCGAGCAGCAAACATACTGTTTATTAGCGTAATTTTTCACTTACTTTTCTGTAGGAGTAACTTTGTGCTCATTTACCTCCGTTGCCACAAAATCTGAAGTAAGTTCCCAATTTTCAATTCATTTAGTTTGATTAGCCACGGCTTCCCTTGTTACACGGAAACTATATTTGTTTTAGGTTATGCCTCGAAGAAGAACACTAACGGGTTGGCCCGAAAGACGAAGACCTAAAGATGCACAGTTTTATGTAGACGAAATAATAGGAATAATGTGGATGTTAATAATAATAATAATTCTATTTTTGTAAGGGAGATAAATTTAAATGATCATCTCACGTAATACCAAATAGTTTGGGGGTTATATCTGCAGTCTGATGAATTTAAGGTGCAGATTTTGTAATGCACATAACGTATCGTCTTAGGTTACTTTACATGAGAAAATGGCTTTCACATTGCACTGTCATAAAGGAAAGTTAATCTGTCGTGATCAGATCCACTGAATCATTTGCTCGAATTTCAACCACAGGCGATACTAGTCCCTATTAATATAAGAAGCTCGGTGTTTCATCCTCGAAATTTCTTTGGACTCTTCGTCACGGTCTGATGTAAATCGAATCAATAGAGAGCTGACAGCAGCTGGACAACATTTTTTGCTGCGTGTGGTAATAATGCCATTGCACAGAGAACTGTTAGAACATGGTTTTCTAGCTTTCAGCATAACTGGCTCGTCAGGTTTTGATGAATGTCGTTTAACACATTAACCTGTATTGATCTGCGTCATGGTACTCGAGAACTAGTGCTTGTAAGAAACTTGTGGTTATTCCACTATCATAGAACTTTCCCTAAGCAATTTTCTAAGTGGTCAAGAACATAGAGACTGGGATTAGTTCACACATAGAACAGAGTGCTGATGGCGATAATTTATTTATTTATTTATTTAACCTGATCAGATTGGGCCCGTCAGGCCCTCTCTTACATCGGACCAGTGTTCCACACATGTAGCATTTCACACATCAGAGCTACATCATGACAACAGTTTAAATAAGAAAATTAGATTACTCTAGTGACAATATGAATAAAGAGTAATGACTGAGACCTAATAAGGTAAATGCTGGCAGTATTTTTACAACAGGTGCTATACATACAAATTATGATAAAAGATATAATATTAACAGTAAAAAAGAAAATCAAATAATAATGATAAACACGAGAAAAATTGGCAATAGTAATGAAGATTTGTGCAGATGTACATTAATATCTTGATGTGTAAAGTAGATGTTTACTAGTATAGCGAGTTTTGGGGAAGGGAGATTTAAGGAGGGGGAAAGAGGGAAGTAATGAGGTGAAGTGCATTCATGTACAGAGGAAGGCATTACTGTTACTGAAGTAGATACGTCATTAACTGTTTTTTGACGCCGGACATGTTTTTAAGTTCTCTAACATAACGCGGGAGGTTATTCCAGAGTCGGGTTCCCGCTACTGTAACTGCAGTGCAACATCAGTTGTCAATCGCACTGGTGGAGACAAGGGAAGATTTCATACATCATATTAACACTGTGGGCAGTCAGTTACATGGATGATGATCAGTTTGTCTCTGTGTGTGTGTGTGTGTGTGTGTGTGTGTGTGAGAGAGAGAGAGAGAGAGAGAGAGAGAGAGAGAGAGAGAGAGAGCGTTGATAGGCATCTAAAATGCACTGAGAAGTGCTAAAGCGCTGTTTACTAACTTCGACTGGAACAATTACACACCCATTTATTATACAGTTCTGACTATTCATTCAAGTTCCGCCTGCAACTCAAACCCCTCCGCTTATGAACACTGTAATGCACTTACCATCGGCCGACTCCACCTCTATCTCCTCCTTTTCTTCCATCTGAAGGTCTTCAATTATGCTGTAAATCTCTTCCCAGAGCTCCTCATCTGTGGATAACATGGAAAACTATGTATATATAATTATATTATTGAAACACTTGCTAGACTCGAAAGGCCCAGAATTATTTCCAACTATATGGAAAGCGAGATCAAATTTCTCCTTATGAAACACTGTCTTGGTAACATTAAGACTGCAACGAGAATTCCACTGTTAAATGCAGAGGTGAGAGCGGACAGGTGGAACGAGTTAATTGAATACATCTATGAGGGGGGAAGATTTTTCTGATGTGTTAGAAGAAGAAGCAGGAGCCGATTTAGACGAGATGGGGGATACAGTATTAGAATCAGAATCTAAGAGAGCTTTGGAGGACTTAAAATCAAATAGGACTGAATTCCATAAGAATATCGAAAATCATTGCGGGAAGTGGCAACAAATTGACCATTCGCGTTGTTCTATAGAGTGAATGAGTCTGGTGACAATACCGTTGGACATTTGGAAAAATATCATCCACACAATTCCGAAGACTGCAAGATCTGACAAGTGCGAGAATTATCGCACAATCAGCTTAACAGCTCATGCACCCACGTTGCTGACAAGGATAATATACAGAAGAATGGACAAGAAAATTGAGTATGAGTTAGACGACGATCAGTTTGGCTTTAGGAAAGGTAAAGACACCAGAGAGGAAACGCTGCGTCGTTGCGGCTTGATAATGGAAGTAAGACTAAAAATGTCGACCTAGAAAAAGCATTCGACAATGTAAAATTGTGCAAGATGTTCGAAATTCTAAGAAAAATATGGGTAAGCTATAGGGAGAGACGGATAACACACAATATGTACAAGAGCCTAGAGGGAATAATAAGTATGTGGACGACCACAGTCGTCTACAAACTTACAATAATAAACGTGGACGATCAAGAACATAGTGCTCGGATTAAAAAGAGTGTAAGACAGGGATATAGGTGATGTCTGTAGGTAGAAGAAGCAACCATGAAAGTAAAAGAAGGGTTCAGGAGTGGAATTAAAATTCATGGTGAAGGGATATCAATGACACAATTCACTAATAAAGTTGCTATGCTGCTTGAAAGTGAACAATAGTTATACGATCTACTGATCGGAATGGTCTAATTGGTACAGAATATGGATTCAGAGAAAATCGAAGAAAGTCGAAAGTAATGAGAAGTAGCAGAAATGAGAAGAGCGATAAATTTAACATCAGGACTGATGGTAAAGAAGTAGATGAAGTTAAGGAATTCTGCTACCTTGATAGCAAAATAACCAATGCTTGACAGAGCAAGGACATCAAAAGCAGACTGTCACTGACAAAAAAGGCATTCCCGTGCAAGAGAAGTCCACTAGTATCAAACAGAAGCCTTAGTCTGAGGAAGAAATTCCTCAGAACGTACGTTTGCAGCACAGCATTTTATGGTAATGAATTATGGACTATAGGAAAACCTAAACAGAAGAGAATCGACGCATTTGAGATGTGGTGCTACAGAGAAATGTTGAAAATTAGGTGGACAGTAGAAGAAGACAGAGATAGGAATATGTGCAGGAAATAATTGAGGACATAGGTTGCAAATGCTAGTCTGAGATGAAGAGGTTGGCACAGGAGAGGAATTCACGCTCGCCATCAAGCACGTCTCCCTCAATTTCCTCCTCTTCCTCCTCCACCTGACCTAGGAGTCCCCCTGCAGGCAGCAACGAAAAAACAAAAAGTTACACCACTGCACATTATTTATTTGTAATTGTATACCAGCTGACTGAAGATGCCGCAACTAGATTACTTCCCTCCATCGAATTCCACAGTGTCTGCTGTGGAGATTGCACCCTCGTCCTCCTCCTTCTCCTCCTCAGCTACACCCATTCACATTAAAATGTGGATTGGTCTCACTTCTTCTTCGAATTGGGCTAGAACCGTATGAAAGAACTAAAATCGTCTTTCGGACTACATATGTATGTGGATGAACGAACGTATGGGATTGATAATAATGAAGGAGAAAGAGGGACTTACAGCAAATCCTAAGACTCATGATAAGCTCCATGATGATGCAAGTCACTGACTGAACCGTGGTGGCTATTGACAAAAGACAGAGCTTGGATGGCCGGTTGTTGTGGGCGGGAGGGGGGAGGGGGGGGGGGAAGGTCGAATACATCCCTATTGGATGAGCTGCCCTAGAATTACCAAACCAGCGGCAGGTGGGGGTGTTTAGTCTGCCAGATTGCTTCCGAATGATTAACTTGTGTCCTGTAGCTACACAACAGACCTTTCTCACCTAACAGACAACGCATACGTTGAATTTGATGAAATGAGAAGCATGCGATCGGGATGCCAACACGTCGAATGAGAATCTGCGGTTATGGGCTGCTACAATCCCTCCAACTTAAGCCAGTGATAGAGCTACATGTAACTGGAGAGCGCTCCATTAACAGTTAATTTACTCAATCAGAATGCCTTTAATTTATAGAATCATTGTGAATAGTGTTGATCAACAGGGGAAATTTGGTAATTTTGTCTGCTTACTTACATACTTCTACATGTAAGAATCTCACTGCAGTGTTTCTGCAGTGAATTTCATTTGGTGTTGCAAAGATGGTATATAAGCGGAGGAATTTGAGTAACTTTTAAAAATATGTATATAAGCGGAGGGTTGAGTCACTTACAGACAGCAGACACATCTTGTGTGTGTGTGGTGGGGGATGGGGGGAGGTTGGGCGGCTGCACCTCATTGTGCCTACTGCAGACCACCAGAGAGGCGTTGCTTCTACATGTGGAGTTCTCGAATGAGATACAAAAAGCTCACAGATGTGCAAGCCCCCAACAATGGTTGGTTTTAATGGCTCTGAGCACTATGGGACTTAACATCTGAGGTCAGCGGTCCCCTAGAACTTAGAACTACTTAAACCTAACTAACCTAAGGACATCACAAACATCCATGCCCGAGGCAGGATTCGAACCTGCGACCGTAGCAGTCGCGCGGCTCCGGACTGAAGCGCCTAGAACCGCACGGCCACCGCGGGCGGCCTCGACAATGTGTCCAATGTCTGACTCAAGGAAAACAATGTTTGTCTGCATTTCATTCCTAAGTGCGTGCCCCATGACACAGCCACAGGATCCCATCAGCTGCAGACCACCAGAGAAGAATTGCTTTTACATGAGGAGAAGAAAAAGAAACAAGGAGCTGACAGCTGCTCTAGACCATCGACAATGAGTCCAGTGCTCTGCTTGAGGAAAACATTGTTTCTCTGGTGTCAGGTCATGGTGAAAATGGCTGCCTGCGATTCTCCACAGCTGACCAAAACAAACAGTCATCGTTTCTCTGCCCACCCACAGAGCGATAGGGAGTGCAAGGTGGGCTCCCATGGTGGTTGCTAACAAATACAGGGAAATGTGTCCACTACTCCCAGCATCTACTGGTTGCTTGATATGACAACAGCAATACCTCCCTCTCTGTTGTAGTCCGTATACAGATTGTAATATTTTACGATTACAGCAAGTTCACTTCACCAACTTATATGCATTGCAATCAGAGAGAGAATTTAACTACATATTTGTCCTCTCAGAAGTATCTGAAAGTATAGCAATCTCCAGATCCCACTTCGAAAGATTCATCCATAAATCAGTTTGAAGATGTTGGGTGCCTCTTCCGATCAGGAGATGACACCATCCTGAATAAGTTCGCCCCTCCTATGTCACTAGGAGTGCAGCGCCATATTAGTGGAATGAATAGATCGAGATCATTATAGAAAATGTGAATGCTTGTTCTAGTAGAAGATTGTGAACAGCACTTTAGCACTTTTCAGTACATTTTAGATATCTATCAATACAAACAAACACATCGCACATAGATCGTGAACCATGTAATAGACCATTGTTTGATGAACATCGAATTCATCTGATCAGTATTCCAGTTATGTTGCTCTGGGTGGGAGCTAATTTCTGTGGAATAGTAGTTACAGCACTTGACTGTGAATACAATGCATGTTTCGTTCGGTGTTCACATCACATAGTGCTCAACACTCACGTTTTGCAGCACTAGCGTGAGAGATTCTTTGTGTAACACTAGGCATCCACAAGTCCGTCACTATGGAAGGTAAGGTTCATCACGTAGGTCTCCACCTTCATAGAGCTGTTTGGAAATGCTCCACATATCTTGGATGCCTTTCTCATTTTTGTCAATAAGAAACATTGCCTCTGTGGTTTTTTTTTCTACCATTCTGTGTGTTTTGCAAGCAGCATAGTTTACACCATGCAATGTTCAGTTTTTGGTGGAAGCCAACGGATCAAATCGTCTTAATGTCAGTTTAGCACCTGACACAGACTTCGAAGTCACGGTAGAAAAACCAAATGTACGACAATGTACACTGCTTGGATGTGTTACAGATGAAAGATAATGCATTAAACTGATACGAAACTTCCTATCAGATTAAAACTATGTGCTGGACCAAGACTCGAACTCGGGACCTTTCCCTTGTGTGGGCAAGCGTTCTGTCATCTGAGTAGTTCTGCAGCATTGCAGGAGAGCTTCTGTGAAATTTGGAAGTTAGGGGACGAGGTACTTGCGGAAGTAAAGCTGTGAGGACTGGGCGTCAGTCGTGCTTGTGTAGCTCAGGTGGTAGAACACTTGCCCGTGAAAGGCAAAGGTCCCAAGTTCGACTCTCGGTCTGTCATACAGTTTTAGTCCGCCAGGAAGTTTCATATCAGCGCACACTCCGTTGCAGAGTGAAAATTTCATTCTGGAAATGTATTAAACTATTTATAAAAAATAACACAGGAACCCTGTCTTGTGATTGTTAGCTATGGTCTTCCTCCCGTACAGTCGAAAAACTTTTACACAGGTCTGTGCAAGTTACTTCAGCCACTATCCACCTGCTCCCATGGAACAGTACATAGCATATGTAACATGCATATGCTATTTGCTTTTCGATATATCAGAGAGGTGTGGTAAAATCTTTTAGGAGGTTCTATTACAAAGGGAGGTATGACTGATTTGAGTTTGGATGCAGATAGTTGTAGCTGTTTACCTAATCTGTATGTAGCAAATAACGGCGAGGAGTGCTCTCAAACGTAATAAATGACTGTATGGTTGCTGATTCGTATAAGTATTTCATATGTCTGAAATGAACGTAATGCTCTCATGCATGACAATATGTAATTTGAATACACAGAGTGCTCTCAGACTACACCGTTTTTTCTTACGAAACTAATACAAATCAACTGCATTTATTCTTGCGGAATCATGACTGTTTTTATTAGTATCATCACGACTGTCCGTTTGAAAATAGGTGTTACCACAAATCCTTTGCTATTTCATACTTCATAACCCCTAGCTGTGAAGTAGAAATCACTTGAATTATAGCACATTGTGGAACCTGCAAATAATAGTGTCGTTCCCAACGTGTGAGTATATTGCTTGAGAGAAGCTGTTCTGTGTTGATCAAATTGCTTTCGAAACTAGAACAGGAGAATCTGCTGCTGTTGCGAATGATTGCTGGGTGACAGAGTCCTTACACACAGGTCGGTAGAGGTGAGTCATGGAATAAAACATGTCAGATGTCATCACACATAAGGTATTTAATTTTGATATTTTGGTGGAAACTTACTGGGTTCTCTGCTAGGTGATATTAGGTTCTATAACAAGACAGGCTCTCAAGACTTGTTTCGTAAACACCTGTGTGATATAGCATTGCATTGCTAAAATGGGACCTATCATAGTGTACCAAACAGAAACATCCTCTTGAATTATAGCTTGTTATCGTTGAACGTAAAATGACTGTGTTTCTTAGCGACATGTGGGCAAATGGAGTGAAAGGCTGTTTCTCTAAGGTTATTTCATGTGTGTGATATATATGTAATACACACATACATGACAATTTATTTACAGCCGTTGATGTGAACCTGAGGGACACTTTCAAGCCATGTAATTTGTTCATCAAGCTGAAAGAAACTGCTTAACTATTTTTTTTTCAGAGTTACAATTCTCGCTTTTACTTTACTCTGATTACAGTTTCTAAATAATGAGGACATTTTCCAGTAATCAGTAGTTTTCACAGCAAAATAGTGGAAGTTTTTTTTCGATTTTATGCTGGGTGGAACATTGTAGGAGATGTGTAGCCTGACCTCTGCAGTTTGTTCACGTGTAATTGGCAGCAGTGTTGTAGCTTTTATTTTCTATGTTAGACATAGACAAAGTAACAGGAGGTAGGGGAGTAGAGTTAGTTGTCAATTGTATCCTGCAGTTGAGTGTAAAAACTATACCGATTTTGCTCATAAAACCAAAAGAAAATGGACTTCTCCTATTTTTGTGGAAAGAGGACATTTATTATCGTTGCGACTGCGTTTTCTTTCTTCTTTTGACAGATGCTCCCTTATAGGAGGTAAGTTGACGTTAAATGAAAGTGTTCTCCATCGCAGAATGGCGTGCGGTTTCAGGTGGGATGTGGGCCCAGTGGGTGCGGTCACTGAAGGTGGTTGTTGTTGTGCAGCCTGGCCCTTTGCCGCATGGCTACATTTTAGATTGACAAGTTGCACTTTGGGTGGCTGTCATTTATCTCGACTTGTTCAGGGGTGCCACCGGCTCTGCAGCATCATTAGCACAGGACCGCCACCTGGGTCGTGTAGCCACATGCGCATCAGGGACACATTGGACAGGAGACTCTGTCGCTAGATATGGCGGTAGGCTGCGGGTAGTGTAGGTGCTGCATGGAAGCAGTAGCAGCTGAGTATTTGAAAAACCTGTATATCTACCTGTGGTGGGGAGAAGGAGGGAGAGGGATGGATGAGGGGAGGTACGAGTGGCTCTAAGGTCGGTGGTTCGTGACCACATATCAGTGAGAACATACGTGTAGTTGCTGCCCCTCCCTCCTGGTGCAATCTTACGAAATTATGTTTTCCCCAATCCCTACTATGTGTGTTGCATTGTGACCGATTGATTAAAAGTGCTGTTTTTTATGACAATTTTAATGTGCAATTAGAACAGGGAAGCGTTTTCCATGAGTTGTGGTAGGTTGTATTGACCTTCCAGAATTTCGTTTACCTGAACTGCAGGATGATTGTGGAGCAATCTGTGGGAAGCGTCTGTAGCGAACTCTGACGTCAAACAGCGGATGATACAGTCCTCAACTGTAACTTTACAGGCTATACACTTATTAAACTCTTTTCTGTCCAACACCAGCATCTCGTCAGTTGAACACAATTCTTGCCAGAAAATAAAAATAGTACCTTACACTCCAGCCTCTTTCCCACTAGCTTGTAGGTAAGGGTAGCGTTTGAGTACGTCTGCCACTAGTTTTGGGTGGTATTTTGAAATTTTTCCAGCAGGATAACACCAGTTGTATGGCATCGTCAATTTTTAGCTATATTTTGGTTTTGGGCGCTCCTTGTATAGCGCTGTGCATATAGTTGTGTAATTAGAACCAATCTCGATGATTAATTACGTAATTAGGACCGATCTTCATGATTAATTATGTAATTAGAACCGATCTTTACTTCAGTTTCCCAACCAAAATAAGTATAGTACATTAAAATAACCTTCCTCTCCTGTATCTGAAGAGTTTCCATGAGATGGGGGTGCACTTGGACTTTCCGTCTAGAGGAGCTGGTGTTCGAGTCCTGGGAAGGGCATCTGCCATTTTTAATTTCTAGTCAATTCCTTGGTGGGGGCAGAGAGTGGAGTAGAATGTCAGCAGAGTCATGGTACAATGAAATTCCCGGTAACATTGAAAATTTCCGCCAATTGGCTGGGTTGGGGGAGGGGTGGAAATTGGAGGTGGCAGTAATTAATGGTGCTGTTACCTTGAGAGACTTTGTGTGTGATGAGATATTTGTTTACTTAAAGACTGTTCAGAAGTGAGGAGGCATCCTGTAACAGAGGTATAGTATGCTCTTAGCACTTCATCTTAGCGCTCCATCATAAGCCAAAATGAATTTAATATTCTAGCCCCGTGATACATGATGTGGCAGGTAAGAGCAGATTATTGTACCTGATGAGAGAATACTTAGAGGAAATACAGCCTATGCTATAGTGTTGTACAGGATTTTCACAACAAGAAACGATACTTCAGCGAACTGAAAACACATGAATAGACCGATTTCTTCTATCTTCGAAATATCTCATATAAAATAGAGGAAGCAATAGTGTATAATGGGGATGTTATTGACGCAACAAGACGTTGGCACTAACGTCGACCAGTAGAGTGGTAATACGTGCTCATATAGGCCTTCCCAGCAAGGTGGCGTAAGGTCGTAGCAATGAACGGATATTTTGTTGACAAATAGGGTTTTGTAGTCAAAAACGGGGAATGATATGGTGTGTAGGAATCCTAAAAAAAAAAAAAAAGACTTGCTTTCAGAAAAAAAAAGTTTTGCACTCTTTATTGAAAGCCCCTCGTACTTGGCCGTATGTGGTGCACCTTTTATTGACAGATACACACTGCTGCGCGTTGACACACCAGCGTAAAGGGAACCCCTTTGATAGTGTTGTCAAGGGCACGTTCAAACATTTTAGCTCAATTCTGGCATTCTGTCACGTCTCCATGTCGACCTCTCTTGCTGCACTGAATCATACAACTGACGAGCCCTAACACGGTACACACTGTCAAGACGTGTGTCAGCAATACAGGCAGGGTCTCATGTCCACCTGCTACCAGCTCTACACCATCTACAGAGCTGCAAAGAGACATTATGTTGCTCTAAGAAAGTGACAAATACAGTCGGGTGAGCTTATATTATATTGTCACAACATATCATATTGTCACAACATAAAAAAATTCATTTTAAAAATGTTATAGTGTACTGGGTGGTTATAATTCAAGGGCACCTTCTCAGGAGATCCTGTGTGTGCTGTAATTATCGTGTATCAGCGAAACTTGGTAGATATGTTGATGGGTTGACGTGGAACCGATTACGCTAAAAAAAAAAAAAAAAAAAAAAAAAAAAAAAAAAAAAAAAAGTAGTTCCCAATTTAGCCACCAGGTGTAAATCTAACGCTGTACTGGATCTTGTAGATGTCTTCGGTGCTCGTATTAAACGAACTTTGTAAGCGGCAGTTAATAATAAAATCAATATTATGTCTTTCTCACTCGTTTTACCTCTCCTGCACACAACCCTTTCCTAATCCATTACGTATGGAAATATTTCTGTACCCCTTTCTTGCATTCGCATCGCAATATTTGCATCGCGTCACCACAATTGCAGCTAATTTTTTTCCAGCGTAAATCGGTTCCGCATTAACGCATTAGCCTATGTACCAAGTTTCAATGTCATACATTAATTACAGCCCGCGCTGGACCTCTGTGAACAGTTGCACTTTACGTAATTATAACGACCCGATAGCTATCTGGAAAGTGGTTGCTTTTGTTAATGACATAATATTAAGCGCTCAATTCAGAAAGTGCCTAAAATATAGCCCATCAGCTTCATGATACACATGCGCCCATATTTGAGGGACATCGAAGGATACTTCAGCACACAGCGTTGAGGAAATTCAACCGCATATCGCGGGGGATCGCTGTAGCTTCATAAGCTGTTTAGTTGAACCCTCCCTGATGAAAGGAAGAATTTGAGAGAAGTCTAATTTAGCCAAATTATACTACAGAGATCGCTCCCATCTCATGATCCGGCAATTTTTCGTGTGATACTTGCTTTCAAACACAGGAGAGTGACCTGAACGGCTGTAATCTTGGAACTTCACAGACCTCCGCATTTGTAGTATAAACTGTTGTAGTTTAGTGGAAACAATTCTAAGGAAGTTCACATATGTGCTAGCCCCTAATACTGTAACACCATGAAATTGGAAATGCAGTAAATGGCAAATAGCCATGAAATGTGGTTCAAAAATGTTCGAATGTGTGTGAATTCCTAAGGGACCATATTGCTAAGATCATCGGTCCCTAGACTTACACACTAATTAAACTAACTTAAACTAATTTGTGCTAAGAACAACACACACACACCCATACCCGAGGGAGGACTGGAACCTTCGGCGGGAGTGACCGCACAGTCCGTGACATGGCTCCTCAAACCGCGCAGGCCCTCCGCCGCAAATGTGGCACTTGCTTGGATACGGATACGGTGAACATTCGGCACAAGCTCACAGAATAAGTAGAAGTAACACCACCTGTATTCTTATGTGCTCAGGTTCCTACTGAAGGAGAAGAGTGAAGAAGCCAAGGCTGCGTTTTATGATGAGTTAGATAAAGTATACACTTAATGTCCGAGAGGAGACTGTAAGATAATTTAGGGAGATATGAACACTGAAATAGGAAAATAAGACGAATATCAGTCTCGTATTGGAAAATACAGCCTACATAATAACTCAGATGTCAATGGGATCAGTCTTGTACACTTTGCTTCTTTAAGAAGTATGGTAGTGGGCAGTGCAACTTTCAACCACAGAGATATACACAAACTGACGTGGAAATCTCCATACGTAAACACTTTTAACCAAATTGACCATCCTCTAATACATCCAAGACATCTCTTGATACTAATGGATTTTAGAAGTTATAGGGGTGATAACGTTGACTTTGACCACTACCATGTAATAGCAACAGTCCGAAGTGGAATATCTAATGCAAGGAATATGCGTGTATCTGGTGCAAGAAAATTCCATATTGATAAGCTCAAGGAATCCAAGTCTGTTCACAGATTCCCTGACTTACTCCAGGAAGATCTGGCACACTTTCCTTTCACTGAGAGTAGAGAGCAAATATGGAAGAACCTAAAAGACACAAAAAGACACCCTTACAAAAGCTGCTGATGAAAATCTAGGCAGAATAGATGGGTCCATCCACAATGGCTGGTCTGGTGAAGCGTGTACACTAGTAACATGATTTGCAAATGAAGCCTACAGGAGACTGCATCGTGCAGACCGTACCGGAAGATATGTACAAGATTGTAGAGGAGCAAGAAGGGAAGAAAAGGGGCTGCACAAAAAGAAAGAGAGTGTAGCGTATTCCCGTGCACTTTGATTTTATATACAGTTCATGCTGCATAGCACTTTAAGTAAATTATATGTTGATCATTGTTGGAAACACAAAAGATAAAATGCGGTTCTCGCTATTGGTTTGTGTAGTTGAAAATTTTAACTTTCTGCCGACTGTTCTATTATGTGGGTGTACGCACAACACTAAAAGATTTCCTGCTGTGAATATATGATCTTTAATTTGCAAGACTGTGTTTCCATAATTCTGATCTGGCTTATTAGAAATGGAACACTGTATCATTACTGTAATTGATTACGAAATTAAACATGTCTTTCTCTACTTTCGTCTCTGAAATACACTGAAAATTACTCTTATTATTCACACAGAAGTTAAGTATGCAGTGTTTGCCAAACATAAGAGCTACAGTGTATTTTTTTAATATTTGAACACTATTGATTGTACGGCTAACACGAGAGCATGAAACTAAAAATGAAAATTGATTTTAATATTACCAGCCAGAAATATTTTAACACAGCAGTCTTTGATATCACACAAGTAAAGTTTTAACATTCTGATTTACGTACATTAGTAGCGTCACTGATATTGTACTCGCAGTTGCCCATGTCCATCTGAAAATAACAAAACAAAATCTGCAGTTCTCCTCTGGAGTCTCCGGTAAGCTGAAAGAAATAATTCTAATGTACAATTACCTGCCCGCTTAGTTGTGGGAAAACTGCTTTCATTCAATTAGAGTTTGAATTTGCCGCGGCAGTGGCTTCCACGACCGTGGCGCAGCACTGCGTCACGGAAAATTCTAAATTCCCTGAAAACAGCCAAAACTGTGGAATGATATACTGGGCAAGATAGGTACAAATTATTACAAACATTTTTAACAATTTCTATACACAAATTCAACATAAAATTCAGAGTACACACCGTTCTTACAAATCATTATCCAATGGCGTCTTTCTCGATTTAAAAAAAAAAAAAAAAAAAAAAAAAAGCTAACTAAGCTTTCGACAGAGCGTCACAGGCTCTTACAATTTTCACGGCTTCAAGAAGACAGAGAGAGTGATGTCTAAACCTCTATTATTTATAAGCAATTTAATATGCTAATATACATCTTTGTTATATATATATACCGTTGTCTGCTTCGGTTTCCACCCTCGCCGACCACAGACGTTATCTGCAAAATGGTCATACATAATACTACACAAACATAAAAATGAAAAATAATTATTTCCCTTTCTACATATTCCACATAATTGATAACTGTTCATGTTGTTGTTGTTGTGGTCTTCAGTCCTGAGACTGGTTTGATGCAGCTCTCCATGCTATTCTATCCTGTGCAAGCTTCTTCATCTCCCAGTACCTACTGCAACCTACATCCTTCTGAATCTGCTTAGTGTATTCATCCCTTAGTGTCCCTCTACGATTTTTACCCTCCACGCTGCCCTCCAATACTAAACTGGTGATCCCTTGATGCATCCGAACATGTCCTACCAACCGATCCCTTCTTCTAGTCAAGTTGTGCCACAAACTGCTCCCCAAACCTATTCAGTACCTCCTCATAAGTTATGTGATCTACCCATCTAATCTTCAGCATTCTTCTGTAGCACCACATTTCGAAAGCTTCTATTCTCTTCTTGTCCAAACTGTTTATCGTCCACGTTTCACTTCCATACATGGCTATACTCCATGCAAATACTCTCAGTAACGACTTCCCGACACTTAAATCTATACACGATGTCAACAAATTCCTCTTCTTCAGAAACGCTTTCCTTGCCATTGCCAGTCTACTTTTCATATCCTCTCTACTTCGACTATCATCAGTTTTTTTGCTCCCCAAATAGCAAAACTCTTATACTGCTTTAAGTGTCTCATTTCCTAATCTAATTCCCTCAGCATCACCCGGCTTAATTCGACTACATTCCATTATCCTCGCTTTGCTTTTGTTGATGTTCATCCTATATCCTCCTTTCAACACACTGTCCATTCCGTTCACCTGCTCTTCCAAGTCCTTCGCTGCCTCTGACAGAATTGCAATGTCATCGGAAGACCCCAAAGTTTTTATTTCTTCACCATGGATTGTAATACCTACTCCGAATTTTTCCTGTGTTTCCTTTACTGCTTGCTCACTACACAGATTGAATAACATCGGGGAGATCTACAACTATGTCTCACTCCCTTCCCAACCACTGCTTCCCTTTCATGCCCCTCGACCCATATGACTGCCACCTGTTTTCTGTACAAATTGTAAATAGCCTTCTCTCCCTGTATTTTACCCCTGCCACCTTTGGAACTTGAAAGAGAGTATTCCACTCAACATTGTCAAAAGCTTTCTCTGAGTCTACAAATGCTAGGAACGTAGGTTTGCCTTTCCTTAATCTTTCTTCTAAGGTGAGTCGTATGGTCAGTACTGCCTCACATGTTCCAATATTTCTACGGAATCCAAACTGATCTTCCCCGAGGTCCACTTCTACCAGTTTTTCCATTCGTCTGTAAAGAATTTGAGTTAGTGTTTGGCAGCTGTGGTTTATGAAACTGATAATTCGGTAATTTTTCTCATCTTTCAATGCCTGCTTTCTTTGGGATTGGAATTATTATATTCTTCTTGAAGTCTGACGGTATTTCGCCTGTCTCATACATCTTGCTCACCAGATTGTAGAGTTTTGTCAGGACTGGCTCTCCCATGGTTGTCAGAAGTTCTAATATAATGTTGTCTACTCCCGGGGTCTTGTTTCGAATAAGGTCTATCAGTGCTCTGTCAAACTCTTCACGCAGTATCGTATCTCCCATTTCATCTTCATCTACATCCTCTTCCATTTCCATAATATTGTCCTCAAGTACATCGTCCTTGTACAGACCCTCTATATACTCCTTCCATCTTTCTGCTTTCCCTTCTTTGCTTAGAACTGAGTTTCCATCTGAGCTCTTGATATTCATACAAATGGTTCTCCTTTCTCCAAAGGTCTCTATAACTGTCGTGTAGGCAGTATCTATCTTACCGCTAGTAAGATAAGCCTCTACATCCTTACATTTGTCCTCTAGCCATCCCTGCTTATCCATTTTGCACTTCCTGTCGATCTCATTTTTGAGACGTTTGTATTCCTTTTTGCCTGCTTCATTTACTGCATTTTTATATTTTCCTTTCATCAATTAAATTCAATATTTATTCTGTTACCCAAGGATTTCTACTAGCCCTTGTCTTTTTACCTACGTGATCCTCTGCTGCCTTCATTACTTCATTCCTCAAAGCTACCCATTCTTCTTCTGTTGCACTTCTTTCCCCAATTCCTGTCAATTGTTCCCTTATGCCCTCCCTGAAACTCTGTATAACTTCTGGTTTAGTCAGTTTATCCAGGTCCCGTCTCCTGAAATTCCCACCTTTTTGCAGTTTCTTCAGTTCTAATCTACAGTTCATAACGAATAGATTTTGGTCTGAGCCCACATCTGCCACTAGAAATGTCTTACAATTTAAAACCTGGTTCTTAAATTTCTGACTTACCATTATATAATCTATCTGAAACCTGTCAGTATCTCCAGGCCTCTTCTGTGTATAACTGTTCATACGGAAATGAAATATAATAACACAGATAAATGTTTTGTTCACATATGTTACACCGATCTTAGAAATGTCTTACCAGGAGACGTCACAAGAGCGAGTATGAAAGGAAAGAACTGGAAAAAGTTGAACAGCTGAAAGGGATGAATGAAGTGAGAGCGTTTTATCAGAAGTTAAGTAAGAACCGGGAGTATTTCCTGTCAAGTTCAAATTTATCTATATATAGACATACTTCAGTTTTGAATAGTGATGAAGCAATACGTAGAAGACTGGCCAACACTTTGATGAATTGTTGAATGATGGTGAATCTGAGAATCAAGGAATCTTACCCTCTCTAAATCAAGGAACTCGGAAAAAGAGGAACTAGCACCATGTGCTGAGAAAGTTGACGCAGCCACCAAGAAGCTGAAGAATAAAATAATTAAAACTGTGATCCAGACCGAGACTCGTAGGTGAGGACATAGTGTTTTTCATGTAAGTACTCTACTGGCGGAGCTACCCAAACGCGGCTCACGAACCTACCTGGTAGTTTTAAATCTGGTAAGAAGTTTCATATCAGCGCACACTCCGCTGCAGAGTGAAAAAATTTCGTTCTGGAAACATCCTCCAGACTGTTGCTAAGCCATGTCTCCGCAATATCCTTTCTTCCAGAAGTGCTAGTTCTGCAAAGATCTCAAGAGAGCTTCTGTGAAGTTTGGAAGATAGGAGACGAGATACAGGCAAAATTAAATCTGTGAGTCGAGCTGCTACGTCGTGCTTGCGTAGCTCAGTCGGCGGAGCACTTTCTGACGAAATGCGAAGGTCCTGTGTTCGAGCCTGGGTCCGGCATACAGTTTTAATCTGCCAGGAAGTTTCATATCAGCGCACGTTCTGCTGCAATCAAAAATTTCATTCTAAAAACATCCTTTCTAATAGGCTAGAACCCTACTCTTAAAATTCTTTTGGTGACTATCAATGTGGGTTTCGTCAGGGAAGGTTAACTGTTGATTAGATCTTCACACTACGGCAAGTACTAGAAAAATATAAAGAATTTTGGATTGATACATATCTCCTCTTTATAGACTTCAGATCAGTCTTCGACTGTACTGACAGAAGGGAGCTGTGTACCCGCAATGGAAGAACTAGGCATTCCTAACAAACTGATTGCCTTAGTGAAAGTTGCTTCGAAAACCATCCGAAATCAAATTAAAATACAGAATATGTTATCAATTGCTGTGATCAGGTAAAATGTAGTAAGACAGATTGACTCATTGTCCTGCTTTCTGTTTAATATAGCCTTGGAAAAATCTACAAGAGATGCAGGCATCAAAACAAGAGAGGCTATCATGTATAAATCAATTCAGGTGCTAGCTCATCCAGATGATATTGAAATTGTTGTGTCTAGACAAGACAGCCTAGACACAATGAGAGGAAGCCGAAAGGCACACGCTAAGCTAAAGCAGGAAGGCGTGAGGTCTGAAACAGGATACGTAATGAATGCTATAAAGAAAAGTACGTAGCTTCTGGAATACTTAACTTTAATCCATCCTTTTGGTACATCTGGAGATTGTGGCGATACAAGTGAGACTCTTTACATACATGCAATGTTACTAATTGCGCCTTGCTAGGTCGTAGCCATTGACTTAGCTGAAGGCTATTCTAACTGCTCGGCAAAGGAGCGAGGCTTCGTCAGTAGTCGCTAGCTACGTCGTCCGTACAACTGGGGCGAGTGCTACCCCGTATCTCGAAACCTGCCTTGTGGTGGCGCTCGGTCTGCGATCACACAGTGGCGACACGCGGGTCCGACATGTACTAATGGACCGCAGCCGATTTAAAACTACCACCTAGCAAGTGTGGTGTCTGGCGGTGACACCACATTCCTCCCCCGCAAATCGGCGAACGGTCGTGTTATAAGGCTTCCGACCACCGTGGGGAGGACCCCATGTTGACGTATGCGATGAGGTGGGGAGCCTAACAACAGGCGAGGCTGTGCCACCCGCACCCGGCCATTCGGTCTGAGGGGAGCTAGGAAACGCCTGAAAACCTAGTCCAGGGTGCACGTCAACATGCGGTGTATGCGCCCGTAAAGAGACAGGAGGGGCCGAAGGGTCGACCTCCATTGCGTCGGGGTACCCGACGCGCGAAGACGCCATGTGGTCCGGAGCGGGCAAGAGTTCCATGGCGGAGGACTGCTGGTCACCGGAAGCGATCGGCGGCGCATGACCCAGGGAGGCGCCAGGCGGTTGCAGCTACGCGTCTACTGCGGGCGGCGCCCGCGGGAGACCAAGCGGCGGCGGCGGTGGCGGCGGCGGCGGCGACGCGTCACCATGGGGCAAAATGGAAGGCAGCGTCGGTAACACCTGGGGATGAGGCGAGCCAGTAGATGGGTCCCCAGGGCGCTGACCGGACGGCACCGTCGCTGAAAGCAGACGGGGAGCGGCAGAACCCGTGCGACGACAGAGGCGCAGCTGATTGAGATGCCGACGCACCTCACCAGAGGCCCCCAAAACCAAATACATCGCGGCCGAGGCAGCGAAGAATGCGCCCTGCGAGCCAACGCCGTGAACCTCGATAGCTGCGATAGAATACAACGTCGCCTGGAGCAAAAGCAGGAGTCTGCCGCTGCACAGCAATCTGATACGGCGGATGCAGCAAAGACATCAAGGTTCGATGAGGACGACCGTGGAGCAACTCAGCTGGCGAGCGACCATCTCGGGGCTGAGAGCGATACGAAGACAAAAAGAGCAACAACGCGTCCTCCCGAGAATGCGACTCTTTCAACTTCAACACCTGTGACTTGAAAGTCCGGACCAATCGTTCAGCGGCACCGTTTGACTGAGGCGAAAACGGCGCGGATGTCAGATGTTGAATACCATTGGCCTGGCAGAATGACTGAAATTCTGCGGACATGAATTGTGGGCCATTGTCGAAAACAATAGTCTGCGGAAGACCTTCAATGCAAAAGATAGCAGACAACGCTTGGATGGTGGCAGTTGACGTCGTGGAAGACATCCGGACAACAAAAGGAAAATTACTGAAGGCATCTACCAGAACCAACCATCGAGCATTCCAGAATGGACCAGCAAAATCGATGTGCAAGCGTTGCCAAGGGGAAGCGGCTTTTGGCCATGCAAAGACTTTCCGCGGCGGTGCGGATTGTTGTTCGGCACACGCCAGGCAAGAAGAGCACATATTCGTAATCGCAGCATCGATTCCGAACCAAGTACAGTGCTGACGAGCAAGTTGTTTCGTTCGCACTATACCCCAATGTCCTTGGTGAAGAAGCCGTAAAACAGAGGACTGTAACGAACGTGGGACCACGACTCTGGACTGATCATTATCAGAACGCAACAACAAAACACCACGTCGAACAAAAAGTCTCTCCTTGTGAGCAAAAAATCGGCGAACCAACGGATCCTCGATCTGAGACTTTGACAAAGGCCATTGCGTAGCAACAAAACGCAAAACGGTAGCAAGGACCGGGTCAGCAGCTGTGGCTGTAGCTACACGACGAAAATCAATCGGAAACGATTTGACCACTTCATCGGTTTCCGAATCAATGAACATGCAAGCAAGTTCGGAAGAATCGAATGCTCTATCCTCAGCAACAGGCAAACGGGACAATGCATCGGCGTTTCCGTGCTTAGCAGTGGACCAATACAAGATATCGTAGCGGTACTGCGAGAGGAAAATAGACCAGCGAATGAATTTCTGCGCTGTACGCGGAGGTACAGGCTTGTTCGGATGAAAAAGCGACGTCAAAGGTTTGTGGTCTATGATGTTGGTAAAGTGACGACCATACAAGAAATCATGGAACTTAGTAACACAAAACACGAGAGCCAAAGCTTCTTTCTCTATCTGTGAATAATTTCTTTGCGCAGACGAGAGCAATTTGGACGCAAAGGCAATAGGACGATCATGCGATCCATCTTTGTGCGCAAGCACAGCCCCGATCCCGAAATCCGATGCATCTACCATCAACAAAAGGGGTTTCTGGGGATCGAACGGCGTAAGGCAAGTATTTGAAAGCAACGCCGATTTCAACTGGCGAAAGGCGCGTTTGCATTCCGTCGTCCAGACGAACGGAACACCCTTACGGCGTAAGCGATGAAGCGGAGCTGAAATGGAAGAGGCATTGCACAGAAAGCGATGATAATAGTTAATTTTTCCCAACACACTCTGCAGCTGCTTCAAATTCTGCGGCGAAGGCAAGTCTTGTATGGCACGGAGGTGCTCTGGACTCGGATGTATGCCTTGGGCATTGATTACATGTCCCAGGTATGGTAAGTCACGAGCAAAAAACACACACTTGTCCTTCCGCAAGCAAAGACCATTTTGTCGCAACACTTGAAATAATGTTCGTAGGTGTGCTAAATGCTCATTCGCTGTTTTTCCGGAGATCACAATATCGTCCAGATAGTTCGCTGCAGTAGGTACCGACGCACAAACAGTTTGTAAATATTGCTGAAACAATGCAGGGGCGGATGCACACCCGAATGGCAGTCTTTTGAATCGGTACAAACCAAGATGCGTGTTAACCACCAAGACGCGCTGGGAATCCTCAACCACTGGTATTTGCAAGTACGCATCTGCTAGGTCCAACTTTGAAAAATATTGACCCGGGCACAGTTTATCAAAAAGATCTTCCGGGCGGGATAAAGGATAAGTTGCAGTCACTAGTTGTGGATTCACTGTTGCCTTGAAGTCCACACAAAGTCTCAGTTTTCCAGAAGGTTTTGGCAAAATTACTAAGGGTGAGGCCCAGAGAGAAGCCTGCACACGTTCAATTACTCCTTGTGATTCTAAATCGTGTAATGTTCTTGCGACCTCATCACGCAATGCGTGAGGAACATTGCACGCTCTGAAAAATTTCGGTTGCGCGTTGACTTTCAGTTCCAAATGTGCTTCATAGGTCTGAGCGCAACCTAAGCCCGGTGCAAAAATGTCTGCAAATTCTTCACACAGACGAGAAACACTGTCTGAAGGCACAGTCTGATTCACTGATCGGACCTGATTTACTATAGACATGTTAAACAATTGAAATAAATCTAATCCAAACAAGTTCACTGCAGTAGAAGAACGAAGAACGTAAAATGACACAAGTTTTGTTTGTCCCTTGTATGTTGCAAGAAGAGTGCACTGTCCGAACACAGGGATATTCTGACCTGAATAACTATGTAACTTAACATTTGCGGCACCCAACGGAGGTTTGCCCAGTTGTTTGTACGTGTCGTGATTGATCAATGAAACAGCAGCTCCGGTATCGAGCTGAAATGGTATGACCTTGCCATTAAAGTCCACATCTACAAAAAGTTTATTGTCCTGCTGACGACAAGAGCGACTGTCTCGTGCAATTTGAACTGATACAGGTACAGCATCACTTGCTAATGGACGTGATTTCCGGCGACGTCGACGCACACTTTGTGTGGGACAAACACAGTCACTGTCAGAGAGTGGCACTGGACGAAGTGGAATTAACTACATGAATGTCCACGGGCGAAGGTTCATGAGCCTAAGTATTCTTGGTTCGATTCCGGCGCGAAGCAAAGGGCCTGGAATGATTAAGGGTGTCTGATCTGAGCTTTTTCTGGCAAACACTTTGAACATGTCCTTTCTTATTACATAAAAAGCAAATAGCTTGGCGTGACGGGCAATTGTCACGCAAATGTCTAGTTGCACACCGCGGGCATGATTTCACTGCATTTGTATGCTTGCGCGGCACACCTGGTTTAGAGCGTGGTGGCAGCTGCGCGGACGTGTGCAAGGGCAGTTTACCGGGCCGTGCAGTGCGCCCGGCGGGCCGTTTAATGTTACACACGGCTGGCGAAGTTGCAAATGATTCCTGAGCAAAGTCAAGCGTGTCTTGTCTATCCAATATGTCTATCACTTGTTGAAGGGAGGGATTGACGAGTTTCAAAATCTGTTCCTGTATGCGAACATCCGAAACGTTCTGTGCTATTGCATCACGTACCATAGTATCTGAATAAGGGAGTCCACATTCACACTCAAAAGCACAATCCCGAGTAAGGCCTTGCAAAGTTGCAACCCACTCCCTACTAGTTTGACCGGCCGTACGTTTTGTACAAAAGAAAGTATACCTTTTTGCAACTACTTCAACTGTTTCCTTGAAATAGGCGTCCAATGCCGACAAAATTTCTTCGTAGGATAGAGTTGCGACATCGCGTCGGGGAAATAATTTCACTATCACACGGTACGTTTACACCCCTACACACGACAATAAATGAGGCTGCCGCTCGTTACCTTGAATTCTGTAGGCGGCGAGATGAAATCCAAACTGGCGTGACCACTCCGTCCATGTTTCCTTAACCGGATCGTAGGGACGAAATGGGGGTGCAACTGCGTGTTGTGGCTGCGATAGCGGTGAAGCAGCGGCGGCCGCAGATGTTTGCAGTGCACATTGACCCTGGACGAGCTGTTCAAGGGCATCCAATAACGCCTGCGTCTGCTGATTCTGCAAGCGATAAAATTCAGACAGTACATCTGGCGAAGCCATGACACAAGTAAATGTAAGCAATTAGAAAGAACAAGCCCCTGTCCGTTGACTCGTCGCCAAAAATGTTGTGTCTAGACAAGACAGCCTAGACACAATGAGAGGAAGCCGAAAGGTATGCGCTAAGCTAAAGCAGGAAGGCGTGAGGTCTGAAACAGGATACGTAATGAATGCTATAAAGAAAAGTACGTAGCTTCTGGAATATTTAACTTTAATCCATCCTTTTGGTACATCTGGAGATTGTGGCGATACAAGTGAGACTCTTTACATACATGCAATGTTACTAATTGCGCCTTGCTAGGTCGTAGCCATTGACTTAGCTGAAGGCTATTCTAACTATCTGCTCGGTAAAGCAGCGAGGCTTCGTCAGTAGTCGCTAGCTACGTCGTCCGTACAACTGGGGCGAGTGATATCCCGTATCTCGAGACCTGCCTTGTGGTGGCGCTCGGTCTGCGATCACACAGTGGCGACACGTGGGTCCGACATGTATTAATGGACCGCGGCCGATTTAAAACTACCACCTAGCAAGTGTGGTGTCTGGCAGTGACACCACAGAAATAATTGTAAGAACGCTAAGAGCAATGAAAGAGACCTTTACAAGTCTTGAAAAGTTTGCTAGACATTTGAATCTTCAAATAAATTAAGAGAACTAAGAAAGAGTATCTTTGAAAGATTATCCAAATGAGTCCCCATCCAGAGAAATCGGTTCATATAAGTTTCATGTTGTGCGTACTTTCACTTACCTTGGATCAGAAGTAAAATGTAAGAAGAATGTCAGCTCTGAAATCCAAAAACGAATACTGCCCTCCAACAATTCCTACCATGGACTCAGAAAATATCTGAAATCTAAGTAGCTGTCGGGGAAAACTAAAGCTGTAATGTATAAAATTTTAGTAAAGCCAGTGCTAACGTACGGTGCTGAAACATGGACATTAACAAAATTAACAAAATCTGATGAAAGGCAACTGGACATAATTGAAAAAAAGATCTTGAGACAAATTCTTGGGCCAGTGGAAAAAAATGGTGTTGGAAGGAGGACGTTCAACTATGAATTATATAATCTGTATACTGAACCAGACAGTGTCAGCCACTTTAAAATGAAAAGAATGCTTAAGAAGATATCCAGTGCAGTGTCTGAAGGAACAACGGGGGGAGGAAGGTCAGTGCTGTAGTGGGGGGAAGGTGTCAGTGAGGATAAGGAAAACTGGAATCCAAAATTAGCGAGTGTCTCATTCAGAAACCGCATTTCAAATTTTAACGTTGATATTTTGGATTCCCTGCCTCACACCGCAAAATCGCAAATGAATCCCCTCCCTCATTTTTCCTTTTTTTTTTTAAGTATCGCCTTGTTGTCTGTCTGTCTGTCCGACAAACTCTTATCTTAGAAATGGATAGACGTGTTAAGTTAAAATTTACGCCACATATTAACGTTTACTGTCTCTTGGCGATGTGAATAAATGAAGCTTCTAAGTTACTGCAATCAAAAGATACGGTCATTTATGTCACGTATTTTGAGGCTCAGAAACTCACTCATCAAAACCTATGGGGTACTTCCCGTTCACCTAGAATCAAAAATTTTGGCAAGAAGCAATGTTTTGTTGTTGTTGTGGTCTTCAGTCCTGAGACTGGTTTGATGCGGCTCTCCATGCTACTCTATCCTGTGCAAGCTTCTTCATCTCCCAGTACTTACTGCAACCTACATCCTTCTGAATCTGCTTAGTGTATTCATCTCTTGGTCTCCCTCTACGATTTTTACCCTCCACGCTGCCCTCCAATACTAAACTGGTGATCCCTTGATGCCTCAGAACATGTTCTACCAAGCGATTCCTTCTTCTAGTCAAGTTATGCCACAAATTTCTCTTCTCCCCAATTCTGTTCAGTACCTCCTCATTAGTTACGTGATCTACCCATCTAATCTTCAGCGTTCTTTTGTAGCACCACATTTCAAAAGCTTCTATTCACTTCTTGTCTAAACTATTTATCGTCCAAGTTTCACTTCCATACATGACTACACTCCATACAACTACTTTCAGAAAGGACTTCCTGACACTTAAATCCATACTCGATGTTAACAAATCCTTCTTGTTCAGAAACGCTTTCCTTGCCATTGCCAGTATACATTTTATATCCTCTCTACTTCGATCATCATCAGTTATTTTGCTCCCCAAATAGCAAAACTCCTTTACTGCTTTAAGTGTCTCATTTCCTAATCTAATACCTTTAGCATCGGGGATAGGCTACAACACTATCTCACTCCCTTCCCAACCACTGCTTCCCTTCCATGCCCCTCGACTCTTATAACTGCCATCTGGTTTCTGTACAAATTGTAAATAGCCTTTCGCTCCCTGTATTTTACCCCTTCCAGTTTCAGAATTTTAAAAAGGGTATTCGAGTCAACATTGTCAAAAGCTTTCTCTAAGTCTACAAATGCTAGAAACGTAGGTTCGCCTTTCCTTAATCTTTCTTCTAATATAAGTCGTAGCGTCAGTATTGCCTCAGGTGTTCCAATATTTCTACGGAATCCAAACTGATCTTCCCCGAGGTCTGGTTCTACCAGTTTTTCCATTCTTCTGTATAGAATTCGTGTTAGTATTTTGCAGCCGTGATTTATTAAACTGATAGTTCGGTAATTTTCACATCTGTCGGTAAGGTTTTACAGCACAATTAATGGAAAAAGTTCGAAATTTGTTAATTTGAAATTATATTATACGAATTTGTTTTCGTTGTTGTGGTGTGAGAAAGTTAAGCGCCTAAGTCAGTGCAATCATAAGAGATACGGCCATTTACGTCACATATTTTGATACTCGCAAACTCACTAATTAAAACCTATAGGGTACTTTATTGACCTATAATCAGGAAATTTGACAAGAAGCAAGGTTTAATAGTAAAGGTAAAGAAAAAGAATCCTAAAAATATTAATATGTTATTATATCATATGAAAAAAAAATTCTCTCACTTTTTATCCGACTCCTGACTTAAAAATTCTCGAAAACCCTGGAGTTCCTGCCGGTATCAATGTCGACAGAGGGCAAAAATCGTCGATATTCTCTATTCCTGCGAAGTATGAAATGACTATACGCATGATTAAAGTTGTACGTAGCCCTCAGATTGCGAATGCTGCTCGCACCTGGCAATTTTTATTTTTTAGGAAAATCGTATTATGCTTCGTGTAAGAAGGAGAAACGTCTAACGGCACGTGAAGTACTCTAATACATGCACGAATGTGAACTATCGAGACTCCTTTTTATCGCTCCACTATACTGCCACTCGCATTGATTGGGATCCCATAACTGTCATGCAAATATGAAATCATCGGTTTCAGGAAGGCAATATTCGATGCTCGATATGACAAAAATCCGAAGCGCTCGACATATTGTGCGCTAGGGCATGCAGGATCATGCAGCAACGTCACATACCTGCAGTCAGAAAATGGACTCGACGACCGGCCGGGGTGACCGAGCGGTTCTAGGTGCTACAATCTGGAACCGTGCGACCGCTACGTTCGCAGGTTCGAATCTTGCCTCGGGCGTGGATGTGTGTGATGTCCTTAGGTTAGTTAGGTTAGTTCTAACGGACTTATGACCTCAGAAGTTAAGTCCCATAGTGCTCAGAGCCATTTGGACTCGACACAGGAATACCAGTGTCCACACAGACAGTGCAACGACGGCGGCCATTGTTGCGGAGCAAAGGGGCGTGCCGATAGTGGTGCTCCCAGCGACAAGACTGGACACAGAAAAGGCAACACGTCGACTTTTCAAACATATCCCAATTCTGCATACAGCATCACGATGGACGTATTCGTGAGAGGTGTCTTTGTGGAAAATGGACGTTGCCAAGATGCACCCATCTTCGTTATACTGGCCAAATACCTGGCGTGAAAGTATGTAGTACCACTAGTTATATAACCCAATGACCTCTGGTTCACATAGCTGGTTACTTGGACAGCAGCCGTTTTATTTCTGACTATCTATAATGATATCTTTCAACAAGATAATGAAAGTCCATATGTTGTCCATTATGTAATGACCCACCTTGATAAACAGGACGTTCATCTTCGTCCTGACATCTCACCCACTGTCCGCATTTGTTCCTGGTTTTCCAAGAGACTAACACGCCACCACACGTAAGCCGTTATGAGAGATAGACTCTGGTACACACTTGAAGCAGTATGGAATTACGTACCCGTTTCTGTCACCCAAATTCAGTTGGACTCATGGCCAGCCTGTTACGACCCATTGTTTCTGCCAGAGGTGGCAGCTCCGTGCAGTAAGACTTGCTCCCTGGATACCGACATATCACCTATAAATGTAATCATGTGTTTTTTTCTACTGCAGTTCATGTGTACAATAATTAAAATATCGTTATTTACTAAGCCTCTTTGTGTCGCATATCTAATGGCTAGCTGCGTATTTCTATTTAATACGCTTAGAATGAAGCAAGGGTTCACAAACAAATTACTTGCGATGCAATTTACACTGACGACCCTTGGGCCTGGACTTGGTGAAACCAACATTATTTCCTCTTCAACACATATTTGGTAAACGAGTATTTTGTGGTCTGTAAGAAGTTCATTCATCGATAATGATCACTTGTTTAGAAGTGTTGTCGTCTCACAAGCGTAAAAGAATAGATCAACATCGCGGTACCCACGAAAGCTTTAAGGATTAATTCCTTCAAATGAGTAGAAACATCGACCAGTCACTGTTAATAATGTTATTTAGTTAAAAGATCAGCGCCGCTATATGTTTAGAATCAACATGTTCATCCTTCATGTTCATTCGCAGACGTTTTTTCACGTTCCAAATTACAGTACTTTTAGAGTATACTCACATGCGATATTGGCTGTTTTAGTTGTGACAGAAATTGGTTATGCTGGTGATCCCCTCCGTGACAAAACAAAACAAAACGTACGACAATGGATTGTTTTCCTGCAATCCGACCTAATGAATTAATACAACAACTTTATAAGGTAAGAGCTCATATAATATATCACGTTCTGATGGCGTATGATGCGAAGCTTCTGTCTATGCTTTGGTCCAAATAAGAATCCAAAGGCACTATATACTTACGATGTCTGTAGCACTCTTTTCCGCTATGCTAATTCAGTACGCTGGAATGATCATAGAAATGGAATATCTCTCTAGTGAGCATTCAGATGCTCCGAATTGATTTTCTGTTGTCAGCATACATTGCCACCGAGATCACGCGACCTCGGGACGGCGTTGGTTTGTGCGTAATGCATCTTTGAAATTTTTGTCATTTTATCGCTAGTATAGACAGAATTTGGTATAGGTATTTTGCAGATACCGTAAAAATTTGTATCTGATACCTGGACTAAAGCGGACTGTTAGATTTGCAGAGCAAATTAAGTGGGCATATCCCACGTCACGGCCCTACCACAACATCGTGCATTTACATTATCCGTTACGTCTCGTAACGTCCGTTTTCTTAGTCCAGTGCAGAACGGCGAACGTTACGCTATGGATCACCATCCGTGATACAAAAAGTCAGAGTAAAGAATCGAAATCGAGGAATTAATAAGGACAACTTTTATTAATGGCCAAAGGAAATGTCAAAAAGTATGTCCTCGATCACTTTTCTTTGTTAAACTGCTGAGAAGTGAAACAACATTTCAAAATATCGCCATTTATTAACTAGAGAAACTATACACACACAAACACCTCAAACAATGGCTATAAAGGAATAAATTGAGCCTGTTTACCTTATCCATTATTTTCTTTTTTTTCCTTACGTAACAAAGAACGTTATAAAGACCCGTATTTTTCTCCTTGATTAAAACTGTCCTTTTCACTTAAAACGTTATTTAACGGAAGTTGCTCTGCTAACTTTTGTTCTTATTTTATATTCATTCTGGGCCTCAGCTCTGACCTATTAATTTCAAACCTGAATAATTTTTGTCATTCAGACCTATTATCTCGCTTGTGAAAGAACACTGAATGGGAAAAAATGTCCAAGTCGTCACATAACATTTGAAACTTACGCCTAAAACAAAGCATAATAGTAAAATAAAGATAAAGAAGACACAGCTCCACTGCTATAGCAATAGTGAACGAGGTGAAAAAAGTTTAACTTGCGTTGTTAGCAAACGACGATACCGTCAAAGCTTTCTTCCAGAGAAACTTTGAGGTACCGTGATGTGATGTGACGGTCCGTTGACGGCCTGTCTGATTGCTGCCATTTGAAATGCATTGTGAAATATTTTGGCGTTAAGTGAATTGACGTGACGTGACGGCCAGCGTGAATTTACCTTAAACAACCAACATCGATCCGAGATCCCGTGACAGTTCCAGCTTAACATTGACTCATTGCGAAGAACGCAGTGCTCACTCCAGAGACATTTCTGTTGTATGGGAATGACGAATTAATAAAAATGTTAATCACACCTTACAAGAAACTGTTTTGTCACCATAATTCTAGCTGACTAGTAATTCCAAAGGTTGTTACGAATATCAGCCATATATACCACCCTTTAAATGGATTTTTTTCATAAATTACTCACGATGAGCCCATATCGGGATATTTTCATCATCGGGTGCTTTGTAAATACATAAGTATGTGATAGTCTTCATATAATGGTCTGTAACTATGATCAAAAAAGTTATAACACAGTCGTTTGACCTTTCTACCTTACATGTAATTTCGTTACTGCTATGTCCTGTCTTTCTGCAGAATTATTAGTTTCTCCTCAGATGTACGCTGGAGACATATCTGATTTTAGCCTGTTTTTATGTATGCTGTTTTTCTCTAGACAGCTTGGATGACAGTGGATCAGCGATATTATATGTTTAGATAGTTCCCATTATAAATAAAAATTCGAAAAGTACTGCCACTGTGCTATTTAGTAAATTAATATGTGAGATATTCCAGTTAATTCATTCAGGTTTGTGTTCATAATTGAAATGAACACTGATCTTGAAATATCCAAATGAGTTACTAAAGTAATGCATTTCAGTGCCCAAAACAGACAAAATGGGGCAGCATATATTATACTAGGTAATCATTGCAATTTCTATTTTGTTGGTTCCATTATTGAATCTGTAAGTGATCCTAACTGTTCTAACGCAACTAAGAACCTGAAAACGGCAGTAATTTATCGTATATTAAATTTAATTTTGCTTAGGATCATGTCAAATTGTCTTTCATTGCATTCCACTGGACAGGACAAGCAGATCTACCGCAATATATTCTGTTTGTAAAATGCGTTACGCACCTTAACTGGGGCCCATTCGAGGACACGGAATTGCAAGTGACGCATTTTGGAAAAACCAAACTACACGCAGTTTTATTTTTCATGGAAACGTAATAACTGGGACATGAGTGTAGAAAGAAATCCATTAAATATCAAACTATGAGAGGAGACAGAGGTTCCTCAGTGAAGAAGCAAACGCAAGTGACTGTTTATGTGTTATCATGCTGACTTACTTGTTTCAATTAGAATATCTCAGAGTTCAGCATAGTAGTGTATAGTAATATTATGAAGTAAGTTGTACTTTTAAGCAGCCGAAAAGAGAAATCAGTGCGCCTCTAGTTTAGGCTTTGCTATATTGTTCTCTTCATTTTTTTTACCTTATAAGTTGATGTATAGGGAATTTAATGCAGTAATCAAATATTTTAGTAAGGGAGCGAGATATAGAAATTTCATTAAATAAGAATATTGTAAGAACACGTGCATATATGCTAAACACGGAGAATCTGGAGACTCGTGAAGATGATGTAGTCAAATTGGACCATGCTAAACAGTCAATGGATTCATTAGCTGCGTTATGTAGAAAATTGGAAATGATGTCTTCGACTGTGTCTGTCGTAATAATTGTTACACATGAATTTAGAACAATACCGGATGCGATACCTAAAATACAGAACGTTATGTCTGGTTAACTTGCTCAAATGTCTGAATTATCGAAAAAAATTACGTGATGTCTACAAAACAGGACGCTACTGCGATAGTGATCGCCGAACTTTCGACAATGCATAATTCTTTGACGAAGAAATTATCTGACGAGATATCAGCGTTGAAATTAACACGCGCAGGCGTACCTGAGACTGTGCAAACACTCAGAGAGAATAAGCGAGATTAAACAGACGCCTTCCGATTTGGCAGAAACTGTTCAGCAGCTATCGACAAAGCAAACAATTTCGCTGCAGAACAAGAGAGAACAATAAACGACCAGCTCGATTTACAAAAAATGCACTCAGGAAAAGAATTCACGTCTTGGATGTTTCGAAAAACATACAAATCTCTCATTTAGGAGATACGAAATTCCAGGAACCTTTTAGTAGAATTCCTAGTGAAATGTCGACGGGAGATAATCGTTCCGCCGTTCAGATGGAGACTGAACTGTGTAAAGCTACTGCAAAACTAGGACAAAACTAGATCATAAACTGAATGTTATTTTAAACGTGAACAGCCATAAGAGGATGAGTCTGTCATTTCTAAACCTGTAACGGGTTATTTGTTTTAATAAATAGCATTCTTAACTTCAGCTAATTATTGGTTTTACTCTTTTGTAGGAATTAATCTACGCTTTTACACAGACACACCTCCACCACGTTCGTTTTCGACGAAGTAGTGAAAACATGACCTTCGAATAGCCGATATAACGACTGCTGATGGGGTGTAAGTGTAACGACTGCTGAGAGGGTGTAAGTACTGGTGATGGAAGAAGTTGCAGCCCCCCACCACTGGGTAGCGTACCCACCCCAGGCGGCAGTTTGTAAAGTGCTTCCACCGGTCTACAGGGGAGATAAATTTAACAAGCTGCTGGAATTTAAATTAATTTGATGCTCAGTCCCCAACGGTGGAATGGCTACTTGCAAGACTTCCTGATTAATTAAGTGACTGAGGAATGTGAACTGGGGTTGTAATACTAATTAAAAATCAGGTCAACGATGCGCAACAAGATATATTCCGATAAGAGAAATCGAAAACATGAGTCGGGAGCAGACATCACTGACATGTTCACACCACAGAGAAACACAGGGTACACTACCGGCCATTAAAATTGCGTGACGTGCTACAGACGCGAAATTTAACAGACAGGAAGAAGATGATGTGATATGCAAATGATTAGCTTTTCAGAGCATTCACACAAGGTCGTCGCCGGTGGCGACACCTACAACGTGCTGACATGAGGAAAGTTTCCAACCGATTTCTCATACACAAACAGCAGTTGACCGGCGTTGCCTGGTGAAACGTTGTTGTGATGCCTCGGGTAAGGAGGGGAAATGCGTACCATCACGTTTCCGACTTTGGTAAAGGTCGGATTGTAGCCTATCGCGACTGCTGTTTATCGTATCGCGACAATGCTGCTCGCGTCGGTCGAGATCCAATGACTGTTAGCAGAATATGGAATCGGTGGGTTCAGGAGGGTAAAACGGAACGCTGCGTTTGATCCCAACGGCATCTTATCGCTAGCAGTCGAAATGATAGGCATCTTATCCGCATGGCTGTAACGGATCGTGCAGCCACGTCTCGATCCCTGAGTCAACAAATGACGACGTTTGCAAGACAACAACCATCTGCACGAACAGTTCGACGACGTTTGCAGCAGCATGGACTATCAGCTCGGATACCATGGCTGCGGTTACCCTTGACGCTGCATCACAGACAGGAGCGCCTGCGATGGTGTACTCAACGACGAACCTGGGTGCACGAATGGCATAACGTGATTTATTCGGATGAATCCAGGTTCTGTTTACAGCATCATGATGGTCGCATCCGTGTTTGGCGACATAGCGGTCAACGCGCATTGGAAGCGTGTATTCGTCATCGCCGTACTGGTGTATCACCCGGCGTGATGGTATGGGATGCAATTGGTTACATGTCTCGGTTACCTCTTGTTCGCATTGACGGCACTTTGAACAGTGGACGTTACATTTCAGATGTGTTACGACCCGTGGCTCCACCCTTCATTCAATCCCCGCGAAACCCTACATTTCAGCAGGATAATGCACGACCGCATTTTGCAGGTCCTGTACGGGCCTTTGTGGATAAAGAAAATGTTCGACTACTGCACTGGCCAGCACATTCTCCAGATCTCTCAATAATTGAAAACGTCTGGTCAGTGGTGGCCGAGCAACTGGCTCGTCACAATACGTCAGTCACCACTCTTGATGAACTGTGGTATCGTGTTGAAGCTGCATGGGCAGCTGTACCTGTACACGCCATCCAAGCTCTGTTTGACTCAATGCCCAGGCGTATCAAGGCTGTTATTACGGTCAGAGGTGGTTGTTCTGGGTACTGATTTCTCAGGATCTATGCACTCAAATTGGGTGAAAATGTAATCACATGTCAGTTCTAGTATAATATATTTGTCCAATGAATACCCGTTTTCTTCTTGGTGTAGCAATTTTAATGGCCAGTAGTGTACATTCGCAGCAACATTAACTACTGTAAAATAAAATCAACATGAAAACATGCAATGGTATTTAAACGAAACCTACACCATTACAATTCTTGGAAGAGAATGCATGGAAAATGCTCGAAGAAATCATGCCTTGCTAGAGTGAGCTGAAACCATGAAATAGCAGTAGAGGAGACTACGGGGATGATTGGGGTGACTTTTTACCACATGGCTGACGATGTCGATTTTCTCCCGAAACGCCACGTAATCGCACATGCCTAGTATAAACAGTGACGTCTGTATGCGAGCGACTTCATAGTGCCCTGCTCCGGGCTCCGTGAAATGCATCACACCACGTGACGCTACAGGTCTTTAAGACATCCAATAACCTTTTCCGTCGGGGAACGAGTTATTGTTTTAGACGAATTTAGTAATTCTTAACTGTGCGTTTAAATACATGCAAGGTTTAGATAACACAAGACATAGTTAAGCCCTTTAATGGAGACCTTTACATTATTATATTGCTTTTTCGTGGGTCCCAGACCAAGCCGAGCATTCGCGATGTGTGTCGTGCGGGGCAATTAGTGTGATGTCGCGAACGATCCGTATTCGCCGTAGGCCGCAGATTTGCTCTTTTTTTCATGTGGTAAGTTCTATAGGGCCA
The DNA here is from genome assembly GCF_023864345.2 of Schistocerca serialis cubense. Taxonomy (NCBI): domain Eukaryota; kingdom Metazoa; phylum Arthropoda; class Insecta; order Orthoptera; family Acrididae; genus Schistocerca; species Schistocerca serialis. The sequence goes on along the minus strand of NC_064645.1, from coordinate 587,606,184 downwards.
AACTGCTTACACACTACTTAATCTAACTAAAACTAACTTACGCTAAGGACAGCACACACACCCATGCCCGAGGGAGGACTCGAACCTCAGAGGAGGAAGCCACGCGAACCGTGACAAGGCGCCCAAGACCGCGCAGCTACACCACGCGGCACAGATTTCCTCAAAGAAATGAAGTTACAAGAAGGAAAGAGCGAAGAACAAAGCGCTTTCATAGCAGCGACGTCTGCTGACAGTTGCCAGTCCTGATGGAAGCAAACACAGTAGGGTAGTCTTCAGGGTTTTCATGACCTTGGTGCGACTAATCTCCATTGAGCTTACCACCCCAAAAACAGGGGAATTTCCAGTCGTGGGGAGAAGCAGTGGTAAACAACTACCTGCTGGAAGATAAGGAACTGGCCTGTATGTCGCTGCCACGCGTTTCAGGTGGGTTCGTTGATTTGTGGGAGGGGATCAAAGAGCGAGGTCATAGGTCCCATTGGATTAGGGAGCGACAGGGGACGAATTCGGTTTTTCCCTTTCAAAGGAACCAACCTGGCTTTTGCCTGAAGCGATTTAGGGAGATCACGTAAAACCTAAATCAGGATGGCTAAACCTGGGATTGAACCTTCCTGCCTCTATTTCAACTGCCGAAAAACTATTGTCTCTAAATTCTTTTTCCTCCCAGAGGCAGAAGAATGACCCGTTCGGATCTGTCTTCACCAAGTTATTAGTTAACTTCAAGGTCTAATGAACAATTCCAGATTTCAGTTTGTCAGTAATTTATGAATTTGCTTATTACCATTTCCTTTCGCTTGGAATTTCTATTGGGGGGTTAATCTGCGATTGAGGTTTAAGAAAGCTCGGAATAAATCTGACAGCTCTAAAACTATTTCTCCCTTGAGTTGGTCAATAGGGAAGGTTCCAGAATTTGTAATCATGTCGATGTTAATTATTAATTGTCCCTCATTTTGCAACAGACACTGCGCAGGTCGCGTACTTACGGATCGCGACACATGGAGAGCCTGGGAAGAGTCGTTGTGTTAGAAAGTGAATAACGCTCGCCTGACCAGATCTGTGTTCCTTGGAGAAATGTCGTGATACACTATGCGGATTGGTTTCAGATAAATTCACATTCGTAAATTGAAGATGGAGGAGGGGGGGGGGGGGGGGAATGAGGAAAGGAAAAAGCCTATTGATGTCAGCTGAATCGAGACTCTAAGCGGAATGAGCGACGACTAGTGAAAATGTGTGCCAGACCGGAATTCGAATTCGGGGTCTGCTGCTTACTAGACATTTGTACTAACCGCCGCACCACCAGGAAACGATGTTTATTGCTACTGCGCGGACTGTCTAGGTATGCCTCTCGGTCGACCCACGTTCCCACCTTGCCCCACCTATCTACAATCCCTGTCCATGTCCTCCATGCTCGCTGCTTTGAGATTCCCGCAGCAGGTCAGGTCAGGCGTAATCGTGCATCTGCGAATCAATTCGTTGCTCACCGAGGCGAACCAGTTACATGAATGCCTCTCATGTTCGTTCTTTTGGACAAGTACGAACAGACACCACGCATTCATATAACTGATTCACATTTGATAGGCAACGGATCCACCTTTTTCAGTGCAGATGCACAATTACATTCGACCTCCTGGGGGAATCTCTAAGTAAGCAGTATGGATGATATGGTCGCGGACTGGGGATAGTTGGCTCTAGGTGGGAATGTGGGTCGGCCGACAGGCATGCCTAGATGGTCCGTGCGCGGGAGAGAAGCGCGCTGTCAGCAGTTAACTCAAGTGCCTAGTAAGCCTGCGATCCCGGCTTCGAATCCCGATCCATCACACATTTTCACTCGTCGCTGCTGATTCTGTGTTGAGTGTCGACGCAGCTGACATCGACAGTCCTTTCGCTTCTCCTACCTCCATCTTTGATTTTCACACAGTGCATGATAGCTGCGGATTCAGTATGGCGTCTGTTCTTCAGGACAAGTCTTAAAGAACAGATACCTTGCATTCATAAAATTTACTGACGTCAAAGTTTTCCGCGTGAGCCTGATGGATTCTGCAAAACCTTTTAAGAGGGTAATCCCAAAAGTAAGGTCTCCTATTTTTTTTTTGTAAGTACATAGACCTGTTTATTCCTACAACGGCTTACATCAGTTTACAGTTTGAACATTAGCTATTTTTCGACATAATTACCATTTCTGTCGAAGTATTTTTGTAGACGCCGTAGCAGTTTTTGTATGCCCATGCCATACCAGCTCGCCGACATGCTGTTCAGAAAGTTCTGAATCTCTTTTTAACCTCGTCGCTTTCTGGCCAAATGTTCTTTTAACCTAGAGAACAGGTGATAGTCACTGGGCGCCAAATCAGGACTATAGGGTGGGTGGGTGATTACTGTAACCTCCCCGTGAAAAATTAGTAATAAAAGTCAATGATAATGAAAATGTGCCAAGTGTTGTCTTCCCACAAAACTGCATAATAAAAATGAACCAACCGTAACCACGTTGCAAAATAAAGAATATTAATGGCCCAAATGTAAACTCTTCACAAAGTTAAAGAATGAAGATTGCTCATTAAACCCACAATAATGTTGATTAAACGATGAAGCATGAACTGAATGTAACATCTGAACAGCAATAATTAAACTTGATAAATCTTATAAGGGCAGTTGCGCTGACCTTCGGCCCTGTGAAATAATTAAACCTGAATAGAGAAACAAAAATTCTTACCTCAGTAAACTGCATCTATATCTGCTCTTATTTTTTTTTTTGCACACCTCAGTGCAATGCTGGCCCACATTTAATTTTGATTCTTGGAGGGAATGCATGGGAAGTATTATTTAACGTGAAATGAATCGTTTTGTTTAAAACAGTTACTTTATAAGAAAATTATTATTGGGGCAATTCTTGAACAAATTAATTACAATTAACATATGTTATTAGCTGAGCGGAATGCTGCTTCATTACCTTCTAAAACAATATACCTCGTCCTGAATCGTGACCAGAGATGGAGGGAGAGCACGCCGCCGACGCATGCCGACCCTCGCTCAGTACAACCGTCCACTCGCTATAACTACTGCCGACAGAGTGCCACTCGCAACAGACTACTCCCTCCGCCGACTCCACACACACTACTGAACACTCACGCGGTCAAGCGCAGACTAGCAACGATAAATAACTCTCTGGTCAGAGATTCTGTCATGCCTCGCCATCGCTGTTAATGAATACATATGAAACGTACGCGTTTTATAATAACCCTCCACTGGGGGCGGGGGGGGGGGCGTTAATTTGGCAGCGATGGTGAGTCATTTGGACTTGCCATGAGCAACAAATTTTTTCTTAACTAATTATCTTTACAAACAGAGAATATACAGATGTAGAACATGAAGTAAATATGGTGCACATGCACCGAGTACAAAACATATTAGGAAATAACAAAATGTGAGTACAAAACATATTAACAAATGACATAAGTGCATATGAACTGAAAAATTCTTCAAAGTTTTCACAACAAATAGACATAATGAGTACAAATCTCTTGACAAATGACATAAGTGCGCATGTACTGTAGTTCAGAACATATCAGCAAATCAAAAAAAATGTACATACAATGAGTAGAAATCATGTTAGAAAAATGACAAAGGTGCACACGCACTGAAGTAGTGAACATATCAGGATATCACAAATGTATAGGCAGCGAGTACAAATCATATTGAGAAATGATAAAAGTGCACAGGCACTGAAGTTCAGTACAAAACATATTAACAAATGGCAGAAGTGAACACACACTGTAGTTCAGAACATATCAGCAAATCAAAAAAATGTATTGGTCATGAATACAAATCATATTAGCAAGAAAATGATTTTCACTATGTTACAAGAATTAGGATAGGAAAGGGAAGGATTGCATCATGGTTGTAGCACTTTAGGGTGCACGCAGCTGCACTGAAAGTCCATATCTTTCTACTGGAGCACAACACCAAGTGAAACAATCTGAAGTCTTTTCCCAGAAGTATTTATCAACGTAGCCAAGACACTGAAATGTCGTAGTAATATTCCATGTTATCATTTTGGCAGTACATTAGATACACCAAACAGTGGGACCATAATAACATCTCCATCGCTCAAGGTGGTGGACAGCATGTCGTGTCAACACCACGTTCTTGTAAGGTACACCAAAGTAGAATTAGTGCAAAAACCAAATATAGTGTTCCATGATCAAGAGGATATACAGGACAAAAGGATATTGCAGTAATTCAAGGTAGTTAGGTCAGAAGGTGAAGGACATTAAGTCACATACTAGTCTTCACTGAGAATTACATTAGTAGTTTGCGGCATTCATTGCCCAGTTATTGAATATTTCTGTACCATGTATGTAGTATTACAGAATAATGTTCATAAATTGGCGTTTTACAGAGAGAATTGGCACTCATTGCCTAATTATTTTACATAATAATATTCATGTGGCGTATTACAGAGAACATTGGCACTCATTGCCTAATTATAAATCATCAGAAGTCATTACATAATTATATTCAAGTGGTGTTTTACAGAGAACATTGGCACTCATTTCCTAATTACAAATCATCAGAAGTCATTACTTAAAAGAGGAGGTAGTCAGTAACATAGTATTACAGAATAATGTTCATAATTAATCATTGGTCATCTCAATACAGTAATCAGTAGCATTCATTTCCCAGTTACATAGTATTACAGAATAATGTTCATAATTGATCATTGGTCATCTCAATACAGTAATCAGTAGCATTCATTTCCCAGTTACAAAGCATAAGACAGGAGGTAGTCAATTACATAGTATTACAGAATAATGTTCATAATTAATCATTAGTCATCTCAATACAGTAATCACTAGCTTTCATTTCCCAGTTACAAAGCATAAAACAGGAGGTAGTCAATAACATAGTATTACAGAATAATGTTCATAATTAATCATTGTTCATCTCAATACAGTAATCAGTAGCATTCATTTCCCAGTTACAAAGCATTATTATTATATTGTAACTATTTCTCAAAGTCTGTGGTTGGAAAACATCATTCAGTATTACTCATAACTCTTTATTCAGGTGACATACTATTCAGAGCTGATCAGTATTACTCAGAACTTTCTTAAACTGGTATCATTATTTGGGACTGGTAATAATTTTTTTTTGTTAGCAATGCATTGCGTTGGGTAATTACAGGGGAAAGAAAAAAAATTGCTTTGGGTTGTTGCTGTAAATGAAAATGTGTAACGTCATTCGTCATGAGTCAGCTGTAGCAAGATTATGGAACAAGTAGAGTATATGTAATCACATTCATAAATGACATAGATTTAATGAACAACTGCTTATAGCACATTAATTTCATAAATAATTTCTCCTGCTAAATATACAAAAATGGATTATTAGACTGAAAGAAGAAACCCATTTTATGCTGAAAAGTAGTGAACTTCGAATTAACAGGTAATGAAATGTTTATAAAATTGTGTTCCATAGCTGTCCCTTCCAATACCTTTAGTCATCATACTATGCAATATAATACCTACTGTCAAAACGAACTGCAACAAATACTTAAATAATTACATAGCATAAATACATAACTTCAACAATATCCTCATCTGTAAAGAAAAACTTCACTATCCATCACTTCATTATCTATATTATCATAACTCCATTATTATCATCACCTGTAAAGAAAAACTTCATTATCCATAGTAGCATATTCTTCATCATTATTCATCAGCATTCATTATCATCTGCAAAAAATCACTTCATCACTCATTATACAACTATCCCTTATTTCTATCATATTTCATCACTAAAACTAAGATGTGAAGTTCTGTCTGACAGCCTGCATCAATCGCTTCGTATTCTGAAAGAAAAAATTAGTTAAGACTGCTATTCTACGATGTGTATAGTATATCCTGGTTAATACTTGTTAATTCTGATCCATTTACTCTTCCTCATATGCTTTTTGCATCTTCTTTCGTTTATTACGTAGGTGAAATTCCCATTTCTGTTTAATTTATTTCCTTTACACGTTATTTCTTCTGAAAATGATGAACAAAGATTAATGTCTTGCATTTAAATCATATACCCATTAACTAAAAACTGGTTTATAGTCATAATTTGAGCATACAGCATACCATGACAGAAAACGTAATATGTCAAAAAATACAAACAGTGTTCAGATGCAAAAATGTACATGGAATATCACAAAGCAGCAGAAAAAAATAAAATTTAAAACAGTCACGATGTTGAGATATCATAGGGCAAAAATGTCAAAGTCAACTGGTGTGTGTTATATCTTAACTATTTCACAGTGCATACAAACAAAACAGGAAAACAATCGTACATACATAAAAAATGGAAAATATGCACGGTCTGATGTGTAACGACAAGAAGAGCAACCTGCTAACCTTACCTTGCCAGGTACTTGCCAAGAAAAAATACGATAATCATCAGAAAGTGTTCATGTAAATATAATTGCATAAGCCGTCATAAAAAATTTACGAAATGTCATTACAGTGTGATAAATCATAAAGTATCTTCATTCAATAAAAGGTTTGACGTTCGACACGTGATGGTTTCCTTTCGATTTTCTGGTTCTCAAAGTTTCGACGTGTACAACATTAGGGTGAGGAATGCTGCGAATTCGATATGGACCTGCGTATAGAAGCTCAAATTTACTGCACCTACCTTTTATTTTGTTGGATAAATAGTGTGTACGTACTAACATCTTCTGTCCAACGTGAAAGTCACGGCGAGTACAAACCTGTTTTTGCTGTCTTCTCCGGCGCTCTGCGGCACGTTTGATGTTGTTCAGCGCAATGTCAATTATTTCATGGTGTCGTAGTCGACGAGATGTAGGATATGTTACTAATTCTTTAATTTTGTTAGGTGGTTCAGCATTTTTCAGTATAACAGGTGGAATTAATTACATCTTGGAATGAGAGTATGTGTGCGTCCCAATCAATATGGTTTTTATGGCAGTAAATTCTACACAGTTTACCAATTTCTTTCATTAATCGTTCACAAGGGTTCGAATAAGCATAGTACCTGGATATATAGATCGGAGAAATGTTTCTAGCTCGTAACATACGTGTCCATGTGGCAGATCGAAACTGTGATCCATTGTCAGAAATTACTTTCAACACATGCCCTACATGAAATAGAAAATATTTTACAAATGCTTTCGAAACAGTTTCAGCAGTAGCTTTGCGTAACGGAGTGAAGGTAACAAATTTTGAAGTGAGTTCAACAGTGACAAAGATGTAGCAAAAACCTCTATTAGTTCTGGGAATCGAACCAAAAATGTCTACAGCGGCCATGTGTCTTAATTTAACAGGTACAATGGGATATAATGGAGGAATACGTGAAGTCGTGTCTGACTTAGCTTTCTGGCAGATTTTACATGACGCTAAAACTAGTCATATACGTTTCTCCATGTTCGTAAAATAACAGTTCTGTCACAGTATAACAAAACATTTTCTAGCTCCGTAATGTGCGTAACTTAAATAAGTATACCAGATTAATTTGTTAACCAGCTCGTCAGGAATGCATAATAACCAATTGTTGCTGTCAGGGTGAGAGCGGCGAAAGAGAATGTCATTGCGTACAGTGTAATGGTTTCTAATCGTAACATTATTCCTATCTTGCCAAAGGTGTTTAATCTCTTTCCACACGTTGTCTTCACTCTGCTCTTGTGCTATGTCTTGTAATGACGACGAAATAAAATTTTCAAATGCAACTTGTTGAATGTACATGACGCTGAAATTTGCTTTGCAGACGTTGGTTGCGATGTCTTGCTGATTGTTGCCGAGAGAACGAGATAGTGCGTCTGCTACAATATTTTGTGTGCCGGGAATGTGAACAATTGTAAAGTTAAATTCCTGTAGATAAAGTTTCCATTTGCTTAACCTGTCGTGTGTAAATTTAGCTGAAAGTAAAAATTGTATTGCTCTATGGTCTGTGTAAACGGTGGTGTGTCTTCCATAAAGAAAATGCCTAAATCTCGTAAAAGCCCAAACAACACATAATGTTTCAAGTTCAGTAACAGAATAATTTCGTTCAGCAGGTGACAGAATACGACTTGCAAATGCGATGTTTTTAATTACTGTACAACCATCTTCTTCAATTTCCTGAAAAATATGTACGCCTAAAGCGGTGTTAGAACTGTCGGTGGCAATGGAAAAATTTCTGGTAAGGTCTGGGTGTGATAAAAGTGGAGCATTCAACAAGGCTTCTTTCAGGTTCACAAATTCGGAATGTGCTTGCTTATCCCAGGACCAAATAGTGTTTTTACCTGTCAATTGACATAATCTGGGGGTATCTAAAGCAGAGTAATGAATAAATTTACGAAAAAAGTTAATTAAACCCAAAAAACTACGTAGTTGTTTTTTCGTCGTAGGAACAGTAATGTCACGTAAAGCTTGAAGTTTTTCCGGGTGAGGCGTAATACCTTCTGCTGAAATTACGTGTCCAAGAAATTTTATAGAAGTTTTGCCAAAATGCGATTTACTGAGATTAACTGTGAGTCCTTGTGCACGAAAAGTTTGCAACAGTTGTTCAAGAATCAGATTGTGCTCAGACCAGTTAGCTTCTGCAATAAGAATGTCGTCTACGTACGTTGTGATTCTGTCTTTAAGTTCTGTCGGAAGTATTGTGTTCAAACCGCGAATAAAAGCTGCTGAAGAAATAGTTAAACCGAATGGTAATTTACAAAATTGATAACAGTCACCAAAACAGAGAAATGCTGTGTACTTTCTGCAGTTCGGATGGAGCTGAATTTGCCAAAATCCCGATTTCAGATCTAATGTAGAATAAATAGCAGTACCGTGAAATTTCAGTAGTAGTTCCTCTAGTGTCTGTGGTCGATCTGTTTCATTAATAATTATGTCACTGATGTGACGTGAATCAAGTACGAGGCGAAGTGAGCCATCCTTTTCCTTAACAATATGGAGCGGGTTTATGTACGGACTAACTGCCGGTTCAATAATTCCTTGGTCGAGCATATCTTGCAATTCCTTCTTAACTTGTTCTCTATGAATATATGGAATGGGATAATGTTTGGCTTTAAATGTGTCGTGCTGTTTGACCTGAAATTCATACATAAAGCCGGACATAGTACCAGGAATGTCGTCGAAAACTGGAGCTTGCTGTAAAAGAATTTTATGTAGTTGCGTACGTTCGTCGTCTGCATTTGCACTGCTTTGTTTAACTTTATCAGAAATCGTCTGTATTACGTCATAGTCAGCTTCGTCTGGAGTATTATAGTTATGTACGTACGTATCTGTGAACAATGTGGAATTACAGTCTATGCCACGTAATACGGAAATGACCTCTGTACAATTAATTGTTTGTTCTTCCGCAGATAAAGAGTGCTGAAATTCTAAAGCCAATTGTACATGCTCATCCTTTAGCATTAAATAGGAATTTCGAAAATCAGTAACTGCGTCGTGTTGTACCAGAAAATTAGTACCTAAAATAACGTCTGTTGTCAATAGAGGAACAATCCAAAAATTTGAGTGAAATGTGTGACCTGCAATGCAAAATGATAAATGTGTCTGTAATTTAACGTCTACTCCTTTACTCGATACTGCTCCTTTCACTTTCGTTTTGCCTAATGGTAATGTAAGATAGGCATTCTCTTTGTTACACTCGTTGAAAGTTTCTTCATTTATAACTGACATAGGTGATCCAGAATCGACTACTGCTGAAAATTTCGATGAACCAATTTTAATTTCGATGACAGGATGTGAAATGGTTTTCTGAACAACTGGTCTTTCCTGCAAAAGAGTGTCTCTGATGTCGTCAAAAGTAACAACATTCTGCGTGTCAAAAGTAGTGCTTGTGTTACTGAAAGATGCGACCTGTACAGATCAGGACTCACAGTTAATCTCAGTAAATCGCATTTCGGCAAAACGTCTATAAAATTTCTTGGACACGTAATTTCAGCAGAAGGTATTACGCCTCACCCGGAAAAACTTCAAGCTTTACGTGACATTACTGTTCCTACGACGAAAAAACAACTACGCAGTTTTTTGGGTTTAATTAACTTTTTTCGTAAATTTATTCATTACTCTGCTTTAGATACCCCCAGATTATGTCAATTGACAGGTAAAAACACTATTTGGTCCTGGGATAAGCAAGCACATTCTGAATTTGTGAACCTGAAAGAAGCCTTGTTGAATTCTGTGGCATTTCGACTATTTGAACTGTTCTGTTATTTCTTCCAGACGTATTACGTTCTGGATGATACCTACTGTCGGGTTCATTCATGAGAATATGTTGTTGCTGATCTTTTTGCTGCTGGTAAGACCGACTGTTATTAAACGTATGTTGTTAATTGTGCTCATTGTTTTTACGTCTGTCATGGTAGTCATTCCTATACGGTGCATTCCGATAGGAATTGAAGTACTATGTTTTCTGCACGTAGCTATTTCCTTGCTGGCGTGCGTTACTATTTGTTGTAGCTGGGACTATACGTGCACGCGGCGAAACATTAAAGCCTGGTTGACCTTGTGCATTACATTGTTGGTTCGGTATGCTAACCGGCTGACTTCCATGCTGTTGCGGAGAAAAACGTCTATTGTTACTAAAATGTGGTTCTTCTTGCTGATAATTTTGTCGATACTGATAATTAAAATTTTGCCTGTTATTAGAATTCTGGTGGTTGTCGTTCCTGAAGCGTCTATTAGCTTTGCTATTGTAATTGCGCGGCTGATCGTAATTGCTGTACGTTTGTGGACCTTGGTTATTACAAGAAAAATTTTTGTTTATAAAGGAATAATCCGATTGCTGTACTTCCAGAAGCTGTAATAGATCTCTGAATGCCGATATATTTTCCTTCTGTTGACCCGTTAAAAGTGACACTCTTAATGACCGTGGTAATTTAGAAATGCATAATTGTATAAGTGCAGATTCACTGTATGGTTCACTTAAGTACTAATTTTGTTGGACCATGTGCTCAAAAAATTGCATGACACTGGGAAAATTTGAGTTCTCATAATTTGGTAAACTAATTAGTTGATCTTTAATTCCGCGCTGTGTCGTCTTCGACCAGTACGCTGACAGGAAAGCATTCTGAAATTCTTCTACTGAATAACATTGTCTCGCAATTGGTCTCATACGAGTTGCCGGTTCGCCTTCCAAAAAACTGCAAATAAATTCAAGTTTATGTGTTACAGGCCAAGTCGGTGCAAAAGCAAAGCTGAATTGTTGTATCCAATCCAGAGGGTGAATCTGTGTTCTGTCATTTTTAAATACTTTAAATTTTCTCACTGATAGAAAATGTTTGTAATCAAAATTATCATCTCTGTATGACGGAACAGGTTCAGGATTGTATGGGAATCTGTTTGACTGTGACTGTTCGGAATCTAACTCACGTACTCTCTGTAGATTACCTAAATTATACTGGCTGTGTGAGTGTGAGAAATGTTCGGAATTCGCCGTATGCTGTGACGTGTTATTAACTGAAATATTTTTTATCTCTTTTACCTCTCGCTGTCAACTTGACAATTTTCTACGTAATGTGTTATTAGACGAATCAATCTCATTGATTGTCGGCTGTAAATTTTGCAATTCAGGTGTTTGGTTAAACAAAATCGGTGCAGTATCGTCTAATTTGCTGTCATTATTACTTTCAATAACGTCAATATGACTGGCCAATTCATCAAATTTTTCAGTCAGTATTTTTACTTGATCATCGTTTTTAGTATCTGAAGCATTAATCTGTTTTTGTAATTTACGTGTGGTTTCGTTCAATTTTTTAACGTCGGCTTTGATGTCATCGGAATCCTGTGTTAGTTTTAATTGTTCGAGTCTGTCGGTCACTGTTTGAAAATCTACTGTGTGTGTATCTGTTTTTGATTTAAGATCAAAAATTTCATCACGTAATTCTGTGTTCAACTGTTTGATGGTATTAATTTCGTCAGACACTGTAGCAATATTGTTGTCTACATATGTTTTTGCTTTCGCGAACAATTTAAGTTTATCTTCTTGTCTCTGTGCGGTGATTGTTTCCATGACTTGTCGTTTTACTTTATTCTGATCTTGTATAAATTTACAGAAACGTGTATCACTGTTTTGTAGGTGAAGATTAAAACGTTCGTCAATTTGGGTGTTTTGTTGTTCAAATTTCGCGTCTATCTTTGCATCCATCGTGCGCGAAAGTTCTGCTGTCATTAACTTAAACTCGTCGCGTAATTGTGTTGCCTTCTCAGAGCATTGTTTACCGACTGCACTAATTTCGTCTCTAAGTGCTTCTGTTGTAGCTGTTTGCATATCCCTTAATTCTTGAGCAACAGATCTAATTTCCTCACTACTTTTCCTAGCACAAGCCTCAATTTCCTCACGTAATTGTTCCTTAGTATCATGACACTGCGCGGCAACGGCTGTAATCTGTTCACTAAGCTGTCTGGAATTGTTGTCTAATTTTTCATTTAACTGTCTGGAATAGTTGTCTAATTTTTCATTAAGTTGTTGTTTGTGATTTTCGTTATTTTCATTAAACTGTTGTTTGAGATCTTCTTTAAGTTGTTTGTGATTGTCGTCTTGTCTTTCATTCTGTTGTTTGAAATCTTCTTTAATGTTGTCTTGTTTTTTATTAATTTCATCAAGTTGTTTGAATTTTTCACTATATTGTAGCAATACTGCCATGATTTGATCCAAGCCAATATTACCTACTCTATTCTCTGTACTGTTTGATGGCGTACCTGCAATTGTCACGTTTTCTGTAACCATTTGGTTATTCAGTGATTCACATAAAGGTTTGCTTATCGGATGTGTACTGTTAGACACTACCTCGGAATTAGATAAATCCGACACATTCTGATTACACTGTTCGTTTTCATTAAAAAAATTTGTCTGTTCGTCACGTCAATTTTGCAAACCGGTTGTGTTAAGCTGGACAGCGCTCATTGCAACAGAACGCCCCGCGTCATCAATTGTCGTCAAATTAACAGACGACACAATTGAATTCGTCTGTTCATCACTAAGATCAAAATCATTATTAGTGGTCGGTACGTATTGATTGTCAGTAAACGGAGGATTGTCATCATTACACTGCGCATCGCAAGTACTATCGGTCAAGTTGTTTAAGTCGACCATTTCACTCATTATACCTCGCGATGCACTACTAACAGTCTTTCGCGGCATTTTTTACACTTGCCACAATTATTCACAAATGAGACAAAGACAATGCAAAATCCAATAAATTACAAATACAACAAAGAGCAACGAATTGCCGATGATCTGTGGAAGAAAGTCACAGAATTAATAAAAGCGTTGCGCCAAATGCTAATTATATTTAAGTAAATAAGAGCAGATATCTGATTACTTTTCAGAAGATTCTCAAAGAAATACGATCCTGGTCCGGATGTCGCCAAGTGTAACCTCCCCGTGAAAAATTGGTAATAAAAGTCAATGATAATGAAAATGTGCCAACTGTTGTCTTCCCACAAAACTGCATAATAAAAATGAACCAACCGTAACCTCGTTGCAAAATTAAAGAATTTTAATGGCCCAAATGTAAATTCTTCACAAAGTTAAAGAATGAAGATTGCTCATTAAACCCACAATAATGTTAATTAAACGATGAAGCATGAACTGAATGTAACATCTGAACAGCAATAATTAAACCTGATAAATCTTATAAGGGCAGCTGCGCTGACCTTCGGCCCTGTGAAATAATTAAACCTGAATAGAGAAACCAAAATTCTTACCTCAGTAAACTGCGTCTATATCTGCTCTTATTTTTTTTGCACACCCCAGTGCAATGCTGGCCCACATTTAATTTTGATTCTTGGAGGGAATGCATGGGAAGTATTATTTAACGTGAAATGAATCTTTTTGTTTAAAACAGTTACTTTATAAGAAAATTATTATTGGGGCAATTCTTGAACAAATTAATTACAATTAACATATGTTATCAGCTGAGCGGAATGCTGCTTCATTACCTTCTAAAACAATATACCTCGTCCTGAATCGTGACCAGAGATGGAGGGAGAGCACGCCGCCGACGCATGCCGACGCCCGCTCAGTACAACCGTCCACTCGCTATAACTACTGCCGACAGAGTGCCACTCGCAACAGACTACTCCCTCTGCCGACTCCACACACACCACTGAACTCTCGCGCGGTCAAGCGCAGACTAGCAACGATAAATAACTTTCTGGTCAGAGATTCTGTCATGCCTCGCCATCGCTGTTAATGAATACATATGAAACGTACGCGTTTCATTATGTTTCACTGAAACTGTTGCAGGAGAGCCACGGTTTGCTGAGCGATGTGTGGGCGAGAGTTGTCGTGGAGAATGTGTACGCCCTTGCTCAACATTCCTGTTCTCCGATTCTGAATTGGCCGTTTAAGTTTTTTCAGAGTCTCACAGTACCTGTCACCGTTACCTGTGCTCCCAGCGATTCAGCTCCGTCAACGAGGTGAAAGAAGAGGGTCATGACTTACTAAACAGCATGACGGAGAGCTGGTATGACATGGGCATCCAAAAACTGCCACAGAGTTTGCAAAAATACATCGACAGAAATTGTGATTATGTCGAAAAATAGCTAAATGTTCAAGCTGTAAAGTGCTGTAAACCATTGTAGAAATAAACAGGTCTATGTACTTATAAAAAGTGGGAGACCTTACTTTTGGGATTACCTTCGAGAGATATCAGCTGCTGCAATCTCTTCCTTTCCCGTCACAAATGTCCTTACATGTGGAAGCAGTTGGATCAGAGGGTGCCGGGTCTGGTGAACGGAACGGGTTTTTCAGCAGTCTCCATTTCATGTCATTTAGTTTTCCTATTGCCAAAGCACTTTTGTGAGCAAGGGCCTTGATCTGATGTATAAGACAGTGAAAACCAAATTTTTGTTGCTATGGGTTTCCTGGCTAATGGCCCCCTAGACAAAAAAAAAACCATTTTTAATGTTTCTCATAGTTACTAACTGTATTTAAAATTTTAAAATGCTTACAAAGTTTACTTATTAAAAGACATAATCTTATGCTGAAGGCTTAACACAATACGTTAATTACTAATGTTAGGAACGATGTATGTGTCTTGCAGCAATGTAACACATGACGTGCAATTACCCAAACTATGTTATCAACCACTTCGGAATGAGAGCACTTAGCAATTTCCAACAGACTTTACTCATAATTTCGATCCTTTTTGAAAGTTTTCCTCGTTGACAACCCAAACAAAATAATGAAAAGAGAAAAGTTTACCACTTCTCACATTTTCACTGTTCATGCAGTAAAGCATCAGAATCTGGAATGACGTTTAATTTATTATTTCTTCACTAAAAACTCTATTCGCAACACATTTTGCAGACAGCATGCACATCACTGAATTACATGAAAAATTGTGTCGCTCTACGGCAAATACTTCAGAATATTTTACGTCGTAAGCACTGAGATAAGTGAAAAAATACATGCTATTAAATTACCCAGACTATATTCATCCAGTGTTTGATAATGAGATCACAGAGCAACTTAGAACAAACTGTAAACATAACGTCAAAACTTTTGTGGTGATCAAGCTTAAAACAAACAGTTTGACACTATGAACTATCTGTCAAAAAGTCTATCTGTCTAAAGAGGCTACTATCACTTTTTGAGTTTAATAGCTTCGGTTTTGATTTTCTCCTTAATTTATAGCTGAATAATCCGAAATTAATAAAACAAAGATAATTAGGGTTCTGTGTTTTCCGCCATAAACATTTTTCAAGTGTAACTTCAAATATTTACACATTAACTCGTTTGTAATGTAATCAGACAGGGAAGCTATTTATACAAGCTAATTAGAGTCTTTAAATAACAAGGGGGCTGGGTATTACTGGTGACAAAAGTACTCCACCTCATTTATAAAATATATTACAGAGGGAAAATACAGTTAACCTTCAAGAATGGTGTAGTAATTCTTGTGCTAAAGAAGGTGGGTGCTGACAGGTGTGAATATTACTAGACTATCAGTTTAATATGTCATTATTGCAAATCTCTTACGTAAGAATGGGAAAAGCTGGGAGAAGCACATCGGTGAATATCAGCTTGGATTCCTATACAGGAACACGAGAGGCCACACGCAGCCTGTAACCGAGAGACTTTTCCTGTGCGCGCACACACACACACACACACACACACACACACACACACACACATTGAGAGGTCCAAAATACCATTTCCTTCAGCTTTACAAAGCAAGGGCTGTGAAATCTTAAAATAGTTGAAAACCGAAATACATATTCGCACTGTGAGAGAGATGACAAATGACTGATCACTGATGGATTTCATGCATAATTATTGAGCTGGTAAATTTGATGGACAGTTTTCACTCTTACAAATAATTTTCCCAGCAATTCTAAAGCGACCAACGTATTACCGAGCTAAAGGACTACCGGAGGAGATGATCTGCATAATTTTCAGTTTTCTAGAAGCTAAATTAGTGAAATCCCCGCCAGAGGTCAGGTCACTTGAAAAGATGCCTTCAGCCGTTACTTTTAGACTTGGTTCACAGAAACGTTTCCGCTTAGGGAGACGTTGTTTTTCGTGGGAGTGTTGGTCTGGCACCTTCTCAGAATGACCAACGTAAATCACCAGGCGTTGCCACCGCTCCTCCGTCTGACCCACAAGGATGCCTTCCTTATAAGTTTGGAAATTTGGAACTACTTTTTCTTCGGAATAGCAAACACTAATGTGTCGCCGCCGATACCATTAAAACTGCAGCCTTTATTAAGCAGCTTTTGGACGACGTCGGTCGATTACATTACATAGGAACACTGATGTGCAAGTCAGTCGCCGTCTTAGTCGCTGTATGTTCTCGATTTTATTACTTTGAAATCAGACGTGTCCAATAAACATACAATCAGAATCCGATTCCATTTTTAAAAGATGCACACTGTGTGTGTGTGTGTGTGTGTGTGTGTGTGTGTGTGTGTCTTTCAGTCTTTCATCAACTGCTTTGCTATTAATACTACTTATTTTTCCCGAAAGGCTGGATGAACTCTCACTAATATTTCCTTACGCAATTCGTGTATTATTTCCCCACGGATGGCGTGCTTGCACCAGTAGTATTTCTGATTTGTGTTTTCATGGCTATTCCCACATCGTGGAAGCTGTCTTGCTTCCCCACTTTCTCAAGAACAATACATACGTTTTGAATTACGTTCCAGTATCTCAGTTACTTCCCTTCTGTTCCTACATAATTTCATCACACCTCAACTCAAACACCTGTTTTCTTTTGCGAGATCCAATGTAGATGGTCAAGGACATGGGCAGTTTTGCAGATTTGGTCTCATTTACGTATGAAATTGCTGAAACGAGTAAGCTAGCTGCAAGTGTATTTTTGATCAGTCATACTCCACGTTCTCGTTTAATTAACTTCGTCACTAAGGGATACGATTCAACGAGATAATTCCCTTCCATTCTTTCCATTCCGGCTTATCTTCGACTGAAGAAAGGTAAACCTACGTCAGTGGCAATTTACAGAAAGCTTCATAATATGCTGACTGAAATGTAGCCTTTCAAATTTTGAAGGTAGTAGGGCTCAAATACGGGGAGCGAAAAGTTATCCACAAATTTCACAGGGAGCAGACTGTAGTCATAAGTATAGGCTTGAAAGGACAGCAATATTTGAGATGGGAGTTATGGTCGTAGCCTCTTCCCGATATTATTCATTCTGTACATTGAGCAAACAGTAAAGAAAGCCAAGGAAGGAAGAGAATTAAAATTGAGTGAGAAGAGATAAAAATTTTGCAGTTTGTGAAGGACATCGTAATTCTATCAGATACGGACAATAACTTGGAAGAGCAGACGAACGAAATGGATATTGACAACTTCTGAAGACATTGTTTGAAAGTAACCGTGTTCCGATAAATAATAAAACTACTAACGAGTGTTGAGTGCTAGTATTTATTAAAAACTAAATATCAGGTCAGATAGTAACTGGTTTCTATTTTATCAAAAGTCTTCTTGAGGCCATGTCTCATCAGGTGGTGAGCAGTCTGGAGACTGAACCAAACTGAGAGTAAAGAATTAACAATTTTAGGAACCAAAACAATGATGAGTACAATTAAGAATACGAGAGCGCAGTGGGAACACGACTGAAGTCCGGCTCTTCCTTTTTTTTAAGTGTGTTGTAGTAGTGAAGTCTTACCGCCAGCGGCGGTCTCTGCTTCTAGGACAGGTGGTAGGAGGAAATGTTCTCTTTGTTGGACACATTCCGAGGGAGGGCACTCAAGTGGGTCCTTTCCACCTCTGATATCATACATGTAATAGCGTGGAACACTGAACTGAACTAAGGCTGAACGTAGCTGAAAATCCTGGTGAATGTAGGGCAGGTCAGATTCTTGTGATAACGGTCCATCAATTGTCGGGGGACATTGTATTTGTGCCACGGGGGTGGTTCGATGGTGCCTAAGTGTTCATGTTGCCTGACAACATGTCGTAAGGTTTCAGTTGGAAGATCGTAGTTGCGTGGTTGCGTATTTCTTCGCTGAGGTATTTTTCGTGAAGAGTCCTGTGAACGGCTCATTTACTTGTCCACCATGAAAGACCTAAACACCACTTAAGGCATTTGTTCTGGAGAGTCTGAAGTTCTCTAATATTAGAGTTGGAGTTCGTCTCCCATGCGACAGTGCTATATGGGAGGGTAGGCTGTACCGTCTCCTTGAAGAGTTTCAGCTTCGTTGCCGTGCTGAGATCTTTGCTCAGAAAGATTGGCATCTTGGCATGTAACATCTTCAGCGTCGTCTTTTACTTCTTCTTAATATGTCTTCTGAACATACGTCCCTTGTCAAGCGCTACACCAAGGTACTTAACGAGAATCTTCCAGGATATCATGTCATCGTTGATCGTGAAGACCATATCCAGTATCGGTTGTTTCTTCGTAAATAAGACTGCTGCAGTTTTGGCTGCGGTAATGGCCATTCTGTTTTAGAAAGTCCATGTTTCAAGTCGATCCAATTGTCACTACACGATGGCAATCAGCTGTGGTTTAGAAAATCATGTCATCGGCATAGCGATACATGGGCACGTTGCGTTCCAGCGGCACGTCGTTAATATAAATACTAAACAGTAACGGCGACAAGACAGAGTCCTGAGGGATGCCAGCGACAGGATGTCTCGTGCCAGACTTCTTTTCTTCAAGAGTTTTCAGTCCTGTAGAAACCTATCCAAGATCATCACATAGCAGGCCTGAATAGGCGTATTGGTGAGAAGCTTCTGCAGCAGCTAAAGGCCCCAAACCTTATCGTATGATTTCTATAGGTCTGTGAAGATATCGAGGGTTGTGCTGGACCTGTTAAAATGATAATGGATAAATTCAGTGATCCGGATGGGCTGCAGGCAACTTTGCATGGAAACCCAATTGTTATGGGTGTATGGTGTGATGTACCAATTGAGAGGTGATCCTGTTAAGGAAATTCGCTCCAGCGCCTTACCCATAGTAGACAATAAATTTATCGGTCGGTAGTTGTCTGGTTCAATGATCTCTCCCAGGCTGTGGAACTGGTTCGACGTGAGCTGTCTTCCATGTGTCTGGGAAGTACTCCAGTAAAATACAGCTGTCAATAATCCTGGTTAGCAGTACCAGCGGCTTTTGCGGGAGATGTCTGAGTTCAACATTTACTAATGTGGTCCTGGCCAGGTGAATTGTTCTTAGTTTTGTGAATAACTTTCTTGACCTCTTGGAGCTTCGTCAGGAGGGGCGATCCTGCATCTGTCGCCGCCCGAAGTCAGTGACTAGTTGCAGCAATCTACTCTCTTCTTGCTGCAGCTTTTGGGCAAGTCTTGCTGGTGGTTGGGGAGTCGACAGTCGCATAAAGACCAGCCTTCTCCAGTGGATCATACAGCAGCTTTTCAGGGCCTTGAATAGCACGTTTAGCAGGCGTTAGTTGTCAGAGTCGTCGGCGAGTTTCCATTCTTCCTGGTATTGAACATAAATTGCTCTATTTTGTCCTCCCTACAGCCCTGTCTCCATTCTATGGCTCGTCGGCGTTCATATCGTGCCTGTCGGCCGGATTTCTATACCGCTCCTGTTCCTTTCGACTTTTAGTACTTGCGACAGTGACGGAATCGGTTCGACGCTTGGTTCTGGCAGGTGCTTTGTAGGTTTTGCAAACAACTGAAAATCAAATGGGGCCGCGTTGGGGCTGCATAGATGGTGATCGATAACAGTGAACCAACCCATTGTTGCAGATACCACAGCGTCCTTGTGTGGTTGGCATTGTGATGCTGAACGAGAGGGTGCTCCATGTGTGAACGAACTCTTCGAATACGAAACTCGCTTAGAGCAGCCTGTTTTTCACATCGACATAGTTGCGTTACACACTACGTTACACACACTGAGTACTAGATGCACATTGTAGGCTACAGATTTCTAATACACAGGTGGCATTTACATAGTTCACTACATATAACTTACTGGTTGGCGACAGCTCATGGTGCTGGTCACTTAGAGTGTTGCTAACTAAGGGATAATAAGAGCTGTAGGGAGTAGGAGTGCAGTGGGGTGAGGTACGGCGATGGAGTTAAGAAGGGTGGGCGACTGGGGACTGTGTGCGTGTGTGTGTATGTTTTTCTCAAAAAATAGTTCAAATGGCTCTGAGCACTATGGGACTTAACTTCTGAGGTCATCAGTCCCATAGAACTTAGAACTACTTAAACCTAACTAACCTAAGGACATCACACACATCCATACCTGAGGCAGGATTCGAACCTGCTACCGTAGCGGTCACGTGGTTCCAGACTGCAGCACCTAGAACCGCTCGGCCACTCCGGCCGGCGTGTGTTTCTCAAATCGGTTATTACAGTATGTAAGTTACAATACTGCCCTTCTCTAGTTGCTTCTCTGTCATTTAGCATATTTTTATTGTTATTTTGCATAAAATATTTTTCTTGGTGAGTGAGTATTCTCTTTCTCTTGTTGCTATTTTGGCATAAGGTCGTGTCCGTTTTTATCCTAGTGTGCTGGTGATTTTGTTTTACTAATCGTTCTGCCTATGTAGAGTGGGTGCATTGACTCTTCAGTGCCCTTGTATGTTCCTTGTGCCAAATTTCTTGCAGTCATCCTCACATATTTAGAGTTGCACCTATTAGATTTTAATTCACGTATTCCCAAACTATTGTATTTATCTTTCTCGTCTGTCGCAGTATTTAGTTCCGTTTTCAATTTCCTATTTGTCTTGGAGATATTAATTCTACATCTTTTGAAGATGTTACTAATTTTATATGTCAGTTAGTTCTGGTATATTATGGTATGCCATTCTCTGATGTGTTGAGGGAATGAGTTTTCTAGCGTCAATATGCTTTATGCATTTCTTTTGTGTTGCTGTAACTAGGCAGTTTTAGTTTCTTTTTTTTTCTTCTGTTTGTATTTTCATTTTGATGTTGTTTTGTAGCTTTTGTTCTGTCTCGCTGTTGTAGTCACTGTTTTGTGCCAAGTTCGTGCTAATGTTTGGCTCACCTTGATTACTACTTTTGCTCAGAGGTGTTCTGCATAGTCTGTATATCACGTGTCTGATGTACTGTCGAAATATTGCGTCAACATCTGCAAATCCAGGAAGAATATCGCAACTCGTAAAATAGTTTATAAATTATATTCATTTGATGCAAGAAGCACTTCAAAACTAATAGGGAGTTCTTGACTACTGCTGATCCAGTCTCAGTTATAAGTCTGATTTTGGTTGGCATGGATTTCTGAAATTGCTGTAAATAAACGCCCCAGCACAGCATTAAACAAGGCCTTCCCCAAGTTTCTGGACTCTGAGCTTGTGCTCTGTCTCTAGCGAGCTCGACGTGTGATTAGGGCGATAAGCTTCTGCTTACTTAGAAACTGAGTAGCAGACTTTGAGCTACCCAGTACAGTGCACCAGGGCAGTCACAGATACCGTCCTCCACTCGCTTCTGCGAGTAAGCCACGTCGCAGTCCTTCACGTCGAGACTCCACATATGAGACACGCCGAGATTAAGCCGCATAGTCTCCAACGGACGTCACACATCTGTCAACATCAGGGGATTTGCAGCTTGAAACGTTGTCACACATGCGCGCGCAACGGCGGCCAGATACTTGTCGTTTCAGACGAGCAGTGGGTTTTGGAAATCCGAGAGGCGGCTGCGGCGGACAGATAGAGGGTAGCGGGACTGGCAGCTGGCCACTCTCGCCGCGTTCAAATATTAACAGAGCAGGGCGCCGGCCCGGCCCCGGAAATGGCGCCGCTCGTCGCGAGCTTTAAGGCAACGCCGGAAGAGGCAGCACCGGCGCCCGCGGAGAACTGAGGTTCAGAGAGGGCGAGCGCTGCCACTGCTCCAAAATCTACCCAGCCCCAGCGCCACTTATCTGGTTTCTGCATTCACGTCTTAAGCCGTCGCCGCACGGACCGTACATTCGAACGTTGAGCGTTTCTGACGCCATAGCGTGTGAAAAGCACATTGGGGAGTCTTTTCGAACGTGCTGAACAATATCTAGTATAACAGATGTTCTGAAAGTGCGTTTGAACGTTGACCAGTGAGATGGAAGGCCACATGCGTCATATGCACGCCGTACACCGCCTCTCTTCGGTATAGAGTTTTATACGACATATTGGCTTTCAGCTGAAATATACCGGGTGATCAAAAAGTCAGTATAAATTTGAAAACTGAATAAATCACGGAATAATGTAGATAGAGAGGCACTAATTGACACACATGCTTGGAATGACACGGGGTTTTATTTGAACCCAAAATATATAAAAGTTCAAAACATGTCCGACAGATGGCGCTTCATCTGATCAGAATAGGAATAATTAGCATAACAAAGTAAAACAAAGCAAAGATGATGTTCTTTACAGGAAATGCTCAATATGTCCACCATCATTTCTCAGCAATGCCTGTAGTCGAGGAATAATGTTGTGAACAGCACTGTAAAGCATAGCCGGAGTTATGGTGAGGCATTGGTGTCGGATGTTGTCTTTCAGCATCCCTAGAGATGTCGGTCGATCACGATACACTTGCGACTTCAGGTAACCCCAAAGCCAATAATCGCACGGACTGATGTCTTGGGACCTGGGAGGCCAAGCATGACTAAAGTGGCGGCTGAGCACACGATCATCACCAAACGACGCGCGCAAGAGATCTTTCGCGCGTCTAGCAATATGGGGTGGAGCGCCATCCTGCATAAACATCGCAAGTTCCAGCAGGTGTTTATCAGCCAGGCTGGGGATGACGTGGTTCTGTAACATACACGATTGTCATGCGCAGTCACTGACGTTTTGCTGTCCAGCGCCATCTGTCGGACATTTTGTGAACTTTGTTTTTTTTTGTTCTAATAGAACCCCATGTTATTCCAAGCATGTGTGTCAATTTTTACCTCTCTATCTACATTATTCCGTGGTTTATTAAGTTTTCAAATTTATACTGACTCTTTGATCACCCGGTATTTAAGTGCCGTTTCCAAGCATCAGTAAATTGAGAATCTCTCGAAAACCCGTCGTTAATCGTATAATTTGTTGTAACAAAACGGCAGGAAACGTCATATTGGTGGTTAAAGGATTATTGTGAATTGCTTGTTATGAAAGTATGCGTTTCAAGGCAACGACATACGGAGGAACCGTAAGAAATGCAATGTTATTGGTACAATTTGTTACAATTAAATATCAGTTTATAATATATCTACGATTAAATCTTTCGGTAAACGGCAATATAGAAAGTATGATCGTATTAATGATCGGCAATGAGCGGAGGTTTGGTCGGACTTGAGAAGGGAGTGGTGACGTGTTACCAGTTCATCCCACATATTGAAAAATGTTTTTACTAACCTTCGTGTTTTGTAATAGGTTCTGATGCTTTCTTATTTGTTTAATATAATATTCGATGTTAAATAAACATAAGTGCGCTCTGTCTGAGGATTGAGTTTCTTCTGTTGGTTTAATCTACAAGACAGCTTGCACTAATTGTGGTAAGATACTTTCCATTTTCTTATTTTAAGTTTTGTATTTCACATGTTGTAAAGAATAGGAACAGTGATCAAGTAAGAATGACCAAAGGATTTTACTGAAAAGTGAGAGCGATGTAACGATTTTTGTATTATGTGGAGAACTGTTGTAAATTTGCACTATTTGTAATGGAACTTTTACAAGCCGATGAGCTTACTGACAGGACATGGAACATTCCTTTTTGCCTTATAACACGCCCATGTATGTTTAAGTTTTTGTTTATTTCTACTACAGACAGAACAACGTTCTAGCGTACGGACGATGGAGCAAATGTGCATTTTAATATTGTGCTAACGTAGAAATTTTACGCCCATCCATTTCGTAAACAGTGTGATGTGTGAGCCAGATACAGCCGACAGCTCCCGCTGGAGGGCGCTGCGATCGGGTATCATGCAACCAAAATTAAGTTGTGTCACTCGCAGAGTGTATAAATAAATCTGTTCACTGTTTCTCTTCCCCTGAGCGGAGAGGAACGTTCGGTACGAGACCTGTAGCGACCAGCACAGGTGAATATTATATTGTCGATGGTATCGTCGTCGTTTCTGCTGTACAAAGTGAAAGGCCGTAGGACAGGGAGTGACTTGCATACAAACGCTTTATTTGTTGAAAAAAGTGGATAAATCGCTAGTGTCTATTTAGTGTGTCTTCCTTGGCGTCACCCTCGACCGTTGCCTCTCCTGGACTCCCCATCTCCGGACAATCCAAGCCAAGGCACGCTCCCGACTCCATCTCCTCAAGCTCCTTTCCGGCCGTACGTGGGGTCTGGACCCCTCCACCATCCTCCACACCTATAAATCCCTCATCCGCCCTATCCTTTGTTACGCCCATCCGGCCTGGATCTCTGCCCCCCTTACCTTTTATAAATCCCTACAAATGCTTGAACGCCATGCTCTCCGCCTCTCCTATCGCATCCGTCTCCCCTCCCCCACGCGGATCCTGTATGATCTCATTCCGTTCCTCCTCCTTTTCCTTGAAAGGATACAGATCCTGTACACCTCCCGCAAACTCGATCCTCCTCATCCGCTTGTCTCACCTGTCCTCTCCCACCCCCGCCCACTGTCGCGCCTGTATTCCCACGTCCCACCCGGTCTCCATCTCTCCACCCTCCTTAACCTCTCCCAAGGTGGCTTCCGCTAGCTCCCCCTCCCTGATGATGTCCTCCTCCCCTCCATCTACCCCTCCTACCAACTTTGATCCTCCCTCCCTCTTCCTGTGTCTGTTCCTTTGGGCACCCTCCGTCCCTCCTCCCCTTCTCCCCACTCCTCCCCCGGGCCTCCCCTCCCCAGTCCCTCTACTCCTCCTCCCATCTCCTCAGCCATTGGCATCTTTGTTCTCCCATCTCCACCCTCTCCACCCCCCCTCACTCTTCTTCCCCTCTTGGCAGGTCCCCGGACTCGTACACGCTACATGGACTTTCGCGTGCCGGAGATCACCACCATCAGTGTCTCGTGTGTGTGACGTCGTTTTGTGTTTTTAGTGTCCGCCGTCACGCTTCTACGTTCACTTGTGCCGTCGGATTCATCAGTGTTATGTGCGCCATGTCAACGTGTTTTCAGTGTCGTTATCGTCGAGCGTGAATGGCTCCATGTTTTTTGTGTATCTGTGACCACTATTTTTAGCCCGTCACTATGTTCATTTTAATTCTCCATTATTGTACTGTTATTGTCAACACTATGGCTGAAGAGCGGCGTAGCATGCCGCTGCCAGCCTACCTGATTGTTCAGGTGTTAAAATAACAATAAAGAAAAAAAAAATTGTGTGTCTGTAGAGCGCAAAGGAGAAACGCCTGTTGTAGAATATCGAACAGGTGTGCTATCTAGTAGAGTGCGGCAACACTCTGTGTTTGGCGGGTTACGGCTCGCCTGCTGAAAGGGGGACCAACCCGCCCGTATGCGGCCCAAAAGACTCGGCCCCGGTTCATACACGCACCATGTCTGTTGTCCGGGCGCCAGATACGTGAATGAAACCATTGGCACAAGGACCGTGCATTCGAACGTCATAGTGCGAACAGCGCGTTGTCTTTTCTAACGTTCAGAGCAATATCTAGCTTGTCACATATTCTGAACGTGCGTTTGGGTGTTGACCAATGAGATGACAGAACGCCATCTGCGTCACATGCACGCTATCCGAGGCCCATGAGAAAGACAGACCGCGGCGCGTACGTCACGAATGTAGTCCTGAACTCGCTCTCTCGCTCAGCTCAGCAGACAAAATTAGTTTCTAAACCTGCTAACCCGCAGCTGGGCGTGTAAGTACTAACGAGAATCTCTGGAATCTGCTATTATGAAGTCTTACTGATTAAGAGCACTACAGCAAAATTTAATATAAGATCAATACTCGATATAAATTATGTAACGGCTTGTTTATAGCATTTAGTCTCTCCTGCTTAACAGTACTTATTACATGCTGGAAGAGGTGCCTTATGCAACTGATAATCATTTTAGCATGATTTTATTTTATTGTACGCCAGTACAGCCATAACAATTTACAAGTAGGCCCATGGACTTCCCATCAGTATAGGACTAATAACAGTAAGATTCCATATTAGCGGATTCCAGTAGAAGATTCAGTTTTCGTTTGTACAGACACGCCTATTTGCGAGTAAAGAGGTGTAGAAACGTAGTTTGTCTGCTGATTTGAGCGAACGAGAGAGCGCGGGACTACTTTCGTGACGTATGCGCTGCGGCCTGTCTTTCTCGTAGGCCTCGCACGCTACTTCCCTTCAGTGCAGAGTTGTGAGGCACCATATTGACTTTCAGTTGAAACACGCCCTTTCTGAGCACCAGCAAACTGAGAAGCTCTCGAAAACCCGCCGTTAACTGTATGATTCTCTGTAATAAAATGATGACAAATGTCACACTTCTGGTAAAGTAATTACTATAACTTCCGTATTATGATAGCGCGTCATTTTAAGACAACGGCATGTTGAGGATCCATTAAAAACGCATCGTTCTTGGTACAGTTTCTCATAATTAACTTTCAATTACAAATGTAACTACGATTAAAGATTTCACGATATCGTAACAATCTGCATATGGGTAACATACCACTCCGATGACTTGTGTTCTACTCAAGTCTAATGATTCTGAATACAGAAGTAAGGGATCAAATCATGCAGCACATAGGTTAATTTAACTGTTGCCTTGCTGTTTTCGTGCCAACGGCCTTGCCGCAGTGGTAACACCGGTTCCCGTCAGATCACCGAAGTTAAGCGCTGTCGGGCTGGTCTAACACTTGGATGTGTGACCATCTTGTTTGCTGACAACATGGCCCTCCATATCCGCACCCAGTGACGCCTGTAGGCTTAGGAAGACACAGCGGTCGGTCGGTACCGTTGGGCCTTCCAAGGCCTGTTCAGACGGAGTTTAGTTTAGTCTACTATTTTTGTGGTACTTGCTCGCCGGCACGGTAGCTCAGCGTGTTCGGTCAGAGAGCTGGTTCGCCTCTGTTATAAAAAAAGAACTGAGTGGAAGGATCAACAAAAGAACTTGAACGGATGTCATGTGACATCCGCAACGACCAAACACAACGAACAACAAAGAACAAAATGAAAAAAGAAAAGAAGAAAGCGTTTTCGGTCAGAGGGCTGGCTGATCTCCGTAATAAAAAAAACTGAGTGAAGGTATCAACAACGAATTTCAACGGACGTCATCTGACGTCAGAGCTATGAATAGCACTGCCAGATCATAATGGAGTGTGTGGTAGGGTGGTTGTTCATGTCCCACTCCATCCAAATATGTTTTTTCTACACTTCACGTTTTTCGTAGGTTCTGGTACTTTCTCTTTAGTCTAATAAAATTATGTACAATAATATTAGATATTATGTAAATATAAGTGCGATCTTTGTGGAAATGACTTTGTTCGATTGACTTAATCTATAGGACACCTTGCACTACTTGCGGTAAGATATTTTGCCCTTTTTTCATTTAGAGTTTTGTAATTCACATGTTGCATAGATTATGCTACAGAGTAGGAATAGTAGTCAAGTGAGAATGACCTCAGTGTTTTACTAAAAAGAGAGAATGATAAAATAATTTTTATCTTATGTGGAGAACTAGAGTTGTATCGCCTAGTTAATTTTGGGTATTTATTGTTGCTGCAATGTTTGGGATGCCATTTAAAAAGAATATATCTTCATTACGTGTGTGGCGATGTTTGGGATGCCATTTAACAAGAATATATCTTCATTAAAAGTGTGGCTAGGTGCTGTCTTAATACAATGAGCAGCACGAAGAAGCCTTTCACGATTTTACAAAGCTTTTACTATATTGTCAACCTGGTCGGAGATAAAACCAAAATTCTGCAGCATATACGACGAAATGTTCGATTCAGCTATACTCTGTTCTACTTCATTTTCAATGTATGCTCGCATCTTTTTAACGTCTGGGAACTTAGTTTACTTAAAACATTATTCACAAGAGATAAATCTGTGTTTATGAAATATGCTGCAAGAGCAAAACAATGCGTCTAATTATGCGCATCAGCCGAAGTTGCAGCGCTTTTTTTTTTTAATAACTGGCGTAGTAACAGAATACGTTACGCTATTTCAAACTGCATCCATCTGGTCTTTTGCTTGTCCATTTACACAATGAAGTGCCAAAGAAACTGGTACAGGCATGCGTATTCAAATACAGAGACACGTGAACAGCCAGAATACGGCGCTGCGGTCGGCAACGCCCATATAAGACCAATAGTGTCTGGCACAGTTGTTAGATCGGTTACTGCTGTTACAACGGCAGACTGTAAAGACTTAAGTGAGTTTGAACGCCGTGTTATAGTCGGCGCACGGGAGATGGGACCCAACATCTCCGATGTAACGATGAAGTGTGGATTTTCCCGTACGACTATTTCACGAGTGTACCGTGAATATCAGGGATCCGGTAAAACATCAAATCTCCGACGTCGCTGCGGCCGGAAAAATGTCCTGCAAGAACGGGACCGACGACAACTGAGGAGAATAGTTCAACGTGACAGAAGTGCACCCTTCCGCAAATGGCTGCAGATTTCAATGCCAAGACATCAGCAAGTGTCAGCGTGCGAACCATTCAACGAAACGTCATCTATATGGGCTTCTGGAGCCGAAGGCCAGCTAGTTTACCCTTGATGACTGCGCTACAAATAGCTTTACGCTTCGCCTGGACCCGTCAACACCGACACTGGACTGTTGATGACCCGAAACATGTTGTCTGGTTGGACCAGTCTCGTTTCTTATTGTTTCGAGCGGATGGACATGTACGGGTATGGAGGCAAGCTCATGAATCCATGGACCCTGGATGTCAGCAGGGGACTGTTCAATCTGGTGGAGGCTCTGTGACGGTGTGGGTAGTGTGCGTTAGGAGTGATGTGGGACCCCTGACACGTCTAGATACGACTCTGACAGGTGACACGTACGTAAGCATCCTGTCTGATGACTTGCATCATTCATGACCGGATGTTCTGTGATGTCCTTAGGTTAGTTAGGTTTAAGTAGTTCTGAGTTCTAGGGGACTGATGACCATAGATGTTAAGTCCCATAGTGCTCGGAGCCATTTTGAACTTGCATCATTCATGTCCATTATGCAATCCGAAGGACAATTCCAGCACGAGAATGCCACATCCTACACGACCTGAATTGCTATAGAGTGGCTCCAGGAACACTCTTATGATTTTAAACCCTTCCGTTGGCCATCAAACTCCCCAGTCATGAACAGTATTGAGCGTATCTGGGATGCCTTGCAACTTGCTGTTCAGAAGAGATCTCCATCCCCTCGTACTGTTATGGATTAATGGACAGCCCTGCAAGGTTCGTTATGTCAATTCACTCCAGCACGAATTTAGACATCAGTCGAGTCCGTGCCATGTCGTGTTGCGGCATTCTGCGTGTTCTCGTGGGGCCTACAAGATTTTAGGCAGATGTACCAATTTCTTTGGCTCTTCATTCTAGCATAGGAATGTAGGATGACATCTAAAGCGCTGACTTCTCCATAATAGGCATACAGATTTTCTTCAGATAGTTCTTTGAAGATCCACCAGAAAAAGAATTGAGAAGTCACCGACTGCAACACATTTTGCTGTATTTTTTATTACTGTCGGCTTCCCTGAAAGAGCTGTACCATTGTCGAATTTCGTACAACTATGTTTCTTTACATTATTCGTTCCCGACTGGAAACACAATAATGTAAATCAATCTGTGCACGGTACGTATTCAGTTGACTTGCTGGTTTTGCCTACAACGATGTGAAATTTGTTCCATAGCTCGTTTCTTAGACCTTGTTTAATATCTACGCATTTGTTTCCGTCTTACTGCACTGGCTTGCTAAAGCTCCATGATTACAGAGAGACACACCACGAATGAGAAGTTTGTGCTGGCAGTAGTTGCTCACGGATAAAGACACGTTTACCGTCTTTGGAGTCAGACGTCACGTAGAATTCGGTCGTGGGTCTTATGCTCGACCACATTGCCAATGCGGACAACCTACTATCAAGTTGGGATGTTCTCGCCCCATCTCGCATTTCGTACTCGCTTACTTGGTCTTGTGGAACTCTATAGCTTTTCGACATGTCACAACTATGATTTGCAGCTCATAAGAAGCGACTTTCAAAACAGTTTCATTTATTGTAGAGAAAAGTAACAATTAAAGTTGTTGGAACGCAAACACTGTTAAATACAACGAAATTTCATAAACAGTTTGTTCAAGGCATTTTGATTCTTCTACAAAATATTTAACAGGTTTTCTCCATAGTATATTAATACTAATATCTATTGATTATGGCTTCAGTATCGAGAAAAGAAACGAATTAATGGAGAACTTAAACAAAGTTACAGACAAGACAGAAAAATTAATTTAGAAGACTGTGACATAGGAGCTCCAGAGGAGAGAGAGTGCTGAAAAAGGATGCCATACATCTTTCCACGTGTAAACGTCACTTAATAACCAACTTCTGGATTCAAAAGATTTTGGCCTTTGAAGGACAGTACATATTTTACTTAGTCTTTCTCCACTTATTACAAGGTATTTTTCTAGGCGACACTCATGTACTCAGCAACACATCCAATTCCACTGCACCAGAATCCTCAAAACCACACTTTTTAGCTCTCGTTCCACACCTACATCCCCAATGACACCTCCACATACTCATCGTTCGTCCACTGCCCAGTAATTTCTATCCATCTATCCATTATCTTCAGCTGTTCGTCAAGCAAGAACCGACATCAGCCTCATCTTTAGCAACTCTGAGAGGCTCACTACACTGCATCAGCATCACCCTGTTTTAAGGATATCGTCTTTCTATCACCTTCAAGCGTCGCTGCTGCCAGTCCATCATAACAATGGGGGAAATGAAATTAAAATACATAGTGATAGTTGTGTCAACACCTGCTATGTTTTTGCTGCATTTGTATTAGCGAAGACATTACGTTGTGCTTTCCATACCATTTTGTGGTTCTTTTTCATGCTGTAAGTGCGTCACAAATTTTTGTATGAGGTGAAATTACTGAAGTGTAACGGAAATTAAAAATAAATTGTTTATTCCAAATAAAACACAATCTCATCCAGGAATATTACATCTCTAAAGAATGACTTAAATGATCATACAGTAGAAAATACAGGGTGATTCAAAAAGAATACCACAACTTTAAAAATGTGTATTTAATGAAAGAAACATAATATAACCTTCTGTTATACATCATTACAAAGAGTATTTAAAAAGGTTTTTTTTCACTCAAAAACAAGTTCAGAGATGTTCAATATGGCCCCCTCCAGACACACGATACTCCAACTCGTTCCACACTCTCTGTAGCATATCAGGCGTAACAGTTTGGATAGCTGCTGTTATTTCTCGTTTCAAATCATCAATGGTGGCTGGGAGAGGTGGCCGAAACACCATATCCTTAACATACCCCCATGAGAAAAAATCGCAGGGGGTAAGATCAGTGCTTCTTGGAGGCCAGTGATGAAGTGCTCTGTCACGGGCTGCCTGGCGGCCGATCTATCGCCTCGGGTAGTTGACGTTCAGGTAGTTACGGACAGATAAGTGCCAATGTGATGGCGCTCCATCCTGCTGAAATATGAATTGTTGTGCTTCTTGTTCGAGCTGAGGGAACAGCCAATTCTCTAACATCTCCAGATACTGTAGTCCAGTTACAGTAGCACCTTCGAAGAAAAAGGGACCAAAAACTTTATTGGCTGAAATGGCACAGAAAACGTTCACCTTAGGCGAGTCACGTTCATACTGAGTTGTTTCCCGCAGATTCTCAGTGCCCCATATACAGACATTGTGACGGTTGACTTTCCCGTTAGTGTGGAAACTTGCTTCATTACTAAACACAATCTTTGAAACGAAAGATTCATCTGTTTCCATTTGAGCAAGGATAAAATCACAGAAATCGATTCTTTTAATCTTATCAGCTGCAGACAGTGCTTGAACCAATTTCAGACGATAAGGTTTCATAACTAACCTTTTTCATAGGACTCTCCATACAGTTGATTGTGGAATTTGCAGCTCTCTGCTAGCTCTGCGAGTCGATTTTCCTGGGCTGCGAACAAATGCTTGCTGGATGCGTGCTACATTTTCATCACTCGTTCTCGGCCGTCCAGAACTTTTCCCTTTGCACAAACACCCATTCTCTGTAAACTGTTTATACCAACGTTTAATACACCACCTATCAGGAGGTGTAACACCATACTTCGTTCGAAATGCACGCTGAACAACTGTTGTCGATTCACTTCTGCCGTACTCAATAACACAAAAAGCTTTCTGTTGAGCGGTCGCCATCTTAGCATCAACTGACGCTGACGCCTAGTCAACAGCGCCTCAAGCGAACAAATGTACAACTAAATGAAACTTTATAGCTCCTTTAATTCGCCGACAGATAGTGCTTAGCTCTGCCTTTTGTCGTTGCAGAGTTTTAAATTCCTAAAGTTGTGGTATTCTTTTTGAATCACCCTGTAAACTAAAATCGGTTACTTACATACATATCTGAAAGAACAGACACTATTGATAACCCTCATATGTAGGGGGTATTTTAGAAATTAGTTCACTGACTGCAAATTCCTTGACGGTAGTTATATTTGGCATTGATCTGCTATCCTACAGTGGCTTCTGAAAATTTTTGCCGGACAAGGACTCGAACCTGAATTTCCTGAATGTTGCAAGTGGCCACCTTAAACATTCGGCTATCCATGCACGTTTCCTGGACTCACTCAAACTTCCATGTATTATACTGTCTACATCCTACCTAGATTATGAAAAAGAACAAGCTCCCCTTCCAGCACCAGTTTATCGCAGGTAGCACGATCATCAGAAGAATTCACACAGTTAAAGACCGATACCACTAACATGAGCTTGTTGTAGACCTTTGGTACACTTCTAAGTTTTTTTTTATTATGATATTTGCGTAAAAAGAAAGATTAGAATTTAACGTCCCGTCGAAGAAGAAGTCATTAGAGACGGAGCATAAGCTCGGATAAGGGAATGATTTGGAAGTAAATCGCCCTTTTCTAAGTAAGCATCTCGGCATTTAGAGAATTAAGAAAACCGCGGGAATATCTAAATCAGGATGTCTGGGAAAGAATTTTATACGTTGTCCTCATAAACACAATCCCATTGTCTTACCAGAAAATAACTTCGGTCGGTGATCTGTTTGGAGAACGAAAATCTCTGTAACAGAAATCAGTATGCGTTCAACAAACATATAATTTGTGAAACTTGGTTCATTCTTTGCGTCCATGAACGTAGAGGACCATACACAACTGATAGCAGGTTGACTGTCGGAAGAATTCCAGTACAGTTCATTAGTGTTGTTCAGCAAGAAAGAATATGAGCGCACGGATTATTGGATCACCTATGTGACTCGATTCAGGTTCAAATGGCTCTGAGCACTATGGGACTTAACTACAGTGGTCATCAGTCCCCTAGATCTTAGAACTACTTAAACCTAACTAACCTAAGGACATCACACACATCCATGCCCGAGGCAGGATTCGAACCTGCGACCGTAGCAGTCGCGCGGTTCCGGACTGCGCGCCTAGAACCACTAGACCACCGCGGCCGGCACTCAATTCAGGACAGCCTTCCAAACCTATCACGTTATTCTTCAGAAAGCGAAGTTATGAGATGTAAAAGCAATATCTTGAATACCGAAGTGAGTATTATAGGGCCGTAATTGTTCACGATATACTGGGTGTTTCAACATCTTTGCACCAAACGTCTAGGGGTGACAGATCACGTCACAGCCCGGAATCTCATTGACTGGAGTATATTGTCTTCAACATTCAGTTCCGCTTCGAACTGAGCCCCAATGGCCAGCAAAGATGTGTCTGGAGACGCCGTGGACACTCGTGGGATACCAACCCGACTGTCCGTGCCATACGGCCCGGCGACTAGGAGTGATGGTCTGGGATGTCAGTTTATTTCATAGCAGGACCCCTTTGGTTGTCATTCGCGGCACAGTGGTACGCCGTCGACACTCGACGCCCCGTATTGTTGTCCGCGTGGCAAGCCATCCTGGGCCAGCAGGATAATGCCCGCCCGCAGCTATCACTTTATTCTTCAGAAAGCTAAGTCATGAGATGTAAAAGCAATATCTTGAATACCGAAATGAGTATCATATAGGGCCATAATTGTTCACGATATACTGGGTGTTTCAACATATTTGCACCAAACGTCTAGGGGTGACAGATCACGTCACAGCCCGGAATCTCACTGACTGGAGTATATTGTCTTCAACATTCAGTTCCGCTTCGAACTGAGCCCCAATGGCCAGCAAAGATGTGTCTGGAGACGCCGTGGACACTCGTGGTATACCAACCCGACTGTCCATGCCATACGGCCCGGCGACTAGGAGTGATGGTCTGGGATGTCAGTTTATTTCATAGCAGGACCCCTTTGGTTATCATTCGCGGCACAGTGGTACGTCGTCGACACTCGACGCCCCGTATTGTTGCCCGCGTGGCAAGCCATCCTGGGCCAGCAGGATAATGCCCACCCGCAGCTATCACGTTATTCTTCAGAAAGCTAAGTTATGAGATGTAAAAGCAATATCTTGAATACCGAAATGAGTATCATATAGGGCCATAATTGTTCACGATATACTGGGTGTTTCAACATATTTGCACCAAACGTCTAGGGGTGACAAATCACGTCACAGCCCGGAATCTCACTGACTGGAGTATATTGTCTTCAACATTCAGTTCCGCTTCGAACTGAGCCCCAATGGCCAGCAAAGATGTGTCTGGAGACGCCGTGGACACTCGTGGGATACCAACCCGACTGTCCGTGCCATACGGCCCGGCGACTAGGAGTGATGGTCTGGGATGTCAGTTTATTTCATAGCAGGACCCCTTTGGTTGTCATTCGCGGCACAGTGGTACGTCGTCGACACTCGACGCCCCGTATTGTTGCCCGCGTGGCAAGCCATCCTGGGCCAGCAGGATAACGCCCACCCGCAGCTACTGGTCTCCGTGCTTGCCAAGCCATACTTTGGCCAGTAAGGTCGTCAGATCTCCCCCCGATTTGGAATATTACCAGCTCGGAATTTTGTCAATCTAATGCGCCAACTGTGTATAATTTTGCACCATATACGTCAGAAGACATCCAACAACTGTATCAGTCAATGCCAAACCGAATAACTGCTTGCTTGTGCGTCAGATGTCGATAAAAATGTTGTTGACCTGTTAATTTGTGAAGCTCTTTCTCTTAAATAAATCACACAAACACTGCATTAAATAGTAAATCAAATATAAATTTAAAAGGACAGCTAATCAAAATTTTACTGACATTAATAAGTGGTTCATAGCCAATTCACTATCATTAATCTTTGAAAAGACCCACTATATGCAGTTCAGAACTTCCAAGAGATTTCCTTCTAGTGTGTCTATGAAATATGATGACATCGAAGTAGGAGAAGTTGAGAAAGTAAAATTCTTGTGATTACAATTTAGTAATAAATTCAGTTGGGAGCAACATACTAACGAACTGCGAAATGGCCTAAACAATGCAATGCAAATGATGTCAGACATAGGAGACATAAATATAAAGAAACTGGCATATTTTGCTTATTTTCACTCCATTATGTCATATGGTATCATATTTTCGGGTAACTCCACAAACCGAGAAAAAAGTTTTAGAGTACAGAAGCGTATAATAAGAGTAATGTGTAGTGTAAATCCAAGAACATCATGTCGAAACCTGTTCAAAGAATTGGGCATACTAACCACAGCTTCTCCGTATATTTTTATTCCTCAATGAAGTTTGTTGTAAATAATACATCTCTTTTTCCTACTAACTGCTTAGTACACTTTATCAATACTAGGAATAAGAACAATATACATGAAGATTTAAAATCACTTACTCTTGCCCAGAAAGGAGTCCAGTATTCAGAAACGCATATTTTCAATAAAATACCAGCAACCATTAAGAGTTTTGTTTCAGACAAGGCACAATTTAAACATAATTTAAAAGAATTTTTTGTGGCAAACTCCTTCTATTCCATCCATGAATTTCTCAACGAGTGCAGTAGTTCATTTTAATGAAAATTTATTATACTTTAATTTTTGATAATACTTTGTTGTAACAGCCAAGTAACTACCTACTGTGTGAATGATGGATGTATTGAAAGCAGATGTAAGTCTTAAGTCTGTAAATAGTGGAAGTTTAATTTTAAATCTTGTACATAATTTGACTGTTCTTAACTGAGAATCATTGAAATGAATAATTTACTTTTAATTTTTGACAATACTTGGTTGTAATAACCAAGTAACTTTCTACTGTGTGAATGAAGGATTTATTGAAAGCAGATGCAAGTATTTAACCTGTAAGTATTATAAGTTTAATTTTAATTCATACACATAATTTTACTGTTTATTGACTGAGGATCATTAAAATTAATGAAACTCAAGTTTTTCTAATTACATTTTTGTAATGTGTTTTTCTGACATGTTCCACACCCAGGAGGATTACCTCTTTTGTGGGTCTGTGGAATGAGTAATTAATCTAATCTAATCTCCTGTTTTCCGGAAATTGTAATAATTTGTTCAGTTCCGCTTCGAACTGAGCCCCAATGGCCAGCAAAGATGTGTCTGGAGACGCCGTGGACACTCGTGGGATACCAACCCGACTGTCCGTGCCATACGGCCCGGCGACTAGGAGTGATGGTCTGGGATGTCAGTTTATTTCATAGCAGGACCCCTTTGGTTGTCATTCGCGGCACAGTGGTACGTCGTCGACACTCGACGCCCCGTATTGTTGCCCGCGTGGCAAGCCATCCTGGGCCAGCAGGATAATGCCCGCCCGCAGCTATCACGTTATTCTTCAGAAAGCTAAGTTATGAGATGTAAAAGCAATATCTTGAATACCGAAATGAGTATCATATAGGGCCGTAATTGTTCACGATATACTGGGTGTTTCAACATATTTGCACCAAACGTCTAGGGGTGACAGATCACGTCACAGCCTGGAATCTCACTGACTGGAGTATATTGTCTTCAACATTCAGTTCCGCTTCGAACTGAGCCCCAATGGCCAGCAAAGATGTGTCTGGAGACGCCGTGGACACTCGTGGTATACCAACCCGACTGTCCGTGCCATACGGCCTGGCGACTAGGAGTGATGGTCTGGGATGTCAGTTTATTTCATAGCAGGACCCCTTTGGTTGTCATTCGCGGCACAGTGGTACGCCGTCGACACTCGACGCCCCGTATTGTTGCCCGCGTGGCAAGCCATCCTGGGCCAGCAGGATAATGCCCGCCCGCAGCTACTGGTCTTAGTGCTTGCCAAGCCATACTTTGGCCAGTAAGGTCGTCAGATCTCCCCCCGATTGGGAATATTACCAGCTCGGAATTTTGACAATCTAACGCGCCAACTGTGTATAATTTTGCACCATATACGTCAGAAGACATCCAACAACTGTGTCAGTCAATGCCAAACCGAATAACTGCTTGCTTAAGCGTCAGATGTCGATCAAAATGTTGTTGCCCTGTTAATTTGTGAAGCTCTTTCTCTTAAATAAATCACACAAACATTGCATTAAATAGTAAATCAAATATAAATTTAGTAAGGGCAGCTAATCAAAATTTTACTGACATTAATAAGTGGTTCGTAGCCAGTTCACTATCATTAAACTTTGAAAAGACCCACTTTATGCAGTTCAGAACTTCCAAGAGATTTCCTTCTAGTGTGTCTATGAAATATGATGACATCGAAGTAGGAGAATTTGAGAAAGTAAAATTCTTGTGATTGCAATTTGATAATAAATTCAGTTGGGAGCAACATACTAACGAACTGCGAAAGGGCCTAAACAATGCAATGCAAATGCTGTCAGACATAGGAGACATAAATATAAAAAAACTGGCATATTTTGCTTATTTTCACTCCATTATGTCATATGGTATCATATTTTCGGGTAAATCCACAAACCGAGAAAAATGTTTTAGAGTACAGAAGCGTATAATAAGAGTAATGTGTAGTGGAAATCCAAGAACATCATGTCGAAACCTGTTCAAAGAATTGGGCATACTCAGTATATTTTTATTCCTCAATGAAGTTTGTTGTAAATAATACATCTCTTTTTCCTACTAACTGCTTAGTACACTCTATCAATACTAGGAATAAAGACAATATACATGAAGATTTAAAATCACTTACTCTTGCCCAGAAAGGAGTCCAGTATTCAGAAACGCATATTTTCAATAAAATACCAGCAACCATTAAGAGTTTTGTTTCAGACAAGGCACAATTTAAACATAATTTAAAAGAATTTTTTGTGACAAACTCCTTCTATTCCATCCATGAATTTCTGAACAAGTGCAGTAGTTCATTTTAATGAAAATTTATTATACTTTAATTTTTGATAATACTTTGTTGTAACAGCCAAGTAACTACCTACTGTGTGAATGATGGATGTATTGAAAGCAGATATAAGTCTTAAGTCTGTAAATAGTGGAAGTTTAATTTTAAATCTTGTACATAATTTGGCTGTTCTTAACTGAGAATCATTGAAATGAATAATTTACTTTTAATTTTTGACAATACTTGGTTGTAATAACCAAGTAACTAGCTACTGTGTGAATGAAGGATTTAATGAAAGCAGATGCAAGTATTTAACCTGTAAATATTATAAGTTTAATTTTGATTCATACACACAATTTTACTGTTTATTGACTGAGGATCATTAAAATTAATGAAACTCAAGTTTTTCTAATTACATTTTTGTAATGTGTTTTTCTGACATGTTCCACACCCAGGAGGATTCCCTCTTTTGTGGGTCTGTGGAATG
Organism: Schistocerca serialis cubense; assembly: GCF_023864345.2. NCBI lineage: Eukaryota > Metazoa > Arthropoda > Insecta > Orthoptera > Acrididae > Schistocerca > Schistocerca serialis. Next base: position 587,566,992 of record NC_064645.1, on the reverse strand, counting down.
AATAATTAATCTGATCTAATCTCCTGTTTTCCGGAAATGGTAATAATTTGTTTGTCCGTGCATGTACGTCACATCTACCGATTTCCGTCACTTTCGGATAATTCCTTCAGGGTGCCTCGTGTTTGTCCTTCTTTTTTGTTTTGTTTTATTGTAATTGGGCGTGTTCGATTCATGTATTTTGTACAGTTTCTCAGTGTTTCAAGAGCAGGAAGCCATAGAAATGACAGCTAAGAAGGTTCATCTTAAGTAATTTATCATGAGTGACTGCTCGCAATTTTATAACCTTCTTCTAGCCGGATAGTTCCACACAGTTGAGAGTAGTTCTGAAGCTTCTCACTTAATCAGCAACGGAACTAGCTATACATGTGCAGTGATGTAATTTCACATATCACTAAATCGACGTACAGATAAGATGGGACTTGACAAAAACTTTGCAGTGAGTTCAGTCTTGCTGCCCGCAGCTCGTGGGCTAGTGGCTACCGTTTTTGTCTCTAGATCACGGAGTCCCGGAACAACAAAAATGCACATTCAGCGAATTCGGTCTCACTAACGCCGAATCGACATGCATACCATACTACACCGAGCTGGGAGTTAGAGGCACTGGATCTCAGCACGACAGAACTCGTCAGAACGAGCAAAACACACAGTCAATGAGTTTATCTTCAATAATTGGTTCAAATGGCTCTGAGCACTATGGGACTTATCATCTGAGGTCATCAGTCCCCTAGAACTTAGAACTACTTAAACCTAACCATCCTAAGGACATCACACACATCCACGGCCGAGGCAGGATTCGGACCTGCGACCGCAGCAGCAGCGAGGTTCCGGACTGAAGCGCCTAGAACCGCTCGGCCACAACGGCCGGCAGTTCACCTTCCCAGCGCATTATCGGCATGTGTGTGTCACACTAGACCAAACTGAGAGTCAAATGCATTTGTCTCCATCACATGTGACTGTTGTTGTGGAGCAGCTACAAATTTCATATTAGGTTGTTAACAACAGCATTCACTTACTTTTCGACAGATATTGTAAACTCTGATGGGAAGTTTAAGTGCATTCTTCTTCCATTGCATCTTCTTGCGATACTCTTCGTAAGATCTTGATGTTATGGAGCGAGAGACATCTCAGGATTATCGAATAATTGTCTATCATCACAACACTCCCTATGCTACCATAAACTAGAGAACAATACATACATTTTGTTTGCGCGCCCAGGAACTTACACAGTTTCCCAGAGAAATTTAAAGAACCTGTGTTTTTGAGATGGCCTTGCACCACTCCGTAGTTCTTTTGGGTGTCGCATACCAGTTTGAGTGCATTTGTATTTTTCTGTTTTTAAGATTGTTATATCCAGCTATCTAAAGTTACAAAAAGGAAAAATTTTTGTGAAATTCTAAATTAATGGCGCAAAAACTGACATTGATGAAAATATAAATAAAGAACATACCGTTGAACATGCATTTGTGAACAAGCAGTTTGTGACTTGACTGAAGAGCCGACACTGACATAGCGACTGCATAAGGTCCATGCTTGCGACACATGCCTACGAGACAGGCATAAGCGCAGATTACGCAAGCTCAGACACACGCTGTTTGCCCAATGCGCCGCCACAGGAAGACTGAGATGGTTGCTGTGTGCACAACATTTTATTCATCAGTAGCATACTGTAATGCAAAAAGAAGTTTATATGTTAGACTACACATCTACGTTCCCTAATTTTTTTGTGTGCGATGTCCTTTTCGTTCCATTAAACCATATTCTGAAATGCTACGTGTGGACGTCCAGATACTTTCTGTACTTAAACACCACAAGCAAGCACAGGATGATAAACGTTTTGTATATCCACCGAAGGTGAATACTTAGCTTGCGGTCACCACCGTCTGAAAAATGATACTGAATGATTTTATTGTGAGTCTGAGACAATCACCGTTTCACACCTCCGTATCTAGGATTGATCTGAAGCGTTACCAGCAATCAAACAGAGGTCCTTCTGCACCAAAGGTAGTACCTTTAACAGTTCGACCATGGAGGTGGTCGACTTATTATGTATAAATGAAAGTGTGAAAACATTACATGTGATTTATAAGTAATTTATAATGCATCAGTTTTATTTGTTTCAGCTGATAATTCCTTCAGCTTAGTAGTTTGACCATTAATTCGGCAAATTGCAACCATTCTGAAACGCTTGAGTTAGATTATGTGGAATGGTGCCACACAAACTTAAAGGTTCTCACTGAAAGAGTAAAGAATAAAAGCAATAAAATTTACTATTGAAGCCACAATATTTAACATAAACATCTACCTGTGTGTGTCTGTGAATGTGTGTGTGCGTGTGAGTGCTTATGTAATTTTTTATAAACAGAGCAGGAAAATATTTTTCACACCGGCGAAATCTTGCGATTTTGATCACTGTGATAAGCTGTTTCATTCTTAATGGATGCCAAAAATTCTTCCCACCAGCACCACATTTGTTTCGATTTTATTTCATCTAAATATCTTATTCTGTAATTGATTCCTTATTTTAATGCATGCTAAAGAAAATTTCCTCTACCACCTTGCATTTTTTAGCTTTGTGGTTGGGTGTTTCATTTTTAATGGATGCTGAAATAATTTCTTGTCAACGCACGTTTTAATTTTCAAACCTCCTGCCACCTTTAATTTTTAAATTTTCCACCATCCGCCATTTTGCTGACTTCATTGCCCCTGGCATATAAGCAAGCTCCTGTCTTTGCTTATAAATAACCCAGTGGATAAAGCCAAAGTGCGCTGGAATGCCCAATATACTAGTGTATGAAACTAATGCTTCGGATTGTATAACTGCTGAAAAACTTCGTATATAGCACGAGACCCCAAACTTCTGGAGTACAAGGCCAATGCATGCGGGATTATGCATGAATTCTTCAACAGATAACGATAAACTCAGAGATAATAATGCCACTAGTGATAATAATGTTATTAGATGATATTAATGTCGTTAGATTTAAGTTATGGGTAATGCTGACAATTCACTGTAGGATCCGTGGAAATTTCTGACCACGTCAACAATATCGAAGAGAAGAATAAAACCTATAAAATGGTACATAAGTGCCAGCTTTACATCAGACTTACGCTGTGATCAATAAATCAAATGTAAATGTAACATACGTTAACAAGAATTATACGCTTCCGTTTCCCTTTACAGATACTGTAACCAGAAATCTGCAAATTATAGTGCCTGGAATAGCCTTTTGAAAACCTGGCACTAGACCACCGGTAGCTGTGAGACAAACTTCGGCCTAAAAAACGGCGTGTACAAAAGGTTATTTAGTTTCACTGACATTTACACACAATGTGGCCAGTTCAGTTACTAAACAGAATGGAGATGCTCACAACCCTTTTGACTCTAATTCTGTGCCGTTCTTGTCGCAGCGGTCCCTAAAGTCTTACCTGTTATAACTAATAGAGATATTTGAGTTTATTAAATCTTTAAAATATTAATCATTTTTCGTCGTCATCTCCTTTCTTTACAGCGCTTGAAAGAGAGCACTGAATCAGCGCGAAACACAAATCCCACATTAAATTTAACCTTGCTGCTTTTTCCATTACTTTCGTCATATAGAAATTCAACAAATATGTACAAGTAAAAGTGCCGAAACAGTTTGCAGGTTCGACGAAGTCGAAGAGAAACCGTGTCCATTACAATTCCGATTCTCTCTGTTTATTCTCGCAGAACCATTACGCTTGATTTCACTAAACTAACATCAACGCCCTTTCACGGCAACGTTTTACATTGTAAATTACTGCAATGTTTGCAAACAAATTAACTGCAAGCAGTTCGTTGGCAGCTGTTGCACTGTTTTTGCGCTTTCTGGCGCTCTCTGCGTGTGCTTTGCACTCACGTTGTTTGCTCCAGTTCACATAATGGATGTATCCAATCTACTGCGTTCAACGTTCATTCTGGTAAACTAATCCTGTATTTCCGCCTTTGCCTTCAGTGTTACTGACAGCTTGCGACCTAGAAACGCGTTATTACCTCTCACACACGAATATACGATTTACAGTGCTGGACGTAACTCTCAGTAATATTAATTTCACAGTGAGTAAGTCTAATGCTGAACGTTATGGGCTCTCTGGAGTAAGTATGTTCTTTACCTTTATTTACGGAACTTTGTATATAGATTTTAGTTCCATTCGTTTACTTTTCGGAAGAAAAACCATTAGATACAGATAATCTGATTTTTTGTAAAATGTTTAGGTGCTCTCAAGGCTCATTTTTTGTGGAGATTTGACTTGGACTTTATCAGTACGGCGGCAGACCAGAAAAAGACGCACTGTCTTTTGGTATGCAGAATCCAAATCTGTGGCAACTGTGCTGCGGGACTATCGACGCTAATATGAAATTTACCACCGGCAAAAATAAGCATGGTGGTTAAAAAATTTTAAAGAGACGAGCAGTGGCAAAGATCTTCCTCAAAGTGGATGACCCACAGTGTCTCAAGCACGTGTTGAAAGAGTGCAAACTGCATTTCAACGAAGCCCCCAGAATTCAGTTTGTCGGGTGTCAAGTGAATTGCAGGAAGAAAGATAAAATGCCTCTAAAGTGTTACACAAGCATATAACGGAACCACTTTGTTGAGTTACGTAACTTCTTATACTCACCTTAGATTCTTGATGTTGATGATTCAGTGTATCTGTTCGCTGCGGCTTATCCTACCAGAAAACTAGATCTATATTTACTATATTGTCAGGCAATTTATGTCGTAGTTTTTCTTATCGTAGCTGAAACATGTAAATCTGTTTTATAACTCTTTTGTGGCATCTCGAGATCTCATATGCTACTGACTCCCACAAATCATAATCAAAACTACCTCTGACAAAACCGTAACCAACACTGTGCCTAACAAAATCTGCAAAAAATCTGACTCCGTCTGTTGGCACCAAGGTCTGTATAGAGTCTAAAAATGGAAAAAAGCTATTTACATTGTTTAACAAAGTAATTTTTATGATTTCAATTAAAAGTTGAACAGTTTTAGACGATGAGTTACAGAATTTAATAAAGCATTGCAAGCAGTTTGCCAAAACAAAGGAAACGTAGTCTTAGAATAATACATAATTTAGGAAACTAAAGACTCTTTAAGTACAGAAAGGGCTTTATTACTAACATGTTCCCTGGATCTTTCATTAGGCCGAACGGTAACAACTAAAGGGTTTCAGCGCGCGAATTTTATAACTATGTGTTTCACTATTTGTTTACATTTATTGACTGCACTTTTGGATACAAACTATATTTCACGGTATAATCACAAATTATCATAACTAAGTTCAAAGTAAGCTAAAAAGCTTGAACTGACCCATCGGTACCATTACAATATGTGCTCATTACGTTTATCAACTTTGCGTATACCTCGTGTACAATCACTTACTCCAGGTCATTCAGGTATCGCAGATTTCGTTTGGAGACGTCCTATACTGTTACATTATAAGCGTTTACACATTTTTTGCATATAAAGTGAAGATTGTCCAAGCATTGCCGGCAAACAATCGTCCTCTGTGGCATGAATTCGAGTATTCCATGAAACCTCCATAGTTGCTGACAATGTCTGCCTGAAAGACGTACCTGTTTTAATAAAATGAACCAACGTTCCACATTTCTGAACATGTGATTCGCCACAGTAGCATTTGGGTCTCCGAAAACCCACAGTACACACGTTAACACATCTGTGATAGCCTGAAGCTTAATGTTTGATGTGGCCTAATGCACTACAATGTAATAAGCCAAATTTTCTTAGCAAAGAAAACCATAACGGGAAGTGTTTACCTACACGTGCTCGAACAGTTCCTGCTACCACAGACTGATGAGCTGCAACAATTCTCGGGCCGTGGTGGCCGAGCGGTTCTAGGCGCTACAGTCTGGAACCGCGCGACCGCTGCAGTCGCAGGTTCGAGTCCTGCCTCGGGCATGGATGTGTGCATGTGTGCGATGTCCTTAGGTTAGTTAGGTTTATGTAGTTCTAAGTTCTAGGGGACTGATAACCTCAGATGTTAAGTCTCATAGCGCTCACAGCCATTTTTTTTTTTTTTTTTTGCATCCATTCACATCTTCCAACGTGATGGTGCACCCCATACAATGGAGTCTGAATGGCGGGGATGTCCTGGATGACATACTTTCTGAGCGGGGATCGGGTCTTGATGGTCCAATCGCAAGGCCCCCAAGCTCTCCCGATGTCACGCGAGCAGACTTCTTTTTGTGATGTTACGTTAAGGACTGCGCGTACGCAACACCACTCAGTAATCCTACTACCCCTCGCGCATAAGAAATGAAGTGACCAGAATATTTGATGTTGCCCATACGTGGGCAAAACTCGAATATCGCCTTAATGTCCTATGATCGACGAATGGGGCAGAGACTGAAATTCTGTCAAAACAGAAAAAAAACTTCTAAAGGTGCTAAACGTTTTACAATAAACCACCATGATCTCTAACAATATCTAAGTTATGTAAGTGGATAGTGTGTACTACAGCTACGTACTTAGAAACAGGAATTTGCTACTCATATGTTGCGACTTAGATACATTGTTGTTCAAGAGAACGTTGATGTTCCCACTAAGAGCTTAAATTCACTATATAGGTGCATAGAGGCATGCTGCTAAAGGCATCAGTTATTATGTTAACCTACTTTCAACTACTGTAATACCAACGTCTGATTCAGTACGTGCTAAACTTAAACGTCTCCTTCCGGCACACAGTTTTGATCTGCCAGGAAGTTTGATATCAGCGCACAATCCGCTGCAGAGAGAAAATCTCATTCTGGAAACATCCCCTAGGCTGTGGCTAAGCCATGACTCTGCAGTATCCTTTCTTCCAGGAGTGCTAGTTCTGCAAGGTTCGCAGGAGAGCTTCTGCGAAGACTGGAAAGTAGGAGAAGAGGTACTGGCAGAAGTAAAGCTGTGAGGACGGGGCGTGAGTCGTGATTGGGTAGCTCAGTTGGTAGAGCACTTGCTCGCGAAAGGCAAAGTTCCCGAGTTCGAGTCTCGGTCCGGCACACAGTTTTGATCTGCCAGGAAGTTTTGTATCAGCGCACACTCCGCTGCAGAGTGAAAATCTCATTCTGGATACTAAAATGGCCAACCTACCCCACCGACAGGGAAAGTTGCCCCAGCAAGGAAGGGGGGGGGGGAGAAGGGTAATTTGGGCTATACGATTTTGTCATTTAACTTATTTATGCCATTGGTTACTAAACAGACAAAATATAGACTTAAGTACCAACAGTTTATTTTAATACAAATTCTTACAATCTTCTGTATTAATAACCACTTCAGCTGTATTTAATCCTTTATTATTGGATCACTACCAGTTTTGTCTCACTAAAAGCCGCATCTTCAGGTAGACATTTGTATAACAATAAATCCAGTAGGAATAACAACCCTGAGACATATACTGGTATGGTAAATTATTTTAAGATTATAAGAAAAAATTAAAAATATTAGAGTTTTTACATGAGAATATCAAAGTGTTAATACTCACATGACTAAAACATAAGAGTGGAAATGCTCGGACTCTTTTTACTCAACATTCATTGTCCGTCAAAACAAAACACCGCTAAAAGGTGGTATGTCAAAGAATAAAAACAGCCAGATTCCAATATAGTGGGATGGGTCCTAAAAAACATGGTTCCATAGTGATCTATTGTTAAGGAGAAAATAAAACTACGAGGTATGATTGGAAAGTTTTAAGAATCGTTTTTTAATTGTACAATGGTGGTACTTACATGCTACCGTGATATATCTCCTTCAAAATAGTCCCCTTTTTACTGAACACACCGACCCCAACGGTGTTTCCACTTTTGGAAACATTCCTAGAAAGTTTTTTCCTGAAGTGTGTTAAGGACACCCTCTGCATTTGCCTGGATGTCTTCAGTCGAGTCCGCTTCTCTTTCAGTGAGAATCTCAGTGTAGGAAACATGTAGAAGTCCGAGGGGCCAAATCAGGGTAATATGGCGATTGTGGAAGCACAGGAGTTTTGAATTTAGTCAAAAATTCAACGATGGAGAAGGCACAATGAGCCAGAGCATTGTCATGATGTAGCAACTCCTGTCTTTACACAATGCAGGCCTTTTCTTCTGCATCTTTTCGATCAAACGCTCAAGGACACATTTGTAGTATTCCTGGTTAATTATCTGGCCTCCAGGGGTAAAGGCCCGCATCTCGTGGTCGTGCGGTAGCGTTCTCGCTTCCCACGCCCGGGTTCCCGGGTTCGATTCCCGGCGGGGTCAGGGATTTTCTCTGCCTCGTGATGGCTGGGTGTTGTGTGCTGTCCTTAGGTTAGTTAGGTTTAAGTAGTTCTAAGTTCTAGGGGACTTATGACCACAGCAGTTGAGTCCCATAGTGCTCAGAGCCATCCAGGGGTAAATTCATGATGCATAATACTGGCAGAATCGAAAAAAACCACCAACGTTGTCTTCATCTTCGACCAACTTTGCCGTGCTTTTTTCGGTTGTGGTTAACGTGGAGTCTTCCACTGCAAAGACGGCACTTTGGTTTCAGGTCATATCCATATTCCAACGATTCGTCACCTGTATTTATCCTATTTAACAAATCCGGATCATTTTTAGTCCGATTACCCAGATCTTGACACACTTCAAGTCGGCATTGTCTCTGGTCACTTGACAACACTTTTGGAATGAATTTTGCGGATACGTGACGCATGTTCAGATCGCCAGTTGAAATTGACTGAACTGCATAGAAACTCAAATTAAGTTCATCAGCCATCTCCCTGATTGTAAGTCTACAATCAGAGCGCACTAAGTCGCGAACTTCCACAACATTTTCATTCGGTTTTGAGGTGGAAGGACAGCTGGACCGAGGTTCATCTTCAGATGATTCACAGCCAATTTTAAAACTATTGAACCAGACAAATACATTTGACTGGCTCGTACAATTATCTCCAAAAGCTATTGTTACTACTTCGTAAGTCTCAGAAGCTGATTTCCCGGTTTTAAAATAAAATTTCACAGAAACTCGTTGCTCCATTTTTTCGCCCATTTTCACGCAGACAGAATCTGGCAACAAGTCCTAACAGACCAGCACGCAACCAGCTGCCACAATGAACTGAGAAAAGGGAACGCAATTTCCTGTCAGAGGGCGTTCAAGGACCAGGCAATGACTCACTCTCCACCCTTCGTGTAGCTGCCCGCCAAACCAGTAAGCACTAGCGGATCCATTCTTAAAACTTTCCAGTCATACCTCGTATTAAGATCTAATTTTGTCCCAGACTGAAAAACCAGGAAGTGGTTGCCACATGACGGAGGGATACTCTACCTAGACAAAATCGTCAAGTAAATAGCTGGTGATGGAAAAGCAGAACTTGAAAAGCGCACTTACCGCTTCTCTGATCTACACGATCCTGCGTACAGGGTACGCGGCCACGTGCTCTGTCGTACTGACTGCAAGCAATTAAACAGCTCGCCTATGGATGGCTCGCACACGTGATGATGATGTGCGGACTCGACCAAATGATTGGTGGTCTTTTGAGGATTAGGCGAATGGTGAATGAAAACAAGGAATATTGAGATAAAAAGTACAAAAACTTTTCTTGAAAAACAATCTGTAGAATATCAATATGATAGTGACAGCTGACATTTTTCGTTAATAACGCCCGTTAGTTATGCTAAAACTAGACCGTGAAAGAGGAACATCGTGTGCATATATTAGGGCAACTAATTACTTTTTCGTAAAAATGTTTTAAAAAGTTCTTCACTTTGACAGCGAAAAGAATCCAAGACTGTAGTGAATTTTGATTCGTATTAAAATATAAAGGAATTTTTTTCACTGTCCTGACTTTAATTGACTGTTATGTTAGCACACATTTGTAGTCATCGTCGGGAATTGGTGGGAAGGAATGGTATTGGCGCCTAAGTTGACAGGGTACAGAAGTAAATAAATTTGTTGTAAGCCCATGATTGGAGAAAGCTTCGTTAATCAGAGACTATTGGCCGAGTTCTGGTACAACGGGACAGTCGCTCTCTGGGTGCGGGGAAGAAGAGTATTTGAGAGTTCTTGACTCTTGGCTGTCATCGGAGTCAGTCGCGTACTTTGCCACCCTTGCCAGAAAATCCCATTCGCAGTTTCACTTGTCCGGCCACCTGGACAAACACGTAAGGGTTTTCTCGTTCTCGCGCTTCGATCGATCTGCAAGATAGAGCCCATCTCCATGCAGACGAACAACACGAATAACAGACGTCATCAGTACAGCAAATCGATCACGCCGTCTTGCGCCGTACTGACGGTAATATACGCAGATCCGGCCAAAATTATAATTGAGGTGTCTCAATGGTTGCATCCGTAGAACCACTTCTCCTCTTTAGGTGATATTATACATTTCACTTGTTTTCTTTGCTCCCCCTCCTCGCAAGTAGAGATGCACACTACATTCCATACAGTGTCGTTTGTAATATGTTCTTACCAAGACCTCTATCAGGCGACGACTACATTTATGTTTGGCTTACTTTCATATACGTTACGTGACTGTTCCGTGTACAAATTCATGATCAATTCAAAGAAAATAACTGTAATTTTTTAGGACGGTATTTATTCATCTGTTAAACAGTCACACTTACTAGAGTCCCTTCCCACCATAATTTTTGGAGGAGAACGTTGATCACTTAATTTAATGAATAAATTATGTGATAGCCACCCCACGTAGGATTTATATGAGGTCCATTATAAGATTGCATTGCACAGCTTATGCAGATTCAGTATAAACCACTTGGGTGTGGTTTGCTTACCTTAAAGATCAGTTAAGAAAACTTTCCATGTGTACTTCCATCACCTAAGTCCGAACGTATAAAAAAGTTCTAACAATTTTTCAGTCTTAGGAAATTTCTCACCAGAGAGTCCCTCAGGTAACATGAATTGAGATTGTGCGTTCTCAGTCGACATTTATTTCCCCTGCTTCATTTTGAGCATCATTCAAAGGCACGTCAAAGTTTCTCTAAGCTATTTTATTTCTCATTTCATAAAACGCTTAACCGCTTTTTTCGCAAATTTCATGGTCTTTGAATTTTATCTTATTGCGTTTGTAAATAAAATTGTATTGCAAGCAAAGCATGTCCGATTCTTTCAGTTTTATTGTATTGTGTATCCCATGGAGGATGAATAGCTTTAGAGTGACGATTCTGATGTATGGGACTGAAGTTTTGTAGCCGCGACACATTGCCTCCAAAGCCGCCTGAATGCAGTACAGCCGAAGGTTTGCCATGTAACCAGATTTTTAAAGTCACTACTTCTTTGGTATAGACAGATTCTGTTCAATATTGAATTTTATGCACACGATTCGTACGAGTCTTAACAATTTTCATTCGATGTCTAGAATGATATTGCTTTGAAGAGAAAAACTCACGGGAATTTCGATCGTTTGCAACAAGTGTCACAGCTCATAGCAATTGTCGCCATTTTTTAACTAAAGGAAAAGAAGGGTAGTCGCCGCTATTTGTTTAGATTTTGTATTGCACTTTATCGTACTGCCGAGACTTTGTTCTTAAAGAAGGGTAGTCGCCGCTATTTGTTCAGATTTTGTATTGCACTTTATCGTACTGCCGAGACTTTGTTCTTATAAACTGTTTTGCAGCTTCCTAGTATGGAAAATGGAAAGCGTCCTGAGAATTAGGAGTAATTACCGATTTATCACACTCACAAATAATTTCCAGGGACGAAATTCTTCCAGTACTACTTTCCGTTAAATGTCCTTAATCGTCGTTCGCCGTTAGGGAAATTACAATATTAAACGCTCATAATGATTCTCTGCATAGGTACTGGTGGAAAGGTTTTGTTGTGACTAATTGAAAATAAACATAATGGCTTGTGCACCGTATCATCTGGAGGAAATGAATGGGATTCTCATATATAAATCTAATCTGTTGATGAACATTGCTCGAAATCTGTAGCCATTCAATGAATTACCTGGCAGCACACACCTCAACTACCGAATCTATCTAGAACTTACCTTGTAAATATACGGTCATGCAGTACACAAATTAGCCCTGAAACATTAACTTTTTTATTATGCTGTATCTCGATATTTGTCAATACATAAAGCGCTTCTTGTAAAAACTATAACTGGGCATGCGAATTCCCCAGTTGATCGCTAACAGTCGGCAACTGCTGGGATACTTTGTGCCGTAGTGATTTGAGGTCGGCCAGAGTGGCCGAGCGGTTAAAGGCGCTACAGTCTGGAACCGCACGACCGCTACGGTCGCAGGTTCGAATCCTGCCTTGGGCATGGATGTGTGTGATGTCCTTAGGTTAGTTAGGTTTAAGTAGTTCTAAGTTCTAGGGGACTTATGACCACAGCAGTTGAGTCCCATAGTGCTCAGAGCCATTTGATTTGAAGTTGTTCATTACGACATGCGCAGCGCACTGTATGGATACATTAGCCTCAATTCAATTATAAGTACATGACGAATATTAATAACTACACTTAATTCGTGTTAATTACACTCAAAACACGAACTCACTGGACTCATGCAGCACTAATATACACCTTACAGAACACAAAAAATGTAAGGCAAAATAATTAGTTTTGTACAATTTTTACATGAAAGATAAGTCATTGATTGAATTCTTCCAATCGAACTTGAGACGACTCAGGTTTCTCACATTCCACAAGGTGAATACCAGGCTGGTACCCATGTCCCGCCTCAGTTACAAGACTCGCAGACATTTGAAAAACGTTCGCACTGTTTCATGGCTTATACTAGACGCAGATAGCAGGGATACACTACTTCCGTCCCCGAGGTGAGTATGGGTTGGCGAAACGAGGGGCACCCGGCCACCCTCTGACGCTAACATAGAAAAATCCATGGTAACAGGACCGATCCCGAGTTGTAGTGGGAGAAAGGCCCAAGGAAATGAGTATGCACTTGAGTCGACTCAGTCTCTATCGAGGTCACCACATCAGCCCCCTCCCTTTTTGTAAAGCTCCAGGTCGCCCACCACCTCATAGTAGTGACTTGTCTCACACAGTCCAACGTCTTGTTATGGTCAGTGGTTGCAAAACCGGGAGCCCCTCCGATAAGAGGGAATTTCCAATTCACCTGTCTGCCAGACCACGTGAATATTATCGTTGTTTTTGCAGCAGACGCGAACCTGAACTCAGAACTCGTGAATACAATAATGGTTCCGAGGAACCACCCACACACCACTCACTGGTAATTGTGCCTAAAGTGGTAAATGGACCGGAACGCTGGCAGTTGCTAATCTGATGCCCCCTATTTATGCTGGTTTGAGGCGTGCAATTGAAACGGTTTCTAATTTGCCATTTTCATCAATTATTAATGTCTTGTCACTTCTAATAATCACTACAAAGTGTCCAGCACACGGCGGAGTGAGTGTATGTCTTATGGCATCATCCTTCAGTCACCCACTATCGCACTTAAATACGTCCTTGAAAAATAAAATTTGCCTTTCTCCCTCCATTACGGGCTTTTATGTCACGATAAGATGCATATACGAATATAATTGGCGTAGGAATGCTGTCGAACGACTTTGTCTAAGCTGAGGAACGGGTGTGCTCGAGAATAATTCGCCCGGTACTCGTATCGGTTCACCATGAACGAACAGTGCGGCCTACAACCCACGTTTATTTTAGCGCCATGCACAGTCCCAATAGCCCAATTTATTTTAGCGCCATGCATAGTCCCAATAGCCCAATTTATTTTAGCGCCATGCACAGTCCCAATAGCCCAATTTATTTTAGCGCCATGCACAGTCCCAATAGCCCAATTCATTTTAGCGCCATGCACAGTCCCAATAGCCCAATTTATTTTAGCGCCATGCACAGTCCCAATAGCTCAATTTATTTTAGCGCCATGCACAGTCCCAATAGCCCAATTTATTTTAGCGCCATGCACAGTCCCAATAGCCCAATTTATTTTAGCGCCATGCACAGTCCCAATAGCCCAATTTATTTTAGCGCCATGCACAGTCCCAATAGCCCAATTCATTTTAGCGCCATGCACAGTCCCAATAGCCCAATTTATTGTAGCGCCATGCACAGTCCCAATAGCTCAATTTATTTTAGTGCCATGCACAGTCCCAATAGCCGAATTTATTTTAGCGCCATGCACAGTCCCAATAGCCCAATTTATTTTAGCGCCATGCACAGTCCCAATAGCCCAATTTATTTTAGCGCCATGCACAGTCCCAATAACCCAATTTATTTTAGCGCCATGCACAGTCCCAATAGCCCAATTTATTTTAGCGCCATGCACAGTCCCAATAGCCCAATTTATTTTAGCGCCATGCACAGTCCCAATAGCCCAATTTATTTTAGCGCCATGCACAGTCCCAATAGCCCAACAGCACCAAAGGCAGTGTGTCTGAACAGGCTTCGGCGGGACATGTCAATGCTACCTTTAAAGAACGATGCATAGGCATGTATACGCTCTAACATCCCATTCCTTGTCCGCTATGGTAGCTGGGTGGTCAGCGTGACGGACTGTCAATCCTAAGGGCCCGTTTTCGATTCCCGGCTGGGTCGGAGATTTTCTCCGCTCAGAGACTGGGTGTTGTGTTGTCCTAATCATCATCATTTCATCCCCATCGACGCGCAGGTCGCCGAAGTGGCGTCAAATAGAGAGACCTGCACCAGGCGAACGGTCTACCCAACGGGAGGCCCTAGCCACACGACATTTCCATTTTTATCCCATTCCTTGCGAGATGGCAGTTCACAGTTCCGAAAATGTTTGCATCCAAATAACTTTCGTAGAGCCTGGAAAAACCGGCCATCAAATTTCGTGCCTCTGTTTATTTGTGGATTGCCAAACCTCGCGAACCAACATCTATGGAATTCCAGATCTAGCCAACCAACAACTAATTAGAGCACGAGTCAATGATTCCACAGAAATTTCTGTAACAGATTATGCCTATCAGTCATGCTAAGAAAGAATCGAAATCCGTCAGAGTGTGGGAAAGGGACCACAAAAGTTCATTTGAATGTGCGAGAATCTTCCTGTAGGGGTGGCGAAAAAATCAATGGGTGCAAAGACATGCCCGAAAACTTGGCAGCTTTGGCATTTGTTGCAAGCAGTCGCCCATCTCCGCGACTAGCTTTGACGATACTTTAATCCTGGGGTATGATGGGTTGTTGTAAACAGTGAAAATACTGCTTCTCCATCTTGTAAGGATGAATGGACGTACTGTGTTACCAAATGTGGCGCTCTAAACCCGTCGATGGGTGCCTGTATCGGTATGTCCTTTATCCGTAATGTAGTGGAATCTGTAAGTATGACCTGCTGGAGGAAAGTATCTGTTGCTTATTCTACCGCCAACTCCATCCAGTCAACTGCATTAGCGTTTGTACAGCTCTCGAACAGACATTGTTTACACCCTCAGTGTGGTAGATGTCAGTCGTAAATTGTGCAATGAACTCAGTGTGACTGCACTGACGAGGCGAACTGAGCTCTTAGTATGAAAGCTTTCACGACCGGATGACATATCTCCTGGTAAACCTTCCGGGATGTAAGGTCGTGGTCCATGAAACTCTTCGGCTCCTAACGTTTCGTCCAGAGCTGCGCTGGACATCTTCAGAGGGGTGTTTCTCCTCCGGTGAGTCTTGCCGACTCACCGGAGGAGAAACACCCCTCTGAAGATGTCCAGCGCAGCTCTGGACGAAACGTTAGGAGCCGAAGAGTTTCATGGACCACGACCTTACATCCCGGAAGGTTTACCAGAAGAACTGAGCTCTGTCACTTTGTTTGAGGTCGAAGTCAAAGGTTGGTAATCCGTAAAAACTTTGAAACGCTGGCCCTTCAACCAAGGCACAAAATGCTTAAAAGCCAAGTACACTCTGTCACATGCTGTCCATTTTTATTGTTGACGCGGCAGACTTTTAGAGAAGAATGCTTGCTAGTGGTTGCCACTTTGCAGAGACGACTTGTTGCGATGCTGCGGCCACAGCCGACCAGCTCACACCTGCCATCATTGCCAATGGCGGCACCTGCAACTGCGTGTGCCTGATGGTATTCGCCAGTGTTATTTTTGTGTCAAAAAATGAAGCTTCAGCCTTTGTTGTGCAAGGAACTTTTCTACTGCCAGACGTGTTTTTACCGTTGAGTAGTCTGTTTAGAGGGTCGTGTACTTCTGCGAAATGTGGTGGAAGTCTTCTATAACAGTTCAATGTTCCAAAAGATTTTTCTCAGGCCTTTGTACGTAGGGGGCAGGGGCATCTGTTAAATATCGTCCACCTAGCCAGGAAGAGGTGAGACACCTGCATGAGAAACTGCACAGGCTAAAAGCTGCACTTCATCTTTCGCAAAGACAATCTCATTACAACTGGTCACTGTTCCATAACTATTTAGTCTACCACACAGCAACCGTATATGTTTAATGTGCTGGTTCTTAGCCCCAGCAAACACCAGGCATTGGTCGGATAAATTTCAACTTTTTTTTTATTATTGACTATCGATTTCAATTACAAAGTGATCGTGTTCAGCCCTGAAATAAAATAAAAACAGAGTCAACCCAACGATCAATGCACAGACATAAGTGTCAAATTGCAAATAGCGAACATTGAGTTTTACAAGGTAAAATACAAATCAAGACCAAGTCCAGTGGACTCACATAATTATGCACAAAAATACCTTCAGACATAGGTTTTCATTGTGAAGAACACTCCATCTAGCAGGTAGAGTCAATCTGAGCCACCTGCTGACAAAAAACTACGCAGCTAACAAGGGAACCTCCCCACCGCACCCCCCTCAGATTTAGTTTTAAGTTGGCACAGTGGATAGGCCTTGAAAAACTCATCACAGATCAGTCGAGAAAACAGGAAGAAGTTGTGTGGAACTATGAAAAAATAAGCAAAATATGCAAACTGAGTGGTCCATGCGCAAGACAGGCAACATCAAGGGCAGACTGAACTCAGTAGCGCCGCGATCCCGTGGTTAGCGTGAGCAGCTGCGGAATGAGAGGTCCTTGGTTCAAGTCTTTCTTCGAGCGAAGAGTTTAATTTTTATTTTCAGTCAATTATCAAAGTTCAGACACACATAATCAACTTCGCTCTCCAAAATTCCAGGACATGTTCAGATCTGCTTGCACATATGCGGGATTTGACGGTCTACACATGGAAAAATTTGAAAACGTTAGAAACATATGTTTTGACAGAGCACAGGGAAAAGTGTGCGACTGTGAAACTGTTGGATTCATTTGTTACAGTTTATGTGACAAACTCTTATGTTTTCATCTCTTTTTTGGGAGTAATTATCACATCCACAAGAAAACTTAAATCGGGAAAGGTAGAAGAATCTTTTTACCCACTCGCCAAGTGTACAAGTTAGGTGAGTCGACAACATATTCCTGTCATGTGACGCACATGCCGTCACCAGTGTCGTATAGAATATATCAGACGTGTTTACCTGTGGAGGAATCGGTTGACCTATGACCTTGCGATCAAATGTTTTCGGTTCCCATTGGAGAGGCACGTCCTCTCGTCTAGTAATCGCACGGTTTTGCGGTGCGGTCGCAACAGACAGACACTAAACTTATTACGGTGAACAGAGACGTCAATGAAAGAACGGACAGATCATAACTTTGCGAAAATAAAGAAATTAAGATTTTCACACGAGGGAGTACTTGAACCAAGGACCTCCCGCTCCGCAGCTGCTCACGCTCACCACGGGACCACGACGCGCCTAAGCTCAGAATATCCTTGATGTTGCCTATCTTCGTATGGACTACTCAGTTTGTATATTTTGCTTATTTTTTCATAGTTCCACTCAACTTCTTCCTGTTTTCTCGATTGATCTGTGTTCAGTTTTTCAAGGCCTATCCACTGTGCCAACTTATAACTAAATCTGAGGGGGTGCGATGGGGAGGTTCCCTTGTAAGATCCATGTTTGTGGTGGACGCTATCAGCGTCCTCTTTAGTGAATACAGTTACAGTACAGATTATTTGCTTGTGCAGTATATGGCAATAGGTTGTACAGTTATTTATACTAAATAAAAAACAGAATTATGGTGGTCCTACAGTAGTTCTTCATTATCCATGTACATGAACAGATACAAAATTTTATAACAATCGAATGACAATAAAATTTTATGCGGTATATACATCAAAAGTCCTGTCAAGATTTTCTGTGTAATGCTACATCCCTCATTCCGGTATGGATTTTTGTAAAGAAGAAAATATAATGTTCATGAAGCAAGGACGTAAGACGTTTACGACAGTATATAGAAATTACATAGAAACGTAAGCTTTAGAACTATGAACTGGAACCACCGAAAATAATCCTGCTGTATGTATCACTAAATTAATTAATTACTTGTTCTATTTGGGAAGCTAAAGCATTAGGCTAAGAAGTAGGGAGCTTGTGACACAAGGTCGTGTTTTGTGTTAGGTTTCAATGCAAAGAATTGATCTGCATGATAGTAATGATAGTAATGACTGGACTTCGTTGAAAACATGGATTACACGTTCCACTTACAAATCTTATAATGTATCACTGAAACGAAAATTTCCAATCTGTTTAACAGGCTTACAAATACATAGAAGGTTTCGTTGTTTTGAGGATCTTAGGTTTAGATGTAATACTTTCAAATGAAGCTTAATTAAGTTATAACTGCTTATTATTGCTAAATAATATTTGGAACGTACAGATTACATGACCTGATAGTTCAGTGGCTCCAGAAAGAAAGGTAAAGAAGACAACTACACATACTATTTTTTAAAAAACAATATACCACCAAAAACAGGAAAAAGATATTAATTCGCGGCATAGATGCAAACTCTGATTTAAGCAGAAAAATTCTGTCGCTGAGACACCGAAATACAGAGATTTGTTTCACACTTATTTATAAAAAGTAACATCTCCGTCCTTTGACAGATTTTGATTTACATCCTTAGCAGCAATAATTCCTCACTTCAGCTATTACTAATAAATAAATATGTAAAAACAAGATTTCTGCGTGTAATATTAAAGGTTAAATTTAGGCACAAATTGTAAACAAACATCAATCACCTAACAATCCGAGTTTCATGCTGGCTACATTAGCATTACACTCTATATTCCACGGATTTCCTACTCTACAGTACAGTTACCCACCAGTGTCGCCAACATTGTGTAGCTCCAGAGGGAAAGCAAATTTCAACATATTTCATAACCATCCGCTCTATTTCAAGAAGGAGTATACTTGCACAACTCTGTTGGAAAACAAGCGTTGCTTACAGCAGTTTCGACGAAAACTATTACCGGTATGCACGCCTTAAAGTCCGAGATAAGACCGCCTCTCTTAATCCTCATAAGGAATTGTTCGTAGCAGTTAAATTTTACAGCTTAACAGAAATATCTATACAATATCGATTAGCTGGACAACGTGAATAAATGCTTTTATGTGACTGTCAGAGATTTCTGAGTACTAGCAACAAGCATGCAACTCTGATAAAACTCTGCAAAAAGATATCAGGTATGTATACATTTATGATATTCGTACACCAATGAGTCTTAATTCTGGGAAAAGCTCAAAGAATCTGATTGAAGATAGTAAAAACAAATTGTAATAACGAGGAGGAAACGATGTTATTTACGAAGTATTCTAAATTTATAAAAGTAATTAAAATACTGAAACATGACTAGACCTCATTTTCATCGAAATACAGGTTTTTAACTGTATAAACTGCCTCGTCTACTACAACGTTTGATGAACAAATAACAAAACGTACCTAACCTCACTATAAAAAAGTACCTGATGTAGTACCTCATGCAGAAATAATGCTGGGAGTATGGATGGGAAAGGGAACAAGTGAATGAGATTTTATTTGTGACTATAATAGGAGTTTTTAGAACTCCAATTACTTTCTCATGATTAATCATTGCAGCTCTACTAATAGCTTTACATGTTTTTGTGGGGATCCAGCAGGCAATTAGAAAAGCATTTCAACGAGCTGCAGGAGACAATAATCCTGACGAATGGCAACAAGGAACTTGTTCCCGAAGAATACTCACGGACTTTCAAATGGACAGATACTCTGTCTTCTGCCTTTCTTGTTTCTTTTCCGCCCTCTTTTTGTGTCCTCACTCGTTAATCCAGAACGGTACCATGCTTGGGAGATAATTTAAAATTCCATTAAACGCTTAGAGGGAAATTAAAAAAGGAATGAACCATCCTCCATTTCCTTTGACTACGGTGGCGACGTCAAATGAAAGTGTACCGTCGGTTCCTAAATTTCACAGCGAACTTTCTTTTGCGAGGATGCTGCAGCATGTTATTCCTACGTGCTAGCCAAAATACGGATGGAAAATTATGACGCAGTTTTGAAGCTTCCTATTGTTTTTATCGAATTATGCCTTACGAATAAATTTTTCCGCGTCTTACCAACGAATTTGTTACCATCCGTTCGCCAAAAGGGTCACGGAAGAGACCAGTGCAGATTTCATGTAAATGAAGTAATTATTGTTCGTGACGTTACATGTTCGATACCTTATCTTAAGCAGGACCAATATTATGAGGCTGATGTCAGAAATACATACATCCACGAAGTAAATGCAGTGACCACCATCCAGTCTAAAATGTAATTTTTACTAGCAGTGGCTCTAAACATCATTTTACAGTAATTGAATAGCATCTGGCAAATACTACCATAAGCTCTTGTTGAAGGACAATAAAGAAGCACACACTCCATTCAGACAGAAATGTGCACGGTGTTCTAACATTTCACCATTGAACATGAAACCTGATTTGTTTACCGAAAAACGGGTTCGAGTTCTTTGGTAGCCGAATAGCCATTCTTTGGGGATGGTAGTGTTGACAATGTGCCAGTGACCTTGCTGCCATGGTGACACCGGTTCCGTTGGACCACCGAACTTGAGCAGTGCAGGGGTTCATTACCACCTGGATAGGTGACCGTCCGGGTCTGCTGAGCTCAGTTGGCGAGCAGAGAGCACTTACCCACGTGAGCCAACTGAGGAGCTAGACTGAGAATTAGTGGCTCTGGTCACGAAATCTAACAAAGGCCGGGGGAGCAGTGTGCTGGCCACATGCCCATCCATATCCACATTAAGTGCCGCTTGTCGGCTAAGGATGACGCGGTTGGTTGGGTTGGGTTGTTTGGGGGGAGAGACGAAACATCGAGGTCATCGGTCTCATCGGATTAGGAAAGGACGGGGAAGGAAGTCGGCCGTGCCAGTTCAAAAGAACCATCCCGGCATTTGCCTGGAGCGATTTAGGGAAATCACGGAAAATCTAATTCAGAATGGTCGGACGCGGGATTGAACCGTCGTCCTCCCGAATGCGAGTCCAGCGTACGCGGCTGGTACACCTGAGCCTTCCGAGGCCTGTTCGAATGGATTGAGTGTTGACAATGTGGAGTTTTTTCATATGTATGAATATCATGCGGAATCCACAGCTGTGATACAGTCGAGTTTTTCAATCAACTACTTGTGTATTTTCATAGTCGTGTGTCGTCTGAGTAAAATACGGTCAGTCAGTTTTAGGTCTATCGGAGTTGCAGGACTGGAATCTTTGGAACAGAAACCAATTTTGAATATGAGGGTCATTTTGAAAATGAGCAGAACAGAGGCAAAAACGTGTTAAAAAGAAAGGAAATTAGCAATAAGGGTGAAGAAATTGTGATAGGAAGTTAATGAATGAAATAACATTGTGATTAAGAGTGCCTCAAATAAAACGAGTGGCCAGAAGTCACTGGAAAGTTCGTCCTATTTGATGATGTGCCGATAATGGAGTCCCAATGCTACGGCTAGTTGTGGCGTATAGCGCGAGTATAGACACAGTACCTGAGCAGGCTGTTACAAACAAGTGTGTAGTCAATACGGCAGCACGTTGCATGTTAGCGACTCCGATTGTGGCATGATAATAGGTGCAAGACACATAGGTCATAGAATATCGCAGATTAAATAGGAATTCAACGCAGAAATAATGTTTCCACAAACGTAAAGGGCCGCAGAGGACAACCACAAGTGTTTGGCCCATGGACACCACGTCATCTCTGCACAGCCCTAGCGGGGATCGGCGCTTTGTTGTGAACCAGATCGCAGCCGATATGACTGCAGGGTGGCAGACGCTCGCTTCTACCAGAGTTGTACTGCAACAAATACACCCTTCAGTACTCGCGACCCAATTTTCAATCATCATTTTCAGAGCCGCCACCCTACCTCGCTTCTCCCTCCCTCCCCCCCCCCTCCCTCACTCCCTCCTACTCGTTCCTCAAACGATAACAATGTACAGGGTGATACCGTGATGCTGTTACAAACTATCATAGATCATGGAGAAGGGTAAATGTATCACTTTGAGGCAAGCAACATAGGTCCGGAAACGAGCGAGTTGTAAGTTGTAAGGGAAAATCGTTCTGATGCCTATGACTGTGGAATGCATGTACCGTGCTGTTGTTGCTAAGACTATAGTACGGTATGCAACTTTTAGAGAGTATGGTATGGACCAAATGCACAAAAATGCCTTATAAACACCGGCTCTAAAACTGCTTACCTTAAGAGCTGTGAAAACTTGTACATCTACGATTCTGTGAAACATTTCTCTTCTGCTGTAAGCTCTTTGATTTTCATATTTTTTGGAGAAGGTGGAATGGCCCACAACAAGAGAAAAATGCACAGTATAGATGGGCTCTTAAACGCAATCTTAAGAGCCATGAGCACTTGTTGATATTTGCTACTGTGAATCACATCTCTCCTACTGAACAAGTGCTCAAAGCTTTTAAGTGTGCATTTTAGTGTCCATATTTAATGCACAGTTTTATCATGTTTTGGTTCATACCTCATCCAAAAATATGTAAACCAAAGAGTTTACAGTAGAAGAGATATGTTTCATAGCTTTGAAGATGAAGGGATGCTTACAGCTCTTAAGGTATGAGTTTCAGAGCCCTTGTTTACTAGACTTTTTTTGTCGTTTTGGCCCATACTGTCACCTCTGTAAGTTTCGTATCCTATGATCATAGCAATAACAGTACCGCTACATGTATTTCGCTGTCAGAGATATCAGAACGATTTTCGCGTATAACGTTCTTCTCTGTGGTTTCCGGAGTAGGGTCCTTACCTCAACTAATACATTTACCTTTGTCCATCGTTCCTGAACATCTGTAACATCATCACAGAATCACCCTGCATATATAATAATGCATTTTCAGTCTTCTGACAATAACGTTGCAAAATTTCAAACCTTACAAACTACCAAGAATAAGCAAATTTATTACTATTTCGCAACACCGATCCGCTCCGTGACAAAAGCGGGATCGATGGCAATCTGTTGCTCTTTGTGTTATAGGTGGCGCTTGAAAAGTTGTAGGATTACCTCAGGAAAGTGCTTTGTCTTATTTACATCATGTCAGTGTAAATGAATTTCAGTTCCTTGTTATTCCAGAATATTTTGTTTTCCTTTTCGTAATTTAATCAATTTGTAAATCCATATTTTATTCTTCTTAATAGACTCGCGGGCTCACTCTCCTTTTAGTAATATCAGCCCACCCCAAGGGGGACGTTCCTCATGTGTTGAGAATCGCTGACATAGACTACACCTGTCTGACTGACTCGCATCCCAGTACCTTGCCATGACTTTTGGCCACTCAGGATAATTAAGCTTAAAACAGCGACAGAATAATATTGTCATGCATTATGTCTCCGGTGACACTTCTAGCACGGATTTAGATTAACAGTAAACTAGTATTTGAAAACTCTTGAGGGCATCAAATAATGACACTAATCTTAGTAACAGCTTTGACGTAATAATAGTAAAGACTGGAAGTGCGAACCTGAACCGTTAGTACTGAAATTCTGGTCAAATAACCAGTGACTTGTTTTGGTTGTGTGCTCGTTCTGAATACTAGGATATAGACAGTTCTCCGATAAACAATGATTTGAGTGAAGGGACTCATTCATCTGCATTTAAACTGAAGAAAGGACACGGGAAGGGTACTAAGCATGAGGCCACAGCTTGTAAATTTTCGGTGGTCATCATACAAATAGTTGTACCTGGTAATTTAATATAGAGAACCGAAGCGTCAGACGTCACAACCTGAAATGGTGAAATCACAGCAGCGCTACAGTCAAGAGATGTAGGCCTTCTATCCAGCAAGCAGAGCGAATAAACCGGTGGTGAACAATAAGTAAACAACGAAAAACCGTTAGTATCCAAAAAAAGGCACACTCTTTCCCAAATATTGTCGCGTACGTTGGCCCATTTTCAATCAAAATGTCATTATCACCTACGAAGCGAAGAAAGACAGTTACACGAGTCTGCGGTGCTACACTCCGATGCTCGTCATACAAGGGAGCAACTAGAGGCGACAGAACCGTGGGGTCAAACATAATTACATTGTGATGTCCTAATGCCCGACCTCCCTTCGGTAAATAGACCTGAATTGGCAAGTATGCACACCTGCGAGACCTTTTGACTAATGAATGGCTGTAATGTGCGGATGACGCAGTTGGTTCCTGTTGAAATGGCTCATGTGTGACACTGAATGTATCTTGCTCGTCAAGGTAAAGTGTTCTATGCAGTGGATTGTCAGAGCAGCATTTGTTGCCTTCTGCCACTTGCCTGCTTAACATCGCCATTGTTTACCCACATATTCCTCCACCGTCATTGCTTCAATAGTTTATCTAGATTAATGAAATTTGTTACGTTAATGTCAGCGATCTGGCATCCACTTACTTTACGGTATTATTCATTAGCCCCATATTCTAATTCGTGTAAAGATAGATTTTTGTATACTATCCATTTAGAAACACTAATGTACTTCAATCAAATTTACTGGCCATAATCAATGCTCTTAAATTTGTTATCTGCAATCAATAGTTAAGGGCGCCGCAGCAAGAATGTAATTGAAGTACAGTACAACAGCTCTTTCTTCAACAGAACTGATGTACTCGTATTTTCCAGCTAAGGCAAAGTAACTACGTTGCCCTGTAAAAGTTCTCAAACGAAAGATGGGTTGCATTGCTGCTCCATGCTCTTACGTGCTCTCCTATTCGCTGTTTATGTTTGACGTATTGAACTGTTCGAAGAAAATATATGACCAACGTTTGATCCTAGCGCGACTCTCTCATTGAAAACGATATTTACATATTTTTTCTTCAAATATTTTTTGTTATAGTCAGTTGTCGCCTTTGTGTTTACGAGTATGATGATTACCGGCCCCATCAAATTTGGAACGGAATAAGATTTTGACTCTGCACCGGAGTGTGCGCTGATACGAAACTTATTGGCAGATCGAAACTGCGTGCCAGATCCGGACTCGAACTCGGAACCTTGGCCTTTCGCAGGCAAGTGCTCTACCAACTTTTTTTTATATCCTTTTGTTACTTTTGGTACATTTTATTTGTTTGGGGCGGGCGTCCCATGACGCTTGTTCAAGTTCATCGTTGAACGAATAATTCAGTTCTTTTATCACAGAGGTAACCCTCTGACCGAAAACGCCGAGCTACCGTGCCGTCGCCAACTGAGCCACCCAAGCACGACTCTGGCCTCGTCCGCACAGCTCTAATTCTGCCAGTACCTGTCTCCTACCTTCCAAGAGCTTCTGTGAAGTTTGGAGCGTAGTAGACGAGGTACTGGCGGAATTAGAGCTATGGCGACGGAGCGGGGGTCATGCTTGGGTAGCTTGGTTGGTAGAGCACTTGACCGCGAAGGGCAAAGACTTCCTAGCACTCGCCCCAGTTGTACAGCCGACTTTGCCAGGGAAGGTTCACTGACAAATACGCTCTCATTTGCCGAGACGATAGTTAGCATAGCCTTCAGCTACGTCATTTCCTACGACCTAGCAAGGCGCCATTACCAGTTTATATTGAGATTGTAATAAGATCCAAACAAGAGCGATGTTCTCCAATTATGGATTAAAGTTAAGTATTCCAAGAACTGCGTTCTTTTCTTTATAGGATAATTACTTTACCTTGTTCCAGACCTCACGCCAATCTACGTAAGCTAAACGCGTGCCTTTCGGCTACCTCCGAGTGGCTTGGCTATCTTGCCAAATCACTACATTTTTAATGCTGCCTTTCACCTTTGTGCTGTCCGACCCCGATAGCTGAGTGGTCAGCGCGACAGCTTGTCAATCCTCAGGGCCCATCTTCGATTCCCGGATGGATCGAAGATTTTCTCCGCTCAGGGACTGGGTGTTATGTTGTCCTAATCATCATCATTTCATCCCCATCGACGCGCAAGTCGCCGAAGTGGCGACAAATCGAAAGACTTGCACCCGGCGAACGGTGTACCTGACGGGAAGCCCTAGTCACACGACATTTACATTTTTACCTTCGTGTTTCCTTATTATCTTCCAATGGATTGCCAGTTCTTCCTTGTCATATTTCTTGTAGGCATCAGGTATTCTCAGCATGTGAATGGGCGCCTTTATCTGGGTAGAGCGTTACTGATCAGCATATCTAAGTGGGCAGGTCGCCACTTAAGAAATTGAAAAGCATTCTGATTTAAGAACAACTTATACATTTCAGAATACCTCATATAGTGTAACGACGTAAGTTTTTTACAACCGATTTTCGTTTGATATATGACCATGTGCAGACTTCGTCACCTACGTCAGTTACAACCCACTTCAAAATGATTTATATTCTTTTTAAATTGTCATAGAATGGTTCTTGAACGAAACTGTAAAACATCAGTTGAGTCGTATGCAAAGAATTACATCACTTGGGCCAATTGGTTTTCATAAACTTTTTCGATTTAAATTTCGTTTGTTTCTCCTCAGAAATTATGTTGACACACGTTATCTTGATCTAATCGATATCAGAATCACACATTAAATAAACTTTTGAGATTCAAAGTTTCGATGAACGCTGTCTGAATTGTTTATGTGCTGGCTACCCAACTCGCCAGATCTGAACTCGGTCAAACACTTCTGGTATGCGAACGTGGCTTCAGAACTCATTCTCATGATGGCAAAGGAATATTGTACACTGGTTCCAGGCCACATACACCCCTTCATGACTATGTTTTCTAACATTAATGTCATTTTTCAACAAGATAATGCGCCATGTCATAAAGCCAACGGTCTGAATCAATAATCTTGTCAAATATATTATTAATCCGTTCACATAATTCTTCATAAATAAATCCTCAGAACACGTGTTTCAACTTCAGTAGCATATACTATTTTATTTGCTTCCTACACATACAGATGTGAACTTGACCGTTGACAGACAAGGACTGACTTTTAATAAGATTAAGCTCTATATGACGTCATTGTTGTACAAAAAAGAGTACAAAAAAATCATTTTTAATTTTTAGAAGCACGACGCAACAACTCGGTTCCAGGATCTTTTGTTGCTCCTTGGCTGTCGACCCGCGACGTATAGCGGCCAGCAATTTCCTCTCTGGTCGCGGCAACGAAGATGCTGTCTCCGTTCGTTGCGCCGCCGTCTCCGCACACGAAACACATAAAAAAAATACAAAACTTTTAGATAATTCACATCTATTACAAATAATAAGAAAAATACATAAACAAAACTAAATTAAACTTATAGTCACCTGCAAACTGGGCTGACATTGGTGGGTGGGTGATGCTTAATTTCGTCCCACTACACTCACCACATGAAAAACTCAGTTTTTATGTTACTTGGATCAGCACCCGCACCAAAATACCTTATGCTGCTGTGACGAACCTTGTTATTTTATTACTTGGCCCATTTTACTTTGATGGAGAAATTTCGCACAGTCCTTGCCGAAAAAAGTGAAATCGTTGTATGGCATTATTAGCCAGGAGACAACATCTGACATTGTTCGACGGTCTTGTACAAGTCCTTCTAATTGAAGTCACTTCAGTGATTTGCGCGTCTTTTTGGTAAAGATGAGATGAAATTACAGGGACAAGACAAACACTCAGTCCGTAAGTGAAGAAAATCTTCGAACTGGCCAGGAATCAAACCCAAGATCCTGTGATCCCTAGCAGTGACACCAATCTTTCTGATATCATTACCCCTGTGTTCAGTTAACTATTAGCTATACTCCATACAGCGAGAGAAGAGCTCTGACAGTTGATACGGGCTTGGCGCACGTGCGCACATGCTTCGGGCATCTAAAACATCCAAACAAATCGTGAGCTATTGTTTACATTACCGTGGCAACGCCCCAGTGTTGCCATAGTGCTGGGCGACCGCTGCTTTTAGTCGGTTGCGCCATGTGCTACGTTCAGGTTTGTGTGTATACGTGTGCATTCCGCAACTTGTGTGCGTTTCTTGCCGTCTGTATAAGTGGAAATTGTAGAAGTGGAAAATGGCTTGCTGTAGTGCAGAGAAGAGGGCTTTTGGGAAAGGGCTACGCTGAAATCCCAAGCACGCGAATTTATATTCAGATTACGTGTTTACTTTGAAAGGGAATGGGACAATGGTGGGCCTTTGATATCAGTGAGTAAAGTTGTTGACAGAGTGGCAGAAGCATTGAACGTCTCTACAGCGACAGTGAAGTGAGTCACAAATGATAAAGAGGCTGCCAATTCAGCTGCGAACCCTGTTGTTGGGACGCCAGGAAAAAGGAGGAAGAGATCGTGTCATGTGACTGAAACATGCAACTTTCACGAAAGTGCCATCAGGCAACACATACACGCGCTCTACAGCAGGAAAGAGTATCACTTAAAAAGTTGATGCGTCACTGTCGGACAGCGGCCTGTTCACAGGCAGAACAAGTCTCTCCATTGTTTTGAAAAAGTTGGCTTCCGTTGGAAAAAGTTCTTAGGATGAAAGGTATTAATGGAACGCAGAGACATTGCAGCATGGAGATGTCGTTTCCTGAGCGAGTTCTTAGCAGTGAATCAGGAAAATGTAATATCGACTGACAAAACATGGCTCCAAGTGCGTCATGCACGTTCCGTCGCATGGACAGACGACACACGCCACAGAACTATGAGTGTGCCATCTGGTATGGGAGGGCGACTAATTATAGTTCATGATGGCACTATGAACGGTTTTGTGCCCGGTGCTATGATGATTTTTCAGTCAAATAAAAAAAAACTGGTGACTACCACGAGGAGATGACTGCAGATACATTCAAAGACTGGTTCGTTACTCGTTTGCTATCAAAAATCAGTTCTGGTAGTGTTTATGTTTTGGATAATGCGCCATACCATTGTGTACAATTAAATAAGGCACCAACGGCTGCTGCAAGGAGAAACGAAATAGTCAGCTGGTTGAAAGATAATAAAGTAGGCTTCGAACAGAATATGCGGAAAGCGGAACTTCTAGAATTAGTGAAACGAGACAAGCCACAGAAGACGCATTATGTGATTGATACATTAGCAGAAAACCGCAGCTACAAAGTTATACGTCTTCCACCACACCACTGCCATTAAAACGCAACTGAACTCATCTGGGTTCAAATCAAAGCAGTTGTTGCGGAGCGAAACAAAACCTTTACGTTGCGAGACACAGGGAGGCTGGTAAATGAGGCTGCCACACTAACAACGCCAAAAAATTGGAAGAACGTCGTGAAGCACATGTGGAAAGAGATTACAAGGTCAAACACGGAAGAACGTGTAAAAGAAGAATCCGTTCATAATATTGTAACTTCTTTATCAGACGATGATGACAGCAGCAGCGAAGATACCAAAGACTATGTGGTAGTTTCGACAGATGACCAATTAGATGATGATGATCTTGGGGTTTACCTTCTCCGGCACGAAAATTGGAGGTAACAACCTTATTCGATATTTTACACGTAATCTTTGTGCAGTTTTCTTTACCTTCTTCATGTTGAATATCTGATTGTGTGTAATTTTTATTTTAGCTGAAACCATGGTCATGGTCATATTTTTAATGATGTTGCCGCTGTTTGATGGTAATAATTTTTATTTTATTGTTATACGATCCAAGAGTTCTGCGACAGGCCAGTTTAAGTATAGTAACCTATTTATACGTCAAAAGATACCAACTGGTATGAAATACAGCAAAATCTGAGCCGTATAACAATAAAATAAAAATTTTGCAGCCAAACGGCTGTAACATCATTAAAGAAAATATTTATGCGTGTGTTTGTGTAAGGTGACAAACGCTGGTAGCGCATGTGAAAAAATATTCCATCAAGGAACACACCGGTCAGCAGAATGCTGCCCCTGCAGGAATGCTGCAATGAATGACGCGGCACTGTTGGGTTCTGAAGAAGCTGAGTGCTGCCTCGGGCCAAGGGTGTCAAATACTGGCAACTACGTTGCCAGCTGTCTGAGCTCTTCTCTCGATGTACGGAGTATATAGTACCACTCCCTCAAACGACATCCCCTCCACCCATAACATCACCATTAGCACCTAATTAAACTTTAGGGGCTTTCTTTGAACTCTTTTATCTTTAAAATGACAAAAGAAAAATGATATTTAGTTATTTCTAAGAACCTTTCCTATACAGTGATCAAACAGTTCTTGGTACATCGTGAGTGGCACCTACAACTCCTCCTCAGTAAAGGATGCTAACTTCCCACATTGAGGGCAGACACGTGCTGCAAAGCGTGTTTTCTGTGCTTGACGCCTCTGCCTACAGCATTTGCTTCATCCACACGCTGCATCCCCAGTTAAAATAAACAGAGTTAAAATTTCAGAACTACACTTATTGTTCGTGAATCAGTTGATTGCTGGACTCCTTACCTCTGCACTGGCAGAGACTGGAAGACTTCAGGCTGCCAGTGCCTTGAGAGTGTCCACTGTCACAAACAACAGTGATGATGATAATGCTGTGTATCCCCTACAGTGGCAGACTAGTCATTATGTAGTTACCGTTGAGTTGTGTTGTCAATTAATTCGTTTGTCTGTTGCGAAGGAAATACCAAAGCAATTTCTGATCCATTGCAGCATTGCATATGTGAAGTGTATGTCTCAATTTTAGCGTCACGGATGCATGGTACAAGGTAGAAAGTATGTGTGTAGTCGGTGGACTATGTGAAGAAGAAGTACAAACTGTAGCCTCAACTCCACCACGTTGTGTCACGTATTAGTAGTAGTATCTGTAAACAAATTTAATCACTGGATACTTATGTAATCAATGTTATATTCTTATGAATCAACTGAAACACGATCTAAAGTTGGTTTATACCCTTCATAAAAATTTATTTTACACTTCAGGGGGTATTCACCCCAGAATTGGAACCATGGTTCTGGAGCAGTGACGCCAATCACTTTTTGGAGATTTTTATCATGTTGCTTTCTTGTCAGTCTCTTAATTCGGTACAAATTTTGCATTTGATTTTTATCTATCGTCCTAATGAGCTAGAGGCTTGACATTTGAAACATAGCTCAGAAGTGGATGACACTGCAATAGTGTGGGGGTGATAACCACCTGCCTCAACGAAGAGCATAAATAGAATTGTAATCTACCGTAGGCTACCTAAGTAAGCGTAGATTATTGTGGTCTCCGCACTAGCTTTAATCAACTAACGTCATATCCGCTTAATCTGCAGGTATGTTGCATACCTATCGGGCGTTACCTCATAACGATCGCTTTCTTTACATATACAGTAAGTGTCTTTCTCGATTCACCTACAGAACATTTCTGCTCTACATAGTTATCCTCCTGTCTGAAACTTAAAAACAAATAATATTGATCATAAAATTGGAACTTTCAATGCTTAATCCAGGTTTTATTCGAATATCGTTGATTTGTACCTTGAAACAGAGGGATGTTTCAGCAAAAATGAAGAAAACAATACAGATTAGTCACACAGCATTAGAAAACACACTTTACTCATATATATATATATAGCTTCAATACTTTGTTGAGCTTATGTAAAATATGGTTCGGTTCTTCACAAACAACTTTCACATTTATCAGTAATGACAGGACACTCTTGTTTCTAATCAATGTGAAGAAAGTTCCTTTGAGTTCAAAATAACACCAATAATTAATTATCTGTACATTTTTGTGTTTGTTCATGTATACTGTTCTTCCATAAAAGTGCATAATTTATGCGATCAACTAAATTTTTGCACATAAAATGCCATTTACATTCTGCAAAGACATAAAATATACAACAGAATAAAAGCGAATGTGTGGTACTAATTATGTGCAAAACAAAAAAAAACAAAGATAATCGTCGAATCCCAGTTTCTCTCTCGCACATTTATCAATGTATCTTGCCCTACAAATGCTACCAGCACTACCGGTAATACTAAAATATACCACTTCATATACGTATTCTATCAAAACTATTGTATGATAACTTGGTAGGCAGAAACTCCAGGTGTAAATTATCTACTGTAAAAAGACTCGGTGACAACTCATTCAACTTAAAAGTGGCTCTTTGTAACTCCTGAAGCAACTTCTACCAAACAGAGCACATTTATCATCTGAAACCTGGAAAAGGATTACTTGATGGTAAGAACCTCCCCCCTAACCCTCCTATGGCTGACGGTGGAGGTGAAAAGGGTCTCTATAAAAGCATAACCCAGGGACTCCTGATGTAATTTCAACAAAATTCAACCAAATCAGCAGAGTCATCTAACAGGGAAAATATCAATAATGGTGTTTCACAGGTTTAATTTTGGGCCCCTTATTGTTCTTAACATATGTTAATGACTAGCTACCCTATATTCGTGAAGAGCCAAAGCTAGTTCTTTTTGCTGAAGATACAAATATAATAATCACACCCAACAAACAAGAATTAGCTGAAGAAATCGTAAATAATGTCTTTCAGAAAATATTTAAGTGGTTCTCTGCAAATGGACTCTCACTAAATTTTGAGAAAAAATGGTATAGGCCTACACAGTTCTGTGCAGTAAATAGCGTAGCACCATTCATAATGTAGACTTTGGACATAAGTCTGTTGCTACGGCAGGATATTCAAAATTTCTGGGTGTGTGCATTGATGAGAAATTGAACTGGAAGAAACACATTCATGATCTGCTGTAACAGGTTCAGCTACCTATGGTATAAGGGTTACTGAAAATTTTGGTGATAAATGTTATCAGTCATTTAGCCTACTATGCCTATTTTCATTCACTACTTTCACATGGTGTTATATTTTGGGGTAATTCACCGTTAACAGAAAAAGTATTTACTGTACAAAACCGAGTAAATGGAATAATAGCTGGAGCCCACCCAAGATCACCTTGCAGACATTTACTTAAGGAACTTGGGATATTAGCAGTACCTTCACAATACGTATGTTTCCTTACGATTATTGTTATTAATAATCCTCCTCAGTTTAAAAAATAATAGCAGAGTGCATAGCTACAGCACTAGAAGAAAGCATGATCTTCAATATTCTGGGATAAATCTGACTCTGGCACAGAAAGGGGTGAATTATGCAGGCACAAAAATATTTGGCCATTTGCCAAATAGCATTAAAAGTCTGACGGATAGCCAACCAACATTTAAAAACAAATGAAAAGAATTTCTGAATGACAACTTCTTCTAATTAGTAGATGAATTTTTGGATATGAAGTAGCAACTGTAAAAAAAATATTGTGTAGAGAAAATTATGTGAAACTGCCATGTTCCAAATCATTATGAAATGTCTTATTCGTTATCTATAGAACAAGTATTAATGTAATGCAATGTAATGTGTATGTGACTCCTCGTACTTCGTTTTTACTAATTCGCTCTCATTTCTATCTATATGTCCAGTACAAATTATGTACCGTAAATGATTTGACAAACTAGCTTCCCCAAGAGATTTGAAGCGTTCAGCACTGCTCATAACTGGATGACAATGCAATATAAACTCGTTTTCTTGTGTGGTGCAGAGTACTTCATTTCCCACTGTCGTTTTCCAATGAGCTAGAGATTTTAAATTTTAGACATAACTCAGAACTGGATCACGATGCAATATTATCTCGCTTCCCTGTCTGATGCGTGGCAGACGGTACATTGGGGTTGAGCTCCCGTTTCCTGTTCCAGCCGTCAATGGTTTGCAGGAAGACTGGTTGTTGGTAAGCCTCTGTGAGGGCTCAGAATATACTGATTTTTATCTTCAGGGTCTTTTCTCGAAATGTACGTAGGAAAGCAATATATTTGTTGACTCCATTGAAGAGAAGCTGAAATAATGCTGATATAAATCTCCTGAAAAATTCCACATGCGACTAGGAAACAGAAAATAACTACCTAAATACATTTTAATACAACACCTATTGGACTACACAGTATAAAATAATTCCTCCTTCCTTCTTACAGATTCCTGATGCCACACAAACAGCTCTGAAAAACTGAGATTTTGAATTTTTAATAGCTATGAAAATACTTCTAGGGTTTATAACAAAAACTTGAGTGCATGTGTTACATAATTGATGCATGAGTAGTTCACCTTCCTATCCATTATCTATTGCATGCACCCTACATTTTTCGTCATAATTCTAACATGTCTTTTCATAGCTATTAAAAATTCACCATCACACATTTTCAGAATTGACCAACTGCCTATTGGCTTCTGTCTCGGGTTCTTCCGCCGACGTTCATCTAACGATTTTTCTGACGTTTCGCCAGCGCGAGTGGCTGGCACTGCCAAAGCTTCGCCCTCCATTGCCGGTGATGAACTGAAGCCGAGCTCTCGACGGCCGACGTCCGAGGGCTTCTCCTCGGTCATTTCCGGTGCGGGACTCCTCTTGCTACCTGCGACGGTCGTTCGCTGCAGTACGGGAAGCCAAGATCCATTTACCGTAAGGCTTTCCTCTTTCTTGTTGAAACTGTTCGCGTGTTTTTGTATTTCTACAGCTTCTCTGAGCAAGCGCGTGTAATAGTGCTTCTCTACAGCCAGAACTTCCGTGTCGGCGAATTTTATTACGTGATCGGTCTCTGTGCGTGCTCTGCCACGGACGATTTCTCCACCTGCCCCAACCTGCAATGCCGCTTATGTTCTTTGATCCTGGTGTTGATTGATTTTCGAGTCATTCCGACATAAAGTTTTCCATATGTGCATGGTATACGGTATATTCCCGACATTGCAAGTTGGTCCCTTTACTCCTTTGCCAATCTAAGGCATTCTTTGATCTTCCTTGTCGGTTTGAAAATCGTCTTAACGCCGTGTTTGCGCAATATACGGCCGATTCTGTCCGTCACTCTGGGAATATATGGCACAATCACAATCAATCCTCCAAATCATAAGAAAACACAAATTCAAATCAGATATAAAGATCTGAAAACAGTTTCTTTGTCTTTCTCAAAACCATCATCTCCAAAGAGATTAACATGATGTTAACACATTCAACAACCAAATTAGTCTGAGACTCTTGCAAAAGGTGCCAAGCAATGATAATATGAAACTTCCTAACAATTCTGGAACCTCCCAGAACATTTTATGAGTCAGTACAATGATAGAGTGACTTCAAATTCCGTATTATAATTCAATTTTAAATTAATAAGTGTTTATTAAGACTGTCAATTCCTTGGATGAGTTCTGAGAGTAAAAGCTAGTGTTAAAGTTTTTGCAAGATTGATAATATTCTTCATGCTGCCAACTTCATTTTATAATGAAACATCAATTGAGTGTCGATCAAATTGCAATAAAAATAGAAATAGTGATATAAGGTTTGTCAGATATTAAAATTACATATTAGAATAATAATAAATGATATTATTTTCTTTTATTATCATTTTCTGTCATATTTTTGCAAACTAATTTTCATAGTTTATTCTTACCATAAGTGAACAATCAATACATAAATGAAAAATTATATTTACATCAAAATTGTTTTTGACAACTGGAAAATTCTCTGTATATCATCAGTCATGGAATACATAATTTATGAACAAAAATGAGTCAAAATATGTCCAAAGTTTATATGGTATCACATCCCATCAGATCCTAACTAAATACACACTAACATGCCAATTGATTTCAAATTATAGCACTTTCCTGTTTTCCTTGCATTTTCATTGACCATCAACAAGACACAAGGTCG
Organism: Schistocerca serialis cubense; assembly: GCF_023864345.2. Taxonomy (NCBI): domain Eukaryota; kingdom Metazoa; phylum Arthropoda; class Insecta; order Orthoptera; family Acrididae; genus Schistocerca; species Schistocerca serialis. The sequence continues at coordinate 587,531,171 of NC_064645.1, read as the reverse complement.
ATCACTTCAAGTTTGTAGGTTAAATCTGGAAAATTCAATGCTTTTCACATGCTCAGTTGTATGTTACATGCTGATGAGTGGAACAGCCAAAAATTTACCTTTTGCAGAAGATGGAAAGGCTAAAAAGGGCCTGGCTAATTCATTTTAAAAAATAAGAATAAATAAACAAAAAAGCAGGGCATGTGAATTTCATGACAGAGTCATTAATGTGCAAGGCTCATGAAGTGGATGTGGTTTATAGTAGTAAATGAAAAAAATTGTTTTTCTGTTCTCTTTGCAGCAAAAACATTAATATATAAATGAAGCTAATGTTTATCAATTCCTGTGGCTATTATTCAGCTGATCATCAAGTATTATCAGAAAAAAATAAAGTGAAACTACTGTTTCTGCTCTCCAGTGATATTGTAGTTACTAGAGTGTTTGTCAGTTGATTTAGAAGAAATTCATGTTAAAAACAAGAGAGAGGGAAAGAGAGGGAGGGTCCTTATCTCCTTAAAAATGTTTATTTAATACCGTAGCTTTGGAATAGAGTAAGTTCCATAGAATTAACAGTCATAATAATGATGATATTTCAATATTGATCAAGCATGTATTTCAAGCATGTATGTCTGATTCACGGATGTTGTAGTTCCTGGACAGTACATTTAGCCAGGATATTGTAGATTTGAACGTGTATATGTGTTTTTCATAGGTAGACCTGTTAGAGGACATTGAAAGCCCAGAAATGTTTTTCGTTTCATTTATGTGCCTGTCAGCTGCTCACTGCTAGACTGCTGAGTATGAGGGCTATGAACAGTGGGTTGAAGGATAGGAAGTTGGAACTCATGAGATCAATCATGAAGTTTACTGGCAGGACATGAGCCACCCTGTGGGGCTGTCCTGTAGCATACCATAAAAAGGGTGAGAGCCTCTACCCAAAGGAGGTGATGGTGAAGTTTGGATATGTGGGTTTTAAAAGGGCAAACGAAATGTTCCACTAGCCCATTTGAGGAAGAATGGAAGGGTGCTGTGTGAGCTAGGGTAATGCTATTTTTGTCACAGAATCCCTCAGATACAAATTAGGGACCATTGTGTGTGACCATTGTGTCAGGCAGTTATTCAGTGGAAAAAAAAGTGAGATAATGTTTGAAAATTTTAACTAGGTGATGTGGCAGACGTGCAGGAAACATATGGCAAATTGTGGCCCATATCTTTTGCAATGTGCTAAGTATGGCCTAAAACTGAAGAGTGGAAGAGTCTGGTCAAGGAAAGAATCATCATGGAGGGGTTGTACGCTGCCTCTGGCAGGTGATGCAAGAGTATTTGACTAATAACAGTGTCACACTTACAGACATGGTGGAGGGCAACACATTTAGGAGCATCACACCCTAGTGGCCAGTATGGAGGAATGACAAAACACACTGCTGGAGAGATACAGGGATGACCACCTGAGTGTGGCTGTTTTCTCCTTGGATCAGCAGCAAGCCATTCACTATTGAGAGCTTGCTCTGATGTTGCCAGTAAGCTTGGACCTCTGGCTGCTAGATCTGCTTCCAGTGTGAAGGAGGATCTCACTGAGAGATGGGTCCACCATGGTATGGTGTGCTATGAGCTTCATACCCAGTGGTAGGTTGGCCATAGCTTCTTCCACAGTGATGTCCAGGTGGAAACACACTTAGGAAACTTTATTGAATATTGGGTCCTGACCCAGGGCAAGGTGCAAAAGGAGACTAGGATTTCCATGTTGTGATAGAGTGATATTGAATATCATAATTATAAATCTACAGGAACAGGGCCCACCACTGAAGGCAGCATATGGTTTTAGTGGGAATGTTACCTGGAGCCTTGACACTTGAAACAAAGGTTTATGGCCAGTGAAAAATGTGAAATGGGTACCATACTGATAACAACTGAAGGCCAAAAACAGTGTCTATTGCTTCTTTCTCAGACGGGCTACAATTTCACTAGGCAGCAGTGAGGATTTCGGACACGAAAGAGATTGGATGTTCCTCCACATCAATCATTTGGGACAAAACTGCATCCCACCCCACAGTCTTATGCATCTGCTGCCAGGATAAGAGGTATGGTAGGGTCATAAACTGCAAGGCATGAGGGATGAAGAAGAGCCTGTTTTAACTCGACGCAGGGGTCCATTGCCAACAGACATTTTTCTGAAGTAGATGTAGTGGTTAAGAAAGTGTGGTTGCATGGTGAATTATCTTTCAGTATTCGTTTAATTGTTTAAAACACTGATTTCAACTGGCTGGTATTGGTAGTGGCTGAAAGTTTTTGTACTGTCTTGACATATGGACATGTGGGATGGATGTGTCCTGGATATTCAGCTTGACAAAAAAAGAGATAAAACTTGTCCTTGTAACATTTTGGATTGGTCTGTTGGATGGTCGTGAGTAGAGCACCAAAATTGTTCATCGGGTCCTGGGCATCTTTGCCTGTGATGAGAATGTCATCTAAGTAATTTGCTGTCCCTGGTACTTCACAAGTAAGGTGCTCCAGACATCAATGAAATATTACCAGGGCACTGGCTATTCCAGAGTCAAGACTTTTGTACTGGAACAACCCAAAGGAAGTATTGATGGCTAGGATACATTGGGATTATTCATCCAACAGCAACTGGAGATATGTATCCCTCATGTCAATTTTTGCAAACACTTTTCTGCCCACAGGACAGGTTGTTATGTCCTCTACCTTAGGTATCGGGTACACATAAGTGACTGATTGGGCATTGATGTTCATCTTGAAATCTTCATAAATGTGTAAGGCATAAATTGTTTTTCAACAGTGACAATGCGTGTGGGCCATTGGCTGTTGATGACTGGAGTGAGGAAACCCTCATCTCATATGCACTTAATGCCCCTGAAGTTTATTCCTGAGTGCAGAAAGAACATGTATAACTTTAAAACTTCAGCATTGCCAATGTAAGGTGGGCTACATGGGATTCAGTGTCTCTAACACATGAAAATGTTTGGGAAAACATGGAGCTGAATTTATAAAAAAAATCTTTGAGGTACGGGTTTGCACACAGGGAGCTGACTATTGGGATGGAATCATGGATTTCTAACACAAGTACATTAAAATGGTCCATGCCTGAGATATTGACAGCTCTCAGAACATCAACCACCAAAAGTCTGGTTCTGATGTGTTACCAATACTGTATATATGCTGTGAATTGTCCATTAATTTTTTAAGGTCATTGTTGCTACTTCACATTGGGGTATCAAAAGATTAGAGGATAGGGAGTCCAATGCTGTAATATGATTCCCAATCAATAATGGTCATGGAAGGCCACGAATCTATCTGCAAGGAGATGTGTATGTTCTTTATTTTTAAGGTTAATGAGAGACTTCTAAATCTAAAGCTACATCTGTACTCTGCAGATCACCATGAGATGCCTGGCAAAGGGTACATCCCATTGTACCGGTTATTAGGGTTTCTTCCTTCCCCACTCAAGTATGGAGTGCGGGAAGGATGATTATTTGAATGCCTCTGTGCATGCAGTAATTATTCTAATCTTATCCTCACAATCCCTTTGTGAGTGATACGCAGGGGTTTGAAGTATATTCCTAGAGTTATCATTTAAAGATGGTTTTTGAAACTTTGTTAACAGACTTCCTCAACAGTCTTCCAGTACAGTTCCTTCAGTATTTCTGTGACATGCTCCCATGGATTAAACAAACCTGTGACCATTTATGCTGCCTTTTTCTGTATACGTTCAATATCCCCTGTTAGACCTATGTGGTACGAATCCCACACAGTTCAGCATTATACTAGAACCGGTCACATGAGTGATTTACAAGCAATCTCCTTCGAAGACTGACTGCACTTCCCCAGTATTCTACCAATAAACCAAAACCTACCACCTGCTTTATCCATGACTGAACCTATGTGATCATTCCATTTCATATCCTTCAAAGTCTTTCAGCCACATATTTGTATGAGCTGGTCAATTCCTATGGTGACTCTTTGATATGATAGGCATAGGATGCAACATTTTTTTTTTCATTTTGTGAAGTGCAAAATTATACCTGGAAAGCAAGTTACCAATCTCTGCACCACGCTGAATCTTATCAAGATCTCACTGAATATTTATGCAGCTTCTTTCAGATAATATCTCATTATAGATAACTGCATTGTCTGTAAAAAACATGATTTTACTATTAATATTGTCTGCAACATCATTAACTTCTATATCTGACAGTGACTCTCCATCCAAGATAAATGCTGTATCCTCCCTGCCGAAAAGTCCTCAGTCCAGTCACAAATTTCACATGATACCCCATACGATCATACTTTTGACAATAAGTGTAGTTGCAGAACTGAGTCAAATGCTTTTTGAATTTAAAAATACTGCACCTACCTGGTTGCCTTGATCCAAAGCTTTCATTGAGAACAGTGCTAGACAGGTTTCAGATGGTCATTAACTTCTATATCTGACAGTGACTCTCCATCCAAGATAAATGCTGTATCCTCCCTGCCGAAAAGTCCTCAGTCCAGTCACAAATTTCACATGATACCCCATATGATCATACTTTTGACAATAAGTGTAGTTGCAGAACTGAGTCAAATGATTTTTGAATTTAAAAATACTGCATCTACCTGGTTGCCTTGATCCAAAGCTTTCATTGAGAACAGTACTAGACGGGTTTCAGATGGTCAGTGTTTTCGAAATCCATGGTGACTGGCATTGACCAGGTCACTCTGTTCAAGATACTTTGTTATGTTTGACCTCACAATAAGTTCTAAGAATATGCAATAAATTGATATCAAGGATACTGGATGGCAGCTTTGTGGATCTCTTCTATTACCCTTCTTGTAGATGGGTGTGCCTTTTTCCAAGAATTGGACATGGTGTTCTGTTCGAGTGATCTATAATAGATTATAGTTAGACTGAGAGCTAACTCAGCTGCAAATTCAGTATAGAATCTGATAGGAATTCCGTCAGGGCTTGGAGCTTTGTTCAGTTTTAACAATTTCAGCTGTTTCTCAACACCACTGACACATACTTATTTCATCCATCTTTTCAGTAGTCCAAGGATTAAACTGGGGCAGTTCTCCTGAGTTTTCCTCTATCAAGCAACATTTGAAAATGGAGTTAAGCATTTCAGCTTTTGCTTTACTGTCCTCAATTTCAGTCCCTGTCTCATTTGCTACTGACTGGACACTAAATTTGGTACCACTAGCAGCCTATACTTATGAACAGAATTTCTTTGCATTCAGTGGAAGATTATTTGAGAATATTCTGCTGCAGTAATCACTGAAGGCATCACACATTGCTCCCTTGTCAGCCAAACGTGTTGCATTCAGCATCTCTCTATCTATAGCCCTATGATTTGATTTACACCTATTATGCAGTAATGTCTGTTTCTTTAGAAGTTTTTTTACAGTGGCTGTATACCATGGAGGTTCCCTCCCATTATGAAATGATCTACTTTGTACTTATCTACCTAGTTTATGGTCAAATATTCTTTTATACTTGAGTCAGAGTCCCTCTACATGCTCCTGCTCTCTGCTGAAGGATTCTAGTTCCTCACTGAGATATGACACTACTGATTTTTTATCTAGTTTAGAGAACATATATAGCTTTCTGCTTGTTTTAGATGTCCTTTGTACTCTAGTAATCATTGTTTCCACAGTCGCATCACTAATACCAGTTTCAATGTGGATATCCTCGAAGAGGGGGTTTCCTAACTATTTGTTGTAGGTTGTGTTTACTACTACTAGTAAAGTTTCACAGTATATCTTATCACACCCTCCATGAACAAAAGTGTAATTTTCCCAATTAATTATTTGATGATTAATGTCTCCCCTGATGAATGCAGTATGATTGGGGAACTTACATACAAGTCAGCTGAGATTTTCTCTAACTTTTCTGTTCCATCAGGAGGTGAGTCTGGTGGGCTATAGAAGGATCCAATTATCATGACAATCTCACATGCAGCTTAATTTTTTATCTTGGTGGACTTTATTTTCTTGTCTGCTGCAAAAAATACACCATCTCCAATTCCCATTTGTTTATCCTTTTGATATACACTTAAACTTTCACCAAAAATCTCACTTCTATCAATGTCTGGTTTCAACAATGTTTCTTTTCCTTCTATTGTGTGAGCTTCACTGCCTTTCATGTGTGCTTCAAACTCTGGCAGATTGTTGCAAATGCTTCAGCAGTTTACCAGTAAGATTTTACTACTCTAATGTGTGGGGGGCATTTCTTTCATCTTACACTGATATTTCTGGGTTTCCTACAGCTATTGTTATCTGGATTGGATGGAGAGTCTCCACATCCTTGTGTGCCCCCACACACAGGCAGCTACCTGAGTAGCAGCCCCTGATGCATAGTGCACACTTGACTTATTTTGGGGACCCTACAGTTCTGAGTCCTAAGGTGCAAGTTCAGGAAGTCGCAGCCTAGTTTGTCACAGAACCTTTGAAATCTCTGGTCCTGTCCTTCCACTTGACTCAGAACCAAAGGGAACTGATAAGTTTTGGTGACAGTACTGCAAATTGTGAGTTTGTTGAAACTCCACATGCAAGGCTCTATGCGGTTTGCAGCCTCTAGTGGCACTTGGATTGCTTTCAGCTAGACAATCAGAGCACGTCCATCGGTCTTCCAGAAAATTGTGCCCTAAGGGGCATCCTCGAAATGCTGATGTAATGTTGGCTGATGACACTGCAGTTGTTACACCATTGTATAGCACCAGTAGCATTTTTTCAGAGTCTAGTGTCAGAGAATTGACTGAGAGCTATTTATTAATGTTCATGAAAATTTCTTTAACTTGTCTTTCTAAGACTATACTTGAATTGCTATGTATTGCAATGCTAATAAGACAAACATGGCATCTTGTGATGTTACAGATGGAAGGTCACTGATATACAAAAAGTAAGGGTCCTAAGGCTGAAGCTTGTGGAACAACAAATTAATTATTTTCCAGTCGGATAATGCCTGATAGCTTAATACCACCTCCTTCCTAATGACTCCCTTTGTTTCTTGCCATAGATATAGGATTTGAATGATATTGCAGCATTCTTGTTACACCACAATATTCTAGTTTACTTAGAGGATTTTGTGATTTTGAGAGATCACAGGGTATAGCTGTAGCCTGTAATCTATTGTGTAATTAATTAAGTAAATTCTCACTGTATATGTTGGCGGCCTTCTCAATATCAGAACACTAGAAAGCTAAACTATGACTTTGAGAATATATTATTAGCTGGCATCTGGTTAAGAAGCCAGCTGCATATTACCTTTTCTAAAAATTTTAATAATGTTCACAAAATTGAGATTGGATGTAATTTTGAATGTAGTTCTTCAGCTCCTTTCATAAACAAATGTTTAACTCCAGCATATTTCAGCCACTCAGGAATGTTCCACTAATAAAAGCCTAGTTGATGGCATCAACTCATCTTTATGCCTGGTTCTGCCAGTCTCCTCCTTCTCTAGACCCCACAATGTTTTATTCTGTTATCTAATGTGATTATCTTTCTCTCTGTAGTGCATTTACTTTGGTGTCCATATTATTACCTTTAGTATTTTGCAGTATGCCTTGTAATGAGCTATAGCACCAACATCAAACCAGTTTCCGATTGACTGATATTGTTTCCTTTTCATTATACAAGATACCTTTATTTCTTGAGTAATCTATGGTTTCTTTGTAGACACTGATCCAAACTATGTTAGATTTTAGGAGAAACAGTATTTAAAAAAGATAAGGACAAGTTTTATATTTCATACATGCCATGAATACTGTAGACATCATTCCACTTCAAGTCTTTCAAGAATGTCCTAAAATAATCAATTTTTGGCTTACTGACTACACTCTTAAATTCAGATTTATTAGATTGTTATGTCCTGCTCCATACCAATATTTGACAAAAGGAACCCGATGTCATGGTTCGAGAGCCCATTGCCTGTTGGCTGGGTAACACAATTTTTTTCATTAGGCCTTTCTGTAAATATATTTCAGTGGCTGTTTCTGAGCAATTAGATACACTATTTGAAAAGTTTACAGCAGGAATTAAGTTGAATGATAGAGTTATAACAGTAATAAATACTTAGTGGAAGAGTTTTTTGAAACATCTACATTAAAATTACCAGCAACCATTATCTGTTGGTTTTCTGTTGTTAAATAGGCTACTTGAATTTTAAGGTGATTTATGAACAGATTAAAGTTACCTGCAGATGCTCAGTATACAGTATTTTATTATAAAATTTTGTTAGTTCTACACATGCTTCTGTATGCTAATGAAGAAAAAATTTGTGAATACCTGTGTTCTTAAATTTACGACAATTTGTAATGAATGTGGTAATTCCCCCTTTCTCCATTTATGATCAGGGTTTCCATGACATTCAGAATGGCAGTTTATGTCACCTGTGTTTGATGACTCTAATTCATCAGTGTGCATAAGTGGTTCTTAATTTTACTTCTTAATCCTCAAATGTTTTGATGCAATAAAGATAGCTTGCATTTCATGCTGACTGAGATAAAACTGCATGAAAAATACTGTTATATGTTGCTGATTACTGAAATCTTTAACCAACAGCTGTTTGTGCCAAATCATATTCCAGAATAATGTTATATGGTTTCATTCTTAGACTGATGGTTTGTTTTAATCTTAAACTCTCTTAAAACTTGGTTTCTTTCTGTCCTCCCTACCCTAAAAAGGGCGCTGCTCTGAAACCAAATGGGTGAAATGCATCTAACTTGAACGTGTATGTAGTATTGGAATGATCCACAGCAAGGAAGGTGGAACAGTGAACAACATATTTGTAACAGACAGGAGCAGAGAACTGACCTAGGATTGGACTCTGCTGTTTATTGTAGCTAACCAACTTCCGCAAAACCTGTATGAGGGGAGTGGACCATAAGTCCAAGAAAATTTGTCCGATTACTAAAGTCACAGCAGCTCCTGTGTCCACTTGCACTTTTAGTCAGTTATCAAACATACGCAAGTTGATAACCAAACTCTTCAATGAGACAATCATCATAGAGATAAAGTTTATGCCCATCGGTACTACTGTGTCTGCCACAGTTGAAGAGGAATGGCACACTGGACACTGTGGCAATTCTTTTGACACTGGCTGCAGACAGCCCAGTGCTTAGCCCACACAGCACATTGAGTTGGACAAAGCAGTATGGGCAAGATGGAACGGAGGCACACATCTGCTGTTGTGATGCAGCCTGTTGGTGTTGTAGCCACAACTGGCACAGCCCCATGTGACGCAGAGCACTGACCTAGGATTGGAATCTGCTGTTTATTGTAGCTAACCAACTTCCACAAAACCTGTATGAAGGGAGGGGACCATAAGTCCAAGACTGTTTGTCCGATTACTTAAGTCACAGCAGCTCCTGTGTCCACTTTCACTTTTAGTGGTTTATCAAACATACGTAAATTGATAAACAAACTGTTCAATGAGACAGTCATCATAGAGATAAAGTTTATGCCCTTCAGTACTACTGTGTCTTCAACAATTGAAGAGGAATTACACACCGAACACTGTGGCAATTCTTTTGACACCGGCTGCAGACAGCCCAGTGCTTAGCCCACACAGCACATTTGAGTTGGACAAAGCAGTATGGGCAACATGGAATGGAGGCACACAGCTGCTGTTGTGATGCAGCCTGTTGCTGCTGTAGCTGTAACTGGCACTGCCTTATATGACACTGAGGTGAAGGTTGTACTGCTGCAATGTCTTCCCCGACATCCTGAACACTTGCACTATGCCTAACAAGGGTGACTCATCAACTTCCGATACCTCCCTCCATGCAGCAACCTGATCACCTGTGACCCATGACGCTTCAAAGGACTGTGCTATATTGAACACCTCTATAAGCATCGGATTCTCACATTGAAGTGCTTTTTTTGCAGACTTCCCTATCTGGGGCCAGATGAATAATAATATAATTCACCAAGTGATCAGTGTAGGATTCATGATGGTTACAAGTGACAAATTTATAGTGATGGTTCAACACATGTAATTCTGTAGCTCAGGCTTTGAAAGATTGGTCTGGGTATTTCTTACAAGGTTAAAATTCCACAAATGTCAAAATGATGTGTTCTGTCACAGGGAAATAGGTTGAGACAAGCTTACACATTTTCTCAAATGATAAGCTGACCAGTTCTTGCAAAGGTGCAAGTTGGAACACCTGATAAATATGCAGCAAAAGCCAGGAATAAAAGAAAACCCTATACAGGTTTGCACTGCCTACATGAAAAACCTGGAGATCTTGGTGTAACAATGTCTTGTAGCAGTCCCAGTCGTCAGCTAATTCAATAATGCCAGTTACACTGGCAGGAATGTAGCCTGCCACAAACAAGCAGCAGTGTTTAAAGCTTGCTGTTGTTCTGCGAAAGCTTGTTGTTGGATAATTATACCATGGAGTATTTCTTCTGTCAAGTTGTTTGTCAGATGTCTTAGTGCTGACACTAACAAATGGAGGAAATGTAACCCTCACTCGTTGCCAAGTTTGCAGTAGCAAGAACAAACGTGATTTATGGAACATAGTATTTTATGCAGCAACACATAAGATACAATGAAGTACAGGTTATTTGTAGCACTAACACACTGACTGCACAATAATAATACAGATTACAGAATAGACTGATCACTCATTTATGATCGCTAAAATAATCCTGTTTCTTTGGTGGCTCATCAGAGTGCACCAGGGGACTGACGCAGGTTGCCTCTGTATGGACTGTGATCTCTGAAACTGTATGCATCATGAGCGTAGGTACCTCAAGAAGATAATTACTGTAGAGTATATAACAACAGAAATAAGACAAGAAGCCATGCTGGAAACCATGTGCATGAACAAGTTTTCATACCTAATTCCTCTTATATGTACACTAAGAATGGGGACATAACTAACCTTGGTAAGGATATGGTTCACAATAATTATCCATTTACAATTACAGAAAACAGAGATCATCCTGGTTCATGGGCCAAAATCTGGATGTAACCAATCAACAAAACATTTTTTGCTTATAATCAAAGAATAGCAATGAGAGAATGGTTGTTAGAAGCAGATAAGGAAAGAGAGGAAACTATACTAAAAGCTATAAAGAGCAGGGAAACAAGATACAGAAAAGTAGAAATTTATATTGTTCCAGCAGTGAGATTTCTTGGATCTCAGAAGAATGAGTAACTATGTGTAAAAGGAAGGAATTATTTCCTATGTTGCCAGTAACAGATGTGTATGTAGTAGGAATTACTGGCACAAGAGGTAAATTAATTAAACAGGAAACCAGAACAGCTATAAATATAGGACTATTCTCTTTTAAACAGGCATTACTTGTAGTGTGTAATATAAATACGCAAATATTATTAAATGTAGACTGGTTATATAAGTGCGAAGTGATTTTGGACTTTTGTACAACATCATTAAAGTGTGATTTAGATTATGATGATGTTGCAGAACCTTTTAAACTTTGTCCCTTAGAAAACAACAAAAATCAGTTATTAAGAAAGCAATGTTTGTTTAGTAGCAAGTGGCAAAGTATTAGACGAAGATAGTACAAAAGCTTTACATCAACTATATCATATTAGTATATACCAAAAAGCAGATGATCTGATCTATTATGCTCTATTAACAGATTACCAAAAGATAATTTATTTCCAATCCTCTTTTTCTTTTTTTTTTTTCTTTTTTTTTTTGGGGGGGGGGGGTGCAAAACTAGGCATTATGGGTGATTACACATGTAGTTTTAAAAACAAAGAACCATTCCTTTTCAAACCTTGTCCAGCACCTATAAGTTTAAAATCTGTGGTACAAGAAGAAATAAACTAAATGATAGGCAACCAAGTAACAGAACATAGTTTAAGTGTTTATAATAATCCATTACTAGTGGTTAAGTAAGCCACAAACAGAGTTCAATTCATTTTAGATGCATGACACATAGAAACAAAATGTGGTAGACCTATAAGTATCGATGAGCTACTGGAAAAGTTCAAACAAGCAAAGTGCTTTAGTTTGATGGATTTGACAGCTATTTACTTGCACGTAGGATTAAATGAAGATTCTAAACAGTATATACTATTTTCTATGAAGGGAAGTCTTATCTATTTAAAGTGTTACCTTTTAGATTAAATATTTCTGTTTCAGTATTTAATAGAGTGCTTGATCGAGCTGTGTGGGAAGAGCGTTGTTACAAGAACTTTTAATTTATATACACAATATTTTATTAGTATCTGAGACGTGGGAGGAAAACTGTGCTTTGTTAATTCAAATGTTATAAAAAATTGTTTGAAAAAGGAATAACTACTAAATTAGCAAAGTCACCTTTTAGTCAATAATAATTAAAGTTTGTACAACAGCTGGTGAGGGTAAATGGTACAAGGGCAAGTCAACTATTATCCCCAATTTAGTTATATTTTTGTTTATTTTGACAGTACTGTCATTTTATGTTGATGGAGCATGGTTTGTTTATTTGTTGTTATATCTTTGCAATTTTCAAGCTGCTAGGTTAGTTTTGTTATTGCTCCCATTTAGTTAACCATGGCTGCTCTGCTGTCTATTTGTACCAAACAAGAGCAACGTCCAGTGATCAATTTTTTTGTGGTCAGAAGGTGTATCAGGGGCTGAAATTCATCAAATATTTTTGATACATTACAGGAACAGTGTTTTGCCACAACAGAGTGTCTTCAAATGGATTAAAAAGTTCCAAAATGGTCGCACAAGTGTTATACAAGATGAAGGAGCTGGACGGCCATTTACTGCCACAAATGAAGAAACCATTTATCGTTCACGTGAAATGATTCTCTTAGACAGATGATTAACTACTGACAAAGTGGTACATCATCTGCAAATTAGTCGTGGTTGTACCTACGAAATCATCACGACAGACTTGAGTTTCATAAAGTTCAAGACCTTACCGACTGCAGGAAAACTGATGGTTTTTTGGGACGCGCAAGGTCCAGTACTGGAACATTATTGGGAAAGGGGCACAACAACAAACAGTGTACATTATAGTGAGATGCTTACTGCCAGGCTAAAGCCTGCAATTTGAAGCAAATGCCACGGATTGATGTCAAAAGGTGTTGTGTTGTTGCATGACAATGCCCGCCCACATACTGCTGCCCATACTACTGAAATGCTCCAGAAACTCAAATTTGAAGTACTGGATCATCCTCCATATAGTCCCAGTCTTGCCCCTTCTGACTGTCACTTGTTTGGTCCACTCAAACAGGCATTAAGGGGCCGTCAATTTGCCTTGGACAAAGCAGTGAAAGAAGTGGTGCATTCCTGGATTGCAGCTCAACCGAGAACCTTCTTTTATGAGGGCATCAGGAAGCTTGTACAATGATGGACCAAGTGCATTGAAATGCATGGAGACTATGTCAAAAAATGATGTTGTTGTAAATTCCTATTTGCTTACAATAAAATTTTATAACTGCTTTGTGGATGATAATTGACTTACCCTTGTATAAAGCCAACCTGGAATGAATAAAAGCTATTAAGCATTGTCCAGAACCACATGATGTAAAAGAGCTACACTGATTTTTGAGACTTGCAGGATTCTATCACAGATATATACAGGGACAGGAAATGAATGACCCATGTTTACTTGTATTATTGAAACAAAGATGTATTTCGATTTGTTATAAAAATACCACAAAAGCTTTTCAGAATATCAAAGATGCAATGAAAAATGCTCCAATAATACATCCTCCAGTAATTAACAAACCATTTAAACTAGTAACTCATGCATCAGAACACAGTATAGCTGCAGAATTATTTCAGGGAGAATAGGTTACGAAGACAGGGAACATAGAACAATTTCTTTCACAAGTAGAAGCCTAGAGAAACATGAACTAAACTGTACTGTAACTGAGAAGGAACTGTTAGCCATCATTTGGGGTATACAAAGTCTGCAACATTTATTGGGGATCACACTTCTAGAGGTGTACACTATTCATCAAGCACTTACCTTTATAATGGAAAGCAGATTGTTGCACAAGTGTTTGATTAGATGGTTATTATTTGTTCAACAGTTCAGCATAGGTGTAAAGTATCTCAGGGGTTCTACAAAAGTTCCAGATGCCTTGTCTAGGATACCTCTGGGTATGAATGACATGTTAAGAAATGAAGGGCATGGAGTAACCTTCACAATTTATTTCTTGAATTTAAACTATACAAAAAATGAAATAAGAAATGTAGCCGGACAAATAAGACTAGGATCAGAAGAGGATGACTATTTTAAAAGTAATTTTCAGCAGTGTGAACAGGAATCATTACCATCATTAGAGCAACATTTATAGACACTAATAGACAAAATGTTATTTAAGAGAGACAATGCACACACCATTTGCTGGATGCTATGTATTCCAGTGTGGGAAGACAGAGCTAATATCACTCATATCCAAAGGCTGTGGTCACGTGGGTATTCATTAACATATAAAACACATGGAAAAAAATGAAGGTTTAAGTAAGAATGTTGTAAGATCAATTTGGAGATGTCAAATCTGTCAAAAAGTTAAGGAGGATAACAGTGGTGTTAATTATACATTGTACTCTATTTTACCGAATGGTTTACATAACATAATAGCATCAGATTTTTATGGTACTTTACTGATGGGCAGAGGAGTAGTAACATATATATTTAAATACTTTTAGAATGCTGGTCAAAATATATCTTGCTATATCCTGTTAAGCATGCAGACTTGTATACCGTGATTGACTATATGCAAAATTACTTCACATATGTTGAGAAACCGAAATAACTCTTAAATGACAATGGTACACAGTTTACAAGCGATAATTTTAAGGAATTCTTCACTTGAAAAGGCATATGTCATATAACTATGTTGAAGTATGGCCCAAAATCAAACCCAGGAAAATACGATATGAAGGAAATTGGAAACTTGTGTAGAACATACTCCTCTACCAAACACACCACTTGGGCACAATGATACTGGAACTTCAGGTAATATTAAATGAGTTGCCACATTTCACTATAGATTTATCCCCAGTAGAAGTAATGAAGCATAAATTTATTGGTGAACCGTTCCTTAATTTATTTAAATGCCCAGACAACAACATGATGGCAGGGGAAAATTTAGAAGATGTGGTAAGGAATCATTTACAGCAAATAGCTGAAAAAGGACTAAGCACATATAATGAGAATGCAAGAATACCAACACTTAATGTAGATTACTTAGTATTAGTGAAAGAAGTACGCCACAGTTCCAGTGTAAGGGAGATAACACATAAAGATTTTGCTTGTTACAATGGACCACATATAACGCCACATCAAAAAGCTGCTTTCTTGATCAGTCTCAACAATGCTCAAGAAAAAGGGCTATAAAATATAAATGTGTTAAAAATTTACAAACCACTATTAATAAACAAACCATGAAACACTATAATTTGTTATTGGTCAGCTGTTAAATGCATGGAAAGTATAACATCACTGACACTGAGCTACCTCAACTTTAAGAAATCATAGAGATACAGTTAATCTGTTGATTATTTTCCATATCATTAGATAATAGTTATCAGATGAATCAAATACATTGTAGGTGAATTACCAGAAAGAGGCTATTTTGGAAGAAAATGTATGCATTTGGTGGAAAAACAAGGATGGTAGATGTGGTTTGAGACAAGTATAATTTATGGCTGATGAATTTCACTTTATGAAATTAGTTCTTTTTTTCAAATGTGGTGTTAGATCACTCTCTCTGGGCATAAGGTATGAGTTTGTTGAAGTCAGGTTTCTGGGCTTGTACACTGAATCCAAAACAAGCCATTCTGTAGGGCATGTTAACACTCTTCTTCCTCCAGTATTTCAGTGAAGAACTTATCCAGGTAGGGTCCTTTTTGGGATGGTGGGTGGGATCTGTCTTCTTTTCTTCTTCAGTTTCAACAAATCCAGTCTTCTATTTTTTTCCTTTTCTTGTGCTTTGGGTCCGGTGTTATTTTCTCTCTTTCCATAATCAATAGTCTCTGCTCTGGAACCCTTCTCATTTTGTTCATTTTCAACATGTTTTCATGTATTTGTTAAGCTTTCTCTACTCCCATGTGATTAAGATGTTGACAGCTGCAACAAGTAATTTAAGCACCAATACATTTAGGCACATCAACAAATTTTCAGGAGAATATGCAGGTGTGAAGCAGAAAATGCATAGGAGGTGACATGCTAAATGTATGATGATTGAAGCATCATTTGTTTGAACAGCAGATGCGCAGACTCAAGAACATAATGCTAGTTACAAACACAAAGTAACATCTTCAACTTTTGTAGTCCTGTCTTCCTCAGTTGCATGTAATATTATGGTATATTGATAATTTTTACTTATGGACTGTCTGACAGCAACTGAATAAAACACAATTTTAGTGCCATACGCGTTTCGCCTTTATTTTCTGCAAGGCATCATCAGTGGCCTGGAATATGTACATATGTTAGCTATTTTATTTACATTTTTGTCACTGTGCCTATAGGTTATAAACAGTTCTGGTGGTTGCTATTTCCTATTAATTAGTAATGTTTTGAACTGTACTTACAGGTTGCGTGGACAATTTCTTACATATTACGCTCCTGTTGCATTTTTGATGTTGTTCTTCTTCTTATGAACGCCAATTTGCGGTTTTTTCCACATTCCACAGCACTATGCACTGAACGCTTGTTTTAATGCTATGTTTTGGTTTCTGTTGCTGACTGTCAAATGTTTTTGCCAAAGATCGAAACTTATGAATGTAATTATTAAAGTATCTCTGGTCTGTTCGTGTATGCATTTGTGTGTGTGTTTGTGTGTGTATGTGTGTGTGTGTGTGTGTGTGTGTGTGTGTGTGTGTGTGTGGCAAAGAGTTTTCTGGTTTTATGTTATCATTTCCTTTATGAAGTGTATTAGGGATCCTGTGCTGATGTGTGTTTGTTCATTTATCACATGTTTGTTTTCTGCTATGGCTTTCTGGATGTGGAAGTTTTCTTGTGTTTGTATAAGATGTTTGTCATGGTTGCTTATTCTCATTATTTTCATTTCTTGTTCCATGTTTGTAGGATGATGGTTGTAGTGTTTTAAATGCTCTGCAAATGTGGAATGGTTTGTTTCATACTTCCAACATCTGATGTGTTCTTTGTGTCTTGTTTCAAAATTCCTGCATGTTGTGCCTATGTATACTGCATCACAACTTTGACATTCAAGTTTATATATTCCTGATTGTTGGAATTTGTCCCTCTTGGTAGCTGTCTGGCTTAGGTGTGATTGAAGGGTTTGCCCAGGCTTATATGCTATTTTGAAGCCCTGTCTCTTTAGGATGTTTGCAACTCTGTGTGTTAGTTTATGTGTGTAGGTCATGGTGTACTATCTGGTTCTTTTCTGTGTGATGTTGTCATTGTGTGTGTTTGTTGAGTGTGTTTGTAAGTTTTCAGCTTGTGTATTCTGGAAATGTTGTGTTTGTTTTTTATTTGTGTTTTTATTTTTTGATTGAGCCTGTGTACCACATGTGTGTCATACCCGTTGTTCCTAGCTACTTGTATGATTGTACTCATTTCTTGTTCGTAGTTTCTCTTGCTGAGTGGGATTCTGTATAATCTATGTAACATGTGTCTTAGTGCTGCAAGTTTCTGGCTGTGGGGGTGGTTGGATGTGGAATGTATTATTGTGTCTGTGGCTGTTGGTTTTCTAAAGATGTTAAATGTCTGTTTGCCATTTTCTTTTTTAATTGTAATGTCAAGAAAATTTATTTGATTTTCTTTTTCAAGTGTGAATTTTATGTTCTGATGAGCGTTGTTTATTTCTGAATGGAGTTCATCTATTTTTTCACTTGGCTCATCTACCAGACAAATAATGTCATCCACGTATCTGTACCAATATATGATTTTGAAACTTTCATGTGTGGTTATCTTTTCAAATGTCTGATTTTCTAGGTGACTGATGAAAATATTTGCTAGTGTTTCTGATATTGGGGATCCCATGGGCAGTCCATCAGTTTGTAGATAATATTCTCTCTCAAACTGAAAGTAGTTTTGTTCAGTTGTCAGTCTGAGCATATCTGGTATTTCTTTTATTGCATCTGTGGTGAGGTTGCTGTGGGATGAGAGATTTTGTTCTATGATTTCTATTGTTTCTGTGATAGGGATGGAGGTATTCATATTTTCTATATCGAATGAAATCAGTGATGCTGTGTGTGGTGCCTGTATGTTCTGTATGTTTTCTATTAGGTTTCCTGTGTTTATCACTGTTCTGTTGTTTTCTACTTTATAGTGTTTTGTAACTAACTTTAGGAGGTGTTTGGCTATGTGGTATGTTGGGGCTTTCTTGAAGTTGATAACAGCTCTCATTGGCATTCCGTCTTTATGTACTTTCAGTTGACTGCGGAGTGTTGGTGCTTGTGGGTTTTTCTGTGTTAAGTAGTATTTCTGTTTGTCTGCGAGCATGTGTTTAATGTTTTTCAGTGTTTGTTTCACATTTGCCTGGAATCGTGTAGTTGGATCTGACTTCAGTTTTAGTATGGCATTGGTGTTTATGTATTCCTTGGTTTTTGTGATGTATTGCTCTTTATCCATGAGTACTGTTACATTTCCCTTGTCTGCTCTTGTTATTAATACATTATTGTTTGTTAACTTTTGTTTTAACCTTTTCATAGTGGCTGCTTCTGTTTGGTTGTTCTTATTGAGTGTCTGCTGTGTTTGTTTTATTATGCCTTTTATTTCTTCTTTTACTAGCTCTCTTGTCAGTCCTATGTTTATTTCACAATTATTTTGTTGTTCTTCACGTGTAAGGATGTGTTCAGTTTCTACTATGAGATTTTCTATGTACTGATTGTTCACTTTGCTATTGGTGCAGTGTTTCAAACCTTTTTCCAAAAGCATTTTTTTCATTTTCGTGTAGTTCTGTCTCTGTTAGGTTAACTAAGCGTGGATGGAATGTGTGTTGGAGTTCATGTGGTTTCACATTTAAAATGCAAATGTATTTTTGCGTCTTTTTTATTGTAAGTTTCATTATCTTCTGTTTATGTTTATTTTGTAAATGTTTCATTGCTGTGTATGTGTTGTGTTCAGTTTTTTCTACTAGTGCCATGAAAACTGCAGTGTTTCCTACGTTTTTTTGCCAATTCTAGATGAGTCTCATAGAGCATCATGTTTAGGCGCTGTTTTTTCGAATAGAGCATCTTAATTTCATGTAGTACAAGTTATACCCACCTACCAAGAGAAGTTTAGCAGTTTCAAAGAAATGAGACAGACACCTTGTACAAGAAAAATGGTAATGACATGACATGATGTAAGGCTTAAATATGACATGTGATACTCATAGTGAACAATGCATGTTTTTTAAAATATGATTTTTTGAAAATATGGTTGATTATGAACTGGAGTAAGGATAAATAATGAGATGTATGAATGAAACAGTTGAGTAAATAAAGTGGATAAATATGAAAAGGTAACTTGGCGCAACATCTTTGGCTTGAGTGCAGGGATATGTAATGTAAAACAGCATTTTATCAAATACCCTGC
The DNA here is from genome assembly GCF_023864345.2 of Schistocerca serialis cubense. Classification (NCBI taxonomy): domain Eukaryota; kingdom Metazoa; phylum Arthropoda; class Insecta; order Orthoptera; family Acrididae; genus Schistocerca; species Schistocerca serialis. The sequence goes on along the minus strand of NC_064645.1, from coordinate 587,511,725 downwards.
TACACCGTTAATGCAGTATTTACATCAGCTAAATATGATCTGGGTAGCTGATATATATTAAGTAGTGTAGGAAAAAGGAGCAGATACTGTAAACCCCAGGCCTATTATTACACAGGATACATGCGCAGTAACAACGAGAGCAGAGGCAAGTCGCCAGGGGATGAGTGCCACTCACTTGCTGCACAGTGATACAAATAATGCTTTGACACTCCAAGTTGGTGGTGTCATGGATGGCTTCGAGAAAGAAGGCAACTGAAAATGTCAATGGGGACCCAAAAGATATGAATCACTTTTTGGATGTAAGTAGATGGAACATCAATGTACAGCCTATAGGTCACACATACAATATTGTGTTGAAGATCTAGACTATTTTGAGTTGTAATTAAGGGAAGCTGTCATCATGAGAGAATAAGACTGTAAAATATAGAGAAGTGAATGTTAAGAGTTTGAAGTTCATTTCTTAGCTTGATGTAGTCACTGTGATCTCATATTTCAGCATCACCCTGCAAAGGATCGAAGTCCAGAAGAAGCAAAAGGTTGTAGATGGCAGTGGGACAGAGTAGCTAGACAACTAGAACAATTCATGAACCATGACTGTGCATAATCAAAAATAATGTAAAGGTCAGTGACAGATCCAACATGGAAAAACCTATCAAGTACAACGAACAGCAGAAGTAGGCCACTATTTAGATTTATAACATTATACAACCAAGGATTCAAATTCATCACTGAGAGATGACTCTAATGATTTTTCATCCAATTTACTGAACATGTATATTTCTTTCTGCTTATTTTAGTTGTTTGTTGTAATTCGGTGCCGGCCGGAGTGGCCGAGCACCTCTAGGCGCTACAGTCTGGAGCCGCACGACTGCTACAGTCGCAGGTTCGAATCCTGCCTCGGGCGTGGCTGTGTGTGATGTCCTCAGATTAATTAGGTTTAAGTAGTTCTAAGTTCTAGGGTACTGATGACCTTACAAATTAAGTCCCATAGTGCTCAGAGCCATTTGAACCATTTGTACTTCGGTAATCATTGGTGCCACAGCTGTGCCGTGGTCACTGATACCATTTTCCATGTTGACATCCTCAAAGCAATCAGATCTATTTGTTGCCATTAGATCCAACGTATTTCCACCATGAGCGGGTTTCTTGTTGTAGATAGTTTTCAGAGAAGGAATTTATTAAAGTTTCACAGTATGTCTTATCATGTTCACCACTAATAAAACTGCAATTTTTCCAATTAATTGTTGTATGATTAAAGTCACACTGATAATTACAGTGTGACTGGAGGACTTAAATACAAGTTAACTGAGGCTTTTAGCCCACCTGGTTAGCCATGTAGTCTAAATCACTGCTTTGTGGGTGGGAAGGCGTGCCAGTCCCCGGCACGAATCCACCCTGCGGATTGGTGTCGAGGCCTGATGTGCCAGCCAGTCTGTGGATAGTTTTTAAGGCAGCTTTCCATCTACCTTGGCAAATGCGGGCTGGTTCACCTTATTCTGTCTCAGTTACACTATGTTGTCAATTGCTGGGCAAACACTTTCTCCATGTACACATACACCATAATTATACCACGCAAACATTGGGGCTACACTCGTCTGGTGTGAGAAATTCCCGGGTGGGGTCAGGGGTCAGGGGTGAGGGGGGGAGTCCACTGGGGGCGGAACCGGGTAATAACCCTGAGTTCAGTGTGTGTGTGTGTGGGCGGGGGGGGGGGGGGGGGGGGGAGAAGGGGTGAGTGGACTGCTGCAGCCTGTTGTTGGGTTGTGTACCACTACGGGCTAAGGGGGGGACGGAGTCTGTCCTTCGTTTCTAGGTCCCCAGCTCCATACAATACATTACAATACAATAACTGAGGTTTTCTCTTAAGTTTTCTGTTACATCATGAGACGAGTCTGGTGGGAAATAGAAGGATCCAGTTATCACTTTACACCCACCCCTGATACTGAATCTTGCCCAAACAGCCTCACATGCAGCTTCAGATTCTATCTCGGTGGATCTGAGTTTCTTGTTCACTATCACAAATACATCACCTCCATTTCCCACTTGCTTGTCCTTTCAATATACACTTAAATTTTCCCCAAAAATTTTGCTGCTGTCAATTTCAGGTTTCAACCAGCTTTCTTTACCTCGTACATGTGAGCTTCATTGCTTTTCATCAGAACTTCAAACGCTGGCATTTTGTTGCAAATGCTTCAACAGTCTACCATTAGGATTTTACTAGTCTCAGCTGTGGAAGGCATTTCTTTCCATCTTACACTCATACTTCTGTGTTTCCTACAGTTATAATTATCAGGATTGGATGGGGAGTCGCCTAATCCAAAAAACCTTTCTGTGCAACCCAAACAAAGTCAGCTATGTGAGCACCAGCCTCTGATGTGTAGTGCATATGTGACCCATTTAGGGTGACCCTACAGTTCTCAACCCTATGGTGCAAGTCCAGGAAGTCACAGCCTAGCTTGTCAAAAAATTTTCCAACTCTCTGGTTCAGTCCTTCCACTTAATTCAGAACCAAAGGGCCATGATCATTTCTGGGGACAATGCTGCAAATTATGAACTTCAGTAAAACTCCATGCACAGGCTAGTCTTGATATCCTTCCCTGCCAGTCACTGGAATGACCCAAGTATGACCTCAGAGCCCTGACAACAGGCATCATTTGTTCCAATGTGTGCCACAATCAGCAGCTGGTTGCATTCTGTTCCCTCATGGGTGCTGGAACAGCCTCTTCAACATGTTGAGTGCACACAGAGTGCACCTGGTGTGCTTTCCTGTCCCTGAGGGGTACCATCATGTCATACGTTTAAACTGCCGATGATTAATAGGCCCCTACACTTTTGTGTTTGCCTCATCCTAACTCCGGACAAAGCATATTTCCCCAAAATCCGCACTGTCGCCTGATAAACAAAGTAAGACCCTACAGAATATCAGACCAGCTGTGTGGCTGGATTGAAGAGTTTTTAGCAAACAGAACACAGCATGTTGTTATCAATGGAGAGACGTCTACAGACGTTAAAGTAACCTCTGGCATGCCACAGGGGAGTGTTATGGGACCATTGCTTTTCACAATATATATAAATGACTTAGTAGATAGTGTTGGAAGTTCCATGCGGCTTTTCGCGGATGATGCTGTAGTATACAGAGAAGTTGCAGCATTAGAAAATTGTAGCGAAATGCAGGAAGATCTGCAGCGGATAGGCACTTGGTGCAGGGAGTGGCAACTGACCCTTAACATAGACAAATGTAATGTATTGCGAATACATAGAAAGAAGGATCCTTTATTGTATGATTATATGATAGCGGAACAAACACTGGTAGCAGTTACGTCTGTAAAATATCTGGGAGTATGCGTGCGGAACGATTTGAAGTGGAATGATCATATAAAATTAATTGTTGGTAAGGCGGGTACCAGGTTGAGATTCATTGGGAGAGTGCTTAGAAAATGTAGTCCATCAACAAAGGAGGTGGCTTACAAAACACTCGTTCGACCTATACTTGAGTATTGCTCATCAGTGTGGGATCTGTACCAGATCGGTCTGACGGAGGAGATAGAGAAGATCCAAAGAAGAGCGGCGCGTTTCGTCACAGGGTTATTTGGTAACCGTGATAGTGTTACGGAGATGTTTAATAAACTCAAGTGGCAGACTCTGCAAGAGAGGCGCTCTGCATCGCGGTGTAACTTGCTCGCCAGGTTTCGAGAGGGTGCGTTTCTGGATGAGGTATCGAATATATTGCTTCCCCCTACTTATACCTCCCGAGGAGATCACGAATGTAAAATTAGAGAGATTAGAGCGCGCACGGAGGCTTTCAGACAGTCGTTCTTCCCGCGAACCATACGCGACTGGAACAGGAAAGGGAGGTAATGACAGTGGCACGTAAAGTGCCCTCCGCCACACACCGTTGGGTGGCTTGCGGAGTATCAATGTAGATGTAGATGTAGAAATAGATGAAGCAGTCTCACTGGCTCAGTTTAGTTTCAGTGGGAGACAGCACATCAGACTTGTTGGTTTGGGGGATCAGTTTAATGCCCTGAGTCCTCCCTGGTCCACATCCTCTCTGTACAGGGCACCTAGATCTACCATTGACACATCACTCACAGTGAAGTGGACAAGCAACGACAGGTCCTGTACTTTCTGCAGAGGAGATCGGATCTACAGGAGGGGATTTGTTCCTAGAAATTTTCTTTTTGTTCTTGCAATCTATAGACTTAACCATTTATATTTAATTTAACAGTACCATTTTTCCTCCTTCAGTGTAAATTCATTGCATATTGACCAGCTGTAAATTTCATTGAGTATTTAATTTGCTTTCTTTGCAAGGATTTCCCTTGCTTACCGAGTGGCTATAAAAATCCTGCCCTGTGCAAAGAATTTTTTTCTCATGACTCGCAGTACTGAAAAAGTCATTTGCATTCATTTGGAACAGTACTGGTCCTAATTTGCTACTGTGACCAACTTGTATTAGTCTATTTTAATTCTTATAAGAGTTTCATAAAAATTTAGTCGCATGTAAAGGTTGTTTTATCTTTGCACACTGTACCCTAATTGCTAGGTATAGTAGCTATTTGTTTTTGCTAATTTATTTTGAAATTTTACTGCAATAGTTAGTAATTTCTCATTTACATGGTTTTCTTTGTCTCTTCCTGTTTCCTATTTAATGGCATCCCAGTTTGTTATTAAAAGACTTTTTTCAGCAGTCAAAACCATCCAGTAAATATTTTTGCACTTGTGGTAGCAATATAAGAACTCTGACTTATCACTCTGTTCCATGGATGGTGATGATGATGTTGACTGCTCAACGGTGCGGTCATCAATGCCCGTACAAAGTCCTAATTTTTAAGAAGTACAATTTTTTTTTTTCACACTCCAATCTAGCCACTGTCATGAATGATGAGGACAACACAAACACCCAGTCCCCAGACAGAGAAAATCCCCAGCCCTGCCAGGAATCAAACCCAGGACCCCATGATCTTGAGGCAGCAAAGCTAGCCAATAGACTACAAGTTGTGGACCTGTTCCACGGAGCTAAAGTACTTAGGAGTCTGGGAGGTCTTTCTTATTTATTTGGCTTTGTGACACATTTTTACTGATGTGAGTACTTCTCTAAATTTCTTTTCAAAGTTGATTTCAAATAATGTTGAGAACCTAGAGAATTTTGCATAATAATTTGTTTCTCTCTACACCTCACCCCAAACTGGCTTGCTGGTTCTCATGAATGTGATAAGAAAGGTCCTATGAAACAATGCATACTCCAGGTTGGAATGTCAACAAAATCAGGAAAAGGATAGATTTCTACTCACCATGAAGATGACATATTGAGTGGCACACAGGCACAATGGAAACACTGTTATACATTTAGCTTTCATCCAAAGTCTTTTTCAGAAAAGAAAACACACACACCCACACTCACACTAACAAGCCAAAACACCTCACACACCCATGAGTGCCATCTCCTGTAGCTTGGACTAGAATTCAACTGTCCCATTGAGTGGCAATCTGGATGGAGCAAAGAAATGGTATGAATAGCACGTTAAGGGTAAGGTATGACTATGAAGCAGCTGTCCACCAGGATGAATGGCTACTGCCCCAAATTGTGTCCAAGAGTGTGGTAGACCAACTGACGGATAACATGCATCTGAACATAACATACTCGATTTCAGAAGTTGCTTCACAACCCTGGCCATCTGGATCCTCCACTCCACCATCAGTTTTTCTGAATTATACAGATGGGAGTTATCCTTATGGCACATTCACTACTCCCAAAATTATCCCAACCTTAATCTATTGTAATGTACTGCCCTCACACCATCCACACATCTGCCAATGCAGAGGACAGCACACCTCTCCTTTTATGCTCCCTGCCCCACAGCCTCCTGACACTGTGCCTGGCAGTCTGCTCTTCCTCCAACAGGTCCCTGCATTCTCCACCAGACAGCACTCTTGTCTTCCCCAGCCATACCCTGCTATCCCTCCCTCTTTCCTACCCCACCCCAGGTTGCCACTTGATTTGACTGTTGTATTCTGGACTGAGCTGCCAGAGATGGCAGTCTTCTGTACATAAGGGGTGTGTGTTTTCTTTACCGAAGGAGGCTTTGGCCAAAAGCTAAAGGTTAGCAGTCATTTTGTTGTGCCTCTTCACAACAAAACATGCACATCTATATAGTGAGTAGCTTTCTATCCTTTTCCTAATATTGTTACAGGAAATGTTGTGATAGAATGTAAATAATTTAGGAGTAAAGGTGGAGGCACTGGATCATTGATTGGCACATACGGAAGACTGAAAAATTAGCTATGTGTTGGGTGAATTGTTTCTTTAGCTAGAGTACACACACACACACACACACACACACACACACACACACACACACACACACCACACACAAAAACACATACTGGATAGCTGTATGGTGTGTGTGTGTGTGTGTGTGTGTGTGTGTGTGTGTGTGTGTGTGTGTGTGTGTGTGTGTGCCCAGACGGTATGTGCAAGGTGATGTATGGACAACACAACTGGCTGGATGTTTACTTGCTGATGACGATAGGCCGGTCAGTTCAGTTCTAACACTGTGGTTGACTAACACAGTTCTTGCCTAATTAACCTCAAAATGTACGGGCTCCTGAGTACTGCTGCTTTGCCATGACTGCTACATTAAGTACTGTCTTATAGTAAACAGCATGTACTATTGTGGTGGGGTGGGGGCGGGCAGTTTTTGTCTCAGCATGTTATAAGCATGTAGAATGGCAATTAAGTTGTTAGTGGTCAACTCACCATTAGCACAAAATGCTGTTATGTAGGCTAGGTGCTTTTCTGTTTATGGATTCTATATCTTCGACAAAGCCCATTTACATCCTTATCAGTCATCCTTCAAGATTTGGCTCCTTACTAAGGTCATGCAACCAAATGTTTAAGAATACCAGACTGAAAATTTTGAGGCCCATGTTTCCCATAAGCCATCAGCTATCTTTAAATTTTGTCACCCCTGCCACATTGCCTTCACCATGTGTGAGAAGGTCAAGGCTGAGTTGCAGCATTAGCAGGAACCCAATGCTGTTTCTCCTAGTCAGTGGGCTGCTCTTTTGGTAGTTATTCAGAAGCCAGATGGCACTATGCATGCTTTTTGGTCATCAGTCTTCTGACTAGTTTGAAGCAGCCCACCACGAATTCCTCTCATGTGCGCTTATGGAATTTTGGACAGACGTCAGTATGCAATGTGTCACAGATTCAAATCCCTTTCTGTGTCTGGAGGAATTGTTGACGTAGTTGATATGGAACCAGTATTCCTCCTTAATTGACTTGTACAATGTCTGCTGACACAGATATTAAATCCCATCCCCCTATGGGGTTTACTAGTTTAACCACTGGCCTTTTGGAATTTTGACTGCTCCAGGAATTTACTAAGGATATTTAGAGCATTTGATTAAGTACATCCCCTGTTGTGTCATCTACCTCATAGACATCTGTGTCATGGGCCCAATGCGAGAGGACCATTTACACAATCTGCAAGCAGTTTTGCAACTTTTTGGAGAATGGCCTTCATTGAAAATTGGGTGAAGGTAGTTTTTCCCCAAAAAGTGCATTTTTTGGGCCATGTGCTTAGCAAAGATGACATCATCCCTATGGATGAACACATCAAAGCCATCATTAACTTGTCACAGCCCAAACCTGAATGAGCTCCAGTCCTTTTTGGGCAAGATTTCTTATTACTCTTAAGTTCAATCCCCAGGCCCTGTGCATCTGCTACCCCTTTACTGGCTTTTCCCAAAACGCTTTACATTTGTTTGGCCTGTGGACTATTATTGGGCTTTTCAGGCCCTCAGGCAGTGTTTATGCTCTGCTCCCTGTCTCGTTTCTTTTATTCCAGGAAAATCATTAACTGTGGCCTGTGACATGTGCCAGTATGGCACTAGTGCAGTCTTTTCACATGTGAACTCAGATAGCACTGAGCAGCCCATCGCTTATGCATTGAAGACGCTCTCATTTTTGCATAGGATGATACCTTTCAGCAAACATTGCCAGATTTTTCTTTGACAGCACAGTAGGATGTGGCCACTGATTTGCATATCCGGAAAATTGTCTCTACAGTCTAGATGGGATGGCCCGAGCATGCTCCTTTGTGAACAGATACATGATTCCTACTGCACAGTTGACTCAACATTATCCAGGCAATCCTCATGCTATGGAGAAGCAAAGCTATCAAATCATTGCTCCTCAGACATTGTGTCCTTGCATACTCCAGGTGCTGAATGCATTTCACTGGGGTATGTCTTGCATGAAAGCTTTGGCATGGTGACACGTCTATTAGCAGACAATTAAACATAACATTGTACATCTTGTGTGTGCTTGTGGAGCCTGTGCACAGAACCAGGCTGTGCTGCCACATTAGTTTTCTCTTGGACATTGATGGAGTACTCTGAGGACATGGTGCACATCTACTTTGTGGGCCCATTTTTGGGAAGCATATGGTTGTTGTATGGATGCAGCTGCATTGTCCAGTTACCCATATGTAGCCAAACTGCCCTCCAACACATTGATAGCAACTATTTGTGTGTTGTCAATTATTTTTACTATTGACGGCTAACACCAGGCCGTTGTATCCAATAACAGTTGTCAGTTAGAGTCATAGGAGTTTGAGGATACTTGCATTTGTAAGGGTATCCAGCATCTGACTACCACCCTTTAACTCAGAAATGGAGCAATTCATGTAACCTTTCAAGACACAAATGCTGAATTTTATGTCTGTCTTTTCCTGTGATTATGCACTGTATAGTTTTCTTCATACTGGGTGACATCAGTTAACAAGTGCAGTGCAGCAGATCATTTGCGTGGGCTACAACTGTGGCACTTCTTGGATTTGCTGCATCTTGAGTCTCATGCCCACTGTGTTGTACCCTATTGTGACTTTCCTGACAGGGCTGAAGTTTGGGATGGCTCTTTCAGCTGGCAGCAGGAGTGGGTGTGAAGTGTATTGGCAAGCCACAAAAGTTGATATTTGTTTGCAGTGGATATCGGTTGGCAGCAGCTGACCTGTTATTCAGATCAGTTTTGTCGATGACCTACAGGACCTGTGACACCATGGTCTCCATGTCTGCTGGGTGATGTGGTGAGGTAGGTGTTTCTCAATCACAGCAGTGTCCATATCTGCTGCCATCCCTGTATCTCTCCACTGTCCTAATTTAGACTATGGGGCAACCTGCTGTTATGGTAACCTCCACCATCTTCTACCATACGAGCAGAGTCAGTTGAGTTGTCATTGCCTACTTCAGTAATCAACCCACTTCTTGGGAATCTTGTGCCCTCACCAGTTTTCCACTGGAGGTTATGGCAGAAACTAGGCTATTTTGGATCTATGTGACAATTTCAGGAGGATGGGATTTAATATCTCTATCAGCACACATACCCCTGGACACAAATGAGCTGATGTGGGTCATTTGGTAGCATATTGGTAATGTAATCATGCATGGAGTGTGTAAGGCATTGTATAGGAATAGTTACTAACCCAGGTGTTTACTTGTCAGTGGCGACAAGCCAGGCCAGCCAGTTGTAACGGTGAGACCAACTAATATGGACCTGGTGTTTTTCATCACACCCTTCTCTTACTTCTGTATGTATGTTGTTTTAGTTATTCACCCTAGTCACATATTGTACTTTTCTGTGTGCAAGCCTCTACATAGCATTCCAACTCTCTGCTCCCCCATAGATTGACTTCCATGTCACATTTCTTTTTCTCTTCCACAGTCCAGCTTAAGAGTCATGCAACCATTGTCATCTAGAGTAGTGACATTCATGTCAACGTGGTGGTTTGGCAGCATTGTCATCATCACTGTGCAGATATAAGTGGCTGCCCTATTTTTTATGAAATATGCCAAAACAGTATTTATTTGTAGCTCATGTCTTACAGAAAGGAATAAAGAAGTAGTAGAAAAATATAATCTGTGAATAAGGACTTTAAAGATTGTGTGGTGATGGGACAGGTGTTCAGTTGTAGTTTTCTTTAAGGAGCTATCTCCACATTTGTCTAAAATGATTTGCAACACACCTAAATCTGAATGAGTGGAAAGAGATTTGAAAGCTGCTCCTATAAATACAGTTTACTGCTTTAATCACTATGTCATTTGACTTGGTGTGGTCTATTAAAACTGTGGTGTTTTGCTTATATAGTATATTTCTCAATTATGCCTAACTTGTACTCGATAGTCTGAGCTTTGACTAAAATGAAAACTTTTAGAAAATGGTCATGCAGAAAGCTTAGTATCATAAGTGTACAGATGGAGATCTGGTCACTGTAATGAGACAACAGCAAGCAATGCATTCACACAGCTTATGGGAATTCCAGATGATGTATTTGACAACTGCCAACACTTTCTACAGGTGCACATCCTGTTACTTTCACAACACAAATGCAGTGAGAGAGCACTGTGCTTCTTTGTCAGTCTGCCTGGAAATTTTATTCTTTAACTGCCTGAATTTGAATGTTTCTGTGGCTTAGAGTTTAATATTACATCTTGACATTCTGTGCTGATATTGTTATCTTACCTGTGGTCGAGAGAAATGCTGTGGTTGTGGTGGACAAGCAGGATTACATTTGAAAGATGCAATGTTTACTATCTGATCCACCGTGTCTCAGACGCAGTGCTGACCTGACTGAAAGAGTTGAGAAGAAGATACCTCCTAAGAAAAAAGGAAAAAAGGTTCCTTGTTACGAGAGACTGTCAGGAGTCTTAATTTTTATCACGCTGTCCCTCTTAGATTATAATACAGCCTTCCAGACATCCACAAGGAAAAGGTTCCTCTTGTTCCTCTTTTGGTAACAATATGCTCCAACATACCATGTAGTGAACACCTTGCTGCACTGTAGAGCCTAGTAGTAGATTGTTGTGTACATCACATTAAGAATTTGACATATTTCTTATTTTGATTAGAGAGATTGCATTTGACTGACTTTGATATTCTAGTAAGTTTTAATATGGTCTCTTTCTTCACTTGCATTCCTCTGTCTGATTCATTATGATTAATTAAGGTTAGGTTTGGTATTGAATTAATAATCTTTTTATATTTATTGACTTCCATTTACTCCCTCCCTCATTGAGTTGGTCAGGATGAAGGTTGGTGGTACTTTGCGACATACCAGTTACAGAAAGCCAACTCACACTGATTTGTATTTTAAGACTGTTATATGACACCATGTAGGTGTGAAGGGACATTTGTACCTTGGTTGATAGGGCCCAAAGCATCTCAGTCCTTGAAAGTGGTATGCAGAGTTAGTTCATCTCAAAGTCACCTTTTCCCGAAATGGTTATAGTGAATGTGGTGACTAATGAAAATAGTGAGGTGGTAGCAATGTCTATGGAGTCTTGTGGAAGTAACTTTTCCAGCAGGAGTGGTCATATTCTTTTGAAATATGGTGTGAAATGTGTTTTTGACCACCAAGTAGGATTGCAGCCTGATTAGAGTCTGTAAAGGATAACGTTGCTTTACATAGAGTGTGTGGCTACCTCATTTCATGCAGCCGTGAAGTGTCAAAGATTGGTCACATCATCAAGTCCATGAAGTATCAGCCTATTGAGCATAAGTGTGACACACTATTGTGGAACATTTCCTTCGCATTCTGTAGAATATAACAATATGGAGATTTTGGCCAGCTGTTTGGATTGTGTATTTAAAGAAACAGTTGAATTAAACTAAGAACCAAACTCACATTGATTTGTACTTTGTCCCCATCTATTTAAATGTGAAGGGGTGTTTGCACTTCACTTCATGGGGCCCACACCATCTCAGTCCCTTAAATTTGTCAGCTTTTTGCTTAAATTCAGTGTGGAATAATGTTCACTTTCTGGTCAAAGAACAGAGGAACAAAGTTAATGTTACTTCCACAATCACTCGTAATTAATACTCATTATTGATAAATTCTGACATTGGTCAGCTTAGGTCATGTGTGGCGCTAGTTGCTTACAGCTTGTGTGAGTGCGTGTGTCGGTTTTTCCCCTGCACATGCCCTGCATACCAAGGTTTTAAATTTCCTGTAAGTCATTTGAACATTTTATACATGTGGAGAAATTAGAGTTTAACAGGGAGAGCTTTGGTGAGATCCCAGTGCTGTTGTGTAGTCTTGTCCATTAACTTTCCAAGTTCTAAATTTTCAACAAAAAACTGACATATACTGGAAGCAGTTACAACAGGGTCGGGTAAGAGGCAGCCTACAGCAGTAGCTGAATGTTCCACAAATGGCATGTTATATTGATGTCAAAACCTCTCATTATTTTTCTGATCAGTGTCGTGGTACAGTCCTGCAATATGCTGCTATTGTTATGTTGAGATACTCCCAAGTTCAGCAACATCCTATGAAGCATATTCAAATAGTAAAGGGTGTTCATTTATATTTAAATGTTATCACCTCAGAAAGAAATCTGCATGACTGTAGTGCCATCTGTTGATAGTTCCTGAAGCCAAAGATGCCATGAAGTTTGTATCTATATCTTTACCTATGTCTGTAGCGAACCTGTGCCCCTTCAAACACCTGTAGAAGCTATGGCTGCCAGGGTGAGGAAAACACATGAAATTACCATCTGTAACATCTACCTCCCTCCAGATGGTGTAGCACCACCCCATGTATTTCTCAACTCCCCCCACCATTTATACTTCTGAGTGATTTTAATGCCTATAATGCTTTGTGGGGTGGAACCAAGGTTACTGGCCGTGGTAAGGATGTTGAGGACCTACTCACTCAGCTTGACCTTGGCCTCCTAAATACAGGTGCCTCCTCATATTTCATTGTGGCACATGGCACATACTCGGTCATTGATCTGTTGTTTTGCAGGCCCAGCTTCTCCAGCCTATCCACTGGAGAGCTCATGGTGACTTATGTGATAGTGACCACTTTCCACTCTTCCTACCTCTACCCCAGCGACCCTCATCTGGATGCTTGCCCAAATGGGCTCTTCCCAAGGCTGACTGGGACCTTTCATCTAAACTACCACCATTGAATCTGCATTGCATGGAAACATCAATGAGGTGATCCATGCCATCACAACTATTATTGTTGCCACAGCTGAATTGGCAATCCCTTGTTCCTAAGGTTGCCAGAAATCACTGCAGCCATTAGACACCATAGGTGGGCCCTCCAGTGTGTAAGTGTCACCCATCCCCAGAGAACCTCATTGCTTCCAAATGGCTCCACGCCCAATTCCACCTACTCATCAAATGATGGAAGGTGGAGTGTTGGGAACAATATTTCTCCACCATTGGATCACAAATTTCCCCTTCCCAGGTTTGAACCAAGCTCCGATGATTTTACAGCTATCAGACCCCTGCAGGTGTACCTGGAATTTCTACACATGGGACTGTATCTGCAATCCAGACATAATCACAGAGCATCTTGCCGAGTATTAAGCTCATACTTCTGTGTCTGAGAATTACCATCCTACTTTTCATCTCTGCAAACAGAGTGTGGAATGACACCTATTTTTTGCTTCATGCCGTCCTGAGCCAGACAGTGCTCCCTTCAATGAGTGGGAATTTCTCAGTGCCCTTGCCGACTGTCCTGACACATCCCCTTGACCAGACCGTATCTGTTCCCAAATTCTTAAACATCTGTCAGCGGCTTATCAGTGGCACCTCCTTATCATCTTCAACAGCATCTGGAGTGATGGCGAATTCCTATCGCAATGGCGGGAAAGTATCATCGCTCCAGTGCAAAAGTCTGGTAAGAACCCACTAGATGTGGATCAGAGCATGGAATGTCAGATCCCTTAATCAGGAAGGTAGTTTAGAAAATATTAAAAGGGAAATGCATAGGTTAAAGTTGGATATAGTGGGAATTAGTGAAGTTCGGTGGCGGAAGGAACAAGACTTTTGGTCAGGTGAATACAGGGTTATAAATACAAAATCAAATAGGGGTAATGCAGGAGTAGGTTTAATAATGAATAAAACAATAGGAATGCGGGTAAGCTACTACAAACAGCACAGCAAACGCATTGTTGTGGCCAAGATAGACACAAAGCCCATGCCTACTACAGTAGTACAAGTTTATATGCCAACTAGCTCTGCAGATGATGAAGAAATTGAAGAAATGTATGATAAATAAAAGAAATTATTCAGATAGTGAAGGCAGACGAAAATTTAATTTTCATGGGTGACTGGAATTCGGCAGTAGGAAAAGGAGAGACGGAAACGTAGTAGGTGAATATGGATTGGGGGTAAGAAATGAAAGAGGAAGCCGCCTGGTAGAATTTTGCACAGAGCACAACGTAATCATAGCTAACACTTTGTTCAAGAATCATAAATGAGGTTGTGTACATGGAAGAAGCCTAATGATACTGACAGTTTTCAGACAGATTATATAATGGTAAGACAGAGATTTAGGAACCAGGTTTTAAATTGTAAGACATTTCCAGGGGCAGATGTGGACTCTGACCACAGTCTACTGGTTATGAACTGTAGATTAAAACTGAAGAAACTGCAAAAAGGTGGGAATTTAAGGAGATGGGACCTGGATAAACTGAAAGAACCGGAGGTTGTGCAGGGTTTCAGGGAACAATTGACAAGAATGGGGGAAATAAATACAGTAGAAGAAGAATGGGTAGTTTTGAAGGATGAAGCAGTGAAGGCAGCAGAGGATCAAGAAGGTAAAAAGACAAGGGCCAGTAGAATCCTTGGGTGACAGAGGAAATATTGAATTTAATTGACGAAAGGAGAAAATATAAAAATGCAGTAAATGAAGCAGGCAAAAAGGAATACAAACGTCTCCAAAATGAGATTGACAGGAAGTGCAAAATGGCTAAGCAAGGATGGCTAGAGGACAAATGTAAGGATGTAGAGGCTTATCTCACTAGGGGTAAAATAGATACTGCCTATAGGAAAATTAAAGAGACCTTTGGAGAAAAGAGAACCACTTGTATGAATATCAAGAGCTCAGATGGAAACCCAGTTCTGAGCAAAGAAGGGAAAGCAGAATGGTGGAAGGAGTATTTAGAAGGTCTATACAAGGGTGATTTACTTGAAGGCAATGTTATAGAAATGGAAGAGGATGTAGCTGAAGATGAAATGGGAGATATGATACTGGGTGAAGAGTTTGATAGACCACTGAAAGACCTAAGTCGAAACAAGGTCCCGGGAGTAGACAACATTCCATTAGAACTACTGACTGCCTTGGGAGAGCCAGTCCTGACAAAACTCTACAATCTGGTGAGCAAGATGTATGAGACAGGCGAAATACCCTCAGACTTCAAGAAGAATATAATAATTCTAATCCCAAAGAAAGCTGGCGTTGACAGATGTGAAAATTACTGAACTATCACTTTAATAAGTCATGGCTGTAAAATACTAACACGAATTCTTTACAGACAAATGGAAAAACTGGTAGAAGCTGACCTCGGGGAAGATCAGTTTGGATTCCGTAGAAATATGGGAACACGTGAGGCAATACTGACCTTACGACTTATTTTATAAGCTAGATTAAGAAAAGGCAAACCTATGTTTCTAGCATTTGTAGACTTAGAGAAAGCTTTTGACAATGTTGACTGGAATACTCTCTTTCAAATTCTGAAGGTGGCAGGGGAAAAATACAGGGAGCGAAATGGTATTTACAATTTGTACAGAATCCAGATGGCAGTTATAAGAGTTGAGGGGCATGAAAGGGAAGCAGTGGTTGGGAAGAGAGTAAGACAGGGTTGTATCCTCTCTCCGATGTTATTCAATCTGTATAGTGAGCAAGCAGTAAAGGAAACAAAAGAAAAATTCAGAGTAGGTATTAAAATTCATGGAGAAGAAATAAAAACTTAAGGTTCGCCGATGACATTGTAATTCTGTCAGAGACAGCAAAGGACTTGGAAGAGCAATTGAACGGAATGGACAGTGTCTTGAAAGGAGGATATAAGATGAACATCAACAAAAGCAAAACGAGAATAATGCAATGTAGTCATATTAAGTCGGGTGATGCTGAGGGAATTAGATTAGGAAATGAGACACTTAAAGCAGTAAATGAGTTTTGCTATTCGGGGAGCAAAATAACTGATGATGATTGAAGTAGAGAGGATATAAAATGTAGACTGGCAATGGCAAGGAAAGCGTTTCTGAAGAAGAGAAATTTCTTAACATCGAGTATAGATTTAAGTGTCCGGAAGTCGTTTCTGAAAGTATTTGTATGGAGTGTAGCCATTTATGGAAGTGAAACATGGACAATAAATAGTTTGGACAAGAAGAGAATAGAAGCTTTCAAAATGTGGTGCTACAGAAGAATGCTGAAGATTACATGGGAAGATCACATAACTAATGAGGAGGTACTGAGCAGGATTGGGGAGAAGAGGAGTTTGTGGCACAACTTGACTAGAAGAAGGGATTGTGTGGTAGGACATGTTCTGAGGCATCAAGGGGTCACCAGTTTAGTATTGGAGGGCATCGTGGAGGGTAAAAATCGTAGAGGGAGACCAAGAGATGAATACCCTAAGCATCAAACCAGTCTCAGGACTGAAGACCACACCACCAACAACAGATGTGGGTAACTATCGTCCTATCAGTCTCACCAGCATTCTGTGCAAGCTGTGCTTAATGCTTTTTGGGACTGGTCTTGGATGCCCACTTAACTTGGCTTCCCCATCTTTTTCAGCTCTGGCGATCAGCCTGCTGGAGACTGATCTCTGATTGGTTTTCAGCCATAAAGTTTCCACGACCTGGGATACTGAATGGTGCACTGTCAGTACACCAAATAAGGAGACAATGAATATGTGGTGGTCATCCATGTGAGTCACACACAAGGTCTCTGTTGTCCTTTGCCGGCTCTGCATTGGCCATACTTGGCTAACATATATTCACCTCCTCCATAGCAAGGACCCACCTCGGTGTTGCTGTGGCTCCCATATGACAGTTGTCCACATCTTGTTGGACTGCCCAATTTTAGCCATTTTGTGATGGACTTTTAACCTTCCTAGCACCATAACTTCAGTGTTGGGTGACAGTGCCTCAACGGCTGATTTAAGTTGACATTTTATCAATGAGGGGAGTCTTTATCGCACAATGTAAGGGTGTGCATCTGGCCTTCTCTCCCACATCTCCACCCTCCCTGCATTTTACCTCATCACTCTTTCTTTGCATTTTGTCTGCATTGGTGTTTATCTTTTCCCTATGTGTGTTCATCTTGCCTTTTCTTTTAGGCTGGAGATTTTAGTGTTTTACACAGTGGCTGGCTCGTCCTTTTTTTCTTCTTGTAATCAGCCAGCTCAGGCCATCTACTATATTATTTTGGTACCTTTCTGTACTTTTCCTTTTGGTGTAAGTTTTCACCTTTTGGTTCACTTGTTTTGCTTTCTCTTTTGGTGTGGTTCCCCATTAGTTTTACTGTCCCCAACTCCTTTTGAGGATTGTTGTATCTTGAGACTTGTTTGCATGAGGAAACAGTGACTGATGACCCTACAGTTTGGTCCCTTTATACCCAAAACCGACCAATGATCATCAGTGAAAGCAAACAACAATGGTGTTTTTCACAACAGTTGTGAAGTGTATGCTGTAATCCAAGTTTTCTGTACAAAAGAATCTGGAGCTTTTCAAATCCATAAGAGGTTGTTTACAGGCCTACAGTAATAAGTGATATGATGGCAAAGCTTTAAAAGTGGCCCTAAAAATGTGAATCATGTGAATAATGAAATCACAATCACATGAGTGGGCCAGAAGCTGTTATTTGATCAATAATTGAAGTTTGGTGCTCTGACTAATGAATTTCATTTAGATGTAAACATAGGCTTCTGTGGCCATTGTCACAGTCAATACACCCTGAGGAAGGCGTCTTGCAATTGCCACCAAAATGTCAAAAGTTTATAGTTGACAATGCAGCTTCAAACCCAGAAGAATTTTATTGACTGAATTTTGTTATGTCCGATGCTCCATTAATGCCAAGATTGTAATGGTACAGCTTTAAATAGTAAATTCTGTGCAAGTTGGCTAACAAAAATGCTTACCTCCCAACAAAGGGTGAAAAATACAAAAATACAAATGGTCTTTTTGGTCAACCACTCCTCATTTTCAGCCTCACACCCACTGATATTATCATTTCTTATATTTGAAACAACAGCTTGGAGAACAACAGTTTGAAGATAATGAAGAACCTAAGAAGACAACAGTTAATTGTTGCCATTTGCAGATGGAGAATTTGTATGAAGTTATATTTTGTGCTGGTGTTGTGATCATGTACATCACTGGACTTCATAACTTCAGTTGGTTGACCAATAAAAATTTTTACTAATTTAAATGTGTATAAAAATATATTGTTAAGTATTTGTGCAGCACAAACACTTCACAGCATGATTCTCTGTTGCCTATTGTGTATATAAGTGCTATCATTGTATTCTGCAACAGCAAGAAAAATTTTGAGTAGGTATTAAAATCCATGGAGAAAAAATAAAAACTTTAAGGTTCACCGATGACATTGTAATTCTGTCGGAGACAGCAAAGGACTTGGAAGAGCAGTTGAACGGAATGGACAGTGTCTTGAAAGGAGTATATAAGGTGAACATCAACAAAAGCAAAACGAGGATAATGGAATGTAGTCTAATTAAATCAGGTGATGCTGAGGGAATTAGATTAGGAAATGAGACACTTAAAGTAGTAAATGAGTTTTGCTATTTGGGGAGCAAAATAACTGATGATGGTCGAAGTAGAGAGAATATAAAATGTAGACTGGCAATGGCAAGGAAAGCGTTTCTGAAGAAGAGAAATTTGTTAACTTCGAGTATAGATTTAAGTGTCAGGAAGTCATTTCTGAAAGTATTTGTATGGAGTGTAGCCATGTATGGAAGTGAAACATGACGGTAAATAGTTTGGACAAGAAGAGAATAGAAGCTTTCGAAATGTGATGCTACAGAAGAATGCTGAAGATTAGATGGGTAGATCACATAACTAATGAGGAAGTATTGAATAGGATTGGGGAGAAGAGAAGCTTGTGGCACAACTTGACCAGTAGAAGGGATCGGTTGGTAGGACATGTTCTGAGGCATCAAGGGATCACCAATTTAGTATTGGAGGGCAGTGTGGAGGGTAAAAATCGTAGGGGGAGACCAAGAGATGAATACACTAAGCAGATTCAGAAGGATTTAGGTTGCAGTAGGTGAGATGAAGAAGCTTGCACAGGATAGAGTAGCATGGAGAGCTGCATCAAACCAGTCTCAGGACTGAAGACCACAACAACAACATATTTCCTCTTTACTTTCTTCAAATGATTCTTCAAATTATTTTTCCATTCTAGCACCAAAGAATGTTTGTTTGCTTTCATCTTGTAGACTGTTAATGTTGATGTGTAGATTTTGAGCTTTCTCAGCATAATTTGTTGTAATATTCTTGGAATCATTCTTTGCATTCTTCCATGGCCAAAAACTCTTCATTTTAACTAAACAGTGGTCTGATCCACACAAGGCTCTTCTATAATATCTGACTTATGCTGCCTTGAAACTATTTTTTAGTGTAGTCTATTATAGAATAAAGTTCTCTAGTATTCTGTTGCCAAGTATATTTATGAATATCCTTGTGTTTAAAAAATATGTTGGTAATTTTCAGATCAAACTGTTCACAAATTTCAGTCAGTCATCCTCCATTCTCATTATATTCTGTCTCTCAATGTTTTCCCATTATCGGAAATGGTTCTTTAAATTCTACTCTTCTTTTCATATTCCCCATGACAGTCAGTTCCTTACCCCTTGGGATTATTTCTATAGTGTCCCTAAGGGTTGTCTAGAAAGTATCTTTCTCCTGGTCTCTTACATCATTCATGGAAGCATATACACCAATAACTATTACTTCCCTGGCAAATAGAGTCATCTCTACGACAATAACACGTTCATTAATAAATTTCCAAGTTGTGATTCTCTTTTTCCATGCTCTCTTTATCATAATGGAGACTCCTGCTTGGACTCTTATCACTTTGCACACCCCACTCCACACATGTACATAATTACCAAATTCTTCTTTTCCTTTGCATTTCCTCTTGGTTTCCAAGAGTATGACAACACCCATTTTGAAACTGTCACATTCTTTTGGTCTTTTTTTTATTTAACAAAGCTTATAATTTTGTAGGGTGTACTCATCTATATATCTGCTGCAGCCTCAGGCTCATGTTGTCTTCTGCAACATGGGTTTTAAGCCATAATTAATAAATATGAACATTAAGTTTCAGAACTTTTAATCTAAGATATTTATTAATTGTACTAACATGCATACAACATTTATATCTTCCGTAAGTCATTACATGCATCTTGCATGGAATCTATGAGAATACTGCTCTCTAATGCCAACATGGCTGCCCTTTTATATATGAATCCGAACAACCCTCAGTATTGTTATAAAAGGTTTTTTAATAAAATTACAAGTAAAACTGTTGTTATAAAATTAATTACATACTTCAACAGCTCACTGGCACTTATAGAACAAATACATCAATTGAACTTTAACCATTTAATATTTTATAAATGTGAAAATACTCAAATATGAAATGTTAAAAATGCTTTTACTATTTTTATAAAATGCAAAAGATACATAGATTGGAAAATATTCCTACCAATATATATGTTTCCAAGTTACCTATTGAGTGGGGCAATATAGGTCTTTTATTTATTATTGACAAAATACCTAAAGAACTACCTATGTTTACATGCCACTTATAACATTTTCGCTAATTACATTTTAATTTTTTGATCAGTTCTTATTCTCTCAGTTGGTTTTTTTTAAATACAACAGACTTTAATTATTGTTTTAACACAAATCCATGTCAGTTTCAAAGCAATGACTTTGATCAATGTACTCGATCATTTTTTTCTAGATTTCCACTAATTACATTAATTCTAAATGTTCCTACCAGTTAGAGGACTTATATACTTTAAATGGGTTTCAATGGATTGTTACGTCTTATCTTACATTCATTTGTGTGGAGATGTCTTGCACATTCCAGCCCACTGCAGGCCCACTGCACAACCCCTAACATGGGGGACCAGGTAATTCATTCTCAAGGTTTACTTGCTTTAGCCTTTGATAAGCCAATGTCACACTACAAGGCAGACACCACTAGTTTTGGTCCACCTTGATTATTTTCTATCCCCAATACCCACCATATCTGGTGAACATTCCCCTATCCACCACCTGGGAAGGCAGCCGATGAGAGACTAAGAACTCCACAGGGCAAAGTCTAGAAAAGAAGCTTAATAATACCTTTCAATTATATTTTTAAAAAATGTGTGTGAATTCCTAAGGGACCAAACTGCTGAGGTCATTGTTCCCTCGACCTACACACTACTTAAACTAACTTATACTAAGAATGACACACACACCCATGCCCAAGGGAGGACTTGAACCTCCAGCAGGAAGGGCTGCACAGTCTGTAACATGGCGCCTCAAACTGTGTAGCCACTCTGTGTGGCTTTTAATAATCAAGATCACAAATGAATAACATTAAATTATGACAATTTCATTTAATGATATGGCCATCTTCAAAATTCAAATAATAACAGAAAATTGCATTAAGGTAGAGAACAGAAGGAGTTACATGAACTGTAACAATACGAGCAATAGGTCAGCTACATACTGATTATACAAACATGTAGTATCTGCTCATAAAATGAGTCTAAGACATAATGCTACATCACAGTAGACGTTCATGTAAGAAGCAGATCTTGATGAAATATCGCACATACCACTGAGATAAAATATTATCTATTCAAGATTTAAGAAATAAACTAAGACACCAGTACAATATAAAATAAAAATGTGCAATAAACACAGCAAAATTATTCAAATTGCAAACTCTTCTCAGTAGACTGCATTGAAATACAACAGTTTTAATGTAGTATTGTTACACCAGTAACGTTCCAACTGACATATTACATACAGGAAAGATAGTAGGTCTAGTAGTATGTGGCCCATTCAGAGTTGTAACCAGACTAATCAGCTAGAGGTATTCATGCTGTGCTATTGAGTACTGTCCACACATGGTAGGTGCATGTGTTAGTCAACACTGGAACAGATGAATGTAGCCAGTGAAGTCAGTGTTTCTGTGTGAAGAATGGCAGGCAGGTGGTGGTCAAGCTGTGTGGTGGTGAATCAAACAAAAGACACATAGTGACAATGTGCTGTATAGCCAGAGTTGCATGCCCAATGATGTCAGCAATGAGGTAGCCAGTTGGCAAGGCAGAACGCAGTATACTAATGCATATATCTCATTGTGTGCCTGGAGTTAGTGACAACGCGGGTGCTGAGTAGAGCAGGGAGTGGGAATAGCCAGATGTTGGTTGAGCATTACCAGTCTGTGGGACTGGGACCACGTGTGCACTCCCAATCTCATTAATTTGAGGATGTGTGCAAAGGTCATGAGCTGCTCATTTACCTGGGAAATGGCAGCAGGTATGTTGTTATTACTCTGTGGGAGCAATGTGTTATTTGTATGGTATGTGTCTGAAGATGCATGGCAATAAATGTAGTGTCAGGGAGTCACCAAGAGTTCATCAGCTGAGGAGGCACACTATTTGAGTGTGTAAACAGAGGTACAGCTGTCTACCTGATGTTTGTCTTTAATGGTTGATGTACCAGGTAGAGATGGAAGCACCAGCTGAAAGGACTTGGGATGAAGTGTCAGAGTACAGGAGCATGGCCTTTTTCATGATGGCGGAGATGTGGAAACGGCATAAATATCCATCTTGAAGTCTGGTTTGATGGTGTCCTCAACATAGACTATCCATGTGAGGCAGCAAGTGGTGATCATTGCAGGATCCTGCAATTGATGAGCTAATAGCCTCATATGGTTGCAATGCTGTAAGTTTTTCCTTTGTCAATGAGGCATAGATTGGTAGAGGATGGATGTCAGAATGTGGTTCATCTGAGGCAACAAAGCAGTCAGTGTGGTTGAAAACACATTTCTCAAAGAGTCCAAGTTGATGAGATGATCAAGTTCATGTGTGCAGTCAGAGGTATGAAGTCCTGTAGCAGTTGTCAGTGGAGTGAGAGATGATTTGCCATCATGCAGAGTGTTGAGTGACCAGAATATCCTTCTTGAACACATGAACTTGTTGCAGGCACCACCAAGTAGTCACAAGACAGGTGAAAGTTGTGTGTGATGTCATCCAATGGGACTCACATAAATGCAGCAGCATGTCAGTCATAGTGGATAGGTGTGATGTAGTTAGTGGTGTTCTGCACAGTTATGAGTGAGGCAAAGTCAGTGATGTAAGTCAAGTGCACAGGTGCAACACATATGGTGATGGTCTGTGCCAGATCAGGTACAGCACGCCTAGCAGTATTCTGGGTCAGTGCAGGTGCTGGGAAGTGGGGGTTTGTTGATGTCATGCAAAGGTCATCTCTGTGGTCAACTGTGGTTGATGTCAAGAATCAGTGATAGTTGGTTGGAGTCAGTCAGACTTGCAGATCAAGGCTGGTGCTGTGGCACATGGTGGCCAGCATTGTTGTCAAACATTTGAATACCAGTTTGTTTTTGGTGTTCCATGATATATTCTTGATGTAATTAATTTATGATGCCAATCATTACAAGTATATTGTTGACAGTCAAAGACTAGGCATGATGTTGGTCCAAGCAAACTGAGTATGTTCCATATCTGTCCATGGCATGGTGCAAATGTTTGAAATTTGTGCAGCCAGCAGCAGCAAAGGCAGGCCCAACAATTCACACATGATGCAGAAGATGTGGTGTCTGTAGCGAATGAATGAGAATCCCAACAGCTGGAATGTTGCAGCTCAGCAGTTGTGTAGTGTTTCTGCAGAATGGGAATGGCAATGAGGTCCTACAGTATATCATTTGTTGCTTTTGATTGTTCAGTAGTACTGTCAGAAATTGAAACATATTACTGAAGCACATTACTTACAGAATTGATCACTGCAGGTGGTCAAGGAGTTGGTGGAGAAGTACTGCACTGTCCAGAATGCGAAATAATGGTTTGTTGTCCAAATTTTGGCACACAGTTGCGACACAAAGACCATGTTGTCCTTGTGTTGTGACTGTATTGGCAAGAAAATTACATCATATGGATACTGTGAATTGTCAGGGTCAACAACGTAGTTAGAGTGTGGTGTGGGTACAATATGATTGAGGTAAGAGCAAGCATGGAGCAACAATCATGCATTTTTCATGAACATTTACACCCCAAAAGGTACACATTTGTTCTGCTTAGAAGCTAAGAATGAACTTAAGTCTGTGGTCAAGTCACAGATATTCCGCTTACCATATGTCAGCAATGTATATCAGTAGAAGTTCTTACTGTCACATTAGGATGTGATGTGACACATCTTTTGACAGTTGTAGCACTTGCCCTAGGTTCTTACTTTTCTTGTTAGAATAAAGTGCATAGCTGTTACCTTCTCTGAAGTAAGGCATGCTGACATACTTTTCATACCTTGCAGGGTTGTCACCTTAATGCTGTGTCCTGTGATTGCTATTCCTAGCTTTCTGACCTAAGCGTGGGTGCACATTTTTCAGGCAGTCCTACTAGCAATAAAGTGCCTACCTATTCATCAGAAATCTTGAATCCAATGTTCTTTAGGCGATTTGGTGTGGATATTATCCTGTTGACATACTCGTCCATGTTCTTGCACCTACCCTGTCGAGTGTTTACAAGTTTACAGTGTAATTCAACTTTTCTTGTAAGGCCATTATCTTCATATGTGCTCCATTATGTGTCCCAAACATTTTTTCTTGTCACAGCTTTCTTTATG
This sequence comes from Schistocerca serialis cubense, assembly GCF_023864345.2. NCBI lineage: Eukaryota > Metazoa > Arthropoda > Insecta > Orthoptera > Acrididae > Schistocerca > Schistocerca serialis. The sequence goes on along the minus strand of NC_064645.1, from coordinate 587,487,046 downwards.
TGTATGTAATTCACTGGATCAATCATTAATATCAACTTTGATTTTGCCTTTTGTCCCTTGTGTAGATAATTTTGCTCAGTGGGCTTCCAATAAATCGTTAAAATGTAAGGATGCTTCCACAGCAAATTTCCATGTAACATAGTTTTTACAACCCTAAGTCACTCTGTCTTTGGTATTTGTGCTGCACTCATTTTCACAATTACCTTTACTGGTAGTAAAGACTGCATTACATTATGCAAATTCCTGCACAAATGGCTCGTCCTGATAGCTTTCACCATACACTTTCAATACTATTCTGATGGTTACTTCCTTCTCTATGTCAGAATAGTTGTTCTGAGTGCATTCATTTACTGGTGGGTCCCTAACCTATTGGAACTAGTGTAGTGAAATAAGTAATTCTGAATACAATAATGCATGAATAAGGCAAGCTATATTTTAACATCCACAGCTACGTAGACCAGTGCATTGCAGTCTGTCATTAAAGAAATGCCACAGGGTAAACAAAACACAGCCATAGAGGTCTGTTACACTCCACGGAGTACACTTTGCCACATACACCACAACACATATGAGATATATTGGTCATATATCCTCAACACAAATATTTCAACAAGTGGGGATAGAACTCATTCAATTGTCATCACACACTGCAGGTTTGAATCTCAACCTGCATACAAATTTTCATTCATCACTTCAGTCTGCTTATATACAGGGTGATTATAAATAAAGTTAAACTTTCAAAACGCTGTAGAAATATCACCACTGGTCAGGATGATGTCAAATTGCAACAGAATGCTGTCGGAGAAGGCAGGAAAACATATGGTAGAAAAAAAATAGTGTTAAAATTGATCAATATATGGCACTGTATGTGTCAGAATATGTAAATGAAAACACCTGTTATGTGCATGATCCATTGAAGTTAGTATAAACACACCGGGTACATGCCTTTTCCTCCTTTCACATCTGTGGCATTCATCATGACTGTCTCAATGCAGGATCATGCTCTGCTTGTAAAGCTGTATTACAAGAATGATGACTGTGCACACATTACTCTGCAGAAGTTCCAGATACTGAACGGTTTGAGAAAAGGAGTTGGTCCAGTGACTGCCATGGGTCTGGAGGAAACAATTTGGAAATTCGAAAAGATGGGTTCTTTTGTTATGCAACCTGGTAGAGGAAGGAAACGAATTGATTCAATGTCAGTGGAAGCAGTGGCCACAGCAGTGCAGGAGGAGACGAGTGGTGGTGTTCAAATGTGTAGTGCACGGAAAATTGCCCGAACATTGGACATACCCGTGAGCATGGTGTGTAAAATCCTACGAAACAGCCCTCTTTGCTATCCATTCAAAATTACCCATGTGCATGAGCTGCTTCCTGTTGACCTGCCAGCAAGAGAGACCTTTGCTTTAGAATTTCTTGCTCACATGGAAGGGGACAATGATTGGGTGTGGAAGATTTTGTGGACAGGTGAAGCCCACTTCCACCTGATAGGATATGTCAGTACACAGAATTGTCAAATATGGGCAACGGAAAATCCACACACAAATCAATCAGTACCAGTTCATCCTGAAAATGTCACTGTGTGGTGTGGGTTTACAGCATCATTTATCATAGGGCCATATTTTTTCAAACAGGCAGGTGCTTCTGATCCTATTACCTGTACCATCACTGGTAAGCACTATGAGTGTCTTTTGTGCTACCACAACATTTCAGCTCTCCAACAGCGTGGATGTGTGAATGGCATCATTTTTATGCAAGATGGTGCACCTCCTCATATTGCAAATCCAGTTAAGCAGCTGTTGAAGTGCCATTTCAGAAATGCTAGAATTATCAACTACCATTTGCCTACAGCCTGGCCATCCTGCTTACCTGATCTTAATCTGTCCGACTTCTGGCTGTGGGACTATCTGAAAGGTATTGTGTTTAGTGTTCCAATTGAAAACTTAGCTGCATTGAAGGCAAGCATTGCACAACACATTCTGAATGTGACCCCAGAAACACTTCAATCAGTTGTGGAACATGCTGTTTCTTGATTTCAACTTGTTGCAGAAAACAGTGGACAGCATACTGAACATGTTTTGCACTAGTTACATGGAAATTAATAATCTGATTTGATTTTGATTGATGCTTTTTATGCAGTTTTGGCCTCACCACAGTTAGAAATTGATGTGATTGGCACTTCTTATATGGTTTTTGGCCTCAGGACAATTAAAAACCAGTGTGAGTGATGCTTTTTATGCAGTTTAGGCCTCAGGAGAATAAAAAACTGATTTTTCCCATCCAATGTGATATGACCTTGCCGTGATGGATAGGCTTATGTAACTAAGAGTATCACACCAGTACACCCATGCACATTGAGTAGTACAGTTTGTTTAACATCAAACATACACCTTACGCACTACTGTGTGATTCATTTGTCATTTGCAGTTGACTACTATTAAATTATGATGCTTACAGTGTCAACTACTGCTACATTCTGTAACTATTTATTTTTCTTCTGACGTATGTTTTCCCCTTTCCCAGTAATATTACATTGCTATTTGATGTCTTTCTGACCAGTGGTGTTATTTCTATGGCAGTTTGAAAGTTTAACTTTAATTTTAATCACCCTGTACATTATACATGTTTGAGACTTGAAAAGCTCTCGGGCACCATATAGTTTCATTTGATTCATTGTACTGCTTGCAGTAACGATGTGTTAGTAACTAATGTTCCAACCTAGAAAATTCACTGAATTTTAGTCCACATTCAGTTATTACTAACGGTAGTGGTGGGTTCCTTGATGAGTAATTGCAGGAGACCAGTTTGTTTCTGAGACACTGTACATTTAAAATGCATCATCTTCCAGGGTGTTATACTTTCTTTTTGTTTTACCACTTGGTATGAATCACATTTAATTTGTATTTTGTACAATAATAAACTGCATTAACTGAGTCTTCAGGACAGTGTTACAATGACTGATTACATATTTCACATCCTGACGTTTCTTCACATGAAGAGGACTCAGGCACATTGGAGCTATAACTCTCAACACTAGTATCCTTATCCAAAAAAATACTTGTGGTTGTATTCAAGAACAATTGGATCTGGCTCCTTACTAGCTTTATTGCACAGTTCACTTATCTGGGGAACTAGCTTGGCCAACCCCCTTTCTTTTTTATGTACAGTCCATGGCTTGTGCGTTATTTTACTTATGCCTAGTAGATGTATGTAGTTAATCTCATCACACAGGTTTTTTAGCTCAGAATGGTCATACTGAATTTCTTTATTTACATGTAACATTGTGGCAAATAATGTTGCCCTGGCATTTTCGTGATGTAAAAATGATACAGCACAACACTTCCATGTTAGCTTTTCATCTCATTTATATATATTGTTCTGAAATATATGGTGATAAGACGGCAGTTAATTATTTAGATATATATCATAACATAGGTCAGCAGATAACACAAGCTCTAAATAGCCTCACAAAATTAGAGACGTAGACATTCACACCTAAACAAGCTTGTAAATAATGTACTTCTGACCGTCATATTCATCGTAACTAAATATCATGTTGAACTAAGTATATGAATATTCTGCTTGGCATAGAAAATCACACAATGACTACTTGTTGTAGACTAATTAGGACCATAATTGCTCTTTTTGGTTGTTAGCAGCCAACTGGCTGACATAGAAATTTGTATACCGAATGATAGGCAATGATTGACTCTGGCTTTGTGCATGGTGTGAGACATAAACAGACATTACAAAATGTTAAAATACACAGCAATTAACATTTTGTATATTGACAGAAAGAGTAAAAAATACATAAACAAATTAGACACAGAAATAAATTATTTCTGTGACACTTTTAATTCACACAGATGACTGCTTATGCCACCTTTCTTTGTATATATTCAATATCCACAGTGATTCTTGTTGGGGATGGTCCCACACACTTGGGCAATATTACAAGATGAGACGCGAAAGTGATTTGTGAGCATATCTTATTTAGAATGTCTACATTTTCCCAGTATCCAACCAGTGAACCCAAGTCTGCCACCTGCCTTACCTAATATTGAGCCTATGTGACCATTTCACTCATATCCCTAGAAACTGTCAAACCCAGGTAATTGCATGAGTTGAGTGATTCCAGTCATGACTTATTGATGTTGTAGTCATAGGATATTATTTTTCTGCATTTTGTGGAGTGCACTGTTTTGCATTTCTGAACATTTAATGCAAGCTGCCTGTCCTTGCACCAGTATGAATCTTATCAAAAACTGACTGAATATTTGTGCAGTGTTTTTTCCAGACAGTACTCCTGCATAGGTAACTGCATCTGCTAAAAGTCTAAGATTGCTGTTAATATTGTCTGCCGCATCATATCATAACACATGAACAACAACAGCCCCAAGATATTTCAGTGTGGTACACCTGAAGTTATTTCCACGTCTGTCTGTAACTGTTTACCTAAGATAATACACTGTGATCTCCTACCGAGAAATACTCAGTCCACTCATAGATATTATTTGGTAACACAATGAAAAATATATTTTTTTTGTGTCAAATTCTCTTCTAAGTCAAGAAATGGTGCAACCACCTGACTATCACAATTACTGGCTTTTAAGAAGTCATGTGAGAAAAGCGCAAGTTAGGTTTCGCGTTATTGATATTTCCAGAAGCCATGTTGGTTGGTATGAAAGAGGCCATTCTGTTTAAGACACTTCATTATGTGTGAGCTCCAAATACGTTCTTTGTTTCTAGAACAAGTGGACATCAGTTGGATTTGACAGTGGTTAGTGGATTACTTCTGCTACTCTTCTTGTAGATGGGTGTCACCTTCACTTTTTTTCAATTACAGAGCACAGTTTTGTGTTCAAGTTATCTACAACATATATGGTAAAAGTAAGAGCTAATTCAGTCTGAATTCACCATATGTTCTGACAGGAGATCTAACAAACATTGAAGTCTTGCTTAATTTTACCAATTTCCACTGTTTCTCAACACTACTGACATTAATATTTAGATCACATCTATGTGCAGTGCATTAGAAGTAAACTGAGACAGTACAGTGTATTGCTTCAGAAAGGAACATTTGAAAATATAATTAAACATTACTGACTTTGCTTTTCTAGGCCTATGTATCCACAAATGCTTGGTCACCAACTTTGATGCTCCTGACAACCTTTACATTTGACCAGAATTTCTTGGGTCTTCTGAGAGACCTGTTGTATCTGTGAATGGAGGTACAACAAACAATACAATGTGTGACTGAGAAAAACAGTTTATTTCTCCACAAGTGAAGACAGAAAAAGAAATATACATAACTTCACTGACTGGGATGACTGCTGCAACATGGATGGCAAGTAGCAAAGTCCACAGGTAAATACAGAGACTGGAGTGCTGTACAGTTGAAATCCCAGGGAGTCCAGCATACAAAGCAGGGCAGAAGCCCACACAAGGTCAATCCGAGTCACATTGAGGCAACAGCAGTAGCATAGTCTAGGCCAAAACTGTCAGAATGTGGATCCATGCACACTTATAGACCATCGGCAGCATATGAATGTGCTTCCATCAGTGAGTATGCTTTGGCATGGTATAGACATGTAGCTATTTAGTGAGGGCATGCTGGCTGGTTTTGCTATGGTACCATGGAGACAACCATGTGCAGGCACTTTGCCTGCACTATCTGGCTGAGTGACACTGTGCATGAGAGAGCAACTGTTGGCCATAGACGGCATATTGTGTTACATGCAGTTGTGTGGCAGCAGGCACTGTGGTGCAGGCATTGATGACTCCACACTCCTCCTCCCCCCCCCCCCCCCCCCAAAAAAAATCTACCATTGATGGTGTACTGTGAGGCACCGTGGCAGTGAGAGGAGGTCCAGGTCTGAGGCAGATTGATGAGGTCAGACCAGGATCAGGGTCTGGACTTGGCTGACCTGTGTTCCAGCATTCACAAAAAATGGGAGAAAAGCTGGAGGCAGAATATGCCTTCTTCCCATCCTGGTGTGAGCAACCCCCGAAGTCATAGGTGAGTCCACGTCCATGGTTGTCTCAGTATATGATGGTGAAGAATAAAACAATTGTGGCTGCCATGGCAGGAGCTGCTGCGACCTCAGCAGTGGTGATGCCATAAACTGTAACGATGTTGAAACAGATGCAGTTTGAATTTGAGCCACTCTTCTGTGATGGCATTGAATCTGCAGAACAGTGTGGCTAATCTGTGTATGCTCCCATTGCCATCATCCTTACTGACATGTTGGACCAGGGCTTGCTGCAGGAGCTGTCAGACCTCCAATGGCAGTTTCATCATATCTATCAGTTGTGTTAATTGCATTGTCTTAAACTTAAGACCATGTAACAAAACAGATTCCTCTTTCTGGACGGTAGATACAGCAAAAAGGAATAAGTGACAAGGTAAGGCAAATTGCACAAAAGAAAGATAACCAAAAATAGAGCTCCTCCAAAACTTTAACATTGTCCACTCCTGAAACCAACAAAAATGCACTAAAGCACCCCCATAGAGGTGATGAGACTTGGAAATGGAAATTGAGTGCATGCCAGTGCCACTGCCACTGCCACTCTGCTGATATAGTTGTGGAGATGGCAATGCCACAGGACAAGGCAACCTAAACCAATACAAGAACCAGCCTCTGTCATCATTAATTTGTTGTATCCATGAGTGGTGGTACAATAAATAATAGAAAGCATGAGTAAGCAACACAGTTTACCTGTCCACATGTGAAAACAGAAAAAGAAATATACAAATATACGTAACTTCATTGGATGGACCAAGCACTGAAATGGGGATGGAGAGTACCAAAGTCCATGGCTAAATCTTGAGGTTGAGTTACTGTATAATAGAAATCCCAAAAAAGTCCAGAACTAAGTAGAATCAAAGTCCAGATGAGGTGGTTCTGAGTGGTGAGCCATCAAAGCAGCAGCAGTAGTGTAGCCAGGCTGAAACTGCCAGAGCATGGTGCCTCATATGGTTAAGGAGACCTGGTGGCATGTGAATATGTCCACTGAGAGTCAGTCTGCTTTGGCGTGGCACAACGTTATTGAAGTGGCGTTGGCTTGTAGCTGTTTGGGGTGGGTGTGGTGCCTGGTGTTGCTATGGTACAGTAGGGGCAACTATGAACAGTGTTTGCACATGTGCTATCTGGCTGAGTAGTGCTGCACATGAGTGGAAACTGCTGGCTGTGGTTTGCATGATATGTGATGTGCAGCTATGTGGCAGCAGGCGCAATGGTTCAGGCAATGATGACAATCAATTTTCAAATAAAATTCACCTGCAGTAGGCATTGAAGACTTCACATAATGACCTGTTGACAGGCAAGTGCATTTCACCCAGTATCTCTCTATCTATAACCTTAGTCTAGCTTTTACTGTAGATTCAGACAGTTTTTGGAAGTGGTTAATAACACAAGAAGTTGTTTACCACTGAAAATACAAATTATATGAAGAAGAGCTACATGATTCATCACACATTTGTTTAGAAAATATAAGGCTGTCAAAGATATGATGAACAAATTACAGAGGCAGACATTACAACAAAGATGTTGCACAGAGAACTTTATTCACAAACTTTCGATGTCTCATATTCAATAATGAGTCAAGAAGTGTATTACTTCATCCGAAATATACCTGCATAATTACAATGTCACCAAAATGAGATAAAACTGGCGTCATGTGAAATGTGAGCAACATTATTTCTTCCCACATAACATTTACAAATGGAACAGAAAAGGAGGGGATTTTACTGGGTGCCCATAGTTAAAATTCCAGTTTCAGAACACTGTAGAAAGAGAACCACTGATTAGAATTACATAAAATTTGAACAGAATATTATTGACATGGGGAAATGTCACAGAACAAAAAAAGATTAATTAAAACTTGACCAGTACATTACACTGTGAGTGTCTTCACATAAATGGATTTAGTTATAAATGACAGATGAATCACAATATGATAGCTTTAGTCTGAGTCACACATTACACATTATGCTACCTTATTTTAAGTATTAACTGTTTTTGTCTTACTTGTCACTTCTCCTTCCGTGTGTTTTTGCTTTTAGGAAGCTTTAATTGTCGAGTGCTAGTAATAGTGTTCCATAGATTACGTGTTTGTTTTGAATACAGTCAGAGAGTCCCTTTAGTCAACCACAGTGCCAGTAGTGCTAGTGTTTGTTTTCAATACAGTCCAGAGACAGGTAGTGCTATTTTCATTGTTTTCTACAAGAAGTGGCTAGAAACCACAGTTTAGTCAACAATCAGCTGCTTTTAGTGAATTAGCAGTCTAGTTAAAAGTTGATTAACTCTCTACAGTAAATTGATTTCTTAGGATGGATAGGATGTGTGACTGCTGTGTACGGACGCAGGAGGAGCTGGCCATTGTTCGCGAACAGCTGAGCGTGTTGATGGCCGCGGTCAGCCGTCTTCAGGCTGCTGCCTCAGAGGGTAGCGGCAGTGGGGAGTCTGGTGCGTTGCGTGGTACACCCCAGGTGTTACATGCTTCACCCACTGTCCCTGCTGTCGAGACATCTTCGCGGGTACCGGGCGCGATTGGGCCATCCTCTCACCAAGGGTAGTGGCGGGTTCAGCGGCGTTCGCGGCGCACGAGGCAGAGGGTCAATGTGGAGGCTTGCCATGTGGCATCGCCCGCTCTTCCTGTGAGTAGACATGTGGCCGCTCCTTCAGCAAGGTCCGAGCAGGCACACGGGGGGAGGGGTTTATTAGTTACTGGGAGCTCCAACGTTAGGCGGGTGATGGAGCACCTTAGGGAAATAACAGAAAGGTCAAGGAAGAAGGCCAGTGTTCACTCTGTCTGCTTGCAGGGGGGTCTCATCCGAGATGTGGAGGAGGCCCTGCTGGCAGCAATAGAGAACACTGGGTGCACCCGACTGCAAATTGTTGCTCATATCGGCACCAATGACTCCTGCCGTCTGGGTTCAGAGGTCATCCTCTGTTCGTACAGGCAGTTGGTGGAATTAGTGAAGGCGGAAAGCCTCTTTCGCGGGGTGGAATCAGAGCTAACTATTTGTAGTATCGTTCCCAGAACCGATCGCGGTCCTCTGGTTTGGAGCCAAGTGGAAGGCTTAAACCAGAGGCTCAAACGATTCTGCGGAGATCTGGGGTGCAAATTTCTTGACCTCCGCTATCGGGTGGAGAAATGTAGGGTCCCCCTGAATAGGTCAGGCATGCACTACATGCCGGAAGTGGCTACAAGGGTAGCGGAGTACATGTGGAGTGCACATGTGGGTTTTTAGGTTAGACAGTTCCCTCCCTAGGCCCGACAAGACGCCTCCTGACATGCGGCAAGGTAGGAGTAGGCAAAATGCAACAGGGAATAACAATATTAATGTTCTAATAGTAAACTGCAGGAGCATCTATAGAAAGGTCCCAGGACTGCTCTCATTAATAAATGGTCACAACGCCCATATAGTATTAGGGACAGAAAGTTGGCTGAAACCAAACGTTAACAGTAATAAAATCTTAAACTCAGATAGGAATGTATACCGCAGAGACAGGCTGGACAGTGAAGGAGGAGGCGTGTTTATAGTGATAAGAAGTGCAATTGTATCGAAGGAAATTTACGGAGATCCGAAATGTGAAATAATTTGGGTGAAGGTCACAGTTAAAGCAGGCTCAGACATGGTAATTGGATGTCTCTATAGGTCCCCTGGCTCAGCAGCTGTTGTGGCTGAGCACCTGAAGGATAATTTGGAAAATATTTCGAGTAGATTTCCCCACCATGTTATAGTTCTGGGTGGAGAATTTAATTTGCCGGATATAGACTGGGAGACTCAAACATTCATAACGGGTGGCAGGGACAAAGAATCCAGTGAAATTTTTTTAAGTGCTTTATCTGAAAACTACCTTGAGCAGTTAAACAGAGAACTGACTCATGGCGATAATATATTAGACCTTGTTCTGACAAACAGACCCAAACTATTTGAACCAGTTAATGCAGAACAGGGAATCAGCGATCATAAAGCGGTTACTGCATCGATGATTTCAGCCGTAAATAGAAATATTAAAAAAGGTAGGAAGATTTTTCTGTTTAGCGAAAGTAATAAAAAGCAGATTACAGAGTACAAAAGTGTTGAGGATCAGTGGACAAAGTTCAAAACCATCATACAATATGCATTAGATGAGTATTTATTTATTTATTTTTATTTATTTATTTCTTGTTCCGTAGATCCAGTTAGTGAGTCAATCACAAGGATATGGAACGTGTCAAATTGTACAGGTTTCAATTTAAACTTACAATAAATACAAGGGCAATTCAATGGCAAATTGTACATTGTTTATGTAAGACATACTATAAATACAGTAACAGATACAATGTCAGTTAGATAACATAACTACCATTTGACAGAAAAAGGAGTTTTAAATAAAGGTTAAAGATAAGAGCACAAAGTTAAATCAGATATTAGGCCTACAAGAGTAAATACATGTACAGCCAATCTGTTGTTACAAAAAGTGCGCTAATGCCCAAATGCACAATAAAATCAATTGAACTACTTCTAGACACAATAAGTTTAGTGATGGTATACATTTTCTTTCAGGTATTCATCCACAGTATAATAAGATTTCTCTGTCAGGTAATCTTTGAGAACTTGTTTAAATTTTGGCAGTTCTGTATGATCACATTTGATATGTAGTGGTAGAGCATTGAACAGCTTAATGCTGGAGTAGTAAACTCCTTTTTGTACCAGAGTGAGACGTTTCATTTCTAAATGTAGATTGTTTTTGTTTCTGGTGTTATAACCATGGAATTTACTGTTGTCTTGGTAGATGGAATAATTTTTGCACACAAAGGTCAGCAAGGAAAAAATATACTGTGAGGCAGTTGTTAGGATACCTATCTTCCGAAACAAGTGCCTGCAAGAGTGTCTTTGATGGACCCCACACATTATTCTGATTGCTTTTTTTTGGATGGTGAAAACTTTTTTTGCAAGTGGTTGGTTCCCCCAGAATATGATAGCATATGACATCAATGAGTGGAAGTAGCCAAAGTAGTCAACCTTAATAGTGTCAACTTCAGCCACTGAAGAAATTACCCGTAATGCAAATGTTGCCGAGCTAAGTTTTTTTACATAGATGAAGAATGTGAACTGACCAATTACATTTACTGTCTATGTAAGCACACAGGAATTTTGTGTCTTCAACTTTCTGTATTGGTTGATCTCTACATTTTATGTTAATTTCATCGGGATTACTTTGTGATGTATGGAACCTCATATAATGAGTTTTATCTGCATTGAGCGAGAGACCATTTGAGGAGAACCAATTTAAGATGTCATTAAAAACAGTATTTGTAGTTTTTTCAAGATCATGATCAATCAAATCGTCAATTAGAATTGTGGTATCATCGGCAAACAGGGTAAATTTGCTGTTTGTCTCAGAACAAAGAGGAAGATCATTAATAAAGATGAGGAAAAGCAGTGGGCCCAAAACGGAGCCTTGAGGCACACCACACATTATCGTGCCCCATTCAGACGAGGCAGGTTCTCCAGAAGAGCCATTTAGCATTACAGTCTGCTTCCGATCCTGTAGATATGATTGTAGCCACAAGCCAACAGTACCACCTAAACCATAGTATTCTGCCTTTTTCCAAAGAATTTGGTGGTTTACACAGTCAAAGGCTTTCGTAAGATCACAAAAAATACCCACTGGAGACATTTTTTTGTTAATGGCTTCCAAAACTTGGTTGCTGAAAGAGAATATTGCCTGTTCAGTACAAAGACCGGCACGAAAACCAAACTGATTTTTGCTTAAGATACTGTGGAAGTTGAGATGGTCTACAATCCTCCTGTGCATGAGTTTTTCTAGAATTTTAGAGTAGGTAGTTAATAGGGATATTGGGCGATAGTTTGTAACAATGCTTTTATCCCCTTTTTTAAAGAGAGGAATCACTACAGTCAACTTAAGTCTGTCAGGGACAATCCCATCTTGTAGGGATGCATTGTATATGTTGCATAAGACAGGACCAACAAATTTATAACAGTGTTTCAGTATTTTACTAGAAATATTGTCCACACCAGCAGAATTTTTATTTTTTAATGATCTAATTACTCTTATGACTTCGCTTACAGTAACTGGTGGTAAGGATAACTGTGGGATTCTGTTGCTAATAGCTTTCTGTAGGAGGGACAATGATTCTTCCATAGAACCATTACAGCCTGTCTTCTCTGCTGCTCTCAAAAAGTGGTTATTAAATATTTCTGCAACCAACTCAGGTTTCTTTATGATACTGTCCCCTGTATTAATCTCTACCTGAGACATGTTCCCTGTTGTCCTGCCAGTTTCCCTCTTTATTACATTCCATATAGTTTTAATTTTATTTTCTGAGCTTTCAATTTCTGATTTTATGCACATACTTTTAGATTTATTTATAACCTTCTTGAGAATGCTAGAGTAAAGTTTGTAGTGTTGTCGTTTCTTTGGATCATTACAAATCCTGAGAGAACTGTATAACATCCTCTTTGTTCTACAAGATGTTATTATCCCTGTAGTGATCCAAAACTTCTTGGCATTGCCTATATGACTATTTCTAACTACTTTTTTGGGAAAGATGGACTCAAATACAGACATGAATTCATTTAAAAATGAATTGTACTTTTTGTTTACATCTGTTTCCCTATAAACTCGGCTCCAGTCTATCTCTTTTAGGCTATCGTTGAATTTTTTAAGGCCCTGTTCATTTATTATTCTAAAAGATTTCCAAGAATGCTCGGAACTGTTGCACACACTGATGTAATTGAGCCTAAGCAATTGACCACCATGATCAGAAAGGCCAAGGATTGGATGTACAGTGATCTCATTGCATTTAGACTTATCTATAAATATATGATCTATCAGACTTTTACTGTTAACGGTAATCCTAGTTGGGAAATCTACTATTGCCATCAGATTATAAGACTCTATTAAATGTACTAAATCAGCTTTACTATTGCTCTCATTTAGGAAATCAACATTAAAGTCACCAGTAATTATCAAGTTCTTGGACTTTGAGTACAGTATGGATAATAAAGAATCTAAGTGCTTAAGAAATACATTCAAATTCCCTGAGGGAGATCTATACAGTGCTAACACTACAGCCGTGAAGTCATTTACAGTAATCTCAATACCACATACTTCAATTTGTTGCTCTATACAATGGCTCTTTAAATCTAATGCATTGTAAGATATGTTGTTTTTTACATAAATTACCACTCCACCTTTTTCCATGATGGTTCTAGAGTAATGCGCTGCCTCACAGTAACCACTTAGCTGTAACCTTCCAATATCTTTCACATGATGTTCACTAAAACATAATACATCAGTATCTTTTATTCCTTGTGGTTCCTCTAACAGAACAGTAATGTCATTTAGTTTATTACCAAGTCCTCCCACATTTTGGTGAAAAATCGTCATTTCTTTGGAATTAGAAACAGATCTAAACTTTTGCCTAAAAATTATCGGTAGCTACAGACACAGTACGTTCATTACTAACAATTTCCTGAAACATTTGAGTTTGAAACCGAGTCTGACTTGATGGTTGGAGCCATTCAAGTGCGATTGGTTCCAACTTTGGGGTACATTTGTGGACTTCTTCCAATATTTTTGTTTTTAAGAGGGTACCTAATGCTTTTTTTCCTGATCTGTTCAGGTGCATACCGTGTCTTGTAAATAATTCTCGTCCAAAACTGCTTACATCTACAACACAAGTATTTTTAAAATGCTTACACAACTTTGCTAACTTAGAGTTTGTTTGTGAGATAGCCTCATTTACACAGGACTGTGGAATTAAGTCATGTCTCTTTGGAATGTTCACAACAAATATCTTAGACTGATGAAGCGCCAATATTTTCTTCCTGAGTGACTGTATGGCATCATTCCCTTCGTTGCAGGCAACGTTGTTTGAGCCACCTATTAAGATCACACACTCGTTTTTTACTTTTTCAGGATCACACCCCGCTACAACTTCTTGAAGTTTAGCACCTGGCTTCACAATTCCACAAACATCGGCAGCATTAAAACTGCTTTTCATTATATCAGCCATGCCTCTACCATGACTATCAGCGAAAATGTGAGAACGATTTGTTGATGTTTCACTCACAGCAGACTGGATCACACCACTGCCACTTTCATTGCTGTTAACTGAACGTTGTGGCTTTGGAAGATCAAACCTAACCTTCTTCCGATAGTTTATCGGCACACTCTTCTTATGATTGCTTTCACTTTCAGTGAGACTATTACTAGAAAAAAGTACATAAAAATTGTTTACATTCTCAAACCTCAAAACATTTGCTGTACACGAATTTTTAGTGCCGATTGTTTGACGCTTGTTGTGTACTACCTCCCATTCTGATGATTTATCAGCGTCATTTTGCACCAATGTTGCCATGTTTTCACGAAAGTTTTTGTCCTTCTGTCTGTCTTGAAGCAATTGATCCATGTTTCGCTTCGACTTCAGTTCCATATTTTCGGACTTCAGGCTGTCGATTTCTATTCTTAGACTGCTGATTACACATTGTAAACTAGCAATACGCTCATTACACTTTAATAATTCACTTTTGCAACTTACACACGAATTTTTAACGGCTTCACTGTAACTTATTTTTGGAGTAAAATCGCGGATATCTACACACGCCGCCATCTTAGAGTATGTGCCAAGCAAGACCATAAGAGATGGAAAAGAGCCACCGTGGAACAACAACCGAGATAGAAAACTGCTGCAGAAGCAAAGAGACCTTCACAGCAAACTTGAACATAGCCAAAGCCTTGCAGACAAACAAAAATTATGCAAAGCGAAATGTAGTGTGAGGAGGGCTATGCAAGAGGCATTCAATGAATTCAAAAGTAAAATTCTATGTACTGACTTGGCACAAAATCCTAAGAAATTTTGATCTTATGTCAAAATGGTAGGTGGCTTTTTGCAGATGATGCTCTGGTGTATCGAGATGTTGTAACAGTGGAAAATTGTACTGAAATGCAAGAGGATCTGCAGCAAATTGACGCATGGTGCAGGGAATGGCAACTGAATCTCAATGTAGACGAGTGTAATGTGCTGCAAATACATAGAAAGATAGATCCCTTAATCATTTAGCTACAAAATAGCAGGTCAGCAACTGGGAGTTGTTAATTCCATAAATTATCTGGGAGTACACATTAGGAGTGATTTAAAATGGAATGATCATATAAAGTTGATCGTCGGTAAAGCAGATGCCAGACTGAGATTCATTGGAAGAATCCTAAGGAAATGCAATCCGAAAACAAAGGAAGTAGGTTACAGTACGCTTGTTTGCCCACTGCTTGAATACTACTCAGCAGTGTGGGATCCGTACCAGATAGAGCTGATAGAACAGATAGAGAAGATCCAGCGGAGAGCAGCGCACTTCGTTACAGGATCATTTAGTAATCGCAAAAGCATTACGGAGATGACAGATAAACTCCAGTGGAAGACTCTGCAGGAGAGACGCTCAGTAGCTCGGTACGGGCTTTTGTTAAAGTTTCAAGAACATACCTTCACCGAAGAGTCAAGCAGTATATTGCTCCCTCCTACGTATATCTCGCGAAGAGACCATGAGGATAAAATCAGAGAGATTAGAGCCCACACAGAAGCATACCGACAATCCTTCTTTCCATGAACAATACGAGACTGGAATAGAAGGGAGAATCGATAGAGGTACTCAGGGTACCCTCCGCCACACACCGTCAGGTAGCTTGTGGAGTATGGATGTAGATGTAGATGTAGATGTATGCATTCATTGTGCATGACTGCATCCATCAACAATTGTGGCACTGTTAGTTAGGTAGGCCTGTCCTCCACAGCAAGCTCATACCTCATTGGGTCAGTTTCTAATTGTCCTGAGGTTTCTAATTATCATGAGATAATGCATTCAGATGGTCCCAAATGATGTTTTATAATTATTCTGCTACACTGTCACCATACTTACATATTTAATCAACAAGTCATTTTTGTTATGACACTCACATAATTTTATATTTGTCTTAACATGAGTCACAGTGTGAGACCTTCCACCATGTTCAATAGCAAAATTTGATTTCCACTATGTACTTTCTACAGTTTCTCCAATGCCAGCCATAGAAGCAAACTTACTTTTTGTGCTGATGTGAAAATTACTCTTTAGCTGTGGCATAATGAAACAGTGAACATGAATCAGCACTACCAACAGTGCAACAGAACAAATTGTTCAAGCAGCACTTCTTAGTGTATTACTTAAGAGGACTGATCTGTGAATATGAGGAAAAACCTTGGAAAAATTGTTAGTTTTCTGAACTGTGTAACTCAAAGTGTAAGATCTGCTAGCCCATATAGTGCTTACCATCTTTTAAGACACCTTTTGGGAACATTTTTACATATGAACCACAGCTTTAGTTCTCACACTTTTCCTTAATTGTATTTTTCTGTTGCAATGAAATAAACCGTGCTAATTATTTATGTACATCTACATTTACATCTACATGGATACTCTGTAAATCACATTTAAGTGCCTGGCAGAGGGCCCATCGAACCACCTTCACAATTCTCTATTATTCCAATCTCGTATAGCGTGCGGAAATAATGAACACCTATATCGTTCTGTACAAGCTCTGATTTCCCTTACTTTATCATGGTGATTGTTCCTCCCTATGTAGGTTGGTGTCAACAAAATATTTTTGCATTTGGAGGAGAAAGTTGGTGATTGGAATTTCGTGAGAAGCTTCCGTCCCAACAAAAAACGCCTTTCTTTTAATAATGTCCAGCCCAAATCCTGTATCATTTCTGTGACATTCCCTCCCATATTTTGTGATAATACAAAATGTGCTGCCTTTCTATTAACTTGTTCCATGTACTCCACCAGTCCTATCTGGTAAGGATCCCACACCACGCAGCAGTATTATAAAAGAGGACAGATAAGTGTAGTGTAGACAGTCTCCTTAGTAGGTCTGTTACATTTTCTAAATGTCCTGCCAATGAAATGCAGTCTTTGGTTAGCCTTCCCCACAACATTTTCTATGTGTTCCTTCCAATGTAAGTTGTTCATAATTGCAATACGTAGGCATTTAGTTGAATTTATGGCTTTTAGATTAGACTGATTTATTGTGGAACTGAAGTCTAATGAGTTCCTTTCAGCACTCATGTGGATGACCTCACACATTTCATTATTTAGGGTCAACTGCCACTTTTTGCACCATTCAGAAATCTTTTCTAAATCATTTTGCAGTTTGTTTTGAACTTCTAATGACCTTGTTGATGTTGTTGTTGTGGTCTTCAGTCCTGAGACTGGTTTGATGCAGATCTCCATGCTACTCTATCCTGTGCAACCTTCTTCATCCCCCAGTACCTACTGCAATCTACATCCTTCCGAATCTGCTTAGTGTATTCATCTCTTGGTCTCCCTCTACAATTTTTACCCTCCACGCTGCCCTCCAATACTAAATTGGTGATCCCTTGATGCCTCAGAACATGTCCTACCAACCGATCCCGTCTTCTGGTCAAGTTGTGCCACAAACTTCTCTTCTCCCCAATCCTATTCAATACTTCCTCATTAGTTATGTGATCTACCATCTAATCTTCAGCATTCTTCTGTAGCACCAAATTTTAAATGCTTCTATTCTCTTCTTGTCCAAACTATTTATCGTCCATGTTTCACTTCCATACATGGTTACACTCCATACAAATACTTTCAGAAATGACTTCCTGACACTTAAATCTATACTCGATGTTAACAAATTTCTCTTCTTCAGAAACGCTTTCCTTGCCATTGCCAGTCTGCATTTTATATCCTCTCTAATTTGACCATCATCAGTTATTTTGCTCCCCAAATAGCAAAACTCCTTTACTACTTTAAGTGTCTCATTTCCTAATGTAGTTCCCTCAGCATCACCTGACTTAATTCGACTACATTCCATTATCCTCGTTTTGCTTTTGTTGATGTTCATCTTATATCCTCCTTTCAAGACACTGTCCATTCCATTCAACTGCTCTTCCAAGTCCTTTGCTGTCTCTGACAGAATTACAATGTCATCGGCGAACCTCAAAGTTTTTATTTCTTCTCCATGGATTTTAATACCTACTCCGAATTTTTCTTTTTGTTTCCTTCAGTGCTTGGTCAATATGCAGATTGAATAACAGCGGGGAGAGACTACAACCCCGTCTTACTCCCTTCCCAACCACTGCTTCCCTTTCATGTCCCTCGACTCTTATAACTGCCATTTGGTTTCTGTACAAATTGTAAATAGCCTTTCGCTCCCTGTATTTTACCCCTGCCACCTTTAGAATTTGAAAGAGAGTATTCCAGTCAACACTGTCAAAAGCTTTCTCTAAGTCTACAAATGCTAGAAACGTAGGTTTGCCTTTCCTTAATCTTTCTTCTAAGATAAGTCGTAGGGTCAGTACTGCCTCATGTGTTCCAGTGTTTCTACGGAATCCAAACTGATCTTCCCCGAGGTTGGCTTCTACTAGTTTTTCCATTCGTCTGTAAAGAATTCGTGTTAGTATTTTGCAGCTGTGACTTATTAAACTGATAGTTTGGTAATTTTCACATCTGTCAACACCTGCTTACTTTGGGATTGGAATTATTATATTCTTCTTGAAGTCTGAGGGTATTTCGCCTGTTTCATACATCTTGCTCACTAGATGGTAGAGTTTTGTCAGGACTGGCTCTCCCAAGGCCGTCAGTAGTTCCAATGGAATTTTGTCTACTCCGGGGGCCTTGTTTCGACTCAGGTCTTTCAGTGCTCTGTCAAACTCTTCACGCAGTATCGTATCTCCCATCTCATCTTCATCTACATCCTCTTCCATTTCCATAATATTGTCCTCAAGCGCATCGCCCTTCTATAGGCCCTCTATATACTCCTTCCACCTTTCTGCTATCCCTTCTTTGCTTAGAACTGGGTTTCCATCTGCGCTCTTGATATTCATGCAAGTCGTTCTCTTATCTCCAAAGGTCTCTTTAATTTTCCTGTAGGCAGTATCTATCTTACCCCTAGTGAGATAACCCTCTACATCCTTACATTTGTCCCATAGCTATCCCTGCTTAGCCATTTTGCACTTCCTGTCGATCTCATTTTTGAGACGTTTGTATTCCTTTTTGCCTGCTTCATTTACCGCATTTTTATATTTTCTCCTTTCATCAATTAAATTCAATATTTCTTCTGTCACCCAAGGATTTCTACTAGCCCTCGTCTTTTTACCTACTTGATCCTCTGCTGCCTTCACTGCTTCATCCCTCAAAGCTACCCATTCTTCTTCTACTGTATTTCTTTCCCCCATTCCTGTCAATTGTTCCCTTAAGCTCTCCCTGAAACTCTGTACAACCTGTGGTTCTTTCAGTTTATCCAGGTCCCATGTCCTTAAATTCCCACCTTTTTGCAGTTTCTTCAGTTTTAATCTACAGGTCATAACTAATACATTGTGGTCAGAGTCCACATCAGCCCCTGGAAATGTCTTACAATTTAAAACCTGGTTCCTAAATATCTGTCTTACCATTATGTAATCTATCTGATACCTTTTAGTATCTCCAGGGTTCTTCCATGTATACAACCTTCTTTCATGATTCTCAAACCAAGTGTTAGCTATGATTATGTTGTGCTCTGTGCAAAATTCTACCAGGCGGCTTCCTCTTTCATTTCTTAGCCCCAATCCATATTCACCGACTATGTTTCCTTCTCTCCCTTTTCCTACACTCGAATTCCAGTCACCCATGACTATTAAATTTTCATCTCCCTTCACTATCTGAATAATTTCTTTTATTTCATCATACATTTCTTCAATTTCTTCGTCATCTGCAGAGCTAGTTGGCATATAAACTTGTACTACTGTAGTAGGTGTGGGCTTCGTATCTATCTTGGCCACAATAATGCGTTCACTATGCTGTTTGTAGTAGCTTACCCGCATTCCTATTTTCCTATTCATTATTAAACCTACTCCTGCATTACCCCTATTTGATTTTGTGTTTATAACCCTGTAGTCACCTGACCAGAAGTCTTGTTCCTCCTGCCACCGAACTCATTAGTCGATAAATGACAGTGTCTTCTACAAACAACTGAAGACGGCTGCTCAGATTGTCTCTCAAATCATTTACATAGATACTGACCACCAAGGAGCCTATAACGCTACCTTGGGAGCACCAGAAATCACTTCTGGTTTACTCAATGACTTTCCACCAATTACTATGAACTGTGACCTATCTGACAGGAAATCACAAATCAAGTCACATAACTTAGACAATATTCCATAAGCACACAATTTCACTACAAGCTGCTTGTGTGGTACCGTGTCAAAACCCTTCTGGAAATCCAGAAGTATGGAATCGATCTGAAATCCCTTGACAATAGCACTCAGCACTTCATGTGAATAAAGAGCTGGTTGGGTTTCACAAGAACAATGTTTTCTAAACCCATGTTGACTGTGTGTCAATAGACCATTTTCCTTGAGGTAATTCATAATGTTCAAACACAATATATGTTCCAAAATCATGCTGTATATCGATATTAGTAGTATGACCTGTAATTTAGTGGACTACTACCACTACCTTTCTTGAATATTGGTGTGACCTGTGCAACTTCCCAGTCTTCGGGTACAAATCTTTCGTCGAGCGAACAGTTGTATATGATTGTTAAGTATGGAGCTAATGCATCAGCATACTCTGAAAGGAACCTCATTGGTATACAGTCTGGACCAGAAGTCTTGCTTTTATTAAGTGATTTAAGTTGCTTAAATACTCCGAGGATAATTACTTCTAGGTTACTCATGTTGGCAGCTGTTCTCAATTCGAATTCTGGAAAATTTACTTTGTCTTCTTCTGTGAAGGCATTTTGGAAGGCTGTGTTTAGTAACTCTGCTTTGGCAGCACTGTATTCGATAGTATCTCCATTGCTATCACACAGACAAGGCATTGATTGTTTCTTGCCACTAACATCCTTCACATATGACCAGAATCTCTTTGGATTTTCTGCCAGGTTTCGAGACAAAGTCTTGGGGATTTTGTATCTATTTGAATTTGGAATGTTTGTTTCGTTTTTTCTGCAACACTGTTCTAATCCATTTTGTGTACCAAGGAGGATGAGCTCCATCGTTTGTTAATTTATTTGGTATAAATCTCTCAATTTCTGCTGATACTATTTCTTTGAATCCAAGCCACATCTGGTCTACACTTATATTATAAATTTGGAATGAGTGGAGATTGTCTCTCAGGAAGGCATCAAGTGAATTTTTATCTGCTTTTTTGAATAGTTATATTTTTCGTTTGTTTTACGAGGATTTGGGGATTACGATATTCAATCTCGCTATGACAATCCAGTGTTCACTAATCCCTGAATCGGTTTTGGTGCTCATTATTAACTCAGGATTATTTGTTGCTAAGAGGTTAAGTATGTTTTCACAACCATTTAATATTCTCATGGGTTCATGAACTGACTGCTCGAAATAATTTTCAGAGAATGCATTTAGCACAAATTTGGATGATATTTTATGCATACCTCTAGAACTGAACATGTATTTTCACCAACATATTGAGAGTAAATTAAAGTCACCACCAACTATTATCATATGAGTCGGGTATGTGTTTGAAATCAAACTCAAGCTTTCTTTGAACCTTTGAGCAACTGTCTCATCTGAATTGAGAGGTCGGTAAAAGGATCCAATTACTATTTTATTCAGGTTTCCAACAATGACCTCTGCTCATACTAACTCACAGGAACTATCTACTTCAATTTCGTGACAAGTTAAACTACTTCTGACAGCAGCAAACACGCAACCGCCAACCGTGTTTAGCCTATCCTTTCGGAACTCTGTTAGGTTCTTCCCAAAAATTTTGGCTGAGCTTACATCTGGCTTTAGCCAGCTTTCAGTGCCTCTAATGATTTGAGCATCAGTGCTTTCTGTTAGCGGTTGGAGCTCTGGTACTTTCCCAACACAGTTATGACAATTTAAAACTGTTATACCAATGGTTCCTGTATCTATGTACTTCCTGTGTTCAGCCTGCACCCTTTGTGACTGAAGCCCTTCTTGTGTTTCCCCGAGACCCTCAAACCTAAAAAACCACCCAGTCCATGCCACACAGCCTCTGCTACCCGTGTAGCCACCTCTTGTGTATAGTGGACACCTGTACATGTACATGTACATCATAGGTACACATTACTCAAAATACAAACAAAGTAGAAGGTTTATTTTTTCCTGTATGTTCTTTATACTATTATCTTTAAAGGAGACTATTGAAAAGATGGCGCTGTCATAAAGTGCACTACAAAAAAAAAATTTAAGTATGATTATCAAAAATTTTGGAAATGAATTAAGTGTTTCACTTCAAAAAAGCATTTTATTTTTAAAGTTAAGTCATAAGAGTAGTCTACTTTTTAGTTAAGTATTTTTTAAGACAGTATACAAAATTTCACTCTCTATCTTTAATAGTTTTTATCCAAAGTGTACCAGAAAATGAAATAATTTAACTTTCAGGAAATTCAAGTTAAAGGTAAAACTTGCTTTTTCTAATAAACCTGCATGGCACTAACACATCCCAGGTCCATATTCATCTTGTTTCCTGTACTTCTCTTCCTCCTTTCTCTTTTTTTGACTTCTTCTCACTCTTGCTTCTTTGGTGGCTTACAACACTGATTTTTCTGCTTCAAAGAGTGTCCTTCGGTCAATGGCTATTGGAACTCTATGCGTATTTAGTCCACCAGGCACTCCCATCAGATCTACAACATTAAGCCTTAACACTGCACCATCATTGAAACACAGAACAGCATCTAGCATACCTATTCTGGAGGTATTTACTCCTACTAGAACAGTTTTTGATATCCATTCCCATATAAAATTGTTGAAACTTTTGTTTGCATTTTGAGTCCTCTCATGTAAACATGTCTCTAATAATCTTGTTCACTAAGATCCCTATATATAGGTTTTATAACTGCCATCATAGCTGTGGTGTCACCGCCAGACACCACACTTGCTAGGTGGTAGCTTTAAATCGGCCGCGGTCCATTAGTACATGTCGGACCCGCATGTCGCCACTGTCAGTGATCGCAGACCGAGCGCCACCACAAGGCAGGTCTCGAGATACGGACTAGCACTTGCCCCAGTTGTGCGGACGACTTTGCTAGCAACTACACTGATGAAGCCTCGCTCCTTTGCCGAGCAGATAGTTAGAATAGCCCTAGGCTAAGTCCATGGCTACGACCTAGCAAGGCGCCATTAGCCTTACATAGCAATTGATACTTATCGTATAAAGCACGTCTCATGAAGAACGATGTATACAACAAGGATGGATTAAAGTTAAGTATTCCAAAAGCTACGTACTTTTCTTTATAGCATTCATTACGTATCCTGTTTCAGACCTCACGCCATCCTTCGTGTGTTTATAGCATGCATTGCGGTCCCCTCAAATCACACTGTGTCAGCACTTCTGTCGACACATCATATGGCGACGAGTCAAAAAAGGGTCTTGTTCTTTCTACTTGCTTACATTTGCTTGTTCCATGGCTTCTCCAGATGTACTGTCCGAATTTTATCGCTTGCAGAATCAGCAGACGCAGGCGTTATTGGATGCCCTTGGACAGCTCGTCCAGGGTCAACGTGCGATGCAAAACGATGCCGCAGCCGCCGCTTCACCGCTACCGCAGCCACAACATGCTGTTGCACCCCCATTCCGGCCATTTAACCCAGCTGTGGAAAGCTGGACGGAGTGGTCACGCCAATTTGGATTTCATCTCGCCGCCTACAGAATTCAAGGTAACGAGCGGCAGCCTCACTTATTGTCTTGTGTCGGCGTGCACACGTACCGTGTGATAGTGAAATTATTTCCCCGACGCGGCGTAGCAGCTCTGTCCTACGAAGAAATTTTGTCTGCTTTAGATGCCTATTTCAAGGAAACAGTTAATGTAGTTGCAAAAAGGTATACGTTCTTTCGTACAAAACGTACGGCCGGTCAAACTAATCGGGAGTGGGTTGCAACTTTGCAATGCCTTACAAGGGATTGTGCTTTTGAGTGTGAATGTAGACTCCCTTATTCAGATACTATGGTACGTGATGCACTTGCACAGAACGTTTCCGATGTTCGTCTATGGGAACAGATTTTGAAACTAGTTAATCCCTCCCATCAACAAGTGATGGACATATTGGATAGGCAAGACACACTTGACTTTGCTCAGGAATCATTTGAAACTTTGCCCGCTGTGTGTCATGTTAACCGGCCCGCCGGGCGAGCTGCATGGAACTGTAAACAGCCCTCGCGCACGTCCGCGCAGCTGCCGCCCAGCTATCAATCGCATGTCCCGCGGCAGAAAGCAAATGCAGTGCTCAAATCATGCCCGCGGTGTGCTACTAGACATTCGTGTGAGAATTGCCCATCACGCCAAGCTATTTGCTTTTTCTGTAATAAAAAAGGACATGTTCAGAGTGTTTGCCAGAAAAAGCTCAGATCGGACACTCTCAACGATTCCAGGCCCTTTGCTTCGCGCCAGAATCGAACCAAGAATACTCAGGCTCGTGAACCTTCACCCATGGACATTCATGTAGTTAATTCCACTCCGCCCAGTGCCACTCTTTCTAACAGTGTCTGTGTGCGTCCCACAAAAAGTGTGCGTCGACGTCGCTGGAAATCACGTCGATTAGCAAGTGATTCTGTACCAGTGTCTGTTCAAATTGCACGCGACAGTCGCTCTTGTCGTCAGCAGGACAATAAACTTTTTGTAGACTTGGACATTAATGGCAACGTGATCCCATTCCAGCTCGATACCGGAGCTGCGGTTTCTCTGATCACTAAAGACAC
Organism: Schistocerca serialis cubense; assembly: GCF_023864345.2. Lineage (NCBI taxonomy): Eukaryota > Metazoa > Arthropoda > Insecta > Orthoptera > Acrididae > Schistocerca > Schistocerca serialis. Next base: position 587,462,292 of record NC_064645.1, on the reverse strand, counting down.
GTACAACCAACTGGGCACTCCTCCGTTGCGTGCCGCAAATGTTCAGCTAACTACATATTCAGATCACACAATCCCTGTGTTAGGACAGTGCAGCCTTCTTGCAACATACAAGGGACAAACAAAACTTGTGTCTTTTTACGTCCTTCGTTCTTCTTCTGCAGTGAACTTGTTTGGTTTAGATTTATTTCAGTTGTTTAACTTGTCAATAGTCAATCAGGTCCTGTCAGTGGACCAGACTGTGCCTTCTGCCAGTGTTACTCGTCTATGTGAAGAATTTGCAGACATTTTTGCACCGGGCCTTGGTTGCGCTACGAACTATAACGCACATTTGGAATTGAAAGTACATGCGCAACCGAAATTTTTCTGAGCGCGCAATGTTCCCCACGCATTGTGTGATGAGGTCGCAAGAACGTTACACGATTTAGAATCCCAAGGTGTAATTGAACGTGTGCAGGCTTCTCTCTGGGCCTCACCCTTAGTAATTTTGCCAAAACCTTCCGGAAAATTGAGACTTTGTATGGACTTCAAGGCAACTGTGAATCCACAACTAGTGATTGCAACTTTTCCTTTACCCCGCCTGGAAGATCTTTTTGATAAACTGTGCCCGGGTAAATACTTTCCGAAGTTGGACCTAGCAGATGCGTACTTGCAAATACCAGTGGACGAAGAATCCCAGCGCGTCTTGGTGGTTAACACGCATCTTGGTTTGTACCGATTCAAAAGACTGCCATTCGGGTGTGCATCCGCCCCTGCATTGTTTCAGCAATATTTACAAACTGTTTGTGCGTCGGTTCCTATTGCAGCGAACTATCTGGACGATATTGTGATCTCTGGAAAGACAGCAGATGAACATTTAGCAAATCTTCGAACATTATTTCAAGTTTTGCGACAAAATGGTCTTCGCTTGCGGAAGGACAAATGTGTGTTTTTTGCTCGTGACTTGCCATATCTGGGACATGTAATCAATGCCCAAGGCATACATCCCAGTCCAGAGCACCTCCGTGCCATACAAGACTTGCCTTCGCCGCAGAATTTGAAGCAGCTACAGAGTGTGTTGGGAAAAATTAACTATTATCATAACTTTCTCCCGCATGCCTCTTCCATTTCAGCTCCGCTTCATCGCTTACACCGTAAAGGTGTTCCGTTCGTCTGGACGACGGAATGCGAACGCGCTTTTCGCCAGTTGAAATCGGCGTTGCTTTCAAATACTTGCCTTACGCCATTCGATCCCCAGAAACCCCTTTTGTTGATGGTAGATGCATCGGATTTCGGGATCGGTGCTGTGCTTGCGCACAAAGATGGATCGCATGATCGCCCTATTGCCTTTGCGTCAAAATTGCTCTCGTCTGCGCAAAGAAATTATTCACAAATCGAGAAAGAAGCTTTGGCTCTCGTGTTTGATGTTACTAAGGTCCATGATTTCTTGTATGGTCGTCACTTTACCATCATCACAGACCACAAACCTTTGACGTCGCTCTTCATCTGAACAAGCCTGTACCTCCGCGTACAGCGCAGAAATTCATTCGCTGGTCTATTTTCCTCTAGCAATACCACTACGATATCTTGTATCGGTCCACGGCTAAGCACGGAAACGCTGATGCGTTGTCCCGTTTGCCTGTTGCTGAGGATAGAGCATTCGATTCTTCCGAACTTGCTTGCATGTTCAATGATGCGGAAACCGATGACGTGGTCAAATCGTTTCCGATTGATTTTCGTCGTGTAGCTACAGCCACAGCTGCTGACCCTGTCCTTGCTACCGTTTTGCGTTTTGTTGCTACTCAATGGCCCTCGTCGAAGTCACGGATTGAGGATCCGCTGGTTCGCCGATTTTTTGCTCACAAGGAGAGACTTTTTGTTCGACGTGGTGTTTTGTTGTTGCGTTCTGATAATGATCAGTCCAGAGTCGTGGTCCCACGTTCGTTACAGTCCTCTGTCTTACGGCTTCTTCACCAAGGACATTGGGGTATCGTGCAAACGAAACAACTTGCTCGTCAGCACTGTACTTGGTTCGGAATCGATGCTGTGATTACGAATATGTGCTCTTCTTGCCTGGCGTGTGCAGAACAACAATCCGCACCACCGCGGAAATTCTTTGCATGGCCAAAAGCCACTTCCCCTTGGCAACGCTTGCACATAGATTTTGCTGGTCCATTCTGGAATGCTAGATGGTTGGTTGTGGTAGATGCCTTCAGTAATTTTCCTTTTGTTGTCCGGATGTCTTTCACGACGTCATCTGCCACCATCCAAGCGTTGTCTGCTATCTTTTGCATTGCAAGTCTTCCACAGACTATTGTTTCCGACAATGGCCCACAATTCATGTCCGCAGAATTTCAGTCATTCTGCAAGGCCAATGTTATTCAACATCTGACATCCGCGCTGTTTTCGCCTCAGTCAAACGGTGCCGCTGAACGATTGGTCCGGACTTTCAAGTCACAGATGTTGAAGTTAAAAGAGTCGCATTCTCGGGAGGACGCGTTGTTGCTCTTTTTGTCTTCGTATCGCTCTCAGCCCCGAGATGGTCGTTCGCCAGCTGAGTTGCTCCACAGTCGTCCTCATCGAACCTTGATGTCTTTGCTGCATCCGCCGCATCAGGTTCCTGTGCAGCGGCAGACTCCTGCTTTTGCTCCAGTCGACGTTGTATTCTATCGCAACTATCGAGGTTCACGGCGTTGGCTCGCAGGGTGCATTCTTCGCTGGCTCGGCCGCGCGATGTATTTGGTTTTGGGGGCCTCTTGTGAGGTGCGTCGGCATCTCAATCAGCTGTCGTCGCACGGGTTCTGCCGCTCCCCGTCTGCTTTCAGCGACGGTGCCATCCGGTCAACGCCCTGGGGACCCATCTACTGGCTCGCCTCATCCCCAGGTGTTACCGACGCTGCCTTCCATTTTGCCTCATGGCGACGCGTCGTCGCCGCCACCGCCGCCGCTGCCGCCTGTTCTCCTGCCGGCGCCGCTCGAAGTGGATGCTTCGCTGCAACCGCCTGGCGCCTCCCTGGGTCATGCGCCACCTATTGCTTCCCGTGACCAGATGTCCTCCACCATGGAACTCTTGCCCGCTCCGGACCACATTGCGTCTTCGCGCGTCGGGTACCCCGATGCAATGGAGGTCGACCCTTCGGCCCGTCCTGTCTCTTTACGGGCGCATACACCGCATGTTGACGTGCACTCTGGACTAGTTTTTCAGGCGTTTCCTAGCTCCCCTCAGACTGAATGGCCGGGTGCGGGTGGCACAGCCTCGCCTATTGTTAGGCTCCCCACCTCATCGCATACGTCAACATGGGGTCCTCCCCACGGCGGGCGGAAGCCTTATCACACGACCGTTCACCAATTTGCGGGGGAGGAATGTGGTGTCACCGCCAGACACCACACTTGCTAGGTGGTAGCTTTAAATCGGCCGCGGTCCATTAGTACATGTCGGACTCGCGTGTCGCCACTGTCAGTGATCGCAGACCGAGCGCCACCACAAGGCAGGTCTCGAGATACGGACTAGCACTCGCCCCAGTTGTACAGACGACTTTGCTAGCAACTACACTGATGAAGCCTCGCTCCTTTGCCGAGCAGATAGTTAGAATAGCCTTCAGCTAAGTCCATGGCTATGACCTAGCAAGGTGCCATTAGCCTTACATAGCAATTGATACTTATCGTATAAAGCATGTCTCATGAAGAACGATGTATACAACAAGGATGGATTAAAGTTAAGTATTCCAAAAGCTACGTACTTTTCTTTATAGCATTCATTACGTATCCTGTTTCAGACCTCACGCCATCCTCCGTGTGTTTATAGCCTGCATTGCGGTCCCCTCAAATCACACTGTGTCGGCACTTCTGTCGACACATCAACAGCAAATGCCAAAGAATGTTTGTTGTTATATGTCACACCTTGAGTAACAGCCCCATGGTAGCCACATCATGAATCACTCAAATGGTTCAAATGGCTCTAAGCACTGTGGGACTTAACATCTGAGGTTATCAGTCCCCTAAACTTAGAACTACTTAAACCTAGCTAACCTAAGGCCATCACACACATACATGCCTGAGGCAGGATTCAAACCTGCGACCTTAGCAGCTGCACGGTTCCGGACTGAAGTACCTAGAACTGCTCGGCCACAGCGGCCGGCCATGAATCACTGCCACATGGGCAGAGTGCATGACATGGGTTGTCATCTGTGGAGGATTTGTGAAAGATGGTAGCCCATTCTGTCATTTTCATTCCCTCAAGGTCATTTTTATTTTCTCTTATGGCTTGTCCATAATAATACAGCAACCTGTCTATTTCTTCGTCTGTAAGCCAACCACATCCACTAATGCACCTACCATCAGTTAATTTCTTTCCTTTAAAAAACAAAAGATGCAACTCTAAAGCTTTCACAGTTTAGCCCACTTATGGGATTAAAAAGTCCTAAAAATGAAACAAATGAGAGCCAAACTTTATTTTTAACAGAGCTAACTGTGTGCCAAGGGTATGTTGTGGTGCATGCTGCCACTTTCAAATTCCTATAATGTTGATACTTTCTGTCTTCCATTTTCCTGGAAGTAATTTCTGTGTTCCATTTTCCTGGAAGTAAACTTTTTCTTGTTCAGAGAACTACAGAAAATTTTTTAAGAAAAAAATTAAGAATTTTTTTTTTTGTTTCTTTTTTTTCTTTTTTGACAGTTAGCCATGTACAAGTCCAGTTAAGCAACATACAGTAAATTGCAAATATAACACAGGGAGTCACCTAAAATACTTTAGCCATGGATAATAACAAAATGTGGGACATTTGTGTCCCCCCCCCCCCCCCACCTCCAAAAAAAAAAAAAAAATAAATAAATAAATAAATAAATTTCAGGACAATGGGACGTTTTGGAAAACAATGAGACTCTTCTGTGTAAAATGGAAGCTGTTACTTCTTTAGGTCTAGTGGTTGTGCAAGTTGTATCAAACCTTGATGGCATGAGAGTTAACCTCATTTTCTAGTCGTTATTGCATCTCTTTCTTATTCTCCTCCATATATCATTAAATTTGGTGGTTTCTTGAATCTCAGCAATATACTTGCATGGCCCAAAAAACCACAATTCTCATGTAGTAGGTCACCCAGTTTCTTTACAAGCCAGTCCCAGCATAGTTAACAGTGTTCCACTTGATTATACTTTGATCCTAAAAAGATTACCCTTGTATTTTTTTTAATAGACTTCAACTTTTTTTAATCATTGTAGGTCAAATAATACTTCACTAACTTAGAATTTTCATCTGCACTTTGATCATGCTTAATCCTTCAACACATCTTCTAATCATGCTCTCATCTTTAAAATTTTGAAAGAATAGTATTTTATTCCACTCCTGATCTGTATTCATTTTTCATTACCTTCCTTGAGCTTTGGCATCTGAGACAAAGGTAGTCTCATACTGTATCTCAATTTCAAATTACTGCAGATACAGTGCCAATGTAGTGAACATACTATGTCAAAACCTATAAGTTCTAAGAATGCTCAGCACCAAGTGATCCACAAATACAACACTTTTCCAATCCTTGAATGAAATTCAATTTTTTTGAACCCACACACCAGAGCAAAGGCTTCCAGTTCAGACACACGATAATTCCTCTCAGATGCTGACAACATTCAACTGTCAAACACAATTGTCTGACATTATGTTGTTCCTTATGACATAGGTATATTCTAAAACACTGCCAGCGATACAAAATGGGATACTAAACTCAGGATGTTGTGGTACATTTTCATCAAGTAGATCTCTCTTCAGGCTTCTAAACACTTGTTTGAACCACACAGTCCACACCCAAGTGGCATTTCTCTTTAGTAGCCACATTACACATTTTAACATGCCTCCTCACTCTGTTGGCATCAATAATCTCAATACCAACAAACAATTAGAAAAACTATGCATCGATAAATAATGCATTTATTCATGTGATAAGAATGATGATAAAAAATGAGCAAGTGTCTGTTAAACACAACATAGTTTTTATCTCATCAGCATAGAATTCTTCTTTGGCAGGTTGTCTAGTCTGATGATCTCACTTCCTACAACGTGGATGGTTTGTCGCTTTCATATATGTACCATGAAATGTAGTAATGATTCAGGAATTGAAATTTTACTTCAAATTTTTAATGCATCTTGATTCTTTCACTTCATACCATTAGCCAAAATGCGTCGCACAATTTGAAAAAAAAAAAAAAATATATATTTACAAACAATATATCTCATCATGACTGTTTGCATCTTATTCCATCATAACTGTTCAACACTAACTTTCAGAGTCCACCTGACTATGCCATCACACAGTTGCAACTGCCTCATGACTCAACAACAGTCTGTGTGGTATTGATACACAAAAATCAACAACAAATATACCATAGCCCACAGCTTGCAAGTACTTGAATACATTGATATTTACATCCAAAGATGTGTGTACACTACTAGTATTATTTCCAAAAAGATACAACTGTATCTGACATTTCATAAAAGTAATGCTTATAGGAAACAAGAAGTGACACATTAATATTTTATCATGCTGCTCTCTACTTTAACCTGTATAGTATCATGAAAATGAAGTATGTTGAGCAGTCCCATTTCAACATGCATCATTGAAGAAGTACCCACTGAGAAATTTGCAATGAAAACCACAGTAGCTCAACATTGCTGTCAGTTGCTTTTGGTTTGAGGGTGCTGCAAATTCTTCCAGAACATTCAGATTTTCAGTGTCTGGTGCTATCGTTAGTCTACTAATAACATGTTCCAAGAAATTCACTTCCCTCTTGACAAATTCCAATTTTCCTAACTTTACTTTTATACCCTTTGTCCAAAGCAGATAGTACACCATACAGCAAGTTACAGCATTCTGCCCAACTTGGGCTTGAAACAAAATACGTAAAGATTACTCTTTCTAAAAGAACCCTACCCAACACTTCATCCATTGCTCAAATAGCAACACATTTAACCCAAAGAGATACACCCAGAACTGATAATATTTTCTTTCATGAAGGAAAGCAGCGTAATTTCTTGACTCTTCTGTAAGCTTTATATTTCAGCACTTGCAAGAAGTGTCAAGTGATGTTAAGTATTTGATACCATGGACTTTTGTAACATCAAGTACATGTTGCCTTGTCTACCAGCCTCCCATACTACAATTTCATTCATACAATTTGCACCTATGCCTATTCACACACTCCCATCTTTCTTCCCCACATCTACCAAGGGGTTCTTGTACATGCTCTGAACCATTAAATGATCCCCAGTCTACCATCCTTTGGATTTATGTATCACCTCCTGTTTGAAAACAGGTGTGGAATAGGACTTAAAAAAACTGGAATATGCTCTTTCACCTCTAATTTACATTCAGACCCATTTGAGTCGTAGTATGTCAGTAACTGCAATTTATTTTCAACACATAACTTGTCTTATGTCCTCTCAGTGTTTTTCTGTCAAATCTTGTATAATTTCCACCTTCTCCATGAGTATTTCCTTCTGGTCATCTGACACCAATGATGTGTTGGGCCAGATTCTTTAGTATATTGTTTATACCCTGTTTTCATAGAAATACAACTTATAGGTAGTTTCACCTGATTTTTATCTACCTCATCAACAAATGGGACCTCAAGAGCACTCCCACCCTTGCAGCAAAATACCCCTTTTCAGCATCAGTCTTCCCCTTCAATTTGTTGAAAAGGTCTACCCAAAAAAGCAGTTCTACTATTAACCAAGGAATTGCTAGGAACTGAAATTCTGTTTCATGTTCCAGTGTTGAAATGTAGAGTTAAACTTTCCACTTAATTCCTTCCACCAATTTGCCAGTTGCCCCAACAATCTTCACCCCTGTTATTAACATAGCTTCCAACTCCATCTGCTTAGTTGTGCCCTATGTGTAATATCAGACACACACCTCACTTCCACGGTCCAGAAAAGTTTTCATGGAACACAAACTGTTTCAACTTGAAGAACTGGGTGGTTTTCCTCTACTTAATCCACTACGGACTTCTCTTCCTCTAATAACTCGGCACTAATCTACTGTCTTTTTCCACAGTTGGCTGTCCCCAACTTATTTCTCCTAGACTTTTACATATAGTCTACAGATTTCCAAATCTACCCAACAGATTCAGACTGCGACATTGTCTTAGTTGTTCTGGCAGGATTACTTTCTCCACGATTAACTCCTCACCACATATTCAGATTTTCTAATACACCATCCTCATTAAGAACAAGTTCCTGCATAATATCTTCCCCTTTTTTGCTCCCTCTCTTCCCATTCCTTCTTCCTCTTCAGGCATTTTTCCCTCTTTCTTCTCATATTCTTGTCCCAAATATTCTTCCACACTATAGTCACAGGACCTCCTCCTAGGACCAGAGTCTAAACCAACCAGAGCCTTTGCACTTGCTGTTTTGCTTCAGACAAATACTGCCATCTCTAAACCCCTTGTGGTATATCCTCTTCATGCTGTTTCCCACAAACAGTTATACTTCATCCACCTGTCCCTCCAAAGACCTAAATTCCAGTCCGTCATCCCCGTAGCAACTACCTTCTCTTTTATCAAAAACTAAATCATCAGTTACCTTGTTATTGTTATTTTCTAATGACTCTTTGTAACATAACCAATATTTTGGTGAGAATTCAGATTATTACTGTTTGAGAAATAGAATGTAAGAGTTGGTTGGGGTGAGACAAGCCATGCGGGAGATGACAGAAGTGACTTTCACAATCAGCCATATGCTTACCAACATAGAGACAGCCAGGGGCAGGTAACTGAAGAAAGTTGGAGGCCAGAATGAGCTTCTGCCTTGCTGCAAACATGACCCAATATATTTGACATGCACAATAGTGGCTGTTCCTACAATATGAAAGGTGGCTACATTCAAACACTTGTTGGGATAATTGTACCAAAGGTCCAATACTTGAAATAATATTCAGTTACATATAGCAAAAATATACTGGATGCCACTTTATTGTAACATTAGTCAATTAGAGAACTAGACAGGTTAAGCTGCTAAAAGTGACTCCAAAATCTGACAACAAAAAACATGCAAACAGCTTACAAAATTAACATTCCAAAGTGTAAACAGAAATCATGTAAAGCATAGAAAAACACAGCATTCCTGGTGGCAAATGCAGAACTCATCAATCATTGTGATTCACTTGTTAATGCATGTCACAACTTTATGGACACTATACCACTTCATTGCAACAGTATTGCTGAATGACACAAACACTGTTTGTGTGCATGATACGACAGTAGACCTGTATAGTAGTTACTACATCAGCACGCTTGGTGGAAGTGGAGTGTCGCAGTTCAGAAAGTTTCCATGTTGTACATGTCATCTGGAATGGGTTGTGTGTGCCAGTGGTCCTCTGACAACAAGTTGTGATGGAATTTGGGGTGTTGAATCTGTGACACTGAGCTCTTGATTACAACATGGTACAGACATCTCTTGGAAGGCATAAGTGGGTTTCACACAGTTAAGTGACACAGTGGTAGGTTTACCATTCAAGTTATGTCCAGAGTCTGCATGCTTCTGCAGTTGTGATGGAATTTGGGGTGTTGAATCTGTGACACTGAGCTCTTGATTACAACATGGTACAGACATCTCTTGGAAGGCATAAGTGGGTTTCACACAGTTAAGTGACACAGTGGTAGGTTTACCATTCAAGTTATGTCCAGAGTTTGCATGCTTCTGCATAGTATGTACAGAATGTGATATGGTCCAGTTTACAGAGGCTGGAGTGGTGGCTTGACAAATCTATCCATAGCATTACATTTGGACAGTTCTTGAGATCACTGTGCACAAAAGCACAAAAGTTGATGAAGAACTGTGTCTGGAAGTTTGATCAGTCTTATATGCTCCTGCAAATGATGGAGCAACTCTCATTGATCCTGTGTTGCATTTGTAAGAGGGTTGAAGTCGACGAACTCTCTAGGCATAACAATGTCTCACTGTAAATAAGCTCTGCTACAGAAGAGTGAGTGTAATGTTTATAGGTGGTTCATTGTTGTTGTTGTGGTCTTCAGTCCTGAGACTGGTTTGATGCAGCTCACCGTGCTACTCTATCCTGTGCAACCTTCTTCATCTCCCAGTACCTACTGCAACCTACATCCCTCTGAATCTGATTAGTGTATTCATCTCTTGGTCTCCCTCTATGATTTTTACCCTCCACGCTGCCCTCCAATACTAAATTGGTGATCCCTTGATGTCTCAGAACATGTCCTACCAACCGATCCCTTCTTCTAGTCAAGCTGTGCCACAAACTCCTCTTCTCCCCAATTCTATTCAGTGCCTCCCCATTAGTTATGTGATCTTCCCATGTAATCTTCAGCATTCTTCTGCAGCACCACATTTCGAAAGCTTCTATTCTCTTCTTGTCCAAACTAGTTATCGTCCATGTTTCACTTTCATATATGGCTATTTTCCATACAAATACTTTCAGAAACGAATTCCTGACACTTGAAGCTAAACTCAATGTTAACAAATTTCTCTTCTTCAGAAATGCTTTCCTTGCCAACTGCCAGTCTACATTTTATATCCTCTCTACTTCGACCATCATCAGTTATTTTGCTCCCCAAATAGCAAAATTCATTTACTACTTTAAAAGACTCATTTCCTAATCTAATTCCCTCAGCATCACCTGATTTAATTTGACTACATTCCGTTACCCTCATTTTGCTTTTGTTGGTGTTCATCTTATATCTTCCTTTCAAGACACTATCCATTCTGTTCAACTACTCTTCCAAGTCCTTTGCTGTCTCTGACAGAATTACAATGTCATCAGCAAACCTCAAAGTTTTCATTTCTTCTCCATGGATTTTAATACCTACTCCAAATTTTTCTTTTGTTTCCTTCACTGTTTGCTCAATTTACAGATTGAACAACATCGGGGAGATGTTACAACACTGTCTCACTCCCTTTCCAACCACTGCTTCCCTTTCATGCCCCTTGACTCTTATAACTGCCATCTGGGTTCTGTACAAATTGTAAATAGCCTTTCGCTCCCTGTATTTAACCCTGCCACCTTCAGAATTTGAAAGAGAGTATTCCACTCAACATTGTCAAAAGCTTTCTCTAAGTCTACACATGCTAGAAATGAAGGTTTGCCTTTCCTTAATTTAGCTTCTAAGATAAGTCATAGGGTCAGTATTGTCTCACGTGTTCCAATATTTCTATGGAATCCAAACTGATCTTCCCCGAGGTCGGCTTCTACTAATTTTTCCATTCATCTGTAAAGAATTTGCGTTAGTATTTTACAGCTGTGACTTACTAAACTGGTATTTCAGTAATTTTCACACCTGTCAACACCTGCTTTCTTTGGGATTAGCATTATTATATTCCTCTTGAATTCTGTGGGTATTTCGCCTGTCTCATACATCTTGCTCACCAGAAGGTAGAGTTTTGTCAGGACTGGCTCTCCCAAGGCTGTCAATAGTTCTAATGGAATGCTGTCCACTCCTGGGGCCTTGTTTTGACTTAGATCTTTCAGTCCTCTGTCAAACTCTTCACGCAGTATTATATCTCCCATTTCAGCTTCATCTACATCCTCTTCCATTTCCTTAATATTGTCCTAAAGTACATCACCCTTGTATAGACCCTCTATATACTCCTTCCATCTTTCTGTTTTCCCTTCTCTGCTTAGAACTGGTTTTCCATCTGAGCTCTTGATATTCATACAAGTGGTTTCCTTTCCTCCAAAGGTCTCTTTAATTTTCCTGTAGGCAGTATCTATCTTACCCCTAGTGAGATAAGCCTCTACATCCTTACATTTATCCTCTAGTCACGCCTGCTTAGCCATTTTGCACTTCCTGTCAATCTCATTTTTGAGACATTTGTATTCCTTTTTGCTTGCTTCATTTACAGCATTTTTTATATTTTCTCCTTTCATCAATTAAGTTCAATATTTCTTATTTTACCTGAGGATTTCTGCTAGCCCTCATCTTTTTACCTACTTGATCCTCTGCTGCCTTCACTACTTCATCCCTCAAAGCTACCCATTCTTCTTCTACTGTATTTCTTTCCCCCATTCCTGTCAATTGTTCCCTTATGCTCTCCCTGAAACCCTGTGCAACCTCTGGTTCTTTCAGTTTTTCCAGGTCCAATCTCCTTAAATTCCCATCTTTTTGCAGTTTCTTTGGTTTTAATCTACAGTTCATAACCAACAGACTGTGGTCAGAGTCCACATCTGCCCCTGGAAATGTCTTACAATTTAAAACCTGGTTCCTAAATCTCTGTCTTACCATTATATAATCTGTCTGAAAACTGTCAGTATTGTGGCGTAGAGCGCCATAAATATCGATATTTGTTCTGTGCGTAAGTGTGCTATCTTTGAGGAGAGGTCTTTGGGCAGGATGTTGGACACTAATGGCAGTTAGCCTCCGGACTTGTATCAGTGTAGAAGCTAAGTGTGAATAAATCTGTATCTGAGAGAATTCTAGTTGTTTACCTACAACTATTCCATATTCCCTCACTGGTGACCCCGTTTTTGTGTAATACGCGTCCGAGTTACCGCCCGAAGGTTATTTACGTGCCTACTGCATCAGGTTTCTCCGCGATCGCGAGGGCCTTTGTTCAGCTGCAGACAATAGCCTTTCAGCATTCACCGCCGCCCGGATTCCAGCAACATCTCTCCAGCACTCTTGCCATCATAGTGGACATGCCGCAAGAATCTTCGGAATCCTTCAGCCAGAACATGCAGTGGAATTCATCAAGTGCTGCCACTTTCTTCCAACCACCTACGGTCGTGGACTCTGGCTTTGTTAGCCTGGACCTTCCCCACGTGTTCTCCACAGAGTGTTGGTCAGAACATTCCTACTCCTGTGTTGAACACACAATTCAATACAGTTCATGGCGTCGAGCGAGGTTTTGCTACTTTGGAAAATCCAGTAGTAAATTCAAACTCGATTCAGTTCCCGCCACGTGTGTATCCTTCTACGCCGGCTAGTCAACAGGTGTTCAATGCTCGCCAAACAGCAAATATCACACCGAGTGTGCATCCTAGTGGACGTGTGTGGGATCCTTCTGTTGCTTCTAATCAAGTCAACAATTCTGTGCTGGACAGTAATTACTCCGACATCTACAAGCAGCCCCACCACTCACGATCGAGTGAATACTGTGTGCATAACGGACATTCACCGGCGTACTTAAGCACTTGTAGCTTCTCTCCGAGCTACCACGTCAATGAGAATGCACATTTTGACTACGATCCTCACACCGTTCGAGCGGCCGTCGATTCTCAGCCGCCCCCCCCCCCCCCCCCTCCCCCTGGCGTCAAGTGAATTTCGCGATTCCCGCATTACGGGACGCCAATAATTCGGACTCGCAATCTTCTGCATGTTCTACTTCCGTCCGAAGTAATAGGCGCACCTCCGCAGTGACTGCAGTGCCGAATCTGCCGAAATTACCAGACTTCAAACCCGCTCACCCAGAGTTCTGGTTTAACCCGGTTGAGCAAACATTCAATGTCTGTGCTTTGGACGACGACGCACGCTTCGCCTGCCTCATGAACCATCTTCACGACTCCGTTGATTTAATTTATGATCTGGTCAAAGCACCCCCCCTAGCAGGGAAGTATGCTGTGGCGAAGCAGACGATACTGGAGCGCGTCTCTAAAACCAGGAGAGAAAATGTGCGACAGCTCATCTACGAAGAGCGTCTCGGCGACAGGTCTCCGTCCCAGCTGTGGCGGTGCATCCGTCTTCTCATCAATGAGTAAGTTATGCCTGATGACACACTCGCAGAAATCTGGACTGAAAAGCTGCCTTTGCCTGTCCAGACTGCAATCCCTGCGTATGAAGATGGCCCAGTAAATGAACGTTTACGCGCTGCCGACAGAGCATATGCCGCCAGGCAACGTGAGCTCCGTGCACTGCATTCTGATCGTGACCGCACTAAGACGCTTTCTGACGCCACGCCCTTGTCTGGTGCTGCTAATAACAAGTTTGTTAAACTAGCCGCCCTGCCTGCACCTCCAACTCCCCGCAACGACAGTGCATCGGCCTCTGTGGAAGATTCTGGGGCACATACTCCGTCAGCTAGCAGCTACCCACAGGAGCACAGGCCCGCCCAACCTTACTGTTTCTTCCACGCGAGATTCGGGGAGCAAGCTCGCAAATGCCAGTCACCGTGTTCTTACCCAAACTCCAACCGCAGGTAGGCTACGGTGCCACCTCCTGCGATGTAAACAATGGGCACCATCCCACGTTGCACTCTGTTTCGGACAATAACAGTAAGTGTAGTCGAGTCTATGTTCGCGATTTACGATCAGGTGTATGTTTTCTGGTAGACACTGGCGCAGATGTCTCTTTGCTGCCGGTTCGCCTAGCAACCAATAAAGTGCAACTACACAAAACAGTACTTCGTGCAATGAACTTGTCTACCCTACAGTGTTCGGGTTCCACTTTGTATACAGTGAAACTTTCGCCCGAGTGCAAGCTGGAATGGACGTTTCTAGTGTCAACAATTGAAGAACCTATTCTCGGAATTGATTTCCTCAAGCACTATCAGTTGTCACTAGATTTTGTGCAGAATACTGTCTTTTACCCCCCCCCCCCCTTAACAAACATATTCCTTTCGCTTCACTGAGTGACAGTTCGGCTAACACCAAACATGTGTGCTGTGCTAAGAAGTGTGTAAACCTATCCATGGAGCTGCAATCCTGGACAAACAAGTGGCTAGTGGAGTGCGCCAAGTCTTCGAAGTTGCGGATTGAACGTACGGAAATGCTGCTGCATCTCCGCAACATACGTCACAAGTTGGCCTCCACACAACAACGCCTCGCGGCACTACAAGCAGACGACTTGTCGGCTACAGACAAGGTCAGTCCATGCCAATCTGGTGTTCCCATGCCTGTGCACGTTAACGACAATGTTGTAAACTCTGTAAACTGTGTCAGCACCCCCTTTTGTCATGATAGGGTATGCCCGAGTGTTCATGCTCCTTGCGTTCCGAATGGACAATTAACTTGCCAAGCTTGTGGCAATGAACTTCGGCCATCTGCTGTTTGGCCACGCCCACTCGTGCCTACAGCACTCGTAGCGGCACGGCCCGCTACCAAGAACCAGTGTACCAACCTTGCTCATGTTAACTTGTGTGCGGCCTTTACGCAGCCTACGAGCGGGTGGCACACCTGTACTTCCGTGCCCTCAGCGCCACAGCTTGGCCCGTCTGCCACTGCCTGCTCCGCTTCACGGACATCTGACTGTCGTGCCGTGCCACGTATTGCAGTAGTCACTAATGGCACAGTTCATCGGTTACGTCTAACCGATGGGCCACCCATATCGCAACGCCCACGCCGCCTCAAGCCGGAATTTATGAAAATTGCAAAAGAACAAATGGACGATCTGTTACAAAAGGGAATAATTGAACCTTCTTCCGGTTGCTGGGCTAGTCCTATCCTGTTTGGCCAAAAGAAAGATGGTACTTGGCGTATGGTCGGAGACTATAGGCTTTTAAATGCCCGCACTATCATTGATAAATATCCAGTCCCACACATCGCAGACTTCAATCATGCACTCGCAGGTGCAAAGTACTTCTCTGCTTTGGACTGTAAGCACGCATTTCATCAGATTCCTATGGCTCCGGAGGATATTGAAAAGACTGCCATAACAACTCCCTTCGGGCTGTTCCAATACAAATTTATGCCGTTTGGGTTGAAAAACGCCCCCCAAACGTGGCAGCGTTTCATCAATCAAACTTTATCCCATCTAGACTTTTGTTTCATATACATGGATGACATATTGGTTTTTGCCTCTACTTTGGAACAGAGTGAGGAGCGTGTTCAAGTCGTGACAGATATTTTAGCAGCCACTGGTATTGAACTGAACAATAAAAAGACTCAATTGCACCAGTCATCCGTCACATTCCTAAGTTATGTTGTGTCATCGGAAGGTATGGCACCACCACAGGACAAGATCAAGCCTGTTCTCGAGATGCTACGCCCTCAGACCTATAGGGAATTATGCAGGTTCATCAGAACAGTTAATTACTACCGGAAACATTTGCCAGCCGCTTCTGCGGTGCAGGCTCCTCTCACAGATGCTCTCGCTGGCCCACAAACTTCTGACACCCGCCGGGTACCATGGACACCAGACATGGACAAGGCATTTAATGAACTCAAACAGCTGTTGGCCTCCACTGTCACTATTGCTCACCCACAGGTGGACGCCACAATGTTTATCACTACTGACGCTAGTGACAATGCTATCGGCGCGGTACTGAGTCAGACATACAACGATGTTACGACACCCCTGCAGTTTTTCTCAAAAAAGCTAAACAACGAGCAGAAGACATACTCAGCATTCAACAGAGAATTACTTGCAGTTTACGAGGCCATAAGACACTTCAGAACTGATGTTGAGGGACAAGATTTCTATGTGCTCACTGATCACTAGCCGTTGGTTCCTGCCATAAAAAATCCTACGGCTGATCCGCCCCCACGATGCTTTCGTCACATTGATTACATCTTCCAATTTACAAATGACATTCGCTACATCCGAGGAGCGGACAATGTGGTCACTGATTTTCTCTCACATGTTGGTGCTGTCACAACCTTAATTGACTTAATGGACCTACCTCGGTTGCAATCGGCAGACCCCGATACCATGCAGTTAATTTCAGACCACAGCTCCTCTCTCCAACTGCTACGCTCTACTTTCCCTGGCATATCTGACTTAGTGTGGTGTGATGAATCAACTGGTACATTGCGGCCATTCATTCCTAAGCCCCTTCAACGCCAGATCTTTGACAAACTACACACATTAGCACACCCTGGTGTCAAAGCTTCCATCCGTCTGGTAGCTGAACGGTTTGTCTGGAGAGACATGTGCCGTGACTGTCAATCTTGGGCAAGGGCATGCATGGTGTGTCAACAGAACAAAGTTTCCAGGCACACTTCTCCACCCCTTGGCTGTTTTGCCCAACTGCCAGGCCGGTTTCACCATGTTCATGTCGGCCTCGTAGGCCCTTTGCCCCCCTCTGAGGGTTTCCGGTACTTGTTTACAGCTATTGACAGGATGACTCGGTGGGCTGAGGCTGTGCCTATTCTGAACATTACCTCTGAGACAGTAAGTCGAGCATTCTTAGATTCGTGGATCTCTAGATGTGGCTCACCTGTTTACCTCACCACTGACCAGGGGCAACAATTTGAGTCTTCAGTTTTCTCTGGCTTACGTAAAATGTGTGGTATTGTCAAAATTCATACTTCTGCATACCACCCCCAAAGCAATGGGCTTGTCGAGTGATGGCATCGCACCTTAAAGTCTGCCCTGTGTTGCCATGACTCACTATGGACAGAGGCCCTGCCCTTCGTGCTTCTTGGCCTTGGTGCGACTTTCAAGGAAGACCTCAAGGGTTCCGTAGCCGAGTTTGTGTATGGCCAACGTCTGGTTTTTCCTGGAAAATTAGTCACTCTGACCCCACTTCCACTCCCTACACTTCTCGAGCGGGTGCGCTTGCGCTGTAGCAAAATTCAGCCGCCACGTTGGCTGCTCATACACTTCCGTGCATGTACGTACCACGCATGCTAGACTCTTGTGAGTACGTGTTTCTCAGAGACAACTCAGTCAAAGCCCCACTTCAGATGCCCTACACAGGTCCTTACAAGGTCATCAAACGCTCTGAGAATAACATGGATCTCCTCATAAAAGACTCTGTAACCACGGTCTCACTCAACCGAGTGAAACCAACTTTCATTGAGCCTCAGGTGAACCTCCCTGATTCTGCCCCTATTTCTCCCACTCCTGCTTTGAGCAGCCATCCATCTTCCCACACCATGCATTTGGGTATTGATTCTCCACAGCATGCTTCTCTGCCGAGCACTGCTCCTTCTCCGCGTTCATCTAATTCGAATGGCCAATCTTTTCGGGGCTTCACTCCTCACAGCCCTCGCAGTTGAACTGCCAACCACTCGGATTCTACCATTGTGTTACCATCTTCGTGTGACAGCTCTTTGTCACACCGTTCAATGCACGCTGGCTCCTTGTTGCCTTTGGTCATGCTCCCTCATCTGTCAGCTGATCGCCTGAGGTTGTCTCCTGCGCAGTCCAGTGCACCTGCCAGCCCCCTCTTAGCAGATGCTTCCGCCTGCCATGGCTTTCCCACACCTCCCTGCCTCCCTACCATTGCTCGTACAGGTGCCATCCAAGAACTCACAACACATGTGCACCCTGATGACATACATAAATTATCTGTTGTCGAAGATGGCGATACGGTGTGTGGTGTGTGGTACTCGCGTGTGACAATATTGAGGGAGGAAGTGCAGAATCTCGTGTGGTGCGCTGCTTTAAATTGGCAATTTGCGTGTCTTTGTTAGGCCCTCTGGCAAGGTGATTCTCCGCCTGCTGGCTGACGAAGTGCTACACCTCCACTCCAGGACGGGACGTCGTCTTCAGCCGCCGGCGTCGCTTGCTGACTTCACTGTCAACATACCGGGTTTCACCCCCCGGTCTCCTACCAGTCGACCGCTTCCACCTGATGCAGAAGAACTGTGCGTTACCTTCCTAACTTCTCACCCCCCCCCCCCCCCCCCCCCCCCATTCACAGGTACGTACAGTGTGGGGGGGGGCTATGTGGCGTAGAGCGCCATAAATATCGATATTTGTTCTGTGCGTAAGTGTGCTATCTTTGAGGAGAGGGCTTTGGGCAGGATGTTGGACACTAACAGAAGTTAGCCTCCGGACTTGTATCTGTGTAGAAGCTAAGTGTGAATAAATCTGTATCTGAGAGAATTCTAGATGTTTACCTACAACTATTCCATATTCCCTCAGTATCATTAGGCTTCTTCCATGTACACAACCTTCTTTTATGATTCTTGAACCAAGTGTTAGCTATGATTACATTGCACTCTGTGCTAAATTCTGCCAGGCAGCTTCCTCTTTCATTTATTACCCCCAATCCATATTACCCCCATCCCTGTCCTTTTCCTACTGCCGAATTCCAGTCACCCATGAACATTAAATTTTCGTCTCCCTTCACTATCTGAATAATTTCTTTTATTTATCATATATTTCTTCAATTACTTCGTCATCTGCAGAGCTAGTTGGCATATAAACTTGTACTACTGTAGTAGGCATGTGCTTCGTGTCTATCTTGGCCACAATAATGCATTCACTATGCTGTTTGTAGTAGCTTACCCACACTCATATTTTTTTATTCATTATTAAACCTACTCCTGCATTACCCTTATTTGATTTTGTATTTATAACCCTGTATTCGCCTGACCAAATGTCTTGTTCTTCCTGCAATCAAACTTCACTAATTTCCACTATATCTAACTTTAACCGATTGATTTCCCTTTTTAAATTTGCTAACCTACCTGCCTGATTAAAGGATCTGACATTCCACGCTCTTATACATAGAATGCCAGTTTTCTTTCTCCTGATAACGACATTCATAGGCCAAGTAAAACTATGTGAAGTGCAGATATCTTTGAACTTCTATGGTACATGGCATCTGCCTTCAGTGTTCAATGCCATTCTGGCTGGATGGTAACTTGTTTAATGGTGCACGTAGCCACAAAATTTTCTGCATGGGCAAGCAAGTCTGATTCAAACTGTTAGCCCCTGTTTATGGTTATGTGCAATGCACAGATGAACCTCGATAGCCATTTTTATGTAAACACAGAGGCTGTGACACCAGCACCAATGGGGTGTGATATGCTGGGTGCTCAAGACAAACAGTCTGCCACAACATTTTTAATGCCCAAAATGTGACAAATGTCAGTACTGAATTGGGTAATAAATTCCAAGTGGTTGTCAGATGCAGAGAAAAAGCAGTAGTGTTCCTCTCGAATGCATAAGTCAATGGCTTATGATTGGCATATATGATGAACTCCCTAGCTTTGATTTTCAATCTGAAATATTTGATTTCATCATAAATAGCCAAGGCCTCACAATCATAGGTACTCTATATTTGTTGCAATGGTGATAACTTGTGAGAAAAATATGTGAGTGTCTGCTAAGCATTGTCTACCTATTGAAGAGTCTCACCAATAGCCAACTGACTGGCATCCACTACAAATGCTAGAGCAGCATTGAGTTTGGGGTGTAACAACATTGCTACTCTTGCCAAGCTTTGGTTCATTGCTTTGAACACCAAATGCATCTCCTCAGGTCACTGCACTGGGGAACTATTCTTGACTTTTGGCCCAGTGAGTCCTACAGTCAGTAGTTGTTGTTGTTCTGCCACCTGTGCTATATTCTGATGGTAGAAATTTGGCATATCTAAGTTCTTATGCATTTCTTTAACTGTAGTCAGTCTGGGCAGCTGCAAAATAGCTTCAACTTACCCATTCAGTGGCAATGGGTGTGCAGAGGATATTTGGTGTCCTACAAATTTAACTTCTGATTGTTCAAACATGCATTTGGCATTTTTAATACAATATCTCAATGTTCTTAATGCTGAAAGCTCTCTGAAACGTTATCAGTGTTGGTCCTTGGAAGATGAAAATGCAAGCACATTGTCTTAAGTATACAAAACAGCCAAATCAAGACAGAGTCAATAAATCGGTGTCAGGTTTGCACAGCATTTTATAGTCTAAATGTCATGAACTTACTGTCAAATAACCTAGACAACATGATGATTGCCATCTTCTTTAGTATATCCTCTGCTGCCACAGGGATCTGTGGATAAGCCTTCACGCAGTTGAGTACACTGAATATTATCACACCGTGTGGTGCATAGTTGTAGTCCTTCAACAGCGGTAAGTGGTTGCGATAAATTATGGTTCAGGCATTCAGCATACAATAATTGTCACATGGGTGCCACACTCCTCCATTCTTTGGAACTAAATGCAGGGCAAGTGCTGATGGGCTATGTGAAAGGGTGATGATACCCTCTTGCAGCATCACATTAAACTGAGCCTTGGCAGTGGCAAGGAACCATGGTACTAACCTTGTAGGCCTACACGAAATAGGCTGTCCATCTGCAGTACTTGTTTGATGTACAGTGTTGTGTAAGACTTGTGGTGCCATTCGGAGTCTCATTGAGATTGGAAACTCCCAGAGCAATGACCAGTATTCTTCAGCAATGACCTGTATTACCTTGACCTCATGTTCTCTGGCATTATGGTTTTAGCTGGTGGCCACAAGTCCTGTTATGTTGTCCATTAACTGAGTGCTAGCCACATCTGGCAAGAGTTGCCAGTGCCCCAAAAAAATCTGCTTCAGTAATTGCCTCAGCAACATCTGCTTCTGTAAAATCCCACAAAAACTGAAGGCATAGTCCTTAATTATTATCATTGTGTGCCATACATTGCAATGGCAGAATTGTTTGCAGGAGACAGATGAAATGCCATTGGTGGCCAACAACAGTCCACTGATGTCCTGTGCAGAATACAACAGGTCAGCACCTGTATCTATTAAGTACTTCCGGGAAGACACTCTGTCTGTTATAAACAGGTACTTTGGTATGGTCAGACAGATGGTGGCACCTACAACTGACCGCTGCTAGCTTTTGGGTGCACACTGTGGGGTAGTGCTTTTCTTAGCTTGCCTCCTGAATCTTCTTTGGCAACAACATATTGACTATCCAATATCAGACTTAGTTCAGAATGAGGTACAGCTGCTACTTTGTCTGTGGTTATGTTCCTTGTAGTGTCTGAGATAGCCTTGGTTGGTTGGTTTGGCAAAGGAGACCAGACAGCGTGGTCATCGGTCTCATCGGATTAGGGAAGGATGGGGAAGGAAGTCGGCCGTGCCCTTTCAGAGGAACCATCCCGGCATTTGCCTGGAGTCATTTAGGGAAATAATGGAAAACCTAAATCAGGATGGCTGGATGCGGGATTGAACCGTCGTCCTTCCAAATGCGAGTCCAGTGTGTAACCACTGCGCCACCTCGCTCGGTCAGATAGCCTTGCAACAATAGCATGTCAATCTGAGTGTACAGTATATCCACATTTCTTGACAGAGCATCAAAATCCTTGTGCAGGACTGTAGGGCATGCAGTCATACTACTACCTAATACTGATACAACCCTAACCTGTCTCGGAGCAATGGCTACTTGAATGCAGTCCACCAGTTACACTACAGCATCCAGGGACACTTCTATTAGTGAAGCAACAATAGCCTTTATGTGTGATGACAGCTGGCTGCTCTATAAGACGTGTAGAAGATTGTAGAGCATCATCCTGGTGTCCACCTTGCTCTGGAGGCGCTACAGGTGCTGCAACATTTTTCAGGTGCCAAGATTTTCCTGCATCAGTACTTGCCTGATGCAGCCCTCTTGAGATACAGAGACTCTGCAGATCAGTTCTGTTTTTAGCCTCTCATAGGCATTCTCTAAAGGCAAAGCCATAATGATGTCTTGCACTTATGATACAAAATGTTGGTCTAATAGGCTCATTGCAAGTGTGAATTTGGTTATGTCTGCTGCAAGACCAGCTTAGTAGAATCTGACCTCTACCTGAAAAACCATCTCACAGTTCTGCAGATGTGGTAGTTTCAGCAATTATCATGTTGGGGTCACCAGTGACATGGTAATTCTACGTGAAGTTCCTGCACGTGAAATAATACTTAGTTATGAATACCAAACATACTATGAAATTAACATTTCAGTGAATAAATAGAAAGCATACAAAATATAGAAAAACACAGCTCTCTTGGTGCCAAATGCAGAACTCAATGATTGCCATGATTCACTTGTTAATGTACTTTGCAACTTCACAAACACTTTACCACTTTAATGCAACAGCATTGCTGGATGGCATGAATGATGTTTGCATGTGCAGCTATGACAGTTGATGTGTGTATTGATCACTGCACGTTTACTAAGCCTGCTGTAATCCAGTGTTTCATCATAGCACAAATCCAGTCCAGTCAATGTACACATGGTACTGAGCTGTATCTAATGAGTCAGTAATATTTTAAAAAATCACAAAAACTACAGAAGTTAGGTGATCACAGTTAATAAATATTCTTACAGTAATCACTGAAAATTAAGAACTGCTGAATACTTCAACTGATACTTTAAACAATTTCTGAGTCAAGTGGGACTTAAACTTTGAGAGCTGATTGAAACTTTCACATTCTTTGAGCATTAAATGATGTGCGAGATTGAACTTTAATTTATTTCAGTTGTTCCTTTGAAAGTAATACTGGACAGAGCACAAGAATCTCCTCATGAATCCACACGTGTTAATTGATTGCCATGAGTGGACTTTAAGTATTTATGAACTGGCAAACAAGTTGTGTTTTGTTAATGGAATAGAATTCTGCTTTTAGCACACTAGTAGATTCAGCAATTCTGCTACCATTGTAATTAAGCATTATACACAAGCTTGACTGTATTTGAAAACTATTATTATTTTATTTCATGTTTTAGCAATTTATTGCATAAACACCATTCTTAATACTTTCCATGTTTTACTGACTAAATAAATTATTTCATTTAATTTAAGCCTTCTTGTGTCATCTACACCAATTATTTATTAGGATTAAACCCTTTGTACCAATTATTATTTTTATTATTATTATTATTCTATTTTACTGCAACTTGTTTGACTTAATAATTCACATTACATTCCAATGCTTAAGTAATTAGGCTGCAGGATATCAGGTATAACTATTTTTGCAGTGAGTTTAACTGCTGTTTGTGAAAGCTACATGAAAGCAGGTGTGTACAGCTCAGTCCTGTGACTATATCAAGCAAAAATTCTAAACACAGCCATGCACTTTCCAAGTACCACACATAAGGGGACATGACATATAATTTTCTCATCCAGGATTTGTATAAGAAAACAATCCCTGGTACATCACACCTGACTCCTCGTTTTGCAACTAAGAGGACTCTCCACTTCATTTTCACTCCTTTTTAATCAGTATACTACTCCCCCTATGGTCCTCCCAGTATCCACCTTCTTTGTGGCTGTTTCTCCAATCTTACACATGCCTGAGCCCCAGATGAAGCCAATCCCTGTTTCACAGGCCTGCTCTTTCAAGGTGAGGTTGTCCCTGACTTCTGTCTCAGTGTCAAACATTCCCATCCACACTTTATGCCTTTCATCTGCTAGGATTTTTTATTCCACCTGTTTGGCATCCCCTGTCTATCATTTCTATTATTCACTCCCATTTGATTTACTCTGTCATCTGGTCTATTAAATTCACCATAGTTCCTGGGGTCTACACCAGGGTAACCTCTCTGAATTCTTTCCAAGAAATTCATAAACTCCTCAACATCATCTGTAGGTGTGGCAACAAACATTTGTGTTCATTGAGTGGGTGATTTATTCTCAAGACCCAAAATAACTTCATTAGCATCCAGTTTTTTGCCAGATTACCTCATCTTATTAATCCATTTCTGGCAAAAGGACTTCAGGCTATCCCTCTGAGAGCTGTTCTCTCTACTTCCCAGAAAACCCTCAATATAGATGGCTGCTTATGCTTAGAGCAAAATTCATTCAGGAATTTGGACTCAAATTTTGATACTGACCCTCAAAACTACAACACTTCAGCTGTGCACCTATGTGCATCAGCATTCAGAAGACTTTTTATAAATTTTATATGTCTGGCTAACAACTTAGTAACACATTATGAAAATCTTTCAAAAACACTACACACTTTTTACAACTCCAAGAAGGATTTCTGTATGAACACTTGTACTACTACTACTGCTTATAGTTTCTTTACTATTTAGTTCCTTAACATATTGTTCAACACTCAACCAATGGAAAATTCATGTTGGAATATCAACAATATAAGGAAAAGGTAGATTGCTACTGACTGTAAAGATGACATGTTGAGCTGCAGACAAACACAATGAAAAGGCATTTATACATTACCTTTCAGTCAAAGTGTTTTTCAGAAAAGGAAACACACAATCATTCAATCACCCAAGCAAGCACACATCACACACGTGTGACTGCCCTCTCAGACAGCTCAGACCAGAATGCAACTTCCATGTAGTATGGATGCAACAATCAGAAGGGGTGGGAAGGGGAATTGATAGCAGGGTATGGGTGGACAGAGAGAAGAGCACTGTCTGGCAGAGTGTGCAGCAGGGTCTAGACTGCCAACAAGCACAATGTCAGGAGTGTGTGGGCCAAGGAGGTGCAGAGGAAGTGAGGATGGGGAGTAAAAAATGGGAGGAGCAGGGAAGGGGAAAAACAGGCAGGAGTGTTGGCAGAGGGTGGGAGACAAGAATAGGGAGGAGGTGATAGGACAGAAGTGATGGAAACTGTTGGGTTGAGAGTGTGGTTACTGTAGGTTACCATAGGTTGAAGCCAAAATAATTTTGGGAGCAGAGAATGTAGTGTAACAATAACTCCCATCAGGGCAGTTCAGAAGCTAGTGGTGGAGGGGAGGATCCAGATTACTTGGGTAGTGAAGCCGCCATTGAAATCAAGCACATGATGTTCAGCTGAATGTTGTACCACATGGTGGTCTGCTTTACCCTTAGCAACAGTTTGGCAGTGGCCTTGTGGACAGCTGGTTGGTACTCATGCCATTACAAACTGCTCCGCAATGACTGCAGCAGAGCTGGGGTATGGCATGGCTGCTTTCACAGATGGCCCAGCCTCTGGTGGGGTAGGATAATCCTGTGATAAGACAGGAATACGAAGTGCTGGATAGGAGGACTGGGTAGGCTTTGTACCTGGGTCTTTTATAAGGAGAAGGATCTTGGGTAGGATGCCCCTGATTTCAGGGTACAATGATAGTTAATCAAACCCTGACAGAAAATGTGGTACACTTGTTCCAGTTCTGGGTGGTATTGGGTGACAAAGGGGCACTCCTTTGTAAATGATTCTTGGGGCTGGTGGGAGGATTTGGGATGTGAGGGTAAACAGCATGGGAGATCTGTTAGTGGACTAGGTCAGGGGATAATGCCTGTCTCTGAAAGCCTCGATAAGACCCTCAGCATACTGGGAAACGGAGTTCTTGTCACTGCGGATACATCATCCCCTGACAGCCAGGCTGTATGGGAAGAATTTTTTGATGTGGAAGGA
The DNA here is from genome assembly GCF_023864345.2 of Schistocerca serialis cubense. NCBI lineage: Eukaryota > Metazoa > Arthropoda > Insecta > Orthoptera > Acrididae > Schistocerca > Schistocerca serialis. Next base: position 587,436,385 of record NC_064645.1, on the reverse strand, counting down.
ATGCAAATACAATTGGTGGTTGGTGGGTTTCATGATAGAAGTGTGGTTGGAGCCATCAGAGAGGAGGAGGTCAATGTCATGGAAGGTGGCATGCTAGGTTGAGGAGGACCAAGAGTAGCGGGTGGGAGAGAAGGTCTTGAGGTTGTGAAGGAATAAAGAAGGGCGTCTTGTCTCTGATCCAGATCATGAAGATACCATCAATGGACCTGAACCACACTAGGGGTTTGGCATTATGAGAGATTAGGAAGGTCTCATTTGTGGCCCACAAATGGGTTGGCATAGGAGGGTGTTGTGCAAGTGCCTATGGCTGTGCTGTGGGTTTGTTTGTATATGTTCCCTTCAAGGAAGAAGTAGTTGTGAGTTACGATAGTCAGTAAGGTGCAGGAGGAATGAGATAATGGGTTTGGAGTCTGAAGGACATTGGAGACAGTGCTGTTCAGTAGCAGTAAGACTATGGGTGTGAAGGATGTTGGCATACAGGAGAGTTGCCTTGATAGAAATGAGCAGGATTCCAGGAGTTAAACGGGTGAGGATGGTTTAGAGTCAGTGAAGGAAGTGGTTGGTATCTTTGATGTGGGAGGTTAGATTACAGGTATTTCCAGAGGTATTGATCAATGAAGGCTGAAATTCTTTCAGTGGGAGCCCAATAACCAGATAAATAGGGTGTACAGGACAGTTGGGTTTGTGGATTTTGAGGTGGGGGTGGGAGGATACGAGGTAGATGTGCAGGGTGTTCTAGGGGTGATGAGGGAAATGGATTCAGGAGAGAGGTTCTGGGAAGGGCCTATACTTTAAGCAGGGATTGGAGGTTACATTGGACTTCTGGCATTGGATCACCGTTTATAGGTAGAGGAGTCAGATAATTGGCAGAGGCCTTGCACCAGATAGTCACTGTGACTCACAATGACAATGGTGAAACCTTTGTCTCCAGGTTTGTTGATTAGGTCAAGACTTTTTTTTGAGGTTGTGTATGCCTGTCATTTCTACTGCTGAAACGTTGGTGTTTTGAGGAAGGGATTTCACCATGCTTTCCCAGGTGGCCTCCACCATCAGCTTTTCTGAACTGTGCAGATGGGAGTTGTCCTTACAACAAATTCCGTCTCCACATACTCCACCCGAACAGTTTCCACCACTTCTGTCCTGTCATCTCCTCCCTATTCTGAACTTGCACCCTCTTTGTGAGCCACCCTCTGCCAACACACCTGCCCATTTTTCCCTTTCCCTAATGCTGTCCTTTATCACTTCCCATTGCCCCTCTCCCCATGTCCCCACCTCCCTGCCCCACTGCCTCCTGTCACTTCTTATGTTGGAAATCTAGCCCCTGCACGATCCACCAGATAGCGCACTTTTCTTTCCCAACCATTACCCTTCCCTATACCCACCAGGTAGCTGCTTTTGTTCTACATGACATTTGCATCCTGGTCCCAGCTGCCAGGGATGGCAGTCATGTGTGTGTTTACTTACTGATGAAGGTTGTGGCTGAAAGCTGATGTGTAAGAGCCTTTTTGTTGTACCTATCTCCAACTCAATGTGTCATCTTCATGGTGAGTAGCAGTCTGTTTTTTTCTTATGTGTTCAATACTCAAGGATTTCCTCTCTACCTCCTGGGGCAATTTTGCTTACTTCTACCTTAACCATCTCATGGTTCTCATCACAGTGATATTGTGCTACTTTAATTTGTTGTTCTACAATACTTCTAGCATTTGTACATAGCTTGGCCATCTCTTCCATCTTATTGCGATACTCGTTAGCAATCCCATCTATTTGCTTGGCTATTTGGGCGTCCAGATTCACTATTTCTGTTGATACATTCAGTTCTGATAGCCTCAGTATCATTCTTGAGGTCATCTTTGATGGAATTTAGCTCACATGTAACTGAATACTCACCAGTTTTCATATCAGATCTAACTACACTTACTTCAAATTTTACTCAAGCTATCTGCTTCCCAATATTATCAAGCACCCAACATTATCAAGCACATATACCAATGTATCTCGATTGGGAACCACTTGTATCTCCTCAGCCATGTGGTCTTAATCTTACTGCATTACACTGCTCTCTGTTTACCAATATTAGAGAAGGAAAGTTGCTACTTGCCATATAGTGGAGATGCTTAGTCACGATAGGCACAACAAAAAGATTCAAACAGTTATAGCTTTTGGCCATTAACATCTTTGTCAACAATAGACACACACACACACACACACACACACACACACACACACACACACACACGCATATGCACACAAACACACTCACACAAACTCAGCTCACACACATGTCTGCAGTCTCAGGCAAATGAAACCGATTGCCTGCCTGAGACTGCAGAAATGTGCATGAGTTGTGTTTGCATGTGTGTGTGTGTGTGTGTGTGTGTGTGTGTGTGTGTGTGTGTGTGTGCATCTGTTGTTGACAAATGCCTTAATGGCCAAAAGCTATAATTGTGTGAATCTTTTTGTTGTGCCTATCGTAACTCAGCATCTCCACTGTATGGTGAGTAGCAGCTTTCCTTCTCTAATATTGTAACATTCCATCCTGGATTTTCCATTGTTTGGCACTTTGTATACCATTAGATACCTGCACACACCTTTCAACACTACCATTGCCATGTAACACAAAATTTTTGTTGTAAACATTGATTTCTACTATTAAATCTTATTTTAATAACCTTCCTCCCCTTGGCCTATTCGACCCATACAAACATCACCACCTGTAACATCTATATTCACCAATTTCATGCCCCATGAGCAGCTACACACTGCTATGCTGCACTGACTCTAACCTGTTGTTTGGTTACCGACAATACAAAACCCCGTGAATTGAAGCAGCTGTGATGAAAGTGGTAGTAGAGTACCAAATAAAAACGCACTGCACAGGCATGAGTCTCCCCATATTGATATTGGTGGAATCCCAAGATGGCTTGAAAGCTGCGACTTCATTCAGTATTCTCCACACCTGTATGTGCACTCTAGGTGCACTTGGACCCCTGGAAAAAATTTTAAGATAGCGGAACTGCATCAACAAGCAAGTACTTTGCTCCGTCACATTTTTATATCACTGGTCATGCAACAGGACCACATTTACTACATTTTAATAGTTTGTTAGACTAAACAGCTTCATCTTGGTCAATTGACACCAAACACAGACTAGCTAGTTATGACTGAAGCTAGGTTACTTCCCTCTGTAATACTCTGCCAGTCCATCAGTCACTCTGCTTGCAGCACAATATTGAATAAGGAAGCACAAACTTAAATTTCAGTGTAAGTTCTTTATTGTGCATCACATACATCAATCAAAACATAAAGTTTCTGACAACATTCATTTTTGACAATTGATATCCTGATCACATCACATGTCTTTCTCTTCCTGTTAGAGCCAAAAGACTGACAACAATACTTATGTGTTGAAGGTGCATAATCCAAAAGCACTCTCAAAACTTGCTGACTATATAACTGCTGCAACGTAATATTTGCAGCAGTTCCAAAAGATGTTGCTTGATGATATTTAGTCTAATTTTAAATCACCTAGAACACACACCACTTGGCCTGCTTAAGACTTCTTTATTGACTTTACTTAGCAGTTATCCCAGAATCATCACATCTTTGCTACCAAAGAATAAAAAATAAATAAATTAATTAATTAAAGATATAACATCATGTTATCAGTAATGAACTATAACTATTAACAGTCTTGGCAACTTCATAAAATATAAAATTTCCATTTAGATTTCATCACTGTTGCCTTTACAACTACAATGATTTTACTAAACCAAACCAAAAGATGTTATAGCTACTTCACATGCAAATATTGGCACTGGAGGACACTGTGCAATGTTTCAACATTACTGTCATAGTGGATGATATTCTGGGTTAACTTTTTACTTACACAGGAAGTACTTTTTGTAGTTTTGTGTGTGTGTGTGTGTGTGTGTGTGTGTGTGTGTGTGTGTGTGTGTGTGGATTTGGGGTAATCAAAAGTTGGGTTTTTAGAGGCCTAACTGAAATAGTCAAAGATGAATCTGGTTTAAACAAGTAAAACTAAAAGTGCGTAAAATACAAACTCATTTGTAACTGCAATTGCTCTCTTCCATTTTCACACACACTCACCTACATAGTCTTGCAGAAAGTAAAATTTTTAGTAACATCTGTATAAAATGCACTGTTTACTTTCTAATTGAATGACAGAATGCTGTAGCTACCACTGTTGTGTATGTGCTGCTTCACTGTTTGCGGATGATGTTTGTGCTTGATTCAGTCACTAGATGCCACTGATCCTGCTAATATGACATCAGTTCCAAGTGCAACCTGCTGCCTGTGCTCCCTGATGGAACTAATTACTTTACAGGCTGAAGTGCTATGCTCCGCCAGCCACTTGTGTATCATTCATTGTATTGTACCTTGCCTTCCATGGTGTGAACAGTTCGAGCAATAAATACTGTGTTCTTGCGATTATAACACAGAATATGGCTATAATAGGAATTCTGGTAAGTGTGGCTCATTGATCATGAACAAAAAAAAGCCCTAAACGAGCTAGCCACATTGAGGCCACATTAATACATTTTCCTTAATAACTAAAGGTGCAAGTTAGACATTTCACAAACTATTTGAAGTGTTGCAAATTTATCTCATCATCTGGTAAATAGAGGACAGACCACTTAGTATCCTAGCATCTGCTCTCATGACTGAATGTGAGATGTTGTTGTTGTTGTGGTCTTCAGTCCTGAGACTGGTTTGATGCAGCTCTCCATGCTACTCTATCCTGTGCAAGCTTCTTCATCTCCCAGTACCTACTGCAACCTACATCCCTCTGAATCTGCTTAGTGTATTCACCTCTTGGTCTCCCTCTACAATTTTTACCCTCCACGCTGCCCTCCAATACTAAATTGGTGATCCCTTGATGCCTCAGAACATGTCCTACCAACCGATCCCTTCTTCTGGTGAAGTTGTGCCACAAACTTCTCGTCTCCCCAATCCTGTTCAATACTTCCTCATTAGATATGTGATCTACCCATCTAATCTTTAGCATTCTTCTGTAGCACCACATTTCGAAAGCTTCTATTCTCTTCTTGTCCAAACTATTTATCGTCCACTTTTCACTTCCATACATGGCTACACTCCATACAAATACTTTCAGAAACGACTTCCTGACACTTAAATCTACACTCGAAGTTAACAAATTTCTCTTCTTCAGAAACGCTTTCCTTGCCATTACCAGTCTACATTTTATATCCTCTCTACTTCGACCATCATCAGTTATTTTGCTCCCCAAATAGCAAAACTCCTTTACTACTTTAAGTGTCTCATTTCCTAATCTAATTCCCTCAGCATCATCCGACTTAATTCGACTACATTTCATTATCCTCGTTTTGCTTTTGTTGATGTTCATCTTATATCCTCCTTTCAAGACACTGTCCATTCCGTTCAACTGCTCTTCCAGGTCCTATGCTGTCTCTGACAGAATTACAATGTCATCGGCGAACCTTAAAGTTTTTATTTCTTCTCCATGGATTTTAATACCTACTCCAAATTTTTCTTTTGTTTCCTTTACTGCTTGCTCAATATACAGATTGAACAACATCGGGGAGAGGCTACAACCCTGTCTTACTCCCTTCCCAACCACTGCTTCCCTTTCATGTCCCTCGACTCCTATAACTGCCATCTGGTTTCTGTACAAATTGCAAATAGCCTTTCACTCCCTGTATTTTACCCCTGCCACCTTTAGAATTTGAAAGAGAGTATTCCAGTCAACATTGTCAAAAGCTTTCTCTAAGTCTACAAATGCTAGAAACGTAGGTTTGCCTTTCCTTAATCTTTCTTCGTATCTCCCATTTCATCTTCATCTACATCCTCTTCCATTTCCATAATATTGTCCTCAAGTACATCGCCCTTGTATGGACCCTCTATATACTCCTTCCATCTTTCTGCTTTCCCTTCTTTGCTTAGAACTGGGTTTCCATCTGAGCTCTTGATATTCATACAAGTCGTTTTCTTATCTCCAAAGGTCTCTTTAATTTTCCTGTAGGCAGTATCTATCTTACCCCTAGTGAGTAAGCCTCTACATCCTTACATTTGTCCTCTAGCCATCCCTCCTTAACCATTTTGCACTTCCTGTCGATCTCATTTTTGAGACGTTTGTATTCCTTTTTGCCTGCTTCGTTTACTGCATTTTTATATTTTCTCCTTTCATCAATTAAATTCAATATTTCTTCTGTTACCCAAGGATTTCTACTAGCCCTCGTCTTTTTACCTACTTGATCCTCTGCTGCCTTCACTACTTCATCCCTCAGAGCTACCTGTCAATTGTTCCCTTATGCTCTCCCTGAAACTCTCTACAACCGCTGGTTCTTTCAGATTATCCAGGTCCCATATCCTTAAATTCCCACCTTATTGCAGTTTCTTCAGTTTCAATCTACAGTTCATAACCATTAGATTGTGGTCAGAGTCCACATCTGCCCCTGGAAAGTCTTACAATTTAAAACCTGGCTTCTAAATCTCTGTCTTAACATTATATAATCTATCTGAAATCTGCCAGTATCTCCAGGCTTCTTCCATGTATACAACCGTCTTTCATGATGGTTAAACCAAGTCTTAGCAATGATTACGTTTTGCTCTGTGCAAAATACTACCAGGTGGTTTCCTCTTTCATTTCTTACCCCCAATCCATATTCACCTATTACGTTTCCTTCTCTCCCTTTTCCTACTACCGAATTCCAGTCACCCATGACTATTAAATTTTTGTCTCCCTTCACTATCTGAATAATTTCTTTTATTTCATCATACATTTCTTCAATTTCTTCGTCATCTGCAGAGCTAGTTGGCATATAAACTTGTACTACTGTGGTAGGCGTGGGCTTCGTGTCTATCTAGGCCACAATAATGCATTCACTATGCTGTTTGTAGTAGCTTACCCGCATTCCTATTTTTTTATTCATTATTAAACCTAATCCTGCATTACCCCTATTTGACTTTGTATTTATAACCCTGTATTCACCTGACCAAAAGTCTTGTTCCTCCTGCCATCGAACTTCACTAATTCCCACTATATCTAACTTTAACCTATCCATTTCCCTTTTTAAATTTTCTAACCTACCTGCCCATTTAAGGGATCTGACATTCCACAATCCGATCCGTAGGATGCCAGTTTTCTTTCTCTCTATAATGACGTCCTCTTGAGTAGTCCCCGCCCGGAGATCTGAATGGGGGACTATTTTACCTCCGGAATATTTTACCCAAGAGGACGCCATCATCATTCAATCATTCAGTAAAACTGCATGCCCTCAGGAAAAATTACGGCTGTAGTTTCCCCTTGCTTTCAGCCATTCACAGTACCAGCACAGCAAGGCCGTTTTGGTTATTGTTACAAGGCCAGATCAGTCAATCATCCAGACTGTTGCCCTTGCAACTACTGAAAAGGCTGCTGCCCCTCTTCAGGAACCACACGTTTGTCTGGCCTCTCAACAGATACCCCTCCGTTGCGGTTGCACCTACGGTACGGGTATCTGTATCGCTGAGGCACGCAAGCCTCCCCACCAACGGCAAGGTCCATGGTTCATGGGGGGGGGAGGGGGAATGTGAGATACATTCACTTAAAAGTGGTATACTGATATCCATATTAATAAAGGAAACAAATTTCAGAATGGGTCTGTGGCTGTCACCAATATCTTATGATTAAAACTGTCTAGGTTGCTAAATAAAATGTCTTTATTTGATCTATAATTTGGCTTCTGCCACCATCGGGTAACTGTAATTGAGATGAAAGGATCATAAAAGAGTGGCAGGCATTTGTTACGCGACATCTAGCTATAAAAATTTAAAAACTTAAAAAATATTTTAAAAACTTCACTCACAAAAAAACACTGACCTTGAAAAACAAGGTTGATTGTCAATATGAAAAGCCTTTACCTAATCGTGGCATTGACTAAGAAATGATTTAAAAACTATACAAACATGTAAGTTCCAGCTGACAGGCAGTGCTAGTGTGGATGACATTTCCTTTAATTTTTACTTTCATATTGTTATTATTATTCTACTTTTCCCTTCCACTTACACTTACAAAGAGACATACACAATTTAATATACAAACATATACAGTTCAATTATAAATTACAACTAAAATGTACATAAAAACATACTAATGACATTAAGTTTTCAGATGGGGACACTTAGTCCATGTGGAGTTCCCCTAAAATTGACAACAAATATTCATTATATCTGTTAATATCTATACAACAACCACACATAACTTAAGTATTAAATACATTCACACTAACAGAAAGTTGTGATTATGAAAGTCATATCTGCTGTTATAATTACAGTTGTTTAATAAGTAAAAAACTATGTCTTGTGATGTAAATCTTTGCCAAATAATACGCTAAAATATGTAGATTTGTAAAATACATAAAGAAATGAATTAATTAGATTATTAAATTCAAAAATTTTGAGGGCCACTGCATGTTGCAGAAGAACTAATAACTCACTTCCTGCGCCAGGCCATTAGCTGTGCAAACAGTGGGAGCTCCGCCAGCTCAGTAGGTGCCACAATTGGCATACCTCAAATTAACAATTCTTGAAAAATATCAAGAAACCGGTTAGGGCTATAGCCACTCTGATTGTGTGTGGAGCTCTTTTTTGTGGGTAAAAATTTCTAAATCGCCAGTATGTTTAAAACATATCAGTTTGGGGCTGTAGGGCGCAATTGCATGCTTTCACTTATATGAACTAATTTATGCTTGTCTGATTTTAAGTGTGTCATCAGTGTGCTACTGCTCCTATTACAGGAGTGCTTGCTGAACAGTGTCATGAATTTCCTGATTTTGATAAATTTTGTGTAAGGGAGAAGGGGAGGAAATTGTTGGCTCCAGAGCAGATGAAATCCATCCATGTTGCAAAATTACTCAATTGCTCCTACTCTCTGGTTGCTGTTGTGGCGTAGAGCGCCATAAATATTGATATTTGTTCTGTGCGTAAGTGTGCTATCTTCGAGGAGAGGGCTTTGAGCAGGATGTTGGACGCTAATGGCAGTTAGCCTCCGGACTTGTATCGGTGTAGAAGCTAAGTGTGAATAAATCTGTATCTGGGAGAATTCTAGGTGTTTACATACAACTATTCCATATTCCCTCATTGGTGACCCGTTTTTGTGTAATCCACGTCCGAGTTACCGCCCGAAGGTTATTTACTCCCCTACCGCGTCGGGTTTCTCCGCGATCGCGAGGGCCTTTGTTCAGCTCGAGACAATGGCCTTTCAGCATTCACCGCCGCCCGGATTCCAGCAACATCTCTCCAGCACTCCTGCCGTCGTAGTGGACATGCCACAAGAATCTTCGGAATCCTTCAGCCAGAACATGCAGTGGAATTCATCGAGTGCCGCCAGTTTCTTCCAACCACCAACGGTCGTGGACTCTGGCTTTGTTAGCCTGGACCTTCCCACATGTTCTCCACAGAGTGTTGGTCGGAACATTCCTACTCCTGTGTTGAACACACAATTCAATACAGTTCGTGGCGTCGAGCGAGGTTTTGCTACTTTGGAAAATCCAGTAGTAAATTCAAACTCGATTCAGTTCACGCCACGTGTGTATCCTTCCACGCCGGCTAGTCAACAGGTGTTCAATGCTCGCCAAACAGAAAATATCACACCGAGTGTGCATCCGAGTGGACGTGTGTGGGATCCTTGTGTTGCTTCTAATCAAGTCAACAATTCTGTGCTGGACAGTAATTACTCCGACGTCTACAACCAGCCACACCACTCACGGTCGAGTGAATACCATGTGCATAACGGACATTCAGTGGCGTACTTAAGCACTTGTGGCTTCTCTCCGAGCTACCACATCAATGAGAATGCACATTGTGACGAAGATCCTCACACCGTTCGAGCGTCCGTCACTTCTCAGCCGCCTCCCCGGCGTCAAGTGAATTTCACGATTCCCGCATTACGGGACGCCAATAATTCGGACTCGCAATCTTCGGCATGCTCTACTTCCGTCCGAAGTAATAGGCGCACCTCCGCAGTGACTGCAGTGCCGAATCTGCCGAAATTACCAGACTTCAAACCCGCTCACCCAGAGTTCTGGTTTAACCCGGTTGAGCAAACATTCAATGTCTGTGCTTTGGACGACGACGCACGCTTCGCCTGCCTCATGAACCGTCTTCATGACCGCGTTGATTTAATTTATGATCTGGTCAAAGCACCCCCACTAGCAGGGAAGTATGCTGTGGCGACACAGACGATACTGGAGCGCGTCTCTAAAACCAGGAGAGAAAATGTGCGACAGCTCATCTACGAAGAGCGTCTCGTTGAGAGGTCTCCGTCCCAGCTGTGGCGGTGCATCTGTCTTCTCGTCGATGAGCAAGTTATGCCTGATGACACGCTCCAAGAAATCTGGACTGAAAAGTTGCCTTTGCCTGTCCAGGCTGCAATTTCTGCATATGAAGATAGGCCAGTAAATGAACGTTTATGCGCCGCCGACAGAGCAAACTCCGCCAGGCAACGTGAGCTCCGTGCACTGCATTCTGGAGGTGACCGCACTAAGGCGCTTTCTGACGCCACGACCTTGTCTGGTGCTGTTAATAACAAGTTTGTTGAACTAGCAAGCTGGAATGGACGTTTCTAGTGTCAACAATTGAAGAACCTATTCTCGGAATTGATTTCCTCAAGCACTATGAGTTGTCACTAGATTTTGTGCAAAATACTGTCACATATTCCTTTCGCTTCACCAAGTGACAGTTCGGCTAACACCAAACATGTGTGCTGTGCTAAGAAGTGTGTAAACATATCCTTGAAGCTGCAATGTTGGACAAACAAGTGGTTAGTGGAGTGCGCCAAATCTTCGAAGTTGCGGATGGAACGTACGGAAATGCTGCTGCATCTCCGCGACATACACCACGAGTTGGCCTCCACACAACAACGCCTTGCGCCACTACAAGCAGACAACTCGTCGGCTACAGACAAGATCAGTCCATGCCAATCAGGTGTTCCCGTGCCCGCGCACATTAACGACAATGTTGTGAACTCTGTAAACTATGTCAGCACCTCCTTTTGTAATGATAGGGTATGTCCGAGTGCTCATGCTCCTTCCTTTCCGAATGGACAATTAACTTGCCAAGCTCGTGTCAATGAACTTCGGCCATCTGCTGTTCGGCCACGCCCACTCGTGCCTACAGCGCTCGTAGCGGCATGGCCCGCTACCAAGAACCAGTGTACCAGCCTCGCTCATGTTAACACGTGTGCGGCCTTTACGCAGCCTACGAGCGGGTGGCACACCTGTACTTCCGTGCCCTCAGCGCCACAGCTTGGCCCGTCCCCTACTGCCTGCTCTGCTTCATGGACAACTGACTGTTGTGCCACGCCACGTATTGCAGTAGTCACTAATGGCACAGTTCATCGGTTACGTCTAACCGATGGGCCACCCATATCGCAACGCCCACACCGCCTCAAGCCGGAATTTATGAAAATTGCAAAAGAACAATTGGACGATCTGTTACAAAAGGGAATAATTGAACCTTTTTCCGGTTGCTGGGTTAGTCCTATCCTGTTTGACCAAAAGAAAGACGGTACTTGGCGTATGGTCGGAGACTATAGGTGTTTAAATGCCCGCACCATCATTGATAAATATCCGGTCCCTCACATCGCAGACTTCAATCATGCGCTCGCAGGTGCAAAGTACTTCTCTGTTTTGGACTGTAAGCATGCATTTCATCAGATTCCAATGGCTCCAGAGGATATTGAAAAGACTGCCATAACCACTCCCTTCGGGCTGTTCCAATACAAATTTATGCCGTTTGGGTTGAAAAATGCCTCCCAAACGTGGCAGCGTTTCATCAATCAAACTTTATCCCATCTAGACTTTTTTTTCATATACATGGACGACATATTGGCTTTTGCTTCTACTTTGGAACAGAGTGAGGAGCGTGTTCAAGTCGTGACAGATATTTTAGCAGCCACTGGTATTGAACTGAACAATAAAAAGACTCAATTGCACCAGTCATCCGTCACATTCCTAAGTTATGTTGTGTCATCGGATGGTCTGACACCACCACAGGACAAGATCAAGCCTGTTCTTGAGATTCTATGCCCTCAGACCTATAGGGAATTGCGCAGGTTCATCTGAACAGTTAATTATTACCGGAAACATTTGCCAGCCGCTTCTGCAGTGCAGGCTCCTCTCACAGATGCTCTCGCTGGCCCACAAACTTCTGGCACCCGCCAGGTACCATGGACACCAGACATGGACAAGGCATTTAATGAACTCAAAGAGCTGTTGGCCTCCGCTGTCACTATTGCTCACCCATGGGCGGACGCCACAATGTTTATCACTACTGACGCTAGTGACAATGCTATCAGTGCAGTACTGAGTCAGACATACAACGATGTTGTAACCCCCCTGCAGTTTTTCTCAAAAAAGCTAAACAACGCGCAGAAGAAATACTCAGCATTCGACAGATTACTTGCAGTTTACGAGGCCATAAGACACTTCAGAACTGATGTTGAGGGACAAGATTTCTATGTGCTCACTGATCACTAGCCATTGGTTCCTGCCATACAAAATCCTACGGCTGATCCGCCCTCACGACGCTTTCATCACATCGATTACATCTTCCAATTTACAAATGACATTCGCTACATCCGAGGAGTGGACAATGTGGTCGCTGATTTTCTCTCGCGTGTTGGTGCTGTCACAACCTTAACTGACTTAACGGACCAACCTCGGTTGCAATCGGCAGACCCCGATACGATGCAGTTAATTTCAGACCACAGCTCCTCTCTCCAACCAGTACGCTCTACTTTCCCTGGCATATCTGACTTAGTGTGGTGTGACGAATTGACTGGTACATTGCGGCCTTTCATTCCTAAGCCCCTTCAACGCCAGGTCGTTGACAAACTACACACATTAGCACACCCCGGTGTCAAAGCTTTCACCCATCTGGTAACTGAATGGTTTGTTTGGAGAGACATGTGCCATGACTGTCAGTCTTGGGCAAGGGCATGCATGGTGTGTCAACAGAACAAAGTTTCCAGGCACACTTCTCCACTCCTTGGCTGTTTTGCCCAACCGCCAGGCCGGTTTCATCATGTTCATGTTGACCTCGTGGGCCCTTTGCCCCCCTCCGAGGGTTTCCGTTACTTGTTTACAGCTATTGACAGGATGACTCGGTGGGCTGAGGCTGTGCCTATTCCAAACATTACCTCTGAGACAGTAAGTTGAGCATTCTTAGATTCGTGGATCTCTAGATTTGGCTCACCTGTTTACCTCACCACTGACCAGGGGTGACAATTCGAGTCTTCAGTTTTCTCTGACTTACGTAAAATGTGTGGCATTGTCAAAATTCATACTTCTGCTTACCACCCCCAAAGCAATGGGCTTGTCGAGCGATGGCATCGCACCTTAAAGTCTGCCCTGCGTTGCCATGACTCACTATGGACAGAGGCACTGCTCTTCGTGCTTCTTGGCCTTCGTGCGACTTTCAAGGGAGACCTCAAGGGTTCCGTAGCTGAGTTTGTGTATGGCCAATCTCTGGTTTTGCCTGGAGAATTAGTCACTCTGACCCCACTTCCATGGCCCTCTGAACTCCCTTCACTTCTCGAGTGGGTGCGCTTGCACTGCAGCAAAATTCAGCCGCCACCTCCGGCTGCTCATACACCTCCGCGTGTGTACGTACCACACACGCTAGACTCTTGTGAGTACATGTTTCTCAGAGATGACTTGGTCAAAGCCTCGCTTCAGTTGCCCTACACAGGTCCTCACAAGGTCGTCAAACGCTCTGAGAATAACATGGATCTCCTCATAAAAGACTCTGTAACCACGGTCTCACTCAACCGAGTGAAACCAGTTTTCATTGAGCCTCAGGTGAACCTCCCTGATTCTGCCCCTATTTCTCCCACTCCTGCTTCAAGCAGCCATCCATCTTCCCACACCACGCATTTGGGTATTGATTCTCCACAGCATGCTTCTCTGCCGAGCACTGCTCCTTCTCCGCGTTCATCTAATTCGAATGGCCAATCTTTTCGAGGCTTCACTCCTCACAGCCCTCGCAGTCGAACTGCCAATCACTCGGATTCTACCATTGTGCTACCATCTTCGTGTGACAGCTCTTTGTCATCATGATGTTCAATCCACGCTGGCTCCTCATTGCCTTCTTTCACGCTCCCTCGTCTGTCAGCTGATTGCCCAAGGTAGTTTCCTGCGCAGTCCAGTGTACCTGCCACCCCCCCCCCCCCCCCATGCAGATGCTTCCCACTGCCATGGCTTTCCCACACCTCCCTGCCTCCCTACCATTGCTTGTACAGGTGCCATCCAAGAATTCACAACACATGTGCACCCTGATGACATACATAAAATTATCTGTTGTCGTAGATGGTGATATGGTGTGTGTGGTACTCGCGTGTGACAGTATTGAGGGAGGAAGTGCAGAATCTCGTGTGGTGTGCCGCTTTAAATTGAGCAGAAGTGCTGCGTGTGGCAATTTGAGTGCCTTTGTTAGGCCTTCTGGCAAGGTGATTCTCCACCTGCCGGCTGATGAAATGCTACACCTCCACTCCAGGACGGGACGTCATCTTCAGCTGCCGGCGTCGCTTGCTGACTTCACCGTCGACGTACCGGGTTTCACCCCCCGGTCTCCTACCAGTCAACCGCTTCTGCCTGATGCAGAAGAACTGTGTGTTACCTTCCTAACTTCTCACCCCCCCCCCCCTCCATTCACAGGAACGTACTCCATACTGTGCGGGGGAGGCTATGTGGCGTAGAGCGCCATAAATATCGATATTTGTTCTGTGCGTAAGTGTGCTATCTTTGAGGAGAGGGCTTTGAGCAGGATGTTGGACGCTAACGGCAGTTAGCCTCCGGACTTGTATCAGTGTAGAAGCAAAGTGTGAATAAATCTGTATCTGGGAGAATTCTAGTTGTTTACCTACAACTATTCCATATTCCCTCACTGTTAAATCTATACAGCATTTGTACCAACCATACAAATATGCCTACAACATGCAGACTCCTTTCTCCACAGGTAAAGTTTTAGCTGCTGGGCGCCATGCCATAAGGAAATTCAGGGAAATTAATTGTAAGTGTCAGCAGTAGAAAGTGTTAATTCAAAAAGGAATATTTCGAGCAATGGCATGTTATATGTTTGGTAAAATTCGAAGTCATGTGCATAAATACAACATAACAATCAAAAAATGAAATGATCATGTGGCACTGTTGGCCGGGAGCCTCCATCCAGGGAAGTTTGGCCTCTGAGTGCAAGTCTTACTTCAGTCAATGCCACAGTGGGTGACTTGCATGCCACTGATGAGGATAACTGAGGGTTTGCACTTTCTTGCACCTTCCACATTTATTAGCAGCCAAAAAAGCATGCATTGAAGTTCCCATAGCCCCATGTTCTGTCCCACCAGATGTTACATTATTGCAGTTGAGGTACATACTCAATCATCTATGGGAAGAGGTGTAATAGAAATGACAGACAGTTAACAGCCGTTTCTAAAAATAGCTTTTCCCTACCTCTAACTTGAGATGAAGTACTTTTCATTTGTCTGCAGATAGGATACAGTCCAATAATTCATGGATTCCTACTCTGGTGAGAGGATAGCCCAGTGTGGAGTGCTCATGACATCAGATTTCATGAATAAAACCAAAACCATCTACATTGCTAACTGAAATGTTTGTATTTATTATGACAGTTTGGCATCTGCCAGACATCTGTAATTAGG
Organism: Schistocerca serialis cubense; assembly: GCF_023864345.2. Classification (NCBI taxonomy): domain Eukaryota; kingdom Metazoa; phylum Arthropoda; class Insecta; order Orthoptera; family Acrididae; genus Schistocerca; species Schistocerca serialis. Next base: position 587,420,688 of record NC_064645.1, on the reverse strand, counting down.
ATGAAAAGAACATACAGAATGACAGTTATATGTTACACAACATCTAGCTTAAGAAATGTTTAAAAATTTGAAAGTATTTTGAATGGTTCTCTCACCAAAAACCTTTGAGCTTGCAAAACAATTTTTAGTAATAATACTAAAATCTCTACCTAATTGAGGTGTCAACTAACAACTGGTTTAACAATTATACAAAAACATAAATTGAGTGGGAAATATTGCCTTCAGATTTTACTTTTCCTTTATTCCTAGCCTTTTCCCTGTGAACTCATTCATGTACATGTTTGACACATACATCCTCCTTTGCCCACTGTGTGTTCACTTGTTCCTCTCCAGTCTCTCAGTCCACTTCATCCTACCACGTCTATCTGTCCATCTCCTCCTCCCCACACTCTCTGTCTCTTCAACACCTCCTCGGCACTTTCTCACCCCATCTTTTCCAATCCTTCTCCCTGACCATATCTTTCCTACTCCTCCCTCTGTCCATATCATCCTTTTCCTTTCCCCGTCCATCTTATCCTCCTTTTTCTGCGTACCCATTACCCCTCTACCACTTGCAGAAACCTTGGTGCACCTCTCCATTTCTCCCTCCCCCCCCCCTCCCCACCCCTCCTCTGCTCGTATTCTCCTCCCCACCTCAATCCCAGACTCATACTCCCAATCTCTCTGCCCATCTACTTCTTCCCACTCTCTCTTTGTTTGTCTCATCCTCCCCCTCAGTCTGCCCATCTACTCTATATCCATCTCAACCCTCCCCTATCCATGCCCATCCACAAGGTTAGCACTTGCGAAGTGGGTAGATAAAGCACAAGAGTACTACTCCAACGCCCGCATCTCGTGGTCGTGCGGTAGCGTTCTCGCTTCCCACGCCCGGGTTCCCAGGTTCGATTCCCGGCGGGGTCAGGGATTTTCTCTGCCTCGTGATGGCTGGGTGTTGTGTGATGTTCTTAGGTTAGTTAGGTTTAAGTAGTTCTAAGTTCTAGGGGACTGATGACCTACGATGTTAAGTCCCATAGTGCTCAGAGCCATTTGAACCATTTTTACTACTCCAACAAATGTCCAGCCTATACGTCAGGGCTGGAAAGCCATTTATTCTGACATGAAGGCTGTCCTGGAAAGTAGGTCAGTATAGCAGGCTAATACTATTCCCATACAACATGCTTATAGTTCAGAGCAGCCTGTATGAAGGGCTGAAGAAAACACTTTTTGCCACTATCTCGTCTCCTATATAAACCCCACAGTGCTGATACTCAAGAAGTTTGCTATTTGTGTGCCAAATTTGGGTGAAATCTATTGGGGTTTAGGAGAAGTGCATTATCTATTTGTATATACCATAGTGCTCCCCATGGCTTCACCTGCATATGTGTTTGATTCATATACTGAATACATTTTCTGCTCCCCCTCTCTGTGTCCATCTCTTCCTCCTTCTGTCTGTCCCCTTCATCCTACCACATTTATGTGTCTATCTCCTCCTCCACACTCTCTGCCCCTTCCTCTCCTCCTCTCCCTCTTTTTGTCCATTTCTGACACTTCCCTTTCTGTGATTGAATCTTCCTCCCTCTGACCATATCCTCCTTCTCCTCTCTCTTTCCACCACTGCTTCCCCCTCTTTCCTTTCCCACCTGCCCACTGCTGCTCTAGATCTTTCACTTGCCTCATGCATCTCTCCCTCACACCTCTCACCACCTGTTTCCTCCTACCTCTCACCCTGCCAATCCCCTCCTCTGTCCATCTTAACCTGTCCCCACCTACGCTCAGTGGCATGTGTAGCCCTTGCAATACAATTCACTTAAGCAGGCCGATACAACTCCCGCGACATGCCTGTCGTGCAGGCCATGTTACACATCAAAAGCTTGAAAATCATTTATTTGCTTTTGATGTACCAGCTGCCAAGCAAAGTGGGTCAATAAAGTTGGCCAGTATTACTTCAACACAACATGCCAGAAATGCAGGGCAGCCCACATGTCAGGACCTGGAAAACTGTTTCCTGCCAGTGACATGTAAAGTGCCCTGCAAAGTAGGTTGAAGTGGCAAGCTGATACTGTTCCTGAAAAATCTGTCTTTCATGAAGGGGAACCTAAATTCCATGGCTGGAACAAAGTTGGTGTTGCCTTCATCTCTGCTCCTATTCAGACTAGGAGGTTATAAACCCCACAGTCCAGATACTTGTGAGGCCTGCTCTTTCTGTGCCAAATTTGGTTGAAACTGGTACAGCAGTTTTAGGAGGAGATCCAAGACATACACACGCATACACTCTGCTATGTATGTATAACAGATATGCAGTTTATTCTGTTTTTCCCTTTGATTATGCTTACAAAGTGACATACATAATTTAAATTACAAATATGCACAGCCTAATTATGAAACATGATTACAGTGAGAATAATTACAAACTAGTAACATCATTTTTCAAATTGGTAGATTTAGTCCATGTGGAGCTCACCAAAACTTGACAACAAGTGTTCATTTAATAATACAAATACAACAGCCACATGAAACTTTAGTATTAAATACATACTACATTAAAAGAAAGTTGTAAAAGTAGTATTTGTTGTTGTACTTAAGCAAGTACTATAAGTAAAATCTGTGCCTTCTGAGATAAAGATTCAACAAACAATATGCTACAATATTTATCACTCCTGCTTGAAATGGTCTTTCATTGGTGACAGCAGGAATTCAATGAAGGGCCAAGCCTCAGCTTCAACGTCACTTGTGGTTCAACATCACTTATGATTGACAACATCTAGATTCCAGAATGAGATATCCACTCTGCAGCGGAGTATGCGCTGATATGAAACTTCCTGGCAGATTAAAACTGTGTGCTCGACCGAGACTCGAACTGGGGGCCTTTGCCTTTCGTGGGCAAGTGCTCTACCATCTGAGCTACCGAAGCACGACTCACGCCCGGTACTCACAGCTTTACTTCTGCCAGTATCTCGTCTCCTACCTTCCAAACTTTGCTCACGCCTGGTACTCACAGACGAGATACTGGCAGAAGTAAGGCTGTGAGTACCGGGCGTGAGTCATGCTTCGGTAGCTCAGATGGTAGAGCACTTGCCCGCGAAAGGCAAAGGTCGCGAGTTCGAGTCTCAGTCGGGCACACAGTTTTAATCTGCCAGGAAGTTTCAACATCTAGATTTATTTCATGACAACATTTAAAAAATTTTCTTTACAATGGAATGAAGCAAAAAACCAGTTAACAACAACCAATTACCACAGAGCAATAGAAGGGCTTAAAAATTGGCTTCAAAATTTATCCATTAAAAAATTACAAGATCAACATCAATAATCACAGAGCATCAGAAGGCTTAGAAAATACTTTAAAATATTATTTTAAAAAAATTACAATAAAATCAAAATGAATTACCAGAAGGCCTAGGAATTGCCTTGAAATTTTTAATTATTACAACAAGATCAACATCAATACAGAGACCCAGAATACTTGGAAATATTGTTTTAAATTTTTTTAAATGCTATAAGAAATAGATCAAGATATTTGACAATTCTTCAACAAAAATTTAAGAGAATAAATTCTCCACTTCAAAACAACTAGGCCACTGTAGTGGCTACCAAGAATATCACAAATGTGAAAACAATGACAGCAAGCAGGACTGTAGGGGCTTAGACACACACACTTGCAATAGAGTTTAACTTGGTAAAATTTAGTAATGGTCTGATGGCTTCAAACCTTCCTATTAGCTCAATTTTGAAGCTTGATTCCAGGAGGGGAAGGAGGCAAGAGCAGATTTAATGAGGAATGGAATATTAAGATGGTCACAGGACAGAGCATCACAATAAGCGTAAGAACTTAAGTGACCAATGACCCGCAACCGTAACTCAGCACAGAATAGTGGTCCCAATGAGGTCCTAGTATCAGCCTGCAGCCAAAAACATACTCACTTCTTCTCCCTTTCTCAAGTTGGCTGGTTGGTGAGGCACACCAGAACAATTTGTTGGCCAGTTGGACCACCCGGAGCTGGGTCAGCAGACAACATGGCTAGCCCAGCCTGCAAAGCTGACAACCTGATACTAGTGTTAGATGAACTTAGACAGTAACCAAGTAAAGCACAAGAATAATTCACCACTTGAACCTTCTGAAAATTTGCTTCCTTTTTTCAAACAAAAAGAAAAAAAAAATAATGACAAACAAATATTATAGTACTTAAACCCAAGAAATAATGTTTTCTTACCCACTCAATTTTCCCTTGTCCAACTTGTGAAACATTAACACTATGAATGGTAATCCTTTTGTCAGAATTTCTGCTGCCTCTCTATAGGTTGGTGTGTAATCCACTCTAACCTTCTTTTTAACTAGTTGATGAAAGTAATGGTACCTTGTCTCTATGTGATTTTATTATTCATAAAATTCTGATCCATTGATAAATTTGATAGTGCTTTGGTTATCTATTTGCAAAATAGGAACTAAGGACTTGCCAACAGCTGCAATTTCTTTTAGAAGTTGATCTAACCACACAAGTGATTTGAAAGCTTCACTTGCAGCCACTTCTTCCTTTTACATTGAAAAAAGAGCAACACTCTGCTGTAATTTACTTTTCCACACAATTTGCCCGACTTTAGTAGGATGCCAGTTTCTGATTGTCTTGTGCTTCTATCCCCACCATGATCAGCATCACTATAAGCTTCAGTATTACAGTTTTCATTCTTTTCAAACTGAATGTGATCTGTAATTGTTGATTTAAGATACCTGAATATTAACTTGAGCAATTCAAAATGTCCTGAGTAGGTGAGCCTTTAACTCTTGAGGCAACATTGACAGCATATGATAAATCTGGTCTTGTACCTTGTGTTAAATACATCAAACTTAAAACCAATTCTCAATAGAGTTTAATATTATCAAAAGTGACAGCATATGATAAATCTGGTCTTGTACCTTGTGTTAAATGTATCAAACTTCCAACCATTTCTCAACTGAGTTTAATATTATCAAAAGAAGGTGACACACCTGGTATCCATCCTATTTCAATGGGTAAAGATAATGTTTTTGTCTTTAACCTACCCTATTTCTCTAAAAGTCTGTTCACAAATGCAGACTGATTTATTTGAACAGAGTTTTCCAATTTCCTGATTTGTAAGCCCAAGAAGCAATCAACCTTTCCTACAGTGATCTGAAAATGTTTACACAACTGTTCAATAAAATTAGTTGTTGCACCATTAGAGCCTATAGCCAATACATCAACAGCATATAACAGCAGTTTCAGGACTGGCCGTGTGGTTCTAGGTGCTACAGTCTGGAACCACGCGACTGCTACGATCGCAGTTTCGAATCCTGCCTCGGGCATGGATGTTTGTGATGTCCTTAGGTTAGTTAGGTTAAAGTAGTTCTAAGTTCTAGGGGTCTGATAACCTCAGAAGTTAAGTCTCATATTGCTCGGAGCCATTTGAACCAACCATAAATTACATTCATTAAGGAATTTAACAAGACATTCATACCATCATTTTGAGGCTTGCTTCAAACCATACAGCATCCTGAGTAATTTATGCACACATCCTGTACCATTGTCACAGTCCTCTGGTTGATACATGTATATTACCTCCTTTAGAATAGCATTGAGAAATGCATTTCTTATATCAAATTGCCTTGTACATCAATCACACTGAATTGCAACACTCATCATGGTTCTCATCATCTAAAATATTGAGACAGGGCTAAATATGTCAACATAATCTATTCCAAAATGTTGAGTATGTCCTTTTGCCACCAGTCTACCTGTATATCAAGCTACTTCATTATTTAAATTTAATTTTGTAGCAAATACTCATTGATTTTGAATCATCTTGTTTGTTACAGTTTTGTGAACTAGTTCCCATGTTTTACTTTCTTTTAGAGCACTCATTTTTTCCTCCATTGCTTTCTTCATTCTTCAGAATTTTCTGATTGTACTGCTTCTTTATAGTTCCTTGGTATGCCATAAAGAAGCATCAGACTTGGTTATTGCCACATAATAAATAAACACGGCATCTACAATCATCATAACCAACCAATATCCTTTTAAAGATTTAGCATCAAACATCTTCCATTTTTGTGTTGGAATCCAAGAATGGCATTCCATTCCAAATATCACCAAATTACTCACATGACCTTCTTTCTTCAAAAATATTTCAACTGGAGTTTTACCTTTAATATTTGTGGGACCAGATCAATTTTAAGTGTATGTTGCAGCCAGAATGGCCTCACCCCACAATGCTTTTGGTAGGTATTCTGCAGAGCAGAGCCAAGAATGTGCCATCTCACAAGGTATTCTATTTTCTCGCTCAAAAACATTCTGCTGAAGAATATATGGTGCAGTAATCAAATGTTTCAGTCCAATTGAATCAGAAAACTTGTGTACATTTTTACTATGGGACTTCTTGCCACCATCTGTTTGTAATTTTTTCATAGTTATATCTGCCTGAGTCTTGATCATTTTAATGAACAGTGGAAATTTTTTTAATTTCATCTTTGTGTCAGAAAAGGTATGTTACTCTAAAACCGAAGAAATCATCCTCATAAACAGCAAAGTATCGATGGCTCTGCAAATAATTTTCTTCCATTGTTCCACAAACATCTACATAAGCTAATTCTCCAGATTTAGTGGGTTTTGGCACACTTTAACTAAATGCTAGCCAATGATGATGTTTACCATAGACACTTGCCTGCTTTATTTCCACATTGATTGTCCTGTGTCGATGTACTGCATTGCTACACTGGCTGAAAAATGGGGGGTCGAAATTCGACACTGATTACTTTAAATGATGTATCCAACAGGTGCACATTCGCATTTCACAGTTCTTTACTTTCACCGTTCACAACCCCACCTCCCAATAATACAGTTATATGGTCAGTGCACTAATGTATTACTTTTGATAAGTCTCATTACTAGGTTCCAAGCAAACATCAACATACTGCTACAGTAGTTTATTGTTGAACATCTAAGACCAGTAAAAACCTAAACACACATTTCACAGTCTTTCAAATAAATTGAACAGGCACTGTCACCATGTGGTTCATGGTGTGGGTTCCTGTAGTCATGTCCTAGTTCATGAACCACAGGCAACGTATGAGTGGCCAAGTAAGTGGTCCCGACAGTCGGGATATCAGTTACTTTGGAATAAGGCTGGGCATCTCGGACATATTCTGAGTCTTGGTCACCTTTGTGCTCATACGGCAAAGACTACCAAATCCACCGGTTAGCCCCTCAACCGTTAGGGGTAAAACCCAATGGGACTCGAGGCAAGTAAGGCTAGCAACCTGCTTCCCCGATACTTTAAATATGATGCTGGCAACAATCAGAGCAAAATGCCTCGGACCTTTGGAGGTGACGGAGTCCCACCTCTAATTGACAAACCAGGGACTCCTAAGATACGACTTGGCAAACAAATGGTAATGAGATGGGGAGCTATTAATATCAATTGGGGCTACTCTGGGAAGAAGGTAGAGCTGGCAGAGGCTGCAAGTAAGATGGGGCTGGACATTTTAGCTGTTAGTGACATTCGGGTGAGGGGTGAGAAAGAAGAGGAAGTGAGAGAATACAAGGTCTACCTGTCAGGAGTCAAAGCAGGAATAGCACAATGGAGTGTAGGGCTTTACATCAGGAAATAAATGGAACCCAGCGTAGTTGCAGTAAGGTATGTAAACAAACGACTGATGTGGATAGATTTGACAGTGTTTAGCAAGAAAATTAGGATTGTGTCAGTATATTTGCATTGTGAAGGGACAGATCAAGATAAGATGGATAGTTTTTATGAGGCACTCAGTGATGTAGTTGTTAGAGTAAAGGACAAGGACAGTGTTCTGCTCATGGGTGATTTTAACGCCAGGATTGGAAATCGAACAGAAGGGTATGAAAAGGTTATGGGTAAATTTGGAGAGGATATGGAGGCCAACAGGAACGGGAAACAACTCTTGGATTTCTGTGCCAGTATGGGCTTAGTAATTACAAACTCCTTTTTTAAACATAAGAACATTCACCGGCATACTTGGGAAGGCAGGGGATCCAGATCTGTCATTGACTATATAATAACAGATCAGGAATTCAGAAAGGCTGTGAGGGACACACGTGTATTCAGGGGATTCTTTGATGACACTGATCATTATTTAATCTGCAGTGAAATTGGGATTGTGAGGCCGAAAGTGCAGGAGGTCAGGTCCATATGTAGAAGGATAAGAGCGGAGAAACTTCAGGATAAGGAAATCAGGCACAAGTACATAACAGCGATCTCAGAAAGGTACCAGTTAGTTGAACGTAGTCAATTACAGTCATTGGAAAAGGAATGGACAAGGTACAGGGACACAGTACTAGAAGTGGCTAAAGAATGTCTTGGAACAGTAGTGTGTAAAAGTAGGATGAAGCAAACAGCTTGGTGGAATGACACAGTCAAGGCAGCCTGCAAAAGGAAAAAGAAGACGTATCAAAAATGGCTACATACTAGAACTCAGGTGGACAGAGAAAGTTATGTTGAAGAAAGAAACAAAGCCAAACAGATAATTGCAGCATCGGAGAAGAAATCTTGGGACGACTTTGAAAACAGGTTGGAGACTATGGGTCAAGCTGCTGGAAAACCATTCTGGAGTGTAATTAGCAGTCTTCGAAAGGGAGGTAAGAAGGAAATGACAAGTATTTTGGACAGGTCAGGAAAACTGCTGGTGAATCCTGTGGATGCCTTGGGCAGATGGAGGGAATATTTTGAAGAGCTGCTCAATGTAAGTGAAAATATGATCAGCAATGTTTCAGATTTCGAGGTAGAATGGGATAGGAATGATGATGGAAATAGGATCACATTTGAGGAAGTGGGGAAAATGGCCAATAGATTGCAGTGCAATAAAGCAGCTGGGGTGGATGAAATTAAGTTGGAACTCATCAAATACAGTGGAATGTCAGGTCTTAAATGGCTACACAGGATAATTGAAATGGCCTGGGAGTCGGGACAGGTTCCATCAGACTGGACAAAAGCAGTAATCGCACCAATCTTTAAACATGGAAACAGAAAAGATTGTAACAACTACAGAGGTATCTCTTTAATCAGCGTTATGGGTAAAATTGTCTCAGGTATTGTTGAAAGGAAAATGCGAGTATTAGTTGAGGACCAATTGGATGAAAATCAGTGTGGGTTTAGGCCTCTTAGAGGTTGTCAGGACCAGATCTTTAGCTTACGGCAAATAATGGAGAAGTGTTATGAGTGGAACAGGGAACTGTATCTACGCTTTGTAGATCTAGAAAAGGCATATGACCATGTTCTTAGGAGGAAGTTATTGTCTGTTCGATGAGATTATGGAATAGGAGGCAAACTTTTGCAAGCAATTAAAGGTCTTTACATGGATAGTCAGGCAGCAGTTAGAGTTGAAGGTAAATTGAGTTCATGGTTCAGAGTAGTTTCAGGGGTAAGACAAGGCTGCAACCTGTCTCCACTGTTGTTCATATTATTTATGGATCATATGTTGAAAACAATAGATTGGCTGGGTGAGATCAAGATATGTGAACACAAAATAAGCAGTCTTGCATATGCGGATGACTTAGTTGTGATGGCAGATTCAATTGAAAGTTTGCAAAGTAATATATCAGAGCTAGATCAGAAATGTAAGGACTGTGGTATGAAGATTAGCATCTCCAAAACGAAAGTAATGTCAGTGGGAAAGGAATATAAACCGATTGAGTGCCAAATAGGAGGAACAAAGTTAGAACAGGTGGACAGTTTCAAGTACTTAGGATGCATATTCTCACAGGATGGCAACATAGCGAAAGAACTGGAAGCGAGGTGTAGCAAAGCTAATGCAGTGAGTGCTCAGCTATGATCTACTCTCTTCTGCAAGAAGGAAGTCAGTACCAAGACTAAGTTATCTGTGCACCGTTCAATCTTTCGACCAACTTTGTTGTATGGGAGTGAAAGCTGGGCGGATTCAGGTTACCTTATCAACAAGGTTGAGGTTACGGATATGAAAGTAGCTAGGGTGATTGCAGGTACTAGTAGATGGGAACAATGGCAGGAGGGTGTCCACAACGAGGAAATCAAAGAAAAACTGGGAATGAACTCTATAGATGTAGCAGTCAGGATGAACAGGCTTAGATGGTGGGGTCTTGTTACACGCATGGGAGAAGCAAGGTTACCCAAGAGACTCATGGGTTCAGCAGTAGAGGGTAGGAGGAGTCGGGGCAGACCAAGGAGAAGGTACCTGGATTCGGTTAAGAATGATTTGGAAGTAATAGGTTTAACATCAGAAGAGGCACCAATGTTAGCAGTGAATAGGGGATCATGGAGGAATTTTATAAGGGGGCTATGCTCCAGACTGTACGCTGAAAGGCATAATCAGTCTTAAATGATGATGATGATGTGGATGGCACTGTCATTGCTTTAACACGTGGCCTATTGGTGCAACACTTATTTCAAAGTTAAGTTGATGCATTGTTGTTGATCTAACCAATAAGGGTTCTGCGTCTGGAACTCGGCCATGGACTGACTGTCTCAGGACCAAAATTCCGACCCTTAAATATCCTCTCAATAATAAGTACTGAAATTACACATTGTTTGATGTTTAATTTACTCAAATTACAATTAAAACATGCTTCATACAATTAACTGCATACCAGTGTATATATAAATTCCGTCTTTTTAAAAGTTTCTTCTTCTTCAAGAGTTAAGTCGAATTATTTGTTTAAATGATGAAATTACCAGATATAGTTATGCAAACAATACTTATGACAAAACTGGTAATTACTTTGGAATTAATTAAGGGCTGGCTTTGCCAATATATTTTCGAATGTAGCCAAATAGATCCTTTAAGAATACAATTAATTGTTCCTCCAAATGTTTATAATTAGTACAGAACTTATAATTGTTTATAAGTCAACAATAGGATTTAAGTTATGAAACAATTACTGATTTCACCCTATAATGAAAGTGAGGGAGAAGTTCAGGTTGGTGACACAACACCCATTTAGCAGTAGTTCATTTATTCACCTAAACACAAGCAAGGCTCACAAAGAACTAAACATGGTGGAACAGCCCAAAGACAATGCTCAGAGTCCAAAGACAATGCTCAGAGTCCAAAGACGAACTCATATCTATGCTGTTGTCGACCTCATCAGTGCCACATAGCTGCCACACCCCCCCCCCCCCCCCCCGCAGGCCAAAGGGGGAGGGGGGGTGACTAGGGCGTCGGCAGGTGTGGTCCGTGGGAGCCGGACCATGGTCAGCTCGACAGCATCGTCGGGGAGCTGTGTGGGTAGATGTCATGAAGCAAGGTTTGGCCACCGAACCTGGAAGTCGTTGAAGCGAGCCAGGCGTCGTACCGGGTATGCTGGTCGTGCGGCGATTGGTACACTGGTGGTTTGAGGGTGGAATGGAGCGACGACGATGATGTCTCCGGTGGGCATGGCAAACACATGAAGCATGTCCACGTTGACGTCAGGCAGGAGGGGAACACATTTCACCAGGTGGCAGGGAATGATGGAGGTTGTGTCATGAGCACTGGATGAAGAGAAACACATGATGAACAGTGTATCACTGTGCAGTATTATTGAGATATCAAGGATTATGTCTGGGGAGACAGGCACAAACACCTTGAGCGAGGGCACGTTCAAGATAGGGGGGGGGGGGGGGGCGTGAAGAACCTCGACAGGGCGACGGTGGAGAGGTCGAAGGGGGCAGCGAGGGCATGATCGTAGGTAAGCTTGATGTGGGGAGCATGTCGTCACTCAACAGAGTGCATGAGACCGGAGTAGAGGGCGAGGTTGGAGGAGAGCTCGATGATTGGAGCTGGAAGTCACTTGATCGAGTGTATAAGTCTGACCTGGAGGGAGTGGTCGGAGCGTCGTGAGCCACGACAGTGAGTGGCGTGGTCGTGGCCTGAATGGGGTAGAAAAAGGGTCAACATGAGCAGGCTTAAGTCTGTTGAGAGAGACTGTAACAACTGAATCTTTCATCTGGATGTCATAGGTGTTGGCTGAGCACCGGAGAACTCGGTACGAGCTGGTATATGGAGGTTGGAGGAGAGCACGGACAGTGTCATCTCGGAGCATGACATACTCTCAATTGTCCAGAGATTTTGGGACGTGAACCTCAGGGCGGGAATGGCTGCCAAGCAGAGGGATATGGAGGTTGATGAAGTGGCGTCTGACGCGGTCCACGAAGGAAGGTAAGTCAGACTGAGGGAGAGAACCGGAAGGGCTCACAAGTTCGCCAGGGAGAACAATGTTCTGGCCATATACGAACTCGGCATTGCGCCTTTGAGGTCATCCTTATAGATTGTATGAATGCCGAGTAGCACAAGAGGAAGAGCCTCCGTCCATAGAAAGTCGTGGCATCAAAGAGCCACCTTGAAAGTGCAGTGCCAGCGCTCTACTAGCCCATTACTTTGTGGGTGATATGTTGTGGTATGGATGCGCCAGATGCCGCAAATGTTACAAATCTCGTTGAACAGGGCCGACTCAAATTGTCTGCCCTGGACAGTCGTCATGATAGCTGGGCATCTGAAACGTGATACCCATGACTCGACGAACGCACGAGCAACAGTTTCTGCCGTAATATTGGGGAGTTGTACAGCCTCGACCCAGCGAGTTGTTCAGTCAATAGACAAGAGAATATAATGAAAGCCGTAAGAGGGGGAGAGAGGGCTGACAATGTCAATGCAAATATGCTTGAAACGCCCAGGAGGGATCGAAAAGGCACGCGAGGGGGGCTGAAGTGTGCTTGTGTACTTTGCAGCATTGGCAAGTGACACAGGAGCGTATCCATTGCTGGCAGTCCTTGTTGACATTTCTACACACAAAGCGCTCTGCTAGGAGTCGGGCGGATGCACGAACACTGGGGTGGGCTAAATTATGCAATGCATTGAAGAAAGGCTCGACGATGTGTGGTTAGGATGAGGGGGCATAACATGCCCGTACTGTTGTCGCACCAGATCTCACCAGAAATGCCAGGGAAGGTGGTGTGGACGAAGTGTAGTGAAGAAGTAGAGTCTGAAATCAGGTTTTGTGTTTCCTCGTCAGTGGGTTGTAGGTTAGGTGGTTCAGAGAGGTGTAACAGCAAATGGACGGCGTTGACTCGTGGAAGGAAATCAGCAATTTTATTGTCAGCACCCTTTATGTGTCTGAAATCGGTGGTGAACTGAGATATGAAGTCCATGAATCTGGAGCGGTGAGGAGGCAGGTCAGCTGGCAGGTTTGTATAGGCCGAACCCAGGGGTTTGTGGTCCGTTAAAACATAGAAAGGGCATCCCTCAACGTCAGTCTTAAAATGCTTAATCACTTCATAGACCACGAGCAATTCTCTGTCAAACGCGGAATATTTCCATTGTGCATTGGTGAGCTTGCGCAAGAAGAACTACAGAGGCGAAGTTCGGCTGTCGATTCTCTGTCTAATGATGGGGCTGATGGCAGTATCGCTTGCGTCTGTGGTGACAAAAAGCTGCACATTGGGATGAGGATGCACAATGGTGCAGGCCTCGGCAGGATTTTTGAGGGCAGTGAAAGAGTCAGTCATAGCAGGGGTCCATGGAACGGGCCGAGATCCAGAAGTCTTGGTGCCTGCCAAGGTGTCCATCAGTGGAGCCTGAATCTCCACAGCCCAAGGTAGATGATGGCAATAATAATTAACCATCCCCAGGAAGTGCCGGAGCTCTTTGAATGATGAAGGTCTGGGTAGGTTCAGTATTGTTTGTACTTTGTCAGGGGGGGTGAAATGCCGTCGGCAGAGACCCGAAAACCAAGAAAAGTGACAGCGGGTTGATGTAGCTGCAACTTGCCCTGGTTGGTCCTGACGCCTGCTGCCGCAAGACTGTTCATAATAGTTTGCACACGTCGAATGTTGTCCTTGATGGAGGAGCTGAACACAAGAATGTCATCAAGATATGCAAAGTAGAATTTTAGGTCGCATACCACTTTGTTGATGAAGCATTGCCAGGTCTGGGTTGCGTTTTTCACACCGAAGGGCATGAATCGAAACTGAAATTACCCGATTGGGGTGGTGACTGCTGTCTTCTCGATGTCTTCAGATGCCATGGGGATCTGGCAGTAGGCCCATTTGCAATCAATGACAGAGAACGTGATCACACCTGCGAGGGAACTGGTAAAGTCGGCAATGTCGGGTATGGGGTGGGTGTCCATATTTGTTCGTTCGTTTAGTTGACGGTAGTCTCCGCACATGTGCCAGGACCCGTCTTTCTTGGGTGTCATATGTATGTGCGTAGACCAGCTACTGGCAGAGGGTTCAATGACACCGGAGCTTAGTAGTTCAGAAATCTGATTTTTAAGGTCCGAGAGGCGCTCGATACAAAGTCACCATGGTTTACTGGAGATTGGGAGGCGAAGCTTGTGAACCGTGCCGTTGGTTACGAAGGAAATGTTGCTGGCGGCACAGGAGGCAGTTTGTTTACAGTGTGTGGTGGACAGGTCAGGCGAGGTGTAGTCATGGTGTTCGGAGCCACTCGGCGGATCTGACGGGAGCCGAGGCAGTGAGGTGTCCCAGGAGTCAACGTGACAAGATGGCCGCCGGCCCGAAGCAGTGGCACCGTGGTCAGGTGAACTCAGTGGAGCTTGTGAGCCATTAGGGAGTCCATTGTCCGAGGGCACGGCCTGTGGCAGCACGGTTGTGACTGAAACGCTTGGAGCAAGTGCACTGTTTGTGTTGTCAGTGGCGGTCACATGGCGGCGCGTAGGAGCCGAAGTTGCATGGTTTGAGATGCTGTCTGCGAGGAGCAGGGTACGAACCATCAGTTCGAGAAGACATGACTCTCATTGTGCATGCGCACTTGCGTCCGGCCAAGTGTGAAACGCTGCCATGTTAGGATGGTGTGGCCCTGCGGAACTGTCAGTACACATTATGGCAGTCATGATAGCACAGTTGCAGGGTGTAGTGGGAGGTAAACACATGGAGGCTTGTATGCTAGGATTGCAAGCAGATTCGGCATACTTACTGACCTTGCTTTGTCCTTTCTGTAGTGTCTGTAATGTCTTTGCTGCATTGGAGAGCTGAATCTGTGTTTCGTGGAGCCAGAGGGAGAGCGCGAAGTTTTCCTTGCGTAGGCGAGCGATGTGTTCAAGCTCAACAAGGCACTTGTGCGTTGTTTCTTGTAACATTGTCGACAGAGATGAGCATATACAGATGAGATGAACCTGGACCAATGTGTCATGGGGGAGGGGGGGGGGGGGGCAGGTTGCTCGATGGAGCACAGGGAAAGTGAGTCTTGGATGGATGATGAAACACGGCGTTTCTCACTAGGTCCGGTGAAAGTTTTTGGTGTCACAAGAAGTCAATGCCTAGTATAGGTTTGTCAATTTTGTACACTTAAAAAGTCCACTTAAGTTTGCAGTTTGCGGAGAGTGAGACATCATGGGAAGTTGAACCTGATCATTGTACTTTAGTTGAATTCACAGCTTGCAGTGAAGTATGATGAGGGCGGATGTTCGACGACGCTAAGGATGTAGGCAGCAGCGAAACAGCAGCGCCTGTGTCCACTGGGAAAAGGTATCCTGATGCAATGTCTATAACGTAAAGACATCCGCAATTATCCAGTCATACCCGGACAGAATGGAGCACTGGGAGGTGCCTGTCATGTTGTGTGCAGGAGGCAGCACCCGAACCTACCTGCAATTGGCGTTTGAGAAGTAGCAGGGTGGTCTGCAGTTCTGTGCTGCCTCACCAAACCGTGTGTGGAAGTAACAATACCGGTAGTGCGGTTGCATTTCTTGCAGAATGTTCGTTGCCAGTGGTGGTGGCCATGGTTCAGTGGCCGCAGCAGGTTCGGTTGCAGGAGGGGGCGTGACCATGGGTGGAGCCGCTCACGTCCCAGTTGCTTGTTTACTGCTTTCCGGAGCGAGCAGAACGGTCGGCACAGTACGGCCCCGGCTGCGTCCGGCTGCAGGGTGATGAACCTGAACCTGAGACTTGTCGGGTAGGCAGTGGCTGGCAAAATAGAGCAGTGATGCATCATGTAGCTTGTCGGCAATTGTCATTCTTTGCTCGACAGGTTCAGGAGACCTTTGAGCCAGAGCAAAGCGGATGTGAGGAGATAGTTTATCTGACCAGATGGTGAGGAGAGCTGTGTCAGAGACTAGATCAGCGCTGACTAGGGCATATAGCTGTCTCCAGACCTGGGAGGGTTTGTCGTTGCTCGATGTGGAGCACTTGCCATATTGCTGCCTCAGTTGACCGTGCAAGCTGACACAGAACTGTCTTTTTGGCTAGAGTGTATCGGGTAGATGAGTCCAGGGCGTCGACCAGGTCAGCAATCAAGTCCTCCTGGTCTTGCATGTGGGTGATGAGGCACAGAAGCCTGGTTGACTCGTCGAGTTTGTAATGCTCAAACATTTCATCCACATTTTTGAACCAGGTTGTTGCTCTGTCGGGATTAAATGTCGGCAGCATCGGTAAGCATTGTAGAATGTTCAGAAGAACAGGTTGAGTTGATTTCGCGGGGGCACTGCCTGAATCGAGCTGTTGTTGCTGTAGTATTCCAGGAGAGTAAGCCTCCAGGGGATGTGGCAACGACGGCTGTTCGGGTGGCAGCATGAAGGTGACACGTTGTGGTTGAGCGCGATCCATCGCAGCGCAGAAGGTCGACGCAGGTGAGGCACTGTAATGTGTCAATTGCGGTTGAGAAAGCTCAACATGTTGCAGGTGTGTTTGGATTGACACATCACTGAAGACCGATGTGGATGAGGCACCGAGATGTGCCAAGAATGGTAGTGGAAGCTCGACTGGAGCCAGTGCGGGGGCGACAGGTGAGAAAAAATTCAAAGTTTGAGAACGCGTGTTAGTCCGCAGAAAGCTCGACCTATGATCAGAGCTGTGGCCACCTGTGTTGCAGGGAGGCTGCGGAGGTGCGGGCTGTCCAGAAGCATAGTGTGGGAAATGATGTCAAACATGGAAACGTGGGATGGAATGTGTGAATGTTCACTGTTCATAGTCACTCCACTCAAAATGGTGTGCGGATATGGTGTATGTCATGGCACAAAACACTGAGGCATAGCAGTGGGACGGAGGTGGAGGTCAGGTGTAGATAACAAGTTATTGTTCCTGTTGCAGGCCAAGGTATCGAAGTAGGAAGGCATGTGCTGGTGCTGGACCGAGGCAGATGCGGGCGTGGTCAGATGCTGAGGAGGTAGACCTGTGAACGAAGCAGTTCCAGCCACATGGCAGGTATCCATGTGGTACTATACGGATTGTGGCATGGCAAATCCTTGTCCTCATTGTAGTAGGTTGTCTGACGAAACATTTGCAGAAATCGGAATTGGTCCCACACTGCATGTAGATCCGTAAGACGTAACGGAACAGTCGATGAGGGAGGGCACATGTGGCGGGAACAAAGGCATTTGATAGCCATAGTCACGCGCACTCATAACCTTACTTATTGTTGCAGGCTCGAAAAGTCTGGAAAAATCGGTGGAATCATCGAGTGAGAGGCATCGTGTTGCAGTCCTGGCGGGTGTACATCGCTCGCAACATGATGCATGTCTATCACAAAATCCAGCGTTAGGTGCTGGGCCAAAGTCATTGTTCGGATGCCGTGTCGGTGTAATACATGCAAAAATAACTGACGCGGAGGTTGCGGACACAGGAAAATGGTGAAAACGGAAGACGTTACAACTCGGGGTCACCAGTGAGGGAGAAGTTCAGGTTGGTTACACCAAACAACACCCATTTAACATTAGTTCATTTATTCACCTAAACACAAGCAAGGCTCACAAATAATTAAACATGGCGGAACAGCCCAAAGACAATCCTCAGAGTCCAAAGATGATGCTCAGAGTCCAAAGATAAATGCATATCAATGCTGGTGTTGACCTCTTTGGCGCCACAAAGGTATTAACTAGGAATAGTCTAAATAAATCAGTGACATATATAAAACTAAGCACAAAATTAAATGTGGTGTTATATTCTTTAAAACTGAGGGCCAACCTTTCTCTTTTATTAAAATGCTGATTATGCTCACATATGTTAATGGTAATTAGTGAGACATGAAAAAATGAATTTTAAGGAAGCAGATGCCAAAACAGGAGGTGAAGTAAAACTATCCCAGCTTGTTTCGTCACATCACCCCCTCACTGGATTGACCAGACAGATATAGCAAATATCTAACTGGGCAATTCAGTGATCACTAGTAACCACAATATTGGGTTTAACAATCTACACACAACAAATAATATATGGGAAATCTTATCAAAACTACAGTACATATGTTTCTTTCAGATTTATACTTACATGAACTGGCCATATCAAAATCCCCATACAAAATATTTGAATACAGTGTATTGTGCAACAGCACAAAATATCTACAAGTTATATGTTTGATAAAAATTAGGCATCTTCATCATACGTGATGTCCTTTTTGGTTAAAGGAGGATTGCATTCTAAGGTACATGTCAGTTTATACAAGTCTTGTCTTGCTAAACAAAATAAATCCTCATGGGTTGCCAGAAGCTAAATTACACTGCACACTGCAGTTCACATTCAGGCAAAAAATTTCACTTGCTCAGTGTTTAGTATTATACACAAGATCTTTCACAGTTTTAATGAGCTTTTACACATTTTCTCACGAAGTAGTCCATGCCTTCAACAGGTCCAAGTGGCAGTTAGTAATTAAATGCACACCTATCTGTTCTCTTCTGTCACAGTACATGAAAAAAAAATATAGGAAAAATGTTTAACATGAATGGCAAATAATGTACATTACTTCATAAATATAATAGAAGGAAACATTCCACGTGGGAAAAATTATATATAAAAACAAAGATGAGGTGACTTACTGAACGAAAGCGCTGGCAGGTCAATAGACACACAAACAAACACAAACATACACACAAAATTCAAGCTTTCGCAACAAACTGTTGCCTCATCAGGAAAGAGGGAAGGAGAGGGGAAGACGAAAGGAAGTGGGTTTTAAGGGAGAGGGTAAGGAGTCATTCCAATCCCGGGAGCGGAAAGACTTACCTTTGGGGGAAAAAAGGACAGGTATACACTCGCACACACGCACATACCTGTCCTTTTTTCCCCCAAAGGTAAGTCTTTCTGCTCCCGGGATTGGAATGACTCCTTACCCTCTCCCTTAAAACCCACTTCTTTTCGTCTTCCCCTCTCCTTCCCTCTTTCCTGATGAGGCAACAGTTTGTTGCGAAAGCTTGAATTTTGTGTGTATGTTTGTGTTTGTTTGTGTGTCTATCGACCTGCCAGCGCTTTCATTCGGTAAGTCACCTCATCTTTGTTTTTATATATAATTACTTCATAAATAAATACATTGCATAGTCCTTATAGCATCACAATACTTAGCACTAAAATTGACTATAGTACAAAAGGTGGTGACTAGAAAAAATTTTAAAATCAAGTATCCATTACAGTCCAAAACCTAACTCCAGGTCATAACTCTGTCTGAAACTCGGTAACCTTGAAAGATTTGGGTCTCTATCCCATTTGCAAAATAGCAAAAACTCAAGATGTGCAGAACCATAGATTTACCAAGCATTGTGTTATGAAAAAAGAATAGAGTCACCATCACGTAACTTAATTACTATTCAAATCAAAATTAAGGGGTTGGAAGTTGTACCAAATCATTTCCCCACTTCTCTACTCAACTCTGAGCACTATTATCATTCAACCAGAAAATTAAATCCTCACAAAATTGCAAAGTGATAC
Source organism: Schistocerca serialis cubense (assembly GCF_023864345.2). Taxonomy (NCBI): domain Eukaryota; kingdom Metazoa; phylum Arthropoda; class Insecta; order Orthoptera; family Acrididae; genus Schistocerca; species Schistocerca serialis. The sequence continues at coordinate 587,401,068 of NC_064645.1, read as the reverse complement.
CAAATAGTTGACCTGTCAGGTCTAGCACCACAGTTATCAGTTAATCAGCAAAATTACATTTCTTCTTCCCAGGATTACCATTTTAAGTTCCTCAGGACACAGATTAGATTACATTAGATTAGATTAGATTAGATTAGATTAGATTAGATTAGATTAATACTAGTTCCATGGATCATGAATACGATATTTCGTAATGATGTGGAACGAGTCGAATTTTCCAATACATAACATAATTAGGTTAATTTAACAACATACTTAAGTTAATATAACAACTTTATTTTTTGTGTTTTTTGTTTTTCTTTATTTTTTATTTTATTATTTTATTTTAATTTTTTTTTAAATTTTTTTTCTTAATTTATATCTAAAAATTCCTCTATGGAGTAGAAGGAGTTGTCATTCAGAAATTCTTTTAATTTCTTCTTAAATACTTGTTGGTTATCTGTCAGACTTTTGATACTATTTGGTAAGTGACCAAAGACTTTAGTGCCAGTATAATTCACCCCTTTCTGTGCCAAAGTTAGATTTAATCTTGAATAGTGAAGATCGTCCTTTCTCCTAGTATTGTAGTTATGCACACTGCTATTACTTTTGAATTGGGTTTGGTTGTTAATAACAAATTTCATAAGAGAGTATATATACTGAGAAGCTACTGTGAATATCCCTAGATCCTTAAATAAATGTCTGCAGGATGATCTTGGGTGGACTCCAGCTATTATTCTGATTACACGCTTTTGTGCAATAAATACTTTATTCCTCAGTGATGAATTACCCCCAAAATATGATGCCATATGAAAGCAATGAGTGAAAATAGGCGTAGTAAGCTAATTTATTAAGATGTTTATCACCAAAATTTGCAATGACCCTTATTGCATAAGTAGCTGAACTCAAACGTTTCAGCAGATCATCAATGTGTTTCTTCCAATTTAATCTCTCATCAATGGACATACCTAAAAATTTGGAATATTCTACCTTAGCTATATGCTTCTGATTAAGGTCTATATTTATTAATGGCATCATACCATTCACTGTACGGAACTGTATGTTCTGTGTCTTATCAAAATTCAGTGAGAGTCCGTTTACAAGGAACCACTTAGTAATTTTCTGAAAGACAGTATTGACAATTTCATCACTTAATTCTTGTTTCTCAGGTGTGATTACTATACTTGTATCATCAGCGAAGAGAACTAACTTTGCCTCTTCATGAATATAGAATGGCAAGTCATTAATATATAATAAGAACAACAAAGGACCCAAGACTGACCCTTGTGGAACCCAATTCTTGATAGTTGCCCAGTTTGAGGAATGTGCTGATCTTGGCATGTTACGAGAACTACTTATTTCAACTTTCTGCACTCTTCCAGTTAGGTACGAATTAAACCATTTGTGCACTGTCCCACTCATGCCACAATACTTGAGCTTGTCTAGCAGAATTTCATGATTTACACAATCAAAAGCCTTTGAGAGATCACAAAAAATCCCAATGGGTGGTGTTCGGTTATTCAGATCATTCAAAATTTGACTGGTGAAAGCATATATGGCATTTTCTGTTGAAAAACCTTTCTGGAAACCAAACTGACATTTTGTTAGTACTTCATTTTTACAGATATGTGAAGCTAGTCTTGAATACATTACTTTCTCAAAAAATTTGGATAAAGCTGTTAGAAGGGAGATTGGATGGTAATTGTTGACATCAGATCTATCCCCCTTTTTATGCAAAGGTATAACAATAGCATATTTCAGTCTATCAGGGAAAATGCCCTGTTCCAGAGAGCTACTACACAGGTGGCTGAGAATCTTACTTATCTGTTGAGAACAAGCTTTTAGTATTTTGCTGGAAATGCCATCAATTCCATGTGAGTTTTTGCTTTTAAGCAAGTTTATTATTTTCCTAATTTCAGAGGGAGAAGTGGGTGATATTTCAATTGTATCAAATTGCATAGGTATGGCCTCTTCCATTAACAGCCTAGCATCTTCTAATGAACACCTGGATCCTACTATATCCACAACATTTAGAAAATGATTATTAAAAATATTTTCAACTTCTGACTTTTTGTTCGTAAATTTTTCATTCAATTTGATGGTAATACTGTCTTCCTCTGCTCTTGGTTGACCTGTTTCTCTTTTAATAATATTCCAAATTGTTTTAATTTTATTATCAGAGTTGCTGATTTCAGACATGATACACATACTCCTGGATTTTTTAATAACTTTTCTTAATATAACACAGTAGTTTTTATAATGTTTGATAGTTTCTGGGTCACTACTCTTTCACAAACACAAGTTTTCAGATAACCTACAGATCCAATGGTGCAGCATTATATGACTTGTACCTCACAGAGGATTGCTCTTTCTGTTAAGCTCTCATTTCCAGCTGCAGTGTCATGAATTGCACGGTATATGCAGTACCCAATCTTATCTAGTTCAAAATTAGATCACCAATACAGTTTCACCACACTTGTTTGTATACAGTCATCCTTTTCATTACTCAGCCAAGTCTGTCAGTTCTATTATTCCTCTTACCTTTCTTACCTCGTTAGCTAGTGGAGTGCATTTTCAAACAATATCCCTACTGCAGACTCAGTCCCCCTAACCAGAGATACGTTCTGTGGGGGCTTGGTAACCAGCTACAATGGGGCGGCCGGGATGATTGGGTTTGTGGATTTTAGGAAGAAGGTAGAAGGTAGGGGTGCGGGGTGTCGGTGGGGTCAGGAGGTTGATGGAGCCAGGTGAAAGGTTTTGCAGGGGGCCTAAGGTCCTGAGGATTCCTTGAAGCTCCGCCTGGACATCTCTTCCCTCTTTCCTGATGAGGCAACAGTTTGTTGCGAAAGCTTGAATTTTGTGTGTATGTTTGTGTTTGTTTGTGTGTCTATCGACCTGCCAGCGCTTTTGTTCGGTAAGTCACCTCATCTTTGTTTTTATATATAATTTTTCCCACGTGGAATGTTTCCTTCCATTATATTGATATCATTAATTTGAATCCAACAATTACGTTTGTTATTGTCACTGTTGCATTTCGAAATCTTTTCTGTCGTCTTATTTTCCTCTTTCTGTTTTTGCCAGTAGTTTCACTTTGTATTCACCTTCTCCTTTTTACCGTAATCTGCTATACTATTTTATCCCGCCTATATATATACTCAATAATACGTAACCCACTTCCAAACCATAACCAAAAAAAAAAAAAAAATATTTTTTTTGCCGCTTTCAGCACTACCGCCGCTATAATATCCACCGTTTCTAGTTCACAAACAGCTCCTTTCACCTTTTAAACAACCATTTCGGCCAGTTCTAATAACTTTCGCTATATTTCCATTTCCGTTTTTCCCACATCACTGATCATTTTTAGCCGCTTCCCACGGGTTTTAACGCCATTATTTCTTCGTCAAACAATTGTTAGCCTCATTTTCATAATCTGCCACCACAATACCACTCCTTTTAATATACTACACGCAGTTTTTTCGAAATTTTCCCGAATTTCTCTGTCCTTTAACGTGTTTTGGCGGCAGCACAACCACCTAACCTTTATGCACATCGTTGTCTACCAACCCAAGTCCAACATAGCCAAGCTGTAACCAACACCTTTTCGCCTTTTTTCATTCCAGATCTCCAGTTTCTTTCCGGTTCACCTGTATCTCTCCCCATATATTTTTATTTTCATTTTCATTTCACCTCATGTTACACTTTCCACCTTCTAATACCATGTCACCCTCACAACACCCCCACAATGACCCCATTAAGTTTTATTTACTTTCCCTCCGGAAACATGCCTTCGCCCTAGCCAGATTACGCTCGCATATTTTATTTTCTCAGGCTTGTCTGACATTTGGCATTACCCCCAAAGGCCTCACACTCAAAGTTCCCATCTCTGGCTGAAACCCTTCCTTCCATCAGTCCCTATACCAGTTCCAAACTGAACAATCCATTGCCCTCACCCACCTAATCCTTCACCTACACATCAACTCAGCCAATGAACACACCCGTCAACTCCTATCCTTAATAAAAGTCCTTAATCTTTCCTCTCCCACATCCACACCGGCTGTTCAGAGCATCCTCCTACAGGCCAACCGTAAATTAGAACAGCATGCCACCCTCCACCTCAAAAAACTATCCAATCTCCTGGTTTCCCACCTCCGGAAAGGCAACTCACTCACCCTTCACAACCTTTCCAGCAAACCTCAACCTCCTCTCATTGCACACAAACCCAGTCTCTCCCATCTACTCAATCTCCCACTTCCAGCTCCACTCCCCCCAAAACCTCAAAATTCCTATCAACACAATCTGGAACCACAACACCCTAATTCAGTAGTTAACCTTTCCTCCAAACCTCTCTCCCAATCCGAAACCTCTGTCCTATCCAAAGGCCTCACCTTCAGCCCCACTCCCAGATTTAACCAAACAGCCCTCGTCAAAGATTTACTGTCCTACACTCGTACTCTCTGCTGGAAGTATCACTTTGCCATGAAGAAAAATGATCCTAATCCTACTCCTAATGATCCGACTCCTCAAGACACCATCCAAATTGAACCCTGCCTGGAACAGTTCCGTCCTCCGTCACAGCGGGACCCACCTCCTCTTCCTCAAAATCACCCTCTCCAAACCTTCCAGGAATTTCTGACTTCCAGCCTTGCATCTCAATCCTTCTTAAAAAACCTTAATCCTACACCCAACATCACCACTGCTGAAGCCCAGGCTATCCGTGATCTGAAGGCTGACCGATCCATCGTCATTCTTCCGGCGGATAAGGGTTCCACGACCGTGGTACTTGATCGTCTGGAGTATGTGGCTGAGGGACTGCGTCAGCTTTCAAACAACACCACATACAAAGTTTGCCAAAGTAACCCCATTCCCGATGTCCAGGCGGAGCTTCAAGGAATCCTCAGAACCTTAGGCCCCCTGCAAAACCTTTCACCTGACTCCATCAACCTCCTGACCCCACCGACACCCCGCACCCCTACCTTCTACCTTCTTCCTAAAATCCACAAACCCAATCATCCCGGCCGCCCCATTGTAGCTGGTTACCAAGCCCCCACAGAACGTATCTCTGCCTTTGTAGATCAACACCTTCAACCCATTACATGCAGTCTCCCATCCTTCATCAAGGACACCAACCACTTCCTTGAACGCCTGGAATCCTTACCCAATCTGTTACCCCCGGAAACCATCCTTGTAACCATTGATGCCACGTCCTTATACACAAATATTCCGCACGTCCAGGGCCTCGCTGCGATGGAGCATTTCCTTTCACGCCGATCACCTGCCACCCTACCTAAAACCTCTTTCCTCATCACCTTAGCCAGCTTCATCCTGACCCACAACTTCTTCACTTTTGAGGGCCAGACATACCAACAATTAAAGGGAACAGCCATGGGCACCAGGATGGCCCCCTCGTACGCCAACCTATTCATGGGTCGCTTAGAGGAAGCCTTCTTGGTTACCCAAGTCTGCCAACCCAAAGTTTGGTACAGATTTATTGATGACATCTTCATGATCTGGACTCACAGTGAAGAAGAACTCCAGAATTTCCTCTCCAACCTCAACTCCTTTGGTTCCATCAGTTTCACCTGGTCCTACTCCAAATCCCATGCCACTTTCCTTGATGTTGACCTCCACCTGTCCAATGGCCAACTTCACACGTCCGTCCACATCAAACCCACCAACAAGCAACAGTACCTCCATTATGACAGCTGCCACCCATTCCACATCAAACGGTCCCTTCCCTACAGCCTAGGTCTTCGTGGCAAACGAATCTGCTCCAGTCCGGAATCCCTGAATCATTACACCAACAACCTGAAAACAGCTTTCGCATCCCGCAACTACCCTCCCGATCTGGTACAGAAGCAAATAACCAGAGCCACTTCCTCGTCCCCTCAAACCCAGAATCCCCCACAGAAGAACCACAAAAGTGCCCCACTTGTGACAGGATACTTTCCGGGACTGGACCAGACTCTGAATGTGGCTCTCCAGCAGGGATACGATTTCCTCAAATCCTGCCCTGAAATGAGATCCATCCTTCATGAAATCCTCCCCACTCCGCCAAGAGTGTCTTTCCGCCATCCACCTAACCTTCGTAACCTGTTAGTTCATCCCTATGAAATCCCCAAACCACCTTCCCTACCCTCTGGCTCCTATCCTTGTAACCGCCCCCGATGCAAAACCTGTCCCATGCACCCTCCCACCACCACCTACTCCAGTCCTGTAACCCGGAAGGTGTACACGATCAGAGGCAGAGCCACGTGTGAAAGCACCCACGTGATTTACCAACTGACCTGCCTACACTGTGATGCATTCTATGTGGGAATGACCAGCAACAAACTGTCCATGAATGGACACAGGCAGACAGTGTTTGTTGGTAATGAGGATCACCCTGTGGCTAAACATGCCTTGGTGCACAGCCAGCACATCTTGGCACAGTGTTACACCGTCCGGGTTATCTGGATACTTCCCACCAACATCAACCTATCCGAACTCCGGAGATGGGAACTTGCCCTTCACTATATCCTCTCTTCTCGTCATCCGCCAGGCCTCAATCTCCGCTAATTTCAAGTTGCCGCCACTCATACCTCACCTGTCTTTCAACAACTTCTTTGCCTCTACACTTCTGCCTCGACTGACATCTCTGCCCAAACTCTTTGTCTTTAAATATGTCTGCTTGTGTCTGTATGTGTGGATGGATATGTGCGTGTGTGCGTGTGTATACCTGTCCCTTTTTTCCCCCTAAGGTAAGTCTTTCCGCTCCCGGGATTGGAATGACTCCTTACCCTCTCCCTTAAAACCCACTTCCTTTCGTCTTCCCCTCTCCTTCCCTCTTTCCTGATGAGGCAACAGTTTGTTGCGAAAGCTTGAATTTTGTGTGTATGTTTGTGTTTGTTTGTGTGTCTATCGACCTGCCAGCGCTTTTGTTCGGTAAGTCACCTCATCTTTGTTTTTATATAGAACATTATAGTAAGTTTCTCCTCTCCTTTTATGGGATAAACATTGCTACCCACACCATCATTCAACATCTTTCTAGAATTAGAAATGACACTAATCTTACTAATATCATTTACTTTATCCTTACCTGTGATTACAGCACATTTATATACAAGTGGCTCGTGATCACTACCTGCTCGAGTGTGAGCCAGAACTGGAACATTGTCTAGTTTAAATAGTTTGGTACAGAATTAAAATCATCTACTCCATTTCTGTTATCTGGATTTGTCCTACCATTTCTGTGCCCATTCTGGCTATCCTCCACCCAGCCATTCCTTGAATTTCTACTGTAATTAGTCTTGTTCACCCTGTTCACCTGAAATTCTCTCCCTGATAGAATTGTGTTGTTGTTGTGGTCTTCAGTCCTGAGACTGGTTTGATGCAGCTCTCCATGCCACTCTATCCTGTGCAAGCTTCTTCATCTTCAGTATGTACTGCAGCCTACATCCTTCTGAATCTGCTTAGTGTATTCATCTCTTGGTCTCCCTCTACGATTTTTACCCTCCACGCTGCCCTCCAATACTAAATTGGTGATCCCTTGATGCCTCAGAACATGTCCTACCAACCGATCCCTTCTTCCAGTCAAGTTGTGCCACAAACTACTCGTCTCCCCAATTCTATTCAGTACCTCCTCATTAGTTATGTGATCTACCCATCTAATCTTTAACATTCTTCTGTAGCACCACATTTTGGAAGCTTCTATTCTCTTCTTGTCCAAACTATTTATTGTCCATGTTTCACTTCCATACACGGCTACACTCCATACAAATACTTTCAGAAACGACTTCCTGACTACTATACTCTATGTTAACAAATTTCTCTTCTTCAGAAACGCTTTCTTTGTCATTGCCAGTCTACATTTGATATCCTCTCTACTTCGGACATCATCAGTTATTTTGCTCCCCAAATAGCAAAACTCCATTACTACTTTAAGTGTCTCATTTCCTAATCTAATTCCCTTAGCATCACCAGACTTAATTCGACTACATTCCATTATCCTCGTTTTACTTTTGTTGATGTTTGTCTTATATCTTCCTTTCAAGACATTGTCCATTCTGTTCAACTGCTCTGCCAAGTCCTTTGCTGTCTCTGACAGAATTACAATGTCATCGGCGAACCTTAAAGTTTTTATTTCTTCTCCATGGATTTTAATACCTACTCCGAATTTTTCTTTTGTTTCCTTTACTGCTTGCTCAATATACAGATTGAATAACATTGGGGAGAGGCTACAACCCTGTCTCACTCCCTTCCCAACCACTGCTTCCCTTTCATGTCCCTCGACTCTTATAACTGCCATCCGGTTTCTGTACAAATTGTAAATAGCCTTTCGCTCCCTGTATTTGATGCCTGCCACCTTCAGAATTTGAAATAGAGTATTCCAGTCAACATTGTCAAAAGCTTTCTCTAAATCTACAAATGCTAGAAACGTAGATTTGGCTTTTCTTAATCTAGCTTCTAAAATAAAGTCAAATACAAAATCAAAAGTAAAATTTAGGGGAGAGCTCTCAAAATTGTTTGAAATAAAGTCAGGTGTTCGACAGGGATGGTCTGTCACCTCTGCTTTTCAATTGTGTCTTGGAGAAGATAGTTCGAGAATGGAGGAAGGCCATCAATACTAAAGGGATTCAACTAGGGAGAAATCCAAACAAGATCACTGTCGACTGTTTAGCCTTCGCAGATGACGTGGCATTGATTACAGATTCACTAGACAATGCCCAAGAACAAATAAGAGAACTACAAAAACAAGCAGCCAAAGTAGGACTACAAATATCCTATGAAAAAACAAAGTTTATGACTAACATCTGTGATGCTCCTCAAAATATTGCAGTTGACAACAACACAATACACAAAACAGATTCCTTTGAGTACCTAGGAGAGTGGATTACATTCAATGCCAAAGAAAAGATAGCTATAGAAACTAGAGTGCACAAAATGGAAAGAGTGTTTCATATGACCAAAAACGTTTACAATAAAAAATCCTTGTCCTGGAACACGAAATTAAGACACTACCAAACAGTGGCCAGAACTGAAGCTCTCTATGCGGCAGAAACACTTAAACTAACACGAAATGGAGATCTTGAGAAACTAGAGAAGGTCAAAAGAAGAATTTTAAGGAAAATACTGGGAGCTAAAAGAAACGATAATGCTGAATACAGGTTAATACCAAACAGAGAGCTATATCTGAAAACGGAGAAACTAAATGATGTAATGAGGAAGAGGAGACTACAGTTTTTCGGACATATATTCAGAATGGATAACAACAGACTAACCAAGCAGATATTCACATTACTCAATAGCTACAAATCCAAGCCAGCATGGTTCATAGAGACTGAAAAGGACATTGAAAATGCTGGAGTTACAATAGACACAATAGAAAACAGAACACATTTCAGAAAGGCAGTTCAAAAGGCAGAATTTCAGGAGAGAAAGAAAATAACTAGACGAAAGTGGACTCAAGAAGAAAGGGAACAACACTCTAAAAGGATGAAGGAAATTTGGAAACTGAAGAAATTTAATACAATGAAGAGGAGCCAAAGTTGATTCATCGTACCCTCCAAATGGGTTATTCGAAAGAAAAAAAAAATAAAGTTGTAGGGTCAGTATTGCCTCATGTGTTTCCCTGATAGATTATTGTCATCAAAATTCCTTCTTTGATCTTCCACTGAGGGCTTCACCCTCTCTACATTACCAGCATAACTCAAGAAATCACTAATATTACTCCTAGGGGCAGATGCTAGCAATTCTCTAACTTTCTGAGGAAACCTATTTTCTAAACCCATAATTATTGATTCACTACCTAGCTCTTTGTCCAAATATTTCAGTTTGTGTATCCAAAGCTGACAGAAACCTTTCACAGTACCCTTCCTAGAGTCAAATCTCTCTCCTCCCCAAATTTCACTCAAAGCTCTCTGCTGCTTCTCTTTGGATGAACATTCATCTAAAAATGCTTTCTCAAAGCTATGCCACAAAGTACAGCTATCAGCTGCCCATCCATAAGAACCCCCTTTCTAAAAAACCCTCACAAATGAATTTTCTCTTTGTCATTCCATGTTTCAGGATGCACTACCCCATATGGTTCAAATGTATTAAATTTCTTACAATCATTTTTAACTTGATCAATTTGATTCTCAAGTTTAACCCTATTTTCAGCACAAAATTTCCTGGCAGCTTTGTGTTCATCTTTACACTGTTTTTCAGAAGCCTCCACCCTCCTACTGCAGTCATCACAGAGTTTCTTTCTCTCTTCTACACATTTACTACTCATTAATGTTAATTTCTCATTAGTATTCTGGACTACTTTCTTTATCTTTTCATCACAATCTTTCCCTACTGCCTTAGTCTTCTTATTTAATTCTGAAAGCCTAGGGCTAATTACTTTAATTACCTTTTTAATTTCTTCCTTCAGTTCATCTTTTAAGCTAGTCATGTCAGTTTTAATACTACTAATATCTTCTTTCATACTACTAATGCATTTTTTGTTCTCATATTACTCAAACTACTCATAATTTGCCTTAACATCACTTCCAATTTTCCGTCTGCCATAAACTTTGGCCCTTGCAGGCTTTTGCTACTAGATTTCTCCTCCTTAACCTTAACGATCTCATCCACTTCAGTACTATTTTCGTCCATTTTGCTCACATCACCATATGATGTATATGACACTTTTATTATTCCATCTACAATAGGACTTTCATCCCCACCATTCAAAGTTACATTCATGTCTGATTTGTAGCCACTTAACCTCCACAGCTTCGTTATCAATTTTCACATCACTTCCCTGTTGTCCATTCTTCTCCATCTCACTGCCATGTTAATTAGGGCCACTCATTAGGTATCACTTAACATAAAATAGCTTTTGCCATGAAATTACCTTATCTTCATTCACTCTTCTGCTGCTGCTGGTGTTGTCATCTCGATTCGTCAACTGCACGGCGGCTGCAAGTTGTAATTCTCTCCATGAGGCGTCTTTTATATCCCAGTTGACTGTGCTAATAGGCTGCTCCTGTACTCAATGGCTGCTTCCATAGAACCTGCTCACTGATTGGCTTCTGTCCTACTGTGGCCATGAAACCCATGTGCTGATTGGTTGTTGCATCTCCTACGTTAAAATTGTACTGTAAACTGCTCTTGAGTTCACTACTCAAAGTTCACGAGTCCTAGTTTATTGTGCCCAACTACATTAATCCTCACTTGCAAGGTCACATTATGTGATGTTCAGCTCCTTTATTTCCTTGTTGACTGTCCTCGGTGTCGACGTACTGCGTTGCTACACTAGCTGAAAAATGAGGGGTGAAAGTTCAACATTGATTACTTCCAATGATGTAGCCAACAGGTGCACATTTGTGTTTCACAGTTCTTAACTATTGCTGTTCACAACCCCCCAATAAAACATAGTTATATGGCTAGTGCTCTATTGTTTAACTTTTGATAAGTCTCATTAATCGGTTGCAAGCAAATATCAATATACTGCTACAATAGTTTACTGTTGAACATCTATGAGCAGTAAAAACCTAACCACGCATTTCACAGTCTTTCAAATAATCAATTACATACATGAAACTAAGCCCAAAATTAGATCTGGTGTTATATTCTTTAAAACTGAGGGCCAACCTTTCTCTTTTATTAAAATGCAGATTGTACTCATGTATGTTAATGGTAATTACTGAGACATGAAGAAATGAATTTTAGGGAGGTAGACGGGAAAACAAGAGGTGAAGTAAAACTATCCCAGCTTCCTTCATCACAAAGTGTTATCAATTTCAGTGACAACATAAGATTTTTACTGACAAAGAACCTTCACAACTAAATGATAAAGGTCATTTTTGCCATTGGATGTAACATTGGAATACTGTTTTTGAAAAATACCCATGACCTACCATCAGATTTGATTGTTTTATTTATTCCTCTTTGTGCAGCCTTTTCAATAGAAAATAGGTTACAGGATCCATCCGGGCAAAACCAGACATCTTCAAAATATTGTTCTGTTCATTTTTGACCATTTAATACCTGTACATCAGTTCAACCTGTACCAAGTGCTTCAATTTGGACACAATTCTTGGCACTATTCATCTTCCTTACAATTTCAAATAGTTCATACACAGTTTACCAATCCTGTTGATTTGTTATATTATGTGTTGCACCTCTCTCAATGTACCACTCATCACAGGCTAGTGACTTTAAATCTATAGAAAAATGTTGCATTCTACAATTAAAACCTTCCTCTCAGTTTTCAAAGTAGGCCTATCTGCACAAATACAACTTCTCTTTTGTCTATTGTAGTGCTAACATTCAACCGATGGCCCTGTATCTTACATTTGAAACAAACCAATCCTGTTTTACACTGTTTTAATAAGTGATCTGCTTTACCACAAGAAGGGCATTTTCTGTCTTCATTCCTTTTATAATGAGACATTTATGTGTCTCAGCTTCAGATGAAGGTTCTTTGTGTCTTGATTGCTGTTTGTTAATCTTCATTTTCGACATCATGCTGTAGCAACACTTTCATCACCATGATCTGTTATTCTCAGTTTCACAATTTAAACACCATTTTTGTAACATGTCCCATGTCTTCTCTTTAGCAGGCATGCCACGTAGTATAAATGTAATTGAACTCTTTCGGAAAACTTGCAAAAATCATGCACAGAGGTCAGTGTTGTCAGTCGGCTTGTCTAACAATGAATGTTGAGTTTGTACTTCATAAAATTTGGATAAATGGCCATGCATACCACCAGATGCTTCCCACGCAATGTTATAAAATTTGTGTAGAAGCAGATCAATGTTTCTGGCTGAGTGAACCCCATGAATTATATGTAGCTAATCCCAAATCTCTTTAGCAGTCTTGCATTCTCAAACACGAAGCAAAGGCTTGGTGTCAAGTGATAGCATTAGCCATTTGCTTGCTTTTGCACTAGCCTTGGATCATTTAGCAAAATCAGTTTTGTAATTTTGTCCACTTCCTTCTGACTTAAGCATGTCACTGTTTATAACATCAGAGACTTCGTCACATTATAAGATAGTTCTCATTATAATTCTCCAAGTCCCCCAATTTTTTTTTGCCGATGAGTTTTTCAATTTGCTGTCTTTCATTGGCCATTGTCTCCTCTTCTACAGTCTGCTACAACATCACGTTATCATTGATATTGGCTACAACTGTCGCATTTTGTGAAAACTTTATCAACTACACATATCTGCTACCACATTGACAAAACACCAAATGCAGTTTGGAGACGACACATTTATTCAAAAAACCACAAAAGTACAGTAATACCACAACACTATCAATGTATAACAATAACACACTTTATATCACAAATAGCCATTAGACACAACCAAGGTTATTAAACAGAAGATTGGGTCCGAAGCAAAATGGACTGTGATTGGCTGGCATACTGAAGTCACTGTAGGAGCAAAGCAAAGCAGCGGCTTGTGGAGTGAGCACCTTTTAAGCACAAATAACTACTTATAACTGCAATAAGTTCTCATGATGTTATTTAAAACAGATGGTTTACATGTTCAGATGTTAGTTGTGGATGAAGAATACCACTGCTGGGATTTTTGTTTCTGTGCTGCTGCCTCCTTTTACATTTTCAGCTGCATATTAAGGAAGCACCTGTGAGTTAAAAATCTTGTAATGACACTCAGTTTGATGAGGAAAAATCTGCACATTTAGTTGGGATAGCAGCACATATTATTTTTACTGTATTTATTTCCTTTGAAATAGTTTATAAACTATTAAATTCATAAAAAATAAGTTCAAACTTTGACACTTTATGTAACATGTCAAGTGTCAGAACCGTAAGGCTCTGGTCACAGTGGTTCTGATATTGATGGCTTCTCTCAATGACCAACATCATCTGGACATGGACGATCTTTTCAAATCAGTACACCACTACGTGTGCTGTCACACTATAGCTGACCCTATCCCCCAAACGTACAGACTTCAGCCGATAACCAGGGAAATTCAGATCAATTTGTTTTCTTCAGTCAAATTGACTGATGTTCTCAAACACAGAATATGGAGCATGGGAAATTGATAAGGTTAGTTCAAGAAGAGTGAGTTTGTGGCATCCTGAGGATGAAAATATCATAATTGGAATGTAGTACAAAATCTATGAACTGAAATCATAGGTGTATTTGAAATCTCAGATAGGCAAATCCTTATTGAAAATTTCAGCCATAGATTATAACCTCAAAAATTAATTTTTTCAAATAAAAAGGGTGTTGTTGTTGTTGTGAGGTCTTCAGTCCAGAGACTGGTTTAATGCAGCTCTCCATGCTACTCTATCCTGTGCAAGGTTCTTCATCTCCCAGTACCAACTGCAACCTACATCCTTCTGAATCAGTGTAGTGTATTCATCTCTTGGTCTCCCTCTATGATTTTTACCCTACACGCTGCCCTCCAATACTAAATAGGTGATCCCTTGATGCCTCAGAACATGTCCTACCAACCGATCCCTTCTTCCAGTCAAGTTGTGCCACAAACTGCTCTTCCCCCCAATTCTATTCAGTGCCTCCTCATTAGTTATATGATCTACCCATCTAATCTTCAGCATTCTTCTATAGCACCACATTTCGAAAGCTTCTATTCTCTATTTGTCCAAACTAGATATCGTCCATGTTTCACTTCCATACATGGCTACACTCCATACAAATACTTTCAGAAATGACTTCCTGACACTTAAATCTATACTCGAACTCAACAAATTCCTTTTCTTCAGAAACGCTTTCCTTGCCATTGCCAGTCTACATTTGCTATCCTCCCTACTTCAGCCATCATCAGTTATTTGCTCCCCAAATAGCAAAACTCATTTACTACTTTAAGTGTCTCATTTCCTAATCTAATTCCCTCAGCATCACCAGACTTAATTCGACTACATTCCATTATCCTCATTTTGCTTTTGTTGATGTTCATCTTGTATCCTCCTTTCAAGACATTGTCCATTCTGTTCAACTGCTCTTCCAAGTCCTTTGCTGTCTCTGACAGAATTACAATGTCATCGGCGAACCTCAAAGTTTTTATCTCTTCTCCATGGATTTTAATTCCTACTCTGAAATTTTCTTTTGTTTCCTTCACTGCTTGCTCAATATACAGATTGAATAACATCGGGGATAGGCTACAACCCTGTCTCACTCCCTTCCCAACCACTGCTTCCCTTTCATGCCCCTAGACTCTTATAACTGCTATCTGGTTTCTGTACAAATTGTAAATAGCCTTTCACTCCCTGTATTTTACCTCTGCCACCTTCAGAATTTGAAAGAGAGTATTCCAGTCAACATTGTCAAAAGCTTTCTCTAAGTCTACAAATGCTAGAAATGTAGGTTTGCCTTTCCTTAATCTAGCTTCTAAGATAAGTCGTAGGGTCAGTATTGCCTCACGTGTTCCAATATTTCTAAGGAATCCAAACTGATCTTCCCCGAGGTCAGCTTCTACCAGTTTTTCCATTTGTCTGTAAGGAATTCATGTTAGTATTTTGCAGCTGTGACTTATTAAACTGATTGTTCGGTCATTTTCATATCTGTCAACACCTTCTTTCTTTGGGATTGGAATTATTATATTCTTCTTGAAGTCTGAGGGTATTTCGCCTCTCTCATACATCTTGCTCACCAGATGGTAGAGTTTTGTCAGGACTGGCTCTCCCAAGGCCATCAGTAGTTCTAATGAAATGTTGTCTAACATTTGAGATACACCAATCAACCCCTTATAATCAGGAGTTCATTTATTAACCTCTTCACACAAGTAATGCTTACACAGAACTGGATGGCGGAACTACACACAGATAATGTTTTGCTTAGGCCAAAGATGATACTAAGATCGATACTGGTGTCGATCTCATCCGTGCCACATAGACCCCTCCCCCCTCCCCCCTCCCCCTGCAGTGCAGAGTACTTCGGGGAGCTGTTTGGGTAGATGTCATGACGGAAGGTCTGGCCACTGAACCTGGAAGTCGTTGAAGGGCGCCGGGCATCATACTGGGCGTGCTGGTTGTGCGACGATAGGTAGGCCGGCAGTTTGCGGGAGGAATGGAGCGATGATGACTGTGTCTCCAGTGGGCATGCCAAATATATGAAGCATGTCCAGATTGACATTGGGCGAGAGGGGAACACATTTCACCAGATGGCAGGGAATGGTGGAGGTTGTGTCATGAGCACCGGATGAAGGGAAACACATGACGAAGAGAGTGTCATCGCGTAGTATTATAGAGATGTCATGGATTATGTCTAGGGGGGACAGGCACAAACACCTTGAACGAGGGCACGTTCAAGATGGGGGGGCTTGAGAAACCTCAACAGGGCGAGGCAGGCAATGGGAGGAGGTCGAAGGGACCGGAGAAGGGCGCAGCAGCGAGGGCGTGATCGTAGGTAAGCTCGACGTGTGAAGCGTGTGATCACTCAACGGAGAGCATGAGATCAAGGTAGAGGGTGAGGTCAGAGAAGAGCTCGATGAATGGAGCTGGAAGTCACTCGACTGAGTGAGTAAGTCCGATGTAGAGGGAGTGGTCAGAGCATTGTGAGCCATAACAGAGAGTGGCATGGATGTGGCCTGAAGGGGGGTAGAAGCGGGCTCAACATGAGCAGCTTAAGTCTGTTGAGAGAGACTGTAACAGTTGCATCTTTTATCTGGATGTCATAGGTGTTGGCTGAGCGCCGGAGAACTCAGTACGAGCCGGTATATGGGGGGTTGGAGGGAAGCACGGACAGTGTCATCTCAGAGCATCACGTACTCACAATTGTTCAGAGATTTTGGGACTTCAACCTTAGGGTGGGAATGGCTGGCGAGCAGAGGGATGTGGAGGTTCATGAAGTGGTGTCTGACGTGGTCCACAAAGGAAGGTAAGTCAGACTGAGGGAGAGAAGCAGAAGGGCTCACAAGTTCGTCAGGGAGAACCATGTTCTGGCCATATACGAACTCAGCTATTGTGCCTTTGAGGTCTTCCTTACAGATCGCACCAATGCCGAGTAGCACAAGGGGAAGGGCCTCCATCCAAAGAGAGTCGTGGCATCAAAGAGCCGCCTTGAAATTGTGGTGCCAGCACTCAACTAGCCTGTTACTTTGCGGGTGATATGCTGTGGTATGGATGCGCCGGATGCCGCAAGTATTACAAATCTCTTTGAACAGGGCCGACTCCAATTGTCTGCCGTGGTCGGTCGTGATGATAGCTGGACATCCAAAACGTGATACCCATGACACGACGAATGCTTGAGCAACAGTTTCTGTCATGATATTGGGGAGGGGGACAGCCTCGACCCAGCGAGTTGTTCGATCGATAGACGAGAGAACATAACGAAGGCCGTTAGAGGGGGGGAGAGGGCCGGCAATGTCAATGCGAATATGCTGGAAACGCCCAGGAGGGATCGAAAAGGCACGCGAGGGGGGCTGAAGTGTGCTTGTGTACTTTGCAGCATTGGCAAGTGGCACAGGAGCATGCCCATTGCTGGCAGTCCTTGTTGACATTTCTACACACAAAGCGTTCTGCTAGGAGTCGGGTGGACGCACGAACACTGGGGTGGGCTAAATTATGCAATGCATTGAAGAAAGGCTCGACGATGTGTGGTTAGGATGAGGGGGCATAACATGCCCGTACTGTTGTCGCACCAGATCTCACCAGAAATGCCAGGGAAGGTGGTGTGGACGAAGTGTAGTGAAGAAGTAGAGTCTGAAATCAGGTTTTGTGTTTCCTCGTCAGTGGGTTGTAGGTTAGGTGGTTCAGAGAGGTGTAACAGCAAATGGACGGCGTTGACTCGTGGAAGGAAATCAGCAATTTTATTGTCAGCACCCTTTATGTGTCTGAAATCGGTGGTGAACTGAGATATGAAGTCCATGAATCTGGAGCGGTGAGGAGGCAGGTCAGCTGGCAGGTTTGTATAGGCCGAACCCAGGGGTTTGTGGTCCGTTAAAACATAGAAAGGGCATCCCTCAACGTCAGTCTTAAAATGCTTAATCACTTCATAGACCACGAGCAATTCTCTGTCAAACGCGGAATATTTCCATTGTGCATTGGTGAGCTTGCGCAAGAAGAACTACAGAGGCGAAGTTCGGCTGTCGATTCTCTGTCTAATGACGGGGCTGATGGCAGTATCGCTTGCGTCTGTGGTGACAAAAAGCTGCACATTGGGATGAGGATGCACAATGGTGCAGGCCTCGGCAGGATTTTTGAGGGCAGTGAAAGAGTCAGTCATAGCAGGGGTCCATGGAACGGGCCGAGATCCAGAAGTCTTGGTGCCTGCCAAGGTGTCCATCAGTGGAGCCTGAATCTCCACAGCCCAAGGTAGATGATGGCAATAATAATTAACCATCCCCAGGAAGTGCCGGAGCTCTTTGAATGATGAAGGTCTGGGTAGGTTCAGTATTGTTTGTACTTTGTCAGGGGGGGTGAAATGCCGTCGGCAGAGTCCCAAAAACCAAGAAGAGTGACAGCAGGTTGATGTAGCTGCAATTTGTCCTGGTTGGTCTTGATGCCTGCTGCCACGAGAGTGTCCATAACAGTTTGCACATGTCGAATGTTGTCCTCGACAGAGGATCTGAACACAAGAATGTCATCAAGATATGCAAAGCAGAATTTTAGTTCGAATAACACTTCACTGATAAACCATTGCCAGGTCTGGGTTGTGTTTTTCAGACCGAAGGGCATGAATCGAAATTGAAATAACACAATTGGGGTGGTGATTGCTGTCTTCTGGATGTCTTCAGGAGATAGGGGAACTGGTGGTAGGCCCATTTCCAGTCAATGACAGAGAACGTGGTCGCACCTGCGAGGGAACTGGTAAAGCCCACAATGTTGGGTATGGGGTAGGTGTTCATGATTATTCATGCGTTTAGTCGACAGTAGTCTCTGCACATGCAACAAGATCCATCTTTCTTGGGTGTCATATGAATAGGCATAGACCAGCTGCTGGCAGAGGGTTCGATGACACCGGAGTTTAGAGGTTCAGAAATATGATTTTTAAGATTCGAGAGGCGCTCGGGACAAATTCGACATGGTTTACTGAAGATTGGGGTGCCTGGCATGCCACTGGTGATGACGGAAATGTTGCCGGTGGCACAGGAGGCGGTTTGTTTACAATGTGCAGCGGGCGGGGCAGGTGAGGTGAGGTCATGGTGTTCGGAGCCACTCAGTGGATCCGACGGGAGCCGAGGCGGCGAAGTGTCCCAGGAGTCAACATGACAAGATGGCCACCAGCCTGAAACAGTGGCACCGTGGTCGGGTGAGCTCGGTAGAGCTCGTGAAGCATTAGTGAGTCCGTTGTTTGAGGGCGCGGCCTGTGGCAGCACGATCGCGGGAGAAGCGCAGGCGCTAGTGCACTGTTTGTGTTGTCAGTGGCGGTCGCATGGTGGCACACAGGAGCCGAAGTTGCATAGTTTGAGGTGCTGTCTGCGAGGG
Source organism: Schistocerca serialis cubense (assembly GCF_023864345.2). Lineage (NCBI taxonomy): Eukaryota > Metazoa > Arthropoda > Insecta > Orthoptera > Acrididae > Schistocerca > Schistocerca serialis. The sequence goes on along the minus strand of NC_064645.1, from coordinate 587,381,722 downwards.
GAGGGGTAGGAGCTGTCAGTTCAGGAACACGTGACGCTCTTTGCGCATGCACACTCGTGTCCCGCCAAGTGTCAAATGCTGCCATGTTAGGGGGGTGTGGTCCTGTGGAACTGTCAGTACACATTAAGGTAGGCTTGATAGCACAGTTGCGAGGGGTAGTAGGAGATAAGCACACAGAGGCTCGATTGCTGGCACTACAAGCAGATTCAGCACACTTACTGACCTTGCTTTGTCCTTGCTGCAGTGTCTGTAATTCCGTTGCTGCATCGGATAGCTGGAGCCGAGTTTTGTGGAGCCAGAGGGAGAGCTTGAAGTTTTCCTTGCATAGGCGGGCAATGTTTTCAAGCTCGACAAGGCAGTTGTGTGTTGTTTCTTGTAACGTCATCAACAGAGCCGAGCATGTATGGATGAGATGAGCTCGGACCAACATGTCACGGGGGGTTTGCTCAACAGAGCACAGGGGAAGTGAGTTTTGGATGGGTGATGAAACATGGTGTTTCGCACTAGCTCCAGTGAAAGTTTGTGGTGTCGCAAGAAGTCAATGCCTAGTATATGTTCCTCAATATTGCACACTAAAAAAGTCCACTCGAGCTTGCAGTTTGTGGGGAGTGAGACGGTGTGGGAGGTTGAACCCAAGCATTGTAGTTTAGTAGAATTCACAGCTTGCAGTGAGGTATGATGAGGGCGGATGTTCGATGACACTAAGGACGTAGGCAGCAGCGAAACATCGGCTCCTGTGTCCTCTAGGAAAAAGTGTCACGAAGAAATGTCTTTAATATAAAGTCGTCCATAATTATCCGATTGTTCCCGAACAGAATGGAGCACTGGGAGGTGCCTGTCATGTTGTGCACAGGAGGTGGCACCTGGACCTACCTGCGATTGGCATTTGGGAAGCAGCAGGGTGGTCTGCAGTTCCTTGCTGCCTCACCAAACCGTGTGTGGAAGTAACAGTATGGGTAGAGCGGTTGCATTTCCTGTGGAAAGTTCGTTGCCAGAGGCACTGGTTGAGGTTCAGTGGCCGCAGCCGGTTCAGTTGCAGGAGGGGGCGTGACCAAGGGCAGAGCCGGTGATGTCCCAGTTGCTTGTTTACTGCATCCCCGAGCGAGCGGAACGGTCGGTACAGTGCAGCCCCGGCCACATCCGGCCTTGGGATGAGGAGCCGGAACCGTAGACTTGCCAGGTATGCAGTGGCTGGTGAAATAGAGCAATGAAGCGCCATGTAGTTTGTCAGCAATTGTCATTCATTGCTCAACCGGTTCGGGAGGCCTCTGAGCTAGAGCAAAGCGGAAATGAGGAGGTAGTTTATCTGACCAGATGGCGAGGAGAGCTGTGTCAGAGAATAGATCGTCGCTGACCAGGGCCCGTAGCAGTCTCCAGAGTTGTGAAGGTTGGTCATTGCCTGGTTGCTCGACGTGGAGCACTTGCCGTATTGCTGTCTCAATTGAGCACACAAGCCAACATAGTATTGTCTTTTTGGCTAGAGTGTACCGAGTAGCAGAGTCCGGGGAATCGACCAGATCAGCAATCAAGTCCTCCTGGTCGTGCAGGTGGGTGATAAGGCAAAGAAATTTGGTTGATTCTTCGAGTTTGAAATGGTTGAACACTTCATCCACAATTTTGAACCAGGTTGTTGCCCTGTCGGGATTGAATGGCAGCAGCGTCGATAAGCATTGTAGAACGTTTGGAAGAACAGGTTGAGTTGAATTCGTCAGGGCACTGCCTGAAATGAGCTGTTGTTGCTGCAGTATTCCAGGAGAATGTGTCTCCAGGGTATGTGGCGATGACGACTGGTCGGGTGGCTGCGTGAAGGTTACGCGTTGTGGTTGAGCGTGATTCGTCGCGACGCGGAAGGCCGATGCGGGTGAGACACCGTAATGTGTCAATTTCGGTTGCGGAAGTTCGAAAGGAGCTGGCACGGATGCAACAGGTGAGAAAATGTTCAAAGTTTGAAAACACATGCTGGTCTGCAGAAGACTTGATGTACGATCAGAGTTAGAGCCACCTGTGTTGCAGGGAGGCTGCAGAGCTGCAGGCTGTCCAGAAGTACAGTGAGGAAAATGATGTTGAACGTTGGGCAGAATGTGTGAAAGTTCATTGTTCATAGTCACTTCACTCAAAACGATGTGCGGATAAGGTGAATATCGTGGCACAAAACACTGAGGCATAGCAGTAGGATGGAGATGGAAGTCAGGCACAGATAACAAGCCATTGTTCCTCTTGCAGGCCAAGGTATTGAAGCAGGAATGTATGTGCTGATGCTGAACTGAGGCAGGTGCGGGCATGGTTGGACGCTGAGGAGGTGGACCTGTGAACAAAGCAGTGCCAGCCATGTGGCAGAAATCCACGTGGTACTGTACGGATTGTGGCATGGCAAATCGTTGTCCTCATTGTAGTAGGTTGTCTGACGAAGCATTTACAGAAATCGGCATTGATCCCACACTGCACGGAGATCCGTAAGAGGTAGCTGCACCATTGATGATGGAGGGCACATGTGGCAGGAACAAAGGCATCTGATAGTCAGAGTCATGCACACTCCTAACCTCACTTACTATTCCAGGCATGAAAACGTCTGGCGAAATCGTCATAATCGATGAGTGAGAGGCATCGTGTTGCAGTCCTGGTGGGTGTACATTACCCGCAACACGATGCATGTCGAACACAAAATCCGGCGTTAGGCATTAGGCTGAAGCCATTGTTTGAATGTTGTGTTGATGTAATATAATACACGCGAAAATAACTGATGTGGAGGCCGCGGACACAGTAAAATGGCGAAAAGAGAAGACGTCTCAACTTGGGGTCACCAGTGAGGTGAATGCTCGGGTGAGATACACCAAACAACACCTTATAATCAGGAGTTCATTTATTAACCTCTTCACACAAGTAACGCTTACACAGAACTGGATGGTGGAACTACACACAGATAATGTTTTGCTTAGTCCAAAGATGATACTAAGATCGATACTGGTGTCGATCTCATCGGCACCACACATTGAAGTGATCTTTTCTATGAGCCTTCATAATCCAGACTTTCTGGAATTGAATGTCTTTTGGGAACAATTAGGAGATTACATCAAAACCTTTCATCTTCCTACTGTATGACAGGCATCCCGTTGCAGGACAGCTAGATATTTTAAAACAAAACATTTATCAAACAGTGCAAAGCACCCAAACAAAAGCAAACAATACAACTCTCTGACTCACCTCAGTGCAGAAAAGCAAACAACATAACTCTCTTACTCACCTTGATACACAACAGAGCTGCATGCTCCCACATGCTCCTATGATGACGACATGTGCAGAAAAACAAATTGTTCAATGGTGTGCACATCACATTTGGGTTCTCCCTGCACTCAACTGAAAAAACCAAGTGACAAAACTATGATGACTTGTGAAGGAAAACTTCCACAGATTATTATTACACATATATATAAAAACACAGAAAACGCTAATACTTCCACAGATAGAAATAAAGCACTTAAATTCTCCAGTTATTGTTCTGCCTAACACAGTGGTCAAACCACACACTCGGTTTACATTCCATACCTTCTACAAGCATGCTGTAATTGTTTGTCACAAATTGAAGCAGACAGAAGACTGTTTTGGCTAAACATCTCCTTGCAGTGGATTCATCCCTTAAATTTACTGTGATGTTTACTGTACCAACATCATGAACTGTGAAATTATATGACGACAGTTGTCCCTGGTAGAATAACATGGAATGTGTCAATGCAGGACAAAATAAAAAATCTTGTAGGCCAAAACATATATCATATATGTTGTTCCTTTTAGGCATTTCTGTATCATTTTTGTAGTGCTTTGTATGCTTGATCTGCATTTGCATGATGTAATTGACTGTTGTGCAGTTCTGTTTCATATGAAGCTGCAGTATTTTGTTAAACAACAAATTTCACTGTCTGCAAGTATCTGACCTAAGTGATCCAAAATACAAATTAAAATTGTTTGAAACCCAATTTGATAGTATGACTTGTTTATTGATTTGTCCGGAAACTGTTTGGTAAGCAATCAGTACATTCTGCAGAGGTTGAGATCAGGGTGCAGACATTCTTTTGAGGATTTATTCCTCCTGCAGTGGCTCACCTGCTTTGGGAAACTCAGACTTTGTTCCCAAATCAGATGCTTGTCATTGTTTGATATGGCATGTCACTTATAGAAATGTTTTCATTGACCATCTGCAGAAGTGGCCATTCCGTCTTTTAGTTTATGTTGAAGAGTCTGTATTTGTCACTGTTTGATGCATAATATGTCACACAAAATTTTTCGACACATTTCTTTTGACTAGACTGTATATTTGAAAGTAGCTTGTTTCTGTGAAGTATTGTCTGTCTTACCTTTTCTTATTCTGGCTAGCAAGCCTATTTCCATGGATTTTATCAAGTAAATGGACTGCTCATCATATGTCAAGGCATGATATTCTTCATACAGCATTACATAATTTCCAGATTTATTTCCTTGCAATATTCTTTTGACCACCCTTCTGCACTACATTCACAATCCTGAATCATTCAGACAATCGATATTACTACCTAATATTCAACTGGATTATCATATTTCACATCATCCTTTAAAAGATAGCAGTGCTCAGCTTCTGTTTTATATTTCTTCATTGATAATAACTACAGAAATGTAGATAGTTTTATTATGTTACATTTTGTACTACAAAGTTTTCAGAAGATGCATGTAATGTGTGTCATAAGAGCCATGTTCTCCACAGGGCACATATGCCACTTGTACAGGACAGATATGCTACTCTACAGACATACACCTTTTTACAGTACCTATACAGCATTATTCCACTCACTTGTGTTGGGGGGTGTATCACAGGAACTTATCTTTTTGTGATTTATTGTTTGATCAAGCATCATGAAGTCTTTTCCTTTTAAAATCCTGCGAGTTACTGATGTTAATTTTCCTTTCCAGCATATTAGTTGCGTGTTTCAAACCACTTCCATTAAGTGTCACTTTGCTACCCTCTACAGTTCTTATAACATACAGCATTGCCCACACAGAGTCACAAAAACTGTATGTCTCTTCTCGCTGTTTAGTGCTGCCCTCAGGTGGTCAATAGGACAACTATTACAGCAAGTGATGCAGACTTCTGTATACAACATTATTTCACGTGATTCTACAAAATGCCAAAATCTGCCATACAGTGTTTTTCAAGCACAAACTTCAATTTTATTACAAGACAAACTTGGACAAAAACTAATATGCGAAGAATTCTGTTGAGCAGATATAGACCCAAACCAAATTGGCTCCTGGATGCAATACAATAGCTTTAGAAAAGGTCCACTCATGAAATAATAAACAAGATGCTCAGCAGTGGTATGCACACAAAATCAGAAATGTCCTAACATTTCAAAAAATCAGTATGATGTGTGAAAATACTTTACAATAAGCTTACTAAATCATGTCTCCAAAATCTTGATTTATATTACAATCAGCAGCAGGTCAAACAAAATTAATGCAAATGAAAGTTAATTATGATTTAGGAAGAACAAAACAACTAGACAAAACAAACAATTATTATTTGATTGATACTGTAGAAAATAGTTCACAATTAATAAAGTATTATTAGTAACATCTATTGATCTAGAAAATGCTCTTGAGAACTTACAAGGCACATCTTTAGATCAGTGAAGACAGGATAATAATCCAGCAGCTTTAGAAGAATCTCACAGCAGTTGTCAAAATAAAAGGCAGTTGGGCAGAACTTCAAGGAATGAACATAGGTGTTCACTGAGGATGCAGCCTTTCCCCCTTACTGTTCAACATTTATCACTTTAAGATGTAATAAGCAAATATGAACATATATATGTTGGGGGAATAACTAAACATGGGGAAAACTTAAAAATGCTTAAATTTTTAGATGCTACAGCAGCATTGTCCCAACATATAGTCATGTGCAGTAGCACACTACTTCCAGGATTCTGGGAGGCATGCTGACTCTGGATTGAATATGCTTGGTGGATGATCAAAGGGGGCCACTGTGCTGGTCAGCTTGGACATGGTTTGCCCACCTACATAGCTGAGAGATAAACACTGCTGATTCCCATATGGAAAGCCCAGGTTTGATTGCCGGTACTGTCAGGGATTTTTCATTGGTGGAAGCATTAGTACAGGGGGAACTCAACCTCATGAAGAAACTAAGGAACGACTCAACGGATCAGTGGTGGTTCCAAGCTCAAGAAACCATACAATAATCAGGCAAGCAGACTGCTGACCACATGGCCCTTCATACGATATCCAGTGATGCCTTTGGCAGTTGGTCAGGCCCAGTTGGCATATCTGGCACCAGGATGCACAACTTTATAATTTTAGCAGGATTAGTGAAACACAACTTTCAAAAGTTGTAGAAAGTTAGAATTAGATCTTTTAAGAAACATATGGTTTGAGAATAAACAAGGAGGTAAACCAAAATATTTGTTCATTGGAATACTAATTGTTGTTGTTGTTGTTGTTGTTGTTGTGGTCTTCAGTCCTGAGACTGGTTTGATGCAGCTCTCCATGCTATTCTATCCTGTGCAAGCCTCTTCATCTCCCAGTACCTACTGCAACCTACATCCTTCTGAATCTGCTTAGTGTATTCATCTCTTGGTCTCCCTCTATGATTTTTACCTCCACGCTGCCCTCCAATACTAAACTGGTGATCCCTTGATGCCTCAGAACATGTCCTACCAACCGATCCCTTCTTCTGGTCAAGTTGTGCCACAAACTTCTCTTCTCCCCAATCCTATTCAATACTTCCTCATTAGTTATGTGATCTACCCATCTAATCTTCAGCATTCTTCTGCAGCACCACATTTCGAAAGCTTCTATTCTCTTCTTGTCCAAACTATTTATCGTCCATGTTTCACTTCCATACATGGCTACACTCCATACAAATACTTTCAGAAATGACTTTCTGACACTTAAATTTATACTCGATGTTAACAAATTTCTCTTCTTCAGAAATGCTTTCCTTGCCATTGCCAGTCTACATTTGATATCCTCTCTACTTCGACCATCATCAGTTATTTTGCTCCCCAAATAGCAAAACTCCTATGAGCACTCTGAAAAATATCTGCCTTTAAGTATCTAGCTCCTGCAAAGAGAGTGAATATGGAATTTCACAAGTTAAAAACAGCATTTGGTATAAACAAGAAACTACTAATATTATACAGTATTAGTTTAAACAACAGGAAGAGGTGTTTAAAGGAGCTAACTTATGTGGCATATGGACAAGAAACACCAGGGAAGATAGGCTGGTGGGATGGACATTTGTACATGTTTTCCTCTCATAGTGGAAATCATACATGAGAAAATGCCAGTAAGAATGACAAGGCATGCCTAGGCTTCAGTACATCAGATACTGGTGGATAACACAAATCGAAAACTGATGATGTACTGATAACTGAAGAGACTTGTGTAAAACAAGGATAACAGCAGACTGAGAAATGCCACCAATTGATACAGTAATTGATGATGATGATGATGATGTTTGGTTTGTGAGACACTCAGCTGCATGGTCATTAGTGCCCATACACATTCCCAATTTGTACACAGTCCAGTTTAGTCACTTACATGAATGATGATGGAATGATGAGGACAACACAAACACCCAGTCCCCAAGCAGAGAAAATCCCCAAGCTGAAACCGGTACCCCATGATCTGGAGGTAGCAATTCTGACCACTAGACCACAAGCTGCGGACTCCAGTAATTGAGAATAGAGAAGAAGATGCCCTCAATTTCCTCTCACCTTCCATCACATTCACCTGCCTTATTGTGTTTCTAGCACTATCTCTTGTAGAAATCATGTGCTGCATTGACAGTCTGAAGACAAGAACAAAACGTTCCTCATAAACTATGCTCATTAGAAAAAATACAGAAGGTTTTGTAAGTCTACTTCTTCAGCAATACAGATTTATCAAGCACAAATTACTTTGCAAATAAATTACAGAAAGTAATAATCCCTGACTCATTTGAAAATACAGAAAATGAAAAACTTCTGGATACAGGTACTTCTTGCCCAATACACTACAGTTTGTTGAGTAACTCACATGTTAATGGAGGAGAACACTAAGTTCAACTGGAAAACACTCAAATATGAACTCCTTTGTTGGTGCACCCATATGTTATTGGTTCATTCGCTAAATATGACTGTCATTTGAAATATGAGTGAAGAAGTAGATAGGCAAGTTTGTGTGCTAGCCAAACATTGATGTTAGGTAACAATAAAATCCAAATCAAAGTCCAGGAGAAAACATAGTTCAGGGTATTGTCAATAGACACACCATAGAGTTTGCTGCAAACATTGGATGATTGTGACAACTGAGGCCATGACAGTCTACAATAGACCTTAAATTTGCTGCTGGTGGTTTGTCACATGACCTAGTGTTGGTGAATGTATTGTTCCTTGTCATATCTAGCAGCCTTACCATATGTATGTATAATAATTACATTCACTGTTCCATCGATATATCCCATGGGATTACAGGTTACACATAATGATTATACCTCATTAAGAAGATGGTGTTTCAACGTGTACATTCCCTGGGCTTCTTAAAGTGACGCTGAGCATCCCTTTACTTAAATATGATGAAAACCACTCACCATCAAGAATGCTGGGACACAAAATTAGAGCTTCTGTAGGAGAATATTGTGAACTATACAACGAAATGCTTTTGATGAGTTACAAAAAATACTACCTTCCAATATTTTGTTACTTACGTTTTGTATAGTCTGACTTGTGAATTGAAATTTTGCAAGTTCTGTGACAAAATCCATTTAAAATTCATATTTAGGCTAACTAAATATCTTGTCTTGAGACAGACATGTTATTGTTCTTGCATGCCTAATACTTTCCAGAACCTTCAAGAAGAGGTGGAGACAATAATCCATTGTATCTGAAAATATCCTCAATCACAGTGATGTATTGCATAAGTGACTGAGTACACTGTATATTTGTAAAGAGTTGAATTCTTGGGTATTTGTGAAGATTAGTTTTTAATAATTTACTTGCAATATTATCAGCTCCATGAGAGTTTTTGCTGTTGCAGAAATTGATCACATTCTTAATTTCTTGGCAAAGAATGGAATACTTGTGATCTAGCTATATGTACATATTCTTTCTTCTTGTGTCCATGCTATGTTGCTTCCTACTGTGAACTGTACATGCCAATCTTCTGAATTGCTTCCAAGAAGTGGTTAGTGTGTATTTTGACTACCTGACAGCTAATAATAATAATAATAATAATAATAATAATAATAAAACACTGTCCAAACAGGCCCTGAAGGTCCATTAGTACCATCACTGGCCACCATGCCATACTCAGCCCTTAGGCAACACCGGATGCATATATGGAGGGGCATGTGGGCAACACATTGCTCTCCCAGTCATGGTGAGTTTTCGTGACCACTGCCACTACTTGTCAGTCAAGTAGGTCCTCAACTGGCCTCACAAGGGCTCAGTGCACCTTGCTTGCCAACAGCACTTGGCAGACCCAGATGGTGACCCATCCAAGTACTATCAATGCCTGACAACATGTAACTTTAGTGATCTGATGGGATACAGATACTTCTTGGCCAATACACTACAGTTTGTTGAGTAACTCACATGTTAGTGGAGGAGGACACTAAGTTCAACTGGAAAACACTCAAATATGAACTCCTTTTTTGGGGCTCCCATATGTCATTGGTTCATTTACCAAATATGCCTGCCAGTTGAAATATGAGTGAAGAAGTAGTTAGGAAAGTTTGTATGCTAGCGAAACATTGATGTTAGGTAACAATAAAATCCAAATCACAGTCCAGGAGAAAAGGCTGTTGGCCTCCTGATTGCTATCATTTATTACTTGCCTGTTCTATTTAATAATATTATGGGTTCTTACCTTGATTGATTTCTCAGATTCTTGTTCAGTTACTGGCACTATAGATTTAATTTTGTTATTATGAATTATTTCTCTCAAATATAATTCAGAGATCTTTTGAGTATTTCCTCAAGATAGTAAATGTTTCTTGTAATCTCAGTCCTACATCTCTGTTTGTTTTATCCATTTCATATACTTTTAATTTCCTACCACATGACATTTTGATCTTTTATAATCTGAGACTTTCTTTACTCTCCTGTTAGTGCTATACTTAACTGTTTTATTGGGAAAGCAGATGTTAGGGCTTGATAAAAATCCATCAGCAAACACATAATGTAGGAACTGACATCATCATATTATGCACATCACTCCTAAAGAGGCTTCCAAATGTTGATATAAGAAGAAATCACAGTTTCAATAGATTTAAGCTTGATGTTGTTTTCCAACTCCTCCTTTTTCCACATTTTTTTTTTTTTTACAGATATATGCTGCTTATTTGCAGTCACCTATGTTTAACATATTGGCTTCCTGTATTCTGGTCACATGTTCGCCAGATTGACATAAAATGTCAACTTCCTTATGACCTTCTAAGTCTGTGTTAAGATGTACGAAGTTACTTAACTTTGTTTCATAGTCCTCTAACATTCTGATGCATCATTCTCAATATTTATTTTGTCTGCCAAGTTTAATTTATCTGAACTTTTTTTGAAGCAGTCTGAATGTTGTACCAGTATTTAGCTGAAAAAATTCCACTATTTGTAAAGATAACTCCCTTTCCTCTTTCAGCTAATGTTTCAGATAATCTATTTTCTCCCTTCTGAAAGGCATAGCCTGTTGCATGCTTCCCCAGCTGTCAATAACTGGTCCTCTTTACTAAAGTCTTAAGACAGTATATCAGACTCCTGGCCATGGCTAGCAATGTGTTTAACAGCAACATATTTAACAGTACTTGTTACCTGGTCTTTGGTCCAAATTTTTCCTGCTCCTGTTGGCTGACACTCCTCCTATGACTGCTTCTTACTAGCAGGCCTTTCTTTCTTCACCCAGCTCAGTTTCTGACCTGTCTTGTATATTTTTATCGTTGGTCTGCTGTGACCTACTTTCTTGTTCAGTTGAATATGGCTCCTCCCCGTTAATTGAAGGAATGGGTGGTGAAGAAAGGTGGTAATTTTTCAACTGTGAAGTCTGTGTTGTCTATTTTAACCATTCACAATTGGTTCTTATTTTTCCTAGGCTTCTTTCTTTTAATTTTTACTGTTTGCATCCTGAACTGAAGATTGGAGATCATGACTACATTTTAAACAAACAATAATAAGGCTTCTGAATGTTTTAAAATATATTGTTTGCAGTTCATATAGAGCAGATCAAACCTGTCTGTGCCACTTTTGTGAAACCTTCCCTAGCTTGATAAAGAGTGGATGGCCCATGGTTCTGCAAGACCATCCTATTTACAAATGTTGGATGTGATGCACAATGAGGTAATTATGCAAGCCACTGGAGCCTTTGAGATCAGTGTTGTTCTGGGGCATTTTTCTGAGGAAGCTTGAGCTCATGCAATGACGTATCATGGTGAGGAAGGCCTATAATACAATGTCCCTACCACAGTTGCCGTGTAATATTGTTGCTTGCCATCAATGGAACTACCTTTCAACAACCAACTGTGAGTAATATGCTTCTCAGAATCTATCTAAAGACCTGTCATATGGAGCTGGATGTGTTTTCTTTCATAGTTTTATACTGAGTTTGGAACACATTTCCATTTTGGCTTCTTAGAGGTATAACATTATTATAGATCTGACAGATTTTAAGAGTTACTGAACTCTAAATTTAACTTGTAAGACTCCATTTTTAAGACCTTAAATAAGCATCACAATTTTATTATGTAGTTCAAGTCAAGGATGCTCCCTTGGCTATTTCATTTGTTCCTTTACCATATCTTGAGGATTCACCTCTTCAAAAAATACATTGTATTTAGTGCATGCTGAAATGTGATTGTGTAAGCAGTTGAGGAGGTTTCTCATCTGCTCTGACTCCTGTAGTGTCCTACTGGTTTTGCAGACTATGTACCTAATAGAGAAAATCATCCAGACAGGAGTACAAAACAGGCTTCTCTTTTCTCAGCAGAAGGGAAACATATTTTGTTCTGCAGGGTACTAGGGCATGTGGGAATCTCAGGAAAGAAGGAGGTTCTGAGAAAGCAAGAATGACTGCTGGGAATACAACGTGACACAATGTGTCATTGTCCATTCGGGTGTCATCTTGCTATTCAGTTGGAGAGCAATACATCTGTGTGTGTGGGGCAGGGAGTAGCTAGCAGCAGAATAATGATTTGTGGGCACTTAAGGCAGCTGTCATGTCATGAAATAACTTATATTGGTCAGTCTTTTGGGATGTAGTCACCCTGATCGAGTTTGGTAATACGAAGGTTGCCCAAAAAAGTAATGCATCACATTATATTTCTTCAACAGTTCTGCATTGAGCATAATGAGTATTACACACATGAGACAATGGTGTTCTATCTATAAACCCTATTTTTCCGTGTAATCTCCATTCTGTTCTATGGCCTTCCCCCAGCACTAAACAAGTCGTGAACCTTTGCCAAATGGCCTTATGATGATCTCACCCTCTGTGCCGAGCAACTAAGTGTACTTCTGTTGATAGCAGATGCTCCATAGACTTTGCATAAGCGTTTGTGAATAATCCCCACAGTTTCTTTCTCTACAGTGAGAAATTCAATGATGGCACGTTGTTTGTAACGTTCATCACCTACAGATGTCTGTCCTGCAGCTACGCCATCTATTCAAAGTGACTGAAACTTGGAATTCTCACTCAGAAGTCTTCATATAATACATATGTAATATTTTGCATTCATAGCATTGTTTTCAGCTGAGAAAAAAGATGCAATGCATTACTTTCTAATGACAAAATAAATAAAGAAAAGCCTGAAAATGAACCAAATGTTTCGTGTGAAGCTGATTTATGTGAACTAAAAGCATTTTTCAGTTTATTATTTTATTCAGCTATTATCAGAGCCAGAAGAGAAGATTACAAATAATTTTATGCCACAGATGACATTGGACATGATATATATAGATGCATTAGATCCAAAAACTGGTTACATGTACTAACATGGTTGAGCTTTGCTGACCCTGCAACCTGTCTTGAACACAGGCAGAATGATCCTTTGGCTCCAGTGTCATAACTTTTTACAAAATTTATTGGCAACTATCAAATGTTATACAATACTGGAGAATGCGCATGTATAGATGAAATCCTGGTATTATTTCATGGCAGATGCAGGTTTGAAATCTACATTCAGGAATCAAGAATCAAGAATTTTATTCACCGTAGATCATTTTACAATGATATTGGCTTTGTCATACAAGATGTACTAGTACATACAGAATAATAAAATAAACTTCTGTCAATACATTATAGAATACATTTGAAGCATGGCAGTGTACCAAATTACAAAGAATAGCTTTTAAAAGTTAACACAACAAGCTATCTTATAATCTAATATAATATGGTATTTTATTGTTTATAGTATAAACTTTGTAATTACACATGATTAACCACAGCACAAAATAATATGTTTAACTACAGACAACTTTTAAATGCTTATATTCTCCTCAGACATCTCAAAGAATTCTTTAATGTCATAGAATGGATGATCTGACAGCCAGCTGTACCACTTAATTTTAAAAGAATTTGTATCCATAGACTGAACATGAACTGGCAGTTTATTGAAAATCTGAGTGGGTTAACTTTGTGGGAGTTTCCTGTTCTCGCTAATCTGTGGCACGGTATGTCTAAATTACCATTAGCCCTGGTGTTGTGTTCATGTATTTCCCTTCTGGCAATAAATTCTGAAATATTATTTTTAATATAGAGTACAGACACATAGATGTATAGATTTATAATTGTAAGTATTCTGAGTCTGGAAAAAAGAGGACGACAGTGCTCCCTATGACCTCTTTGACATATTATACGTATGACTTTTTTTTGTAATTTCAATACGTTTTTGATGTGAGGGGAGTGCCCCCATATAATCAGACCATATGAAATATGTGACTGGAATAGCCCAATTCCGAACAAACCATGCAATTAGGGCTTAAAAATCAGGTGTCTTACTTACACTTACACTGATTAGCTGTTTAATGCATATGTGTACACAGGAAGGGATTCAGATGGACAGATACCAACTCAGGCTGTGACTAGACTAGCAAAACTAATTGAAGAGACTAACTGCACACTTACTACAGACAACTGATTTAGCTTAATTGAGTTAGCATAATATCTCAAATCAAGCGGACTGACATATGTGGGGAAAAAAATAAAAGAGAAATACGAGAAGAATTCTCATCTGTGAGGAGCAAGGAAGTTGGTTCTGTAATACACTCCTGGAAATTGAAATAAGAACACCGTGAATTCATTGTCCCAGGAATGGAAACTTTATTGACACATTCCTGGGGTCAGATACATCACATGATCACACTGACAGAACCACAGGCACATAGACACAGGCAACAGAGCATGCACAATGTCGGCACTAGTACAGTGTATATCCACCTTTCGCAGCAATGCAGGCTGCTATTCTCCCATGGAGACGATCGTAGAGATGCTGGATGTAGTCCTGTGGAATGGCTTGCCATGCCATTTCCACCTGGCGCCTCAGTTGGACCAGCGTTCGTGCTGGACGTGCAGACCGCGTGAGACGACGCTTCATCCAGTCCCAAACATGCTCAATGGGGGACAGATCCGGAGATCTTGCTGGCCAGGGTAGTTGACTTACACCTTCTAGAGCACGTTGGGTGGCACGGGATACATGCGGACGTGCATTGTCCTGTTGGAACAGCAAGTTCACTTGCCGGTCTAGGAATGGTAGAACAATGGGTTCGATGACGGTTTGGATGTACCGTGCACTATTCAGTGTCCCCTCAACGATCACCAGTGGTGTACGGCCAGTGTAGGAGATCGCTCCCCACACCATGATGCCGGGTGTTGGCCCTGTGTGCCTCGGTCGTATGCAGTCCTGATTGTGGCGCTCACCTGCACGGCGCCAAACACGCATTCGACCATCATTGGCACCAAGGCAGAAGCGACTCTCATCGCTGAAGACGACACGTCTCCATTCGTCCCTCCATTCACGCCTGTCGCGACACCACTGGAGGCGGGCTGCACGATGTTGGGGTGTGAGCGGAAGACGGCCTAACGGTGTGCGGGACCGTAGCCCAGCTTCATGGAGACGGTTGCGAATGGTCCTCGCTGATACCCCAGGAGCAACAGTGTCCCTAATTTGCTGGGAAGTGGCGGTGCGGTCCCCTACAGCACTGCGTAGGATCCTACGGTCTTGGCGTGCATCCGTGCGTCGTTGCGGTCCGGTCCCAGGTCGACGGGCACGTGCACCTTCCGCCAACCACTGGCGACAACATCGATGTACTGTGGAGACCTCACGCCCCACGTGTTGAGCAATTCGGCGGGATGTCCACCCGGCCTCCCGCATGCCCACTATATGCCCTCGCTCAAAGTCCGTCAACTGCACATACGGTTCACGTCCACGCTGTCGCGGCATGCTACCAGTGTTAAAGACTGCGATGGAGCTCCGTATGCCACGGCAAACTGGCTGACACTGACGGAGGCGGTGCACAAATGCTGCGCAGCTAGCGCTATTCGACGGCCAACAGCGCGGTTCCTGGTGTGTCCGCTGTGCCGTGCGTGTGATCATTGCTTGTACAGGCCTCTCGCAGTGTCCGGAGCAAGTATGGTGGGTCTGACACACCGGTGTCAATGTGTTCTTTTTTCCATTTCCAGGAGTGTATATGCATTTATGCAAGATCTATCTCTAGTTTCATTTCCAGCAATAAAGGATGTGGTAGTGATTTAAATATCATCTATACACCATGATGAATGTAAAGATGGTGATGTAGGTAAACCAGAAACAACTTCATACTACACTCACACAGAAGGTGGTGTTGATACTCAGATGAGAAGTGTTTCAAGTATTCAACTGTAGAACACACCCAAAGCTGGGCAATGGTACTGTTTTTCTGCATGTTGGACATCAGTGGGATGAATGCCTTGGTCCTTCACAACTCCTACAAAGACACTACTCAAATTAACCACTTCAATTTTTGAAGAAGCCTGCATACACATTGGTGACACCACATATGGAAAAGCAAGTCTACAACTTTCACATACCCCATGAATTTTATGCATTGATTTGCCATGTTTTGGGTGTTGCAGAACCAAGAGCAGAAGTTATCATAGAACAAATGGAAAAATGAAAACATGCTCCACCAATGAAAAAAGAAAAGGAAGACTTCTTATGTTTGCCATTGTTGCAAGAAGTCAGTCTGCCATGAATGCTCTTCAAAAATGTGCACAACATCCAAAAAAACTTCTGAGAAGGAAACTAAAAACCAAAAGAGTACTAGTGTAATTTTTATTTTTTAAAATATTGTATGAAGTCTTATGTTGTCATTACTACATGTATATTAAATAGACACCGGATTATATGCATTTCCATATTGCATATGTGTTTGTGTATTTGGCTCTTTTCCACCAGTTATTGCATATTTTAACTAAAAACTATTGATGATGAATATTTTTGCTCTATATTTACAATATTTTACAAATTTAGATGGGCAGTTTCTAGCTTTATCTAGTTTCAATGTTTCGCAGATTGACTGCAACCAAGAACTGCGAGCAATCACTAATCGAGAGGCTACTGCCTAGCGAAATCATTACAGAAGAGGAAGATGAACAGGAACAGGCAGACTGAGTCAATACTCCTAAGCCCACGACCCTCGTTAATCCCCTCCACTGTCGTACCATACAAGTATGCAACAATTAAACTATCCAAGCTTTTAGTCGCACATCCATTGTTTCAGTTTAGCTTTCTATTTACTACTTCCTTGTACACAGCTGAACGTGTTTATGATGTGTAGTGTGTAACGTGTTGTGTGCCATGCCATCTGAAAAAAGAAATATTGTTTCATGGCTAGCTGACCATCCTGGAACATTTACATATGATGGAATTGTTTTATATTGTTGACTTTGCGAGAAAATCATTCCATGCAAAAAAAAGTTTTGAATAGATCAGCATGTCAAGAAAAGTCTTCAGATCGCAGGAATGCAGAAGAAAGGATCGCAACAACAACTTCTGATAACAGCAAGTTGCAGTCCCAAGATAGCCAAAATAGTTGGTTTAACATGGATCTATGTGAAGCATTGATTGCAAGCAATATTCCTCTTCACTAACTCACAAACACTATCCTCAAAGGCTTCCTGCACAAATATTGCTTAAATCAAAATATACCAGATGAATCAACATTGCGTAAAAAATCAACAATTTACGTAAATGTTCTGGAAGAAATACACAATGAACTCAAGAACAGCATTATCTGGATTTCAGTTGACAAAAATACAGACCCTTGTGGCCATTATATTGCAAATTTTATTGTTGGTGCTTTAAAAAAAGCCTTCTTCTTCCTATTTAGCAGTCTGCAAAGAACTTGACAACGTAAATCATTCTATGATCACCAAATTGGTGAATGAAGGTATTAGAAAAATATTTCCAATATCTTCCAAGATGAAAGGGTGTTTGTGTTTATTTCAAATGCTGCTCCCTATATGATTAAAGAAGGAAAAGTCCTCTTGAGTATTTTATCTCAATTTCACTCATTTGATGTGCTTTGCTCATGGAGTACACTGACTTGCTGAAGAAGTATATTCCATGTTTGTGAATGTAAATAAACCGATTTCAGCCACAAAAAAAGTCCTGCTCACATCAAGACCTACAAATAAAAACTACCACATGTACCTTTACCTCCTGAAGCAGTGGTAACTTTTTGGGGTACGTGTTTTGAAGCTATGTTGTTTTACAATGTATATTTTGAGGCCATGAGAGGGGTAGTAAACAACTTCAGTAGTGCAGAGGCCTTTACATTTTGACAGTTCAAGGAAGCTTTTAATGATTCCAGTATTAAAAAAGACATTGCTGTGATTAGCACTCATTTTTCCCATACATCTACACATATTAAAAAGCTCGAAACTCAAGGTTTGGTGTTGAATGAATCCGGTTTGATGTTGAATGAATCTATTTAGTTAATGAATAAAGTTATTCTAGTACACTCTTCATTATTGGAGGTATTCCCAAGAAAATGTAACAAAAAGTTCGAAAACATTTTAAATAATGACATAGGCTTTGAACCCTTGTGCCAAAATAATAGTTTTATTAATGGATGAGTGAACTTTTACCAGAAACAATAAGTGCCAACATAGGACCCAAATTTAAATACTGCCCAGTTACCTCAGCTGATATAGAATGGTCCTTTTCTGCTTATAAAAATGTTTTAAGTGATCAAAGACACAAGCTTACTACCAAACATTTGGAATAGTACCTAGACATTTACGTTAACAATAGTAGATAAATGTAAACTGAATTGTAAATGATACTTTGATCCAGTAGTATTAATTAAAAGTTAATGTTGTTCAAACAAATTCATGGTTGTATGTTGTTTTTTAATTCATGACTATTCTGTATTTTAAATAAAACATTATGGAAAAAAATGGTTCAAATGGCTCTGAGCACTATGGGACTCTACTGCTGAGGTCATTATTCCCCTAGAACTTAGAACTAGTTAAACCTAACTAACCTAAGGAGATCACACACATCCATGCCCGAGGCAGGATTCGAACCTGTGACCATAGCGGTCACGCTGTTCCAGACTGCAGCGCCAAAACCACGCGACCACTTCGGCCGGCCCAAAACATTATGGAGTTTTTGAGCATGTCCCTCTGTGTTCTGATATATCTCGATGCTGGTCCTGTACATATTGATTGTTTTGCTGTGACTCACTCACATCACATCCTCTTGTTACCGACAACAATAGCAAAGAAGGAGCAATTCCTGAAACATGGTATGCATCCCCATTATTTTTTATTATTTAATTTATTTAATTATTTTTTTTTTACCATTTCTGTAACAGAAACTCAGCCATGGAGTAGAAGGAGATGTCCAAAAGAAATGATTTTAAGCTAGATCTAAAACTTGATCTGCTGCCTGCAGACACTTTATGTTGTTGGGCAAATGATCAAAGATTTTTGTTGCTGAATAATGTACTCCTTTTTGAGCAACTGACAGCTTCAATAACGAATAGGAAAGGTCATTTTTCCCTCTAGTGTTGTATGTATGAACATCACTGTTCTTCACGAATTGAGATGGATTATTTATAACGAATTTCGTTAGTGAATATATGTACTCTGATGGTGCAGTTAAAATACCTAACTCATTAAAAAGATGCCTACATGATGTGCTTGGGTAAACACCACTAATTATTCTCACTGCTCTCTTTTGTGCAAACAATACTTTATGTCTAAGTGGTGAGTTACCCCAGAAAATTATTCCATAAGGCATTATTGAGTGGAAATATGCAATGTATGTTAGGAGACTGATCTGTTTATTACCAAGACTAGTGATTGTACAAAGATCGAAAGAAGCTGAACTTAGTTGTTTGAGAATCTCAGTAATATGCTTCTTCCAGTTCAAGTTGTCATCAATGTGAACACCCAAAAATTAGGAGAAACCTACCCTGTTAACTGAGCCCTGTTCATATGCTACATCAATTGTTGGTATAGCTCTATTTGGCATACAGAACTGGATATAGTGAGTTTTTTTGAAACTAAGGGAGAATCCATTTTCTGAGAACCAATTAATGTTGTTGTTGTTGTGGTCTTCAGTCCTGAGACTGGTTTGATGCAGCTCTCCATGCTACTCTATCCTGTGCAAGCTTTTTCATCTCCCAGTACCTACTGCAACCTACATCCTTCTGAATCTGCTTAGTGTATTCATCTCTTGGTCTCCCTCTACGATTTTTACCCTCCACACTGCCCTCCAATACTAAATTGGTGATCCCTTGATGCCTCAGAACATGTCCTACCAACCGATCCCTTCTTCTGGTCAAGTTGTGCCACAAACTTCTCTTCTCCCCAATCCTATTCAATACTTCAAGAATTAATAATTCTTTAAAAGACATCCTTAACAATATCTTCCGCTGCTTTTTCTGGAGTTGGATTTATTATAACACTCATGTCATCTGCAAAAAGTACTAGTTCTGCTTGCTGAACATTAAGTGAGAGGTCATTCACATGAATAAGGAACAGCAGAAGACCTAAAATTGAACCCTGTGGGACTCCCTTTGTGGTAACTCCCCATTCACGAGAATTTACCGCCCTCCCAACATTGTTTGTGGTATTCAGCACAACTTTTTGCTTTCTGTTCATTAAATATGATTCAAACCAGCTGTGTGTACAGCCTTAAATTCCATAAAACCTGAGTTTTTCTACTAGTGTGACATGATCCACACTGTCAAATGCCTTGAAGAGACCACAAAACATACCAACTGGCGATAATTTGTTATTTAGGGCTTGTACTATTTGATGGATAAATGTGTAGATAGCATTCTCAGTCGAGCAACCATTCTGGAATCTGAACTGTGACATGCTGAGTGAATTATTTTCACTTAAATGTGAGACTACTCTTGAATACATAACTTTTTTGAATACTTTAGAAAATGAAGTCAGCAATGATATTGGTCTATAATTATTTAAGTCACTCTTGTCCCCTTTCTTATGAAGAGGTTTGACAATTGCATATTTCAATCTGTCTGGAAATGCTGCTGATGGTTCACATGCTGGTGCTGATGTAACTTCTTCCTCATGAGGTGTAGTCAGAAATACTTTTTCCTCATATACTGTTGCTCCATCATTCTTTCCTCATGCAATTGGCAGTGAGCCTATTGCAGACAGTGTGATCTTTATGTGGGTGTCCACTCCTGCAGCTTTTATCACTAGAGGAATTTATTTGGTCTGTACTTCCGTGCCTAGGTAGTTTTTATGCATCCTATGTCTTGCAAAATGTCCTGACAGACCTGGCTGCTTCAGTAAAAGTTGTATCTACAAAACTTCTACAAATCTTTCTCAATATTCAGTTTGTAATACAATTGAGTAATATAGTAAGATGGGATGCTAAACTGTTTTGTAAAAAATTCCTTTATGGATAGCATTTTCCTAATATCCTCCCAGTGAACCAAAACCTGCTACCTACCATACCTATGAATGAATGTATGTGATCATTCCATTTCTTATCCCAAAAAATTACAAATCATTACTCCTAGGAACTAGTATGAGTTGATTTATTCCAACAGTGACTCACTGATGTCATATTCATAGGGTACCCCGTTTCTTCCTTCATTCTGCTCTGAGCATTATTGCATATGTGTATTCAATTGATACTTCCTCACTTCCATGCCAGTATGTTGACTCAAGCTCAACATCACTGCTCTGAGTGATCCGTCATATAATTTCTGTGCAGAGGCAAGAACCATTAACATTTCCAGCATAGCTAAGAAGTATTACTTAAGACACTCTCAGATGCATTTGCTCCTAAATACAAGCAATGTGTTCACATGAGACTGCTTGAGCATATGTGTGTAACACAACTCTTTTCTATCAAAGCTGTCAGGGGTAGATTGATCAAGAAAATACTCAACTGTACTGACTGCTTCTGCCATGAAGACACAGTAAATTTTTTGGCAACAGTATTGTCATCTGCCAATTTACCATTCCATACAGCCATTGTCTTGAGTCATATAAGAAAATATATGAAACATATCACAATTACCTTTAATAGGACATGACTATAATAATTTTATGCTGCCCACCCACTGTTTGAAACTTTATGTACATCAAGTGAATGGCTTGAAATTGTATTTTATGAGGCAATAAACTTCTGCAGTGTTCTGTTCTATACTCCTTTGTAAAACAAATCATTGCCCACCATTACTGCTAAATGGCTGACTAGATTATCACATTGGTTTCAGTCTAGTTGCATTATTTTTTAATATGTTCAACAGCTGTGGACTTTACTTTCACAAAATAAGTGAGTAGAATTTTGTGTAATCACATGTAAAACAGATTAAACTCCTCACACCACATAAAATACATTGATATACAAAAAATATTTTAAGGCTTTATTGGAACACTGCTCATGTGAATGAAACTGGTAAAATTACTTCCTCTTGATACATCAAACATAAGATTTATCATAAAACTTGACATTCTTTTCTTTTCTCTTGGTTTTAGCAACTGATAGCCGCCATATGTACTTTGAAGGCTTTGTTAGAAGCCAGATTAGCCTTAGTGATACAAGAATTGACACATGAATTACTATCTTGCAAACTTGTTCAGAAGTCTTACTTAATGATACCATTTGTAATGTACTGATGATAATATATTGGTCTGCATGAGGTTAGTAATGTTAAAAATTATAAACTCCCCAAATACACACACACACACACACACACACACACACACACACACACACACACACACACACACACACACAGAAATACATGGAAATATTGAAATCGTTTTTTCTGTCTGTTCTAAAACTTCTGATCGACCTTTAGCTTCTCAGGTTATTTTTTTGTCACACATTTCCCCAGGTGCAGCGTGACATGGCTATGTTTAAATTGCCATAAAAATTGCATTCAGCAATGTCAGTGAGACAGTTCAGCTTTTTATGTAAAATGTTACGTTAATACCACACAAAAAATAGATTCAAATAAATTCTAAAGGTTATTTTTATAAAAAGAACCACATTTAAGTAGAAAACTGCACTAAATGACTTTAACATTACATGGTAATGTTACAGCTACAGAAAGACAAAGAACCTGCACTTCAAATTTTACTTTTTGCTGTGTTTTTATTGTTTATTATTAGAAACCGGAATAAAAGCATCAAAAAACCTTAAAATATGCATGAAAAATGCGTAAAAATGCATGAAAATGTAGTAATATGAAAGATCAAATAATAAAAAAAACATGGTAGTTACTGCATGCATTATATCTCAAAGTTGAACACCTGGATATCAATTACAAGGAAGAGTGCCTGTCAGATGAAAAATGAGTACATTTAGAAGTTTCCTCTTTCTAAACCTTATGCTAAATCTTGATTGGAAAAGTATGTAATACACTTATTTGGTATGTACAAAGAAGAATAGCATGGTCAACCATACCAAATGCTTTTATTAATTACAGGCATCTGTGACTCCTCCCAAACTTTCCAATATTGTTTAAGAAAGCAGCCTGTGATAAAATACTGACTCATTTTTTTCTGAGCAGAAAGTATTACCTGCTTCTCAGTTTTACTTTTGTAAGCTGTTCTTCTTACAGAAAGCTGTACACAACATCACAAATGTAGTCCTGGAAGAGATAAATAAAAAAATATTTTGTTGGTATATTCTGTAACCATACCAAATCCTTTGATTATGTTTATCACAACATTATAGTTGGCAAAGCATTGTTAAGTTATTAATGAGGCACCTTGCCACTGTTCACATGGCTTCTGCCCTCAGAGGTTCAAGTCCTCCCTTGGCATGGGTGTGGGTGTTGTCCTTAGAATAAGTTAGATTAAGAAGTGTTTAAGCCTAGGGACTGATGACCTCAGAAGTATGGTCCCATAGGAACTTACCACAGATTTCCAAATAATACTGAAAATACATTGGAAGTTCTGGGCTCTGTTTACCCATCAACACCTTCTTAAAAAGTATGTTGTTAAGGTAAGTCGACAACTATTAGAAATTTCTATTCCAAAATATTTATAGGGTGGGCGTAAAGTACACAACCCCTCCTCTCCCCCCCCCCCCCCCCCCCCCCCCCTCAGCAATACAAATTATTTAAAATATGTTCATATTGCAAGGGTTAAGTACTATAACAAAATCTTAGTCATTACTCATTAAGTCATTCATTCACCATGTTCCATAGATCCCATCAAAAAGGATATCCTGCAAGGGTGTTGAATGAGTCAAGGTATATGCTAACACAAGACAAAGACAGCATAGAAATTTAAACTGTGTACTGTATGAACAGTAAACTATCACTTTACTACTAAATGCAATTCACATTGATTCTATCTGCATTGAATCAGGTAAATTAGCAAGGGAGCTGCTACTTTGTAAATAGCTCTTGATTCCTCAGTTTTAACATATACGAGGGCAGTTCAATAAGTAATGCAACTCATTTTTTTTCTGAAACAGGGGTTGTTTTATTCAGCATTGAAATACACCAGGTTATTCCCCAATCTTTTAGCTACACAACACTATTTTTCAACGTAATCTCCATTCAATGTTACGGCCTTATGCCACCTTGAAATGACGGCCTGTATGCCTGCACGGTACCATTCCACTGGTCGATGTCGGAGCCAACGTCGTACTGCATCAATAACTTCTTCATCATCCGCGTAGTGCCTCCCACGGATTGCGTCCTTCATTGGGCCAAACATATGGGAATCCGACGGTGCGAGATCGAGGCTGTAGGGTCCATGAGGAAGAACAGTCCACTGAAGTTTTGTGAGCTCCTCTCGGGTGCGAAGACTTGTGTGAGGTCTTGCGTTGTCATGAAGAAGGAGAAGTTCGTTCAGATTTTTGTGCCTACGAACACGCTGAAGTCGTTTCTTCAATTTCTGAAGAGTAGCACAATATACTTCAGAGTTGATCATTTGACCGTGGGGAAGGACATCAAACAGAATAACCCCTTCAGCGTCCCAGAAGACTGTAACCATGACTTTACCGGCTGAGGGTATGGCTTTAAACTTTTCTTGTTAGGGGAGTGGGTGTGGCACCACTCCATTGATTGCCGTTTTGTTTCAGGTTCAAAGTGATGAACCCATGTTTCATCGCCTGTAACAATCTTTGACAAGAAATTGTCACCCTCAGCCACATGACGAGCAAGCAATTCTGCACAGATGGTTCTCCTTTGCTCTTTATCGTGTTCGGTTGGACAACGAGGGACCCAGCGGGAACAAACCTTTGAATATCCCAACTGGTGAACAATTGTGACAGCCCTACCAACAGAGATGTCAAGTTGAGCACTGAGTTGTTTGATGGTGATCCGTCGATCATCTTGAACGAGTGTGTTCGCACGCTCCGCCATTGCAGGAGTCACAGCTGTGCACGGCCGCCCGCACGCGGGAGATCAGACAGTCTTGCTTGACCTTGCGGCGATGATGACACACGCTTTGCCCAACGACTCACCGTGCTTTTGTCCACTGCCAGATCACCGTAGACATTCTGCAAGCGCCTATGAATATTTGAGATGCCCTGGTTTTCCGCCAAAAGAAACTCGATCACTGCCCGTTGTTTGCAACGCACATCCGTTACAGACGCCATTTTAACAGCTCCATACAGTGCTGCCACCTGTCGGAAGTCAATGAAACTATACGAGACGAAGCGGGAATGTTTGAAAATATCCACAAGAAATTTCCGGTTTTTTCAACCAAAATTGGCCAAGAAAAAAAATGTGTTGCATTACTTATTGAACTGCCCTCGTATTTGTTGTAGCTTATTACTTACTTGATAACAATGGTATTTTTCAAAGAATTTATTTTTTACTGCTGCTTTACTGAGGCCCATTTATAGTACCTTATTACCAGTCATACAACTTTATAACAAACATTGATACTTGCCATGTAGCTAACAGATCCTTTCAGTGTCTGAATCTAGATCTGTTCATCCATTCTGGTGCCCTATATTCAGCCACACTCAGTTGGGATTGATGTGGTACTCCTCCCCCCTTCCTGCCAAAGTTATTTTAAAACTATTGTCGCCACACCCATCCGCCCCCACCCCACTTCGTCTCCCCATCCCCAGGATTCAATGATGAGTTATGTGAACCAGATAATAGATAATGGTCAGAAATTATGTGGAACAAGTTTTTCTATTAATGATGAATAGATTGGTTCACTATTACTAGCAGGATTCTGGCAAGAAAAATATTCTCCCATGATAATGGCAATTGAGCATTCAGGAATTCCAATCACAATGGATGCAATCAAAACTAAGCTTCTTCACATGGAAGAAGACATCACAATGGCTGGTAGTGCTTTTAGGGCCGAAAGTTAGCAAAGTAAACAAAAATATTCCCACCAAAATGGAAATACAGTCGGATATCAAAACAGAGAATACATTGTTTGCTATTAATGCAAGAAACCAGGACATTTTAAAAGTAAGTGCCCTAACAGAGACAATGAAACAAGACAAAACAAAACTATCAAATGCTTTCAGCACAGTTTTTATAAGTGGCTCTTTTGACAGAAGTGAACAGTATGTTGATTCAGGTGCTATTGTGCATCTCACAGCAAATGAAGAATGGCTTAAAAACAAAATAATTGATGTTAAGATAAAAAAAATGATTGCATACCAGACAGTAATCCCAGTGTTATGCTCTCAAGAAGTTGTCAATAGTAGTTGGAAGAACTCTTTTGACTATACTGTAAAAAAAGTTGTGCATGCTCCAGAAGTAACTACAAATTTGCTGTCTGTGAGCAGGTTGACTGATCAAGGAAATTTTGTTGAATTTAATAGTGATTGGTGCAATATTTATAACAAGCATATAGAATTAGTGGCAACTGCAGATCTGGTTAATGGTGTGTACAAGCTAAACATTGACAGAAGAAGTCATTTTTTGGGAATGATTACAGCATCTGGCTGGCACAGAATATTAGTTCACCTAAATGCAAAGGATCTTATTAAAATGAAAAATGGAGCTATAGAAGGAATGGTATGTGAAGACATTAACATTAGCAAGCAAAAGTGTGTAGTATGCAGTAAGTGCAAACAAACAAGACAGCCTTTTCCACTTGGAGGCACTAGAGCCTCTAAGCCACTTGAAGTAGTACATGCAGACCTGTGTGGACCAATGGAAGTTATGTCATTATGTGGTGAAAGTATTTTCTCATTTTGGAAGATGATTACACCCAAACGGAATTTGTGTATTTTCTGAAGACAAAGAATGAAACTTCTGAAAAATTTCAAGAATTTCAGAAAATGGTGGAGAATCATCAAGAACGAAAAATCATAACAGTAAGGACAGATAATGGAAAAGAATTCTGTTGTGTGAATTTTGACAGTTTGTTGAAACAAACATGGTATTATACATCAGTTATCCAACAGCTACACACCAGAACAAAATGATTTGGCAGAAAGGCTGAATAGAACTGTGTAGCAAAGGCAAGATGTTTACTATTTGATGGGAAACTTGACAAAAGATTTTGTGCTGAAGCTGTTAATAATGCAGTATAATTGTTTGCGAAACAGCTCAGTGAGTTCAGGTTCTGGGAATAAACTATGGACTGGCAAGAAACCCAACATTAGTCATCTCAGAATAATTGGAAGCCAGGTCATCATGAATGTTCCCAAAGTCAAGAGAACAAAATGGGATAAAAGGGGAAAAGAAATGTTCTTAGTGGGATACAGCAATACTACAAAAAGCTATAGACCCTGTTACACTGAGACAAATGATGTAGTGATAAGCTGAGATGTGACTATAATATAACGGAAAATATTAATGATGCAGGAATTGGTATACACCGCATCAATGGGGGATGATGAAGAAACTGATAAGTCTGATCTTGTATTAAGAGAGGACTTAAGTTGTGTCTCATAAGAAGCAGTTACATCAGAGAAAGAGAAAGAAGCCGATGTTAAAAAATGTGTTATGCAAAATGATAAGATGGGTTGGGTTGTGTGTGTGTGGCAGGGGGGGGGGGGGGGGGGGGATGGTGTGGAGGAGACCAGACAGTGAGAGCGAGGTCATCGATCTCATCGGATTAAGGAAGGGTGGGAAGGAGGTCGGCCATCCCCTTTCAAAGGAACCATACCGGCGTTTGCCTAGAGCAATTTAGGGAAATCACGGAAAACCTAAATCAGGATGGCCAGATGCAGGATTGAACTGTCATCCTCCTGAATGCGAGTCCAGTGTGATAGCCACTGTACCACCTTGCTTGGTGCAAAAAGATGAAGTGAAAAATATTAGCAGGTCACAAAGGCAGCTCAAACCAAATAGAAGATTTTATGATTATGAGATTTATTTTTCTGCTGGAATTTCAGATCAACTCGAGGACCCAAGAACTGTGCAAGAGGCTCTTAGGATACCTGATGCAGAAGACTGAAAATGTGCTATGGACATGAGATACAAGCTTTTGAAGACAATGTGTGGGGAGTGGTAAATCTTCCATAAAGTGCAAGTGTTGTACAGTATGAGTGCATGTTCAAGAAAAAAGTCAACGGTGATGGTGAAGTGCAGCATTGTGCTAGACAAGTGGCTAGGGAATTCACTCAGAAACCTGGAGTTGATAATGATGAGACCTTTTCTCCTGTGGTAAGGCAGAAACACATAGATTTCTCTTAGCTTTATCTCTTGAACTAGATTTGAACATTACACATCTTGATGTTAAGACTGCTTTTTTAAATGGTATTCTCAAAGAAGATATTTTTCTACAACAACATCAAGGATTAAATCTTTGCAATGATAAAACAAAAGTTTTGAAGTTAAAAAGCGGTATGTATGGTTTGAAGCAATCATCCAGACCATGAAATCAAAGAGAAAATGATGTCTTAAACTGTATATGTTACAAGAGAACTGATATAGAACCTTGTTTGTTTACAAAACATAAAGATAAAGGATTAGTTACTACAGTAGCTTTATATGTTGATGACTTTCATATTTTTTTCAAATGATTGAAGTGAGACTGAATTCTTGAAAAGTAAATTACATTCAGAGTTTGAAGTAAAGGATTTAGGAATGTCTACAAATTTTTTGGGGATGGAAATAAAATGCGATAAAGGTAAAGGAGCGATAGCCTTAAGTCAAGAGAACTATATTGATCATTTATCGACAGGGTTCAGTATGATAGACTATATAACTGAAAAGGCTCCTATTGAAACTAAACTTGATTTCCTAAATGAAAAAGAAACTAAAACTGATGGTGTACCTTATCAAACCCTAATAGATAGCTTAATGTATTTATCATTACTTACAAGACCTGATATCTCTTTCAGTGTGAGCTGTTTAAGCCACTTCAATCATTCTTATACTAAAAAACGCTTGATATATGGTAAGTGAATTTTGAAATATCTGAAGGAAACTAAGAAGTATGTACAAAAATTTAGGAAAGGAGATTTAGAATTATGTGGTTATGTAGATGCAGATTGGACAAAATGTCCTTTAGACAGAAAATCATACACTGGTTTTATTTTTAAGCTATGTGATTCTGTAGTGTCACGGCAGAGTGCAAAGCAAAAGACTGCTGCTGTTTATAGCACAGTGACTGAGTATATGGCTCTTTCCAAAGCTTGTTGGGAGGCAATATATTCAAGGAGCTTGTTACATGAACTGATAAGCTACAGTAAGTGTCTCACATTATTTAATGATAATCAGAATTTGTCTGTTGATCCTTCAGATCCTAAAAGGCGAAAGCACATTGATGTTCAACATCATTATATAAGGAAATCTGTGTCCAATAAAGTTGTAAAAACTCTTTACTTAAAATCAGCTGACATGCCTGCAGATATAGTGACAAAAGGATTGAGAAAAGAAAAACATGATTTCCTGAACTGTTTGAGTCTAGTATTTTTTAAGAGAATCATTTAAATTTGGTGAAGTGGGGTTGTTAAGTTTGTCAAACCCCTTTAAATAATATTGATATGTGGTGAGTTATGTGTGTGTTATCTTTGACTGTTTCTACATCTTTGTTCCTGCATGTTGCTCTGTTCAGCTCCATTTCGTCCATATTCATTGTGTGTGTGCTAACATGTACTAAAGTGTACCAATGTGAAATGTTATAATGAATCACTGAATGTGTGCATGTTTATCTTGTTCTCAGTATCAATGTAACTGATATAGCTATGGGAAATTCTTCCTGGAGGATCCTTTGTAACCTGTATTTGCTATAATAATCAGACATTTTCTTGCTTTTTATGACTTTCATTTGTCCTGACAATCTACGTCTTCCATGATGCTCACATCCCATTGGTACCATCCTACACAGTAGCCTAATTTCGTCTAATTTTGTTTTAAACTTGTTTTAATTGATATTTTGCACTCAAGCAGACTGTTCACATTCTATTCAGCATGTCCCTTTCACAGAGAATAGTAAAGTTTCGAGGGAATCTTGTCATTGATATCCTTTCATCTCACATTTGAGTCCCACTTCTGAAAGTCATTTACTTCTTTCATTGCTTCTTCAGTAGGGAAGAAAGATTGCAGCCTCACCTTGTGTGTCTTTTAATTGAAGCACTTCTCCCCAGACTCTCCTTACTTTTTGTTCCCTCTTGGTTCTTCTGCCAGTGCATATTGTAATGTTACTTGTCTTTCCATGAACAGTACTTTACACTTGTTCTTTTAAGCATTTCTAATATCATGCACCATATTAGATTGTGAAACAATTTTTCTAGATTAATGTATCATATGAAGTGCCTTGCTTTTCCCACCGTCTTGCTTCCATTATGAAACGTAATGTCAGAATTGCCTCTCTGGTGCCTGTCTCTCCTAAAGCCAAATTTATCATTATACCATACAACAACCCTTCAATTTTTTCCCGTTCTTCTGTAGAGAGCGTTTTTTGCAGTTCTTATTTCAGGCTTCCAGGTGTTCTAGAGAGTACCTAGTAGATAAAGTTCTGATAATGAACCCTTGTCTGTAAAATGTGCCATTTGGATGTAAAATAAGTTTGAAGATTGAATTACTTTCCAGTTTCCTGTTTCATATTATATAGACAAACTGAGACAATCATTCTGTCACCAACCTCTGTAGTAATCATGAATCACATATCATTTTATTCTGAATACAACAACAGCTGTGAAAAATTGCTCATTTGCAACTAGAAGGGTTGAACGTGGTTCTCTATAGGTGTGCTGCACTCTCAGCTTTGAAGCAGACAACCTTTGGTGCACAGAAAAGAACCCAATGATGAGTGCTCGAAACACTGCCCAACCCGTGCACTGTAGTAGAGCACACCGATCAGACCTCATTGTCTTTGCTCTGTGCATACTGAGAAATGGGATATTAGAAAGTGATACAATCTTAAGACTCATTTTATATCCAAATGGTACATTCCAAGACAAGGGTTCCTTATAAAAATTTTACCTATTAAGTTCCCTCTGCAACCCCTAGACGTCTGTCACAAGAATTGTGAAACACCCCGTATTTTTCTAATGAACAACTTAGATACATGAGAGGTCCAACTGATCGTATGACACTTCTTCCATTTATCTGCATTTCTTATCTTTGGGATTGTGTGGAGTATATTCTTCCAAACATTAAATTGTATGTCTCCTGCTTCAAAGAGCCTACAGACCAACTTGAATATGTAATTGTTTGGTTGCCACTTTCCCAATAATCTGAAGGACTGTTATCTAACTTTTCGCCATATGTCTCATATATCACATCAAAATCTGCTTTATTATTGGATCTCCATGTCCTCCAACTGGATATTCACATCTTTTTCAACCACATTAGTAGACAATTTGTGCCATTTGTAGAGATTTTCAGTGTGTCCACCACATATAACAATTAAATCCCTGCTGCACTCTTAATGTTGACATCTTTGCCTTTAAATTTTATGAAGTTTATTTTGACTTTCTGCAGGGCTATGCTGAATCTGTGCTTGTGATTACAACTTTGTTTTTGATTTTGTCATTTCACTTTAGCTTCCAGATACTTCCTGTTGATTTCATTCCTAAGTTTTTTATATTGCTGTATTCTTTTCTCTCCTGAAATTTCATTTTGTCTTCTTTTGTCAGTCACTTGAAGTACTTCTTCTCCTATGCACAATTTCCTTGCAGTTACATGTCTGTATACACGATCTGATGAAAACAATCCAGAAATCTGTAAGTGGACTGGTTGGACTCTGCTGGAGAAACGTCTGAAGAGGTGTGGGAATGAGTGTGGACGAATGGCAACCCTTTCTTCCTCAAAAGCCAAAATGAGAGAATGTTGGACTTTGGGACCTGGGGCAAAATTGATGTTCTGCCTTATCCTAAAAGGTGTTCCATGGGGGACTGTGGGCAGGTCAGTCCATTTTGGGAGTGTTATTGTCCACAAATAATTGCTTCATGGATCTACAGATCAACAGTGAATAGAAACACTCTTGTTATTTAGTCAACACAGTGAGGAATGTTTCTAGAGCAGAACAAGCTGAAATGAGAGTCTTGATTTGTTTATCCATTTGTCGACTCTAATTCAACTTGTTGTCCAGGTGGAACTTTATGATAGGTTGTATTGTCATGCTGGCACAGTCATTATTTCTGAACTGTTCTTGAACTGTGTGCAGTAAATGATGGTGATGTAAATGTGTTCATATCTTCCCACATTTAGCGTTTCCTAAGCGCAATAAAAGGATCACATTTTAACCATCACAAACACACCATACCATAACACCATCTCCTCCATAGTTCACCATACACAGGAGGGCATGTAACACCTTCCTGGCATTTACCAAATCCAAACCCTTCCATGGGACAGACAAAGGGTATAGTGGGATTCGTCACTCCAAATTACTCCCCCGGTAGCTGAGTGGTCAGCGTGACAGACTGTCAGTCCTAAGGGCCCGGGTTCAATTCCTGGCTGAGTCGGAGATTTTCTACGCTCAGGGACTGGGTGTTGTGTTGTCCTAATCATCATCATTTCATCCCCATTGACGCGCAAGTCGCCGAAGTGGCGTCAAATCAAAAGACTTGCACCAGGCGAGCGGTCTACCCGACGGGAGGCCCTCGTCACATGATATTAAAAAACTCCTTTCCAGTCATCCATTGTCCAGTGGCTTTGCTCTTTGCACGACCTCAAGTGTTGTTTGGAGTTGACTACAGAAATATGTGGCTTATGGGGAGTTTCTCAGTCATTTTACCTCATTCTTTTTAACTCCATAGGCAATGTTGTTGTGGTAGCTGGACTGCTGATAGCCCTTTGGAACTCATGAGTAACTCCTTCTGCTGATTTAATGCGTTTCTTCACACCCACCCTCCACAATGCTTGACGATGCTTGTCTATCAGTATATATGATCTGCCTGCTCTTTGTTTAGCTGTCATTGTTCCTTTGCATTTCCATTTCACAGTCACAGAACAGACCATGGACCTTGGCAACTTTAGAAGGATTCAAATTTGCCTGATGGATTTGTTGCAAGGGTGACATTCAGTGATCAGTCCACATTAGAATTTACAGAGCTCTCCTGACTGCTGTATTCCACTATTACTGCTTCTCCACTGAAAACAAAATACCTACTGCCTTCATTTCTATTGACCAGTGTGCCTCTTGTGACATACTATGGCAAATTCTGCATTACATAGAGGTATCTGCATACTTTTGATCAGATATGTACTGCATAATTTGTGCAGTTGCTGCTCTTGAGATTTCCATTTCCCTTCAGCTGACCTACCCAATATGGTATTCATTATCATGGCATCTACAGCCTAGGTGAACTTTGAATCCACATCATCATTTGAAAACAGTTCAGTACTCAGTGAATTAGAGATAAGTTGTGAGTAAAGTTATGGCTGATTGCCGAAAGACTTCCAGCGTAAGAAGTCACCCCTCATTCTGCAAACGGCCTTGTCAAAGAGGGCAGAGGAGTGGACAGAAGTTCAGGGCACTCTTAGATTAGATTAGATTAATACTAGTTCCATGAATCATGAATACGATATTTCGTAATGATGTGGAATGAGTCAAATTTTCCAATACATGACATAATTAAGTTAATTTAACAACATACTTAAGTTAATATAACAACTTTTTTATTTTTTTGTGTTTTTTTATTTTTTATTTTTTTTATTTTTTATTTTTTTAAATATTTATTTGTTTTTTTTTCTTTTTTTTTTCTTAATTTATATCTAAAATTTCCTCTATGGAGTAGAAGGAGTTGTCATTCAGAAATTCTTTTAATTTCTTCTTAAGTACTTGTTGGTTATCTGTCAGACTTTTGACTCTATTTGGTAAGTGACCAAAGACCTTAGTGCCAGTATAATTCACCCCTTTCTGTGCCATAGTTAGATTTAATCTTGAATAGTGAAGATCATCCTTTCTCCTAGTATTGTAGTTATGCACACTGCTATTACTTTTGAATTGGGTTTGGTTGTTAATAACAAATTTCATAAGAGAGTATATATACTGAGAAGCTACTGTGAATATCCCTAGATCCTTAAATAAATGTCTGCAGGATGATCTTGGGTGGACTCCAGCTATTACTCTGATTACACGCTTTCGTGCAATAAATACACTCCTGGAAATTGACATAAGAACACCGTGAATCCATTGTCCCAGGAAGGGGAAACTTTATTGACACATTCCTGGGGTCAGATACATCACATGATCACACTGACAAAACCACAGGCACATAGACACAGGCAACAGAGCATGCACAATGTCGGCACTAGTACAGTGTATATCCACCTTTTGCAGCAATGCAGGCTGCTATTCCCCCATGGAGGCGATCGTAGAGATGCTGGATGTAGTCCTGTGGAACGGCTTGCCATGCCATTTCCACCTGGCGCCTCAGTTGGACTAGCGTTCGTGCTGGACGTGCAGACCTCGTGAGACGACGCTTCATCCAGTCCCAAACATGCTGAATGGGGGACAGGTCCGGAGATCTTGCTGGCCAGGGTGGTTGACTTACACCTTCTAGAGCACGTTGGGTGGCACGGGATACATGCGGACGTGCATTGTCCTGTTGGAACAGCAAGTTCCCTTGCCAGTCTAGGAATGGTAGAATGATGGGTTCGATGACGGTTTGGATGTACCGTGCACTATTCAGTGTCCCCTCGACGATCACCAGTGGTGTACAGCCATTGTAGGAGATCGCTCCCCACACCATGATCCCGGGTGTTGGCCCTGTGTGCCTCGGTCGTATGCAGTCCTGATTGTGGCGCTCACCTGCACGGCGCCAAACACGCATACGACCATCATTGGCACCAAGGCAGAAGCGACTCTCATCGCTGAAGACGACACGTCTCCATTCGTCCCTCCATTCATGCCTGTCGCGACACCATTGGAGGCGGGCTGCACGATGTTGGGGCGTGAGCGGAAGACGGCCTAACGGTGTGCGGGACCGTAGCCCTGCTTCATGGAGACGGTTGCGAATGGTCCTCGCCGATACCCTAGGAGCAACAGTGTCCCTAATTTGCTGGGAAGTGGCGGTGCGGTCCCCTACGGCACTGCGTAGGATCCTACGGTCTTGGCGTGCATCCGTGCGTCGCTGCGGTCCGGTCCCAGGTCGACGTGCACGTGCACCTTCCGCCGACCACTGGCGACAACATCGATGTACTGTGGAGACCTCACGCCCCACGTGTTGAGCAATTCGGCGGTACGTCCACCCGGCCTACCGCATGCCCACTATACGCCCTCGCTCAAAGTCCGTCAACTGCACATACTGTTCACGTCCACGCTGTCGCGGCATGCTACCAGTGTTAAAGACTGCGATGGAGCTCCGTATGCCACGGCAAACTGGCTGACACTGACGGCGGCGGTGCACAAATGCTGCGCAGCTAGCGCCATTCGACGGCCAACACCGCGGTTCCTGGTGTGTCCGCTGTGCCGTGCGTGTGATCATTGCTTGTACAGCCCCCTCGCAGTGTCCGGAGCAAGTATGGTGGGTCTGACACACCGGTGTCAATGTGTTCTTTTTTCCATTTCCAGGAGTGTACTTTATTCCTCAGTGATGAATTACCCCAAAATATGATGCCATATGAAAGCAATGAGTGAAAATAGGCGTAGTAAGCTAATTTACTAAGATGTTTATCACCAAAATTTGCAATTACCCTTATTGCGTAAGTAGCTGAACTCTAACGTTTCAGCAGATCATCAATGTGTTTCTTCCAATTTAATCTCTCATCAATGGACACACCTAAAAATTTGGAATATTCTACCTTAGCTATATGCTTCTGATTAAGGTCTATATTTATTAATGGCGTCATACCATTCACTGTATGGAACTGTATGTACTGTGTCTTATCAAAATTCAGTGAGAGTCCATTTACAAGGAACCACTTAGTAATTTTCTGAAAGACAGTATTGACAATTTCATTGGTTAATTCTTGTTTGTCAGGTGTGATTACTATACTTGTATCATCAGCAAAGAGAACAAACTTTACCTCTTCATGAATATAGAATGGCAAGTCATTAATATATATTAAGAACAACAAAGGACCCAAGACTGACCCTTGTGGAACCCCATTCTTGATAGTTCCCCAGTTTGAGGAATGTGCTGATCTTTGCATATTATGAGAACTGTTTATTTCAACTTTCTGCACTCTTCTAGTTAGGTACGAATTAAACCATTTGTGCAGTGTTCCACTCATGCCACAATACTTGAGCTTGTCTAGCAGAATTTCATGATTTACACAATCAAAAGCCTTTGAGAGATCACAAAAAATTACAATGGGTGGTGTTCGGTTATTCAGATCATTCAAAATTTGATTGGTGAAAGCATATATGGCATTTTCTGTTGAAAAACCTTTCTGGAAACCAAACTGGCATTTTGTTAGTACTTCATTTTTACAGATATGTGAAGCTACTCTTGAATACATTACTTTCTCAAAAATTTTGGATAAAGCTGTTAGAAGCGAGATTGGATGGTAATTGTTGACATCAGATCTATCCCCCTTTTTATGGAAAGGTAAAACAATAGCATATTTCAGTCTATCAGGGAAAATACTCTGTTCCAGAGAGCTATTACACAGGTGGCTGAGAATCTTACTTATCTGTTGAGAACAAGCTTTTAGTATTTTGCTGGAAATGCCATCAATTCCATGTGAGTTTATGCTTTTAAGCAAGTTTATTATTTCCCTAATTTCAGAGGGAGAAGTGGGTGGGATTGCAATTGTATCAAATTGCATAGGTATGGCCTCTTCCATTAACAGCCTAGCATCTTCTAATGAACACCTGGATCCTACTATATCCACAACATTTAGAAAATGATTATTAAAAATATTTTCAACTTCTGACTTTTTGTTCGTAAAGTTTTCATTCATTTTGATGGTAATACTGTCTTCCTGTGCTCTTGGTTGACCTGTTTCTCTTTTAATAATTTTCCAAATTGTTTTAATTTTATTATCAGAGTTGCTGATTTCAGACATGATACACATACTTCTGGATTTTTTAATAACTTTTCTTAATACAACACAGTAGCTTTTACAATGTTTGATAGTTTCTGGGTCACTACTCTTTCTTGCTGTCAGATACATTTCCCTTTTCTGGTTACAAGATATTTTTATACCCTCAGTAAGCCATGGTTTGTTATAAGATTTGTTACAAGTATATTTAACTATTTTCTTGGGGAAGCAGTTTTCAAATGCATTTACAAAAATGTCATGAAATAAATTATATTTTTAATTGGCATCAGGTTCACGGTACACCTCATCCCAGTCTAACTGCTGTAGGCTTTCCCTGAAATTTGCAATGGTTAAATCGTTGACTGTACATACTACTTTGGAGGACTGTTTAGTATTGCTGAATGGAGCTATGTCATATATTGTAACTAGCTGTACACCATGATCAGAAAGAACATTCTCAACCGGCTGAGCATTTATCTGGTTAAACTTATCTTGGTCTATAAAGAAGTTATCTATCAGTGAGCTGCTATCCTTTATTGTCCTAGGGGTGAGAAACTGCTCCAGAGGCAGAAGAATCAGCAACAATCAATGGCATGAGAATGCAGTAGGCAGTGGAAACTACTGCATTAAAGATATTTAATGTTTATCCACAGGACATGTGGCCTGTAATTGAAGAAGAGTCATGATGATCTCTTCATTGACAAAAGATTCTGGAATAGTCCCCCATTTGGATCTCCGGGAGGGGACCGCCAAGGGGAGGTTACCATGAGAAAAAGACTGAATAATCAATGAAAGGATAACGTTCTACGAGTTGGGGCATGGAATGTCAGAAGCTTGAACGTAACAGGGAAACTAATAAATCTGAAAAAGAAAATGCAAATGCTCAATCCTGGTATACTAGGGGTCAGTGAAGTGACATGGAAAGAAGACCAGGATTTATGGTTCGATGAGTATAGGGTAATATCAAAAGCAGCAGAAAATTTTATAATGGGAGTAGGATCCATTATGAATAAGGAGGTAGGGGACAGAGTGTGTCACTGTGAACAATTCAGTGACAGGGTTGTTCTTATCAGAATCGACAGCAAACCGACAACAATAGTTCAGGTATACAAGCTGACATCACAAGCTGAAGATCAAGAGATAGAGAAAGGATACTGAGAGAATAATACAGTATGTAAAGGAATATGAAAATCTAATAGTCATTGGACACTGGAATGCCATTGTAGGGGAAGGATTAGAAGAAAAAGTTACAGGAGAATATGGGCTTGGGACAAGGATTGGGAGAGGAGATGACTAATTGAATTCTGTAACAAGTTACAGCTAGTAATAGCAAATAATCTGTTCAGAAATCACAAGACGAGGAGGTATACTTGGAAAAGGCTGGGTGATATGGGAAGATTACAGTTTGATTACATCGTTGTCAGACAGAGATTCTGAAACAAGATACTGGATTGTAAGATGTACCCAGGAGCAGATATAGCCTGAGATCACAATATAGTAGTGATGAAGAGTAGGCTGAAGCTTAAGACATTAGTCAGGAAGAATCAATATGCAAAGAAGTGGAATACAGAAGAACTCAGGAACAACAACATATGGTTGAAGTTCTCTAAGGCTATAGATACAACAATAAGGAAAAAGGGCTATTACAGAAGTTGGGAAGGAAAACATAGGTACAAAGAAGATAACTGGAAAGAAACCATGAGTAACAGAAGAAATACTTCAATTGATCAATGAAAGGAGGAAGTACAAAAATGTACTGGGAAACTCAGGTGTGCAGAAATACATGTCACTGAGAAATGAAATAAATAAGAAGTGCAGGGAAGCTAAGACGAAATGGCTGCAGGAAAAATGTGAAGGTATCGAAAAATGATTGTCGGAAAGACAGACTCAGCATACAGGAAAGTCAAAACAACCTTTGGTGACATTAAAATCAAGGGTGATAACATTAAGAGTGCAACAGGAACTCCACTGTCAAATGCAAAGGAGAGAGCGGATAGGTGGAAAGAACACACTGAAAGCCTCTATGAGGGAGAAGATTTGTCTGTGATAGAATAAGAAACAGGAGTCGATTTAGAAGACATGGGGATCCAGCATTAGAATCAGAATTTAAAAGACTTTTGGAGGACTTAAGATCAAATAAGACAGAAGGGATAGATAACATTCCATCACAATTTCTAAAATCACTGGGGGAAGTGGCAGCAAAATGACTATTCACGTTGGTGTGTAGAATGTATGACTCTGGCGACTTACAATCTGACTTTTGGAAAAATACCATCCACATTATTCTGAAGACTAAAAGAGCTGACAAGTGCGAGAATTACAGTGGGATCAGCTTAACAGCTCATGCATCCAAGTTGCTTACATGAATAATATACAGAAGAATGGAAAAGAAAATTGAGGATGCACTACAAAAACAGTTTGGCTTTAGGAAAGGTACAGGCATGAGAAAGGCTATTCTGATATTGCAGTTAATAATGGAAGCAAGACTAAAGAAAAATCATGACACATTCTTAGGAATTGTTGATTTGGAAAAAGCATTCGACAATTAAAATGGTGCAAGATGTTCGAAAATCCGAGAAAAATACGGGTAAGCTATAGGGAGAGATGGGTCATATGCAATATGTACAACAGCCAAGAGGCAATAATAAGAGTGCATGACCAAGAACAAAGTGCTCATATTAAAAAGGGTGTAAGACTAGGATGTAGACTTTTGTTCCTACTGTTCAATCTGCACATCGAGGACGCAATGATGGAAATAAAAGAAAGATTCAGGAGTGGAGTAAAAATTCAAGGTGAAAGGATATCAACGATACAATTCGCTGATGACATTGCTATTCTGATTGAAAGTGAAGAAGAATTACATGACCTGCTGAATGGAATGAACAGTCTAATGAGTACAGAGTATGGATTCAGAGTAAATTGATGAAAGACGAAGGTATTGAAAAGTAGTAGAAATGAGAACAGTGTGAAGCTTAACATCAGAATTGATGGTCACAGAGTAGATGAAGTTATGGAATTGTGCTACCTAGGCAGAAAAATAATCAGTGACAGACAGAGTAAGGAGAATATCAAAAGCAGGCTAGGAATGGCAAAAAAGGCAATCAGGATTGCAAATATCAAATATCGGCCTTAGTTTAAGGAAGAAATTTCTGAGAATGTACGTCTTGAGTATAGCATCATATGGCAGTGAAACATGGACTTTGGGAAAACTGGATCAGAAGAGAATCGAAGCATTTGAGATGTGGAGCTACAAACAAATGTTGAAAATTAGGTGGACTGAAGAAGCAAGGAATGAGGAGGTTCTGGGAGAATTCAAGAGGAAAGGAATATGTGGAAAACACTGATAAGGGAAGCGACAGGATGACAGGATGTATGTTACGACATTAAGACATGAGGGAATGACTTCCATGGTACTAGAGGAAGCTGTAGAGGGCAAAAACTGTAGAGGAAGAGAGAGAATACATAAAGCAAATAACTGAGGATGTAGGTTGCAAGTGATACTCTAAGACGAAGAGGTTAGCACAGGAGAGGAATTCGTGGTGACTGGATAAAACCAGCCAGAAGACTGATGACCTTTCCCATAATGCTTGTGCGTATACCGTACTCAGTTTAACATTACTTGACTCAGTTATGCAGTTGTATAATTTTCCTCAAGGTGGCAAACTCTAGTGGGCTGTACAGGAATACATATATTCAACTATATTAGCACATGCAACAATTTACATAACTGCTTGGGGCATGTGTCACACTGATATTTTGTGTACTGCTACAGATTATGTTATACTGTGTGAAGTCCTTTGCACTAAAAAACGTCATGTGCAGTTGTTCAGGTAGCAGTTGCCACTTATCATTTTATTCTTTGAGATGTAAGTGTGGATCCAAGGTGGGAGTATGGGGGATTTCAAGACGTTAATACACTCCCCCCCCCCCCCCCCCCCCCCCGCCACCCCCCCCAAAAAAAATCTGAGAGTTCAATATCCACGCCAGAGGGCCTTATCAATAGTGGATTGGCGGCATTGCAGCTAGTTTCAGTCAGGCACCACCAAAGGCGTGCCATCAGATCACAGGGCTTGGCTGATAGCCGCTCAGTTCAATGCCCGTGACAAACAGTACTGTATAGCACACCTCTTGAGTAAATAGTTACCATGCCTAGCTGCTTTATGTGTACCGACCCTTCTGTGTTACTGGCATTCTTCCTGTGTTCCGTTCAATATTTAATTGGCTTTGCTTACAGTTTATGGTATCACAGCAGGTGCAGGTAGTTTAATGCCGATGAGGATTTACCCTACTGTTTTCAGCGATACATCTGCAACTAGTGACAGTGTTATGGATACCAAGTTTATGGAACTTTGGCAGCAGCATCTGTCCCAACAAAAGCAAGTTTCTGACTCAAGAACAACAGTACGCTGCTCTCCTGCAGCTCATCTCTCAACAGCAACAAGAATGTAAACATGTCCCTATTGCTGTTTGATATCTTTGATGAGTTTTGGGGGGTTGGGACGTCTTCCTCCGCCATTCTGAATTACACCTTATTGCTCGAAACCACTTTTGGACTCTAGTGATTATCTTTCAACAACTTCTGTGCTCTGTAAATTGAATACTATGGTCAACAGATGCACCTTTTTGTGACTAGGCTCTGGTTCATGATGCCTTTGACGAGTCTTGGGAGGGCTGGGACGTCTTTCTCCACCATTTTGAATTTTAATGTATTGCTCATGACCACTTTTGTACCCTATAGATTATCTTTCAGCAATGTCTGTGCTTTGTAAATTGAATACTATGATCAACAGATGCACCTTGTTGTGGCTAGGCTCTGGTTTAATCAGTGTCGTATTAACGCCGGGAGTCATACACCACATAGGCTACTGACATGCAGGGTTGCGCACACAAGTGGAATTTCACGTCCTAGAACTGTAATGTTTCGGATTAGAATCATTGATTTGTGATCCAGTTCGCCGGCTGAAGTGGCCGTGCGGTTCTGGCGCTGCAGTCCGGAACCGCGAGGCCACTACGGTCGCAGGTTCGAATCCTGCCTCGGGCATGGATGTATGTGATGTCCTTAGGTTAGTTAGGTTTAACTAGTTCTAAGTTCTAGGGGACTAATGACCTCAGCAGTTGAGTCCCATAGTGCTCAGAGCCATTTGAACCTTTTTGATCCAGTTTTACGACTTTCCTCTGACAGGATTTCACTGCAAAAGGTTTCAATAAGTCTGGTCCTATTTTCAGTGGTGTGCATCAGCTGGCCAGACTTTCAAAGATTGCTTCAGCTGATCTGAATATTTTTACTGATGACTTTCCAGTTTCCGAAGTTGTTAGTCTCCCATCGCTATCAGTGGTCAACTAATGACTCCGATTCATCATCCTCTACTTTCTCCCCTAGATCTCACTCGAGTATGTCATCTGGATTGGTAGTGTCTTGTGAGAGACTGAAGTATGAGGGTAAGTCAATTATTAGCCGCAGTTTTGTTATATTTTTGTTTATTTTGGCAGTACTGTTATTTTACATTGATGACGCATGTTTTGTTTATTTGTTTTTCAAGCTGCTAGGTTACTTCAGTTATCTCTGCCACGCTGTTAATCATGGCTGCTCTGCTGTCTATTTGCACCAAAGAAGAGCACGTTCAGTGATCAGTTTTTTGTGGTTGGAAGGCGTGTCAGGGACCGAAATTCATCGAAGACTTTTGGTACAGTGCGGGAACAGTGTTTTGCCACAATGGCACAATGGAGTGTCTACGAATGGACTGAAAAATTCTGAAATGGTCGTGCAAGTGTTACGCACCATGAAGGAGCCAGACGACCGTTTGCCACCACAAATGAAGAAATCATTGAGCGTTCATGTGAAATGATTCTCTTAGGCAGACAATTAACTATTGACGAAGTGGCACATCATCTGCAAATTACTCATGGTTCTGCCTACGAAGTCATCCACAACAGACTTGGGTTTCATAAAGTTTGTGCAAGATGGGTCCCAAAACAACTCACACATTTGCATAAACAAACGCGCTTGGACATCTGCAAAAAAACATTTGGATCGCTATGGTAACGAAGGGGACAACTTCTTAGACAGGATCATTACTGGCGACGAAACATGGATCCCTCTTACGAGACAGAGAGTAAACGGCAGAGTATGGAATGGAAACATCCAAATTCGCCATGCAAGTAAAGGTTCAAGACCCCACTGTCCACAGGAAAACTGACGCTTACGGTTTTTTGGGACGCACAGGGTCCAGTAATGGAACAGTATGGGGAAAGGGGCACAACAATAAACAGTGTACGTTACAGTGAGATGCTTACTGCCAGGCTAAAGCCTGCAATTCGAAGCAAACTTCGAGGATTGCTGTCAAAAGGTGTTGTGTTGTTGCACGACAATACCCGTCCGCATACAGCTGACCACACTGCTGAAACGCTCCAGAAACTCAAATTTGAAGTTCTGGATCATCCTCCATATAGTCCCGATCTTGCCGCTTCTGAGTATCACTTGCCTGGTCCACTCAAACGGGCATTAAGGGGCCAGGTAATTTCCAAGAATGATTGCCTATCGA
The DNA here is from genome assembly GCF_023864345.2 of Schistocerca serialis cubense. Lineage (NCBI taxonomy): Eukaryota > Metazoa > Arthropoda > Insecta > Orthoptera > Acrididae > Schistocerca > Schistocerca serialis. The sequence continues at coordinate 587,338,371 of NC_064645.1, read as the reverse complement.
AGTCGCGGGGTCGAAACGACACATATCGAACGTGCGATTGTAAATCGATCATGCGAGTCTCGTGGCGGGCGTTAAGAGTATGTCTACGGTGGTCACTACAGCAACGACAAAAGAAGAGCGTTAAAAAAATGCTTGTAATTACTAAGTAGACGACTTACTTTGCTCGTCGTCGGTGTTGTCGTCGTGTGAAAGTTCATGTGATGTGTAGGCTACAGGGACAATTCCCTTTTTGCCATAGCCTGGGTAAACTCTGCCAATATTGCGCAAGAATATCGGAAGAGTGTCATATGCGTTAAATTTTCCCTGCAAACGCAAGTAGTGGAAATAGAGATACTGAAACAAGTACAGTTCTTCTCTTTGTCCTGGACACCCTTCCCTTTTAATGGAAGACTTCACAAATTTCCATAGCCGCTGAATATTCTGCGTTTGCGCACTAGCATCATCCAAAGACACGAAGTCTACAGAGTGGTTCACGAACTCGTGGTCGAATCCTTTAGCTCTCAGAGTCTTATAGGACTGAAACCCGTCTGTAACGACTTTAGTACCAGGCAGCATGGAGTGCTTTATCAGACCCACCAAAGTTACCTTGTCTCGGGACAATACTCTCACAACGAAACACTCCCGGGACTCTCTTTCTATTCCACCGAATACCCAAATATGATCGATTTCACTCTTTGAAGGTTGTCCCCTTTGGTACTTCCTTCTACCTATACGAGATTTGCCCACTTCAACAACTTTACTCGATCCACCAATTGGTACGCTGTCGTTTGTCACTACTACGTAACACACTTCTCTGCAAAACCCAAAATAGCCACACATAGTATCAGCAGACAACTCAGATTCCGATGCTGTTGCTTGCAATGTGTAGTCTCGTATCCTGCAAGATGGAAGAATTGCGCTGCTCTGGATAGATGATTTGCAAGAGTCGAACTACGTATTCTTTCTGAAACTCGTTCGTTTTCTGCACTGTCTTCAACGAAATTGAAACGGTGTTTCAGCATCGAGACTGCTCTTACGCAGTTTTATACACTTCGCACCACCACAGTCCATACAGTCCCTCCTTAGCACTCCATATTTGCGACAGAAAGTCAAACAATGTTCTACGCTGGATTAGCATGGAATTAGATTTTTCCACGTGAGAGAATCCGCCGAAGAAACGTCAGGTACACCAGACATCACACTCACTATCGACAGAAATCGTCTGGGTTCCCAAGCAACTCGCAAATAATTCGCTGAGGAATGTAATTTAGAGCAACTAAAGGAACGACGGAAAACAAATGAAAATGACGATCACCAATAATTGATCATAGCGCCCGCCACGAGACTCGCATGACCGATTTACTATCGCAAGTTCGATGTGTGGCGTTTGGATCCCGCGACTTCGATAGGCAATCATTCTTGAAAATTACCAGGGGCCGTCGATTTGCCTCGGACGAAGCAGTGAAAGAAGCGGTTCATTCCTGGCTCGCAGCTCAACCGAGAACCTTCTTTTATGAGGGCATCAGGAAGCTTGTTCAACGATGGGCCATGTGCGTTGAAACTCAAGGAGACTATGTCGAAAAATGATGTTCTTGTAAGTTTCCTATTTGATTACAATAATATTTTATAACTATTTTGCGGATAATAATTGACTTACCATCGTACATCAATGATTCTGCATCGAGTGACCCTTTTTCTAATGCGCCTATGCCGTTATTTCTTGTGGGGGTTTATAAAAGACTCTGTTTATGTGCCTCCGTTATCAACAGGAATGAATGAAGTGAGACATTGCGTAACAGCTGCTGGTTATAACTCAAGATATGCTCGTTACAGCGTGGGAATTACTGTCGTCTTCCCTCCCTGGCATTGCGACATCCTTGAGGCATGTCAAAGAAGTGCCGGTATGGTCCTGAATGCAGCAGTGTGCTTATCAACAGATGCTGAAGACAGCATCGCACAGCAGACTGGCGTAGCCTGTGGCATGTGTGGTCTCCTGGCTGTGATGTGTCGACAAGCACCTCGCGTGCAGTGCGCTCAGCCACTGCAAGAGAACAATGTGGTGGTCCACATCATCACAGCTGCGGCTCAGGTACCTCTTATGCCTTCGTGAAACTCACGTTGGACCTGGCAGTGTTTGATGAGACCATGGAATTCGATTTGTACACTGTCACTGCCATGACTTTAATCAAGAACGACATATACAGGGTGATTCAAAAAGAATACCACAACTTTAAAAATGTGTATTTAATGAAAGAAACATAATATAACCTTCTGTTATACATCATTACAAAGAGTATTTAAAAAGGTTTTTTTTCACTCAAAAACAAGTTCAGAGATGTTCAATATGGCCCCCTCCAGACACTCGAGCAATATCAACCCGATACTCCAACTCGTTCCACACTCTCTGTAGCATATCATGCGTAACAGTTTGGATAGCTGCTGTTATTTCTCGTTTCAAATCATCAATGGTTGCTGGGAGAGGTGGCCGAAACACCATATCCTTAACATACCCCCATAAGAAAAAATCGCAGGGGGTAAGATCAGGGCTTCTTGGAGGCCAGTGGTGAAGTGCTCTGTCATGGGCTGCCTGGCGGCCGATCCATCGCCTCGGGTAGTTGACGTTCAGGTAGTTACGGACAGATAAGTGCCAATGTGGTGGCGCTCCATCCTGCTGAAATATGAATTGTTGTGCTTCTTGTTCGAGCTGAGGGAACAGCCAATTCTCTAACATCTCCAGATACTGTAGTCCAGTTACAGTAGCACCTTCGAAGAAACAGGGACCAAAAACTTTATTGGCTGAAATGGCACAGAAAACGTTCACCTTAGGCGAGTCACGTTCATACTGAGTTGTTTCCCGCGGATTCTCAGTGCCCCATATACAGACATTGTGACGGTTGACTTTCTCGTTAGTGTGGAAAGTTGCTTCATCACTAAACACAATCTTTGAAACGAAAGATTCATCTGTTTCCATTTGAGCAAGAATAAAATCACAGAAATCCATTCTTTTAATCTTATCAGCTGCAGACAGTGTTTGAACCAATTTCAGACGATAAGGTTTCATCACTAACCTTTTTCGTAGGACTCTCCATACAGTTGATTGTGGAATTTGCAGCTCTCTGCTAGCTCTGCGAGTCGATTTTCCTGGGCTGCGAACAAATGATTGCTGGATGCGTGCTACATTTTCATCACTCGTTCTCGGCCGTCCAGAACTTTTCCCTTTGCACAAACACCCATTCTCTGTAAACTGTTTATACCAACGTTTAATACACCACCTATCAGGAGGTTTAACACCATACTTCGTTCGAAATGCACGCTGAACAACTGTCGTCGATTCACTTCTGCCGTACTCAATAACACAAAAAGCTTTCTGTTGAGCGGTCGCCATCTTAGCATCAACTGACGCTGACGCCTAGTCAACAGCGCCTCAAGCGAACAAATGTACAACTAAATGAAACTTTATAGCTCCCTTAATTCGCCGACAGATAGTGCTTAGCTCTGCCTTTTGTCGTTGCAGAGTTTTAAATTCCTAAAGTTGTGGTATTCTTTTTGAATCACCCTGTACTGCCAGCTGCGTTCGCCTCAAATGGGATGGGTCTGGTGTCAGGTCTTGCCATAGGGCTATTTCTCTCCTAGGAGAACTGTTGCTGATGGCTGGGTACAAACAGGTTGAATGTGTTTTAACCCTTCTGAGTGGTGCACTGCCATGCTGCTACTAACATTCTCAGCTGACATGCCTCTGGGTTTGCAATAGATGATCAAGTTAATTGTCAACTACAGTGCTTTTTTCTGACCGTGACGTCCTGTGCACGCCCTATAAGAAAGGGTTTTACAAGGCCTGGGTGTGCATGTAAGTTTATGGCCACACATCTCTGAGGCTTTCTGCGGCATCTAAATGTTGCCAGACTCACCCACTTCCGTTTACGGCTCGTGAAGCTCGCCTGTGGTGATTATCAAAGAAGCAAACAGGTTGTTACGTATTTTTGGTGGTTTTAATTCCACTATTAATTCCTAGTAAAACACTCATTTTATCCACTGCCTTGCCCAGAGGAAGTCTTGATTAAACTAGGGCCACTATTATTCGAAGATATGTACCTTAAACCACCGCTTAATGATGCTTCACGACAGTTACTAGCTTTAAATACACCGTTCTGCTTGTAAGTAAGAAGTGGTCAAACAGCTTCCATCTTAAGATGTTGCTGCTGCGTATACAGGGTGTTTCAAAAATGACCGGTATATTTGAAACGGCAATAAAAACTAAACGAGCAGCGATAGAAATACACCGTTTGTTGCAATATGCTTGGGACAACAGTACATTTTTAGGCGGACAAACTTTCGAAATTACAGTAGTTACAATTTTCAACAACAGATGGCGCTGCAAGTGATGTGAAAGATATAGAAGACAACGCAGTCTGCGGGTGCGCCATTCTGTACGTCGTCTTTCCGCTGTAAGCGTGTGCCCTTTCACAACGTGCAAGTGTGCTGTAGACAACATGGTTTATTCCTTAGAACAGAGGATTTTTCTGGTGTTGGAATTCCACCGCCTAGAACACAGTGTTGTTGCAACAAGACGAAGCTTTCAACGGAGGTTTAATGTAACCAAAGGACCGAAAAGCGATACAATAAAGGATCTGTTTGAAAAATTTCAACAGACTGGGAACGTGACAGATGAACGTGCTGGAAAGGTAGGGCGACCGCGTACGGCAACCACAGAGGGCAACGCGCAGCTAGTGCAGCAGGTGATCCAACAGCGGCCTTGGGTTTCCATTCGCTGTGTTGCAGCTGTGGTCCAAATGACGCCAACGTCCACGTATCGACTCATGCGCCAGAGTTTACACCTCTATCCATACAAAATTCAAACGCGGCAACCCCTCAGCGCCGCTACCATTGCTGCACGAGAGACATTCGCTAACGATATAGTGCACAGGATTGATGACGGCGATATGCATGTGGGCAGCATTTGGTTTACTGACGAAGCTTATTTTTACCTGGACGGCTTCGTCAATAAACAGAACTGGCGCATATGGGGAACCGAAAAGCCCCATGTTGCAGTCCCATCGTCCCTGCATCCTCAAAAAGTACTGGTCTGGGCCGCCATTCCTTCCAAAGGAATCATTGGCCCACTTTTCAGATCCGAAACGATTACTGCATCACGCTATCTGGACATTCTTCGTGAATTTGTGGCGGTACAAACCGCCTTAGACGACACTGCGAACACCTCGTGGTTTATGCAAGATGGTGCCCGGCCACATCGCACGGCCGACGTCTTTAATTTCCTGAATGAATATTTCGATGATCGTGTGATTGCTTTGGGCTGTCCGAAACATACAGGAGGCGGCGTGGATTGGCCTCCCTATTCGCCAGACATGAACCCCTGTGACTTCTTTTTGTGGGGACACTTGAAAGACCAGGTGTACCGCCAGAATCAAGAAACAATTGAACAGCTGAAGCAGTACATCTCATCTGCATGTGAAGTCATTCCGCCAGACACGTTGTCAAAGGTTTCGGGTAATTTCATTCAGAGACTACGCCATATTGTTGCTACGCATGGTGGATATGTGGAAAATATCGTACTATAGGGTTTCCCAGACCGCAGCGTCATCTGTTGTTGAAAATTGTAACTACTGTAATTTCGAAAGTTTGTCTGCCTGAAAATGTACTGTTGTCCTAAGCACATTGCAACGAACGGTGTATTTCTATCGCTGCTCGTTTAGTTTTTATTGCCGTTTCAAATATACCGGTCATTTTTGAATCACCCTGTATATGCAATGTAGAGTGACTCCGAGTGGAGGCAAGGTATTAGTGTGGCATTTGTGTCAATCCAACGAGCGCGCAGTAAATGTTTAACAAGAATTATGTCGATGTTACTCCGAAGTTCATAGAAACAGGACCAACGTGCTCTTATTTTTTTCTTGGCTGCCAAGGACAAATGCCAACAGACATCCATTGGAAAATGAAGAATATGTATGCAGTAGCTGCTGCTGCTGATAACATACTTCCCCCTCTCACAAATGTAACTGAGACGTTACGCCAGCTCAAGTGGAAGACACTTGAGCACCCACCCTATGGTCCTGATCTCTCCCAATGTGATTATCATGCCTTCAGTCCCTTAAAAAGGCCTTGAAGGGTCCACGATTTTTGTTGGACGAGGATGTGCAGCAGGCAGTTACGGTCTTCTTCACGCATGAGGACACAGTGTTTTACTAAGTGGGTATCTTCAACCTGGTGCATCGGTAGGATGATTATCTCAATGCTGCAGGAAATTTTGCCTGGTTGGCATACCATACTGGACTCTGTGGCCATTGAATGGAATCTTTTTGTTTGCTCCTTGTAGATACAATCACTTACCATTTAAGGGTTGCAGTGCACCTGACTTTTTTTCAAAAGTACTTAGAAAAAATTATTCAAGGTCTTCTATACTGAGTTAGTTATATGGATTATATTATTGTTATGGGGACGACATGCCAAACACCACAAAAATCTTAAATCCCTTTTTAAACTGCTATTGGAAAATGGTGTATGTTGTCAATTGGAGAAGTGCAGTTTGTTTACCCCCCACGCAAATACTATGGCGCAGTCTCAGTCATAAGGGTCACACACCCACATGCAACCTTACCAAGGCGATTATAAACATGCCAGCTCCCACCAAACATAAACAGTTCAGTTGTTACTGAGTAAAATCACAACTATGCCAAGTGCAAATCCCCAAGTGACGCAGTTCATGCACCCTCTTAATTAGCTGCACCATAATGGTGTCAGGTTTGTGTGGTCCACCGCTCGTCAAAAGGCTTTTCAGTACTTTAAGGACAGTCTGAATGCAGCGGTTTGTATGATGCCATATGTACTGGGGTTGCATTGACACTGACGACAGGCACATTCCAGGACTGCATTGTGGCGTTTTTTCCCACAAGTTTTCAGATGGGTCTCAGCGCTTAATTGCCTTCTTGTCCCAGATATTAAATGATGTGCAGCTCAACTGTTTTCAAATGGAGAAGGAGGCTTCAGCAATCATTTACAGCTTCCAAATATTTCACGTGTATTTGTGTGGCAGCAAATTGCACTCATTAGCTGACCACAAGCCCTTAATTTCTTTGTTTGAGCATTATTCTAAGATCACAGACGAAATGGCGCAGCATCTGCAATGCTGGGCATTGTTCTACCCAACACACCAGTGAAGACACTCTGTCCATCCTTCCTCTTGACTGCATCGTGGAGTGTGACGAACAGGATAACTGTTGTTTTGTCTTGGATAAACATCTAAAAGCATCTCTGGACGACGTCCTATTGATGGCGCCTGAAATAATCTGGCATCATCCTGCGACCCATTGCTGAGGAAAGTTTTGCTGTTGCTCCAAAAATGTTGGTTCTTACCATTGGCCAAAAAGGACTCTTGACTGCTAGGTAGTCATTCTATCCTCTCTGTGGCCCTGCATCCTTGAGTTCCTTCGTGTTTCATATTTGAGGATGATGCACATGAAGGCATTGATCTGATGGCATTTCTACTGGCCTGGCATCAATACCAAAATTGAGCATGTGTACCACTCCTCCCATACCTTTTCTCTCAATCAGGCAACCCTAGTGCAATATAATTTGGTAGTCCTGAAGAAGGTCTAACTGGTGATCCAAAAATGGTGTCTGGAGTGTGTTTCCCACTCAGCCGAGATGGCTTTTCTAAATTAGTTTGCACTGCACTAAAGACTTGGTACCAAGAGAACTTCTTAATGTTGTCCACAAAGTTCTCTGACTGCTGGGTAGCCATTCTGTCCTTCTGTGTCCCTGCATCCTTGAGCTCTTTCATGTGTCACATTCGAGGATGATGCACATGAAGGCACATCTATTGTCCTGGCATCAAGCCAACATTGAACATTTGTACCATTTACTGTGTATCTGTGCCTGAGCACATGAGTTTTATGAACTTGGGAAGTTGAATGAAGGGATCATTGTAGGTCATAGGGGCCACCAGCTGTTTGATGTCACAGTGAGGTAATTTCATTTAACCCATCAATGGAACCAGTTCTGGCTGTGACTGCAGCCACAATCAGCTTCTCAGCCTCTGGCTTTGCCTCCAGCTACTGGACAGGACACCATGATCGCTACCAGCCAGATCTCTCCATCTGTCACACCTTTCCCTCACACCAGTGACACCTAAGCAGTCCCATACCGCAAGCACACTGCTACATCCTTTGGTCAGGCCTCCTGCTGGGATTGGTCCTGATCCAATGGTTTTGGTTCTGCCGGCAGAGGTTGATGCTTCTGTACCATCCCACCCCACTGTCAGTGGCATCGACAGGGACATTTGCAGCCCTACTTACCGATTTCTCAGGGGGGAGGGATTTAAATCCCCACCAGCAGACACTATCAATGGCAGATTGGAGGCATTGCATCTAGCTTCAGTCAGGCAACACCAGAGGCATGTGCACTGGTTGACATGGGCTCAGCCAATAGCAGCTCGGTGCAGTGTGGGTGGCAGTAGGCATCTTGTGTAGCATGCTGCATTTTTCAGGCCTGGCTGCTTTATGTATACTGAACTTGGTGTGGACTTGGACTTACTGGATATCATTATTGGTATTGTTCCTGTGTTCCACTTATAATGAAATTGGCTTTGTTTAGAAACTATCTATTCATATAGGTGCAGACAGCTTAACAGCAATGATGTAAGCAGTTTATTATTATTCTTATTATTATTGTTATTATTATTATTACATTAAACTATTATATAAATTTTGTTGATGGTTTTACTAAAACCCTATATATCTGTGGCATATTGAATCTGGGGACGACAAAAAAGGATGTCGGGAGGGAGAGGGAGTGGGTAGGGAGTCAGTCAATAACTGTGACCATTCGGATGGACTAAATGTTTGAATCGCAATTGTTGTTATTTATGACTGCGTAATAGCATTTACAGTTGTAAGACAGATTTATAATTTTTTGATTACAGAAATGTCCAGTCCACTGTTGTGTGCTGCTCAAAGCACTCATCTATGTCATAGAAAATTTTGCTTAAATGGTAATTTCTTTGCTCAGTCTTACATTTTACTTCATCTGTTATTTCCTTCATATACACTGGGAGAGCATTGTAAAGTTTTATCCCAAAAAAACTTACATAGTTCTGGGTTTGTGTTATCCTTAGTCTTTCTACATATAAATACACTGTTTTACCGTGTGTGCATTTCACTTGAAGAATAGAGAAGCTCGGCGGGAACTGGACATTACACGGCAAGGCAAACGACTGGAGCATCATTCAACACCCTTGACTGAACTCTACCCTTCAAGAAAATTTGCCATAACACCAGGCTGAACGTTAGTTCATGGAATAACATTTTGAGGAAGCTCACATCCACCGCCTGGGGAGCAAGTCCTCCTGTCCTGAGAATTTCGGCACTTGCTTTGTGTATGTCCGCTGCAGAGTATGCTTCACCTGTGTGGAGTGCATCCACTCACACCAAACAGGTTAATATTGCAATCAATGAGACCGTCCGAATCTTGTCGGTATGTACGAAGCCAACTCCAGTCGTTAAAATCTACCCGATTGTTGGAATAGCTCTCCCCACTATTAGAAGGGTTGTTGATGCTGATGTAGAGAGGGTTAAGCAAACTTATGATCCCCGACATCCACTGCATGATCATCAGGTTATAGTCCATCGACTGAAGTCGAGAAAGGGCTTCATCGCCAGAACTCAACGACTAGAGGCAACACCAGAGCCTAACCGCTTCACCAGGTAGAAGAGCAAGCTATCATCTGGTATCCCTGTAAAGGAGGAGCTAGCTCCAGGAAACGACTTGGCCTACCCTATTTGGAGATCGCTCAATCATCTTAGGGTGGGCGTTCCTCTATGCAAGACCAGCATGCGAAAATGGGCATTCTTCCAGCTGATGGAGATACATCCTGCGAGTGCAGAACCACACAAGACTCGACCCACCTGCTAATTTGTCCTCAACTTGAATAACCCTGCACAACACAGGACCTGATCAAGGGAACCAACAGGGCCATCAGAGTTGCTACGTTCTGGAAATGCAGGCTGGACACGGACATGAATGATTGGTATTATACATAGAATACTTTTAAATATATACAGTGATAGTATTATGAGGCCGGCCAGAGTGGCCGAGTGGTTCTAGGCGATACAGTCTGGAACTTCGCGACCGCTACGGTCGCAGGTTCGAATCCTGCCTGAGGCATGGATGTGTGTGCTGTCCTTAGGTTAGTTAGATTTAAGTAGTTCTAAGTTCTAGGGGACTGATGACCACAGCAGTTAAGTCCCATTGTGCTCAGAGCCATTTTTTTGAACCAGTATTACGAGTATTTGTGATTGTTTGAAGAGGGGGCTACAGTGAGTTCTTGGGAAATTGTGTGTTATAATTCGAATAGCTCTTTCCTGTAGTCTGAAGGTCTCTATTAAGTGTGATTTAGTTTTATCCCAGAATAATATACCATAAGACACAATAGACTGAAATTAAGCAAAATACACAAATCTAGGACACTCTATGCCACATGCTCTAGATATAATTCTCAATGCAAAACATGTTGAATTGAGCCTGTGGGATAATTATTGATGTGGTCTTTTCAGATTAAGTTTTGATCAACATGTATGCCCAGAAACTTTGTGGATTGAACATTCTCTGTCTCTTTGTCACTCAGTTTTAACTGGAGATCATTTCTTTTGTCATACTTTGTGTAATTTGTTTTACTTAAGTTAAGTGTTAACCCATCTGCATTAAAACATTGCTCTATATATTTCAGGACTATGTCGGTTGTGATGGATAGTGATTTTTTTTTATCATCACTTATAATTATGCTCATGTCATTTGTGAACAACATAAATTTGGTAGCAGTATTTGGATTCTTTATATCATTTTTATCAAGCAAGAATAATGAGGGACCAAAAACACTGTCCTGCGGGACATCTACTTCCACTTCTTTGCATTTGAAGCTCACTTAATTTTCTGGTTATTATGATCTAAGATGATTAGTACAACCTGAGCTATGTCTTGAAGGCAAGATTCTAACCATTTCCACGCAAATCCTATTACTCCTACTGCTTCCACCTGGTTTTATAAAATTTTGTGCTTTACTGTATCGAAGGTTTGTGATAGATCTAAGTTAATTCCCACTACACTTTTTTTTGTCAAGATTCCTGGCAATCTCTTCAGTATAGATGTGCATGGCTGATTCTGTGCTGTGGCCTGAATGGCAACCACGTTGATTGCAGTTCAGAAGTTTGTATGCATCTAAACATTCTATGAGTCTGAACTTCATTAATGTCTCCCAAATTTTGGAAAATAATTGGAGAAGAGAACCTTGCCTGCAATTTTCTTTCTTATGTGGATCTCCTTGTCTAAACAGAGGTCTAACCTTTGAGATTTTCAACTTCTGTGGAGACACTCCTTCGATGAGAGACAAATTGACAATATGTACCAGGGGCTTTATAATTTGTTTGACAACTCTTTTCATTAGTGACAGAGGCACTTCATCCACACCTGCAGAGCTTGGGAAGTTGAATGAAAGGGTTGTTGTAGGTCACAGGGGCCACCAGCTTTATGATGTCACAGTGAGGTAATTTCATTTAACCCATCAATGGAATCAGTTCTGGCTGTGACTGCAGTCCCAATCAGCTTCTCAGCCTCTGGCTTTGCCTCCAGCTCCTGGACAGGACACCATGGTTGCTACCAGCCAGATCTCTCCATCTGTCACACCTTTCCCTCACACCAGTGACACCTAGGCAGTCCCATACCGCAAGCACACTGCTACATTCTTTGGTCAGGCCTCCTGCTGGGATTGGTCCTGATCCAATGGTTTTGGTTCTGCCGGCAGAGGTTGATGCTTCTGTACCATCCCACCCCACTGTCAGTGGCATCGACAGGGACATTTGCAGCCCTACTTACCGATTTCAGGGGGGAGGGATTTAAATCCCCACCAGCAGACACTATCAATAGCAGATTGGAGGCATTGCATCTGGCTTCAGTCAGGGAACACCAGCGGCATGTGTACTGGTTGACATGGGCTCAGCCAATAGCAGCTCGGTGCAGTGTGGGTGGCAGTAGGCATCTTGTGTAGCATGCTGCATTTTTCAGGCCTGGCTGCTTTATGTATACTGAACTTGGTGTGGACTTGGACTTACTGGATATCATTACTGGTATTGTTCCTGTGTTCCATTTATAATGAAATTGCAGGTGTTAGACTCCCTATCACCTTTAATTTTTCGTTTTCATTTGTGGGATTTAACATTATACTACTGTCCACTTTTGAAGCTCTTAATTTCTCATGTTTGGTAAAGTGTTTACGTAATGACACAGGTACACTTAAAAATAGTTATTTATTATTTTGCCAGAGTTCCATCTTTTATTTCAATAGTTTCACTATTTTTTAATAGTATTACGTGATCCACGAGGCTCTTACCTGTTTCCCTTTTCACTATTTCCCAAGAAGTTCTTGATTTATTGGCTCTGAGCACTATGGGACTTAACAGCTGAGGTCATCAGTCCCCTAGAACTTAGAACTACTTAAACCTAACTAACCTAAGGACATCACACACATCCATGCCCAAGGCAGGATTCCAACCTGCGACCGTAGCGGTCGCGCGGTTGCAGACTGAAGCGCCTAGAACCGCTCGGCCACTCCGGCCGGCTCTTGGTTTATTCTCTGATTTTCTTATTAATCTATCATTACTTAGTAATTTTGCTTTTTCAGTTGCCTTGTTATATATTTTTTGTAGTTTTTGCATGTTCTTTCAACTTGGGGTCAGTACACCTTTTCGATTTAGAGTCAAGCATTTTCATTGCCCTGGAGGAATTTATAATCTCTGTCGTAATCCAGAAATTAGTATGTACTTGCTTTGCTTACGATTGAGCCTATGTGATCGTTCCATTCCATACCCCTACAAACAGTTACGCCTATTACAAAATGATTTACAGAGAATTTCTGTATGGTGCGAAAAGTGGTAATTGGCACTAAACAAAAGTGCGAGGTCATCCAAATGGGTACTAAAAGGAACTCAATAAATTTTGGATATACGATAAATCGCACAAACCTAAGGGCTGCCAAATCGACTAAATACCTAGGAACGACAATTACGGGCAACTTAAATTGGAAAGACCACATAGATAATATTGTGGAAAAGGCGAAACAAAGACTGCGATTTATTGGCAGAACACTTAGAAGATGTGACAAACCCACTAAAGCGACAGCTTACATTACATTTGTCCGTCCTCTGCTGATATATTGCTGTGCGGTGTGGGTGGGATCCTTACCAGTTAGGATTGACGGAGGACATCGAAAAACGGCAAAGAAGGGCAGCTCGTTTCGTGTTATCGCGCAATAGGGGTGAGTGTGTTACTGGTATGATACGCCAGTTGGGGTGGCAGTCACTGAAACAAAGGCGGTTTTCTTTGCGGCGAGATCTATTTAGGAAATTTCAGTCGCCAACTTTCTCTTCCGAATGCGAAAATATTTTGTTGACACCCACCTACGTATGGTGTCCTACCTTTGGAAGGTAGGAGACGAGATACTGGCAGAAGTAAAGCTGTGAGTACTGGCCGTGAGTCGTGCTTCGGTAGTTCAGTTGGTAGAGCACTTGCCCGCGAAAGGCAAAGGTCCCGAGTTCGAGTGTCGGTCGGGCACACAGTTTTTATTTGCCAGGAAGTTTCATATCAGCGCACACTCCACTGCAGAGCGGATATCTCATTCTGGAAACATCCCCCAGGCTGTGGCTATGCCATGTCTCCGCAGTATCCTTTCTTTCAGGAGTGCTAGTTCTGCAAGGTTCGCAGAAGAGCTTCTGTAAAGTTTGGAAGGTAGGAGACGAGATACTGGCAGAAGTAAAGCTGTAAGTACCGAGCGTGAGTCGTGCTTCGGTAGCTCAGATGGTAGAGCACTTGCCCGGGAAAGGCAAATGTGCCGAGTTCGAGTCTCGGTCGGGCACACAGTTTTAATCTGCCAGGAAGTTTCATATCATCGCACACTCCGCTGCAGAGTGAAAATCTCATTCTGTATATAGTTATCATTTGCATTCATGAATTGGCATTAAAATACAGGGTGATTCAAAAAGAATACCACAACTTTAAAAATGTGTATTTAATGAAAGAAACATAATATAACCTTCTGTTATACATCATTACAAAGAGTATTTAAAAAGGTTTTTTTTTCACTCAAAAACAAGTTCAGAGATGTTCAATATGGCCCCCTCCAGACACACGAGCAATATCAACCCGATACTCCAACTCGTTCCACACTCTCTGTAGCATATCAGGCGTAACAGTTTGGATAGCTGCTGTTATTTCTCGTTTCAAATCATGAATGGTGGCTGGGAGAGGTGGCCGAAACACCATATCCTTAAAATACCCCCATAAGAAAAAATCGCAGGGGGTAAGATCAGGGCTTCTTGGAGGCCAGTGATGAAGTGCTCTGTCACGGGCTGCCTGGCGGCCGATCCATCGCCTCGGGTAGTTGACGTTCAGGTAGTTACGGACAGATAAGTGCCAATGTGGTGGCGCTCCATCCTGCTGAAATATGAATTGTTGTGCTTCTTGTTCGAGCTGAGGGAACAGCCAATTCTCTAACACCTCACAACATGCGTGCTACATTTTCATCACTCGTTCTCGGCCGTCCAGAACTTTTCCCTTTGCACAAACACCCATTCTCTGTAAACTGTTTATACCAACGTTTAATACACCACCTATCAGGAGGTTTAACACCATACTTCGTTCGAAATGCACGCTGAACAACTGTCGTCGATTCACTTCTGCCGTACTTAATAACACAAAAAGCTTTCTGTTGAGCGGTCGCCATCTTAGCATCAACTGACGCTGACGCTTAGTCAACAGCGCCTCAAGCGAACAAATGTACAACTAAATGAAACTTTATAGCTCGCTTAATTCGCCGACGGATAGTGCTTAGCTCTGCCTTTTGTCGTTGCAGAGTTTTAAATTCCTAAAGTTGTGGTATTCTTTTTGAATCACCCTGTACATTTAATTAATTTCTTTTCTGTCTCTGAATTAACTATAGCTGACTCTAGACTGGTGCTGGAAACTAAAGCATAGTCGACAGAAAGAGTAACGTGATGAGAGTCAGGTGATCAGTTGTCATTAGCAATCAAGAATTTCCAGGAAACGACAACTGTACCATCTGTGTTGCAAGGGAAAGCTCCTTGCTTCGAAAAGACATGTCATTCACAGATAACGCAAATTAGTGGCTTGGAACCAGCAATGAATGGCCTAAAACATCAACTGGAATTTATTTATTTTTTGAGGTAGAGACTTCGGACGCCTCAGGCAAGTCAGCGTTCAGCAGGAGGACGGGTGGGGGGGGGGGGGGGGGGTATCAAAAGTCTCTTGACAAAATAAAGAATGACAGAAAATTCATAATACCAACTTAGTTTTCAATATAATGCCCTAGTACACTAATACACTTGCGGGCACGCTCAGATATAATCTGCAAACCTGAAACTTCCCCTTTGAACAATTTTACAAGACTGTGCTTAACCTGACACACAATATTTTTAGCGCAACGCAATCTGACTTTCAGAATTCTCTACAAAAGAATGGCCCTGACTAACATTAAACTATACCTTTCACAAATCACTTACCTCACAAAAATCTTCGCTGCTCAAGCTACTGCAATACAGCAAGCGCCACTACTGCCAGCTAAATAAAAGATTCAAACTATGGAAGGCACTAACTACTGATAGGGATAGTTAGCAAATGAAAGATATTAATAGAGAACAAACAATGTATTTACCTTAATATCATCACAAGTCATAATATATATATCAGTTCATGACAAATTGCAAAGTTCCGCCATCTCTCTCCCCACATCCACCACTGCTGGCGGCTCACCTCCAACTGCGCAACGCTACGCGCTGTTCACATCCAGCTGCCGCTGCCCAACACTACAATGGCAGACAACAATGCAAACTAGCGACAGACTGCACACAGCACAGCCAGTGATTTTCATATTGAGCGCTACGTAACGTTGCCAATAAGAAAACATAAACAGCCTACTTACATAGAGAAAACATAAACAGCCTACTTACATAGAGAAAACATAAACAGCCTACTTACATAGAGAAAACATAAACAGCCTGCTTACATAGAGAAAACATAAACAGCCTACTTACATAGCCCCCATGCTCCCCACAAAAATTTTTACAAATGGTGTTGGGCACTGGCCAATACAGATTTGACAAAAATTTTTCACAATTACAGTAACAAAGATATAAAATGCACACACTTATTAATATTATGTTGGTCAAAAGCTAAAATTGTCTCACAGTCCATAAAGACAGTCCTAATCGTACATAACAGGAGAATAGCAGTGTTTTTCTCAAAGTCTGAGCAGTAAAAGAAAATGCACACGGAAGTAGTGGATTTCCATGCAGTCTTGAAGAAGTAGTGTTGTCCTTCCAACGGAAAGACAGTGCTGACTCGACATGCAGACAGGTAATGGGCCACAATGGAGCAAACCCACAGCAGAGTCATTCGAAGTTTTGAAGAGTATTGGTAGGTAGGTCATCACAGAGCAGACCCACTGGAGTCCTGGTAGAGATTGTGGTATTGGTGGGCCACCAGAGGTGCAGACCCACTGTAGTCCTTGTAGAGATGACCAGCAGCCATCTGTTGCGATTGTGCAGGTGCACATTCACCATCGAAGAGTCTTGCGGAGAATATAGCAAGTCTATAAACCACCACTTGTGCACTCACAAAGTTTTTGGAATTGTCCTTAGAACGAGCAATGCTGTTATCCAGTCCCTTGCTGAATCATTAACACACATGCAAACACTAACAGTCCCTACTTCTCACATATTGTCCACATACTATGACCAACAGAAACGTGTGCAGTGAAATGTAACTAACAAGTTAATAATGTCATGAACTGGTGACAATTACAATTTTATAACATAAGAATACAATTACAAAGGTACAAAATACATCATTAAAAACATAATAATACAGATAACATTTGTAGTACAGGCTTTACAAAAGAATAGAAATAAACATATACATCAGTGTTACAAAAATAGTGACATAAGTACATACATAAAATAATGAGAATAGTTTTCGAAACATTAATTTCACACATGAACATTGAAACAGAACAGAATTGTAAACAACTTTACAAAGAAAATAACATATTATTAATGCAACTTATATTTGAGGATAACAGTATTCCTCCTCATAGTGAATATAGCTTAGTATTAGAGGAGAAAAAAATTCTATGAAACAGTACACAGAGACAGGAAGAAAACAAATACTCAAGGGTACACAAACACATAGTGGGATAACACAAAAAGAAAGGACAGGGTTTGTGGTACTGCAGTATTTTGCATTATTTCTCGGAGATCTCCCTTCATTCGTCATTATTCGCAAAAGTCCTATCTATACCTGCTTTCTGGATTCTATTCATATTTCTTTCAAAATAAATATGGCTCATTGTACAATACTCATTTAGGCCCAAACCGTTTTCATGTAACTTTCAAAGCATTCTTCCCCTATTCTCCATAGTTCGTTTCTTATATAGTCTACCCCCTCTTAAGCTAACTTAAATCTACTGAGCTCAGATATTAAACTAAGAGACGAGGCAATGCAGCAGCACAAAACAATTAATACAAACAGCAATGATAAAAAATACAAAAGGCAAAGCAAGCAGCATAAATTACAACTAATATAAGGCAATGAGCAGCAAAAAAAACAAAAAAAAATAAATCTGGCTTAGCAGAGTAACACAAATTAAAGTTCAGTAGCACTATGCCTGGCAAACAGCAACAGCAAATGCAATAACTTATATCTAAACATGACATAGCTCAAGCAGAAAAAATATTACAGTAAAAACAACAATGCAGATAAGGGAAATGTATAATCACATCTTAATGTCTATGTAATTAAAGTGGTGCACCACAACAACTTATTGTAAAAAAAATATTACCATGTACTTGAAAAGAAAATTATGAATGCAGTTACTAGTTCCTTCTTATTGTTCTTTCCTTTCCAAGTGCTCCTTTTTTAAAGAATGTGGATCATAAAATAATTATTTAATAGATCTGTTGACAGAAAGTGTTCACATTAGCAAATGCATTTTATTTTATAAAAGCAATGCTGCAACACAGCTGGAAAACAGATGTCAAATGAAATAAGCAACTATGAAAAGCAAAGCATAAAAATATCATTCAGTAGTCATGTGACATTTCATAAGTTAGTAGAAATTCTCTCAACTCTCATAGAAAGACGCTTGTCGTAATCAGGTGTGCAGATGTACGAATATTTCCCATCAATTCATAAGCATTTCAGTAATTAGCACAAAGTGCGAGTAATCATATGTTTTCAAGTAACGAGGGTGTCGCATTAGCGATGAAAGGCACACCCTAATGGCTTGTTCTCCAGGTGTTTGACACGTCCCACGTCCCCTTTTTTTTTTTTTTTTTTTCTACCTGTGCCGCTGAAAAGGGCTCGCAATAATGGCTTTTTCTCCAGGCGTCTGACACAGCTGGGTGCCCGCGACGCATTATGTGCAGGTGGTCACTTAACTTTCTTACGGAAATATTTACGACACCAGCTTCCGCTACGGTAACAGTCTCACATAATTCACAGGTCAAGAATTAGCGCTGCAAATCTGTAGAAACAAAATCCTATAAATATAAGTGTCCAAAAAAAATATTCGTCAGCATTGTGATACAGTCACACATTTCATAACTCTTAAAGTACGATTCTTGGTTTCCAACAACCTTTTCCACAAATCAGAGTCCCTAATCACTACTCATTATTCCTTACCTTATTACACATATACATATTCGTATTCATCAACACATAATAACTACATAGCATAATCAGATTCCTCATATAACATCAGCTTAGTGACCATAAACATACCTCAACAGCATAGTGCACATCGTCGTCGTAAAAATAACATCATTACACCCCAGTCAAATCTCAAAAACGTCGTACCTTTCTGCAATAATTTCAAACCCTAAAAAATTCTCTGCTCATGTCAAAAGTGTCATCTGCCTCAAACGTACTTTAAAAATCATGATCTCATACCAAATACATCATTCAAAGCTCTCATAGTATCACAATGATTCCGAAAAAATATGAACAGTTTACAAAGTACAAACAAAATACAGTTTCATAAGTGTGAAGTTATCCAACTGTGTAATTGCGTAAACATGTGTCACTGATGTAGTAAAATAAATGTTTGTCTCTCTCAGTTAAATGATCAGATAGCTGTGTAATTTGTGTGTTAGAGAAATATGGTACCGATGTGTAAAGTTGTATAAGCAAATACCATATTAGCTAGGGCTCCTTGTGGTTGCCACACACATGGTACACAAAGTAAGCGTGTACCCCCCTGAGGATAAATGTAATTATACCCTCAGGTGTTACAAATTACAGCAATGGAATGAAATGTATCACGGAAAACTTTCTTTGTAATTAAAAAATCTTTGAAAATAAGTGTTTTAAGTATAAGATTAATCACTCAAATGCGTGTCCTGTAGCGCTAAATGTGCGTCTTGTTGCAACATAATCTGTGTGGAAGTGTCGTAGTTATCGTCCTCCGAAAGCTAAGTTCTGCATAAGTCAATGTACTTACCTCATAATACACAAAAGTGAAATGCTTTGCGTATAGATATCGTAGTTATTACGCTTATTGTTGTAATGAAGAAAGTACTGTACAGTAACGTATTGTTATGCCACGAAAAAGGCTGTCTCATTGTTGCTATACCACAAAAGTTACTACTAAAACATGTTTTTCTTTCCAGAAGAATTCAGAAAACTGTGCAGATATAAAACAGATACACCGCAAAAGCAACATTGTAAATTGTCACTCATTAGTAGCGTCGTGATAAAAATCGTGTAGCTGTCACATAAACTAACCTCTGTGTCATCTGATATCTCTCAGAAAGTACTTTAAATTCAGAATGTATTTTCAAATAAACCAAAATGTTGCATTAAAATCCCATTAGCAGTACTGGTAAATGTTCTAATCGTGCAACTAACAAGCAAGAATGTACACACACAATTACACTGTGTCGTCTGTTCGCAATAACAATGCATTCGTAATTTCTGTTTAAATAATTTCTCTTGGTTTTTGGCTGGATATTTAACTTCAAACATTGTTGCATGGTAACAGATTCTAAGTCTGACAAAGCATATTAGTAATGTGAAGCGAAAAATTTTATGACAAAGACTAAGTTAAAAAGCAGATTATCTTGCAATAAACGGTTTTACATGTGAAATATGGTGTAAACCTTTACTCTTCATAGTACTCAGAGTTTGAACTGCAAAGCAATTGTCATGTTTTACACGTCGGTAAGGAATGCTAAATCTTTTCTCAAGGTTAGCGTCTATGTTATTTTTCTCTGAGTCAGCCGGCGCACGCGGTTGCCTGCGGTGCGTGTCATTGTCTGTCTCTTTGTTGGCGCGCGTTGTTATTGGGATTAGGAGACCTAACTTCCACAAATTCGCCTTGCCGAGAGGGCCCAGCTCTGTTTAAATCCCGCCAGTTCTGATGCAATTCAGGTCTGTCGTTACGATCACATCGTCTGTCGTCATGTCGGTAGTTCCTGTAGTTCCTTTCTTGTCGGTTAAGTGGTGGAGAATTTCTCCCTGAATCGTAACTGCGCGTTGGACCGTTGCGTCTGAAGTTATTCTGTCTCCCTTGATAATAATTATTTTGGTTCCCAAATTGTCTGTTTCTCTGATTGGCTCTGTGATAGTCACTACCGCGGAGAGGTGATCTTTCCCTGTAATTATTACTACTCTGCCAACGGTTGTAATACGGGTGGTGTCTGTTTCGGTCACGATTTGTGTTGTGAGAATAGCCTTGTCGCGTCCAGTTATTATTTCTTTCATCGCGGAATTGCGACTGATGTGATCTGTAATTGTTGTGCTCCTGTGTTCCGCGATTGTCAGTGTCACTTTCCAGTTCTTGTAACAGTCCCTGAAATGCTTCAATGTCGTCTTTGCAACGTCCTGCCAAAATAATATGTCGTAAATGTTCAGGCAGTTTGATTAAGCAAATGCGGATGAGTTCTGAGGGGCTGTATGGGTTTGAAAGATACTGATTCTTATGCAACATGTCTTCAAAATATTTCACAAGACTGGAGAATTCAGATTGTTCGAAATGTTTCATCATTATGATGCCATGTTTTACGCGGTCTTGTGTGGCTTGAGACCAATATGCTGAGAGGAAGGCATGGTAAAATTCTCCTTCACTGTGGCAATCGTGAATTACCGATCGCATTCTTACAGCTGGTTCATTCTCTAAGTAGCCACACATAAATTCTAATCTGTGCTCCAATGACCAGTTGGGAGGAAAACAATGAGAGAATTGATGGAGCCATGCTTGTGGGTGAATGTCGTTGCCAGAATTCTTAAATGTTTTGAATTTACGTGTAGTAATGAACAGCTTATAGTCAAAATCATCATGTCGGCGAGTCGCATATCGGTCATTGTTAGGTCGTGTCGGCCGTTCCATCTCAAAATTCGGTGCACCTTGCCAATTTCTTTCATAACTTCCGAAGTGTCCTGTGTTATTATTTTGTGGTTGTTCCGTATTTCTATGTCCCTCTTCCCGTATTGGAGCGCGAGTGTCCTCTGAAATACGTAATTCTTGTATTAACTGTGTCAGCTGATCTTGTACTCCCCGGATTTCTCTTTGGTGTTGCGTATTAATCTGACTCTGATTTTGTTTGAATTTCCTAATTTGTTCGCACTCTTCAGTGTCATTAAAGACTACCGGTTTTGCGTCATTCAGATTATCATTTACCTTCGTAGATAAATTATTTAGCTGATCCGAAAGTTCAACTACTTTCTCTGATAATGAACACATTTCCTCAGTGTGTTTTTCTGAACCGAGCTTCAGAGTGTCCATTTGTGTTGAAATCGAATATACTGTGTCCTTTAAGTTTTCCTGAGTTTTTGCAAGTTGTGTAACCGAATCCGTAGATGCAACTGAGTCAATTTTAGCCCACAAGGTCTCATGATTTTCATGAACAATGGTTTGCAGTTCTTTTATGGCTGCTTCGTGATTCTGTAATGCATTTTCATGCCGCGAAAAAATAGGTTGAAAATGCTCACAAATTTGTGTTTTTACGTCATTACACACTTTCTGACATTTCGATTCAATGTTATGTAACTCAGTGGTTAAATCTTCACGTGTTTGTTCAAGTGTAGTGTCTAACTTTTGAAGATTTTGTTCCATTGTGTCTAACTTTTTGAGATTTTGTTCCATTGTGTCTAACTTTTGAAGCTTTTGCTGTGTTTGTCTCTGATTTTGTTCCATTGTGTCTAACTTTTGAAGCTTTTGCTGTGTTTGTCCCATTTGTTGTATTAACTGTAATAACAATGCATTGGTGTCTGAAACATGTTCCTCAGTGCTTTTCGGCAGTGAATTTGCACCGGAAACATTCACATTTTGACAAGCGGAAAATGTGTCTTGACTCATTTGAGAAAACGGTGAGGACGCAAAACCTGAATCTACAGTATTTGCGAAATCGTGTCGTGTCATTTCGGCTTCCTGAGGCGAGCTATTGCCGACCGATCGATCGATAATGCTTCCCTCTTCACTGTCCACGCCATTGTTTGCTGCCCGCTCCATTTCCCTATGCACAATTATCAAATTACTACTTTGAACATCAGTTAATTCATTACTCTGCGGCGCTAACACACTGCTTTCGTCTTCACTGTCATTTCTCAGTTTACTTTGGAGCCTAGTATTACGTTTTTCACACGCCATAATTGTCACAATATTTCACACGATAACACAGAAAAGCACAATTTGAAGAGCAAAATAAAATAACATAGAAATGGAAATAATGTCTACTTAATTGCCAGCGCAGCTGCGGAATGGCCCTGACTAACATTAAACTATACCTTTCACAAATCACTTACCTCACAAAAATCTTCGCTGCTCAAGCTACTGCAATACAGCAAGCGCCACTACTGCCAGCTAAATAAAAGATTCAAACTATGGAAGGCACTAACTACTGATAGGGATAGTTAGCAAATGAAAGATATTAATAGAGAACAAACAATGTATTTACCTTAATATCATCACAAGTCATAATATATATATCAGTTCATGACAAATTGCAAAGTTCCGCCATCTCTCTCCCCACATCCACCACTGCTGGCGGCTCACCTCCAACTGCGCAACGCTACGCGCTGTTCACATCCAGCTGCCGCTGCCCAACACTACAATGGCAGACAACAATGCAAACTAGCGACAGACTGCACACAGCACAGCCAGTGATTTTCATATTGAGCGCTACGTAACGTTGCCAATAAGAAAACATAAACAGCCTACTTACATAGAGAAAACATAAACAGCCTACTTACATAGAGAAAACATAAACAGCCTACTTACATAGAGAAAACATAAACAGCCTGCTTACATAGAGAAAACATAAACAGCCTACTTACAAACCATTCAAATAAAGGGTCTTCGATTTGAAGTTCAGCCATCGTTCACAGCATCAATCATTGCATAATTATTGTAAAATCGTCTTCTTTGAGGCTTTTTTTTACATTTAGGAAAGCAAAAAATCTGATGGAGCCAAATCTGGAGAGTATGGTGAATGATGTAACAATTCGAACCGGCAGTCACACAGAATTTCGAGTGTTGCGAGTGCTTTGTGCGCCGGTATGTCGTCCTGATGCAAAAGAACTTCGCCCGCCAATTTACCGTGCCTTTTTTTCCTCTGTCTCTTCTCTCAAACGGCACAGGAGGGTGCAATAGAATGATGCATTGATAGTTACGTCCTTTTGCAAGTAATGCATCGTAATAACTCCTTCTGCATCCCAGAGGACCGATGCCAGCACTTTACCGGCTGATTTTTGCACCTGGAATTATTCTGGGGTAGAGGATGAAGGATGTTTCAATCGTTGTGCCTGTGGTTTGGTTCACGATCAAAGTGGGGAACCCACGTTTCGTCCATTGTCACATACCTTGCAAGAAAGCCGTCTTCATTAATTTCAAATTGACGGACGATTTCTTCACAACACTGCACACGCTCCCGTCTCTGATCCGCATACAAGTCTCTCGGTACACACAGAGATGAAACTTTCCGGATTCCCAAAATATCCACAACAATGTCATGAGCACGCCCATAGGAGATTCCAAATATGGTTTCAAATTGATGCAACGTTGTTCGACGATCCTGCAAAATCATATCGTGAATTGCAGTCACTGTTTCATCAGTGGCAATGGTGACCGGCCTTCCGCTCCTTGGCGCACCTTCCACACTCGTTCTCCCACATTTGAAGTCGGACACCCAGATTTTCGCTGTTGTATAAAATGGAGCACTGTCCCTAAGTGTATTCCGCATGTCCCTCGCAATTTGCTTGCATGTCATTCCCTTCAAATGAAGATATTCAATCAAGTACGGTTTTTGAATCTCTGGATATTCTCCATTTTGCTTATACTACGGTGTACAACGCATCCTGGCGGCAAAACTAACGAAGGTGGAGGCGCGAAATTGACTTGCATACCCACAAAGGGTCACCATAAAAGCCGGTGTTGTTGTTTGTGCGAGACGTTACGGTAACTACTCTGGTTAGAAACTTTTCGACCGCTCCTCGTACGTGAATAAGTGTGATTTCGGACCCTTGGCAAAACGTTGTGAGACACAAGAATGGTAGTAAGTCATCCTATTGCAATCACACCACAAATGGACATGTACCTTGTTCTAACTTCATAAAGAGATCCGAATTTGTTAAAAGACAATTATTCGTTGAGTTCATAGACGTCTCGTGTAGTGCAAATTCTCGATTAATTGTTTGTTTAACACAGAGGTCCCACTCAAGACAGGATAGAGACATCTACATTTACATCGCACTTCGCAAGTCACCTAATGGTGTGTGGCGGAGAGTACTTACTGTACCATTAACTGAGCCCACCAACCCTGATCCACTCGCTAATAGCGCGTGGGAAGAATGATTGTCGGTAAGGCTCTTATTGGCACTAGTTTCTCGAATTTTCTCCTCATGGTCATTAGGCGAGACGTATATGGGGGGAAGTACTATGTTATCTGAGTCTTCCAGGAAAGTGCTCTCTCGAAATTTCAGTAGTAAATATCCCTGTGATGCACAACGCCACTTTTGCATCGTCTGCTATGGGGTTTATTGAGCATCTCCCTAACGCTCTCGTGCCGACTAAACGATCCCATGATGAAACGTGCCGCACCTCTTTGGATCTTCTCTCTCTCTTCTACCAACCTTGTATGTTAGGGATCCCAGATACATGAATAATATTCAAGAATCGCTCGAACAAACGCGTTATAAGCCACTTCCTTAATGAATGAGCTACATTTCCTTCAGATTATTCCTATGAATCTGGGTCTGGCATCTGCTTTTCCTACTACTTGTTTTATGTGGGGGGCCGGCCGGTGTGGCCGTGCGGTTCTAGGCGCTTCAGTCTGGAACCTCGTGACCGCTACGGTCGCAGTTTCGATTCCTGCCTGGGCCATGGATGTGTGTGATGTCTTTAGGTTAGTTAGGTTTGACTAGTTCTAAGTTCTAGGGGCTGATGACCACAGATGTTAAGTCCCATAGTGCTCAGAGCCATTTGAACCATTTTTTTATGTGGGCATTTCACTTTAAGGTCGCTTTGGATAGTTACACCTTGATATTTTACGGCAAATACTGTTTCCAGCTGTCTGTCATCAACACTGTGGCTAGACAGTAGGGGAGTTCTTTTCCTATGTATGCACAATATGTTAATTTATTTACGTTCAGGGTAAACTGCCAGAGTCTGTACCATTCATCAACTCTATGGAGATCATTCTGCAAATCATTACTGCCTTCTGGCGTTGCTACTTTGTTATAGACAATCGCGACATTTGCTAACTGCCTTAGAGAGCATCCGATGCTTGAAGGGGAGCAAGTTCTTTCGCATAATCTTTGTAGAATCTTATAGATATCTCATTTGGTACTGACGTCTTTCCGCTACTAACCGATTGTAGTTGTCTTTCTATTCCGCGATCAGTTATCTCAATATCTGCCATTTCGACTTTCGTATGACGATTGAAACGAGGGACCCTGTTACAATTTTTCACGGTGATAGAATTTCAGAAGACCGAATTCAATGTTTCGGCCTTCTCTCTGTTACCTTCTATTAGGGTGCCAGTAAGGTCACTGAGTGAATGAATAGGTGATTTTGACCCACTTACTGATTTTACGTACGACCAATACCTCTTAGGGTTTTTACTCAGATCGGTTGACGAAGTTTTTACTTTCAATGTCATTGAACTTTCTCTCACTGCTCTTCTTAGGCTCATTTCTGCTTCTTTCACCTCCTGTTTGTCAGCTAGGTTTTTACTTCTCTTGAATCTGAGATGAAGTTCTCTTTGTTTACGTAACAATTTTCTAACATGGTTGTTAAACCATCGTGGTTTTTTCCCGTCCATTAAGACCTTACTCGGAACATATGTATCTAGCGTACATTGCACGATTCCTTTGAATTTTATCCATTCTTTTTCCACACCTTCCTCTTCTTCGCCGAATACCTGATACTGACTTCTCACATACTCACTCTCTGCCGGCCGAAGTGGCCGTGCGGTTAAAGGCGCTGCAGTCTGCAACCGCAAGACCGCTACGGTCGCAGGTTCGAATCCTGCCTCGGGCATGGATGTTTGTGATGTCCTTAAGTTAGTTAGGTTTAACTAGTTCTAAGTTCTAGGGGACTAATGACCTCAGCAGTTGAGTCCCATAGTGCTCAGAGCCATTAGAGCCAGATACTCTGAAATTTGTGTCCTGTCACTATTGCGAAGTGAATATATCTTCCCACCTTCCTTAACATTCTTTGTCAGACTCTGCTGTCAGCAACATCCTAATCACACCACAAATTGACAAATATTTGGTTCTCACCTCAAGACTAAAACCACAGTTGTCTGTAAGACGACCTGCTGAGTTCATAGATGTCACACGTTGTGCATATTCTCGACTAATAATTCGTAATGCTGTAAACGACCCGAGCAAGACAGGGCAGAGATTGTGTTGCCAGCAACGTCAGGTTATGGTCATAGTTCACATCTGAATCATACTTCAAGTCATAGATTTAATGTAATGCCAAAGTTATCAGGCTAAAAACCAGTAGACGAAGCAGACACGGAGAAATACCTGGGTGAAGGTCGTTGAGTGCTTGTATTGGGAGGCATTTTGATGATGGGTACTTATGTTTCTGATGGCTGAAATATGCCTTTTGCCCCGTAACTTACAGAAGCGGAATCTGAAATTATATGTGTAAATTATGAGTGATATATTTGGTTCAGATTTCTTTTCCAGGGATGATGATAGCTGTTACGGTGAGCTGTACTCCGAGATGAAGACAGGCACAGCTTCAGTGAGTGCTCAGCGAGTTATTAAAATCTACAGTATTTAGGGGAGTGTAGTAACCCCTCAGCCATACCGAGGACTAGTTCCGAGCCTCCTCTCAGTTTTTGTGTTGGATTGTCATCAGCTGCCAACAGAGCTTGTGAACCACCTCCCAGAGAGAAATCCAAGTCACTGCCAGGCTATTATTGCGGCTAGGGGCGACCCTACACTATAATGACGTTTATGTTACTGGGAAATACACTCTAAGACAAAAAAAGACTTACCACGAAGGAATTACCCGAATGGGACGCAAATTGGTAGATGTTCTGTACAAGTACAGACAAACAAATGATTACAGTTTCAGAAAAACTGAACGATTTATTGAAAAAGAGCTTCACAAATTGAGAAAGCGAATAACGCATTAGTCCACCTCAGGCCCTAATTCAAGCAGTTATTCAACATAGCATTGATTGATAGAGCTGTTGGGTGTCCTCTTGAGGGATATCATGCCAGATTCTGTCCAATTGGCGCGTTAGATCGTCAGTATTATGAGCTGGTTGGAGAGCCCTGCCCATACTCGAAACGTTCTCAATTGGGAGGAGATCCGCTGCATTTATGGGCAAGGTATGGTTTGGCGAGCAGGAAGAAAAGCAGAAGAAACTCTCGTAGTGTGTGGGCGGGCGTTATCTAGCTGAAATGTAAGCCCAGGATGGCTTGCTAATAAGGGCAACAAGACGGGACGTACGGCTGTGCTATTAGTACGCCGTGGATGACAGCCAAAGGGGTCATGCTATGGAAAGAAATGGCACCCCAAACCATTATTCCTTGTTGTCAGACCGTATGGCGGGCGACAGTCAGGTAGGTAGGTGTCCCACAGCTGTCTGGTGCATCTCAGTACACGCCTTCGCTGGTCGTCGGGGCTCAGTTCGAAGCAGGGCTCATCACTGAAGACAATTCTACAACAGTTAGTCAGATTCCAAGGCGAATCCGTAGCTGGAGACGCAGGACTCCTTTCGTTGTCATCCACGGCCCACTTATAGCACACCGGTACATCGACGATATTCTAAGCCCCGTTGACTTTCCCCTCCATGGCAAGGGATCCTTGGTTCACATTTCAGGAAGATAATACCCTCCCACACATTGTGAGAGTTTTCACTGCTTGTCTTCATGCTTGCCAAATTCTACCTTGGCCATCAAGGTTGCCGGATCTCTCCTAAGCTGAGCATGTTTAGAGCATTATGGACAAGGCCTTCATCCGCGACACCCTTATAACACACGGTACACCGCCGATAGTCTGCGCCATCTTGGAATTTCAGCGAGATAATGCCCACCTGCACACGTCTGTTGCTTGTCTTCTTTCTTGCCAAACCCAGCCTTGACCAGCAAGGTCGCAAGATGTCTCCCCATTTGACAATGTTTGGAGCGCTATGGGCAGAGCCCTTCAACCAGCTCGGGATTTTGATGATCTAACGTGACAGTTGGACAGAATTAGTCACGATATCCTTCAGGAGGACATCCGATAACTCTGTCAATCGATGTCAAGCCGATTAACTGCTTGCATTATGGCCAAAGGTGGATCAACGGCTGGCCGGAGTGGCCGTGCGGTTCTAGGTGCTACAGTCTGGAGCCGAGCGACCGCTACGGTCGCAGGTTCGAATCCTGCCTCGGGTATGGGTGTGTGTGATGTCCTTAGGTTAGTTAGGTTTAATTAGGTTCTAGGCGATTGATGACCTCAGAAGTTAAGTCGCATAGTGCTCAGAGCCATTTGAACCATTTCGATCAACGCATTACTATCTCAAAATCATTTGTTTGTCTGCACATGTACATCACATCTACCAAGCCTTCACAGCACGTCGTTTTTGTTTTTTTGTTTGTTTGTCTGTTTGTTTGGTATTTTTTTTTTTGTCTTAGGGCGTGTGTACTTTTTGTGTACTTTTTCTCTTCGGATACTGACTTTTGGATAGGAATTTCGGAAATAGTATGATGTAGACACTGTTGCATGGCAAATGGCTTATGATTAAACTTCTCCTTAATCTTTAGTTCTTCTGATGGCCTAATGATGAGTACTAGGTCGTTTTCTGACTATGCTTTTACTTTTGGATACACGTGTAGTTACTGATGTGAAATATACTCGACGCGTCCTGAGATGTCACAGTTTTTCCCTTTATTTTACGCTCAATACAGAGAAGCTTCAGTGATTATTCTTACAATAACATAACCCTACCACTGCTCTCCACATCTTACACATGCCGCTCTGTCTTTTATTTGAAATAGCAGTAGCTTAACACCTATGTACTATCATATATATGTTCACATTTAGAACATTCAATCATGTGTGTACATCTACTTTTTCTAAGGAAGTTATTTCGTGTAGAGGGACATGGTATCTCCAAAATAATGAACCTAACCCTTCAGTACTCTCACACAATTATTGAAATTTAGGACTTTGAATCGTGTCTATATATACTCTTTTCCAAGGAAGATACATTATACTGGGGGACCTGGTATCTTCTAAATGATCAAGCTAACCCTTACTTCTCGATTTTGTTTTGAAATAGATTTTCCCCTCCTACACGAACTTCTCCTTAATTGAGACGCCAACGTCACGGAAATGTCCTCACTGTAAACTTATGACATTCACCCAGTTAGGGCTCCATAGAGATTTTCTTATTTTATAATCTGAAATAAACATTTTCATGTACCTAGGTACCACAGATTCAGTCGTTATTCCGGTCCACAAACTTCACAGATTTCATAGTGCTTAGTGTTATCTAAATCTCATAAGTGGACGTTTCGATTTTGTTCACATTCGTACGAGCACGTCACCACCCTTATGCAGCTCATAATAAAATAAACTGGGGTACCTTAAGAACCAAAGGAAGGGGCTGTAAGGAACAAACTTGACGAGGAAAAATATTTTCAGTTCGTAGGAGCTCCTCCTATTAGCTTACAGTACAACTCTTCAGGTATGCACTTGCAATCGATGTCACTCGTAACTACATCTAACTGCAAATCAGCTTATTCTAACACAAAGAGAAACGTCTCCTTTATATAACTTAAACGGAAAGTAATGTATTAGAGGGCTAATTTTCGGAGTCCATTTAGTTCGATTAATACCTAAAACAATAAATTGCCTTGTTAATGGTAATTTCGGTCATACTGTTATTCTAAAAGTGGCGATTACGGGCAGCCAGTAACTTAACAGCAAAACGCCGTGGTAATCAGAAGAGATCGTCGCTCTTTAGCATTAGTCCAGATTTCGCTCTTAACCATGAAAAACTGCGCGAAATTATGCGTGCCATTGCCCAGCATAACGTCAATGTTGCAACGAACAAAGATTGCTCATGTTCGGAGTTTCAGTGAGCCAGTTGAAAATAATACGAGAGACATATTGCTGCACAAGCTCTCTTAAATGGCGTTACTGAGAAATGCTGTTTGCTTTTTTGGAAGTTTGTTAAATAGACAGAAATCCAGCTCGTTCCTAAGTAGGGAAGTAATTGACCCATAACCGTCTTCGTTAATTATCATAATACATCCACATAAATGTCCTCTGCTGTGGGCACCGAGCGCTAAATGTTTCTACTCAACGTTGTGATCTTATTCGTCCTATTACAAGATTTAACTTTATACAGGTGCTCGGCAGTGCTAGCTATATTTGAAGGGCTTATTTCGATAGTGATACAAGTCCATGACCTCCACTTTTCTGTGTATAATGCTTCAGACATTAATGGTCCAAAGAAAGAGAAAGAAAGGTTCATCTCTAGCAAGAAGCCATATGCTTGAATATTTCGGCATCTCAATTGCAGATTTTTCAGCGCTCATTTAACTTTAGGGCTCTGTATCTCAGAAAGAACAAAAGTGGACTTGTACCACTATTGAAATAAACCCTTCATTTCATCTAAGGAAACTATTCTCTTTTGTTATGTGAATTAATATTTGAGAGACGCGAGAAGCTTTTCCTGTATTTTCGGGCGCCGCTCCTTTACTGAAAGTACTATTCATCCGTTCTGGCGGTGACATATGTTACTGTGCAGACTTGTGTAACTCTGTTAAAGTAGATTATGTTTGTTTTGTATCAAAGGAACTTCATTTTTCGTTACGTGCTGCATCGGCTGGACGACCACGCATATATATATATATATATATATATATATATATATATATATATATATATGGTTTTTTTTTTCAAGTGACTCAGCAACTTTACCGCTTCGACGAACTGGGACAAGTTGCTTTCATGTTAGCCATCTGTTAACAGCTACCATTAACAGACAACCAGGGGGGTCAGCACGTTATCCCTTATACCTAAGAGATAAACAGTGAGCATTTAACAGACGGCTAACATGAAAGCAACTTGTCCCAGTTCGTCGAAGCGGTAAAGATCAACAAGCCGCTGGCATTCAAATAGGTATTGCCTGTCTATTTTCCGACAGCGTAAGGCTTCAGAAACGTTCCTACGTGCAGGGGGTTCTTGATTAGTTTGAAGACCGAAAACGATTGGGGGGGGGGGGGGTCACATGTCGAAAGATAAACCACTAACATATGTAACAGAAAGACATGAACGTATTCAGAGACTACAGAAAAAGTACTACCGTTCCACTACAGACGGCCAACCGAGATCGACCAACCTCAGACAGTGCCGTCATCTATAGGTGGTAAGGAGGTGCATGGGTTCAAGCACGCGGCTCTCCGCTGTTGTGTGGTTAGCAGTCCTGGTGTCGCTATTTCTCATTCAGGTTGCTCCTTATCCGGGCTGGCATCACGAGACTGTGTGCACCCCATTTCAGCCGTTCCGCCAGAGGAAAAGGCAGTGCTGAGGGTCAAACCCAGTTTCCTCGCATGGTGTGCTCTGCCCATAGATGGGCCAATCGGGCCTGACAGATCGCCACGTCGCCCTCCGCCAATAGCGTCACGTATGGTGCAGTGTGGAGTCATCAGAGCACTCTCCAAACTGTAGTCGGTGTTTGAGAACTGGAGCCGCTACTACTCGGCCAAGTAGCTTCGCAGGTGACATCGTGAGGCAGAGTGCAACCCGTTCCAGTCCTGCCGCCGAAGAAAAATCCCTGACAGTACTGGAAATGGAACCTGGTCCTTCAGATGGCAATCAGCCACGCTGACCACTAGGCTTGGAGTTGGACATTCATACGTTATAGGTTCACAATATTCTGTCAAGGGCAGCCTTCAGTAACTTTAAGTATTGCTACCGAAGAGTGGCCTGTATGAGTAGAAAACGTAACTTAAGTGCACAGAAACTACACAACTCGATAATAATTTATTTGAGCTATACCAAGGGCATAGCTGTACTAGACGGAACATGTTGGAGGGAATTTGCTTAAGCCAAAGAGAGAGAGTACTTAACCGTAAAATTCAGATTCAGATGACAATGGAAGGATGCAGTGGAACTTTACTGAATGGCTGGCACCGTCAGTCGACAATATAGTGTAAGATGGTCACGCTCGCCACGCAAATGAAGCAGATACCATGTGCAAGTGACATTGCTAACTTTTGTTAAAGTTGAACTGTTACTAAATGCAAGGCGACAAAAGGCTATAGTGAAAGGCGTCCACAACTGTAAGAAGGCTGCATCTGTTTGTTGCCATGGAAACTAAAATTGAATAGATGAGAGGGGACGACGGGTGTCAGCGGCTACAAAGGTGTCACCCTCTTGTGAGCTTGATTATCAACAACTGAGACGTCTTGCAGACGCAATCCAAGACAGATGACCAGGAAGACCGCATGAATTAATGCTGCTTCACGATAACGCCGGCTTGTATCCTGATAGAATGACAAAATGGCTCTGAGCACTATGGGACTTAATTTCTGAGGTCATCAGTCCCCTAGAACTTAGAACTACTTAAACCTAACTAACCTAAGGACATCACACACACCCATGCCCGAGGCAGGATTCGTACCTGTGAACGTAGCGGTCGCGCGGTTCCAGACTGTAGCGCCTAGAACCACTCGGCCATCCCGGCCGGCCGAGTGACCAAAAAAAAAAAAAAAAAAAAAAAAAAAAACACTATTAGAAGTTTGATTGGAAAGTCATTCCGCACCACTTTATTCACCTGATCTTGTGTTCTCATATTTTCGCCTTTTTCGCTCTCTATACAACAACCTTCAAGGAACTTCCATTCCAGATGAAAATGAGCTCCGAACATGGCTTGACGAATTCTTTGCCTCAAAACCACATGATTTCTACAATTGCTGAATCGGAAAGCTACCTCAGCGTTGGCAGACTGTTGTAAATAGTGAAGCAAAATATATCACTGATGACTAAATGGTTCAAATGACTCTAAGTACTATGGGACTTAACATCTGAGGTCATCAGCCCCTTAGACTTAGAACCACCTAAACCTCACTAACCTAAGGACATCATTCACATCCATGCCCGAGGCAGGATTCGAACCTGTGACCGTAGCAGCAGCGCGGTTCCGGACTGAAGCGCCTAGAACAGCTCGATCACAGCGGCCGGCACTGATGACTAAAGCCTCTGTTTCGCATCCATGGAAAAACGCTACGAACATATGAAATACGGAATTCAAAGATTGAAAAAAATGGCAATATTCAAAAAATGTGTGATAGCATGCTTGCTAAAACGATTACTGCTGCCTTATTATCACAATATAGAAAGGGCTGGAATTCTATTACTACATCGTCTGCACACAAAAAAAACCTGTGGAACAGATACATTACATATCACACACAGGACATTGTCAAATATTACACCGGTAGCTAGTGCTGCATTTTTTTTTCTTCACTCAGTCACTCTGTACCACCAGGAGTTGATGGGAGGAGCGAATCAGCTGTGCTAGCATATATGTATTTGTTTAAAACAAACAAAAATGAAGCAGGACTCCGTCAGATAAATATCTCTAATATAGCCACATCACTGCAAGCCGTGTGGTCGGGAGCAAAATATGTGTCACATATCACGCTACCCAGTTGACTGCAACTGCAGCCCAGTTGCCACATCATCCCATGGCTCACTCAGACCACACCCACATCATGGCGCTGAATGCTGAATGAATGGCAGTGTCTCTGAACCACATGTGCCTCACCCTCGCCCCCCCGCCCTTCCCCGAGGCCTGCCAGAAAATGTTACCCAATTAAGACTTCCCCACACCGGCGGATGCAGACTCCTGCCCTGTCACGCCACCAACACACGCATTTACACAGCCACCCAACCAGAATGCTAAGGAGCACGTAGAAGGACGACAGGTTCTCGATACTGATGGCAAACACTTCAACATCAGTGTACTTAAGATGCAATATTTCTTATCACAGACCTGAATTTTTTCGTTCACGATCAGAGATCTGTAGCCATACCTGGGTTCTATGATAACACTCCTTGCACTATTCAGTGGTGTCTTGTATCAATAGCAGTGGAGTTGGTAGGCTGCAATACATTAGTGCAGTCTCTGGAAAGTTGTACATGTTGCACATAGGGTTCGCAGCCTCCCCTATCCATATGTGCCGCGCGTGATTAGCCGAGCGGTCTAGGGCGCTGCAGTAATGGACTGTGCGGCTGGTCGCGGCGGAGGTTCGAGTGCTCCTTCGGGCATGGGTGTGTGTGTTTGTCCTTAGAATAATTTAGGTTAAGTAGTGCGTAAGCTTGGGGACTGCTGACATTAGCAGTTAAGTCCCATAAGATTTCACACACATTTGAACATTTATCCATATCTGCTCACTGCAACATGTTATCTATTTAAGTCTTGTGCAGCCTTTTGGAGGATGGCTGGGGCCCCTTGTCGCCAATGCTGCACAGACGGACTGCAGCATCCATCAATTAGAGATGAAGCACTGAAAAATGTAGCACAAGTTTTTTCTAAATGTCATTCTCTTAATAGAAGCTGTCACTAAAGTTGCATCCTGCACTTTTTACTGAATATGGAGGAAATTTTTAGAGTTGTGCCATTATTAATGTTTGTTTGCCTTCCACATTTAATGTTTGCAGCAAATTCCTATTACTTTCTGAGTATAACGCTTTTCCTAACTTTCTCTTCATGCTGTTCTCTAAGTAGCTAGTACCCTGCCAAACTGTTGCACTTGACTCTCCGAGTCAACATTCTAATTACAGCAGAATTGTGTGTGTGTGTGTGTGTGTGTGTGTAGTCATGTGACATTGGAGGTGGACATCAACACAAATATTCTACAGGCTTGATAAAACCATTACTGCTGCATTATCGCCACAGTGTAAAAGCAATGAATTCTATTACCAAACCAATTACGTAAATCCATGTAAAAAATACACTAACGATCACAAACCGAATTGTTAGCTATTATAACCACCTGTTTAATTTCATGATGATATACGTTTTGCGTCCAGTGCAGCAGCAATTCTGCATGGCATGGATTGGACAAGCCCTTGACAGGTTAGCAGAGGTATTGTTTATTAACTTTCCATCACTCCTCAGTTCGGGAATTATCATTTTCCATCATTCTGACAGAATTCATGATAACCGCAGAGTGGTGCAGAATGTCTGTCAGTTAAATGTGTGTCTTGGAGAGCGGCACATGTTGCCGAATAGGAGGAAATCAGTAGTTGTAGTTGTGAGAGACGATCGTAATAACCACGAAATTGACATTACATCAGGGTTTCATACCATACACGGAAAACGCATTGGTGATGTGGAGGCAGAACTCATGGCAGTGATCGCTCACGCCTCCCCAAACGCCACACACTTCAGCTACCAACACACATGCTAGAAACTACTTGAGTCCAGAGTACAATAATAAGAAGAAGTTACAGAGTTCATGTTTGGTGCACTTTCAATTGCACAATGACACTATGAAGTTTACTTAAGTACTCTGTTGACTATCAAAATAATAACACCAGTAGACAACAACTGTGCACATACAGTACGAAGGAAAAACATACGATTTTACCTCCACGAGAAACTGACACATCCACACACATAATATCGCAATTGTTCTAGGTGTTTAAAATAGGATTAAGTCAGTTCCTTGAATATTATTTCTATCTATTTCATACATCCTGTATCTTTAGTGTATATAAGAAACTTTGATAACTGCAGCTGTTCAGTGTTCCTAACACTATATTATCTGTTACAAATATATTGCACCTTCAGCATACATACAAACCTTTGACAGCAATAGTGAAACTTAATCCTGAGTTAAAATATAAGAAAGTACAAATCGATGTCATCATTGTTGTTTGGTCGTGGAGGTGGGGTAGAAATCAGAAAAGAATTATTAAAACCCACTGACGTTGCCACAGTCAAACTCAAGTCATGCCACAGACAAGTGAAAGCAGGAAGCGAGCCGATATGTCGCAAGTGCGTCAAGTCATTGACACATTACTGCACTATATTATGACTAAGGATATACATTCAGCAGAAAGGAAATTGCATTGGATAAGCAGTGCAAGCAAGAGAAGCATATTCGTTAGCTCTTAATACATGTTGCAAGAAACTCTAACTCTTTCACAAGAGCACACAGCAAGGTGCTGATACAGCAGTTAACAGTCGGTTAAATAAATATAGCAGGATAAGGAGGACACATGTGGTCATATCAAACCTAGCCTTGTGTCTTAGCCTCATGCTTGCTCCCTTTAAATATCCCAGCTCTCCCATTCTCATTGTGAGTAGATCATTGGGATCGAAGGCATTCAGAATAATAGCTCTCGATATCTTGATTACGACATTGTAGTGAATCCATGTTCTAGATGCTCCAGAACCATCTATGAACTAGTTTAAGATGTAGTCAAGATAATGGCCTTTACCTGATGAACTTCATGCTGCTCACCACCCACCATCTACTGATGGAAGAACTTACTGCCACCCAACAACACCAGATTACAAGGTGTTGACGGCACTGAACTTCAACTTGGAAGACAAAAACAGAGTCTCTTGGGGTCTGTGTACCTGTTAGGATCTCAGGAGCCTCTGACTGCTGAAATGTACCAGCTGGTAGGGAGATCAACCGACCACACTACTACTGACACCAGGTACTTCACAGACAGGGCATCAGGGGCCATTATAGAATTCAGAGTGGGACTGAGGACACTCCAGCAGTGATCCCAAGACCACCTTGTGCTGGGCAACAGCCGCACTTGCTCTCCGGCAACCCAATGCTGCGCAAGGGGTGCTAAACCTCACCAAGGTGTGCAACCTCTGGTCTTGATTGACAGATGTCATCTAGAATCCAACAAGCAGCTGAATGAACAACAGCCAAGGCTGGTGTGGAAGAACAAGGACTTGTAAACATTGGGAGTAAAAGATTGAACTCTAACAACGTTTTACTAGTCTCACTGATGCTTCTAAAGTTCCCAACAGCTATCCTGATTTCACGCAGAGGGGTCCCCACTTGGCCATTTCTAAATGCAAGATTTTTCTGGGATGTTTAACATAATGGAGATGTGTACCTACCAAACAACAAGCCACGATTTTTATGTGTAAGAGGAAGCCTCTCAATGAAGCTGACATGTTAATGTATCAACGATAAGACTGTTATATCTTCCTTGCCCATTCCATATAGAAGATTTTGTGTACAAAACACACAGGCTAGAATGTCGCTCTACAGTTTGTCTACTGGAGTAAAAAGAACACATCAAGGTTGACCTATATAGAAGTACATGTATCATACAATGAGCACCAGGAAAATCTTTATAAATTATTTCCTTTCTGCCTACAATTTTTATTATTTGTCTATAAACTATGTGGAAATCTGTGTTACAAATCCAATTCCATTGTTCTGCTGGACTATAGATAAGTATTTGGCATGGTGTACACTTTAAAAAATGGCATTTGTTAGCATAAAAATGACTAGCACTATTGTTATAAATAGCTGCTTAATACCATATTGTTTTGTCAGTAAGAGAGATATCAGGGAATTTGATACGATCAATAAGACAGGATATATACACGTCTTTGTACACATAGTGTTGCCCTACACCCTGAAATACCTATATGGATTGGGAATTTTAGGGGCGTATATGAATTCATGTATCAGCCTTAGTGTCCTTTTTATGTGAGATGTCTCTCCCAGGGAAACAACATCACACCTAGGCATCTGTATGGAACAATCAAAGTAAAAAAGGTATTACTAACCAACTATTACGCCTAACCCTCGCAATACCAAGGGGTGGGGTAGCAGGTACTTCATGAAGACCTTCTGAAAATATTCTAATGTAGTCAATTATTTTGTATTTAAAATTTTGAAAAAATACTAGTGGCTTGTAATTAATTATTATACCCCATTCCACACGTTTTAAATTAAACTTAAATCAAGAATTTAAGTCTTAGTTGCAGATGTCACTTTCTACAGTGAATGTCATATTCAATATTTTCAGGTTGAGGACGGTACATATACATAATTATGATCTTTAAAAAGTATGTTGTCAGTAAAACTCAACAGTCGAAATTTGTAATTTCAAATTTTCTTTGTGGTGGCCTTGAAGAACCACCAGCTTGGTAGTGAATGATATTGAAAATCTGTTGATATTGATAAGGGCGTGCTAAAAGATATGTTGTTAGTATAAGTCAACAACAGCTAACGAATGTTGTATTTTCTAAACTTTTTTATGTGAGAATGAAGTATGTCCTCCTCCCCATAGTAATGCATATTATGGAAAGTGCCTTGGTATTTCTAGGCTCAACATAGTAATTTATCATAGTGTGGGGAGTCACTACAATGTGTGGATTGATTTGATACTGGTTTTATCATAACTAATACAAATTATTGGGTAAAATAATACAGACAATTAGGTGTGTAAATAACATTGCTTGTTATAATACAAAGATCTAACTCTTCTCGTCTACAAGTGCTGTTTAAGCTGGAAATTATGATGACATTGCTATCTACATGTACATCGAAAAAACTGGACAGCAGTAATGACCCATGATTTTAGCATAAAAAGCGGAGAATTGTCAGACATAGTTTTGTGCAATACCAACATTTGTCGACGGAGGCTGTAGCCTTCCACATGGTTAAAAAAACACAATTTTCTTCTCTACAGAGTATTACTGTTAAGACATTTAAGCTGTACATAAGTGTTTAGCAACATGAGAATAGTACACCATTCTGAGTCCAATTAACGCCTAGCAGAAAAAGTGAACTTGCACATTCTGCTAACCTAATAATGACGTGAAATGTGTCTCATATAATAACAGTTCCCATGTTAAGTTTTCCACCCTTAATGCGTGTCACAATCTGTCAGAATTCAAAAATGAGCATCATTAACTTTATGTGGTACGTGAATGATCCTGGATGACTGCTGTACTGTAAAAACTGTGCTGACAGAAAGCAGTTTTAGGTGCCATCTGTCTGCATGCACGCTGTCATGATATCTCAGAATCTAATGCTATTTCACATCCCAAATAATAATAAAATTAGACGTTGCAAATCAACTTTCAAAGAAGGAACAAGAAATACCTAGACGTCCTTTTACCCATTATGTTTACATCATGAAATTACACACAAGTGTTATAACTTAATCCTGGCTGTTAGACTTTGTAGTGTGACTGGAACTGAAGATTATAGAAGTGGTGGGCAAAAAGAGTGTACAATTATCACGTAACATCGAACCATATCTTGTGTGCTATGGGACTATCAAGGAAGTAGCAGTATGATTTTGTACTCCAACCTGTTTGATTCTGTGGAATAAACGCCTAGAAAAGGATTTTTTATAGCCTATGCTTACTTCACAATGCAATAGTCTTTTATTTTTGCACACTGACACACTGCATGCACAGTAAAAAATTATCCTACACAGTCGGTGTAATATGTATAAGGGAAGTCAAATGAAAACGGAACAAATGGGAAAAAAGTAAGTATAATGTTTCTTATTTCAGAAGTAATCACCATAACTATTAATACATTAACGCACTGTGTGACAAGATGGTCAGTGACTTAATGGAAAAAATGTTTTTGGTTGTCTACCAAAGCGTGACTTTACTAGAGAGAGCACCTCTCCATCCAAAGGAAATCAATGACTATGAATGTCTTTCATCAGGGCTCCAAAAGTAGGGAAATCAGATGGCGAGAGATTGGGACTCATGGCAGAGCTATAAGGGCTTCCCAGCGAAACTTATGGACTCTATTCGAAACAACCTTGGGGCCACTTAAGTCGAAACATGCATGGTAATATAAGAGCTTGCCCTGGGATCTCATTGATTAAGTTTCTGCCAAGTGTATGTATAACTAGCTGTCCAATGCACAGTGACCTCTTCCAGCTGAGCCCCACTCCTGGGCACTGTCTCTATGAGCAGTCAAGTCACCATTGGATGCAACCACTATACCACTGACTACTGCTCATGGGATTCTGCCTGCAACAAGCTTTCCAAGGTGCCTCACCTTTGTTTTAGGCAGTCGCCACTTGTCACTGACACCAGCCGTGTTGCATTTGGGTTCTTCTCAATGCCTACAAACCACTACGTCATCATTGTATGCAGCTGCCTCTCACTACCATTTGTTCTTCAAGCCACCCAGAGGTCACCAAGTTCAGCCTCTGCTCATCACTGACCTCTTCTTCATTGAGGCTTGGCATTTATAGGCATTGAGAAACAGCCTATTCCCTAATCTAATTTACACTGTGGGAGAAGTTGCTCTTGATGGGATACAGCGTTAATCTTCCAGTTGGACTTGTCAAGCAGTGACTTATTTTCTTGTTGTCAAGCAGTGACTCTATGCCCGGTCCTGAAGGGGCTATGTACTACAACTCCAGTTCTGAAGCCACTGGCTCCTGCACCTGCAGTCCTTTCACATCTAGTTCCTGAGGCACTGCCTCCTGCAACTCTGTATCTTGCCACAGTTCCTGCAACAATAGCAATGCCATTGCCACTGCTTCCAGTAGAGTCCATCAGATTCCTGCCAGCATCCCACTGTCTTGTCACTATCCAGTTGAGCCAATCAGTGCCCTGCTGACAACCAACAAGCCTCTCATCTGTTGACATTGATCCCATCAATGCTAGCCCCATTGTCACTGACCCTGTTGACATGAGATCTGTCAAAGCTAGCCCTACTGTTGTCAGCCTCACTGCCACTGACCCCCTCATTGCTGGCCCCTTGACAGCCAGCTGCATTGCTAGTGGACCTGTTGCTGCTGGGCCCATCATCATCAACCATGTCGTTACCTGCCAGCTGCCTCTTACCAACACTGCAGGCCTGATCACCTTCACCACTGGCACAGATGACTCTGCTGCTAGCTCAGCCACCTCTGCTGTTGGACCAGCTGCCTCCTCTGCTGATCCAGCTGTCCTTGATGCCAAACCAATCAGCCACTGGACCTCTGCCATCCATCAGCAACATTAAATCAATGGTCAATCTTGCAGCCTCACATCTTCAGTTGCCGTCTCCAGCCTTCTAAAACTGTTCTACCTCTAGTCCCACACCATGCTGAAGTTCCACTTCTTCAACGTTTACCCAGTTGTCTCATCTAGTACACTCAGATAGATCAGTTGAAGTCCCATTAATTTGCTGACTTTGTTTCACATACATTTCTCAGCGTTCTTCCGCCTTCTACTCGATCAATGTCGCCCTCCTGAACTTTGTGCCTATCCTTCAACTTTGTAAACACTCTTGCAGCGCACTGCACTTTCAGCTCAGTTCCTGGATTACACTGGCTGTTTCCGTGGCCCATCTATAGGAGC
Source organism: Schistocerca serialis cubense (assembly GCF_023864345.2). Classification (NCBI taxonomy): domain Eukaryota; kingdom Metazoa; phylum Arthropoda; class Insecta; order Orthoptera; family Acrididae; genus Schistocerca; species Schistocerca serialis. The sequence continues at coordinate 587,296,486 of NC_064645.1, read as the reverse complement.
TCGCATTGGCGGCTTGTTCTCAGCTGACTGTCTTGCTGGACTGCCTTGCGTCATCCCACTGGTGGCTGCTGTTGGTCATGTCCAACATTTCGGAAGCACCGTCATCCTCGAAACTATACCCTCATTGCCCACTTCACTGTTCCCTGTCATGTTATCCTACCGGCAGCCGCCATTAATCAGGCACTGTTCTGACTGGCTGCTAATGCTTGCCATTCTGCAGGCACCATCGTCCTCGAGGTCACACTGGTCTCTCACTGAGCTTGCACTGGGCCACTTGTTACAGCTGTGTTAGTCCTTCCTCTTGCTTCTGGCCTTGTCGCTGCGGGAACCACAGCAGAGACCAGTCACTTACGTCTCACATCCTGCGTACTTTCATTGCTTTCAAGGAGAGATCTCTGTGTAACACAGACCACAATCCGTTGGTCTCTGCATGGCGATGCTCCTACATGGTCACCATCTCAAGCCTTCTATAGATTCTGAGCAATCCTGTTGCCTGTAGTACTCGTTGGTGCAAGCAGATGGCCTTCATCACCAACTGGGATATTCTCTGTTGGCTAGCTCATCCTCTCCCTTTTTGTGACCATCCCTTCATTGCCCAGCATTTTTTGCTGGGCCTTCATCGTCACTGCTTTCAGGCGGCTGCCATTGGTCGGGCATCGCCTCTTAGTGGCCACCGCCCCCTATCGAAGACACTGCTGGCTTCTCGGCGTTCTTGCACCAGTGGTGTATCGCATGTCTCATCTTCAGAACGCAACCCTCGTCTCCAGTCTCCAAGGTTCAGAGATGGCTTTGCCATCTCTATCTTAAGGGGAAAACATATTGCATCCATATGTGGCACTCCCTGTAAACTTTGCTGTATCGCAGTGCATTGAGACTGCTGGCGACTATCTGGCCACAACTGGACTGTTGGTAATAAACACTGAGTCGGTGAAAGGCTCTGCCTCCATTGCCAGTAAACATAAACATATTTACCGGCAGGCATACAGAAACATAAACACAATGTGAAGTCACCATTGTCGCCCAGGCTGTACTGGCCACGAACTCTGGCGAAAGAAAGATTGCAACACCATAAAATAAGTAATCTAGAGTAGTGAAATCTCGAGAATAGATTTGTCTAGGTAAAACGTTTAAGTGATTATCATAGCAAGATCACAGGTTAATGTAAGTGCGAGATTAGGCTTTCGAAATGTGAAATGCTGGTACATTAATAACGGGTTTAATCGCCAGAATGTTAAACGCAAACATGCAAATGTGCATGAATTGCGTTTGTGGGTGGAGCTGCGTGCCAGTTGAACTTGGTTGGTCATTATAGGGACGGTAATGCTGTGTGTGTATGAAGCTGGAGTTGTCGCACGATGATGTCCCATACAGTATGTGCTCGATTGGATACAGATCTGGTGATAGTGCAGGTCAAGGCAACATGTCGACACTATGTAGAGCATGTTCGATTACAGTAGCGATATGTGGGCAAGCGTTATCCTGTTGGAAAGCGCCCTTTGGAATGCTCATCACGAATGGTGGCACAACAGCCCTAACCATCAGAGTCACGTACAGTTCTGCAGTGAGGGTGCATGTGATAACCACGAGACTGCTGCTGCTGTCATACAAAATAGCAGCCTGGACCATAAAGCCGGGATTAGGTCTAGTGTGTCTAAAGTACGTGTCATTTATGTTGGCGGCCGAGTTTAGGTTCGTTCTGCGCATCTGACGTCACAAAACACTGTCAGTCAATGAACAGAGAACGACGTTGCCACATCTCGACTGCAGTGTAGAGCATGGACGAGAGTCTTCAGTTTTAGAAACGTTCAGTCATAAATAAAGTAATAGATCAAAAGCAATGTCTTGATAGCAGACATTCTTTTATAGAAAGTTTGGAAAAAGCATTCTTTATACCAATTGCTTCATATTCTATTAATTAATTAAACCAAACAAGCAATAACACTCCTAATTCAGGCGATAGCAAGGAAAGGTGTTTGTATCACTCTCACGAACCGCTTTTTCGCAATAAAGAACAGCGGTAATTGTTTATTTCCTATTGTACTTCGACGAAGCGTGAGTAATTCATAGTCATACCAACAGTGTTTGTCAGTATTTTGCGTCATGTGTTATAATCCTCATGGCGTTACGTGGTCAGTCGAGGTGCGTTAGCGTAACGGGGAAGGTGTTGGGCCGCTATGCAAAAGGTTAGGAGTTCAAACCGTGCGCAGTGCTTAATATTTTCATTATTTAAAAACAATATCGAAGTGCCTTACTTCACGAATTATATTCGTTTGAATGCAATTTTTTGAAATTTCTAGTGCTTTGTCTCTTCATTAACCCTTTCGCTGATGCAGACAAGTGCTCGCCGCATTCCGCGCTGTGCGCGATTTTGCCATCACTGCACTGCTCGCCTGTGCAGACACATGGTGTTCCCACTGCTTTGACAAAAAGTATTTGGCCCAAAAATTTGATTTTTACACGTCTTCTTGACTGATACCTTCCCCCCATAAATGACTTAATTTTGTTTCGATGTTCAACGCAGTTATTATTCAGCATTAAATGTAGTAAACCATTGCACGAAATTTTGAAGAGTGCAGGCGAGCAGTGCAGTGACAAAATCGCGCACAGCGCGGAATCCAGGGAGCATGTCTTTGTAGCAGCGAAAGGGTTAATGCGGCCGTGGTGGCTTTACTTCATGAGCTGCGCGCTCCCTCCTAAACGTAAGCTTGCGAACTACGCTATACTATGGCGCTGCTTCTATTGGCGCGTGCGTCGTGTGCAACTGGCAACGCAGCGATCTCCCGCGTCTGGGCGGGCATGCGCGAGCCGCCAAGATAAAAGAATTGAACTATAGCAGGCAGACAGGTAAGCTGCAAGATCTCAATTGGTCTCCTTGTAATCAACTTATGGTCATCACTGGCACTGTAGCAGGATCAGCTTTCATCAGAAAACACAAAAGACCTCCGCACTGGCCTCCAGTGACCTCTCGCTTGATACAACTGAAGTCACAAGAAGTCCTTGAAGTAAACGGTTCGTAACAGTTCATTGTGTCACTGTGGTGCCAACTGCTGCTAAAATTGCTGCTACAGATGCAGTAAGATGCGCCAGAGCCAAATACCGAACACGATGGTCTTCCCTCTCTGTAGTACTATGTGGTGGTCTGGAACCCCATCTTCCTGCGACCGTACATTCTCTTGTCCACCACCGCCAGCAGTCATGTACATCTCTGGCAAGTCTTCATGGATATCGATAAAGGGACATCCAGCTTTTTGGATCTAGTACACGATCTCATTCAAACTCAATGGGGTATTGATAATGGCGTCTTTGTCACCTTAAAGACATTCTTGACTTACGTCCATCATCAGAGATAACTAACACTCATTACCGTTACAGCATGGATTTAATGCAAAGCTGGTTGTATCCTCATAGTGGCTACCGGAGCTTCTATCATAGACACCATCTTTCAGATGTAGAAATACGCCTACCGACTTTCATTTATGTAGCAGAAGTTCTTCTTGGGTTTGCAGTTTTTTTTTTTTTCAGTGAGTGTACATAACCAGCAGACTGACGTACGGGACAGCCTGTTCCAGCCAAGCTCTGATCCTGGACATCAGCCATGTCTACAAATAGTCAAGCCATTACTGAATGCAGCTGCCGTACCCCCTGCCACAGTCTCCTAAGATTCAGCCTGCAGTGCGCTTCCCGAGTCACTCCCCCGTCGTATCATGTGGGTACCACTTCCCTTAAACATAGCCTCACTGAATTCAGCTTCCCTGTACACCCCACGAGCCGCTAGTCATCGTCATGTACACCCGCCACTCGCCGCTAGCCATAGCGTCGCTGGACGCAGCCTGCCCTCAGTAGTTGCAACTACTTCTCATCACTGACCATTGCCTTGTTGGGACTCCGTGTTTGTAGTCACAGTGAGAAAAATATCATTCTTGTAATCGAACTTAGACCCTGTTAGAATTTCATAATGGTGGGATACAATGCTACCCTACAGAATTGTCAAGGAATGAGTATCTTTTTTTTCTTTTTTTTTCAAACAGTGACTCTTATTTTCTTGTGTGGAAAAGTTTCCAATTTACCTGTTGTTCTTTTTCAGTGTTGAGTGACATAATAAATTAATGTTTCTCGCTGCCGGCTGAATATTAATTACGTACGTAGTTCCCTTGCGATTAGGGTCGCAAAAGCCACTGGGCAAATAATTACACGATTTTAATCACTGATAGAACATGCTGTATATTATGTATTTTTTGTTTTTCCTTGGTAAGTGTAAGTGCAAACTGGCTCTTGTCACTCGACTGTGTGTAAAAACATTTGTGAGATTGGGACTAATGTTGTTCCTGATGAAATAAAGTGGCGAGCTCTAGATACTCAAGTGTTTTAAGAAACATTTGATTACAATGAGCCCAGCTGCTATTTTTAGTTGCCATTGTTGGATCTTTCTTTGTAGTTTGAAAGTTGTGTTCATGTTTTGTGAATCTGATCCAGGAAACAGGGTTTCAAAGCGAAGGCTGGCAACACACTGATGGTAGGACCCTATGGTCGTAACATGCTGATGGAATTCTCCTTGGCAGTACCATTGTGTGTGAATTCCATATTGACAATCAATATTCATCGCCAAAAACTTAAAATGTTTGCTACACAGTCTGTAAATTAGTCACTTATTTTTATCGCGACAGCGTTGTCTTCCCTTTTTAAACTTAAAACCAATTTATTTATTTTCTGTATGCTCAGCGTTAATTTATGACATACTGCCCAATTTTATATGTCGTTTAGGGTTTCATTTGTCTTTTCCATTGGAGATTCTAGTGTCTTAATACTGAGTATAATACTTCTGTCATCAGTAAAGAGATTTTTTTTCTCCATGTCTCTCTCGAAAGTCGTGATGCTGCTAGATTTGTTACTGGAAGATTAAAAGAAACTTAAGTGTTACGGAGATGCTTCTGGAACTCAAATGGGAATCCCTAGAGGGAAGGTGGCATTCTTTTCAGGAAATACTACTGAGAAAATTTAAAGAACCGGCATATGAAGATGACTGCCAAACAATTGTGCACCTGCCAGCAAACATGCTTAAGGACCATGAAGATAAGATACTAGAAATTAGGGCTCATACGGAGGCGTACAGACAGTCATTTTTCCCTCACTCTGTTTGTGAGTGGAACAGGTGGGGAAATGACAAGTAGAGGTACAGGGTACCACACACCTTACAGTGGCTTGTGAAGTATTGATGTAGATGCAGATATGTATCACTCCAGAGGAGTTATGTGTATCTTTACATCTAATTACTGATGAATGATACACTTGAGAATTATACAATAAGATCTCATACATAGAAGTGCAAATATTGTGTGGGGATTATTATTATTATTATTATTATTTAATGTGCTGAGCTCTATCAAAGGACGATGTGATTTTTCAACATGTGACAGCAATTACAGTGAATTCACAAAAGGAAATACCTGCTCGAACATGGAAATAATTATATCATGGACTGCCAATCTGCCTTGGAGATTCATTGCATTCCGAAGCATAGAGAGAAACAGTTGAAACTTGAAACTTGTCGTGATTGATCAAAACGTACTCATCTGAGATACAGTTATGTATATTTTTTGTGTCTGTTGTTTCACTAAAATTTTTGCATCGTCTGAAGTGTGGGCCGTTTATATTCTTTCAAATGATTCAAATGGCTCTGAGCACTATGGGACTCAACTGCTGAGGTCATTAGTCCCCTAGAACTTAGAACTAGTTAAACCTAACTAACCTAAGGACATCACAAACATCCACGCCCGAGGCGGGATTCGAACCTGCGACTGTAGCGGTCTTGCGGTTCCAGACTGCAGCGCCTTTAACCGCACGGCCACTTCGGCCGGCTCTATTCTTTCCACCCCATTTTCCAAGTATGAGTAGAACCACTCCTTAGCTATTCCCCCCATAACCAATGCTTAAATTTTTTGGGGGGTATAAGAGGGCGTGCTGAAAAGTAAGGCCTCCGACTTTTTAACGCGAAGACGCATAAACATTTTTTAAATAAAAAAAACGTTATTTACACTCTACATATTTATTCTTCATATCTACTTATTTATTTACTTCTCAACATAGTCCCCCGGGGTGACGAATATATTCCTGCCAACGAGAGACCAGTTTGTTGATACCATGTCTGACTTCGTTGACAGAGCCAGAACGTCATTTATGCTTGCACTACAAAGTTCTCGAAGGTGTTCTTTATGTTTTGGAAACAGATGAAAATCGGATGGGGCCAAGGCGGAACTATCTGGAAGATGATCGATGGCACTGAATCAAAGGCATTGGATTGTTGCAGATGTCGCAGCGATGGTGTGCAGTCTGGAACTGACATACTAAAGGAGAGGCTGCTACACGTGTGGTCTAAATCTTCGAATTCAAACCTCGATTACAGCATGTTATTTCTCATGCACCGACTTCGTTATGTTACACACCGCCATGTTATACATTACAATTCGGAGCCCTGTAGTGGCAGAGGGCCGCAAATATGTAGACAAGAAGAATAAAAACACAGAATGTTAATAATGTTTGTATTACTTAAAAAGCTTTAAGAGTTTTCACACAAAAAATTTAGAGCGTTAATTTTCAGCACACCCTCGCACTTTATGGTCATCCGTGTCAGAATCCACAGACAGATCTAAAGACATACCTGTAACATTCGTCCTTGTCCAGAGCTTTATTCTGTGAACTCTGTTATGCCCGATTGTAATTCCGTTATCTTGGGAGTCAAATTCTGCTTCGTTGATAATGTTAGATTCATTCCAGTAACTCATTAGCCTTTAAGAAGTTGCAGTTTGCTGTAGGTGAAAGATGGGTCCGCAACGTGTCTTATAATTGAAGTAAGTGGTTGTAGCTTCGTCATAAGTTGCATTGAGAAGTATCTATGTTTTTGTTTATCGATAGTGACTAGTTTCGGACACCTGTGTCCATTTTCAAACCATTCGTGCTGTAAGAGTGACAAATACAGGCAAAAGCCCATGTATAGAAACCGCCTCTGTAGTAATCAAAGCGGTGTTTGGCCGACTTAACAACGGCAAATTATACCACATAGGAGTACTCTAATGTCCGCCCAATGTGGTGTAATTTACTGTTGTTAAATCGGTCACACTTACAGCACGGATGGTTTGAAAATGGACACAAGTGTCCGAAACCAGAAACCATCAAGAAATAAAAGAATAGACAGTTCCCAGTGCAACTTGTGACGAAGCTATAAACATTTGTTTCAATCATTAGTATTTGTTTCATGATTCATTCTATTACTTTTGAGAATGATGAGAGCAGGGAAACTGGTCAGCTGTGTTAAATATTTACTACATTACTTTTCTTTACGAGTAAGGATTTCATGCTTGGTTTGGATACTCTGGAAAAATACCTAAACTAAAATACTAATTTATTATGTCTGTTAGTGGAATTGGTGTACTGTCCATGTATTTCTTCACAAAACAGAGATTTCATATTTCTTAATTGTTATATCCTGTTCCTGACCGCTTGCTCTTTTGGGGGATACTACGTAATTGTGCTGGCTACATAATTCATTTTGGGAGCTACAACTATCTTATGGGAATTTACTTGCCGCTTCTCTACGATACCTGAAAGTAAAGTAGTAAACTTATGCAACTCTTATTGTGTATTACGAAACAAAATAAAGAGTATAAAATTATACTCTAGTATTTGTTTTGTTCTGTTCTATTTCAGGGAGGCTAATTTGAAAACCTTTGAATTCTCTGTGTCATCAGTATGCTGTGTAGTTGCTGACTTTATGCAATGTGTACTATACGTCGGGTACCGCGCAAACCAATAAATACTTTTTCATGGCTCCTGGTACCCCCTAAGCACGACTACGATCAGTTCTCAATTTACTGGCGATGTTACCGGTAGCTGTCATTATTCGAAATTCCTTTCTTCGGAATGAATAGAGGGACTTCTTGCTCGGGCGGTTCGTGGGAACGCCAACCGACGGGATTGCTCAGTGGAGTGCGCACAAATTGCATTCCTCTGTCGGCGTAATCGGGCTTGTCGCCATTCGAACGCGGGAAGTGATTTCCGCTCGTGCAAGTACCGGCGTGCCGATAGGGCCACAGCGCTTGTACCTCGGACCTCGACTGGGGAACAATGAGAACAGGAAGAGGACGCCGGAGGATCTCAGTGCTCCATTATGAACTAGGAAGCCTTTTCAGCGATAACTAATGTGAATGATCTGTGTGAATGCGCTTACGAGAGCACGTTACTACGTTGTAATAAAGAGTATTGCTTCGACAGCGCTCCGTTCAACTTAAAAGAGTAAGCCGTCTCCCTGCTGTTTTCTTGCTGCACACGGCAGATGCAGTAAGAAGAAAACGGTTACGACGCTCATCGAGGATACTGGCATTCTCATCTTTGAAATGTTTCACAAATCTCTCAAAACTGCTGGCGCTAAACCTACCATTTTTCCCATGAAAATGCAGCACACTTGGAAAATCTAGGATCATCTGATCAATAATTTCTGAAACGGTGTGTTAACAGAACATTTGGATGACCGAACAGTGTTTACTAATACCCTAAATGAAGTGCACTTACAGATCCTTCCTATTACCATAACTTTGTATTTTTCACCTGAGTGAATTTGCTCGCATAGCAATTTATCCGTAACAGTCCACTGTACTTGTCTACAAATGAAATACTTAAATTATTCTTGAGAATCATTGCACTAGCAACTGTACTATGCGGAGAATTTGTTATGTCACATGATCAATAATGATTTATTTTTGAAAACAAACACTAATTCCTACTTTCGACCCCAGGATTCACTGAGCAAGTTCGCAATTTTCGACAGGACTTTTAAGCATTTTTCCTTTAACATTTTAAATATTGAAACTCATTTACTATGCACATTGAAAGGTGGCTACACTGAGTCACAGCGCCAGAGATTGCGCCAAAGGTTATTATTCCGCCGCCTCCACTGGTGCAGTAGTTGTTCAGAGAATGTCGAGGGCAGTAGTAGTTCAGAGGATGTCGAGTGCAGTTTTTGTTCTGTTGGGCGAGAGAGTAGATGCTGTTCGGTTGGTGTAATGCGTAGATGGAAGATGTTGCAATTATCACAGTGTATTTTTCGTCAATATATATTGAGGTAAAAAAAAAAAGTATTACAGATTTCTTTCATGACAATGCCTCTTGGTCACAGGTTCAGTCAACAAAGCATCTGGCTCGTGTTCATGTATTAGACTTGTAATTCTGGTTTCTATGTGCAATTCATAGTATTTCTGGTTTTTCAATTAGTTCACTGTAAATTGTGTTTAAAATATCTTGTCGTATTGAGGAAGAACCGAGCCAGATACATGTACGTTGAGTCACACTACCACACACTGAACACTTACACTTCTGCTTTGTTGTTTCGTAGCTTTTATAGTTGCAGGGGACTTAATTAATTAAGTGTGTTAATGGAAATTTCTTGTCATTCTTTATTTTTATTTTATGCAGTCAGATTGCGTGCTAATACTAGTCAGGGTCAACCGGTTACGAGATTTCGTATCTAGGCGCTCAGTCCGGAACCGCGCTACTGCTACGGTCGCAGGTTCGAATCCTGCCTCGGGCATGGCTGTGTGTGATGTCCTTAGGTTAGTTAGGTTTAAGTAGTTCTAAGTTCTAGGGGACTGATGACCTAAGATGTTAAGTCCCATAGTGCTCAGAGCCATTTTGAGACTTCGTAACCGGTTACACAGCTACTAAAATCATCGCATCTTATTCTTTTTTTTTTTAGTTAACCCCCCATGCAACATATTACTTGGAATCGTCCAAGTAATTTAATTCTGCAGCTGCAGATGTTTTGACAATACGATATTCATCAAACAGTTCTGCACTTTCTACACGCTTACTTTCTGAATCAGTGGTATACTTGATTCTGTAGCACTCCACTTGTGGCTGCTTTTTCAGACTGGTCCATAAAGTTGACTGTAATCTGAAAACGCTTCCCCCATGATACCAAATACTCAAGTGCTACGTTATAGAACGAATGAACGTAGGAATAAGAACTAGTGTGATCAGATTGATCACCGTTATAAAATTCCTTCAACGTAGATTTAACCATAAAATTAAAAATTAATATTTTCTAGCAAGTTTCTTTATATTTGTTATAATCAGTTCATAACAAGATATCTCGGCAGGGCAGGCATTCTGATTTTCAATTTCTTGAATGCTTGTTTCAAAAAGATTGTCTGACGATGAGCGAACCGCAAGCATAATTGAGATTCTTCATTGTTGAAAACTGATAACAAAGATAAAGGGCAGCCTAATTCATAGAGAAAAATGATTTTAGCTCAGGATAAAAATTGAAAATTCTTTCTAGAACAGGAAGCAATGCTTGTACTGCTATAACGTAGCAATCGAAGGTAACTGACATTTACAAAATCATAGAACTCTGAGTCTTTCTGCCCTGACAATATATATATGACAATATTTGTAGATTTTACAAATGATATTCTCTGTGCCAGTTGGCAGCTCCTCAAGGGCTGTCTCCACACTGTTGTGGATGATATTTTCTCTGCCACTTCTGTTTACTCCACCAGACCGTGTTATCAACAGATAAGAGCAGTAACTTTGATTTTAGGCAGCGACCATGCAGGACCGATGTCACATTTTGACATATAAGATTAGATGTTTCATTTTCAGTGGTAATGAGTTCCAATAGTTTTTGATGCACCCTGCTTCCTGAAATGAAATATTTAACTAAAAATGAAAGGAAATTGGTTTCTTTGTGATTACTGTTATCAATGCATAAACTCACAAAGTATACTTGGTCAATACCTTCTTCATAAGGTTGTTCGCACCAAGAAGTTAATACATTATTAACAAAACTTCAGTTTTGGTTCGTTTACAATTATACTTGACATCACACAGTTTTTTAATGACGTTTGTTGTGCAGCCCATGAACTGTAGTTACGATAATGATACACGGCATGGAACAAGTTCCTTCAGGTGCACGCAATGTAGTCTCTTTATTTTATGTAATTTCATGAATTACGTTTATACTATTTACCCGTTCTATCGGGATATAAATTAAAGCTCATAAATGCAACTTCAATTAAATGTCTTATGGCAGTTACGGTGATGCTCCAAGTCACTCCTCAACAATAATATTGTATCTTTCGTTATGATAAGTAATGTAAAAGTTGCGTGATCTTGAATATCAGTGATTTGTTTTCACGACAGCCTTTAGAAGAAAGCGTGTTTGTGCTGCCAGTGTTTTACACATTTTAACGCGTGTTTCATACGAAGAACGTAAGCAGAACCTCTTAGGACGTGTGAAATGAACTTATGCATTATCTTTTTGGTGAAGACGTCATTGATTTTAGAAGTTGTTGAAACAACAGTAGAAAAAACCAGCTGATGTGTGTCTGAATTATCATGCTGTAAAGTATGTGAGTTCCCACCATGTACAATCGAAAATGTGGTATTGCGAAGTTTACAGTGACTTTCATAACAAAGCTTTGCCTATTCGGAGAAAGGATATTTTTCCCTCAAAGTCAGAAGATAAGTAGCATTTGTGTGTAGGTATACTAGCGTATTTCACGACGATGGCACACCACGTTAGTGCCAACACTAGATTAAGCAAGTTCGTCTGTCATAGTTGTTCACAGAAGGCGCTAAACAATGAAAGTAATAAGTACGATACGATTTCTCACAACAGGAAAAGTTAGAAGTTGTTCTGTTTTTAATTTAGGAAGAAGGTATCAAAAAAATGTGGGAGCTATTCCTGACCGAACAACTATTCTTGGGACGCGGGACATACAAATCAGAACTTGGCGATAGTTCCCTTTTTTTGGGGGACGAATGACGGGATAGCAGGTACCCATGAATGTATCTCTGCACGTACAGAGAAGTCTAACATGAATTTAAGCATCATATTTTTCGTTTGCAACAGTGGTTTTTAAATGACACCATACTGTCAAAACGAAACACAGATGCAGAGCATTCAAAAATATTAGCGCGAGGTCACGTGCTAAAAGTTAATAACAGCTAATGTGCCAACATATTGTGCGAAATGTGCAAATTACGGTAACACATCCATTTTGTTACATTATTGGAATTACAGTAATAACGAAGGGCAAGTACAAAATACAGGAAAATCATGTCATTGCTCCAACAGTGTGTCTTTCTATAGCATTCTGCTTATTTGCATTTCAGACATAAGCCTCAACCGACATTTAGCTTACTTTGAGTTTCTAACGAGATTCATACTAAAGTAGCGAGGGAACATTGGTTACAACTGAAATTCCAACAACGTAACAAAATCACTGGACTATTGTAATTTATAGCTATAACACTACGTGATGGCCCATTTGACGTTATTAACAAGTCTTGATTACGAAAGCAATAGCAAGAATTCTCAGGTATTTAGCGTAATTACTTTAATATGATGTATCCTTAGCTGGAATGACTCTCGCCATACAATTACGTGGTAACTGAGATGTCATGCTATCCAGCTGGTCTGCTAATTTGGGTTTAATGCACTTCTCAGTTACAAATAGCGCATTTAAGAGCGAAAAATTGCAATCAGATTAACCACAGTAGTGCAGTTCAGTGTAATATTTCCAATCAACAGAACTAAAAATTATCTGTGGAAGGTGCGTACGTCTTGATTCTTTTTATGTACGCAGAAATTATCCAGATTTTGACAACAGGTAAGTTCATGGTAGATAGGCTTGCAACAATATTATATAATATTTTTTTGTATTTCCTTGATTTTTTAAAAAAATTGCTGCGACATTATATCAATTACGCTTGCAAACCTAGTCTCACACCTCGGTAATATTGTGTAAAAATTTCACTGTCATCCAGTTATTATTAGAGGAATAATAAAAATTTTCCTTGCCAAAAATAAATATACTCTAGGAAAAAAATTAGTAGCTGAAATTTGACGTCGGTTTTGATCCGGTAACGGCATGTGCCACTTTGGAGATAGCAGATGTACTGATAATGGTGTCGACGTCGCCGGCCAACAGATAGCCTTGTGGCATAGCTACCAGAGCCCTAGCTCTGTACACCGTTTAATAGGGAATGCTGACAGCCAGAAGGCTCAGTGTGGTACAGACGTACTAGGCAAACAGGAAACCATGCCACGAAGACGCACTCGGGGGTTCCTACAGCCAACTGAGCGAGTTTAAGAGGGGTCAAATTACGACCTTCCTAGTGGCAGGATGGTCCTTTCGTATAATTGCCACACAGGTTGGAAACGATGCATTAGCTGTGCAACGATGCTGGTATCAGTGGATCCGTGAACATTCTCACACCCGTAGACGAGGTTCTGGAAGTCCACGCTGCACAGACGTCAGCCGAGATAGTCGTACTGTAAAGGCAGCAGTGGCAGACCTTACAGCACAGATAAGAGGGATTGTGAGCCCAGACGTGTTAACACCAGCTGTTGCGAACCGGTTACTAGCAGTTAGGAAATTGATACGCACACCTCTAGCCCGGCTTCCACTCACATCAATGTGACGGTGTCGAGATGGGATCAGTTCGGAAATGGACTGCGCGCCATGGTCCTCAGCAAAAATGCACATTCTGACTGCACGCAAGTGATGGTTGTTGTGCATATGATGCCTCGTAGAGTGCATTCGTCCAAGAGACACTGACGTCAGCCTAGGCCTTATAGTCTGGGGTGCGATATGCTACAACTCATGCTCACCTTTGGCGCTCCTGAAGTGGAATTTTAACGAGGCCTGGTACGTGCAGAATGTTGCTAGATCCGTTATTTTGCCTTTCTTGTAAGAGGAAGGTAATGTGTTGTTTCAACAGGCTGATACTCGCTCACACACTGCCTGTGAAACTCAACGTGTTCTGCAGCAACTTCCCTGACCATCATGATTTCCAGACTTGTGTCCAATCGAGCACGTGTGAGATATAATAGGACGAGAACTGACTCGTGCTTCTCGTCAACCAGCAACTCTTAAAAAAAAAAAAGTTCAAATGTGTGTGAAATCTTATGCGACTTCACTGCTAAGGTCATCAGTCCCTAAGCTTGCACACTACTTAACCTAAATTATCCTAAGGACAAACACTCACACCCATGCCCGAGGGAGGACTCGAACCTCCGCCGGGACCAGCCGCACAGTCCGTAACTGCAGCAACTCTTAACAGAATTACGCGAACAGGTCGAGCAGGCGTAGCATAACGTACCTCAGGACAATATCCGCCGTCTGCACTATTGACTGGTCCTAGAGCCACCACCTGCACTGCCCCCTGTGGTGGCTACACGATGAACCGTTGTGAGTGTTTTAGCATGGGTCGATACCTGGTGCCTCAGAACCGCTTGTGATATTGATCTGTAAATATTATCATTTCATGTATTCCAAATGCACTGTTGTAACAATAAACCCTGAGTGAATTGGAAATATATAAAATGGCGTAGTAAATTTTTTTCCCGGCAGTGTATATTGTTGTTGTATTTGTAGTTCTCAAGTCAAAGCCTACACTGTGCAAGCTTCTTTATAACTATGGCACCCTAGACCCACTTGAGCCATCTTACTGTAGTCAAACCTTGGTTTCTCTCAACAATTGGTAACCCTCTCGTTTACAATGCCCTCCGTAAACAAACGAGCCGTCCATTGATGGCTCAGGTTGTGTCCTATAAATCGAGCCATTCTCGTAGTTAAGCTTTCCTTTCCTCGGTTCGATTCAGTATCTTATCATTATTTAATCGGCCTGCCTGTCTAATCTCAAAAATTATTCTTTTTTCTTCTTGTCTGTAGTGCTTATCGTCCACGTTCCACTTACATACTGAGGTAAAAAGTCAAGAGATATCGCCTAATATTGCGCCGCACATGCTTTTGTCTGGCGTAGTGCAGCCACTCGACGTCGCATGGACCACACAAGTCGTTGGAAGTCCCCTTCAGAAATATTGAGCCATGCTGCGAAAGTGTACTAACTTTGTGTCCTATAAATATTCGATGGGATTCATGTCGGGCCCTCAAATTGTCCAGAATGTTCTTCAAACGAGACGCGGACAGTTGTGGCCAGGTGACATGGTGTATTGTCATCCATAAAAATCTCACCATCATTGGGAATATGAAGTGCATGAATGGCCGCAAATGGTCTCCAAGTAAGCGGATAGACCAGAGGACCCAGTCCATTCCATGTGAACACAGCCCAAAAGTCTATATAGCCTCAACCAGCTTGCACAGTGCCTTGTTGACAGCTCGAGTAGATGGTTTCGTGGGGTTTGCGCCACACTCGAACCCTACCATCAGCTCTTAGCAACTGAAATCGGGACTCATCTGACCATGCCACGATTTTCGAGTCGTTTTGGATCCAACCGATGTGGACACGATCGCAGGAGAGGCATTCAGGCGATGTCGTGCTGTTAGCAAAGGCACTCGCGTCAGTGTTCTGCTGCCATAGCCAACTAACGCCAAATTTCGATGCATTGTCGTAATCGATACGTCCGTCGTACTTCCCACATTTTTGTGGTAGTTATTTCATGCAGTGTCTCTTGTCTGATAGCAATGACGACTCTACGCAAGAGAGGCTTCGCATCATTTACATCAGTATTCACAACGGGAGAGTTTCTTTGTTACCTCCGAATCTTTCTTCAGTATGACTTACATAACTGAACGCTCCTGTACGGGATGATCACCACTTACAAACTGAGGTACAGTGAGCAGTGCATTCTCACATACGAAGGCTGATTTTCCTCGTCACACGGGATATCATTTCAACAGACAGAAAAAATTAAAGTAGAATAAAATCGACCCCACAACCTTACACTATATACACGACGCTGTCATAACTATGTAGTTCTGGTTAAATTTTTTCAGTGTTAATGTACTACGTTTCTCAAATTTATTGAAGAAAATACGAAAACTTAAGCGTTTCGACATATCATGTTCAGTGGAGAAATCAAGAGAGTTTTTACAAACCAAGCCGACATGTTGCGATTAAAAGTAGTCATAACGACGTGCACTGAGCTGCTCCGAGAAAGCGATTGTACACTAAGATTTGAAATAAGAAATACGTACCGAAGCATTTAGCATGCTAATCAGCAAAACCCATTGCTGTCTGTTAATGGCTTAGAATTTCTTAAAGTTTCGTTAGCGGTAGTATAAAACAAAAAATCGAGTGCATAAATATGGTCTTTTTCCAATGGCTAAGACCACTGACCAATCGACGCACATCTGTTTGTTTACTTCAGGATCGTTCTTACGATGAACAGAGTACACATCTACATACACACTCGGCAAGCGAGGATATTGTGCGTGGTGGAGTTTCCCTATTACACTACTGGCCATTAAAATTGCTACATCACGAAGGTGACGTGTTACAGACGCGAAATTTAACCGACAGGAAGAAGATGCTGTGATATGCAAATGATTAGCTTTTCAGAGCCTTCACACAGCGTTGGCACCGGTGGCGACACCTACAACGTGCTGACATGAGGAAAGTTTCCAATCGATTTCTCATAGACAAACAGAAGTTGACTGGAGTTGCTTGGTGAAACGTTGTTGTGATGCCTCGTGTACGGAGGAGAAATGCGTATCATCACATTTCCGACTTCGATAAAGGTCGGATTGTAGCCTATCGCGATTGCGGTTTATCGTATCACGACATTGCTGATCGCGTTGGTCGAGATCCAATGACTGTCAGCAGAATATGGAATCGGTGCGTTCAGGAGGGTAATACGGAAAGCCATGCTGCATCCCAACGGCCTCGTATCACTAGCAGTCGAGATGACTGGCATCTTATCCGAATGGCTGTAATGGATCGTGCAGCCACGTCTCGACCCCTGAGTTAACAGATGCGGACGTTTGCAAGACGACAACCATCTGCACGAACAGTTCGACGACGTTTGCAGCAGCATGGACTATCTGCTCAGAGACCATGGCAGCGGTTACCCTTGACGCTGCATCACAGACAGGAGCGCCTGCGATGGTGTACTCAACGACGAACCTGGGTGCACGAATGGTAAAACGTCATTTTTTCGGATGAACCCAGGTTCTGTTTACAGCATCATGATGGTCGCATCCGTGTTTGGCGACATCGCGGTAAACGCACATTGGAAGCGTGTATTCGTCATCGCCATACTGGCGTATCACCCGGCGTGATGCTATGGGGTGCCATTGGTTACACGTCTCGGTCACCTCTTGTTCGCATTGACGGCACTTTGAACAGTGGACGTTACGTTTCAAATGTGTTACGACCCGTGGCTCTACCCTTCATTCGATCCCTGCGAAACCTTTCATTTCAGCAGGATAATGCACGACCACATGTTGCAGGTCCTGTACGGGCCTTTCTGGATACAGAAAATGTTCGACTGCTGCCCAGGCCAGAACATTCCCCAGATCTGTCACCAACTGAAAACGCCTGGTCAATGGTGACCGAGCAACTGGCTCCTCACAATACGCCAGTCACTACTCTTGATGAACTGTGGTATGGTGTTGAAGATGCATGGGCAGCTGTACATGTACACGCCATCCAAGCTCTGTTTGACTCAATGCCCAGGCGTATCAAGGCCGTTATTACGGCCAGAGGTGGTTGTTCTGGGTACTGATTTCTCAGGATCTATGCACCCAAATTGCGTGAAAATGTAATCACATGTCATTTCTAGTATAATATATTTGTCCAATGAATACCCGTTTATCATCTACATTTCTTCCTGCATTTCTTCTTGGTGTAACAATTTTAATGGCCAGTAGTGTAGTCACTTCCTATCGTGTTACTCTCGCAAATCGAGAGCGGGAAGAACGTTTGTCTAGATGCCTCTGTACGAGCCCTCATTTCTTTTATCTTTGTGGTCTTTACAATAAATGTACGTTGGAGGGAGTTGAATAGTTCTGCAATCCGCTTGAAATGACGGTTCTCTAAATTTTCACAGTAGTGCTTCGCCAAATAAGTTTCATCTCCCGTACAGGAGTTCCTGTCTGAGTTCTCGAAACATTTTCGTAATACTCATGGGTTGATCGAATCTGCCGGTAGCATATCTGGTTGCTCGTCTCTGAATTGCTTCAGTGTCTGTCTTTAATCTGAACTGGTGGGGATCACAAACACTAGAGCAGTACTCAGGAATGGGTCGCACTAGTGTTCTGTAAGTGGTCCCCTTCATACATGAGGTACACATTTCCAAAATTCTCCCAATAAACTAAAGTCAACCGTTCGCCTCCCATTCGCCTCCTTAAATGCACGTTCCATTTAAAATTGCTTTGCAACTGACGCCTATATGTTTAATGAGTACGGCTATGTCAAGCAGCACATTATCAGTGGTCTACTTGAACGTAACGGAGTTTTTTTTTTTTCATACTAATCCGCATAAATTTACATATCTCTACATTTAGAGCAAGCTGCCATTCATCATTCGTATTAGAAATTTTATCTAATTTATCTTGTAACCTACTACAGTTAAGCAACGACAACACCTCTCACACACAACAGGGACTTTAACAAATACAGAGACCTGCTTGCAGTGTATCTCTGATCATTGACGTATATAGAGAATAAGAACGGTCATATCACGCTTCCCTGGAGCAATCCTGACAACACCCTTGTCCCTACTGAACACTTGTCTTCGAGGGCAACATGGAGCGTTCTACTGCATTAGAAGCCTTTGAATCACTCAAATATTGTTTTGCATGTTATAGAACAAATTTTTATGTTTTCTAGTAAACTGAAAGCGCGGTACAAAGATAGATTTATGTTCGTCAACTAATGAATAATTTATTTCTGTAGTGCCGATAAGCAAGTCCGTGTATTGCAATAGTTAATACAGACTACTTTGATATGGATATACTTAATTTGAGACGGCCGGCCGAAGTGGCCGTGCGGTTAAAGGCGCTGCAGTCTGGAACCGCAAGGCCGCTACGGTCGCAGGTTCGAATCCTGCCTCGGGCATGGATGTTTGTGATGTCCTTAGGTTAGTTAGGTTTAACTAGTTCTAAGTTCTAGGGGACTAATGACCTCAGCAGTTGAGTCCCATAGTGCTCAGAGCCATTTGAACCATTTTTGAACTTAATTTGAGAATCCATTGTGCTAGCGAAGTGTGGTGTAAAGGTCAGGAAAATAATAATGAAACACTTAACAAAACATTTGCAGTTTTTTGCTTCATGGCTTATTTCTGCAAATATTTTAGGCGTGGAAAGAACACTGTGGCACATTACACGCATCATAAAACAACTTAGATGATGAAAATTATTAGTGTGTCTGTTGTACTTACACCAAGCCTGGTTCATAGATCGATGTATGAACATTTACAAGTGCTGCCATCTGGTGGTGAGGACAAGCAACAGTAGCATAAAACAGCACTTGATTTTATCTCACATTTAAAACTTTTCCTGAATAGTAGTTGAAGTTAAACTCATCTTCAACAGCTACATTTTCGTAATTCGTTAATTACATTGGATAAGTGAATGTCGCATTTAACCATTTGTGGCGACTATGTTTTATTTTCGTTCTCATACAAGAGGAGTAAAAAAGCCACAAATTATATTATCTGTTTGTGGTGACAACTGCAATTCATCACGGGACATGTATGTTTTCAAACAATAAATTGCTTTCGTTATCTATCTTGCATGCTGGATTGCGCTTGGGACACGAAATTTTGTTTCAACAAGAGAGACCTCAGTTAATTCTGAAAATACAGAATAACTCTCTCTGGGCCGTTTTTCTCTCGAAGTATCCGGTACAAAATTTTTATAACAGAACAACAGCTTGAACCTTGATCTATCCATTCTGAGCTCTAGTTCATGATTTATTATCATTGATCTCAGACCAAGCACTTGTAAGTTATTTTAAGTTTGGTGCAGTCAGCCGTGTGTTTTTACAGCTCATTTTTTCCTCAGAAACGCTTCCGAGTTTGATTTCATAGATCTGATGCCTGCAAGGTAAGTACAAGAGAGCTTTTATCAAAACGCTTTCAATCAAAACAGATGTATAGTGCCTGTATGTAATGCTGTTGCATTAAAAAAAACTAGCGCATTAATGCAGGACTCAAAATCTCATTCAGCGAGATGTTTGTAGTAAACCATTCTCTGTTCTTTCCCATAACAGGTTCAACATCTGAAATATGCGTAAAGTTGCGAGCATAAAGTAGTGGAAGACGATTTTTTTGAAGTTAGAGTAACATTGTTCATTGAAGTCGACAAGCGCAGTTTAAGCTACAAGTTAGATCAGCAGTAGCGCCGATGTGTGTTTTGCAATGCAGCTAGTGTATCGTATTATTCACAGCAAATGCATTAGACATCAGCAATACAAGACTTGTTGTAAATACTTGCAACAACTTTAAAATAAGAAATAAAATTCATAATATCAAAGAATATCCAGAATGTTGCAAAAATATTATTAGACATGTCACACAGTTACAATTCAACGCCTGCAGCATACTATTTGGTACCCAACAGTTTTCCTTAGAACAGTTTCAACGTATTTCGACAACTCAACTTTATACATGTTCCAATTTTCGACTCTTGCATGGTTACCAAAACTATCAGGAAGAAAGGTTACATATGAAAAGTCGACAATAGTGATTTGGTCCGGATTTCATTCGTCGCCAAGGCAGCGACCTGAGCCAATATTTCCAATTATATTATAACTGCTGATCGGCCGAACAACAAACACATCAAATGAACGCTAACTGGCCAGCCAAGTCATGGGCTATGAACACTCAGAATCGCAATTTCCTTGATCAGATCTCTCCACTGGGGAATTCTACAATAGTAGTAACCCCTCACCCTACCAACATGGACACAAGGACATGTACAAGCATAACTTTTTATGTACCATGCGCAAAGACATAAACAACTATAAGTAATCAGTAACTGACACGTGAAAAGATCACAATATCTCAATAACTTAATTAGAAAGCCAATTAAGATAACATCCTACCCAGTTAACACATTTGTGGACTATTTCCGTACATGAAGTCACTGCTTCGGCACAACTGACAAGTATCATAAAGCCTTCACTTTTATTTTCAATGCAATGCAAGGTTCCTTTTTGCATGCACATAGAACCAGCGGCAAGAAAGCCCTACAAGTTCAGAATACTTGAACTACCACAACAGACAAGTTCGTCAATATACACCGAGTTTACAAAACACTCAGCGTCCAGGACAATATCTTCAGACATACACTCCTGGAAATTGAAATAAGAACACCGTGAATTCATTGTCCCAGGAAGGGGAAACTTTATTGACACATTCCTGGGGTCATATACATCACATGATCACACTGACAGAACCACAGGCACATAGACACAGGCAACAGAGCATGCACAATGTCGGCACTAGTACAGTGTATATCCACCTTTCGCAGCAATGCAGGCTGCTATTCTTCCATGGAAACGATCGTAGAGATGCTGGATGTAGTCCTGTGGAACGGCTTGCCATGCCATTTCCACCTGGCGCCTCAGTTGGACCAGCGTTCGTGCTGGACGTGCAGACCGCGTGAGACGACGCTTCATCCAGTCCCAAACATGCTCAATGGGGGACAGATCCGGAGATCTTGCTGGCCAGGGTAGTTGACTTACACCTTCTAGAGCACGTTGGGTGGCACGGGATACATGCGGACGTGCATTGTCCTGTTGGAACAGCAAGTTCCCTTGCCGGTCTAGGAATGGTAGAACGATGGGTTCGATGACGGTTTGGATGTACCGTGCACTATTCAGTGTCCCCTCGACGATCACCAGTGGTGTACGGCCAGTGTAGGAGATCGCTCCCCACACCATGATGCCGGGTGTTGGCCCTGTGTGCCTCGGTCGTATGCAGTCCTGATTGTGGCGCTCACCTGCACGGCGCCAAACACGCATACGACCATCATTGGCACCAAGGCAGAAGCGACTCTCATCGCTGAAGACGACACGTCTCCATTCGTCCCTCCATTCACGCCTGTCGCGACACCACTGGAGGCGGGCTGCACGATGTTGGGGCGTGAGCGGAAGACGGCCTAACGGTGTGCGGGACCGTAGCCCAGCTTCATGGAGACGGTTGCGAATGGTCCTCGCCGATACCCCAGGAGCAACAGTGTCCCTAATTTGCTGGGAAGTGGCGGTGCGGTCCCCTACGGCACTGCGTAGGATCCTACGGTCTTTGCGTGCATCCGTGCGTAGCTGCGGTCCGGTCCCAGGTTGACGGGCACGTGCACCTTCAGCCGACCACTGGCGACAACATCGATGTACTGTGGAGACCTCACGCCCCACGTGTTGAGCATTTCGGCGGTACGTCCACCCGGCCTCCCGCATGCCCACTATACGCCCTCGCTCAAAGTCCGTCAACTGCACATACGGTTCACGTCCACGCTGTCGCGGCATGCTACCAGTGTTAAAGACTGCGATGGAGCTCCGTATGCCACGGCAAACTGGCTGACACTGACAGCGGCGGTGCACAAATGCTGCGCAGCTAGCGCCATTCGACGGCCAACACCGCGGTTCCTGGTGTGTCCGCTGTGCCGTGCGTGTGATCATTGCTTGTACAGCCCTCTCGCAGTGTCCGGAGCAAGTATGGTGGGTCTGACACACCGGTGTCAATGTGTTCTTTTTTCCATTTCCAGGAGTGTAGTTAGAAATGTAGTATCCAAGGCAAAGTGCTCACAGCAGACACTATATTTCATACCAAGCGAGCAGAACACTCTCTGCACCAAATGACACTTTTCTCTCCAACTAACTCTAACGTAATTCTGCCCTGTGCTTTGTACCGACCATCTACCGTCACATGTCCACAACCCAGAGACCCCCCCAGCCAATGTCCACACACCTCCTCCACTAGCCCTGCGTCAGTGTGCAGGGCTCATTTATCCCTTCCTGGACCAAGACCGGAATTCCAGTCAGCCCCTCCTTGCCGAGCGGCGAACTGCCTCACTTCATTCACCACAGCGCCCTCCTCGCGGCTGACGGACAACCGCTGCTCTCCGACGGCGCGACGCGCTGTTGTCAGCTGCCGGCGCTCGGTGTGACGTCTGACATATTACAAATCATGGTGCGTCTCGGCATTTTTCACTTCAAGAAACATTGCCAAAGATGAAAAAGTGGTAAGTGATAGATGAAAGTCCTAGGATTGGCTGGGAATCAAACTTGGGAGCTTTGGATTTGTAGCCAAGCGCATTGAGCTCATTTTGTTTTATCGTTATTGTATTCGGCATTTGGTCTGGGTGGAAGTCACATGACACCTGTTCAAGACGATCGTTGAATACTTTACTCAGTTTTTTTTTATATTACAGAGGGCAGCCAGCCCTTTGACCGAACACGCTGAGTTGCTGTGACGGCATCACTGAGCCACTGACCCCACCATGTTAAAAATTACTTATATTCTGTACATGTTTCCTACAAAATGCAGCTCAGTAGAATCTCGATTTTATCAAGGCATATGTAGCTGTCACGATGTGGTAGAGCTATCTCAAATATTTCTTCAAATTTTAGCAACCTGCTGTTTGTAATATATATATTCTAGGAAGTGTTAAATATGATGTAGAACGTAAATTAAATTCGTATGTTTCCGCACTGTACGACAGCATAAAATGCAACTTAGTTTCAGTAAAGCAAACTGTTTGACTATTAAATTATGAATACTAGAGTATTTTTGCATTGTGAAAAAATTTGAAAAAACATGAAATGTGCGAAAAATGTAAAAAAAAATTTCTGAATATCTCTTGTTGCAGATAGAGTGTATATAAAGGTGAACAGTGAAAAAATTATGCAGTTAACCTGATTTGGAATGTAACCGTTTTTATAATAAATTTTATGTCTGTAGAGTATTTTTGTTCGACTTTTTTTCCTTTGTCATCTCTGTATATATTATGAAGATAGAGTTGAAATTTACTGATGGTTTGGCAGTACAGTATCTTGAGATAAATATTAGTGGAGCACGAAAACAGAGAGAGGGAGACGAAATTTACTGCCAAGACAATACAGTAGCTGACATTTGAATTAAGTATGAAAATAAGTGAAGCATAAAAGCAATGAAACTTACCGATAAGGCTACTGTGTTTGATACAGACATTAGTATATACATGTTTATGTGTGTGTGTGTGTGTGTGTGTGTGTGTGTGTGCGTGCGTGCTTACGCAATTTTTTTTTTTTTACAAATAATCGAATAGTTTTAAAATGGTAATGCTTATTTACACCGTTCAGGTATAACTTAAACTTATGTCGTTTTTCGAAGGTGGTGCAAAAAATTCAGAGTATTTGGATAATTTTGTGCCCAGTTAAGATGGGTACACTGTGATTGACTTTTTCATTTGAATGGCTATCTTTTTAGTAGCACACTGTGCTTGGCCTGAGAGAGACAGGGACAGAGACGGGAAGGGTGAGGTCATGTGACGATGATGTCATAGGTACAGGGGTTTCGCTTTGTCACAAAGGTAAACAAAGTGGGCCAGAATGCTCAATGTAAACAAAACAAATTGGATGGTCCCTAAATATAATACCATCGTCGATTCTTCCTAAAAAGCAACTGCTTGCAGGGTAAGCAGCAGTGTTGTGACTGTGGATCGATTCCAGAGCTGCAAGAGATTGAAGATGGATGGGTATGGAAACAATCTGTCTATTAATTGGGTTGGTTGTGCGAAAGACCTTATGGACACAGCAAGCCAGGAAAAAAGTATTCATAATGAATTTTAATGCACAGCAAGTGATGATAAAAATGACAGAATTTTGTTGGGCGTTGAATAAAACAGAAGAAATACTGCACCAGTGTTATGCTGTACAGAGAGAGTTTAAGATCTGTGAACTGTAACGTGTGCCTGCGGCAACAGTGGCATGGGTGCTTGGTCACGTCGTTGGAAACAGACGCTCATCTTTCATGGAGACGGTAGTACTACCCATCTTCCGTCTTATACTGTCCATATAGTAGTCCTCTTATTCAACTACGAAAACTGTTAATTTTTCTTCGTCGGGTGGCTTCAAGGAAACTCCTGTACGGCTCCTCCTGTGTTGCTAGTCTAGCTGAGCACTCAGATACCCTCCTTTTTAAGGACGTTAGGAGAATCTCTGTTAAGTAGATTTTACACGGGGCATGTTCAAAAATCTCTCCATAAAGTTTGCCATTTTAATTTTCCCAGTTGTGACATTTGTTCATTCAACCCAGATGTCTGCTACGCAATTCGCTGTGCCATGTGACCTTTTTTCATAAGCTGCCTATCAAATTCAATACTGTTCCATCAGAAGTTTCCTCTATTTTTCATGTGTTCTAGTGAGTACTGTAGCTGGGAAATCTACTACGGATATGTCACGAGTAATTTATCCATTACCTTCCATTTTCTGTTTTGTATAAACCTGAAGCTGATCACGCATACACCGCCTGCATGTCAGCGACGATGTTATTTCGCGTAACGGAGAGAAATGGTAAGATTCAGCTCTGCGTCACGTTTGGCACCAGGTCCTGTTTTTAGCATTTAATTGTTACTCAGTTTTGACAGACTATTTCTTTTCAAAGAGGGCCAATGTTTAATAGAATGAATTGTAAGTTGATTTATTTAAATTTTTTTGAATAGGATTGCGATTTCTGATAATGTTTCCAAGAAATTAGTTCCTTCATTTATCTGGGAAATAATGTAAACTAACAGAGTGAACTCAAGATTGAAAACAAACTGCAGAAATATCAAATTATATGCGGAAACATCAATAGCATACTGAGAAGTAAAGTGAGAAAAGACACAAAAATGAAGTCCTATGAGGTAATGGTCACCCCACATTGCTAGTTGGAAGTGAAACTTGAACAATTACTGAAAAGCAATAAAGTAGAATCCAAGCGACAGAAATGAAATTTATAATAGGAGTTAAGTACTGTAAAGGTTAAATAGGCTAAGAAACAAAGACGTACCACACAACTTGTGTTATATGCTGTAAATGAGATGATCATATCTAATCGAGAAAACTGGCTATAAAAACTGTTGTGTTGGCAGAAGAGCCAACACCGTGTTACTAGGGGAGGCCGAAATGTACGCGTTTTAGCTCAAGCAGGCTGGCGTGAGGAGGGAAGAACTATACTGACGTGAGGTCTGGAGCATGACAAGGAATTGGACTTCAGAAAGCGGACGTCATTAGTTTCATACTAAACTTTTATCCATTAATGATGAACGTCGCTCTTGACGGTACATGATTCACAATATTATCTGTTCAGGATACATAGTAACTGTTAGGTCGTAGCAAATAGCGTAGCTGAAGGCTATGCTAAACTGTCGTCTCGGCAAATGCGAGCGTATGTAGTCAGTGAACCATCGCTAGCAAAGTCGGCTGTACAACTGGGGCGAGTGCTAGGGAGTCTCTTTCTAGACCTGCCGTGTGGCGGCGCTCAGTCTGCAACCACTGATAGTGGCGACACGCGGGTCCGACGTATACTAACGGACCGCCGCCGATTTAAAGGCTACCACCAAGCAAGTGTGGTGTCTGGCGGTGACACCACAAAAACTACAACGAATGCCAGATTCAAGACTCAAAACAAGCTTTGAATTTCAGACCCTTAGGTGCAAGACCCATAGAAAGACCAAGAAAAAGTGGCTGGAAACTTAGAAGATGGTACGGGCCTATGGCCTAAATCGGTGGTCTCCAGTCCATGGACTGCGGCCCACTTGTGGGTCCCAGGCAGTGTGGTACCAGGCCATAAACGCTGGTCGAGTGTTGAAGACACAGAAATTATCGGGGTCTTCAGGTTTTACGCTGTTCAGTCGTCAGGGTCAGTGAGTACAGAATGCAGTAAGAGGTGATATGATCTGTCGGTATCGTATACCACTCAGAAGGCAATGTCATGTTTCTTTCTTACACAGAAAAAAATCTCAAAATAAGTTATTAAGCTGACCACCAATATTTTCTGTAAATGTTGAAAATTGCCACCAGGCGCCTGGAAGTGGACACACCTACAGACTGCGCCACTGCCATGTGGCTTTGGCTGGGTGCTCGTGACAAACACATAACATAAAGGAAGAAAGGAAAACGGAATATTGACAGGTCCATCGGAACTTTATGAGTAATGAGCGGAAAGATTGAGAATGTGTACCGGACCGGGATCTCCTGCTAACTAGGCAGTTCCACTAATCACTGCGCCACCCGGACATAAACTCGTCTTGATGGGCAATGAATCCATTGCCTTCAGAGTGGAAGCGCAATTACGTCCCACCTCATGCGGGAATCTCAAAGTAGCGAGCACGGAGGACATGGATAGGGACTGTGGATAAATGGCATTAGGTGCGAGTTTGGGGCTTCCGACCGGCCATCCTGATTTAGGTTTTCCGTGATTTCCCCAAATCGCTCCAGGCAAATGCCAGGGTGCTTCCTTTGAAAGGACACGGCCGACTTCCTTCCCCGTCCTTCCGTAATCCGATGAGACCGATGACCTCGCTGTCTGGCCTCCTCCCACAAACAACCCTCTGAATCTGGGGCGTCCGATCGTTGTCCGGAGATAGTACGCGCAAGTGTGATAAACAATGTGTCCCGGTGGTGCAGTGCTTAACGCAAATACCTAGTAAATATGAGACCCCTGGATAAAATTTAGGTCCTGTGCACATTTTCCCTCGTCGCCGCTCATTCTGCATACTGTGCCAATGGAGCTGCTTTCAATAGTTCCTTGCCTTTCCTTTCCTGTCTCCCACTTCTACCTTCAATTTACATAATACGTATTACAGCTGCTGATTCCGCGTGGTGTCTCATATTTCGGACGTGTCCAAAGCAACGGACACCACGCTTTTATATAAACACGCTATGAAGTCAAAAGTATCCGGACACTCTCAAAAATGGACGTCTTACATTGTAGGTGCATTGTGCTGCCACCTACAGCCAGGTACTCCATATCAGGGACTTCAGTAGTCATTAGACATCGTGAGAGAGCATAATCGAGCGCTCAGTGGAACTCACGGACTTCGAACGTTGTCGGGTGATAGGGTGTCACTTGTATCATACGTCTGTACGCGAGATGCCCACACTCCTTAACACCCCTAGGACCACTGCTACCGATGTGACAGTGAAGTGGAAACGTGAAGAGAAACGTACAGCACAAAAGCTGAGAAGACCGCCGACAGTTGAAGAGGGCCATAAGGCGTAATAGACAGACATCTATCCAAACCATCACACAGGGATTCCAAACTGCATCAGGATGCATTGCAAGTACTACGGCAGTTAGACGGGAGCTGAGACAACTTTGATTTCATGGTCGAGCGGCTGCTCGTAAGCCACACATCATGGCGGTAAATTGCAAACGACGCCTCGCTTGATTTAAGGAGCGTAGTCATTGGACTAGTGAACAGTGGAAAATGTTGTGTGGGGTGACGAATCATGGTACACAATGTGGCGATCCGATGGCTAGGTGTGGGTTTGGCGAATGCCCAGTGAACGTCATCTGCCAGTGTGTGTAGTGCCAACAGTAAAATTCGGAGGCGGTGCTGTTATGCTGTGGTCGTGTTTTTCATGGAAGGGACTTGCACCCCTTGTTGTTTTGCGTGGCACTATCGCAGCACAGCCCTAAATTGATGTTTTAAGCATCTTCTTGCTTCCCACTGTTAGAGAGCAATTCGAGGATGGGGACTGCATCTTTCAACACGATCGGGCACCTGGTCATAACGCACGACCTGTAATGGACTGGCCTGCACAGAGTCCTGACCTGAACCCTATAGAAAACCTCTGGGATGTTTTGGAACGCCGACTTGGTGCCAGGCCTCACCGACCGACATCGCTACCTCTCCTCAGTGCAGCACTCCGTGAAGAATGGGCTGCCACTCCCCAAGAAACCTTCCAGCACCAGATAGAACGTATGAACGCGAGAGTGGAAGCTGTCATCAAGGCTAAGCGTGGGCCAGCACCATATTGAATTCCAGCATTAGCAATGGAGGGCGCCACGAACTTGTGCATCATTTCCAGCCAGGTGTCCGGATACTTTTGAAGATATAGTTTACATAACAAGTTATAATCCGATTGTAAATTTTTGAGTTGGTAGTTTCTCTGACACAATCGTTCACAAGAACGACTCGCTTGAATTTGCTCATTTAACATCCAGACTCGTTTCACGACTCGTCGGCAGCTGAGAGTATCAGAAACGGAGCTTCGCTCGGACTTATTACTACTGGTGGGAAGGAAGCGGCCATGGCTCTTTGAGGAACCATCCCGGCATTTGCATGGAGTGACGTAAGTGACAGCAGGAAACCATATCTGGACGACCAATTTGATAATTAAACCAGGACCTCTCGAACGTGAGTTGAGGACATTAGGCCGGCGAAGTGGCCGTGCGGTTCTAGGCGCTGCAGTCTGGAACCGCGAGACCGCTACGGTCGCAGGTTCGAATCCTGCCTCGGGCATGGATGTGTGTGATGTCCTTAGGTTAGTCAAGTTTAACTAGTTCTAAGTTCTAGGGGACTAATGACCTTAGAAGTTGAGTCCCATAGTGCTCTGAGCCATTTGAACCATTTGAAGACATTAGCCACTACACCATCTCGTACAGTTCCCGTGGAGATAATGCTCACTTAGTATTCACTGAGGTTCTTCATGTTTGGATACAAACAGAATTTGTATTTGTGCAGATTTGAAGAATTTCGGCTTTTTTATAACAAAGTCGTTGCAAAACAAAGAGGGGGAGAGGGGGGGGGGGTGAGAGAAAAGAGAAAATATTTACTGACTCTTTGCTGCAATTTTAATAGGCAAAATTTCCAGGTACATCGTAAAGTCAACCTATACATTAATATGCATTGTTATACAGGGCTATTACAAATGATGGAAGCGATTTCATAAATTCACTGTAGCTCCATTCATTGACATATGGTCACGACACACTACAGATACGTAGAAAAACTCATAAAGTTTTGTTCGGCTGAAGCCGCACTTCAGGTTTATGCCGTCAGAGCGCTCGAGAGCGCAGTGAGACAAAATGGCGACAGGAGCCCAGAAAGCGTATGTCGTGCTTGAAATGCACTCACATCAGTCAGTCATAACAGTGCAACGACACTTCAGGACGAAGTTCAACAAAGATCCACCAACTGCTAACTCCATTCGGCGATGGTATGCGCAGTTTAAAGCTTCTGGATGCCTCTGTAAGGGGAAATCAACGGGTCGGCCTGCAGTGAGCGAAGAAACGGTTGAACGCGTGCGGGCAAGTTTCACGCATAGTGATGTGAAAGATTCAGTGTTTAAACCTCCTCTACCAAGAAACGAGCCAGAACTGCGAGCTCGCATCAACAATGCTTTCGAACTCATTGATGGAGACATGCTGCGCCGAGTGTGGGAGGAACTTGATTATCGGCTTGATGTCTGCCGAATCACTAAAGGGGCACATATCGAACATTTGTGAATGCCTAAAGAAACTTTTTGAATTTTTGTATGTGTGTGCAAAGCGTTGTGAAAATATCTCAAATAATAAAGTTATTGTAGAGCTGTGAAATCGCTTCAATCATTTGTAATAACCCTGTGTTTTCGTAAATACATCCCCTATTTTTCTTCTGGTGTCGAGGAAGAGCCTGTGCCTCAGTGTACGATTTGTTTCATAGCGCCTTCCAAAGGATTTTTTTCTGGGTGGGGTCTGGGGAGGAAAACTTACAGTTCCTGCTTAGACTGTGTGACCGATGAAAACTGGCATATTTGGCGGATATTTTCGATGCCCTCAATGTTCTTGACTGCGCAGGGCAAGGACGTCCATAAGTTTTAAGTACAAGACGAAGTAGAAACAAAGGTAAAGAAACTTAAGATGATGGACTGTAAAAATGGAAAAACGATATACTGTAAAAATGGAACAAGATTCATTCAACTTATTTCATGTTTTACATGATTTCCTGGAAAACGACGAATTCAGAACTGATAAAACAACAGCCGCAACCATTAAACATCACTTCAAATCTTTGACCTCCAGCCTCATGTAGTTTAAACTAAACTATAAGCAAAAATTTTAAAAAGTCTAATTGCAAACACTAATTTTATTTAATCAGTAACTTCATCAAAAACAGTTAATTTTTCAAACACTACAGTTTATTTTAGTTACTTGTCTTATACTGTGATTGTACTTAACACTGTGAAAACTACTAACTTGACTTACTGGAGTAGTATATACGACTTTCCATGTTTCTTTTAGGAAACGGAAAATTTCATCAAGTGAAGAAGACTTATTAACGAAACTATCATGCGACCAGATTCTAAAAAAAAGTGTTCGGAAAGAGTATCCACCACCTGCCAAATTCACAGTGATACGCTAGATGGGCTTTTGTACAACCTACCACTGAGATCTTTCTGATACTGAGCACCACCTTTTGAGTTTTCTTATAGTTTTGACAGCTAAGTGAATACAATAAAAATCTTTTCTTTATAAAAAAATAGATAACTGTTGATATACTATGTGAGGTCGTGGTCCAAGAACTTTTCTGCTCCTTGGACCACGACCTCACATCTCGGAAAGTATATCAACAACCATGTCACCCGGTCGTGAAAGCCTTCATTCTACAAATAGATAACTGTTTGTCACTTTTCCTTGTACAGTATGTTTTACTAATTAGGCTTACTGGCACGCATGCACATTACATATGAGTGTGTCTATATTTTTTGCTTTACATTTTAGTTACTGGACCTCTAAGCTTTCTTCACAAAAGGATGGAAGACAGAGAAGGAGTAAAATAATTACCGCAGTGTGGGTTACTTTCGAGGAATTGTAAATTTTGTAGCTACTTTCAACATAACAGTTAAAAAAAGCGAAGAAAGGGAATGACGTTTTTCAAGATGAAATCAATTAATAGTAAATGATGTTATCAGGACGACTGTAGTCTACAACATTTATCAGTCCTAAATCAAGGTCAGGAGGCTCGTGAATCTTTTGACAGGCGACGTCTTAGATTGCAGCAACTGTTGCTTGATTCTACCGTCAATAACGACTACACTGTATGTTGTGGTATGTCAAAAGCCGTGTAGTTTACGCTTCAGTCAGTTTGAAGGACCAATAGTCTAATGAGCTAGTAGTTAATAAAAGAGAGATAAATTTGCGTCGAAGTTATTAAACTGCGTGCGGTTTTGCAGTTTGCTTGAAGCAGCAAATTTACACGAGTGCTAGCTAAGAAATAAAGGAGACGCATCTGCAGTTGCAAAACAAAAGACGTAGAGCAGGAACTGAATGGTCCGTCGAGTACAATGGACCGCACGCGATGCGGCCGCAGAGAAATACGGCGCCAGCAGCGATGTAACTCAGGGCGGGGTTGAAAGGAAGCTGGTCTTTGCGCGGTGCCGCTGTCCTCTGCAGCACAGGGACAAAATACTTGCAAGACCGAGAATTCGTCTGTTTCTGGAGAACCACTGAGCGTGCTTCGCTGAAGACGCGACTGCCTCCTGAAACGTGTGCGGATCAGCAGAAGTAGAGGAGCTCAGCCGAGCGTTACTGATTGTACGCTATCTACGAAACGTGTTCCTCAAGGATCGTCCTATGTTCTCCGGCACGTGTCGCTTCCGGTTTGCAGTACAGCATCAGCCTCAACCACAAACAAACATTCACGATAACTGTGAAACGGCAGTGGCTAATTACTACTGAAATATTCATATACAGCTCGAAAACAATTTAAAGCCATACTGACAGTTAATTGATCGTGTCTGTTTGTTAAAATTTACCCGAACAGGTTTTTCAGAGACTGATTCCATTTACAATTTTTTGCTAACTTGTCAAATGATTTTATATTACAACACCTTCATATTTCGAGGTATAACCTCAGCATCATGTAAAAATGCCAATACAAAAACATTTAACACCAGTAAACACAGGTCTTAAATCGTATTATGTCTTGACACGTGTTATAGCCAGCTTGCTGAAAAAGAGAGCATGATACAGACAAGAGAACTTTTACTTCGTTTGCTGGTTTGTTGCTGACAGGAAACGGAAGGATGGTCCACTCACTCCGTCCATCTGAAGTAGCTGTCATCTTGTGGTGTATTCACTTTCACACACTGCTGTGGGTAACTGGATCTTGTCAACTGTTTACAAACTTGTGAATGACACTTACACCACTTTTTCTTATTGCAATGAACATCACTGTGGCGTGATGGCGGTCAAACCAAAGCCTGGCTCGATTTCACTACCGATGTTATCTGCCGCTTTATAATGTCATCTGTACATCTTCGATCTCACTAAAAGAAATACATTACAATAGGAAAAATATAACTATTTGATATTACTACAGAGAATATAAAATTACTCAAATAAGTTACAAAAATTTAGCTCTTCAACATACAGATTCGCACATACTACTAATAATAAGAATTTTTTAATTTAGTTGTCTCAGTTAAAGTTCATGAACTGTGAGCTCTTGAAATGTGTCTTGTTGTTAAGAATTTAATTTTTCCAATTTTGCACTTTGTTAAATATTTTAATTTCCTCCAATATGTCCACTTATAATCTGTTCTACTAGAACTAATTAATATTCTAAATGTTCTGTCATTAAAACGCGGTCGTTGGTTCGCTTCCACATTATATTTTCTATGTAATATTTCAAATTAAAAGTTGCCCGTAATTGTAATACCTATCTATTTAGATGAATTAACAGTCTTTAAATTTGTGGTACCTTTATAGTGCCTATGTGGCGGATCTTTTACTTTTTTGTTTTTTAGCATCAATTCCCACTTTTCTCATCACAGACATCCTCTCTAAACATTTTGCAGTGTGTTTTGATCTTCAGATTACTGTACTAGACGGTGAAAGCAATATCTCCAAACAATCTGAAGTAAATCTCCTAAATCGTTTACATAAAGAACGGCAGACGACTTACGTCTCTTTCTTATGGAACCCCAATATCGCTGATGTTTCACTAGATGACTCCGTAAATTACTACGAGCTGTGACCTTTCTGATGGGAAGTCACGAATCTTGTAGCAAACTGAGACTATGCTGGTTAGGCACGCAATTCCATTAGAATCAGATTGTGAGAAACAGCGTGAAAAGCGTTCTGGAAATCTACGAATAGGGATTAAACTTGAGCCCCCAGTCAGTAGCACTCATTACTTCGTACGATATTTTATGAATCCGTGCTATTGCAAATGAATGTCAGTGATGTGTCTCTACGAGTAATACACCGGATTCCTTCCATTTCCTTTCCTGTAAATTGTCGAGACTTGTGTATCTTTCCCATCTATAGGGATAGACATTTCGTCGAGCGAGCGGTTGTGTATGATTCCTTCAAACTAGTGAAAAAAAACAGAACTTAATTATCTGTTCTACTGGCAGTTGCACGAACTTTTTGTGATCTTCAGATGTACCGTTAACATAATATAATCATAGTAGTATGTATACCAAACTCAAATAAATTATAAAGAAAAACTTTTGTGACAGAGAGACACACAATACTGAAGACCGAAAGTAGTCTCCGCTGCAGTCAATGTGGCACAACAAATATTATTAACCTTGTTGGTTTTATGTCGTATTTCAGCGTAATATATACAATGACAATATTACTTCGGAAGACACTAAGTAAGGTTCCTGTGGTACAACATTTTAGTTAGTAAAGGTTGTTAGTCATGTTTATTATTAATGACAATAATGATTTTTATACACGACATTTACTGGCTATGGTGTAACAGAACACGTAAAAGGTGATTTGTTAAAAATTACATACACTGGTAATACAAAACGTAATAATGTTCGTCAGGATAGAAGTCAGGAGCGGAGGGCGTTGTAAAATGAAAATTAATTGAGTGGAATGGACCCAGTTTATTCTTGTAATGATGGTACAGTGGTGCCTACGTAGGGCTGAGCAGCCCCAAGAGGGGTTGCCGTCTGCTCATCAGAGAGGCAGAGGCTAGAGGAGCGACTACTCGGGGCCGAGGTCAGAAGCTAAGAGAGCGCGGAGCCGTTTCCAAGCCGCCCTCGCCGCTCCCGGCCGCGTCCCCACGTGATCACACGATTAGTCTCTGATTGGAGGATTGATTCCGCCAACGCGCCTTGCTAGTAGCGTGCCCCCGTCAGCGCAACCAACCCGTGGGACTTGAGTCTGACCGAGGAGCACGTGGCAGGAATGTGCTGACCATGGTCTTCCGGCCAGCACCTTCCACCACAGTATGCCCAAGCCGGCTACGGCCGAACATTATGCATTGAAATTTTATTTAAATAAAATTTTGTCGGCAATGATCCCTCTTGGGGGTCTCCTCCCTGCACATCCTTTCCCCTTCCGAAGAAGGCTCTCTGGATGAAAATGAATGAGCTTATTCTAATCGATTATTCCATTAAAAAAATATGTGATCATTATGAAGGGTCCCATAACATAGTGATATCAATATGTGCAAATGTTACAAAGTGGCCTGAAGGGCCTGAAGGAAGGCTCTTGAATAACAAACTTGTGAAGTTGGTGCGACGGCAGTGGGGCGGCGCCATGCTGTGAATGTGTGTCGGCGGTATCAGTGGTGGTGGGCACCCAGGCGATGATGAGGGGCACCGGAGCACAGCACACTGAAACACTCCACCCTCGTGGGGGTGAGAGAATGCTCCCAGGCCTAATAGTCACAAGGGGGTTTTTCCCCGTAATATTATTTTGAGTTCTTAAATCTAGGATTACAATGGTAATTGCCCAAGTGGGTGAATGAGAACATTACAAAATGACAAAAATTTAAAGAGAAAACAAAATGACTTACATGAGGGTTAAAACTCGACAGTTAAATTGTGATTCCATAGACTTTACATAGAAATACAAATCCATTACAAAATTAGTTCATTGACCTGACACCTAGACTACAACTTAATTCTAAGGGGGGTCATGCCTGATCGCATGCACCAAGGTTGGCAGGTAGTTTCAGGTGTGATATTCACCTTCAGGTTGTGGGGGTGGTACTACTTCTTGGAAGGAAGTGAAACATTTGCAAAACCCTCTTTTACAGAGTATCCAGGATACTATAATCAGAGTTATTACAGTGATGATTACCGAACCAGCGCTGGGTAATACAACGGTGGTTAATCGCTTGGTTTGGTGCCAATCAGCAATATGTGAGGCCACTCGGTCAAGAGCAACTTGGTTGTGTTCCTGGGTAAGGAGATGATTGATCGATTGGAGTAGATCTGAATCATTGGTATTCGGTAAATTCTTCAGCTTCTCATGGTGATGGATTTTAAAAGAGAGTTCAGGAAGGTATAAGGTAAATGTGGGAATGGTGACATGAAAGGTGGAGTGCAATTGAGCTGATATCCTCATAGAAGCAGCGTATACGTCACATCTTGAACTATTATACACTAGGCCACTATTATTCAGTGTTATCCGGTACGATTCAGTCTCTGACATTGAACGGCGGCACACCAGGGTGGCGGTGACAGTCTGTGGAACAGCGAACAGAAAACTGTTGCCAACAGGCTGAATTATTGGTTGACGAAGTGAGACTAGAACACGAGGACATGGAGGGGTAGTAGTTTCAGCTAAAAACAGTGACATCTCGCACTCAGTAGCGTTAGTGTGTAAAATTAGCGTGGAGCATAAGTAATGTGTTGTATGGAAGCAACTGGATAGTTCAGCGCGAGTGAGAGTGGCGTGAGTTTGTCGATCCCGACTAACTATTAAAAATTCTTGAGTCTGCCAAACAACATGGTGATGAAGGGTAGCCCAAGAGACTGGAAAAGTGTATATTTGATAGCACTCGTATTCGCAATTTGCGCACGTGATTGGCAACCTCATTCGCATCCGAATACCGTCAGAATTACGGGTAAGTCGGACCTCCAATGCAGCATAGTAAAAGGGGAGGTTGCTTTCATCTTCCAATGTTGATAACGGTCGACTGCGAGAGAAAGTATTAGTGCCCCTAGAAGTAAAAATTTCCTGGCTTACTTGATGAGTAATTCAGAGATGACGGAGGGGGTACAACGTTGTAGCAATAATTACCTGGCAAGTAGCGACGATGGACCCGTTCAGTCACGCTTACTGATGAAGAAGGCCACGAAGTAGAATCACGGCAGGCAACCAACAGTTTGGCAGCCGTGGGGGTAGCAAGGCGGCAAGACAATGGTGTAATTCGACACCGAGTATCCGCTGATCAATCACGCGTCAGCAAATAAGACGCTGAACGCGGAGGCAGTACTACGCAGCGCAGACTAAGCGTAACTCGCTGGAAAAATTTTTCTACCTGCTATGGGACGAAGGCCAAGTGTCATCAATTAATTTGAGATTTTGTACGAAGAAAGTTTTTTTTTTTAATGAATAAAATGAGAAGGATTCCTGTGATCGCGGTGTAAACCTGCACAGCCTAGGCACCTCCCACGCATTGGCCACTACGCAGGGGCACCCACCCCGCTAAGGCTCGACACGGCGAGACAGGTGAAGTACTTCATAAATTTCAGAAATAATATTGAGTGGTTTTTCAGCTGTAGAAAACCCGAATGAGGGTAGGACAACTCAAGTTAACTCAATAATCAAAGGATCTTTACTTACAGAAGTGGTCAATAGAAGTCGGAAATGAATGTTAGCGAGAGCGAGTCTGTTGCTCGTGAATACAGAGGCTGGGTGTGAAGCAGTGGAGGCGGCGCAGCGCAGCTTTATCAGCGCTGAGCCGGCAGAGTGCTGAGCTCAGATAACAGCGTCAGAGAGCGCTAGTGGCTCTGCGTCCGAGACTAAGACATTGTAAGTGCAACTTAAAAGTAACAGTTTATTGAAAAGCAATAATACACTAATAGCTGATGTCACAAAGACGTTTCATTCCATTTTAACAGAACAACTTAAGTGTTCAACAGGTAAATTGACTACGTTGTTGATTAAAAGAAACTGCTACTGAACATAACGTACATACGTACGTACTTCCCTTTCCCCTTCCGAAGAGCGGAGGGCATGAACCATAAAAGCCTTGTTCATGTACTTAGTATATGACAATACGTAGAGGTCTGGTAACATCAACAAGTTACACCAAGGTAGTGTGGATATGAACAGTGTGAGTGTGTTGTTAGTTGTTATTGGCGTATGAAGTGTTGTGTAAATGTGTGACTAACGGTAGCTGATGGCGGATACGAATTGAAGGCCAATAGGTGCTATCAGAGATACTTCCAGTCGGGAAACAATGAAACTTAAAAGGGGATACCGAATATGACACAAAAATAGCGTATAACCATAAAGTGTACTAACATTAATCATAACTATAAATTGATAACAATAAAACATGACATTGAAGTAATAATAATTAACAAGAAATAAGATAAAGGGAATATTTCCCGAACATAAACTTCCGAATCGGATACGAAATCCGTCAGCGGATGTTGTTTTTTTAGTCGGTTGACGAAGTGCATAAGGGACTACGTCAGTAGAATCCGACAGTGTGTGTATATAACAACATTGTTCTTACAAGTGCAGTTTGCACTGTCAGATGGTGAAAAGCAACTAATCCGTTCAGCAACGGAAAAGGCTGCCATCTGGGGAACGGTATCTGAATCTTTGGCAGAATCCGATGATTTTGCAATGGAATTGCCATCTAGAAGAAGGTGGCGTTGTATAAAATGTAATAAAAGAGCGTCTGGGGCTCAGTTCATTTGTGGTTGAGTGCCAAAGGCGTAGTGTGAGCGCAAATTGTCTCACGGTAATTGATGTATGAATTGTTTTGTGGTCAACCGAGGAGCCTAGGATTCGGTGACGTGTAAGTACAAGTTCGCGGTGCGTATGAGCTACCTGCGAGTGACTCGACTATTAAGTTCAGCAGTGCATTAGTGCAATCTGCAGACTTGGATTGATGATTATATAATTTGCAGGGCAATGGGGCAACCTGCGGACAGTGCTAAGGCAACCTGTCTGATAATTGAGGGGTAGGCAGTGCATTGGAGCTATCTGCGATACCGTGGTTCAGCGGGCCTAAGGGCGTCCGTAATAAAAGTATCAGCGGCGTTATTAGCGACCTGCTGTACTAGGGAAATGTCGACTGTTCAAGCAATAAAAATAGCTCTGAAGCTAGAATAGCATACATGCATAAATAGCGTCACTTTTTGTGCGCGCAGTACATAACACTACATAAAATGAAAATCATGAACTATAAATCACTAGTGCTAGCATAATGACATAATTAAACACAATGACATATATTGACAGGAAAATAAAAACACAATGATGTATAATAATAATGCTGTAAGTAGTCGGAACGCTCAACATTAACATGCAACACTGGCCACTTGGGGCTGGCTGCTAGGCTGCGTGTGTGTTAGTTTTAAAACTGATGATAACAAATTGAACTGAAAGGACAACTAGGCACAGTTCCCGTAGCGCTTACATCACCGGCTAATTAGAGGCAAAGTACGTATCTCACAATGGATCATTGGCCGATATTTTGGGGCAAGACTGCAACAAGGGAGAGCAATATCTCGGTGTAAATGGTGGTAAGACTAAAAGACCGGTACTGTCGGAAGAGGGTACCTAACATGTTGTAGGGGCCTCCTCATCGACAGAAGAAGGAAAACAGGATAGAACAATGACCACGGCGGTAGAGTAAAATAAATGGGGAGGGCAAAAATAACTGCGTAGCAACCAAGGAACAATCGTCCACCGATATACGGCAGCCCGGACGATTGGTCGTTTGTGCCTCGTCAGTAGCGTGAAAAACCCGTGGCATTGCATTGGTTTGCCCATATCTGGCCTTGTCCAAGGCAGATAACGTTAAATGTCATCATAGTTCGATGTGTAAGAGGGTTAGGGCTGTAGTTTGTAGCTTATACAATGAATCAAAGCAGTAGTGAAACTTCACTTATAGGATTGGCAGACTAAGGTATGCAGAATAATGTAAATCGTTAAGAACTTCGTGTGATTTATCCAGCTAATGTGAAACAAAACGAGGAAAAGAATTTAAACAATGAATCACATCTATTTAATATTTATGTTAAGATTTATTGGGATGCTTGAATGAATTTGGTTTGCCGTGTCTTCCGGATGCATGAAAGAAACGAGCTTGGAGCTGTTAGCGAGCGCGCAGCGCACGCGTATGTGCGGAGTAGGCAACGGCACGTCAGCGGTTATGTGAGAAGGCGTGTAGCCGCGAGAGACCGGCCGCTACTGCAGCGACAAATATCACGCGCTT
Source organism: Schistocerca serialis cubense (assembly GCF_023864345.2). Taxonomy (NCBI): domain Eukaryota; kingdom Metazoa; phylum Arthropoda; class Insecta; order Orthoptera; family Acrididae; genus Schistocerca; species Schistocerca serialis. The sequence continues at coordinate 587,256,581 of NC_064645.1, read as the reverse complement.
AGCGTGTACCAGAAATAACGATGAATTAGAAATTGCTAATTATCTAGCATAAGAGTTTTTTTTTTAAAAAAAAAAAGGCTGTTAGTTATATAAACTGATGGTAAGTGCATTGTAGTCTGTCATACACGGAGGATAGGGCAGCAATTTGCGGTTTGTGTTTGTAACTACTAGGACGCTCCGCGTGTTGAGACGCTGGAGGCGGCAGCGCACGTGGTGATAAGATACGTCATCGCGCGGAGCGCTGTTACTGGCTGAGAAGGAATGATGGCCGCTGGCCAGTTCTTGGCGTGGAGAAGGGACAGCGCTGAAGAGGAGGGGAGGCGACAGCTGATGTTATGCCCCGCCAACAGCTGGTCCCGTAAACAAAGCGTACGAGGCGTATGCATTTCAAGTCCTGGCTTTATCTGTTCCGATTACTTACGATTAGCTGCAGCAAATACAGAACTAGGACATATAGTACAATACACTAGACGTCAACGTAACAAGTATTAAGAAAAGCTCGGAGTAAAAATACTCCACATGTACTGGTTTGCCAAATAGATGGCAATAGAGGACATTGAAGAACATCATTCGGAGTTAGCAGCCGCGGTTCTGCCCATACCAAGTGTAATGATTGCATTTGAAGCAAGTCAGTTGCGTGACGTCTAATGCGTGGCATTGCTTGCAAAACATAAAACATAATCATACATATAAAAATGAGCAAAAATACATGACAGGACTGGAAACTGACAATTGAGAATGGCTGGGAACTCCGTGGTGGCCAGGCACATCTTGCTTCCAAGTCCCTGGAGAAAATGACTTAAACTAAGCTGCAATAGAACATATCATAAAACTCTAACTAGGCGTGATTAATCACGCGACCTCAACCCATAAGGGTGTCGATTCCGCAGAGGGTATCTACAACCCTGTGGAGGTAATCTCCTCCGTTTTTTATTTCGTTTTTGTTCTACTTGAGGTGGAGGTGACACAGGCGGATCGGGGGCTGCGACCTGTTGTGGTGACACAGCCCTACCGTGGTAAGGTTGCAGGCGGTCAAAGTGCACTATCACCGTACGATCGGTTAATTGCAGTTCTGCATTGACTGGTGAGGTCAACCGTACAATCCGATACGGGCCTTCAAAGCGGGGAGAGAACTTTTTAGTTCGTCCCTTTTTGATTGCCGGGTTTCGTAGTAACACTAAATCACCTGTCTGATAAGTCGGTAAAACAGCATTTTTGTTCTGCCTGTGCAACAGTTTATTAGTAGCTTTGATATTATTCCTCTTTACCTTATACCAGATCGCTTTTAGCCGGCGGGCTAAACCTTTTACTTCCTTTATTTCTACACCTTGAGGTAGTTTGTCTATTTCGAACGGCGAATTCATCGGCCGTCCAAACACAGCTTCGTAAGGGGTATACCCTGTGGATTCATGTATTCGGGTGTTGTATGCAGAAGAAATATACGGTACATATCTGTCCCAATCAGCGTGCGTTTTTGCAACATAATAGGATAACATTTTACAAATTGTACGGTGTACGCGTTCAACGCGACCGTTGGCTTTAGGATGGAAGGGAGTTGTACGCCATTTTTTGATTCTTAATAATTTACAAACTTGTACAAATAAAGCAGACATGAAATTGGTTCCTTGATCCGTTAAAATGGCATCAGGACTTCCAAAAGGTAGTATCACACGATTTACAAACTCTCTCGCCACAGTTTCAGCTGTCATGTCGGGGAGGGGAACCAAAATTAGATAACGTGAAAAGTGATCAATAATAGACAAAATGTATTTGTTACCTTGTTGCGACTGTGGAAAAGGACCTTGGAAATCTAAAGCAAGAATTTCGAAGGGTGAAGATGCCTGAGGAAGTGTTTGCAGCGGCACTCGCGGATGCCTATTTTGTGCTCGTTGTGCACACGGCAGGCAAGATCTTACATACCTGTCCACATCACGTTGTCGGTATTGCCACCAATAACGTGTCGCAATTCGAGCGTTCGTAGCGCGTTTTCCGCTGTGACATGCTTGGATGGTATCATGGCATTGCCGTATTATACGTTGCTGCAAGCATTCCGGTATTACCAAACGATTCCCATGTGGAGTTCTTCGATACAAAAGGTCGTCTATTACTTCAAATTCTGGGAAGGTGGCGTATCTTTGACATTGAACGTCCACCTGCTGTGCTTCTTTTAACTCTTCAATTGATACCTCATCTGATTCAATGACACGCACTTTTCTACTTAACGCATCAGCATTTTGATGCAACCGACCAGGCTTGTGCCGAACTTCAAAATCATATTCTGACAGTTTCATGGCCCAGCGCATAAGTTTGCTGCTAGGGTCTTTAAGATTCAATAACCACTGCAGAGCAGAGTGATCGGTAAGAACTGTAAATTTGCGACCATAGAGGTAACATCTAAAATAATTAATTCCAAAAAGAAGGGCAAGCAATTCCTTTTCTGTAGTACTGTAATTAGTTTCTGCTTTATTCAGTTGACGAGAGGCATACCCAACGGGTTTTTCCTCACCATCTTGCACTTGGCTTAGGACACATCCTACAGCAAAATCAGATGCGTCACAAGATAAAATAAAAGGTTCAGCGAAGTCTGGGTAAACAAGTAGAGGTGAACTAGTTAAAATAGTTTTCACTGTTTGAAAGGCGGTCGAACATTCATCCGTCCAAACAAAAGGAGTATCCTTTTTCAACAATTTAGTAAGTGGCTTGGTAATAGTAGCATAATCTTTAACAAAACGGCGGTAATAATTTGCAAGGCCAAGGAAGGATTGTAATTCCTTTAAATTTGTTGGAATAGAAAAAGTGTCTACTGCTTCAGTTAATCGTGGATCTGGTTTGACTCCGCTGGAACTGATGACATGACCTAAATACTGCACTTGTGATTGAGCAAAAGAACATTTTTCTAATTTTAAGCTTAAATTAGCATTTTGCAAGCGCAACAGTACACTGCGTAGATGTTCAGCATGTTCAGCAATGGATTTTGAAAATATAATTATATCATCAAGATACACAAGGCACATAGTAGGTTTCAACCCACGTAATAGCAGATCTGCAAATCGCTGAAAGGTTGCTGGTGCGTTGCGAAGCCCGAAAGGCATCCTTAAGAATTCATATAAGCCGCCAGGAACTACAAAAGCTGTCTTAGATCGATCTTCAGGAGCAATTGGAATTTGATGATACCCACTGCGCATGTCTAATGTTGTGAAGTACCGGCAATTGCCCAGACGATCGAGTGTTTCATCGATCCGGGGTAATGGATAATGATCTGGAGTAGTAACTTTGTTTACTGCTCGCATGTCTACACAGAGGCGATAGGATTTTTCTCCGTCTATAGATTTCTTTGGAACGACTACAATTGGGCTAGACCACGCACTAGAAGAGGGTTGTATTATTCCTGCTTCTAGTTGCTGTTGTATAGTTTCCTCTACCACTGACTGAAGATGGTAGGGAATTCGGTACCCTTTTTGAGCTATTGGCCTAGCATTTCCGGTTGGAATCTCATGTTGGATTAAATCTGTTGCTGGTAAATATTTCCTGTCTTCAAACAACCATGAATACTCATTCAATACTTCATTTATTAGCTTTTGTTCATGCAATGGGAGATGACTAAGCTTAGCTTTAAACTTATCTGTCAGATGTGACGTGATTGTCAAAAGGTGTTGAGAGGCGGCAGCAGCCTTTTTCTTTTTCAGAGAAGGGGTTCTCTTTGACAACTCATCTTCTGGGATAACCTGTAAGCTGGCTAATACTGTACCACGCGGTATGAAAGCTTGCTTGTGACTAAAATTGTCTAAACACACGGGTACGCAATTTTCTTTCTGTACTTGCTGTGCTTTGCACAGGCTACGTTTTACGTGGACCTGCATCTGGTCAAGAGTTTCATTCTGGCAGAGTGGATCTACCAAGAAATGAACCTCTTCGGATTCACGTATCCCGACAGGCACCCAAAGGATCTTTCCTGTGCCTTCTGGTATCTCCACGGGATTATCGGCTTTTAGCATCGTTACGGGAGACTCCGAAACTTGGGAAACGGATCCTTTTTTCCCAGCTCCGCTCGCCCGCAACGTGCAGTCACGTCCAAAACGGTGCACGTTGTCGCCGAATTGGACGGTATTTAACCTATAGTCAATAACCCCCTGGAAATGACGCAGAAAGTCACTTCCTAGGATGATGTCGTAATCCGTGCGCCTGTTTCGTACAACCTCCATCGTAAAAGCATATTCTGTTGAGTCCAACGTGAACTCAACGCAACAGCTGCCATCAGGTTTCACTATGCCGGGACCAATACCACTGATATGGTACCGCGGCGGTTGCAATGTTCTTTTATCTCTCTTTGATAAAAATGCCAAGCTGATCTGTGCGCCTGTGTCAATTAGCACGCGTATTGGTTTGCGGCCTCTAACACCATCGACAACCACGCTTGCCACCTGCGTGATTCCCTTATCAACTAGGGGGGTCACTATTTTTAACGGGGGCCGGGAGGGGTGGCACTTCCTGCCCCGCGGCCGTTTCCCGAATTCTGTGATTGGTTTGCATTTCGCCTGGAATTTGCAGGCGGTTGTGGCCTACTATTTGGACAATGCACGCTTTGGTGGCCCATGTTCCTGCACTGATGACAATATGGCACGCGACATTGCTCTGCCACATGTCCTTGTCTATTACAGCGCCCACACTTAGTATCGTTCGAAAAGACACGTCGGGGCTCACTTTGCCGCGCGGAGACGGCCACAAATCGGCTCGCCTCCTCTCTCAAGAGTGCTAATCGCACGGCTTCATGTAAGGTGCGGGGGGAAGCTACCTTGATTTCGCCCCCTATTTGAGGGTTTATGCCACGAATAAACACGTCTATCGCACGACATTCTGATTCTTCCAACAGAACTTCGTTACGAGCAGAACTGGCACTTAGTGCGTACGTGTGGCATGCGACGCTTCGAATCCTGTCCGCGAATGCTTCTAAATCTTCACCCGCTTTTTGCTTGAGGGTGGAAAGCAAGTCGCGATAGTAACTAGTACCACGTTTGTCTGTATACCTTTCAATCAACCCTGTTGCAAGGGACTGGAAGGTAGGGGCATTTTTCAAGCTCTCGACCGACTGCACGTAGTTCCGCGCTTCGCCGGTGAGTTTCATTTTCATCACGTTTAAGAGAAATTCATCTGGCCAACCGCAAAGCTTTCCGATGTCCTGGATATTCTGGACAAGCGTTTCAATATCCTCGTGCGGCTTTCCAGCGAACGCCGGAATAAACGCTACTGCTGGGAAGCTCTGCACCAAAGTAGAGGTGGCTACTGCCACAGGTGATTCTGCACTAGTGAGTGGTGGAATCACCTGCTTCGGCTGTTCTTCCACTAGCACTGGCTTAGCAACATTAGATTGCGGAGAAGCCATTTTAAGATCATCTATCTGTTGCTTAAGCTCCGCGTTAGTCAGAATTAATTGATTTAACTGGGACTGCAGCGCCAAGAGGGGATCTTCATCCGCTCCGGCTGCTCCTGCCTCCGATTGCTGCCTGGTGATCGGCATGTTACAATAGTGTGGGCATCTACACCACCGTAGCGTCGCTAGCGACTTACATTATTTGGTGGCGTGCAGACGACGGACGGCGGCGTGTGTCGACGAGCGGCGGCAGGCGCGTTGATCACTCGTGGGCGCAGCAGGCGGCGGGCGACAGCATGGACAGCTGCGACGGCGGGGCGGCGCGAGGGCCGCACCCCGGACCGTGGCGCAGGCGGTGGCCCGTGGCAGCTACGGACAGCGGCGGCGGCGGCGGCGGCGGCGAGCGTGACTGCATCGCGGACCCTCCTCGGCTCGCGTCCGGCGGCGAACTGCGTCACGCTTGTGGCGCGCTAGTGCGCGGCCACGCACATTCTGCAACGCAGGCGACCGGCTGGCACGCGCATGGCGCGCTGCAGCCTCGCCACGTTCGGTCTAGTTTCCCTTAATTGCTCAAACTCGGCCCCTTCATAGTACTCATACTCAACTGATAAGTTGATTTTACAACCGTAAGGTGGGTCGCATCCCACTTCTGACACCATTTGTTCGTCAGGATAGAAGTCAGGAGCGGAGGGCGTTGTAAAATGAAAATTAATTGAGTGGAATGGACCCAGTTTATTCTTGTAATGATGGTACAGTGGTGCCTACGTAGGGCTGAGCAGCCCCAAGAGGGGTTGCCGTCTGCTCATCAGAGAGGCAGAGGCTAGAGGAGCGACTACTCGGGGCCGAGGTCAGAAGCTAAGAGAGCGCGGAGCCGTTTCCAAGCCGCCCTCGCCGCTCCCGGCCGCGTCCCCACGTGATCACACGATTAGTCTCTGATTGGAGGATTGATTCCGCCAACGCGCCTTGCTAGTAGCGTGCCCCCGTCAGCGCAACCAACCCGTGGGACTTGAGTCTGACCGAGGAGCACGTGGCAGGAATGTGCTGACCATGGTCTTCCGGCCAGCACCTTCCACCACAGTATGCCCAAGCCGGCTACGGCCGAACATTATGCATTGAAATTTTATTTAAATAAAATTTTGTCGGCAATGATCCCTCTTGGGGGTCTCCTCCCTGCACAATAAAAACCGCATGTGACCCTCTATCGCACACATTTAAATTCACATGCTAAAACTTAAACGCACAAAGCTAGAAGTTACTAACATAATACGCAGTAAAATTTAACTCTAAGTATAGGAGTTTTCCAGATAGTAAGTTCTTGTTGCCGACTGGAAGTAGATGATGGAACAAATTACTACACTCAAAATAAAATTGCAGGCTGTGGGTTATGTTCCAAAGTACTCCACATGACATAGCAACTTTATATCACTAATAACAGCTCGGAGAAACTTATTGCACATGTTCTCTTCTGTTGTTACTTTTTTTCAGCAGTAGAATTTTTTAAATAAATTACTTGCAATTCACCTCAGACTCGCACAGGCAGCACTGTGCGTCTATGGATGGTTGTCCTGTCTGGCATAGCGGTAATAAATTATACATACACTCACACACACACACACTCCTAGTGAATCAATTTATCTACTAGTGGAAACTGAATCAAAACCCCAACAACAATTCCTGAAATTAGCCTGAACATACAGACAGAAGCTATGGGTGGTGGGAGAGGGGAGAAAAAGGTATGTATAGAGTATAGAATCTGGTACGTAATTTCGAGAGGCTCATTTTCCAGGTGCGAGTCCTTCAAATGGACACAACTTCAGTGACTTCCATGTACGTAACCCACCAGATAATCATACTGGGTAAAGGGGACGTACCGTTAAGTGTAGAATCTGAACAACATCTTGTTTACAGTGCATCTCTACATCACTAAAAATGAATGCTGGGTTAAAAGACAGACTGGAAAATTTATGATACGACTGGGATTAAAATCGGCGACGTAGACTACTAGGTCCAACATAAAAACAGGTCAAGCTTTGCTATTCTTCGGAATTGCAGCAGCTGTTTACTGTTAACATTAACTCTATACAAAATATGTTGCTATCAGCTTAATATCTGGTACATCTTGTATTTGCAGATTGGCCGGCCGGTGTGGGGCCGAGCGGTTCTAGGCGCTTCAGTCTGGAACCACGCGACCGCTACGGTCGCAGGTTCGAATCCTGCCTCGGGCACTGATGTGTGTGATGTCCTTAGGTTAGTTAGGTTTAAGTAGTTGTAAGTTCTATGGGACTGATGACCTCAGAAGTTAAGTCCCATAGTGCTCAGAGCCATTTGAACCATTTGTATTTGCAGGTTGTTTAGCAAGTAGGCAGTAACTCACACCAGCCTCCCAGTAACAACAGCTTGTCTCGCTGTTGCACAGCAGTTACGCAGCCTTACGCAATTCAAAGGCGTTCTGCCACTCACCTCACAACAGCATCGTATTCACGACGGTGGGGGCTTTAATTCACCCAATTCAGCTAATTCGTAGGTCAGCCAATTCGCGTGGTATATTTATAAATTATATACATAAATCTTCATCGTGACTCCGTCTGTCTATTATTGAAAACCATTTCAATATCCCTACAGTAGTTCCGGAGATTAATCGCAGCAATCAAATAAAAACTACGGTTGGGTATCGTAATTTACGTATGTATAAACAGAATAAGGTAGAAGAAGTTTAACCAGATAATAATGAAGAGTGGAGGATCGTCTGGATCGGTTTTTCGGTAGAATGCTTCATGTGTAAACCAATGATAAAGTCACATTCGTTTCTACCTGCCTACAAGCCTGTTTGCAAGTGAGATACGCTACCGAAATACAGTCTTGAGGACCACTCACTCGTTAGTTCGTCGTGGACTCGACCTAAGGTGCAAGGCCACACCAGCTGGAAGAACTGTGGTGAAGCAAGCCAGAGTGTTTAAGCAAATGTCTCGCATGGTTGTGATGGTCATTTGAGCAGCAAGCAAGTCAACTCGTTTGTACTGGGCAGACTCACCAGACATATTTCACATTCCAACAGTTACAGATGAGTGCAGGGAGTAATGTCAAGAAACTTTTAACGGATGTTTGAATAGAGGAGGGTTATTATCATCAGTCCCTTGACATCCACTGTTAGATAAAAAAAAACTCTACGGACTTTTCGGTGCATAATGGCCTTCGGCTATACGCACTCGTGTTGCTCCAATATTTTATCGAATGTTGTCTGCCAGCACCTTCCTATAGGTCGCCGTGCCATTCTATTCTTATCTTTCTGGACTACAGTGCAACGCTTGCTTAGTTCATCTGCCATCCATTCTCCCGGTTTGCCAGCCCCACGCACTGCCATTTCAGTCTCACCCATATTATAATTATGTCCTCTAGTACAGTGTCTTTCCTTATACATTTGTTGGACTTCCTGTGTCTCTATGTAATTTTCAAAGGAATTTTTTTGATAAACAATTTATTCTCCATTTGTAGGCAAGCTACAATTAAAATTTTGTAGTCGGCTAAAGCCTGTATTTGACATAAACGTTAACACTGAAAAAACAGAAATGCAAAAAAAATTCGCAATTTCGTCCCAGATAACCTGTCTCAACAGAACAACTACAGTAATTTAAATGGTTTTTTTTCTCCATTGTAACATTGGCAAACACTTTCACTATTATTAACCACCTGAAGGCCATGAATGAACAATGTTTCCGAGTTATTTTCAGCCTTCAAAACATCTGTCACATATGAAGCTGTGTGTCTGTGTAGACGAAGATCGTGTTTTCTGATAACAAACGAATCACTTTGTGCAATGAATCCATTTCTCTTTACCTGCGTTTTTCTATAGGAAAATGTAAAATAATGTTTATAAATAGCAAATAAAACGAACTTTTAATAAAATTTCCAAATCTCGGCCCTGGGACGAAAATAGGAATTGCATTAGGAACTAAGTTACAAACATCCTCATATATATTATAATGGCCGTTACAGAAATACAGGCCAAATCCTTGACTATAATGATTACACTCCAGAAACACCAACACACGACTGAAATACAGTGCAATAATTGAACACAAATCAGTGATATCACTAGGAATAGCAGGCTGTTAATTTGACTGCTTCACGAGTTTACCTCGGCGTAAAAAGACGAAACCCCTCGTACTCGGAAGATAAGAATATTGTACGCAACTTTCTAAACAATAATATGGACTGAGGTCAAACATGCACAAACACTAAAAAATTTCTTACCAACCGTAGAAACCGGAAGTTCCTAGTGATACGGTGGTATGATTTTCGGTTGTATTTCTGCGAGGCATACATGTGACCGTATCAACTTCTGGCACCATTGCACATTTACGCAAATAAAATTTGTTCTGTAGTCAGAGTTGTCAGTCATGGATAGCGGTCTTAAGAGCACGCCGGGTGAGCCTTAGGGAACTGGTGGTCTGGACGAGAGAGGGCAGAGTAAGCAGTGGTAGGGATAGAGAGCCTGTATACAGAGAGAGTTGCCCGTGATTGGTTGATTAGCTTTGGCGCCATTTTTCTGCCAAACGTCTCTCGCGCTTCCTATTATCACCATGCTTTTGAGTTGAATTGAAGTTCAGAGGACTTTTGGAAACGATTAAAAGGTATTTGAATTATTGAGAGACTTGTTACGCGTTGTGCATGCATGTTCCATTTAGTTGCATATCGTTTTTAGTACGTAATTAGCGTTTGCGATCTTAAATATGAGTTGATTTTAAGGTGTCAGTTTTTAAAAATATTTTTAGTCACGCAAAACAGGTAGGCCTATTACAGTTTACTGCATTTTTAAGCTCTTATTTCTTTAACAGTTCGTGCATACTGGCAGCATCACAAGCTTTTCTGAAGCCAATATCTGACAGTCCTTCCTGGAAACGGAAAGTTCCTGTAATTGTTGTGCCATGGTCATTCGACTTTATAGCGTCACACTTTATTTCGTTCCGTATCAGAACACTAGCCATTATTTTGGTTTCAGTATTATTGCCTGATTGTTGACGCAGCCAAGTTGTAAGCACGTTTTCCGCAGTTGTCGTGGTTGCTTAAACATTATTCGTAGTAAATAATCGTAGGTACTCTTAGTTTTTAATAGGCCTACTTACTGTGGGGTAGAAGGGATACGGTAGTTTTCTTGTTATATTTGGTCGTTATCACAGTAGCCTACATTTAACATTACCTGATTTTAGTAATCTTTTTCGTTTGTAATCTACGAGAGGTATTCAGTCGTAAGCAGTTGTTTACTTGTCACATGCAAAAAGTTTGAAGACGTGACAAGAAGTACTAATACGTCTCACACTTCTTGCATGTCACAAGTAAACAACTGCTTACGACTTTCATTCATCTCACATAATACAGGTACTATAAAATAAATAAAATAAAATAAAATAAAATAAAATAAAATATTAATTATTTTTATCTGTCTGATTGGCTCTCCTATGAGTCGTCAGGTTTTGATTATTCGGTATCAGACGCTTGACAATGGCTTTTTCGTAAAGGCAATGTTACTCGTAGTTGACCGTGAAATAAAACTGAAATAATCGGACTTCGTAATTAAATCGTTTCCAAAGACTGCTGCGGTAGGTGCGGACTCATAATCTAAATCTCAATATTACAATAATTTGCCAGCCATGCCAAAACGTCGTACAGAGGTGATTGTCTACTAAACAAAAAATTACACAGTTAGTTAAATCAGATATATTCAATGAATAAGCCTACAGTTCATAATCCTACTTACTTTTATAAATATAAATTCTTTACAGAATCGAGTGCCTAGTATGGTTGCAATTTTCTATATCATGAAATATGGCGGTGTGCCAGACAATAAACTAAAATACGTGCTTCTCGCACCACTTCAACGAGAGCTCTTCCTTTTTTTTTAATCAAACATACGACTAACGAAAATGTACTTTTGTTTTATCAGCGACACAGCGCTGCAGTTGTGTGCCATAGGCTTTATTTATTTGTCACTGATTATTTATTTAATTAATATCTCGCGTTTCCGAGGAAACTCACGCTCGGCATGCAAATGTGCCTTTATATTGCCCCCTGAATTGCGAGGCGAAAGGGCACACCTGCAGGCGAGCAATTCACCTAAAGGCACAAGAAAATCTAAGTTATCTACAACTATTTACATGACTTACATTGTACTGTATATTATACACAAAATTTGAATGACGCGCGTGCGCCGAAAAAGTTCTTATGTTGGCAAAACAGAGTGCGCGCATGCGCAGAAGCGTCTGTGTAACTACGGCACTGCCGTTATTTCGTAAATTTAGATCACGCGGCACAGTATTGCAGTTCATATTGTTCGTGTGCGCGCACATTTCTTAGTCGTTGCACAAAGAAAATATTCCACCAAGATTACATATGAAGACTACATTCTATGACAGGTAACTTAGTTTTAAAATTACAATATTTGTTATAATACAATACAACTTTAGATTGTTGAATGTTCTTATTTACATAGCATTGCAATGAAATGCTTCAACGAAAAATGTTCTGTTGTTTCAGGTGCGTTGACCTATACACATGGTGTCGTTATCACAGTTCATATTCATCTGCTGCACAATAATTTTTTACAGGTTAGTATCGTCGTGGTAAAGTTTTTTGATCACAGTAACATCGTTGTATAACAACGTGATTAATACATAAGCGTGTCCATTTCCTATTTCCATTATAGTCGTTGTGATGCAGTTCGTTGTGACAAAAAGCATTGTTTATTACAGATCAGACGTGACCCGTCGAGTAATTGGTCCACGTGCAGTTCGTTTTTTTTTTTTTTTTTTTCATTCCGTGGAAGCTTGGTTGCAGAACCTCGGACGGCACATAGCTGGCGTCGATCCTTGGACAGTCCAGGTAAGAGTGTCCGTCACATTTCGAGAACATTTCATTCCCTGAAGTTCCAACCAAAACTCTTCCACCCGTCGTGTTGTTTTCTGGACAGGCACTTTGTGTCCATTTAATCCAGTTAACATCTTGAAGTTGGGTACTGTAGTAATGTCACTAGACGATGCACGAATTATTCACTTCACATTTTCAGTTTTTTTGCTGAATATAGCTCACCTAAACGTTCGTTAATGTCCGTGAACAGAGGTTCACTATGCAATGTCTTTTTGGCACTCCTTTTGTTCAAATTTTTACATGATACATCAGTTAAAAAAATAAGTAATTATACATACACACGTCACATATTTTCTTAGCATAAACATAATACAGTTGCACATAAACATGTTTACATCATCATTACATAGCTATAGGTTATTACATTGTGTCACATTTGATTACATGAATTGCATCCTCTTTAGCGGTTTTGCTGGGATATTATCGATGTTTTCTGTGATGTCATCTGAAATTAAGATAGGTTAGACACAACATTCATTACATCAGTAGGCAAGACCAGGCGTTTTCACTACTCAATAAATATTCAAAATAGTAAGAGAGAGAAAATGTTCGATTCCTCGCGTTTTGTGCGTGTGTGTAGTGTGTCTGTGTGGCCTTGACTACTGGTAGATGCTTTTCGTGTTGAGAGATGTGCGTCTAATCTATTTCTCGAAGTAAAAGATCGCTTCACAGATGACGTCTGTCGGTTCGTCAGGTGTCATATCAAGTCAGTGGTACCTACAATAACAAATGTTCCGTGAAAAATTAATATGTCATTCACTGCTACGTAATCATAAATTTTACTTTAATATTCAGTCTTCTCGGTGGTGCCGCGACGTTGAAAGAAAAGTTCTTCTGTCTTCAACTGCGTCACTGGAACCGCTGAAATGAAAATTTCTATACTACTTATAATCTATGTTGTAATTTGTTTTAGTTCTTGCCACACAGCAGGTCGTTGAGATAACGGTACGTTATATGTCTTATGGTAGAAGATCTTGTGAGGCTTAACTTCAATCTTGTACACATACGTGTTGATAACACCTAATCGTTTGGTAAAAACTTGTAAATATTTGGATAACACTTCCTGTAGTTTTATACGTTCATGTACACTGAGAGCTGTAGCTTCACTTATCTTATGATCAAGCAATGTTTTCAAGTCCATTAGCTCTGTGTCAGATGAGTGTGTTTGCATGTCTTGAATGTCTTTGTCAAGTACTAACTGAACCTTGTACCCTGTACAGTGTTTGTCATGCTTTAGAGTTCTCCTGTCCAAATCAATAATAATTACCCTGCTTTTATCATTTAAAATACATTTACCTTTGGAGAAGTCTATAATGCAGTCCTTCTCGCTCATAATATCTATTCCTAATATGCAATTTGTCACAAGGTTTTGTACAACCAGGAATGGCCATTGTACGGTTCCATTACCTATTTTAACGTTTACAAAAACTTGCTTCGTAACCCTACATGACTTATTACCTAGTGCAGTAGTTATTTTACAGTTTTGGGCAGGAAACTCAGGCACAGGTTCCAATTCACACATCTTTTTATAAAAATTAAAAGATAAAACGCTCACAGCTGCACCTGTATCTAGGATAATAGTAGTTGGAATCCCACCTACTACACCAGTAGTGGATGCTAAAACAATTTCATTTGTGTTTAAACGACATTGTGTACTGTCTTGTAAAAGTTCATCTGATATATTGTTATTGTGGTTGTATCTTATAAATAAAACAGGTAGTTTTTGTTTAGAATTACTCGGCATATCATTATTCCGTTGCTCAAGTGTGATGTCAAATAACTGATTAACATTGAAGCCGCCCCCCAAGGATTCTTCAGCCACGACCTGGGGCAAAGTAGTGACTGTTTCTAGTTTGTTGGATTAGCATTTGTACTAGCTACTGACACAGATTGAGGTTGTGCATTAGGTGTCATTTCTATTATATTCACATTCGGATATTGCCTATTATGATCTCCAAACTTTTGCGGTTGTTGTTGCTGTTGCGCATTATAACTTACCTGTCGGTCGTAAGGTATGCTCCAATTTTGACCTGGTGGCTGCTGTGGTAAAGCAGAGTTTGAATGAAAGTACTGATCGTTACGAGTCCAACCTTGATGCTGTCTTGGCTCGTAGTTATTATTATTTCTATTTCTGTTTGTGTTTTTGTTATTACCTTTGTATCCGTTGTTACCGTTGTAGTTATTACCGCGGTGCCTTTTGTATGGATTGCCGCATGAAATGTTATTACTGTTGTAACTATTGTTCGTATTGGAATACGCGTGTTGATTTTGATTTCCGTACTGAGACGGCATGTGAGTTTGCTGTTTTTGTTGTACCGCGTATCCAACTGTGGGCGCGCCAGAATTGTGTTGGCAAGCCTGCATGTTTTGCATACCACTAGTGTAAACATTGTGGCTGCTGTTTTGCCGCGCGAAGCGCTGATCTTCAAGTAACATGTCAACCGAATCTAAAGCTGTTAAAAAATAATCTGAATCGTCATCCGGGATATGTAGAAGTTTTTCCTTAATGTTGAAAGGCAATTTGGCCTTCAACGCACGGAGTATATCTCGCGTTGCGACTGGTTCGTCTAAAAAATGTCCCATGTTCAAGTATTTTTCAAAATATCTGCGTAAGTTACCATTTTTACTGTTAAAAGTTTCAGGTTCTAAAATTTGTCTTCTGAGTCGCTCCTGGACGGATTGCGACCAGAATTTGTTCAGAAAAGCACGCTCAAACTCACTGTACGTGGTACATACGTCAGCTTGACTGTATGCCCAGACAGCTGCATCGCCTTGGATGTAACCGACAATATATGAAATCTTTTTCCGGTCACTCCAAGTGCGTGGAAATGCGTTACTAAAAGATTTAAGAAAAATCACCGGATGAATGGTTCGTTTCTCTGGGATAAAAGCCTGAAATTGCCTGTGTTTTATTAAGCTTTCTTCTTCCTTTGCATTATGATATGGATTTGTTCCACTGTAATTACTGCAATGCTCAGCTGGCGAGTAATTACGATAATGTTGCTGTGGTTTACCATGATAATAGCTTGTGTTTGTGGTTGCACGTCGTGGTATGTGTTGTAGTCGTGGTGTGTTTTGTTCTTGTGTGTTTGTGGTGTGCGGTATGTGTGCGTCATACTCGAATGTATATTGGTTTCTGAACTGTACATTTTGACTGATATTTTCGTTACATTCAGACTGTGGTTGATCGGTGAATTGTCTCATGGGTGCAGTGACGGATTGTACTGCGTCACTAATCAGCTGTTTGTTATTAGTGATGTATTCCGCTACGGAGTCGTGCACAATTGTTGGTAAATTTTCACGTATGCATCTATCAAAATGTTTGTCTTTGTTCTCTACCCAATCATGAAATTCTTTATTAATATTTTGAAAATGAGCTGTGGCATCAGATTGTAAGATGTCAGTCAGGTGTTGTTCAACATCGTCAAATTTATTCTGCACGTCAGTAATTCGTTTTTCAAGGTTGTCGTGTACTGAAGGATATGTTTGAATTTGTTCAGTAAGAGCTTCACACGTGACATTAAGGTTTTTTAATTGTTTCTGTAAAAGTGCTACGTCATTTGTAGTCTTTTCTTGTCTCGTATTAAGCTTGGAAAATTTCGTACTGAGTTCAGTCATCTGTTCGGTCAGTGTGGCGTCTATAAGTTCCACACGTTTACACAAAGTGTCATTACATGCCTTGATTGCTATGAGATCAGATTTAATTTCGTCATTTTGTGTCTTTAACTGTTCATTTTGTGTCTTTAAGGTTGCCATGTTTTCCGCGTTCTGCATCCTTAAGGTTGCCATATTTTCTGCGTTTTGTTTCATTAGCATTTGTAACATGTTGGCAATGTTTACTGTTTGCAAGGTCTCTGCCCCCGCCGCGTCATTAGACGTGACGTCATGTATTAACATGGGCTCTGACTGAGACTTTGAAATTTTTGTGGTGGACGGCCTATTGTCAAAATTTCCGTTGACACTTGCGTCAATATTTGATGTATCGTCACTACCGGTTGCTGTCGTAAAGTCATTTTCTAACATTTGTCTCTCGTCCGAGTCGGATTGCGTCTGAATAGTACGTCTTTGCTGTTCCATTTTTGCGTATTGTTTTCTAGTTATTACCATGCCACACGTGATATATGTTTCAAGAAAATATTTGACACTGATTTTAAAATAAAATACAGTTGAGCATGAATCGGTCGTAGCAACAATGGCTGTCTGTTAATTTAAAAATATAAACTGAATTTGAGATTATTGGTAATGGCTGCTGGCCATGTTACATGATATCGTACAGAAGTCGGCCATATTGTACACTCGTGTATTGGTATTGTTGCATACGTTATTGTTTAAGGAAAAATACTGAGAATGGAATTTATCACTGAAACTGTTATGCGGAAAAGAAACACTACAGAATTTTACTGAAAAGCTAATACACTGAATTATACGTCTGGTCAAGCCTGCTAATGCAAAGATGCTGCGTCTTACCTTATTTTGCTGGAAGCTTCTTTGCGTCTTCCCGCAAAATTTTATAATTGGCAAATATCTTCTGATTTTTTATTTCTCATATAGTCAAGTCCAGGACCAGAAGGTTGATTTTTCACATGAAACAAAGAGAACAATGTAACAAATGACAAAATAACAAGTCCTGTCACGGTCGCCAATATAAAATAAATAAAATAAAATAAAATAAAATAAAATAAAATATTAATTATTTTTATCTGTCTGATTGGCTCTCCTATGAGTCGTCAGGTTTTGATTATTCGGTATCAGACGCTTGACAATGGCTTTTTCGTAAAGGCAATGTTACTCGTAGTTGACCGTGAAATAAAACTGAAATAATCGGACTTCGTAATTAAATCGTTTCCAAAGACTGCTGCGGTAGGTGCGGACTCATAATCTAAATCTCAATATTACAATAATTTGCCAGCCATGCCAAAACGTCGTACAGAGGTGATTGTCTACTAAACAAAAAATTACACAGTTAGTTAAATCAGATATATTCAATGAATAAGCCTACAGTTCATAATCCTACTTACTTTTATAAATATAAATTCTTTACAGAATCGAGTGCCTAGTATGGTTGCAATTTTCTATATCATGAAATATGGCGGTGTGCCAGACAATAAACTAAAATACGTGCTTCTCGCACCACTTCAACGAGAGCTCTTCCTTTTTTTTTAATCAAACATACGACTAACGAAAATGTACTTTTGTTTTATCAGCGACACAGCGCTGCAGTTGTGTGCCATAGGCTTTATTTATTTGTCACTGATTATTTATTTAATTAATATCTCGCGTTTCCGAGGAAACTCACGCTCGGCATGCAAATGTGCCTTTATAGTACGTTAAATCTATAGCGTTATTCACTTCCGATACAAAACAAATGCTATGCACTATATTTTTCTTATTTACATTACTTTCATTGCAATATGTCTAGTAAGCAAACTTTAAAGGAGATATATGCAAGTAATGAATAATTTTTACAGCCACTGTATCAAATCAAAATCCTTGGGTAACAGAAGAAATATTGAATTTAATTGATGAAAGGAGAAAATATAAAAATGCAGTAAATGAAGCAGGCAAAAGGGAATACAAACGTCTCAAAAATGAGATCGACAGGAAGTGCAAAATGGCTAAGCAGGGATGGCTAGAGGACAAATGTAAGGATGTAGAGGCTTACCTCACTAGAGGTAAGATAGATACTGCCTACAGGAAAATTAAAGAGACCTTTGGAGATAAGAGAACCACTTGTATGAACATCAAGAGCTCAGATGGAAACCCAGTTCTAAGCAAAGAAGGGAAAGCAGAAAGGTGGAAGGAGTATATAGAGGGTCTATACAAGGGCAATGTACTTGAGGACAATATTATGGAAATGGAAGAGGATGTAGATGAAGATGAAATGGGAGATACGATACTGCGTGAAGAGTTTGACAGAGCACTGAAAGACCTGAGTCGAAACAAGGCCCCCGGAGTAGACAACATTCCATTGGAACTACTGACGGCCTTGGGAGAGCCAGTCCTGACAAAACTGTACCATCTGGTGAGCAAGATGTATGAGACAGGCGAAATACCGTCAGACTTCAAGAAGAATATAATAATTCCAATCCCAAAGAAAGCAGGTGTTAACAGATGTGAAAATTACCGAACTATCAGTTTAATAAGTCACAGCTGCAAAATACTAACGCGAATTCTTTACAGGCGAATGGAAAAACTGGTAGAAGCCGACCTCGGCGAAGATCAGTTTGGATTCCGTAGAAATACTGGAACACGTGAGGCAATACTGACCTTACGACTTATCTTAGAAGAAAGATTAAGGAAAGGCAAACCTACGTTTCTAGCATTTGTAGACTTAGAGAAAGCTTTTGACAATGTTGACTGGAATACTCTCTTTCAAATTCTAAAGGTGGCAGGGGTAAAATACAGGGAGCGAAAGGCTACTTACAATTTCTACAGAAACCAGATGGCAGTTATAAGAGTCGAGGGACATGAAAGGGAAGCAGTGGTTGGGAAGGGAGTGAGACAGGGTTGTAGCCTCTCCCCGATGTTATTCAATCTGTATATTGAGCAAGCAGTAAAGGAAACAAAAGAAAAATTCGGAGTAGGTATTAAAATCCATGGAGAAGAAATAAAAACTTTGAGGTTCGCCGATGACATTGTAATTCTGTCAGAGACAGCAAAGGACTTGGAAGAGCAGTTCAACGGAATGGATGGTGTCTTGAAGGGAGGATATAAGATGAACATCAACAAAAGCAAATCGAGGATAATGGAATGTAGTCAAATTAAGTTGGGTGATTCTGAGGAAATTAAATTAGGAAATGAGACACTTAAAGTAGTAAAGGAGTTTTGCTATTTGGGGAGCAAAATAACTGTTGATGGTCGAAGTAGAGAGGATATAAAATGTAGACTGGCAATGGCAAGGAAAGCGTTTCTGAAGAAGAGAAATTTGTTAACATCGAGTATTCATTTAAGTGTCAGGAAGTCATTTCTGAAAGTATTTGTATGGAGTGTAGCCATGTATGGAAGTGAAACATGGACGGTAAATAGTTTGGACAAGAAGAGAATAGAAGCTTTCGAAATGTGGTGCTACAGAAGAATGCTGAAGATTAGATGGGTAGATCATATAACTAATGAGGAGGTACTGAATAGGATTGGGGAGAAGAGGAGTTTGTGGCACAACTTGACCAGAAGAAGGGATCGGTTGGTAGGACATGTTCTGAGGCATCAAGGGATCACCAATTTAGTATTGGAGGGCAGCGTGGAGGGTAAAAATCGTAGGGGGAGACCAAGAGATGAATACACTAAGCAGATTCAGAAGGATGTAGGTTGCAGTAGGTACTGGGAGATGAAGAAGCTTGCACAGGATAGAGTAGCATGGAGAGCTGCATCAAACCAGTCTCAGGACTGAAGACCACAACAACAACAACAACAATCAAATTTTTCTGCGCTATACGTAGTAGGCTACTATGAGTATATTATAGCTGTAAAGAAAGGCATTTAACGAATGATTTCGCCATATTGTCTTGTGCTTTTGATTCGGTGAGTGTGTACTCCACTACCCCACTCCTGGCCACTCAAAAGTCCCGCCCGCAGTTTGGCAGAAAAATGGCGGCCGTATCGTCCGGTTGGCCACTCTCTCCCTATACAGGCTCTCTATGTAGGGAGAGCCAGGCGCATGCTGGTTGTGTATTGGAAGCGCGGCAAGCGGTACCGCGTCTCCTGAGTGACGGGTGAGCAGCCCTGAGGTTGCTGTTTAGTCGGCGGACGGCGGGAAGCGCCTAACATCGGGTTACAGCCTCGCACTCTTGCTGATTTTGGTGAGCGTCGGCATTCAGTCTGGAATTTTAACTGAGTCGATCGCCACGGCCGGACAGTAGTTCGTCCGCCTGTGATCGACTCCGGTCCCGTGCAGCGTCACCCAGTAAATAAAACTTCTTTTCGGTTAGCAAGTCTGTGGAGAATTTTTCATGTTCCTTCTGGGACACATCACATTGAATGTAGCGCCGAAGAATCGGTTGAGCTTCTCGTTGACTCTAATGTCACGAAATTGTACCCTGGCAATGTTCTGCTCATTTTCATGTTATGTGTGGCTAATCTGATGCCTTTCTGTTGTAGACTTCTCGGACTGTGCAAATCATGTTGAACTACGTGCATGGTATTCTAGAGAAGTGATGTCAGCTCCAGGGCACTTCGTAGTTGTGGATACAAGTTCCCAGGTTCCACTGGTAAAAGTTTTCATGTAAGGGGAGTTAATTAATTTCTGTGATTACAAAGCTACGTTTAACTATATTGTTCCAAATAGCCTCATGTTCAAAATGCAGGCTGAACGTAAAGTCTGTTAAAACTGATAGTCATAGTTTGTCGTTTGCAGTGTTTGTTCTTAGCTTGGGACTGTAGTGAAATGAGCCATGTACCGATGTATGTGACACTGATGAAAGTTTGATTTGTGTGCGGCTGCATTTGCGCATGTTATGCTTCTGTAAATTGTAATTAAATTTTTTTATAGGGTTTTCTAGTAACTATTCTAACATTGGTTTTCTGACAAGCGAACTAGTTGGACTGCCGTTAAGTTATTCACATGTCAGTATCCCTATGGCCGGTTACGGTGCACTAATGTAAAACTGATTCTGAACTTAAGCGTAATTGTTTTAAAAAGACTACCTTGAATGATTTTAATTTTTTAAAAAGTTATTGGTTTTAATGTTGAAAAAGGAAACTTGGGCAATCTATACCTACATTGATTGTTCCAAATACCATGGATGATTTGTAATTTTTTAACGTTATTGGTTTTAATGTTTAAGGAAAAGGAAATTTTTGGTGATTCAGAATTGCAGTAACTACCTTTAAATATTTTGAATTATCTTAATTTTTTTATAGGTTGTTGGTTCTGATGTAAAAAAAGGGAAAATATGCGAAGTTCAGAACTTCCGTCAACATTCTAAAAGATTTGCATGATTATAATGTTTTAAGGATTATTTGTTTTAGTGTTTAAGGAAAAAAGTAAAAATTCTTCTATTTACCTCTGTATGCCTGTGTTAACTATGAAAACAAATAAAAGGCTCTGCTATTGTTCTCTGCCGCTTATCACGCCAGAATCCTTCCCTTTCAAAACCCAACGAGAAGGTCCCACCTAGGGGGATGAAATTTGGAGCAGGGACACTATTAGGTCTCCTTGCCTTACATAATGAAATTCTTTTACATGTAATTTAATAGACTTACCAAGAACGGATCCACCGATTCTCTGTCTTTTAAAGAAGTGACTGGTGAAAGGTACAATTGTTGGTTTCTGCCTTCTTTGTCCAACATGATAGCTTTTGAACACAGTGAAAGCAAAAATTTTATTGCACTGGAAGACTGTATTGTAGCAGTGAAATGCATGTTGTATAGTAAAGAATACGAGCACAAATGTTGCGAGGACTGTGTGTGTTGTGACTGACTGTATTCGTGGAACGGGAATATTTATTGCGCGTACCGAGCAGGCGGAGGGCAGAAAATTACCCGGAATTCCCGACGGTGGACGGCGAGAATATTTTTAACGCGGGTATTGGATGAAATACATTTGTAGTGGCGCTGGCTCATATTGATGTCTATTTTTGTGCCAATACACTCTCGGCACCCGTTAATAGAATCGCCATTTACGAACTCTGCAAAAGTGCACTTGACATGAATGGGCTATTTTAAGCTGACTGACATTGATGGTAGACACTGCTGCACTCACTTTGTCGTTTGAGGACGGGAGATCGGCAGCCCAACGAGACGGACAGTGAATACATATAACATAAGCTCAGTATCACACCATATTTGTCAGCATAAGAGGCGACAACGCCGTGTAATTTTACGTATCTTGGTAAGTAGATGACTGACAAGAACGGACCAAGTTAATTAATGCCATGAGTATTTCAGTTATGTTGAACATTGAGAATAATTTAACAGATTAGCAATATTAAACCAGTATTACGTACAGAACTAGTTGTAGAACTTTATTCGAAATGATGTAGTTCGTAAACAGACTCTATTACTTTATCCGAAGTTACGCGGCTTTTAAACCGAGATTTGATTGAAGTGTGTCGCCCTGAAAGACTCTGAGACCACAACTAGTCACACAATATGGACAGAATTAGTACTTGCAGTTTGTTTACAAATTTGATTTTGTTATTAGCTGACGATTTAAATATTGTGCCACAGCGGTAGCTGTCGTTTGCGTCACTGACGATCGCCATCGTATTTCGACCAACTCATGGAATTTTCGAAATGTGGTGCTACAGAAGAATGCTGAAGATAAGGTGGGTAGATCACGTAACTAATGAGGAGGTATTGAATAGGATTGGAGAGAAGAGAAGTTTGTGGCACAACTTGACTAGAAGAAGGGATCGGTTGGTAGGACATGTTTTGAGGCATCAAGGGATCACAAATTTGGCATTGGAGGACAGCGTGGAGGGTAAAAATCGTAGAGGGAGACCAAGAGATCAATACACTAAGCAGATTCAGAAGGATGTAGGTTGCAGTGGGTACTGGGAGATGAAGAAGCTTGCACAGGATAGAGTAGCATGGAGAGCTGCATCAAACCAGTCTCAGGACTGAAGACCACAACAACAACAACATGGAATTTACTTTGTTTCGACTTACACAAATATATTTACAAAAAAATGTTCAAATGTATGTGAAATCTTGTAGGACTTAACTGCTAAGGTCATCGGTCCCTAAGCTTATACACTACTTAACCCAAGTTATACTAAGGACAAACACACACACCCACGCCCGAGGGAGGACTCGAACCTCCGCCCGGACCAGCTAAATATATTTACATATATGCTAGCCTTTTACTTTGTTTGTCTCAGATATATTGTGAGAGAATCAAACTAAAAATACATCCTTCTCAGGCCACTCATTGGGCTAAGATTTTCTGGAAGTTTCTCTTGGTTGCAAGAAAAATTCCGAAAGCTGAAACCTCATCCCGAATGTTTCCTGGTTAGATCCTCCGTGCCCTCCTAGTGGTATCTGCCTGAAGACTCTCCATGAACACTGAAATAACGCAAACAGCTCACTATGACTATGATCTTCATCTTCATCTTTACATCTACATACATACTATGCAAGCCACCGTACGGTGCGTGGCGGAGGGTATCGTGTTCCACTGTTAGTCATTTCCTTTCCTGTTCCCCTCGGCAACAGAGCGAGGGGAAAGCGACTTTCTGTATGTCTCCATATGAGCCTAAATTTCTCCTATCTTATCATCGTGGTGGCAGGGGTAAAATACAGGGAGCGAAAGGCTATTTACAATTTGTACAGAAACCAGATGGCAGTTATAAGAGTCGAGGGACGTGAAAGGGAAGCAGTGGTTGGGAAGGGAGTAAGACAGGGTTGTAGCCTCTCCCCGATGTTGTTCAATCTGTATATTGAGCAAGCAGTAAAGGAAACAAAAGAAAAATTCGGAGTAGATATTAAAATCCATTGAGAAGAAATAAAAACTTTCAGGTTCGCCGATGACATTGTAATTCTGTCAGAGACAGCAAAGGACTCGGAAGAGCAGTTGAATGGAATGGGCAGTGTCTTGAAAGGAGGATATAAGATGAACACCAACAAAAGCAAAACGAGGATAATGGAATGTAGTCGAATTAAGTCGGGTGATGCTGAGGGAATTAGATTAGGAAATGAGACACTTAAAGTAGTAAAGGAGTTTTGCTATTTGGGGAGCAAAATAACTGATGATGGTCGAAGTAGAGAGGATATAAAATGTAGACTGAAAGTATTTGTATGGAGTGTAGCCATGTATGGAAGTGAAACATGGACGATAAATAGTTTGGACAAGAAGAGAATAGAAGCTTTCGAAATGTGGTGCTACAGAAGAATGCTGAAGATTAGATGGGTAGATCACATAACTAATGAGGAAGTATTGAATAGGATTGGGGAGAAGAGAAGTTTGTGGCACAACTTGACCAGAAGACGGGATCGGTTGGTAGGACATGTTCTGAGGCATCAAGGGATCACCAATTTAGTATTGGAGGGCAGCGTGGAGGGTAAAAATCGTAGAGGGAGACCAAGAGATGAATACACTAAACAGATTCAGAAGGATGAAGATTGCAGTAGGTACTGGGAGATGAAGAAGCTTGCACAGGATAGAGTAGCATGGAGAGCTGCATCAAACCAGTCTCAGGACTGAAGACCACAACAACAACAACATCATCGTAGTACCGTCACGAGATGTATTTTGGCGGCAGTAGAATAGTTATGCCATCAGCTGCAAATGCCGGTTCTATAAACTTAATCGATAGTGTTCCACGAAATGAGAGTCGCTTTCGCTCCAGGGATTCCCAAAAATGTTCAAATGTGTGTGAAATCTTATGGGATTTAACTGCTAAGGTCATCAGTCGCTAAACTTACACACTACTTAACCTAAATTATCCTAAGGACAAACACACACACCCATGCCCGAGGGAGGACTCGAACCTCGGCCGGGACCAGCCGTACAGGTCATGACTGAAACGCCTTAGACTGCTCGGCTAATCCTGCGCGGCAGGGATTCCCATCTTCGTCCCCAAAGCATCTCTGTAATACTTTCGTGTTGTTCGAACCTAACGGTAATAAATCTAGCAGCCTGCCTCTGAAATGCTTTTTATATTTTCTTTTAATCTGGTCTGGTGCGTTTCTCATAGGCTCCAGCAGTACTGAAGAGCAGGTCTCACTAGCGTTCTATAAGCTGTCTCTTTCACAGATGAACCACACTTTCCCAAAATTCTCTTTATGAAGTGAAGTCAGCCATTCACCTTCCCTACCACATCCTCAAACTCTCGTTCCGTTTCATATTGCTTTGCAATGTTACGCCCAGATATTTAAACGATGTGACTGTGTCAAGCAGGACACTCGAAACGCTGTATTCGAATATTACATTTTTCTACATTTGCCACTGATCACACGAACCAGAAATTTTATGTAACTCGTCTTGTATCCTCTTACAGTCACTCAACTGGGACACCATTCCCTACACCACAGCATCGTCTGCATGCAAACGCAGGTTGCTGCCCGCCCTCCCCGCCAGATTATTTCTGTATACAAAAAATACAACCTGTCCATAATACTTTCCTGGGGAACTTCTGACGATACCCTTGCACTTCCCTCTACAACTACGGGAAAGCATCAGTCTGAAATTTGTGTCGATGTATGTATGAAGACAGACTAGCGTGTATTACTATCTACCTCCAGCAGACGGCGTTGCTGCTTCTCATTGAATCAATCAGGGTAACTTTTTGCCAGTCAGATAACTTTGTACCACTTACTACTTTTGTTTCAAATGGTTGCTGATACACCTAGTTACATTATTTTGTACTAAAATTAACAGTTTTATTGCCTCTGTGGTTTCTAGTTGGTATTTCAGTTGTCTTTCCACCATCTTACTAGCTCTCAGGCTCTTGAATATCCTTTAATTGCATTGACTGAAAGAGAGCTTCTGGCGACAGTATTTAAGTTAGCAATGCCAGCTGCTACAAATATGTTGCTAGTTCAGAGTAAATATGCAATGCTGAATTAACACTGTTTGTGTTCATTTTTTATTAACACGTGATTTCCTTCTGGTATGATCTAAATTTACCCTGACCATTAGATTTAGGAAAAATATTATGGTTTTTTTTTTCAGGCTGGTCTAAAGTTACCCTACACGATATCGTAACGTTGTACCAGTATTAAAACAGAAATTTTACTCCAACTAGGCATAATTAATACATATTTTCTCTTTTCCAACCACACAGTGACTATACGAGGTGTATTCAAGTTCTAAGGCCTCCGATTTTTTTTCTCCGGACTGGAAAGAGATAGAAACATGCGTTTTGTTTTAAAATGAGGCCACATTCATTGTCAATACGTCACAGAGATGGCAGCACCGTACGGCAGATGGAATTTTACCGCCAACGGCGAGAATGAGAACTGTTTTAAATACTTAAAATGGCGACGTTTTCCTTACTTGAACAGCGTGCAATCATTCGTTTTCTGAATTTGCGTGGTGTGAAACCAATTGAAATTCATCGACAGTTGAAGGAGACATGTGGTGATGGAGTATGGATGTGCCGAAAGTGCGTTCGTGGGTGCGACAGTTTAATGAAGGCAGAACATCGTGTGACAACAAACCGAAACAACCTCAGGCTCGCACAAGCCGGTCTGACGACATGATCGAGAAAGTGGAGAGAATTGTTTTGGGGGATCGCCGAATGACTGTTGAACAGATCGCCTCCAGAGTTGGCATTTCTGTGGGTTCTGTGCACAGACTCCTGCATGACGACCTGAAAATGCGAAAAGTGTCATCCAGGTGGGTGCCACGAATGGTGACAGACGACCACATGGCTGCCCGTGTGGCATGTTGTCAAGCAATGTTGACGCGCAACGACAGCACGAATGGGACTTTCTTTTCGTCGGTTGTGACAATGGATGAGACGTGGATGCCATTTTTCAATCCAGAAACAATGCGCCAGTCAGCTCAATGAAAGCACACTGATTCACAGCCACCAAAAAAATTTCGGGTAACCGTCAGTGCTGAAAAAATGATGGTGTCCATGTTCTGGGACAGCGATGGCGTAATCCTTACCCACTGCGTTCCAAAGGGCACTACGGTAACAGGTGCATCCTACGAAAATGTTTTGAAGAACAAATTCCTTCCTGCACTGCAACAAAAGCGTCCGGGAAGGGCTGCGCGTGTGCCGTTTCACCAAGACAACGCACCCGCACATCGAGCTAACGTTACGCAACAGTTTCTTCGTGATAACAACTTTGAAGTGATTCCTCATGCTCCCTACTCACCTGACCTGGCTCCTAGTGACTTTTGGCTTTTTCCAACAATGAAAGACACTCTCCGTGGCCGCACATTCACCAGCCGTGCTGCTATTGCCTCAAAGATTTTCCAGTGGTCAAAACAGACTCCTAAAGAAGCCTTCGCCGCTGCCACGGAATCATGGCGTCAGCGTTGTGAAAAATGTGTACGTCTGCAGGGCGATTACGTCGAGAAGTAACGCCAGTTTCATCGATTTCGGGTGAGTAGTTAATTAGAAAAAAAATCGGAGGCCTTAGAACTAGAATGCACCTCGTAGATGTAAAATGTTACAATGTCTGTTATGAGGTGGAACTTAGTTTGTGTTCAGTATTTTCGAAAAATGGAGAGAAGTGGTGCAAAGTGACCTCGATTGACTGTAGGTGGCGCATTGCAGCAGACCTTGTTCTGGCTCGAGAATGTGCTGGTGGACACTGATACAACAACATGGAAGGATTCAAAATGGGGCAACGCTGCACAGAGTGGCTTCTCTGGGGGGGGGAGGTGTGACAGCCTCAGACATCCACAAAAGGTTAGTAGCCATATGTGGGCAAACAGCAGCAAGTCGCAGACTCCTGTTTCATTGAGTACCAGAATTCAAGATCACAGGTAATGTGCCAAAATGCAAAAGCACTGGGGGTCGATCAGCTACACGCAAACCAAACAATTCCCGGCATGTCAACGACTTCATACTGTGGCATAGGCCAGTGACATGTAATGAACTAGAGCAGGCAACAGGTCTATCAAGAGAAACCCTCCACACCATAGTTCACGAGGACTGTTTTCGTGAACTAGAGTTTATGTGCTGCCATATCTTCTATACTCGTCGGGTCTGGTTCCTAACGACTAGCCCTAGTCGATGCAATGATAAAGGTCATGTGGGGTTAGAAGCTGACCATTAATGACGAACTTCACGGAGTTACCCACCAGTGGCGCCGGGATACCCCTGAGAATGGCATCCTACGCAATTACGGAAATTCGGAAATTGCCAGAATCGTGGCAAAAGTGCATAGACACTGACGAAGAATACCTGTAATGTAATGTGTGTTCAGTAAACGGTTCTCGTGAATACAAAACATTATAGGGCCAATCATTTTTGAACGTCCGAAGTAGGCGTAGAAAATGAAAAGCTAAAAAAATGCAATTCAGACCCTCTCTGCCCAGTCAGCTTCTACAACTACATCCATACTCCGCAAGCCACCTGACGGTGGGTGGCGGAGGGTACCTTGAGTACCTATATCGGTTCTTCCTTCTATAACAGTCTCGTACTATTCGTGGAAAGAAAGATTGTAGGAATGCCTCAGTGTGGGCTCTAATCTCTCTGATTTTATCCTCAAGGTCTCTTTGCGAGATATACGTAGGAGGGAGCAACATAATGCTTGACTTCTCGGTGAAGTTATGTTCTCGAAATATGTACCGAGCTATTGAGCGTCTCTCTTGCAGAGTCTTCCACTGGAGATTATCTATCTAACGCTTTCGCGATTACTAATTGAGTCCGTAACGAAGCGCGCTGCTCTCCGTTGGATGTTCTCTCTCTCTTCTATCAACCCTATCTGGTACGGATTCCACACCGGTGAGCAGTATTCAAGCAGTGTGCGAACAAGTGTACTGTAACCTACTTCCTTTGTTTTCGGACTGCATTTCCTTAGGATTCTTCCAATGAATCTCAGTCAGGCATCTGCTTTACCGACGATTAATTTTATATGGTCATTCCATTTTAAATCACTCCTAATGCCTACTCCCAGGTAATCTATGGAATTAACTGCTTCCAGTTTCTGACCTGCTATATTGTAGCTAAATGATAAAAGATCTTTCTTTCTATGTATTCGCAGCACGTTACACTTTTCTACATTGAGATTCAATCGCCATTCCCTGCCCCATAAGTAAATTCGTTGCTTGCGTGGTATTTGAAAAGAATCGGCCTTTGCAGTCAATATGGCTCTGCGACACAGTCAGGGAATAAAACAAATTTGAGAAAATTATACTGATGTGGTACACACAGTTTCGTCCCGAAAATAAATTAAAAATTATTGCTTTCTCCTGTTTCCAAACAATGCTTTCGGCAGATTTCCCTTGGTTATCACACGAACCCTAAAACTGCAAATCCCCCACATATCGTCAACTTGGAACGTTCTTGCCGAATTTCCGTGTCGATGAGATTTGACTGCAAAGAAAAGACTTCTCTAGCAACCGTATTTGTTCTTTTGGTTAGGAAATCGATGATGCGATGAAAGCGAATTAACAAACAGTTTTCAAAAAGCTTGATAGGGATATGTAAGTAAAAAACTTCTTTAATTGTGTAGCAAATAAAACATAATCAAGAAAAAAGTTTGTAGGTACTACATTCTGTCGCGACAAGAAATTATGTGGAAAATTGGAAGCACGATAAATGCTGCCGTAGTGTGCGTCTCAGTAGATGTAGCAAGTAACTATCTGTTTACTGATCTGATTTGTGTGTATTTTAATCATGAATTGGTCTGGTTTTGAAGGTCATACAACGCGTTAAAGTGTTCTGTACTCTGCCCTCAAAAACGTTCATTGCACTGCCCCAGATTTGTTTTGGATATTTAGTCCAGTAAATTAGCTACGAATCATGCAAGCATGTTGGTCAGTGTAGAGAAGGAGAACCAACTTGATGAGTATATAGTGTTGAATCACTACATGTAGATCAACAATCTGTGGCCACCGTCGCAGCTGTTTTGTGCATCTTCACATACCGTATCACCCGCTGCGATGGTCGGCTAGGTACGCGCGGAAAGAGGGAAGTAGCTTGTGTCACTCGAAGTGCGCTGAGAAATGACATCGAAATAACGAGTTTCCAGAAAGTTAGATGCGAACACGAAACTCAATAGCTGTCGATAAAGGAACTTGTAAGATTCGATACTGTAGTTCGTCGTATTTCGTATTATAACTTGGTTTATGACAGCATACCACTTCAGCGCAACGGTTCATTGAAGATTTGTCACGAACAAGTCACTCTTGGTTATATTTAAATGTTAGTTAATGACGCACGAGCCGTAAAAGCCTTCATGAGATCCTAAGATAAATGGCACTGTGGTTGACTGTTGCATGCGTTCACCGTGGTGTGGCGGCCACCAGATTCATATTTTTTAAATGTACGTCTCCCTGTTTGTAAAAGATCCTCAGACTTTCTTGATAATGTAATAGAAGTACATTCTGCAATAGTTGAAGTTATTTATAATACATATAATATACCTGTCTCTCAAGAGTTAGACTGTTCAGCTTTGTGACTCCAGTGTCATTAAAAAACAGTTAAACCACTACAAGCGAAACGAGCAACAATGATCTTGCTTGTTACAAATATTTAACTTTATTCATTTATTTATTTGGAATATGTCATGGTTTCCAACGGCCCACTCACACACCCCACCTCCGTAAAACTCGGAGTGACCATCAAACGCGACAGCAGTCGACAGATGCGCTGGACAAGGACTCTAAATTAATTAGTTCAACGCTCCGTTGATTATTTGTACGATTAATCGGTGTGTCATAGAACGAGTCATTTTACAGTCGCATTACACGTCCATATTTAAGTATGCTTGTCAACTACAATATTTTTTGTTTCCTTTCATTCACATTGACGGCATTCCCAATAAGGTTCGAGTGACACTAGTTTCTCCGTCGTAAGAGGGATTGTTGTTTCCATAGTGTACTAGCAAACACTACGGAGTTAGCAATGACTAGTCCAGAATGGACTACTTGTCACCAACATATAAACCTCAAAGGAGGTTGTATATAAAAATTTCATATTTTTTCAGGAAGTAAAAATAGTTGTTGTTTTCCTTTGGTACTATTTATTTATACGTTTTATTATGTATGATAAAGTGATACAGTATGCATTATAGAACATGTACTTAGAATATATGACAATAGTTAGAAAGTTGTCACATTGTCTATGTAGCTTATCCTGTAAAAGCACATTTTGGAGCATGTCAAAAAATATTTTATATAAAAAGTATTATTTCTCTTATAATGACAAAAAATAATGTCCATTAACAACAGAATATATTATCTGAAATCTGAATTAGTACCATGCATTTATTTAATTAACTTCCTAAAAAGAAGCTGGTCCTATATAGAACAAGGAACCATAACAAAGAAAAATAAAACAGAGGAAAAATAAATAGAACTCTCAGAAAGTAAATTCGCATAAAATTCCCTGTATTGCACGTCAAGGTATTTACACATAACCAACAAGTTCCTCATTTTCTCTGCCGATAGAGGAAGAAACTCTTTGCACAACAAAGAAAACCTCACAACAGATATAGGGATTTTAACCATAGGCTGATTTCCTCTTTTGTTGTTAGCAGAGAGTGACGTACTATAATATCCACTTCTATGTTTTATCCAGAATAATATTCACAACAGCATTGTGTTTGGAATGTGAATGAACATTCTAGTGATATTAATAAAAAAGGAGATCATCGTTAGTAAAATAATAAATAATTAT
The DNA here is from genome assembly GCF_023864345.2 of Schistocerca serialis cubense. NCBI lineage: Eukaryota > Metazoa > Arthropoda > Insecta > Orthoptera > Acrididae > Schistocerca > Schistocerca serialis. Next base: position 587,225,051 of record NC_064645.1, on the reverse strand, counting down.
TGTCAATGACATAGTGCAATATTTTGTAAAAAATTATATCTCAGATAATACTCATGGGAAAAGATAATGAAAATCTCCATCTTTTGTTATTTATAATTATTCTAGAACAATCTTTCTTCTTCTTCGAACTCTTGTACTGATAGGATGTGACAGATGTCTCGTAACACAGAGGTCTGTAGAAAACTGTATTGTGTTGCTAATTTAATATTTGAAAAATAGAGTTTACGTGTCATTGAAATGAGTCTTCTCTGTTTTGAGTTTTACTTCATTGTGATTCTCGTCCCATGCAAATGTTAAGTTTTCTGATCAACTATATAGGAGAGCAGTAATTAACGCTAATGATCTACAGCGCGGTTTACTGGGAAATGCTGAATAACAAGCGATTAACGTTGAGAAATATTTTCAAATGTTAATTCATATAGTGAAGGTTAGTAGTAAAACTGGGCCTGAAACAAAAATGGTTCAAATGGCTCTGAGCACTATGGGACTTAACTTCTGTGGTCATCAGTCCCCTAGAACTTAGAACTACTTAAACCTAACTAACCTAAGGACATCACACACATCCATGCCCGAAGCAGGATTCGAACCTGCGACCGTAGCGGTCACGCGGTTCCAGACTGAAGCGCCTTTAACCACACGGCCACACCGGCCGGCGGGCCTGAAACAGAATCGATAATTGATTGTCTTATGTTAGCCACCATGTTAGTGAAATATTGCAGCGACAGTTTTAAATTAATTTTTTATATAGACATAAATGTTGTTGGTCATAATTGCGAAAAATAATTGTGTATCGGTGGCCCAGAATCCACTCTGAGGTAATAAAGTCCATTTAGACTGTGAATAATCCCTAAATATAGTGAACTTCTATGATTGCAAACAACATCTTACGTGATACAAATTCTTATATGCTGATGTATGAAGCCTGGTTATTTCGTAACAACCTTTATGAAATATTTTGACAGGAAAAAATACATTAGTGTTGTGTGCGTGTGGTATTGTGTGACAAAACTGTTGATTTTGCTTAAAGAAAAATGCTGCCACCTCGAATAACAGTAGCGTTAAACTCGATAAACGCTTTGCAACTACTAAAGAGGCTATTATGCAACAGCACTGAAGATTATTAAAAATCGTTAGTCTTGTTTATTTCAGATTACTTATCATTCATTTAGCTTGTTTGCCGGTTATATATGGCTACTTTTGTGCATGAACTTAGTTCCATTTCCACTGCTTGACAGAAAACATTGCTACACGTTTCCAGGCGGAGATTTCTTTCACAAAATAACGATTATTAGCGTGGAAAAGCAGTGATTAAATAAAACCTTATGTTCCATTAATAATAAGTAACTAGTTTTATTGTAATCTTGCTGAAATAGTACATCACGCAATCAAACCGGAATACTCGGCACGCCTCAGTACCCAAGGGTGAATGAATTTATGACTAAGTCGAAGACACAGTAAATTTGGATCATCTGCATTTGTATTCAATGTAATCATGCCATTCAGTACTCTTTTTTTTCTCCCGATCAATGGAAAATACGGTCTCAGGACAGAAAGCTATGCTCTGGAACAATAAACTTTCGAAGTACTGTTGTAAAACAACCTGTCGAAATAAGGCAGTTGTACAAAAGTATCATTTCCCCTTTTTTGTTTTGACCAAACCAGCTATCAGACCAAACAAATTATTGCAGTGTACGATTTTTACATTATAACGATATATAACGTTTTTGTACTTACTTCATTTAACGTAGTTTTTGTCAGGCACTCCTTTACCGATTGGAGAAATATAACATTTTCTACTGTTTCTCCTACTTTTCTTAACATTGTGCTTCCAGGATGACGGATCTGTTTTCCTATCTACGCTTTTATTTAACGATACAATATCCTTGAAGTGAAACTTACATCAGCTACATCCGCCGGTTTCGTTGACATACAACGTTTTTCCAGGAAGGTAACCATACACAAACAACTAGCTCAACCCATCAACAGAAAAAAAGACTTCCATTGCTATGGTAGCATGTCTCATGTGATTTACAACTTTATTCGAGTGAAAACCTAATATTGCAAGAAATGTGATATGCAACTTTATCTGAAGGAGGTCTTCATGTATTGACTATAAAAGTCACATGTCCGTAGTTCGACGTAAGATTCGTCCGCAGGCACTCTGGAGATTTTGAATGCCATTACATCGTTAGTACAGACCAGTTTCCTTCAAAAGTACCGTGGATTGTGTACGCGCGTTGCATAGGTATCTCAATAATTTGCGTCCGCCATGTGGAATAGCAAAATATCCCATGATGAGGGAAGCAAGGAGGATACAAAAAGCAGACTACCACAGGCAAAGAGGGCATTCCTGGCCAAGAGAAGTCTATTGGTATCAAAGGTGGACCTTAATTTGAGGAAGAAATTTCTGAGAATTTGCGTTTGTTAGTGAATCACGGAAAGTCGCAAAATCGAAACACAAGAGATCAGAAGCGTTTGAGTCGTGCTACAGAAGAATGTCGAAAATCGGGTGGACTAATAAGGAATGAGGAGCTTCTCCGCAGAATCAGTGAAGAAAGAAACATACGGGAAATACTAACAAGAAGAAGGGACTGTTAAGATGTCAGGGAATATCTTCAGGGAACTATGGAGGTAAAAACTGTAGGGGAAGACAGAGATTGGAATACATTCAGCAGGTAACTGAGGACGGATGGTGCAACAGCTGCTGTTAGGTGGACAGCTTCTTATAGGAGAGGAAATTGTGGTGGGGAGCATCAAATCAGTCAGGAGACTCATGACAAAAAAAAAAAAAGTGCGGAATATACTTGACTTAAAGCGTTGAAGAGGTTAATGCGACGGCTATGACAGGTCTTATGACTCAATTTTTTTCTATGGGAAAAGAAGGGATAGGTTTTGCACCGCACAAGGTTGTACTGAATATTGAGCAGCCTCTGTTTTCATAAATTATAATAAGGTGGCTTTCCTAAATGTTTTCCAGTACCGAAAGCGCAAAGAAAAATAGCCAATTTAGTTGAGAAGTATGAAATGCAGGATATTTGCGATTTGTTGCGCTTTGAAATACAGGGTGTCCCAGGAGGAATGGTCAATATGCAGGGATATGAGAGGAACGATTATTCGAAGCACAGAAAGATCTAGTAAACATGGGCACTAAAATGCACACCTTAAGAGCTAAGAGCTTTTCTTCATCTTCGACAATGTGAAACAAATCTCTCCTGTTGCAGACTCTTTGCTTTCCGTATTTTGGGTGGAAGTAGCCTGGACCAAAACACCAAAAATGTCCAGTAAGCATGGACTCTTAAGAACTATGAACACTTGTTCTCATATTAACTAGACTTTTTTGCTTTGAACGATCGTCCCTGTCATATCCCTGGATATTGACCATTCCTCCTGAGGGGCCCTGTCTTTACAGGAACGAAATAATTCCTTTTTTTTAAAAAAATTACGGTTACATTTTCATCCTTAGGCAAATAAAAACGCTAATTGCACATAATCATTCTCCGCGTCATGGGCTCTAGTAGAACGGCTTCTTGCAGTAAGGAGCTCAACGGTTTTGATATCTGTGTAAAACAGAGAAAGAGTGTCAAACTGCAATGTATAATCTTCGTACATCCATATTTAAATTGGATGAAGGTGAGACATAGTTGGTATAGTTTTTTTTTTTTATTAAAAATTAAACCCCTCCAGCTGTGTGGCTCAGTACCAGAAGTACGCGGTGAGACCAAGTTACTACCCGCCATCCATGTGGAGTTCATGTTGGTCTCACCGCTGACCTCTAATACTGAGCCACACACAATTGATTTCATTAAAGTGTGCGGGCCTGCAGACGGCGTTGACGCAACATCGAAACTAGTAGCCAAGTAAATATAAAATCTTAAGTACAGCTGGAAGAATTTCATTTTTAATAAAAAAATGCATTACATAAATTTCATCTGCAGATGGACATTGGTCGAAATGCATGTACTCTTATTAATTTGACTGGCAGCAAAATCCCGCTCTACCGGAACAGAATTTATCTAGCATTTGTCTCTCATAAATGTATTATGACACAGTGAAACAAATCTGTCATACGATTTTATGTCTTCATGACAATGTCTCTCGATATTAATCCACGCACATGTTGCCTATAATAGTATGATAACTGTAATGAGGCTGTTGTACTACTTACCGATGAAAATTAAAACTTCCTTCTTCGACGAATACCAAATTTCCATTTGCAGCAGCAACAATTTACGACCACTGCTGTTGCTAGTAAATAAAAGAGTGGAAGCAGAACGAACAAGTACAATATTAAAGTTTCGTTCATACGCAAAATGTAAACCGCAGAATGATACTAACGTTATGTGATTACTTCTGTTTGATGTTGACGACATGCAGAGCACACTATGCAGACGTCATACATGTTGCAACGTTATGATTAATTTCAGTGATAATAATACGAGCAGTAATATGCTATCAAAGAGGTAGAGAATACATAGACAGACTCTGGTACTATATCCAGCGCTCCCCACGGTACCACGCTGTAGCAGAAGCCAGCATGTTTCGATAAATTAATCTGTGTTTTTTTTTTAAAGCGACATAGTTAGTGTATGGTCTTCTAACCAACAAAATTACTGAATTTCTTTTCATAATTGTGCCTGCCATGTGCTCAGAGTATAAAAATACGCACATACATTGATGAGCCAAAACGTTGTGACCACCTGCTTAATACACACATAAAAAAAAGTTTTGCATCACCCTAGTTCCCAGAACTCCTGAAGATAGACGTTGACTGCGGATATTGTATCACGGAGACAGTCCCTGTGACTATTCAGAGATGTCACTGAACGCGCCCAAAGATATACAACCACGCATGAGCAGCGCCTATTAGACGGAGGGGGTCCGACAGCCTATCAGTTTCAATCACTCCACCAGGAAGGAGGTACACAGCTCGTGTTGTCTGTAGGTAACCACGCCTCGACGGTCAATACCGCAGTTAGATCGCGTCCGTATTGTTACTTTGTGCCAGGAAGGGCCCTCAACAAGGGAAGTGTCCAGGCGTCTCGAGTGAACCACAGCGATGTTGTTCGGACATGGAGGAGATACAGAGAGACAGGAACTGTCGGTGACATGCCTCGCTCAGGCCGCCCAAGGGCTACTACTGCAGTGGATGACCGCTGCCTACGGATTGTGGCTCAGAGGAACACTGGCAGTAATGCCACCATGTTGGAAATGCTTTCCTTTCAGCCACAGGAGGTCGTGTTACGACTCGAACTGTGCGCAATAGGCTGCATGATGCGCAACTTCACTTCTGACGTCCATGGCGAGGTTCATCTTTGCAACCACGACATCATGCAGCGCGGTACAGATGGTCTCGACAAAATGCCGAATGGGCCGCTCAGGATTGGCATCACGTTCTCTTCACTGATGAGTGTTGCATATGCCTTCAACCAGACTATCGTGGGAGAAGTGTTTGGAGGCAACACAGTCAGGATGAACACCTTAGGCACACTGCCCAGTGAATGCAGCAAGATGGAGGTTTCCTTCTGTTTTGGGGTAGCATTATGTGGGGCCGACGTACGCCGCTGGTGGTTATGGAAGGCGCCGTAACGGCTGTGCGATATGTGAATGCCATCCTCCGACCGATAGTGCAACCATATCGGCAGCATATTGGCGAGGCATTCGTATTCATGGGCGACAATTCACGCCCCCATCGTGCACATCTTGTGAACGACTTCCTTCAGGATAACGACATCACTCGACTCCAGTTGCCAGCATGTTCTCGAGACATGAACCCTATCGAACGTGCCTGGAATAAATTGAAAAGTGCTGTTTATGGACGAGGTTCAAAAATGGCTCTGAGCACTATGGGACTTAACTTCTGAGGCCATCAGTCCCCTAGAACTTAGAACTACTTAAACCTAACTAACCTAAGGACATCACACACATCCATTCCCGAGGCAGGATTCGAACCTGCCATCGTAGCGGTCGGGCGGTTCCAGACTGCAGCGCCTAGAACCGCTCGGCCACCCTGGCCGGCTATGGACGAGGGATTACGCCAAATCCCCGTTGAAGGGTGGGACAATCTGGACCAACAGTGCCTTGATGAACTTATGGATAGTATGCCACGACGAATACAGGCATGCATCAGTGCAAGTGGACGTGCTACGGGGTACTAGAGGTACTGGTGTGCACAGCAGTCTGGACCACCACCTCTGAAGATCTCACTGTATGGTAGTACAACATGCAATGTGTGGTTTTCATGAACAATAAAAAGGGCGGAAATGATGTTTATTTTGATCTGAATTCCAGTTTTCTGTACAAGATCCGGAACTCTCGGAACCGAGGTGATGCAAAACTTTTTTTGATGTGTGTAGCTTGTTTGTCCGTCTTTGGAAAGAAACACATCGCAGAATCCGTGTATTAGGAATCCGACAGTTTGTCGGTAGGTTTGTGAGGGTATGTAGCATTAGATGTAATTCGCTTAAATAGCGGGCCGTTTTCTTGCGTACGCGGTAATGGCGCGCGATGCCGACCCACGTGGCTTCCGTAGGATTTGCATCCGGCGAGTTCGGTGGCTGAGACATTAATGAGAGCTCTCTATATTACTCCTCAAACACTGTAGCTCAGCTCTGGCTCCGAGACATGTACAATTATACTGATCGAAGCTGACAACGCCGTAGTGGAAGACATCAAGTATAAAGGATGCAGGTGGTTCGCAGGTGACAGCGTGCCTTATGTTACTACCATAGGTCCCCAAGCAAGCACAGGAGAATGTTTCCCTTAGCAAAACGAAAATTTCTGTTCCGACGCTGACAATGTTGAGTGTTTATGGAAAAAGTTCAAGGCAATCGTAAAATGCGTTTTAGACAGGTACGTGCCGAGTAAAACTGTGAGGGACGGGAAAAACCCACCGTGGTACAACAACAAAGTTAGGAAACTACTGCGAAAGCAAAGAGAGCTTCACTCCAAGTTTAAACGCAGCCAAAACCTCTCAGACAAACAGAAGCTAAACGATGTCAAAGTTAGCGTAAGGAGGGCTATGCGTGAAGCGTTCATTGAATTCGAAAGTAAAATTCTATGTACCGACTTGACAGAAAATCCTAGGAAGTTCTGGTCTTACGTTAAATCAGTAAGTGGCTCGAAACAGCATATCCAGACACTACGGGATGATGATGGCATTGAAACAGAGGATGACACGCGTAAAGCTGAAATACTAAACACCTTTTTCCAAAGCTGTTTCACAGAGGAAGACCGCACTGCAGTTCCTTCTCTAAATCCTCGCACAAACGAAAAAATGGCTGACATCGAAATAAGTGTCCAAGGAATAGAAAAGCAACTGGAATCACTCAATAGAGGAAAGTCCACTGGACCTGACGGGATACCAATTCGATTCTACACAGAGTACGCGAAAGAACTTGCCCCCCTTCTAACAGCCGTGTACCGCAAGTCTCTAGAGGAACGGAGGGTTCCAAATGATTGGAAAAGAGCACAGATAGTCCCAGTCTTCAAGAAGGGTCGTCGAGCAGATGCGCAAAACTATAGACCTATATCTCTTACGTCGATCTCTTGTAGAATTTTAGAACATGTTTTTTGCTCGCGTATCATGTCATTTCTGGAAACCCAGAATCTACTATGTAGGAATCAACATGGATTCCGGAAACAGCGATCGTGTGAGACCCAACTCGCCTTATTTGTTCATGAGACCCAGAAAATATTAGATACAGGCTCCCAGGTAGATGCTATTTTTCTTGACTTCCGGAAGGCGTTCGATACAGTTCCGCACTGTCGCCTGATAAGCAAAGTAAGAGCCTACGGAATATCAGACCAGCTGTGTGGCTGGATTGAGGAGTTTTTGGCAAATAGAACACAGCATGTTGTTATCAATGGAGAGACGTCTACAGACGTTAAAGTAACCTCTGGCGTGCCACAGGGGAGTGTTATGGGACCATTGCTTTTCACAATATATATAAATGACTTAGTAGATAGTGTCGGAAGTTCCATGCGGCTTTTCGCGGATGATGCTGTAGTATACAGAGAAGTTGCTGCATTAGAAAATTGTAGCGAAATACAGGAAGATCTGCAGCGGATAGGCACTTGGTGCAGGGAGTGGCAACTGACCCTTAACATAGACAAATGTAATGTATTGCGAATACATAGAAAGAAGGATCCTTTATTGTATGATTATATGATAGCGGAACAAACACTGGTAGCAGTTACTTCTGTAAAATATCTGGGAGTATGCGTACGGAACGATTTGAAGTGGAATGATCATATAAAACTAATTGTTGGTAAGGCGGGTACCAGGTTGAGATTCATTGGGAGAGTGCTTAGAAAATGTAGTCCATCAACAAAGGAGGTGGCTTACAAAACACTCGTTCGACCTATACTTGAGTATTGCTCATCAGTGTGGGATCCGTACCAGGTCGGGTTGACGGAGGAGATAGAGAAGATCCAAAGAAGAGCGGCGCGTTTCGTCACTGGGTTATTTGGTAACCGTGATAGCGTTACGGAGATGTTTAATAAACTCAAGTGGCAGACTCTGCAAGAGAGGCGCTCTGCATCGCGGTGTAGCTTGCTCGCCAGGTTTCGAGAGGATGCGTTTCTGGATGAGGTATCGAATATATTGCTTCCCCCTACTTATACTTCCCGAGGAGATCACGAATGTAAAATTAGAGAGATTAGAGCGCGCACGGAGGCTTTCAGACAGTCGTTCTTCCCGCGAACCATACGCGACTGGAACAGGAAAGGGAGGTAATGACAGTGGCACGTAAGGTGCCCTCCGCCACACACCGTTGGGTGGCTTGCGGAGTATCAATGTAGATGTAGATGTAGATTATACTGCTCCCGCTAGCCTGTGTCCGTCGTGCGTTCTACGTTTCGAACCGCAATTCACCTCGATGACGGTGTTTTTGGAGACGAGTATCGACCTACCGTAGCAAAAATGTGATTCATCCGAATAGCCGACACGTTTCCGTTGATTGATGGTCGAGCCGCGATGGTCCCGTGCTCACTGCAATCGTAATTGACGAATTCTTTGGGTCAACAAGTGAACACGTAGTGGTGGTCTTCTGCGGAGCTTTATGTTCAACAATGTACGGTGAACGGAGTGCTCCGAAACACTTGTGTGCCCACCTGCATTGTGCTCTTTCTGCAGAGACTCCTCGGATCATCGTCAGTCCAAACCTCACGCTCCGAGAAGGGCTGAGGACATCCAACAAGTTAGCGCCTGGTGGTAGTTTGACTGTCCTACCTCTTCCCGTGGATGCTCACGACAGTAGCACGTGAACATTCTACCAGCTTTGCCGTTGTCGACGTACTCGTTCACAGACTTCGCGTAATAATAATCCGCCCTATGTCAAAGTCGCTTAATTCAGTAGATTTCCCCAATTGCAGCGCATATATGTTCGCTAGAGTGATCCCCGTCCGTGTCTGCTCCGCTTGCATACTTCCGTTGAGACGTCATGTGCCCGCAAAGCCACCTGTAGGCGTCCAACGTCGCGGTGGGCAGTAGTCATAATGTTTCGGCTTACCAGCGCATATCGAAAAAAGATGAAAACTGGTGTGCTTATTTTTCCACATTTTCTGTAGCGTGCTTTATTTTGTTTACAATTAAGTATTTGTTTACTTATGTGAGAAAGCTTGTTTCATACAAGTTCTCTCTGGCATTTATCTTAGACCAAATGGCATCTCGAGATGGAGAGGCCTGACAAAGGCGTGCATCATACTTTATTACATTCCCGAAATATCAGTAGCGCATGATCGAGCGTAAGTTTTGTTTTGACTTAAAACTTAGTTGCTGGGTGGAAGATATGGTGAACTGTGTCCTCTTTGTACGAGTATTATGAACTGGGCGACTCATTTTCTGCCACTTGCAATATGCATTGCTGTAGTAATTATTTTAGTTGCTTGTTTGAAGTTTCAAATGAAGTATGCTCTCACATCATAAAATATGGATTACAGAGAAAGTGACCTGCAATTACCTGTGAAATGATAGTTAACTGTTTTAAATTATAACTTAAAATTGTAATAGGAGCCCTTTGTATGCAAAGTAAAAAGTGAAAATTACTCTATGAAACAACTTTGGTACGTTTTTATAAATGGGTAGTCATTTTGCAAAGTTTGAATACATGTTACGAGCAGATTATAATTCAAGAGAAAGCTAACTTAAGTAGATAGAGTTTTAAGTAATGTCATAAGCTTCCGATCACCCAAGAAGTTCTTTGAATATCTTACTGGCCGGACGGATTAGTCTGTAATGTACAGTCTTAGACATAAATCTTGGCAGCCGGAATCCGCAGGGACTAATTACGAGTCGTTCACTAAAGCCGCGACCATCAGAATTCTCGTGTTGTTACGGTGCTGTATCTGATAACGTTCTAGTGATAAATGTCGTGCAAAGGAGACAAAAAGTAGCGAGTTACAGTCCACTGTTTCCTTTATTTCTTAAACCGCATTCCGGCTGTCTGGAGAAGTTATCATTCTGCTGGCAGATCAAAGATATTTGCATTCACTGACATCTTGTTGGAGGTTTTCTCACCTGACTGCCAGTTAAGGGAATTAAATAGCATTTTTTTAAAAGCATGCGATTTCATTCAGTCGTTAGAAACTACCCTTAATTAAAATGTAGTTCGTGTGGTGGTTGACGTGTGTATTTTATGCATGACTATATTTTAAAGATAGGCCTACTAATGTTAAATTCAACGTTAGTAAGACATTATCCGTAGTTTGACTTGTTTCGTTAGCCTTTGAAAGCAAATTCACGTGATTGCTTACGGAGCTTCACTCCATTTTCCGACCATAGGGAGTTTAATTATGCATCTAAAGGGTATGCACACTACAACCGCAACAACCCCACCTCACACGGGGTAAACTGATATCACTGATAAGATCCGTAGATGACATTGTCATGTTCTGTGAGTAAGAATGACCTTTAGCCATTCCTGCATAGCGATTTCGTACTTCATGTCAGTGTCATTTTTTTCGACGTTTTTATTCCCTTTCGTCAGTTTCATATGCTGCATTTTGAGATTTATCCTTTCATCAATTACATTCAACGATTTCTACTAGCACCTGTACTTTTACATATCTGATTCACTGCTGCCTTCACTATTTCAGCTCTCAAAGGTACCCATTCGTCTTCTGCAGTATTCCATCTCCTCTTTCAGTCAATCGATGCCTAATGCTCCTCCTGAAACTCCGAACAACCTCTGGTCCTTTAAGCTTATCCAGATCCCACCTTCTTAATTTCCTACCTAACTGCAATTTCTTCAGCTTTGGTCTAACATTCGTAACCAATAAATTGTGGCCAGCGAATCCAATCTGCCCGAGGAAATGTCTTATTAGTTTAAAATCTTATTCCGGCATCTTTTACTTTGATGGAATCAATCTGTAACTGTTTCACACATGCATTCTTCTTTCATGGTTCATAAACCAACTTTTAGTGATGATTGAATTATACTCTGTGCAAAATTCTACCAGGTGGTTTGCTTTTTCATTCTTTTCCACCGGTATAGATTCACCTACTATTTTTAAATTTCTTCCCTTCCTACTACCGAATTGCACTCCCACATCACAATCCAGTTTCCAGCACACTGAACTATCTGATAAACACCCTTTATGTCATCGTGGGTTATTTCAATCTCTACATCATCTGCGGAGGTAGTTGACATGTAAAATTGAACAACTGTGGTGGGTATTGGCTAAAATAAAGCATTCACTATCCTGTTCATAGTAGCTTACTAGCATCCCTGTTTTCTTATTCATTGTCAGTTCTAATTCTTCATTACCTCTATTTGATTTTGTATTTTTGGCGCTGTACTCAGACGACCAGAAGTCCTGTTCCTCCGGCCACTGAACTTCAGTAACTCTCACTATTTGTAACTTCAACCAACCATTTTCCCTTTTTAATCTTCTAATCTACCTGCTCGATTAAGCCCACTTCCTTAGCTGAGTGGTCAACGTTGCTCACTGCCATGTGGAAGAACCGCGATCGATTTCCGGTACTACCAGCGATTTTTATTTGGTGAGACGATTCGAACGGGGTGCACTCAGATTCGTCAAGGGCAACTGAGAAGCTGCTTGACTGAGTAGCAGCGTCTCCAAGTCACGACAACTGACAGCGCCCGGGAGAGCGGTGTGCAGGCTCAGTCCCTTTCATTCGACATCCAGTGACGAAATTGTCAGAGGATGACACGGCGGTCGGCCGGTACCGATGGGCCTCCGAGCGTCTGTGAACGGAGTTTATATTTGCGTTTCTACCAACGTGATTAAGGGATCAAAAATTCCTCGCTTCACTCCCTAGAATACCAGTTTCGCTTTTTCTCGCTCTTGAGTAGCTTCCGCGAGGAGTTCCGAGTGGGGAACTATTTTAAGTATTTTACCTCCGGAATATTTTACCTTAGACGATGCCATCATAATTAAAGCACACAGTAGAGCTGCATGCTCTCGGAAAAAATAGCAGCTGTGGTTTTCAGCTTTTCGAAATACCAGCACAGCGTGCTCATGTTGATTTATGTCACAAGCGCAGATCAATCATCCAGACTGTTACCCTTGTAGCTACTGAAAGCGCTGCTGACCCCTGTTCAGGAACCACATGATTGTGGTTACCCGTACGGTACATAGAGGCACGCAAGCCACCCCTATACGACAAGGTTTATGGTTCATGGGGGTAAGGAGGGGGTAGAAAAACGGATATAGTTGCATACATATAAAGAAAAAAATCATCGGATCGTAATTCAGCAGTTATTCTCATCAAAAATTACTTGCGTAAATGAGAAAATTCGTAATATTGTCCGCTGTAACTTAGCGAAAACCGCATTTCGAAGTATTTAACTGTACTCGGCATTTACGAGGTTGTCTTAGCTGCCTCACCCAGTGGAAGCAATCTGAGATATGAACTCTTAAAGCAGATTATCGAATTTGTGGGCTGCAGTAGGGAGTAGATAGAAGTATTAGGAAAGGTAGGAAAATATCGAAAACGAGATCAAAGCAATTCGATGAATAATACCAAAAAATTATTATTTATTGAGAATATACTTTTTTTTACACGACGTAAAAGTTAAGATTATGGGACACCTTCTGTTTGTAACAACGTTCTATTCATGGCTCTTATTTTATCACTTCCCACAGCTAACAAAAGAAAAAGCAATTAACCAATTAATGTTACTCTCAGGATAGCTGCCTCAATACGCGAAGGCAACTGTGGTTAACGCCGTTGGTGACTCTTGGACGTCTGTCGGAATTCAATGAGCGATTCCTGTATCCGCTGTTAACCGAGCATTTTCCAAGCTGTTGACTTCTGGCTTTCTGGAGCAACGACAGCTCTCGGGAAATATATCACTTTGAGAAGTCCCGACAGTCATTTTACGTGATTTCTCTCTTTTGTGTCAAATTGTTATGGCTGGAGAGAAACTTTAATTAAATCTATACTGGGCTATTAAAACTGGACTTCTTTCCCATTCGGTGTTTAGGAAGTAAAATCTTAGTATTTACGAGTAGTGACTGCTCTTCACGTCCCTCTCCAACTCACGGTGATTACGTTGTCAATGGGAAAATACCGTCATACTTCTAACAAAACGCTGCAGTACCATCGTTGTCCGCTATTGCATCACGGAAACCGGTCGAAAATAAATCAAAACTAATACATACAACTGAAGGTACTCTAATTATTGCACTTAAATATAACAACTGCTGCCCTAACATCCATTAGAAGTTGGATGTACGAAAAAGCTTGTAAGCGACGTCCATTGGAAAATGTTACTCTTCAATAATTCAGCCATAAATCCACACGTATTGTGTAAATTGCATCGCGAAGGAGAGGCTTCAGAGACGTGGAGTGAGTGAAGTTATACATTAAGTGGCTGAAGTAGCCACTGCAGGTTGATTCTGAAACGTGTATTTACAACAAATATCGACTAATGCTAATCTACTCGCACCGACTACTACAGTGATAAAGGATGTTCCATTTAGGAGTCGTCAGGGCGACTTTTTCTGCTGTTTCGGGATATTTTTGCAATTTAGTTTTTGGAATGTGTCGCTGGAGTCACTTCAGAAAAATACTGCTCATCATGTCTTTCACGCGGCTCCCAATGTCGACGGAAAGCACCGGTCTGTTTCCTGTTACAAACAAAATGGTTTTTAGAAGAAATGTATTCGCAATTACTACTACGAGTAGATTTCATCTGCACAATTTATTAGTGACATACGACAACCTGAGCCAGGCTGGAACTGGAACGCTGATTTCTCGCATTAAGCGAGCGGTCCCCTTATCTCTTCGGCAGTCCGAGCAAGCTTCCGGGATCAACCCCAACTTCCATATGTCAGTGGGTGTCCGCGACCTGCTCTCGCACGGTTGCTGTGGTTCCCGCTCAGGCAGAGACTTATCTATTATTGTCGCGGTCTGTCTAGGTATGTAATACTATTTTGCAGTGCCTATGTCTTTCGGTATGCTATGCAAATTCCATCAAACATGCATACACATTTGGAGTCTCTCCGTTTACGGGAATCTCTGCAACTCTACGAGTGCAGGATCAGGATACAAGCTGACATATGGAGAATAGCATAGGGTGTCCATAAAGTCCCTTCACAGCTTCAAAATTTTATTACAACGCCAGTTGTTGAAATATTTTAACAAAATTTCTTTTATTCTAATCACTGTTTACTAAAGTTTTTATATATACTACAATTTCGTGTTTCAGATATCTGTTGGTGGAAGGAACTGGACCTCTATAAAATATCAATTCCTCAAGAGAAGACACAAAGTGTGTCCTGCTTTACTGAGACAAAATTGGATGTACAGACTCAACGTAACTTCAGAACGAAGTATGGAAGAGATCCACCATCGCGCCCTTCAGTCCGCTCATGGCACAAAAAAATTATGGAGACAGGGACAGTTTTGGATAAAGGGAGGAGCGGGTGGCCAAGAACATCCGAGGAAAACATCGATCGCGTTTTAAACGTTTTCACTCGTTCACCTACGAAGTCCATCCGTACTGCTGGCAGACAGTTGCAACTACCACGTTCAACTGTGCACAAGATCCTCCACAAGAACTTACGGTTGTACGCTTACAAAGTGCAACTGTTACAGACACCTGAGGCAAATGACAAGCCAAAGCGGACATGTATGTTTTTGGATAGTGTCCACCTTTAGCAAAACACAAGAAACGAAAAAAAGTGAAACAAAATTGTGTTTTGCTAAAGGCGGACCCTATTCAAAAACATACATTTTGTTATAGCAAACACGGAAGAAAAGAGCTTCAACCCCAAGATGATCAAAACGGACAGAGTTTGCACTCAACATGCTGGAACGCCTTTCGGAGGATGAAGCATTCCTCAAGCGAGTTTGTTTCAGTGACGAGGCAACTTTTCATGTTTCTGGAAAATTAAACAGACACAATGTGAGATTCTGGAGATCTGAACACCCGCATGTGACTAGAGAGCTTAACTGGCATAGTCCAAAAGTGAATGTGTGGTGTGGATGCATGTGCAACCGAATAATTGGTCAGCTTTTCTTCAACGAGTCAACAATTACTGCAGATGTTTACCTCGACCTTCTGACCGAATATGTAGCACCACAATTGATTGACTTACAACCAACTATCATTTTCCAACAAGATGGTGCACCACCACACTGAAGACTGCATGTCAGTCGGTTCCTCAATGAAACATTTCCAGGCAGATGAATTGGGAAAGATGGGTAAATTCTTTGACCACCGCGTTCGCCAGATATCACTCCCTTGGACTTTTTTATAGGTGTATGTAAAAGACATCGTGTATCAAACACAGATACGGGACATTGCTGACTTGAAGCAAAGGAATCGTAACGCCATTGCCACCGTTGATGACGCTATGCTACATCGAACAAGGCAAGAAATCAAGTACCGTCCATATAGAGGTCTATTAAACACTGTCAAAAAACTTTTATAAACACCTATTACAATAAAAGAAATTTTGTTGAAATATTTCAACAACTGCCATTGTAATAAATTTTTGAAGTTGTAAAGGGACTTTATGGACACCCTGTATTAACTGGGACATTGTAACTCGAAGAATAAACAACACTCCAAATTTTACACAAAACGCTTTCAGACGTCTATAAACTCTGAAAAGAATCCAGGCCTGGCTAGTAAGGCGATCTTTTACATTGTGTTTGAATATCTGCGGATTTTTAGTTTCCAAGCGTAATGTTTACTGGCAACTTCTTGGAGACTTTGCACTAGAATATAAACGACTACGTGGGCATTATTTTTCCTTATAGTATTAAGACTGAGATGTGCATAATACTTCAACAACTCAGACTTGTTATTAAGCACAAGTGATATTAGGGATTAGATGTATTGAGAAATGAGTGTATGAATCTCTTGGTCTATGAAGACGTTTCTGTTAAGCTGTGTCCTTATTAGCTCTACACAACATTCCTGCTGCACCATTCTGTAGAACAGATACACTGTGACAGTTATTGAACTATGTGAAGAAAAGGTAAATTAGTTACAAACTACGGCATGCACGCGCTTTATTCAACATGTAAGCGCCACTATAGATTTTCGGATTTAGGTTATGACAGATTCGATATGCCTGCCATCATTGGCGAAGATGTGGCGGAGACGAATAGCTCAATTCTGCATGACCCGATGAAGTATCGGAAAACCGATGCTGTCGATGACCTCATGAACGGCTGTTTTCACTCAGCGGTGATTTTGGGGTTATTGCTGTATCCCCTGTCTTTCATATAGCAGCCGGCCGCTGTGGTCGAGCCGTTCTAGGCGCTTCAGTAGGAACCGCGCGACCGCTACGGTCGCAGATCCGAATCCTGCCTCGGGCATTAATGTTTGTGATGTCCTTAGGTTAGTTAGGTTTAAGTAGTTCTAAGTTCTAGGGGACTGATGACCTCAGATGTTAAGTCCCATAGTGATCAAAGCCATTTGAACCATTTTAATATAGCCCCACAAAAGGGAATCGCATCTGTTCAGATCCGGAAAATACGGTGGCCTACCGAGGCCCATGCCAGTGGTCTCCGATTACCTCACAGTCAGAATGCGGTTCCTAAAATGCTCCTCCAGGAAATCACTCTCCTGCATTTATGGGATCGATCTCAGTCTTACATGAACAACGTCTTGTCGAATTCAGGATCACTGTGGATAATGGAGATGAAATCATCTTCCAAAACCCTCAAGTACCGTGAGGGTGAAGAGACTTCTCTACACGAAATGCTGATTCTCAGTCCCCCAAATGCTCCACTTTTGCTTATTGACGAACCTATCCAAATGAAAGTGGACTTCGTCGCTAAACCAAGCCATGTTCACATCAAAGTCCTGTTCGTCAGTTCTGTGGACAAAAGTGTTCGCGGAAAACAACCACTGTTTCATGGCCATGGGGCGTAATGGCTAATGGGTTTAAATATTGTTTGGGAAGAGATGCAGTTTTTCAACAACAGTTTGTTCCAGTGTCTCTCGGTTGCTTCCCATCTGTTGTGTAGCTCGTCTGATACATTTAATAAGGCTGGTTTGAAACACAGCGCGTGTCTTTTCGATGTTTTTAGATGCTTTCACCCGTTTTGGAAGACCGAAACTGCCAACACCGTCTTCACGAACACTATACATTCTCTCAAAATTGCGAATCAAATTCTTGATTGTTAGCACATGTTGACCGGTTGCCTTCAGCTTTAACTCAGTCAAAACTTCCTTTGAGCCGCAGTTCGGCTGTTACTGATCGCATAGCAGGCTTTCACAAGCACTTAACGCTCTGGCACGTTGTACCATGACATTTTCACGTGCAAATGACCGACAACCATAAGGCGCATGCGCACGCGCATACTAATTCCCATCCTGCCAACCGTGCGGTTCGAGCGTCTTAACGCAAACCGTTACAACGACTTTTATTTCATATAGATCAGTAACTGTCACTCTGCACCTACATGGCTTTGGCTACTAGAGACGAGGAGCCTCATTCGGTGTGTTCACATTATTCTCTGCTTCCGGTAGCGTCCAGTTCGTCTGTCTTTAAGTCCATAATATAAGTATTTTTATGATTCAGGATTAAATAGTTTGTTTTGATGCAGAAGCAAGCGTGGTCCATCATTGTTCAGGTTGTGTGTAGTGTGAATGTGTTGGGACGCTGCACCAGTATTCTGGTGTTATGATCAAATACTGCTACTTTTTAAAGGATACACCAATGCCCAGAGCAAATCACTTAAATAGGTCAAGTACTGGACTGTAATGAGCATCAGCTTCATTTGTTCATAACTGCATAACATGATGTTTTGTAATATTATGGATTAATTTGTTTACTGTGAACCAGTTGTAGACCATATTTATTGTTTAACTCCTCCAAATTTTGTTTGATTTCCGTGATACTAAGTGATAATGTGAAAACCTGTTCTCTGTTGTTAAGGTATGACTAAATCCATGCAAGGTCAACAGGGACTGCATTTAACATCATACCATGCTAGTTTTGCCAATATACTTTTATAATGTTCACAGTCAATGGCCTTGGCAATATCACATGCAATGCCAACATGGTAGTTTATTTTGTGTACAGGTATAGATTGAGCTCGTCAGATTATAAATTGCTAGCTCTGTGAAGAAGCCTGTATGGGAGATAAACTAATTATTTATGTATAAATAAGCTCTCCAAGATGGTGTTTATCTATATCCATAAATCAAATTTTCATTTATTTAAAAAATAAATTCTAATAAATTTTGTCTTTATAAACAAGCTCCATCAAACCTCATCTATCTATATCATCAATTAAAATTTTAATTAAAATCTCAGAGGTACATTTCAACCATAGATATTTTAATTTCTTTATAAGTTACATTTCTACATATGAATAAAAAAGAAAGAAATTGTACTTCAGAGCTTAACTATTTCAAAACATAGAAAATTATTGTAAGGAAAAATGTGGATTAAGTTCTGCTGATATAGAAAATTATTTTAAAGGAAGAAGTTATTCAAATATAACTAGACAAGCTCTAGGAAAATTTATTGATTATTTAAATATGAAAGAAATGAAGAAGATAGAACTAAGACAAAAATATAAAAGAACTTCGAAGAATTTGTAAAATGAGAAAATTAAGAAATTATTCTGAACTTAATAAAGAAAAATTAATCGCCCTTACTCTAAATACTGTTGAGAATACAACTTAAGTGTTGAGAAAACAACTTAATTAATGATTCACAACATAGAATTTTAACTAAAAATTTTTAATTACTCCAAATGAATAAAAAATTCAAAAAGGTTATAAAAGAATTATCTTTATTTTTACATTACCTTCTGAAACTTTTTCAGAAAGGTAGAGAAGATAATAGTGAAACATTTTCAGAAAGGTAGAGAAGATAAAAAGTGAAACATTAAGTTTCAAAATTTAAAACAGTTTACCTTTTGGGTACCAAAAATTTTTTGTTTGTGAAAAGTGAACTTAGCAGTTACAGTAGTGGTTGTGCAAAAGTGTTCACTAAATTATCAGAGCTGAGAGCTGAAAATAAGTAAATCCTACAATATTTCAAAGCTGAAATTTTGTTAACTAATTATGGTGAAAAAGTTTTACAACTTTTACATAATAAATGTAAAATTACTCTTCTAGACTGTTATAGTAAAATCTTTACAGAAGACAATGCTAAATTAGAGAAAATTGTTGGCTTAAATTTTATTTATCAAGGTAAAAAACAGAATAAAGAGCGTTGCTTTCATGTTATTGAATTTGAATAAATTTTAGAATTTTGTAGCTTTTTAACTTAGTTTTTTGGATATTAAATTTTGATTGAATAATTGTTTAATTACATAAAAATTTCATTCAAGGCTGTAGATAACTTTTTAAATAGAGAAAACAACAAAACTATTATTTTAATTTTAAATCTGAGACGTTTTAGTCTTGACGCCAGAACTTTCATATACACTCCTGGAAATTGAAATAAGAACACCGTGAATTCATTGTCCCAGGAAGGGGAAACTTTATTGACACATTCCTGGGGTCAGATACATCACATGATCACACTGACAGAACCACAGGCACATAGACACAGGCAACAGAGCATGCACAATGTCGGCACTAGTACAGTGTATATCCACCTTTCGCAGCAATGCAGGCTGCTATTCTCCCATGGAGACGATCGTAGAGATGCTGGATGTACTCCTGTGGAACGGCTTGCCATGCCATTTCCACCTGGCGCCTCAGTTGGACCAGCGTTCGTGCTGGACGTGCAGACCGCGTGAGACGACGCTTCATCCAGTCCCAAACATGCTCAGTGGGGGACAGATCCGGAGATCTTGCTGGCCAGGGTAGTTGACTTACACCTTCTAGAGCACGTTGGGTGGCACGGGATACATGCGGACGTGCATTGTCCTGTTGGAACAGCAAGTTCCCTTGCCGGTCTAGGAATGGTAGAACGATGGGTTCGATGACGGTTTGGATGTACCGTGCACTATTCAGGGTCCCCTCGACGATCACCAGTGGTGTACGGCCAGTGTAGGAGATCGCTCCCCACACCATGATGCCGGGTGTTGGCCCTGTGTGCCTCGGTCGTATGCAGTCCTGATTGTGGCGCTCACCTGCACGGCGCCAAACACGCATACGACCATCATTGGCACCAAGGCAGAAGCGACTCTCATCGCTGAAGACGACACGTCTCCATTCGTCCCTCCATTCACGCCTGTTGCGACACCACTGGAGGCGGGCTGCACGATGATGGGGCGTGAGCGGAAGACGGCCTAACGGTGTGCGGGACCGTAGCCCAGCTTCATGGAGACGGTTGCGAATGGTCCTCGCCGATACCCCAGGAGCAACAGTGTCCCTAATTTGCTGGGAAGTGGCGGTGCGGTCCCCTACGGCACTGCATAGGATTCCACGGTCTTGGCGTGCATCCGTGCGTCGCTGCGGTCCGGTCCCAGATCGACGGGCACGTGCACCTTCCGCCGATCACTGGCGACAACATCGATGTACTGTGGAGACCTCACGCCCCACGTGTTGAGCAATTCGGCGGTACGTCCACCCGGCCTCCCGCATGCCCACTATACGCCCTCGCTCAAAGTCCGTCAACTGCGCATACGGTTCACGTCCACGCTGTCGTGGCATGCTACCAGTGTTAAAGACTGCGATGGAGCTCCGTATGCCACGGCAAACTGACCAACACTGACGGCGGCGGTGCACAAATACTGCGCAGCTAGCGCCATTCGACGGCCAACACCGCGGTTCCTGGTGTGTCCGCTGTGCCGTGCGTGTGATCATTGGTTGTACAGCCCTCTCGCAGTGTCCGGAGCAAGTATGGTGGGTCTGACACACCGGTGTCAATGTGTTCTTTTTTCCATTTCCAGGAGTGTATATACAACTTAGACACAGCCGTAAGAACCCCATAGTACTTCTTTAGTAAATATTTATTTTCAAAACGCCTCTCATCCACCATTTTACCCAATTAGTGGTTGAATTTCCAAACAATACGCTAATACATATTTTTTATTTCCTGACTCAGGAACCAAATACCATTTTTCGTAACTCTAACTTCAAAATTCTCTTAATAGCGACATATTCTCAAAAAGACTTTCGCCCTCGTTTCATCCCTTTAGGAATGGAATTTTGGACACTCCCTTCTTAAATGATGCATACAGAGTATGAGATCCACACCTTCTTTAAACTTCAAGTTTGTATCTTTAGCGGAGTGGGATTGGTGATGATGAGTCTGTGAAGCAGTCTGACTCTATTCCTTCGTCAGCAGTCTGACACTATTCCCTCGTCCTCTGGGTGTAGAATTTTTTCAGAAACAGTGAAATATTTATCTTTTAATCCCTAACTCAGAAGCCAAACACCAGTCTTTAAAGATTTAGCTTTAAAAATGCTTTCACAACAAAATGTTTTCATAGCACATCTCTTATTTCATGCCTTCAGGGGTTGAATTCAGAAAAACAGTGACATTAATGTGTTTTATTCCTAGAAGAGAAGCCATGAACAAATTTTCATAGATTCGTTGTTTGTTGTTGCGGTCTTCAGTCCTGAGACTGGTTTGATGCAGCTCTCCATGCTATTCTATCCTGTGCAAGCTTCTTCATATCCCAGTACCTACTGCAATCTACATCCTTCTGAATCTGCTTAGTGTATTCATCTCTTGGTCTCCCTCTACGATTTTTACCCTCCACGCTAACCTCCAATACTAAATTGGTGATCCCTTGATGCCTCAGAACATGTCCTACCAACCGATCCCGTCTTCTGGTCAAGTTGTGCCACAAACTTCTCTTCTCCCCAATCCTGTTCAATACTTCCTCATTAGTTATGTGATCTACCCATCTAATCTTCAGCATTCTTCTGTAGCACCACATTTCGAATGATTCTATTCTCTTCTTGTCCAAACTATTTATCGTTCATGTTTCACTTCCATACATGGCTACACTCCATACAAATATTTTCAGAAACGACTTCCTGACACTTAAATCTATACTCGATGTTAACAAATTTCCTTCATCAGAAAAGCTTTCCTTGCCATTGCCAGTCTGCATTTTATATCCTCTCTACTTCGACCATCATCAGTTATTTTGCTCCCCAAATAGCAAAACTCCTTTACTACTTTAAGTGTCTCATTTCCTAATCTAATTCCCTCAGTATCACCCGACTTAATTCTACTACATTCCATTATCCTCGTTTTGCTTTTGTTGATGTTCATCTTATATCCTCCTTTCAATACACTGTCCATTCCATTCAACTGCTCTTCCAAGTCCTTTGCTGTCTCTGACAGAATTACAATGTCATCGGCGAACCTCAAAGTTTTTATTTCTTCTCCATGGATTTTAATACCCACTCCGAATTTTTCTTTTGTTTCCTTTACTGCTTGCTCAATATACAGATTGAACAACATCGGGGAGAGGCAACAACCCTGTCTTACTCCCTTCCCAACCACTGCTTCCCTTTCATGTCCCTCGACTCTTATAACTGCTATCTGGTTTCTGTACAAATTGTAAATAGCCTTTCGCTCCCTGTATTTTACCCCTGCCACCTTTAGAATTTGAAAGAGAGTATTCCAGTCAACATTGTCAAAAGCTTTCTCTAAGTCTACAAATGCTAGAAACGTAGGTTTGCCTTTCCTTAATCTTTTTTCTAAGATAAGTCGTAAGGTCAGTATTGCCTCACGTGTTCCAGTGTATCTATGGAATCCAAACTGATCTTCCCCGAGGTTGGCTTCTACTAGTTTTTCCATTCGTCTGTAAAGAATTCGTGTTAGTATTTTGCAGCTGTGACTTATTAAACTGATAGTTCGGTAATTTTCACATCTGTCAACACCTGCTTTCTTTGGTATTGGAATTATTATATTATTCTTGAAGTCTGAGGGTATTTCGACTGTTTCATACATCTTGGTCACCAGATGGTAGAGTTTTGTCAGGACTGGCTCTCCCAAGGCCGTCATTAGTTCCAATGGAATGTTGTCTACTTCGGGGGCCTTGTTTCGACTCAGGTCTTTCAGTGCTCTGTCAAACTCTTCACGCAGTATCGTATCTCCCATTTCATCTTCATCTACATCCTCTTCCATTTCCATAATATTGTCCTCAAGCACATCGCCCTTGTATAGACCCTCTATATACTCCTTCCACCTTTCTGCTTTCCCTTCTTTGCTTAGAACTGGGTTTCCATCTGAGCTCTTGATATTTATACAAGTCGTTCTCTTATCTCCAAAGGTCTCTTTAATTTTCCTGTAGGCAGTATCTATCTTACCCCTAGTGAGATAAGCCTCTACATCCTCACATTTGTCCTCTAGCCATCCCTGCTTAGCCATTTTGCACTTCCTGTCGATCTCATTTTGGGGCGTTTGTATTCCTTTTTGCCTGCTTCATTTACTGCATTTTTATATTTTCTCCTTTCATCAATTAAATTCAATATTTCTTCTGTTACCCAAGGATTTCTACCAGCCCTCGTCTTTTTACCTACTTGATCCTCTGCTGCCTTCACTACTTCATCCCTCAAAGCTACCCATTCTTCTTCTACCATATTTCTTTCCCACATTCCTGTCAATTGCTCCCTTATGCTCTCCCTGAAACTCTGTACAACCTCTGGTTCTTTCAGTTTATCCAGGTCCCATCTCCTTAAATTCCCACCTTTTTGCAGTTTCTTCAGTTTTAATCTACAGGTCATAACCAATAGATTGTGGTCAGAGTCCACATCTGCCCCTGGAAATGTCTTACAATTTAAAAACTGGTTCCTAAATCTCTGTCTTACCATTATATAATCTATCTGAAACCTGTCATTATCTCCAGGGTTCTTCCATGTATACAACCTTCTTTCATGATTCTTAAACCAAGTGTTAGCTATGATTATGTTGTGCTCTGTGCAAAATTCTACCAGGCGGCTTCCTCTTTCATTTCTTAGCCCCAATCCATATTCACCGACTATGTTTCCTTCTCTCCCTTTTCCTACACTCGAATTCCAGTCACCCATGACTATTAAATTTTCGTCTCCCTTCACTATCTGAATAATTTCTTTTATTTCATCATACATTTCTTCAATTTCTTCGTCATCTGCAGAGCTAGTTGGCATATAAACTTGTACTACTGTAGTAGGTGTGGGCTTCGTATCTATCTTGGCCACAATAATGCGTTCACTATGCTGTTTGTAGTAGCTTACCCGCATTCCTATTTTCCTACTCATTATTAAACCTACTCCTGCATTACCCCTATTTGATTTTGTGTTTATAACCCTGTAGTCACCTGACCAGAAGTCTTGTTCCTCCTGCCACCGAACTTCACTAATTCCCACTATATCTAACTTCAACCTATCCATTTCCCTTTTTAAATTTTCTAACCTATCTACCCAATTAAGGGATCTGACATTCCACGCTCCGATCCGTAGAACGCCAGTTTTCTTTCTCCTGATAACGACATCCTCCTGACAAGGGAACCTCCCCATCGCACCCCCCTCAGATTTAGTTATAAGTTGGCACAGTGAATAGGCCTTGAAAAACTGAGCACAGATCAATCGAGAAAACAGGAAGAAGTTGTATGGAACTATGAAAAAAATAAGCAAAATATACAAACTGAGTAGTCCATGTGCAAGATATGCTAAACAAGGACATTTTATCTCCGGAGCGCCCTGGTTCTGTGGTTAGCGTGCGGAGCTGCGGAATGAAAGGTCCTTGGGACAAGTCTGCCTTCGAGTGAAAAGTTTAATTTTTTATTTTCAGACAATTATTATCTGACGTGTTTTCCTGTGGAGGAATCGGTTGACCTATGACCTTGCGATCTAATATTTTCGGTTCCCATTGGAGAGGCACGTCCTTTCGTCTACTAATCGCACGGTTTTGCGGTGCGGTCGCTAAACACAGACACTAAACTTATTACAGTGAACAGAGACGTCAATGAACGAACGGACAGATCATAACTTTGCGAAAATAAGGAAAGTAAACTTTTCACTCGAGGGAAGACTTGAACCAAGTCCCTCTCGTTCCGCAGCTGCGCACGCTAACCACGGGACCACGGCGCTCCTTAACTTACACTATCCTTGAAGTTGCCTATCTTGCGCATGGACTATTCAGTTCCTTTAGTTTGCTTATTTTTTCATAGTTCCACACAACTTCTTCCTGTTTTCTCTATTGATCTGTGTTCAGTTTTTCAAGGCCTATCCACTGTGCCAACTTATAACTAAATCTGAGGGGGGTGCGATGGGGAGGTTCCCTTGTGAGTAGTCCCCGCCCGGAGATCCGAATGGGGGACTATTTTACCTCCGGAATATTTTACCCAAGAGGACGCCATCATCATTTAATCATACAGTAAAGCTGCATGCCCTCGGGAAAAATTACGGCTGTAGTTTCCCCTTGCTTTCAGCCGTTCGCAGTACCAGCACAGCAAGGCCGTTTTGGTTATTGTTACAAGGCCAGATCAGTCAATCATCCAGACTGTTGCCCTTGCAACTACTGAAAAGGCTGTTGCCCCTCTTCAGGAATCACACGTTTGTCTGGCCTCTCAACAGATACCCCTCCGTTGTGGTTACACCTACGGTACGGCTATCTGTATCGCTGAGGCACGCAAGCCTCCCCACCAACGGCAAGGTCCATGGTTCATGGGGGGCGATTTTCATAGATATAGCTTCAAAAATGAAATATTGGTGGAGCAGTCATTTGTACTCTGGTGATTCATGTGAAAGGGTTTCCGAATTCATTGTGAGGGCATGACGAGAATTAACAGACTTTGCACGCGAAGTTGTCATTGGAGATAGACATATTGGACATTCCATTTCTGAAATCGTTATTGAATTCAAAATTACGAGATACATAGCGTCAAGAGTGCGCTGAGAATACCGAATCACTGATATTACCTCTCACCACAGAGAACGCAGTGGCCGATGGCCTTCACTTAAGCGTCTGGGACAAGCGGCGTTTGCGTGGAGTTGTCAGTGCTAACAGACAAGTAACACTGCGTGAAATAACCGCAGAAATTAATGTGGAACGTACGACGAAAGTACCCCTTATGACAGTGCGATGAATTTTGACGTTAATGGGCTATAGCAGCAAACGACCGACGCGAGTGCCTTTGCTGACACCACGATATCGTCTGCAACGCCTCTCCTGGGCTCGTGGCCTCATCGGTTGGACCGTAGATGGCTGGAAAACGGTGGCATGGTGAGATGAGTCCCTATTTTAGTTGTTAAGAGCTGATAATAGCGTTCGAATATGGCGCAGACCCAAGTTGTCAACAAGGCACTGTGCAGGCTTGTGGTGGCTCCATAATGGTTGGGGCTGTGTTGACAAGGAATGGACTGGTTCCTCTGATCCAACTGAACTGATCATTGACTGGAAGTCGTTATGTTCGATTACCTGGAGACCATTTACAGCCATTCATGGATTTCACGTCACCAAACAAAAAATGGTTTAAATGGCTCTGAGCACTATGGGACTTACGAGCGGAGGTCATCAGTCCCCTAGAACTACTTAAACCTAATTAACCTAAGGACATCACACACATCCATCCCCGAGGCAGGATTCGAACCTGCGACCGTAGCGGTCGCAAGGTTCCAGGCTGAAGCGCCTAGAACCACTCGGCCACTCCGGCCGGCGTTACCAAACAACGTTGGAATTTTTATGGATGACAATGAGCCATGTCACCGGGTCACGATTGTGCGCGATTGATTTGAGGAATATTCTGGACAATTTGAGCGAATGGTTTGGCCAAGGAGATCGCCGGACATGAATCCCATCGTAAATTATGAGACATAATCGAGAGGTGAGTTCGTGCAACACATACTGCAGCGGCAACTTTTTCCCAATTACAGACGCCTGTAGAGGCAAAATGGCTCAGTATTCCCGCAGGGGCTTCCAGAGACATGTTGAGTCCATGTCACGTCGAGTTGGTCTTTTTAACCGTCTGACTACCACTAGCCTTAATTTACACTATCCTGTCAGACTGCTGCTGAATTTCTTGAGTTGTCTGTACCCATTTGTCCACCGTCTTCGAGAGGACTGTAGCGGTTAGAGCGTTTAAAGTGTGGAGATTTGCAACATCTACTGGAACTCATGCCTAATTTGGAAACTTTAACCACAGTCTAGTCATCTAGCCCATTCCGAAAATTACTGCTGCTAAATTCTACTCTCAAGCGTTCAATTCTGCCCGAGCTACTATCAGATTAGGTATAAGTTTTAAAACCAACAGCTACTTTTCCATAATGATATTTATGTTTTAATAAAGTATCAGTGGGCGAGTTTTTAATTAGTTAGTCACAGTTTATGAAAATCATAAAATTCAGCCTAATGATATTTATCAAACAGATGAAACTCACAGTCTCAAACAACTGTTCCAAAATCTTGGCCCTAAGAGGCAAAAAAGAACGGCTGCTTATCCTTTGCTACCTGTGGGCTTCAGTAAATATAGAGATTTGCATGAGTGCATCGGTTAACATCATGCCCTACATTATCCTCTCCTCCGAAAGAATAAAATGTTGGTGGACGACACACTAACTGGATCGTCTGCCACATATCACAAAAGGGTGGGGTGGGGGGTATAACAAAAGAATCTTTCATATCATGGTTTGATTACTTTGTTCGGTTCTCAACTCCATGAGAGAACAAGCCAGTCTTATTGTTATTAGATGGCTATTCATGACATGCAAAGAGTTTTTCTCTTTTTGGGTGAGCCAGGACAAAATCTATAATTACTTTTTTGCTTGCCACCCCACACTGCCCATCGTCTGCAACCATTGGAGCCGGCCGTGCGGCCGAGCGGTTCTAGGCACTACAGTCTGGAACCGAGCGACCGCTACGGTCGCAGGTTCGAATCCTACCTGGGGCATGGATGTGTGTGATGTCCTTTGGTTAGTTAGGTTTAAGTAGTTCTAAGTTATAGGGACTGATGACCTCAGCAGTTAAGTTCCATAGTGTTCAGAGCCATTTGAACTATTTGAACCATTAGGTGTAGCATCCATGGCGCCTTTGAATGCTTGCTGTAAATAAGAGATCAAGCAATGGATGGACACTCGTTTGGGTCGAGAGATCGCAGTATATCAAGTCGCCAGATTGTTTACAGGTAATTTGTTTCTGCTGCAGTAGCGCAAACTACCCTGGAAGGCTTTGAATAAACAGACATATCACCATTCAATACAGATATTTACCAGATAACTTTGCTACACAGTAGACCCAGTTCCCAGTATCACATATAATTTTTTAAAAAAAAAGTATTACTTGGTGCTGACAGCAGAGGATTAAGTGCAGGTCATTTCTTGTATCACAATCAGTATTGAGAGCACTCAAAGAGGACCAATGTTGCAGAATGCAGCCCGCTGTTCGTAACACATTTCCATACCGAGCCGAGCTGTAATCAAAGAGTGCAAATGGCGTAGTATGGCAGCACACAGTTCTTCAATATGCGAGCCTTACTATATGGAGCTGTAACATGTCCACATCTCGTGGTCGTGCGGTAGCGTTCTCGCTTCCCACGCCCGGGTTCTCGGGTTCGATTCCCGGCGGGGTCTGGGATTTTCTCTGCCTTGTGATGACTGGGTGTTGTGTGCTGTCCTTAGGTTAGTTAGGTTTAAGTAGTTCTAAGTTCTAGGGGACTGATGACCATAGATGTTAAGTCCCATAGTGCTCAGAGCCATTTGAACCATGTAACATTCGAGCTTAGCCGCTTCATAGCGACCTAGTAGCAGTGACGGAAAGTGTGAAGCCAAGGGAAACTTTCACTAACTGAGACACAAAGATAGGGACAAGTCCGCTGATACCTCCGGGTAATGGGGACATGGCAGCATCGCCGGCAGCGATGACGTTATGTCTAATTTAAACACCCCTGTTTCAGAGGCCCCAGTCTCAGTGTCTGCTCTTGTTTCCCGACGGAGTGACAGTCTCGCTAGTAACACGACAACTTGGTTGATGAATCGTGTTGTGCTGTCTGCTGCCTGAGTAAACACTTAGCCTCCGGGAGTGCAGCCAGCCGACTGTAGCTCGCCACTGCGAACTATCACCGTTGTTTGGGCACCTCTCTGACTGATAGAAGGTGCGGACGAGCCTTGGTGTTTCCCTGGTGAGGAGCCGTGCCATGTGACTGCCAACTGCTGCCTTCAACATCTTGAGGGAGGCATCTGAGTACTACCGCCTTTGCTGTTTGTGGTAATACCTCCCTGGTAGCCCCTGTGTTAATGATTTTGGTCCTGAGCTTCCACCTTCAGGACACCTGCCGTCCATGGTATCTGCTAGCACACGCGTAAGCATACGTCCATCTTTGAGTGTATTGAAGCGGACCGATCGAGTTGCTAGTAAGCCACAGTAGGCTAACGCCTACAGCCTCCGGATCGGGCTATCTGCCCGATATCAATGTTGTGTTTTTTGTATCTAACTAACTAGGTTTATTGTTTTTATGCTAGGATAGTTTAGTTTAAGCTGAAATAGGACTTTAATCATGTTACTGAATATACCAGAGTTCTGAACAACCTTAATTTGGAAACTTACGGATCTCTGAAAATAACCCGTATGAATTAAAAGTTGTGGTACCCGAAATGGTTCAAACGGCTCTGAGCACTATGGGACTTAACTGCTGAGGTCATCAGTCCCCTAGAACTTAGAACTACTTAAACCTAACTAACATAAGGATATCGCACCCATCCATGCCCGAGGCAGGATTCGAACCTGCGATCGTAGCTGTTGCGCGGTTCCAGACTGTAGCGCCTAGAACCGCTCGGACACCCCGACCGGATGTGGTACCCGGTTTTACCCTACTTTCCCCTACACAGGTTTTAGTATAATGTATGATGGAGAACAAGTCTTATTTGTTCGTTTTAAATTATCACTAGAATATGAACTACAAGCGACAACGAAAGAGAAAGTAGTGTAATTAAGAGTTGAGAAAATAGCCTCTCCCTGGAACTGGTTTTCATTATAATTTCATTTATATTCCTTATATTTCAGCGAAGCAAACTTATTGCATGTGTCAGTGATATCAAATTTAGCAGTTTCTTCGTATTCTGTCGACAAGATACCTGTATTTGGCAGTTTTCTTTCACCCACACTCGACAATGAGTAGCTTTTCTACTATCGTCAATTCATTGTAACTGTGTTCAGAAGACGCTGGTATTGCCATATATACAGGGTGAGTCACCTAACATTACCGCTGGATATATTTGGTAAACCACATCAATACTGAAACTTCCTGGCAGATTAAAACTGTGTGCCCGACCGAGACTCGAACTCGGGACCTTTGCCTTTCGCCGGCAAGTGCTCTACCGACTGAGCTACCGAAGCACGACTCACGCCCGGTACTCACAGCTTTACTCCTGCCAGTATCTCGTCTCCTACCTTCCAAACTTTACAGAAGCTTGACACTACTTTGACTCAGTCCACCGGCTCTCGCAATGTCCAGTGTACTCATGTGTGGGTTCATGGCAACAGCAGCTAACACACCAACTGCACCCGCTTCTCCTGTGACGGGCCTGTTACGGACCCGTTTGCGTGCTACGACCATACCCGTTGCATACAGTTGGCGGTAGATGTTTTGCAATGTGCGGCACGTTGGATGCTCTCTGTCCGGGTACCGTTCTGCATACACCCTGCGGGCTTCAGCTGCATTTCGTCGACACTCGCCATAGATGAGTATCATCTCCGCCTTTTCAGAGTTCGGATACATCATGGTCACAGTTCCTACAACACTACACTATCACAGACGTCTGGTAACACGATGTACTACAGTTGGTCTGCGTGCGGAGACGAATGCAGAATAACAATAGCAGCAAGCGCTACATGCGGACACTGCGACAGCTAGACCAAACCACAACAGTGCACTACAGCCACACTCGAAAATACCGTCGTCATCGTAAACGTGTCCCTGCAGATGCTGCTCGTCGACCGTGGCCCGTGTTTGTTACAACAGGCAACTGAACGTCGGAGGTTTCAAGCGTCAACTTTAGATTACAATATCTCCGGATGTAATTAACATTTTACAATGCAACAAACGGCACTGATTACGTATTTGTTTATATGTTCAGATGTGCTAACAAAACTAACGTGGTTCCATTTAAAAAAAACGTAGGTTTGTGTTAAAAATTATACTTCCGTGCATTTTTGTATGGTTTGTTAAACAATTACTCTAGCCCCTCTCCTCACGTTCGGTCTGTGGAATCGGTTCGTCAGTATTTGATGTGGTTTACGAAATATATCCAGCGGTAACGTTAGGTGACTCACCCTGTATATTTACACAGCTGTTCCATAGTAACTCGAACAGCGTACTGTAGTTCATTTGTGTTATGTGTGTAAATATCGATCATGTGTGTCTTGCTCCGATATTAACGAGTTCATTAGACTTGCTGCAGAATATGACAAATTTGCTCTCATAAACTGAACGTCGGTCGCTGCTGCCCAAGCCACGTAAATGTTTAACTTCTTTCTGGTTTTTGTATGATGATAAGGTGGTCTAAGAAACGCTTACTTGCCTTTTAAATAATCACTTGAGAATTTGACAGCCTCAGTACATATATTATGCGCAACTGAATGTAATTATGTAGGATGGAAAATGTGAAAGACAGGGTATTAGTAAGTTACAGACAGTCGCCTAGTGATCTAATTTAGTCAGCTCTAAGAAAATCACTCGACTTTCAAGTTAGACTTCGTTCACGGACTATTTACAGGAGACAACTACTGCCTACATTAAAATGACTATCAAAACATAAGCTGATTAACAAATTGATACCGACTACAGTGCTGCCAAGTTGTAAGTTCTTGTCCTTTCCCATTTTCTAAAAAAGGAGGACTCACATATGTTTCTTCGTTACGTGGACGACGAGAAGTTTCTCATTCTACACTTCGGGGCACTTTGCTGCATATGAGCTGACTACACGATATTGGAGAACCCATAAAACAGCACTGTTTCTCATCCCGTTCTGGAGATTTAATGCTGAGCGTGGAAATCGCCACAGGCTGTAAGAAAACTGCTACGACCTATAGGAATATTAAAAAGGGATTTGTTGCCGTCATATGTCAGCGTCACAACCTGTGTCTCCCCTTGAAGGAGAATGTCTTGACAATTTATGCACTCTCAAAGGCCAATGCTTGCAATTGAACATGTGAAGTAAAATTCAGTTTTCTGTACAATAGCGTCGCAAGCTTCAGGAAAGTACTCGGCATGGAACATCTCAGGTACCGGTATGTTACTACAAAAAATTTTCAGCAAAAATATAAATCGTGCGTAAATGGTAGATTTACTATCAAGAAAAGCGCATTTCCTGTTCATCAAAAGGAAAGTTACGGTAACCGAAAGGACATGACAGCTCATGCGTCCATGAATGCATTTCTCATTCATAAAGGTTCCAAGAGTATTGTTCTACAGCAGCATAAGAGATTTCTACACGGTGCGAATTTGTAAAGCACTTCAAAAGGCAAACCCTGCTTATATATATATCAGATTTACAGGTTAAAGATAGAAATTGTAAAAATATATTTGTAATTATCTGTAAATATATTTCACAGCACTGACGACGCTGTAGCGAACAGCAGTTAAAATTATTTTAATTTGGGGTTGCTATGACGAGAAATGGCACAAAAGTTTACACTTATTATACGAAAAGAATATCCTTTGTGCTTTAGTTTTTTGCAGTGTTATCCGAACCAAATGAGTCCATCTATGGAGATGAGTTTGTATCGTTCTGTATAACTGACATTATATTTCACGCAGAACTGTTGTATGTAGTTGTGTGATACGCGATTGCCGGCCGGAGTGACCGTGTGGTTCTAGGCGCTACAGTCTGGAACCGCGCGACCGCCACGGTCGCAGGTTCGAATTCTGCCTCGGGCATGGATGTGTGTGATGTCCTTAGGTTAGTTAGGTTTAAGTAGTTCTAAGTTCTAGGGGACTGATGACCTCAGAAGTTAAGTCCCGTAGTGCTCAGAGCCATTTGAACCATTTGATACGCGATTCTTAAATTCATGTGC
This sequence comes from Schistocerca serialis cubense, assembly GCF_023864345.2. Lineage (NCBI taxonomy): Eukaryota > Metazoa > Arthropoda > Insecta > Orthoptera > Acrididae > Schistocerca > Schistocerca serialis. Next base: position 587,191,706 of record NC_064645.1, on the reverse strand, counting down.
TGTAAAACGGCACTATAAAGCGGTGCTGATTGCAGTTAGAAGTCCGTGCAGTATGTCACTGCTCCTTTATGAACACCAGTGTAATATTCTGAATGTATGTCATTTGATCTTGTTTCATGCGATATTCTGGTTTGTGAACGTAACTATAGGTAATTAAGTTACTGTTTTCTAATCGCGTTTTGTCTTTTTCGTCGATTAAAAAGTAGCTCCCAGCAGATCTTTTTCATATGATTCTCTTTGATTAACAAATTCGTGATTAATCGCTAATGATCAACATACCGTACGGTCTAAACCAAATAGCCACAGCAATAACAACGACGACAACGACGACGGCGTCCCGTGCATGCTAGGCTAGTAATAAAAATGATCTACAGTATTCGCAACTTTTCTTATGCTGGTATACAGAGAGACAGGTCGTTGAACCATAAAAATATTCACTCATCTCTCGTGGAAAATAACGATGGACCGACACGTCACGTTTCTGAAGGAACGAGGTTCAGATCTCCCACTGAACAGAGTCCGTGAGGACTGGAGAGCAGAAAGAGAAGTCGATGGCTGAGAATGACCGTGTAACAGCATAGAGATGAGTGGAAGTGCCTGTGTTGAGAATGCACAAATCCTGATACATCATTAGCCTCTCTTAAACCATACCCTGAAGGAGAGTAGAGGCCGAGCCCCACAATATATGATGGGCATTGAAGTCTGCCAGTAGGAGAAATGGTAGGGGGGATTGTGCTATAAGACCTATTAGAGCCTCAGAGGCAGTCGCATCGTGTGGAGGTAAATATAGCGAACATACTGTGATCCTCTGATATACATGAATTGCAACTGCAACCGCTTGCAGATGAGTAGCTAGGAGTGATGTGCATTATAGACGAACAAAGCGACACCTTCCTTGGTCCTTTCCCCAGTCAGGTCATCCTTACGATGGAGCGTATAGCTTTGCCGGACAGTGGTATCAGACACTTTAAAGGAAAAATATGTCGTGGATCAGTTTTCACACATGGTACCAGATGACAAAAGTCACGACCTTCTGGACTCTGCGACTGCTTGCAACCGATCTAAAAACCCGCCTATCCGAGCCAGAAGCGCAGATGTTACAGTTTTATCAGACCAATCCAAATGACTTCTGTAGTTGCTTAATCACAATAGCTGAGTCTTGGGTCTGTCACTGTAAATGCGGGATACACAAGCAAAACAAGCACAAGAAAAATGTGATTTCAGTGACGCCGTAAATTGCAAATAACCAGCCATCATTGGCGAAGGTGATGCTGAGTACCTTTTGTGACTGCTATGGTTAACATTGCGGGAAGTTGAGCTCATTCTGCACAGGACACATGCCTCAGGCCCCACATTCTTCTGAGTAGGAGTCCTACAGGGCTTCCGGATCAAACTGGGTGCTTTGCCAGCCGACTCAGGAAAAAAAAAAAAAATACGGTAAAGATCCGTGTTGCCTACTTCCAGAGACAAGGCTGCCAGCTATAAGCATGACGTAATCACACCTCTCGCCCCCCCCCCCCCTCTCCCCTGCTCTTCCACGCCCCTCTTCCGACCATGTATGTTAGTGGCCATTAAAATGAAACAACCAATCACATTTAAGCTGTCAAAGTACGTAAGCTTCAATTGAATAGTATAAAAAAGGCTGCATGCTCAAAGATATACTGTATTTCCACATTGAAAAATTCGTAACCGCACGTTAGTTGCATAAAATGGTAACATGTTAAAAAATTATATTACCAGTCTTACAGCAATTCCAAAATATTACGTAAGCTTTACTTCAGTCGCGTAAAAATTGCGCTATGTTCAAAGAAAATCGCCAGTACTGCGGTATTTACATGTCGCAAACATATGAAACCTTCACTTGAATTTGCGCCATGCTGAAAAATATGTTGCCAGTACTGCAGTAATTAAAAGAATGTACCTTACCCGAATTGAGTAAAATGGTTGCCATATTCGAAAAATATTGCCAATACTACAATACTGCTCAATGTCTTACATATTTTGAGAAATAATTTAATTTTTGTACAATGACTGTACTTTCAGGTTGTTGACCATTCATCTATGTCTTGTTTTACAATTACCTTGGCCATGTTTCATCTCTTACTTGTACAACAATTATCGTTGGCCATGTTGTAAATACATATATCTTATTTCTTGCGTTATGAACATTTCCTTGTTATGCTAAAGCTTTTGTCAAAACGCCTTCTTTGTAACCCATAATGGTGATTAGTAAATCTTTTTGTCCATGGTTACGTTGTGTTACTCTGCGTATTTTGGAGCGTTATGATTAGATTTTGGTATTGTCTAGTAGCTGATGGTGGGAATACAATGTGTATTCGATTTAGTGACTGTTGGCACCATAGTTCCAATTGTTAAGTATTGCAACCTTTCCCAGAAATTTGTTTGTATGTGAAATCTTAAGTAGGCCTACTTCAAAAGTAACAAAAATCAGTAACGTCGAATACACGTTCCTGGCTATGGACATTATGCTTTATCTTCTTCTCCTGTAAAATAGCGCATTACTTCAAAAGCAGCAAGTGATGTATTTTCCATCTAAGAGCCACGAGTAACAAAAGCTTAAGATAGAAATGCTAATATCCTTTATGTATTTCGATACATATTTTAGACATGGAAATGCCATTGTAACACTTGACTTATATATCATGTGTTGCTGACATAATATATCATAAAGCGTTCATGCCTAGACTTCGCTGCATTTAACACATCACGGTCACTACAGTTCCTTCTAGAATCGTTAGTCGGACGTTACATAACAATTGTTCGTTGTTCCGTAGCAACTGGCAATCGTTCCTTAGCAAGTGACAGTAGTTGCTTAGCAGTTGTTAAGCGGAGTATTGTAGTATTGGTGACTATCTTTGATCATGACTTCATTTTAAGCAGTTCAGACGAAGCTTGGGTAATTTTTTGGAAGTACTGTAGTACTGTTACGTACCTCGCTGTTGAGCGCCCATAAGCCCCAACACACTCACATACTGCTACGTATTTTTTTGGAAAATGAGCCAGTTTTAGCGAAGGTCACATATTCTTTCGTCATGGAGGTACTGTAGTAATGGCGATTATCTTTCAACATGGCACCATTTTACGCAATTCGCTCGAAGGTAAGGAAATACTGAACATCTTTGAATTCGGCGGCATTTTTACGCAGTTCAAATGAAGCTTACGTAATTTGACATCTACATTATGACAGGCTGTTTCATTTTAATGGGCGCTAAAATATTAGATCTTATTGGCTGAAGAGGGGAGGGGAGGAGCCAGAGAGAGAGAGAGAGAGAGGGTAGGTGCGCGACGGCCGCCATGTGTACGGTTAGTAGCCCTGCATCTGTATGTAGGTAACACAGTTCTTGTTTCCTAGGTTGGCAAAACATCTTTCTTGGCCTCAGACGCCTGCTGTATTCACGTTCTTGTGGCATGGCACACAGCCACCTCTTTCACTTTCCTCGGAAGCCTCAAGTGGCAGGCATATGCAGAATGACCGCGATGTACACTCCTGGAAATGGAAAAAAAAACACATTGACACCGGTGTGTCAGACCCACCATACTTGCTCCGGACACTGCGAGAGGGCTGTACAAGCAATGATCACACGCACGGCACAGCGGACACACCAGGAACCGCGGTGTTGGCCGTCGAATGGCGCTAGCTGCGCAGCATTTGTGCACCGCCGCCGTCAGTGTCAGCCAGTTTGCCGTGGCATACGGAGCTCCATCGCAGTCTTTAAAACTGGTAGCATGCCGCGACAGCGTGGACGTGAACCGTATGTGCAGTTGACGGACTTTGAGCGAGGGCGTATAGTGGGCATGCGGGAGGCCGGGTGGACGTACCGCCAAATTGCTCAACACGTGGGGCGTGAGGTCTCCACAGTACATCGATGTTGTCGCCAGTGGTCGGCGGAAGGTGCACGTGCCCGTCGACCTGGGACCGGACCGCAGCGACGCACGGATGCACGCCAAGACCGTAGGATCCTAGGCAGTGCCGTAGGGGACCGCACCGCCACTTCCCAGCAAATTAGGGACACTGTTGCTCCTGGGGTATCGGCGAGGACCATTCGCAACCGTCTCCATGAAGTTGGGCTACGGTCCCGCACACCGTTAGGCCGTCTTCCGCTCACGCCCCAACATCGTGCAGCCCGCCTCCAGTGGTGTCGCGACAGGCGTGAATGGAGGGACGAATGGAGACGTGTCGTCTTCAGCGATGAGAGTCGCTTCTGCCTTGGTGCCAATGATGGTCGTATGCGTGTTTGGCGCCGTGCAGGTGAGCGCCACAATCAGGACTGCATACGATCGAGGCACACAGGGCCAACACCCGGCATCATGGTGTGGGGAGCGATCTCCTACACTGGCCGTACACCACTGGTGATCGTCGAGGGGACACTGAATAGTGCAAGGTACATCCAAACCGTCATCGAACCCATCGTTCTACCATTCCTAGACCGGCAACGGAACTTGCTGTTCCAACAGGATAATGCACGTCCGCATGTATCCCGTGCCACCCAACGTGGTCTAGAAGGTGTAAGTCAACTACCCTGGCCAGCAAGATCTCCGGATCTGTCCCCCAATTGAGCATGTTTGGGACTGGATGAAGCGTCGTCTCACGCGGTCTGCACGTCCGGCACGAACGCTGGTCCAACTGAGGCACCAGGTGGAAATGGCATGGCAAGCCGTTCCACAGGACTACATCCAGCAACTCTACGATCGTCTCCATGGGAGAATAGCGGCCTGCATTGCTGCGAAAGGTGGATATACACTGTACTAGTGCCGACATTGTGCATGCTCTGTTGCCTGTGTCTATGTGCCTGTGGTTCTGTCAGTGTGATCATGTGATGTATCTGACCCCAGGAATGTGTCAATAAAGTTTCCCCTTCCTGGGACAATGAATTCACGGTGTTCCTATTTCAATTTCCAGGAGTATATTTCTCTAGGCGGAACGTTTACTGAGCAGTCTTAAGACAAACTTCTGCAACCAAGATCTCCTCAAAATCATCCATCATCGATAAAAAATATGTTGCACTGAAGGACTAACACATTAACAGTTTCATAGACATAGCTTCTTCTTCTTTTTTTTTATATGTGAATGACAATATTGTAAGTCACACTCTCAACAACAACAAAAAATTGTTTATGTAGACGATAGAAAAATTAACCAGTGAACATCTGCGATGAGTCTAAATTGTGTGCTCAGTGGAAACACGAATCCGGAACTCTGCTGTCCGTAAGCTGTGCGCTTGTGAGGCAGCAGCGCCGTCTTTTACAAGAGCCTGAAAACTATTTCTGCGGTCAGCCAGAAAGCGATGGAGAACATACAGACCATAGTTGCCAGTCTGCAAGTCCACATTCTTGTCCAGCCAAGTGAAATTTCTATTCTCTGTTTACTCAGCGGGATCTGGAACTACGATTATAATGAAGTTTTTGAGTTAAAACTGATATATATATATATATATATATATATATATATATATATATATATATATATATATATATATATATGATAAACTTTCACATGCACAACATAGCAATATTCCTGATGATAATAAAATAATAAATATGATACCTCTATCACAAACTGCACTATGAGCAGTTCAGAGGCGACCTCTACTGTAAGTTCCCACTCAGTGGCCTTCTGATAATAAAAGTTAATTGCTCGCCACAAAAATGGAAAATAAGTCACCACTTGCCACGCGGCTTTGTTAACGTTACGGGCGGCACACAGTTACTTTCGCGAAATACAAACTAACCAGGACGGTGTACAGTCCTCGCGAGTTCACTTCCTATTTGTACTGAAAACATGCGTTTAGTTTCAGTCTGGCTGTGACGTCAGCGGAGGCAGCGCCTAAGCCGGCGTTTGACTGACGCGGACCGTATGGTAGCTGGGTGGGAAGTGAAAACCAATCGTTGCCTCTCAGGCCTTATTTATATACGGTCAGGGGAACACCTTCTGTTATCCGCTCCATGCTCCTACAGTAGCTTCTAAATGGTCGCTTTCTTGGACACGTAATATTTTATAACACTGTTGTGTATTAATTTAGAAGCTTCGTAATATTTTGTATGAATGGAAAGAAGTTGGCTATAATCACAGAGAAATACTTAGCTCTCCTGCATTTAAACTTTGCCGTCTAGAATTTTTTAAAACGGAACTGACAATAGAACATGACATCTGAACTACAGCTTTAAGAGAGCTTGTATTGATTGTTGTGTACATCAAAGTCTTGAAACTTGTTGTAGCTGTATTATTTAACGGGTTTCATAAGGTACCACAATCAAGACTTCCTATCATTAATATTAATGGAAATGGAAATTCCGTGTGGCTAGGGCGTTCCGCCGGGTAGACCGGTCGCCTGGTGGAAGTCTTCAGAGTTGACGCCATTTCGGCAACTTGAGTGTGGATGAAATGATGATAAGAAAGACAGCACACACCCAGTTCCTGAACGGAGAAAATCTCCGACCCAGCCGGGAATCGAACTCGGACCGTTAGGTATGACAGTCCGTCGCGCTGAGCAAACAGCTACCAGGGGCGGGCATTAACGTTAATGAAACTTAATTTATTAAAAATAAGAATGTTTTTGTCCCAAATTTTGCTTTCAGTAAATTACTCGAAAACTATCAGAGGTAGCTTAATGTGGTCACATACTTAAGGTTTTCGTATCGAACTCAGGCTTCATATGAATATTTGGCTTTGTAGCTTTGTTATCTAGCGCCATTTATATTTTTTAGAAACCTGGAGTCTGACTAAAATTTTGTTCCTATCAAGTTGAAATTCGTAACAAGTGATTTTGACATACATCTGCACATTCTGATCAGTTTTTGGCTTTCTAGATTTACTTTTTAGCGCCAGTTATTTTTTTATTAAAACGACGTATTTAGGGAAAGATATTAATACGATCACACTGAGATTTGACAGTTTAGACATTGACATACTGAAGCATATGTTGACTAAATTTGAAAAACCAACTTTAAATTTTAATTTCATTCTTAAATTATGGAGCAATACCTGTTTGCTACGCACAGACGCGTTATGGTGACATGGAAATTTTGGAAATTTGTGGTAAATTCCTATGGAACCGAACTGCTGAGGTCATCGGTCCCTATGATTGTATCATATTGTACTGTATAGAACTGGGGACCTAGAAACGACGGAGAGGCTTCTTTCCCGATCTAACCCTCAGTGGTTCACAACCCCACAACAGGCTACAGCAGTCCATTCACCCCACCACCGCCCCACACCGAACCCATGGATATTATTCGATTCGGCCCCCTAGTCGCCCCCCACCCCCCCCTCCAGAAACGTCTCACACCAGACGAGTGTAAACCGAAATGTTTGTATGGTAGAGTAATTACGGCGCGTACGTGGAGACAGTGTTTGCGCAGCAATCACCGACATAGTATAATTGAGTTGGAGTAAGGAGAACCTGTCCGCATTCGCCGAGGCAGATGGAAAACCGCCTTGAAAACCACCCACAGACTGGCCGGCACACCGGACCTCGACACTAATCCGCCGAACGATTTCTACACTCCTGGAAATGGAAAAAAGAACACATTGACACCGGTGTGTCAGACCCACCATACTTGCTCCGGACACTGCGAGAGGGCTGTACAAGCAATGATCACACGCACGGCACAGCGGACACACCAGGAACCGCGGTGTTGGCTGTCGAATGGCGCTAGCTGCGCAGCATTTGTGCACCGCCGCCGTCAGTGTCAGCCAGTTTGCCGTGGCATACGGAGCTCCATCGCAGTCTTTAACACTGGTAGCATGCCGCGACAGCGTGGACGTGAACCGTATGTGCAGTTGACGGACTTTGAGCGAGGGCGTATAGTGGGCACGCGGGAGGCCGGGTGGACGTACCGCCGAATTGCTCAACACGTGGGGCGTGAGGTCTCCACAGTACATCGATGTTGTCGCCAATGGTCGGCGGAAGGTGCACGTGCCCGTCGACCTGGGACCGGACCGCAGCGACGCACGGATGCACGCCAAGATCGTAGGATCCTACGCAGTGCCGTAGGGGACCGCACCGCCACTTCCCAGCAAATTAGGGACACTGTTGCTCCTGGGGTATCGGCGAGGACCATTCGCAACCGTCTCCATGAAGCTGGGCTACGGTCCCACACACCGTTAGGCCGTCTTCCGCTCACGCCCCATCATCGTGCAGCCCGCCTCCAGTGGTGTCCCGACAGGCGTGAATGGAGGGACGAATGGAGACGTGTCGTCTTCAGCGATGAGAGTCGCTTCTGCCTTGGTGCCAATGATGGTCGTATGCGTGTTTGGCGCCGTGCAGGTGAGCGCCACAATCAGGACTGCATGCGACTGAGGCACACAGGGCCAACACCCGGCATCATGGTGTGGGGAGCGATCTCCTACACTGGCCGTACACCACTGGTGATCGTAGAGGGGACACTGAATAGTGCACGGTACATCCAAACCGTCATCGAACCCATCGTTCTACCATTCCTAGACCGGCAAGGGAACTTGCTGTTCCAACAGGACAATGCACGTCCGCATGTATCCCGTGCCACCCAACGTGCTCTAGAAGGTGTAAGTCAACTACCCTGGCCAGCAAGATCTCCGGATCTGTCCCCCATTGAGCATGTTTGGGACTGGATGAAGCGTCGTTTCACGCGGTCTGCACGTCCAGCACGAACGCTGGTCCAACTGAGGCGCCAGGTGGAAATGGCATGGCAAGCCGTTCCACAGGACTACATCCAGCATCTCTACGACCGTCTCCATGGGAGAATAGCAGCCTGCATTGCTGCGAAAGGTGGATATACACTGTACTAGTGCCGACATTGTGCATGCTCTGTTGCCTGTGTCTATGTGCCTGTGGTTCTGTCAGTGAGATCATGTGATGTATCTGACCCCAGGAATGTGTCAATAAAGTTTCCCCTTCCTGGGACAATGAATTCACGGTGTTCTTATTTCAATTTCCAGGAGTGTATATGCATATTATTCGATTAAGAGATGAACAGAGCCTGAAAGTATCGCACTGTAAGATGATGTGTGCTTGTCGCAATGAAGAATTTCAATCTGAAAACTTTTAGTAATACCTTGTGGAACACAACGTATTAATTCTAAAAAAAAAAATGGCTCTGAGCACTAAGGGACTTAACATCTATGGTCATCAGTCCCCTAGAACTTACAACTACTTAAACCTAACTAACCTAAGGACATCACACAACACCCAGTCATCACGAGGCAGAGAAAATCCCTGACCCCGCCGGGAATCGAACCCGGGAACCCGGGCGCGGGAAGCAAGAACGCTACCGCACGACCACGAGCTGCGGACACAACGTACTAATTAATGAAACTGAAGCATTATTTGAAAACTTCACTTCAATGAACTACATTAATAAAAAATATTTCACACAAGAAATTAAATCTATCATTGTAGTAAATAAATTACAAATAGCATAAAGTTTCTAAAAAAAATTGTAAGTCAACCATCTCTGTGTCTCATCGCTGTTGCTTTACGTTAGACGTAATGCGAGGTATAGTGAAGAACAGATTTTACTTGACTCTCATGAATTTTTAAGTAGTGCATAAATTATTAATTCGTACACATCATAAAATCCATTGATAGTGACCGGGCCAAATATTTCACGAAATAAGCATCAAACGAAAAAACTACAAAGAACGAAACTCGTATAGCTTGAAGGGGGAAACCAGATGGCACTATAGTGTGCACGCTAGATTGGATTGCCATAGGTCAAACGGATATCAACTGCGTTTTTTTAAAGATAGGAACCCCCATTTTTTATTGCATATTCGTGTAGTACCTAAAGAAATATGAATGTTTTAGTTGGAATACTTTTTTCACTTTGTGATAGATGGAGCTGTAATAGTCACAAACGAATAAGTACGTGGTATCACGTAACATTCCGCCAGTGAGGGCAGTATTTGCTTCGTGATACATTACCCGTGTTAAAATGGACCGTTTACCAATTGCGGAAAAGGTCGATATCGTGTTGATGTATGGCTATTGTGATCAAAATGCCCAACGGGCGTGTGCTATGTATGCTGCTCGGTATCCTGGACGACATCATCCAAGTGTCTGGACCGTTCGCCGGATAGTTACGTTATTTAAGGAAACAGTAAGTGTTCAGCCAAATGTCAAACCTCAACCATGACCTGCAACAAATGATGATGCCCAAGTAGTTGTTTTAGCTGCTGTCGCGGCTAAACCGCACATCAGTAGCAGACAAATTGCGCGAGAATCGGGAATCTCAGAAACGTTGGTGTTGGGAATGCTACATCAACATCGACTGCTCCCGAACCATATTTCTATCCACCAGAAACTGCATGGCGACGACTTTGAACGTCGTGTATAGTTCTGGCACTGGGCACAAGAGAAATTACGGGACGAAGACAGATTTTTTGCACACGTTCTATTTAGCGACGAAACGTCATTCACCAACAGCGGTAACGTAAACCGATATAATATGCACTATTGGGCAACGGAAAATCCACGATGTCTGCGACGAGTGGAACATCAGCGACCTTGGCGGATTGATGTATGGTGCGGCATTATGGGAGGAAGGATAATTGGTTCCCATTTTATCGATGGCAATCTGAATGGTGCAATGTATGCTGATTTTCTACGTAATGTTCTACCGATGTTACTACAAGATGTTTCACTGGATGACAGAATGGCAATATACTTCCAGCATGATGGATGTCCGGCACATAGCTCGCGGTTGAAGCGGTATTGAATGGCATATTCCATGACTGGTGGATTGGTCGTCGAAGCACCATACCATGGCCCGCACGTTCACCGGATTTGACGTCCCCGGATTTCCTTCTGTGGGGAAAGTTGAAGGATATTTGCTATCGTGATCCACCGACAACGCCTGACCACATGTGTCAGCGCATTGTCAATGCAGGTGCGAACATTACGGAAGGCGAATTACTCGCTGTTGAGAGGAATGTCGTTACACGTATTGCCAAATGCGTTGAGGTTGACGTACATCATTTTGAGCATTGATTGCATTAGTGTGGTATTTACAGGTAATCACGCTGTAACAGTATGCATTCTCAGAAATGATAAGTTCACGAAGGTACATGTATCACATTGGAACAACCGAAATAAAATGTTCAAACGTACCTACGTTCTGTACTTTAATGTAAAAAACCTACCTTACCTACTGTTCGTCTAAAATTGAGAGCCATATGTTTGTGATTATTACAGCGCCATCTATGACAAAGCGAAAAAAGTGGTCCAAGTAAAACATTCATATTTCTTTACGTACTACACGAATATGTAATAACAATGGGGGTTCCCATTTAAAGAAAACGCCGTTGCTATCCGTTTGACCTATGGCAGTGGCATCTAGCGGGCCAACCATAGCGCCATCTAGTTTCCCCCTCCAAGCTAGACAAGTTTCGTTCTTTGTAGTTTTTTCGTTTGACGCTTATTTCGTGAGATACTTGGCCCGGTCACGATCAATGGACCACCGTGTATATATATAAGTGTGTGTGTGTGTGTGTGTGTGTGTGTGTGTGTGTGTGTGTGTGTACGTACCACATCTCCTCCTAAGCCACTGGACCGATTACATCCAAACTTGGTGCGCATATCCGTTACTGTCAAGCAACAATGGCTGATGGGAGAAGAGCCACCTATCACAGTTCAGAAGATATGATGACAGAAACAATGAGATGCCAGATAAAATCCCGCACCATGCATGGCGTTTAAAGCTGTTGCTTCTGTGCTACTAGCTCTGAAGAGGATCATAGAAGTCAAATTTTTCTGAAGAGTTGTGTCATATTGATGCCTAGAAAATAATCTTCTTTCGCAGTGTCGTTTTAAGTCCTCAAAGTAAACCTGGTAAAGTAGCTAATAAACTGTGGCACTGTTCCAAACAAAAGTGATCCGCGACGCCTTTGAGTTAGTAGATTCTGTCTGGTACCACTGGCTCAGGTGCATTATCGACTATCCCTCTTGCGACCCCATTGCCGCTATCTATGAGGAAGAGTTGGTATCTGTGGGTTGTGTATTTAGAAGGTCTTTGCTTGCCGGTACATATACGGGGTTCGCTGGCCCGAGGAGAAGGCACGAAGTTTGGGGGTTGTTGGTGGCGTCGCGACAAGAGGTGGTGACGAGGTCCGAGCGGCTGAAGCCACGAGCTGCGCAAGGAGGATGTGCGCAGAGTGAAGATACAGGAGTACTTCACCAGGTCAGTGTCGACTACAAGTAGCGGGCCGATATCCCGCCGGTTGGTTGGCAACATCCGTGTCGGACGACCGCTGGTGGATTGGCTGCCCTCCTCTACCTGGCCTTCATCGCCACCACTCACTAACAGCTGCGACGCACCGTAGGTCCGTGGACCTGTTCGTTGAGAAAGAGGAGTAACATTCTGTAATCCTCGCAGCGGTTTTGTGTCATTGACTACCTGCTCTCCTTATTATTTTATGGTTTGTACCAGAACCTCAGTGTTTTACTCGGTCGGCTCTTTGGTAGTAATTATAGGCCGTAGTATAGTACTAAGACAATAGTTGTCGTTTGAAAATTTTTCACGATGTTATACTGCCTATTCATTTCTGGTTGCACCAGATCATTAATGTTCTAATGAATCAGATCCTGATCGTAAATGCATCCGGAACAATTGTACTAAGGCACAGGTTGCCGTTAAATAAAAGAGGGGCCTTGTGCTTAAATTTAGATGTTAATCGATTCAATTCTTTGATTGTATTTGCATTTCTCAGTCATTAGTTATAATCTGAACAACCTGTTGTACTAAGCTGTGCGTTGCTGTGTTCGGAGGTCCGGGTCATCATTGGTGTGTGTGCTCTCTTGTAATAAGCGTTCACAAGTAATATTTTAAGAAGTTCCTTCAGGGCGGTCTTTATAACTGACAATCAATTTAACTCTGAAAATATTAACAGCCAACTGTCATCTGGGATTTAGTCAAAACAAGGTCGTCACAAGGGACGGGTTGAAATCCAGTCGCACTTAGGTTGCCGATTGATATTAAGAGTTGGTTGCTTTGTAGTAAGCCTTGTCATTGTCATATTGTTTCGTAATCTGTTTAACCTTTAACCACAGGTGTGCATCTTAACCCCGAACTTTTCGACATACAGCCAGCCGAGGTGGCCGAGCGGTTCTAGGCGCTACAGTCTGGAACCGCGCGACCGCTACGGTCGCAGGTTCGAATCCTGCCTCGGGCATGGATGTGTGTGATGTCCTTAGGTTAGTTAGGTTTAAGTAGTTCTAAGTTCTAGGGGACTGGTGACCTCAGCAGATAAGTCCCATAGTGCTCAGAGCCATTTGAACCATTTTTTCGACATACAGCTTTAAAATTAAAAGTTACATCATCTGTTTTGAGTAATTGAATCACTCTTGTCATCAATGGTGCTTATGTAGTTTCCATATGTCGCAGAAGGGCATTTAATAAGAGACTGTGTCCAGCGCGGTAGCAAACACCGCTGTATCACCCGGTAACGAGCGAGCTGCAGGTCCGGCCGTCTTGTAATCATTGTCATATTGTTTGCTGTTTTGATTTCTTTTGCAAAAGCTTATTCATCTTGAGGTTCAAGGTCAAAAGAATTTTGCAAATTCGTTCATTTTGTAAAAATACTATGGTATATTGTTAAATATGTAAGGTGGCAACGGTCTTGCACCTTACATGAGTCCATTTAACGTGACTGTAATCACTTTGGGAGCACTTCAGGTCAAAAAAAAAAAAAGACTGACAGCGGCGCAATCCCTTTTTAGATAAGTAGTTCTTGTTTGTTGCAGTAATACTCTAAATTACAGTGTATCGGCACGCTGGCTAGAGCTCGACTTTCTCCCCAGCTAGCCGCCGAAGGCCACAGCCTAACGGCATGAATGGTGAACTGGGGAGGTTCTGCAATCCGTATAGAGAGGCCACAGCAGTCGCCAGCCTCTGAGGGACGCGCTGCTGCATGTGTTCAAGTGTTTACCAAAACACAGCAGTGGATGGACGGGCTTTCCTGTGTGTGCTCTCGCCCATGTCCCACTAATTTTACGCCTTCGAGTAACTCAAGTGGGGCAGGCCAGGAGTTCCGAATAACAAAAACTTTCAATGCAAGAGTCTGTGTTCGCTACGACAGGGAATCCTGAAGGGAAAATCTCGAGTGGTCTCTTAGGAGAAAAATTCCAGTAAACGTGTTATTGCCACACAGCTGTCGTTCTTCCCAGCCGGCGTGGGCGGAGTTTACTTGTGAAATTTTCTAGAAAGGGAAGAAATGTGGAAAAGAGTTCTATTCCCAGGCCGTACATCGGTCGGCACTGGCAAAGTGGGTATTTTGAGGGCTTCTAGTGATGTGATTCGCTCGGTAAAAGTTGAAGTGGGAAGAGCGGTCTTGCTCGACTCTCTATGGTGGTATTCCGTTCTGAGCTCTCGTACTGAGAGGACGTTAGGCAAGTCGTCTCGCGTCTTGGTCTTTCGCTCTGACAGGACGTTAGCCGCGCCAGGTCTTTGCTGCCGGGAAGACTGTTGCAAATAGAGATGTTTACGGACAGCGGTCCGTTGTCCGAGTATTGTAGGAGTGTACTTTCCGAGACGCCACACGCCGACCGCACAGCCGCTCCGTCGCCGTCGGAGACCGCCACTGCAACAGGAATATTACGGTGAGATCGCTCCCGCTTCGGCCTGTGTTAGGAGTAACGTTAAATAGTTGGATCACGTGCAATTGCTGTTTCCACAGATGTTTCACGGTAGCTTGGGGTGTAGTAGTTCTTCGTATTTTACGTTTTGTGTCGATATCAGCCGGTCAGCCAAGTCATAAGAGATCGCATTTTGGACCGATTTTAACACAGTTCACTGCCAATGTCAGTTAGGAAGGTAATTTGTAAATTGTTCATTATGTTTTATTTAGCATCGATCAGAAGGTTATAATAAAATTATTGCGATTCTGTAGAGCCTTTACTTTCACTAGTTGATCCTGAATTCACCCTTTTGCTTTATTTTATTTTTGTGTATGTGTTTGATGTGATCGTTCATGTCTGGAAGTAAAAATAGGTGTGATTTATCGGCACCACTACAACCACAGATTAATTAGGTGTTACAGGGCCACATTTAAATCTAGCTTTATCCATTTTTGCGTACAGTTCCACTCCCACTTTCTCTGTAAGTTGTTTGTCAGGGGCGAACACACGCAAAATCCAGACAGGCAAAGGGTGTGGTGTTACAAACAAACAGGGTGTGTGAAAAGGAAGTTATATTGGTGGGTGCTCTCTTCCACGTTTTCCTTAATTCCAGTTAGTAGCACGTATCGAAAAGTGATTTTTCTTTTCGTTTTTTTCTTTTTTTTAATCAACAGTCTTCTGACTGGTATGATGCGGCCCGCCACGAATTCCTCTCCTGTGCTAACCTCTCCATCTCAGAGTAGTACTTACGTCCTCAGTTATTTGCTAGATGTATTCCAATCTCTGTCTACCTCTACAGTTTTTGCTCTATACAGCTCCCTCTAGTACTATGGAAGTCATTCCCTGATGTCTTGACAGATGTCCTATGACCCTGTCCCTTCTCCTTGTCAGTGTTTCCCACATACGTCTTTCTTCTCCGATTCTGCGCAGAACCTCCACATTCCCTATCTTATCAGTTCACCACTGTAGTGTTGGGCAGCTGGATGTTAACAGCGCGTAGCGTTGCGCAGTTGGAGGCGAGCCAGGAGTGGTGGATGTGGGGAAGTGAGATGGCGGATTTTTGAGAATGGATAATCTGTCACGCCACATCTCAAATTCTTCTATTCTCTTATGCTCCGAATTTCGGGCAGTGCATGTTTTATTACCAAACAATGCTGTGCTCCAGACATACATACTCAGGAATTTCTTCCTCAAATTAAGGCCTATGTCTGATTGTAGCAGACTTCTCTTGCCCAGAAATGTCCTTTTTGCCAATGCTAGTTTTCTTTTGATGTCCTCCTTGCTCCGTCCGTCATTGGTTATTTTACTGCCTAAGTAGCAGAATTCCTTAACGTCATGTACTTCGTGACCATCAATTATGGTGTTAATTTCCTCGCTGTTCTCATTTCTTCTACTTCTCATTACTTTCGTCTTTCTTCGATTTACTCCCGATCCATGTTCTGTACACAGTAGACTGTTCATTCCATTCAGCAGATCATGTTGGAAGTAGGCTGTTTAGGTTCTTATATTGGTAACGCCACGTAGCGCTCTGTATGAAAATCACTGGCTGTGCTGTGTGCAGTCTGTGGCTGGTTTGCATTCTTGTCTGCCACTGTAGTGTTGGGCAGCTGGATGTTAACAGCGCGTAGCGTTGCGCAGTTGGAGGCGAGCCAGCAGTGGTGGATGTGGGGAAGTGAGATGGCGGATTTTTGAGAATGGATAATCTGGAGATGTGTCCATCAGAAACAGTATATTTGTAAGAATGGATGTCATGAGCTGCTAAATATATTATGACTATTAAGGTAAATACATTGTTTGTTCTCTATTAAAATCTTTCATTTGCTAACTATGCCTATCAGTAGTTAGTGCCTTCCGTAGTTTGAATCTTTTATTTAGCTGGCAGTAGTGGCGTTCGCTGTATTGTAGTAGTTCGAGTAACGAAGATTTTTGTGAGGTAAGTGATTTGTGAAACGTATAGGTTCATTTAGTCAGGGCTATTCTCTTGTAGGGATTACTGAAAGTCATATTGCGTTGCGCTAAAAAAAATATTGTCAGTTTAAGCAAAGTCATGTATAATTTTTCTAAGGGGACGTTTCATAATGTAATTCTTCTTCACTTTCTCTGAGGATAGCAATGTCATCGGATTATCTTATCATTGATATTCTTTCACCTTGAATTTTAATTCCACTCGTGAAACTTCCTTTTATTTCCATCATTGCTTCTTTGATGTACAGATTGAACAGTAGGGGCGAAAGAATACATCCCTATCTTACACCCTGTTTAATCCGAGCACTTCGTTCTTGGTCGTCCGCTCTTATTATTTCCTCTTGGCCCTTGTAAATATTGTATATTACCCGTCTCTCCCTATACCTTACACCTATTTTTCTCAGAATTTCGAATGTCTTACACGATATTTACATTGTCGAACGCTTTTTTCAGGTCAACAAATTATAGCCTTGTTTACATTATCAACCAAGACGTCAGAATTACCTCTCTGGTGCCTTTACCTTTCCTAAAACCAAACTGATCTAACACATCGCCAGTTTTCCTTTCGATTCTTCTGTATATTATTCTTGTTCAAAAAAATGGCTTTGAGCACTATGCCACTTAACTTCTGAGGTCATCAGTCCCTAGAACTTAGAACTGCTTAAACCTAACTAACCTAAGGACATCACACACATCCATGCCCGAGGCAGGATTCGAACCTGCGACCGTAGCGGTCGCGCGGTTCCAGACTGTAGCGCCTAGAACCGCTCGGCCACCCTGGCCGGCTATTATTCTTGTCAGCGACTCGGATGGTTGAGGTGTTAAGCTGACTGTGCGAGAATGCTCGCACTTGTCAGTGATCATGAGAACTTAAAATATCTTGGAAGCTAAATAACACAAGGGAGACGAGGCAAGAAGGCCATGAACAGTAGCGTAACACAAAGAAGGCACTCCTGCACAAATAAAGTCTACTAGTAGCAAATATAAGCCTAAATTTGGAAAACAAATTTCTGAAAACGTACATGTGAAGCACAGCATTGAATGGGAAGTAATTACGGACCACTGTGAAGCCGAAAAATAAGAGAATAGAAGCATCTGAAAAGTTGTGCTGTAGAAGGATGTTGAAAATTAGGTTGACTGAGGGGATAAGGAATGAGGTTCTCCGCAGAAACGGGGAAGAGACGAATACATGGGAAGGGCATAGGGCATGATTGGATGACCTTTTTTCGATCTCTAACAATGAGTGTGACGAGGAGGTATTGGATTCCTCCATTCTTCCCTTGGGCTGTACTAGTCATTCACCTCTTCTGTACAATTCTTAGTGTGTATCAAGACATGGAATTTTCGGAAGGCAGATATTAGAAATGAAATACAAACAAGTTGCCTCTTATTTGGCTGCGCGCTTTTGTGAACAGAGAGGTGTCGGAACAGTGCGAGTTACTTGTAAATACGTACCTGCGCTGACGAGCGTCCCTGGCAGTGGGCGTTGTGTTTTCCTATATGTTCCTGTGGCCGCGAAGTCTGCTGTTAACGGAAAGTTTTCCAACTAAACGCGGCAGATGCCGCTCGCAACTTTCGAGTAGCGCCAGCCGCAGTCTCGTGGCAAGCACTGTTGCAGGCTCCAGAAAGTTGTCCGAACAACTTCTGCATTTCCAACGACGCGTGAAGCACGCCCCTCTGCGAGTAGTTTTGATGGCGGACGAGAGTACGAGAATGCGGAATGAACTCTGGAGAGGGTGAAGCCCACATTTGTTTTGACACCATGGCTCGGACCCCGCAGCACATAGCAAGGGAGGCATTTTGTGTTTGCATCCATGAAATGAGGACGAGGGATCATCAGCAAGCTGATTGGGCCAGGAAGTGGCAGTGAAATTCTGTACGCTTATTATAGTAATATTATTTTTTTAAATTCTCGAATAAACGAAGGGCGTGAGGTTGGATAAAATTAGAAAATGTAAAATATTAGAAAAAGATAAAAAGTGGAATAGGAACTGTTTAAATTTAATTTACAGTTTATAACTACTAATGAAATTAAATAGTAAGTGTATTGCTTCTGTTTCCACCAATTTTACGCTTTTAGTGAAATCATTTGTGTTTCCTGAGGAATTTAATTTTCCGTACTTCAGGCACCTGAAAGTTGAAACTGGTGAGGACATCCGTTCCTGTAGATCAATATCGTGTGCGTCCTCCTACAGAGATGTGTTCTAAGTACACCAAATTTGTTTGTGACAGGTTATGTTGTAAACCGAGAATCCTTAACATCCGTGGAGTTCGTCAATATCCAGCCCAGATGAAATAAGAGTAAAATTTATTTTATTTACATTCCATCAATGACTCACTTTCTGGTTCAAGAGCTTCTGTGAGTTGCGATATCGAGTCAATTATTTGCCTCACCAAACATATCTTAGTCACTTTCATTTGTTTGTGATAGTGGCGCTGGCAGAGACGTCTGCAACAGATTGGCAAGGGACTACAAAAGGCGTCTATGGACGATCTAAGGAATGAAGAAGGTGAAGTAGATGTTTAAATCTACGGTTATACATAGAATGGCAGAAATTCTTTCTTCAAAGACAGGTCAGATCATCTCAAACCACAAACTCAAAGAGGTCTGTCGCACTCCACTGAAGGCGGTAGCACTTGTTGGTTCCATGGGCGGTGATTCGACGTTTCAAGTGGCATACGAGATCCCCTGCGATTGCAGCCTCTCAAACTTCTTCCAACTAACCGTGAGCGAGAAATTAATGAGAAATTCGAGGAAAGTCGACGAATACGGATCCTACAGACCAGTGAATCAGATATCGCAGAGTACTTATCGACAAAGGTGATTCTATGCTGTTAGAGAGCGTCCAAATTAACTTTTCAACTGCCCTTTTGTGAGATCCTCTTGTTAAACAAACACTAGAAACTCTCCTATACAAAGATTTAAGTAGTCGTGATGCTGGTTTCAGCCACAACTATCATCCCTTTGATTGGATTATCTTTGAAAGAGGTCACTAGGATGCTGCCACCATTAAGTGCGTCCGACCACAGTAGCCTCATGCACCATGGTCCATACTGACTTTTGAAGTGTCGGCAACGGCTAGCTATGTTGCTTCAATCGGCCGACTCACTTTGAGGATGGCTGAGAGTAACGCACCACCAAATACCGGTGGAAGGCAAGAATTTCCTAAGAACGAAAACACAAAATTTAATGAATCAGAAAATATGCTGGAAAATACATTTAGTTTTGTAGTTCATATTTCATGTGACTTATTTTACTTTAACGCTTTTGGTAGTAAGACTCACTCTGAGAAAAAAGAAAAGCCGACGCACAACGAAGGAATTTTCCGAATGGGAGGGAAATCGGTAAATGTGTTGTACTTATACAGGCAAATAAATGATTATAATCTCAGAAAAATTGGGTGATTTGTTTAAGAGAAAGAGCTTCACAAATTGACGAAATCAATAATGCGTTGGTTCACGTTCACCCCTTATGCAAGCTGTTATTCGGCTAGGCTTTGATTAGTACTGTTTTTGGGAGTCCTCCTGAGGGGGGGATCGTGCCAAATTCTGTCCAATTGGCGTGTTGTATCGTCAAAATCCCGAGCTGGTTGGAGGGACCTGCCCATAATGCTCCAAACGTTCTCAATTGGGGAGATATCCAAAGTGAATTTGACAAGCTTACGTCATCGGATTGGATTCGCACGGACTGGAGTAGAATTGTCTTCATTCATGAGTTCCGCTTCCAACTGAGCCCCACTGAACAAACAAGTCATATCTGGAGACGTCCCACAAAGTGGTGGTACGCCATCCTGACTGTCGCCCCTCTTAAAGCCCGACAACCGGGAGCGATGGTACGTGATGCCAGTTCCCCAGCACCACTTTGGTTGTCATCCGCGCACCCTTACAACACGCGGTACGCCGCCGATAGTCTACGCCCCGTTTTGTTGCCCTTCATGGCAAGCCATCTTGGGTGTTAATTTCAGCGAGATAATGCCCACCTGCACACGTCTGTTGCTTGCCTTCTTTCTTGCCAAACCCAGCCTTGATCAGCAAGGTCGCAAGATCTCTCCTCATATGACAATGTTTGGAGCATTATGGGCAGGGCCCTCCAACCAGTTCGGTATTTTGACGATCTGAGTCTCCAATTGGACAGAATATGGCGCGATATCCCTCAGGAGGATGTTCAACAACTCTCCAAATTAGCGCAAAGCCGAATAGCTGCTTGTAGAATGGCCAGAGGAGGACCAACGAGTTACTGAGTTGCTAAATTTTTGAAGCTCTTTCTCTTGAATAAGTCATTCAGTTTTTCTGAAACAGTAATCATTTGTTCCTCTGTATGTCATATCTGCCGATTACGGTCGTTTTTATTTATTTATCTGATTGTATTTTGCTAATACAGGGTAACCGTGGTGGAAAGTAGCTTGCTCGCCAGGTTTCGAGAGGGTGCGTTTCTGGATGAGGTATCGAATATATTGCTTCCCCCTACTTATACCTCCCGAGGAGATCACGAATGTAAAATTAGAGAGATTAGAGCGCGCGCGGAGGCTTTCAGACAGTCGTTCTTCCCGCGAACCATACGCGACTGGAACAGGAAAGGGAGGTAATGACAGTGGCGCGTAAAGTGCCCTCCGCCACACACCGTTGGGTGGCTTGCGGAGTATAAATGTAGAATGTAGAATGTAGAAAGGTAGATATGCAAGTATATGACAGGAACATTCATTCAGATCAAAAAAAGCTAGTAATCATGGGCTCTTGATCACTAGAAGAGATGTGTTTCGCAGTAGCGAAGATGAACAAGTGCTCATAGCTCTTAAGGTATGCATTTTAGCTCCCATATTTACTGCCTTTTTCTTCATCTAATCGTTCCTCTCATATCTCTGAGTATTGATCATTCCTTCTGGGACACCATGTATGAAGCATGTGTATACGGTACGAATTTCTTAATATTATTATCTGGGCGTTAATGGTCAAGCTGTTACACTCTTTAGACAAACAAATAAACGGTAAAATGATGTCACACTCGTCACAAATAGGGAGTTTAAAATGAAGCAGAACGAGTCAAAAGCTCAAGGATACGCGGCGAATTATTTGAAATGGATTAAAAAAGTTGTCAAGTGATTACAAGCCATGACATCAGAAATCTCGTTTGTCTCGACTTTAAAGGTACTTTTCGACGACTAAGCACAAAAATAGGTTAACAGTAAGTATTTCACAGAGTGTAGAAAGTATAATAACTTCTTATAGGGTGAAAATTATTGAACTACATGAAAAAAACGTAAATTAGTTACAAACTACGTTGTGCACACAGTTCATTCAACATGTAAACGTCACCATAGATATTCGGATTTAGCTTACCACTAGTTCGATACGCCTGCCATCATTGGCGATGGTATGGCGCAGACGAATAGCGAAATTCTGTATGACCGAAGTGTCAGAACTTCGATGCTACCGATGACCTCGTGTATGACTGTTTTCAGCTCAGCAGTGGTTTTGGGGTTTTGTTTAACACCTTAATATAGCCTCACAAAAAAATCAAATGGCTCTGAGCACTATGGGACTTAACTTCTCAGGTCATCAGTCCCCTAGAACTTAGAACTACTTAAACCTAACTAACCTAAGGACATCACACAACACCCAGCCATCACGAGGCAGAGAAAATCCCTGACCCCGCCGGGAATCGAACCCGGGAACCCGGGCGTGGGAAGCGAGAACGCAACCGCATAGCCTCACGAAAAGGAGTTGTATGTGTTCATATCCGGAAAATATGGCGGCCAATGAAGACCCTTGCCAGTGGCCTCTGGGTACCCCCGAGCCAGAATAAGGTACCCAAAGTGCTCCTCCAGGACATCACTCTCTTGCTTCGGTGGGGTCGAGCTCCGTCTTGCATGAACCACATCTTGTCGAAATCAAGGTCACTTTGGATAATGGGGATGAAATCATCTTCCAAAACCTTCAAGTACCGTTCGGTAGTCATCGTGCCGTCAAGAAATAACGCACCGATTATTCCGTGACTGGACATTGCATACCACCTGTTGAGAGTGAAGAGACTTCCCGATCGCTAAATGCGGATTCTCAGTTCCCCAAATGCGCCAATTTTGCTTATTGACGAACCTATCCAAATGAATGTGGGCTTCCTGGCTAAAGCAAATCATGCATCCGCATACGAATTCTCATCATGCCCCGCGGCCAACCGTGCAGTATGAACGTCCCAATGCAAACCGTTCTGAAGCTATGACGATTTTATTTCATATAATTCAGTAATTGTCATCCTATATATTCAGTAACCATCAATGTGTTTAGAAACAGAATTATGAAAGTATATCGGTAATGTGAAACTTGAGTTTCTCCCAACGTGTAAAATGTACAGACAGCTTATGGAAATGCAACTGGATGACGTCTTCGACAAGTGCCGATATTTCGACAGGTGAACACCACGTCAGTTTCAAGGCACAAATGCAACGAGAGAGCACTGTGCAAGGAAACTTGAAACCTCTGTATGCGGAGCATAGGCCACAAGATAACACCCACACACACACACACACACACACACACACACACACAACGTAAACATGAGCACCACCATAAAATCAAAGATAAGTAGCGTCAGAAGTTTACCGATAATGAATATTAATACTACAAACCGCTGACGTAGCGCTGAGTTTCTCTGTTCTTTGAGCAAGGACAGAACAGGAATCCAGGCAGAATTTAAACAAAATCCTTCAGCTCTATTTGTAATGGGACATGCTAATTTAGTCTCGAGGGCTTCCTTAATAACAGTATCCCAGTAGCTGAAAATGCATGGCAGAATCTCCATTTTGTTGTATTCCATGGTGATTGGTGTCATGGCAGTGTTATACAGCAGCAGATTTACTCGTTTTCTGGGTGTGTGGCGCTTATACTCAGTACAGCAGTCGTCCATGGTCCTGGGCGCTAAAGACCTTGCTGTTGCGCGCCCTCAGGACTTTATCATCACACTTTCACGGCCCTTATGATCTCTCCAGTGTGTGACATGCCACAACTGCATGGAATACTGTAGGAGTCCCCCTCACCCAAACTAGGATCACCCTTTCCAATGTATCTAAAGAATACGAACAATGCTGTCGGGAAAGCTACCTGCATAACGCTTGGTGGATACCTCAAAGCACTTGTCACTTGTCTTTTGTGGTATTGACCAATGATCGTTGTAAGACTAAAGAGTTATTCAAGTTTCAGATGGAAATTTACTTTTGTAAATGTTGAACATCCTACTTCAATAGACGAGTTTATTAATAAGTGCATCAACTAATGCCTTTACAGTCAATGACAGCTATAAATTATCAAGAAGTCCTGTGGCAAAAGTTTATATTAAATTAAGTAAATCTTTTTATCATTCATGTAATAAAGTGAAGCAATATTTCATATGTTACAGTCCCGAAGAGCTGTCTCCCGGAGCAATCAAAGAACCCTGAGTTATGGCCGGATGTTGTAGTTTTGTGTGGTCACAACATCTTTCATTTAATGCCTTGAGGCGCAACCGCGCTGTCTGCGGTGCTTTGAACGATACGCGTGGCTCGCCCCGTCGGAGGTTCGAGTCCTGGGTGTGTTGTACTTAGCGTTAATTAGTTTAAGTTAGATTAAGTAGTGCGTAAGCCAAGGGACCGATGACCTCAGCAGTTTGGTCCCATAGGAGCTTACCACCACAAATTTCACTAAAGCCATTCTAGCGAAAGATGTCGAGGTGGGCTAACTCAGCTGACAATCTTTAAGGGTCTGAGATGACGTGGGTTCTGTGAACCAAGGCACTAAATACTCTTCCGAGTTGAGCCAGATGATGACTACTGTTAGCCCACAGATATAAATCAGTTTGAGTTGGCTTCCTAAAAGCGGCTTTTCCCAAAATACCATCAACCTTCATTCTGACCAATAGGTCAAGGCAGCCATCCTCTTCTACCTCGATCATGAAGCATATATTCCTGTGGAATGAATTCTGATGTTCTTAAAAGCCGTCCAGGAGGTACAAAGAAGGGAAAAAAAAGGAAATGATAATATGGCACCATTAGCCGGGAGGCCCATATTCGGAGAAATTCAGCCACGAAGTGCAAGTCTTATTTCATTGGGCGACACATTGGGCAACTTGCGCGCCTGTGATGAAGATAACAACACAACACCCAGTTCCCAAGTGGACAAAATCTCCATCCCGGCCGGGAATCGAACCCGAGCCCTCTTTCATGGGAGGCGATCACCTTACCACCCAGATAAGCAGGCGGACTTTTCGTTGAGGTAAAACAACGTCATTATCACCTACATCTGTGAGAGAACACTCAGATTTCAATGCCGTCGACTCCAGGGCATATTGTTCGAAATCTTCCACAGAGAGATTGACAATAATGAATTACAGAGTGCTCTCCATCTCCCTGTTTATGGAAATGGAAGCCAACACAAATCGAAATAGGTCTGTTAATCTAACACTAAACCTAACCTCAGTTAACCATAACGATGCAGACGGAGAAATGCGTTTGGAGAAAGAGAGACATCAAAACTTATTAAGGTATTAGAGTCATACAAACAGAGTCCCTCTAATAAACGCAAGAAATTCGCCGACATATGAAAGTGATGAACACACTGACGTACTAGTCGGCTCAACAATGTGTTTTACTACATTGTGTGTCGGGGCATCTAAAAAGTTGTTGAACGATAGAAGCAGTATAAATATGAATGTAATTATAACTCATTTGACATTAATGCCTATGATTACGTGTAAACCATTACTTCTACGAATTTTGTTATCTGTCACCGCAGTCGTGATTGTAACACGTGCAAATTGGTATTAGATGCAACATACAGAACATCTGTTACGACTGTCACATGTACTTACATTGCTTCGTAATTGTAAGATACTAATCACTGTCGATGTATGTAGATTTCTACGACCATCTTCGGCTTTACCATTAAACAGTGACAGTCGCCTCTGTGTGTTACGAATCTGTTCAGTATTAACGCTGATTACAGTTGGCTCTGAACACTATGCGACTTAACTTCTGAGGTCATCAGTCGCCTAGACCTTAGAACTAATTAAACCTAACTAACCTAAGGACATCACACACATCCATGCCCGAGGCAGGATTCGAACCTGCGACCGTAGCGGTCGCTCAGCTCCAGACTGCAGCGCCTAGAACCGCACGGCCACTTCGGCCGGCGCTGATTACAGTTTTAACATGAATGACTACACCACCTAGCACAGTTTTTACAGACTGACGATGTAATTTATATTACGATATGATAACAGGTAACACTGTGCAAATGTGATCCATTTATACCTTTATTTATATCTTTGTGGTTTTCATAATGAGTCACATCACTGTGTTATGGAAAACTTTTAATTTCATTGTATAATCTATGGTTTTATCACTTGACGCAAAGATTTTATATTTCGCCCAACATGATGCTGCGAAAACTTTCGTGTGAGTACATAACTTTTCATTAGTGTGCATTGTTAACAAAAATGGTTCAAATGACTCTGAGCACTATGGGACTTAACATCTGAGATCATCAGTTCCCTAGAACTTAGAACTACTTAAACCTAACTAACCTAAGGACATCACACACGTCCATGCCCGAGGCAAAATTAGAACCTGCGACCGTAGCAGTCACGCGGTTCTAGACTGAAGCGCCTCTAACAGCTCGGCAACAGCGGCCGGGTGCGTTGTTAACATTTACATCAGTTAATAGATTCGTGATACCTTAAGCCTCTGAAGTTACTTACGTAGTATTTTATTTGGTATGTAGGAACCTGATGATGTCAGACCACTGAAACTGATTGTGTAAAGTATTTCACCAGCAGCTAAAACCTGTAATACGACATTTTTCAAATATATAAAAGCTTCGGGGAACCATCACCTGAAAGTATATAACAATATTAGGATCCGTTTGCCAAAATGTGTTTCTTCAATAGATCTGTTCCTTTCCCCTTTTATAGATTTTTAGTTTTCTATATCAACCTTAAATTATTCGTACATGAATACACATATCTTTTGCGAATATTTTATGGTATTAGTTTCTAGCTCATTTGAGTGTTGTTGTTGTTACGGTCTTTAGTCTCAAGAATGCTTTCATGCAGCGCTGCACGTTCTGTAAGCCTCTTTATCATTGAATAACTACTGCAAACTTCATCCATTTCAACCTGCTTGTTCTACTTAATCCTCCTCTTCCTCTACAGCTTTTATCACTCATAGCATCCTCCATTACAAAATTGATATTCCTTTCATTCCTCATGATGTAACCTACCAACCGGTCCCTTCGTTTGATAAAGTGCCATAATTTCTTTTTTTTTCTCCAATTCTATTTAGTACTTCGTCATTCTTCTTGACCACCACATTTCTATTCTATTCCTGTCTGAAATGCTTATGGTCCACGTACGTGGCTACACTTCAAGAAGATACCTCCAGAAAAGGCTTCTTGACACTTAAATTTGTTTTTGATGTTAACAAATTTCTCTTCTCTCGAAACACTTTTGATGCTATGGCCAGTACACGTTTTATATCTTCTCTACTTTCGCCTCCATCAGTTATCTTACAGATAAAATACCAAAACGCATCTATTACTTTTAGTGTCTCATTTCCTTACGTAGTTCTCTCAGTAATGCCTTATTTAATTCGACTACATTCCATTACCTTTGTTTTGATTTTTCGATGTTCATGTTATTTCCTCCTTTCAAGACGCTGTCCATTTCGTTCAACGGTTTTTCCAACTCCCTTGCTGCCTCTCACAAATTTATAGTGCCATCGGCAAACATGAGAGACTTTTATTTCTTCTTCTTGAACTTTAAGTCCCTCTCCATTCGTTTTTTGGGGCGGAGGGAGTGATGCAGAGTTTCTTCGCTATTTGCTTATACTAATGAAACTTTCTTACCTTATAGGTAACAGACGTATCTACCTAAAAACTGTCTTCAGTTTATAAATGACAAACACTTGCATACAACAACGTTTGTGTAATTCAGGTCTGTTTTAGTTCTTTGGCAGTGGTAAGGTCTGAATCTCACGGAATCACTATATGAAAAAAAAATGGCAGTTTTAGAATGTTGTCCCCTCCTGGATGAATTTCCGCTACCTGCCATGAACCTGACTTTCACTAGTGCGGTTCTGTTTTGGATGTGAAAAGAAAAGAACACAAAAGAAAAAGAAATCTATGTCGGATAGAGGATATTCTTCAGAAATTTCTAAACAGATCTGAATGCAGGAGGATGGCCTAAGAGTAAACGTCTTCATCGTCACCCTCTTTGCAGCCGCCATCAGTAGTGTAATATCCACGACGAAGGTGTAATCTTTTATTTTTACTTATTTATTTATTTTGAAATTTCGCCGTGCTTTGTCGCCTGTCCTACTGTATTACTGCAACGTGTTAGATGCAGCCACGTTAAATAGCACTAGCTACTTTCGTAGAAAACGTTTACCGTGTTGTTCAAATGGTTCAAATGGCTCTAAGCACTATGGGACTTAACATCTGAGGTCATTAGTCCCCTAGACTTAGAAGTACTTAAACCTAACTAACTTAAGGACATCACACACATCCATGCTCGAGGCAGGATTCGAACCTGCGACACTAGCATCAGCGTGGTTTTGGGCTAAAGCGCCTAGAACCTCTCGGCCACAACGGCCGTCTAACGTGTTGTTAACGAGTGTCAGCTTTCTGGGCGTGAAAGATTCAAGGTGACTTTTGAGCCACTTAATTGCGTACATATTGATGTAGTTTTCACTCTCAAGGCGCTTAAAGACATATATGTCCAAGATATTAAACACGTCGAACTGCTTTTAACATAGAACCCGAATAACGGTATTCGTTCGTTCAGTGTCCAAACATTTTTTTCGTCACATTTGCATTATGGATGAATATGTCAGCAGTAGCAACACTTTTGAAAACATAGATGCTAGCCAAGACGATGTAATCATGAGATCCGTAACGCGTTTATTGTACACTCGACAGCACAAAAACTGGGGCACTCCTGAATTCCAATGTGTAGGCCGCACCTGTCTGTCTGCAACCAACATAGCAAAACTGTGTTGCAGGACCTGTAGACCCTCTGCAGTACAGTTGTTCGACTTTACACAGCGGGAATCAGAGGAGACTACTAGAGAATACTGCTCTTTATGCCAGTAAGTCCAGATGAAAATCAATACCGTGATCAACAAATATTAGAAAACACGTTATTAGAGGTGACACAGCCCTTAACATTTGATTACAATAAGTGACACTGCAGAAGTCTTACCACGAGCTGTTCGTGATCTGGATTCGAACCCACTTTTAACAAAACAAAGCTTCCGTGTTCGATCGAAACTCAACTAGGCATAAGGAGATGTAAAATGTCGGAATGTTCACTAGTATCAGTTTACAAGGCCGAATGTCTGAACCTGGAAATAAATGACGATACGTTTAGCTTATATTACCCCAGAGAAGTAACCACAAAAGGTATGTGATAAAGTGCAACGGAAAAGTGTGAAACACCATGAAGTAAACTTGTGGCGACGGACGGGGAGTAGAACCCAGTACCTTTCTGAATTTTTAACTAAGTACAATCAGATGACAGATATTAACCCGAAACGACGATACAAATGATTTTGGGCTGGTGGTGATTCGAATCTGGCACCTTTCGCTATTTTCTTATAGCCACGAATAGGCATGAAATCTTTATTGTTTCTTCACCAGTAGCAAGATGTGCACACGTTTGGTTAGAGGTAACACAACGTATAGTTCTGTGCTGCCTGGTCCTCCAACCCTGCGCATACTCTCGTTGTTGAGCTCACACTAAGAAGTGTCAAATATGATATCCCTTGCATTAGAAGTATGGATCGACCTTTCGTAGAAACATGGAGGAGTTCAGCGTCGTGAGGAAACAACGAAATTATGGGGCGGTATCATCTCGAAGGGATCGAATCCAGAGATAAATTTTCAGTGAAAACAAAACTATTTGCATTCGGAAGAGAAGGATGGTAGTAGAAATGTGAATAAATAACGTGCCGCAGTGAAAAAGCGTTTGTTCTAATATTGTGTCCCCATCTCGTCCCCCTGCCCTTTGCCTCCACCTACCGCAAAGAAAAAAAAAGGAAAAAAAAGGAAAAAAGAATGAAGAACATCCGCGACACTCTTGCGCCTAATTCG
The DNA here is from genome assembly GCF_023864345.2 of Schistocerca serialis cubense. Classification (NCBI taxonomy): domain Eukaryota; kingdom Metazoa; phylum Arthropoda; class Insecta; order Orthoptera; family Acrididae; genus Schistocerca; species Schistocerca serialis. Next base: position 587,162,016 of record NC_064645.1, on the reverse strand, counting down.
CTATAGGACTACTACAAAATCAGCTGCCTTCCTTCAACATTTTCCATGTCCTCGGCCAATCTCGTCAGGTGATGGTTCTGGGGATCACAACCGTTGTGCGGGCAGTCTCCTTAGTAGACTTCTTAGGTCTTCTAAGGGTTGTGTCAATAACCGTAACATTTGTTTCACCTTGGCCACAACATTTGATGTTTCCCAGTTACATATTTGCTGCCACCAGGATTTCCGTTATATCCAAAACATTCAAATTTGTTTTACTAATCGGTTTCTCGAAGCTTGACGAAACCTTCTTAGTAATCATGTGCAGAACCTCACACATTTTATTGTTTGGAGTAAATTGTCACGTTTCGTAATTTACTTAGCTTTTCTGAGGAGTTTACTAGATGGCAACATTCCTGTCACAAATCTAAGAGCAATGTTCTGTTGTTGTTGTTATTGTTGTTGTTGTGGTCTTCAGTGCAAAGATTGGTTGATGCAGCTTTCCATGCTACTCTGTCCTGTGCAAGCCTCTTCAACTCCAAATAACTACTGAGACGTACGTCCTTCTGTATCTGCTTACTGTGTTCATCTCTTAGTCTCCATCTACGATATTTACCCCACAAGCTTACCTCCAGTACTAAATTGGCGATCCCTTGATGCCAACTGATCCCTCCTTCTAGTCAGTTTGTACCACAAAATTCTCTTCCCCTCCAATTCTACCCAGAACCTCCTCAGTGGTTACGTTGTAACGCCGGAAATGCATATCCACCTTTTTCCATCTATTGTACTGTAAATTTTTCATTATGTTGTTAACTGAATGTATAACATTTCTGTGTCTTTGTATATTGTAATTGTTTTACTATTTGTATATATATGCATTTATGTCGATGTATAATTGGTTTGTTTTGTGAATATTATTTGTATTTATACGCTGGGTCTGGCCTAGGGAAAACTATACTATCGAACGAATACATCGATAGGTCGTGTGGAGAACGAAAGTGTTTAGGATCTTTGGTATAGTGTTAACTCTGCCGCGTGGAGCGCGGGCAGAGAAGGAGTCTGGCTGGAGTAGCGAGTGGAGCAGGTGTGTGGTGTGAAGCTCCCGCGAGTTGCCGCGCTTTCGGGGTTTGGCAGCATGTAATTGCGCTCGACTCGCGATGATAGTTTCTGACATGGTGTCGTGGACGGGAAGCATTAGCTGGCGCACATCAAGAGCCCATTTCGCCTGGTGACCGTGTCGAGAAGAAGGCGCGCCAACATCCAGCTTCTGCAACAGCGACGGCCGACAATGAGTGACTGTCGCCACCTCCTCGATCGACGACTTCAAACCTTCAATCAACCAACAAGGAAGACTAAAAGCACGTAAAGTTTCAGAACTGTATGGCAGACCTCAGCTTTTCAAACTGTTCCATTTGCCTCGCAAATTTACAGCAACTTAGCATGAGCTTTTGTTGCTCATTGTCCCAATTGCATTACCAAGCAGGGTCCCTTCCTTTTCCGAAATGAACCCGAGTGTCGTTGAAATTCAGACGCCAGCATTAAAGTACAATCATTCCATTTCACTGCTTTAATTTCAAAGTTCAGTTTAAGTATTCATAGCTGGCTACAATATTTAGATTACGCAAGCACAAATTAAGAGTGCGAGTTTTGTTACCGTATTTTAGCTTACCTGTGACTGCAGCTCAGCTTGGTACGTACTAAATTTTACTATTGTTAATTGTTCAGAATCATTTAATTCAAGTTCAAAGCTAAATCTCTTATTTCTAAATTGCGTAGATTCAAGTAGCTTTTGAAATGATTGTTGAGGTAGTCCAAGACTAACCGTATTTTACTGAATTTCGATGTGCTTAAGAAAGAAAGCTTCTTATTAATTTCAGTCACTAAATTAACTTTCAGTTTTCCGGTTTTATTGATTCTTTTGCTAAATTAAGTCAGAGTGCAGCGAAAGTTATTACTTCTGACAAACTTTCAGTTTTCACACTACACGTGTCAACCTTCAGTTGCCACACTTCTAGTGCTAATTATATGTGTAATTACCTTTCTTTTTCAGTTACTATAGTAATTGTCCTTAGGACTGGCGACCGTAATTTCCCCCAAATCTCAAATATCTAATTACCGCTAGTTAATTGTTAACGTAACGGCCGCACTTTTACTTTCTTCATTAACTTTACCCCTTTCCAAAATTAATTTCCACCAGTTTCATTTGCATTTTTCCTTTCATTTAGATGTAACCCTTTCCTCCCTCTTTACCGACAGATTAACTTCGGTGACGATTGCTTTTCCCAAATTTCCATTAGGTACACGCGGTTTAATTTTTCACTGTCATTAAGGTCGATAAGTGAGGGGGAGGTTACACGTGGCGACCTGGTGACAGGACAATCTTCAGATTTGAGGTTGTTCTGGACACGAATTTTGCATTGTGCAAATCTCGTAACACTCGTTACGAAATGGTCGATACGTCAGCGAGAATATTAGTGTGAGAAATCCTAATTAGATTTGAGATTTGACATTTACATTGAAAAATATTAAAATGATTGAAGGCAACAATTGCCAAAATTTGGTAGACTTGGTTACGGAACAATCGGTCGAACAGTGGGAAACGCGCACCGCGGTACCTATTGTTCAGGGGCAGGCGGCTAACATGAAAGACGCGACCGCCGAAACGCAACAAAGAGCAGAAATGGAATTCCAAACTTTAGAAATTGTTTCGGAATCGGAAGTGAAAATCAAATTTGAATTCCTTGATGACGAATACGGGGGGACAATTAAAGAGGAAGCCGCTGCGGAAGTAAAACCGGTAGTTTCCGGGAATTTAACTGATTTATTGAATGTTTTGATTAACGAAATCAAGAGTCAATTGGCAGAAATTAAAGCTCTGTCTGCCAAGCAAGAAGATCAGGCTGCCAAGCAAGAAGCTCAGGCTGCCAAGCAAGAAGCTCAGGCTGCCAAGCAAGAAGCTCAGGTTGCCAAGCAAGAAGCTCAGGCTGCCAAGCAAGTAGCTCAGTCTGAAAAAATTGAACGAATGCTAGACAATGAGAACAAAGCTATTAATGTTATTAACCACAATGTTGAAGTTGTTAACACAAAAGTTGATAAAATCAGAGACGATATTGTTGTGATTAATACCGAAATCGGTAATCTTAAACAGGAAATGATAGGCGTTCAGGCGGAAATTGCGAGCATAAATACTCGTTTTGATTCCGAAATTAGCAGAATCGAGAAAAGTGTAGGAGATGCAGTTGCTCCGATCATCGAGAATAAGGTGACGGAACAAATTCAATTAGTGAGAAAAGAGGATCAACAGAAGGTGGAAACTTTAAAGGCTTTAGTATCCGAAGTAGATACCAAAGTGACGAAGCAGGCTAATACCTGCGAAGAGAAAAAGAGGGAAGTGGAAACGCTTGCGACAACCACTTGCCAAGTAATTACGAGAGTGTCGGAATTAGAAAAGAAACTTGACGAAAAACAGAGCTATGTGCCAATCTGTGCACATAGTTCGGAATTGTTGACGAAAGAGGAGCGGTTCGACCCCTTGAAAAAAGGCGGTATACACGCGACGGATTTCATTAAAAATTGTGAAAGAGTTTCACCCAGATCATGGACTAATGAGAGAAAAATTAATGCGGTTATTGATGTGTTGGCTGGTGATGCCAAGCGTTGGGGCTTAAACCTCAACATTACGAACCTGACTTTTGACGAATTTAAAAATTTGTTTCTGGCTGAATACTGGTCAGAGCAAAAACAGCAAAGTGTCTGGCGCGAATTTGTCGTATCGAGGCCTTTCGATGCGAATTCGCGCGGCTCGATGAAGTAGTTTTGTGAGGGCTGGATTCGCAAGTTGGAATATTTGCGTGATCGCCGCACGGAATCCGAAATAGTCTGGAAACTCTACAAGAAGCTTCCAGATGATACAAAACGCTACGTAGGAAGCAATTACAGGACAATCAATGATTTCCTGGAAAGAGTTGAGGACGAGGACAATTGGCGCAATAATCACGATACTGGTAGAGGCCGTAGTAACAACAACGGGTACCACAGCAACCACAACAATGATAACTATGGGAATAATGCATACCGCAATCTTGGCAGCAATAACAATAATGGTTCGGGCCGTAATAACAATCGGTACAATGCAAATAATAACCGGAATGACGGAAACCAGTATCATACTAGCGTGATACGGGCTGCGCAGAATAGTAATAACGCTAGAGGGTGTGACCAGCCGCCTCAGCAGTATCCGGGGAGCGTATCTGCTGGGACGAGACAGGGAAACCATTAGCCGCGCCGGTGAGGGGCCGACCGGGCGTGGAGAAATTTTGGCGGCCCAATAACAGTAGGAAACCGAGGTGTCGTCGTTATGAAAATTCCGTATGGAATAATCAACGGCGGGAGAGCGTGCCAGTGTTAGGAGAAAGGAGTGCGCCCACAAGTAGTAGATCAGCTGTAGACACGGCAGTAGAAAATACATTCACTGTCAGTGAGAACAATTGAAGTAGTGTTCCGGAAATCGGTTATAAAGTGGCAGCTGTAATACCCACAGCGGAACTGGATATTGAGTTTAAGAATGATTCGCAAGTGTTGAGAGAAGATCAGATGTCGGATAAAACGTCCGTCATCGAGCGAGGGGATGCAGAGAGGGATGAGGTCTGGTTAAGGCAGTTCGGTCGCTTATACGACGAACTAAGAGATTATAGGGGTCTGTATGCGAGAAGCGTTTATGGGGAGCGCGGGCAGGATTTGCCGCGTCTCGTCCCACAGGAAGATAGTGATTGTGAAGTGATAGAAAGTTCTGGCCCTAACCGGCAGACTCTACCGGAAACAGTTGATGTTAATGGGGAGCACGAGCAAGATTCGTCGTGTTTCGTCCCGCAGGAGTTAGATGTTGAAGTAGAAACGGAAATTTCTGGCCCTAACCGGCAGACTTTACCGAAAGTTGTAGTGGTAGAAGTAGCCGACCCATCCGACGCGAACATCCAGTTTAAACATTGCGAGAGTATTAACGAGAAAGATTACGAAAATTTTAGTGATAGCCGGAAACGATTGGTGGAAAAGCACGTAGATTACAGCGTGTATGAGATTAGAGCTGACGTTATACGGTGAGACGGTAGCAGTGTGGGTTGCGCAGATCCAGAGGAAGTAATTTCAGATGCTACTGGGCACATTCTTCCAGGTAGATTGGCAGATGAGATCAATCTGACCAAAGTGGAATCAACGAAGGTGACAATTAGTGAATTGATAGCAAAGCAACACTCACTAGTTGACGAGTTACAGGAAAAGGTTTCGGTATTGGAGGCGAAGCTACAGACTAAGCCTCAGGACAAACGTGTTGAAATTAAAACTGTATGTGAACAGAGGCTGAAAAAGCCGCCAGATAAGCCGGATTTAGGATCAAAGCCGGATGGTTTTTTCTGGAATGACCTGGATATAGACGAGGATTTACTATGGGAAAATAAAGAAACAGTCGAGGACAAGTGTAGACAGATAGTAGTGTCTGTTAATATGCACGAACTACAACTAAACGTGTTGATTGACACCGGTGCAGAATTGAGTGCTGTATCTGGGAAAATATTTGAGTTACTGAAAGACAGACCTGGCATCGTAGTTATGCCAGTAACAGGAGTGAAAATTATCGGTGCTACTGGGATGGCCAGAAAACCGGTCACAAAACAGATTTTTGTCAACTTCGAGATATGTGGGGCACGATTTGAGCAAGAGTTTGTCGTCGTGCCAGACTTAACTACGGAAGTAATTATCGGGTTAGATTGGCTATTAAAGTACCGTGCAGTGATTAATTGCGAAAGCAAAACTTTGACATGTACGTCCCAAGATGAAACAATAGTAGTTAGCTTTGACGAGGCAGGAGATGGTGTGCGTAGGCAATACCAGCCTATACACATTGTTAACTGGCCGGATGACATTGGCGCAGGAATGAATTTGAGCTGCTGTAACGTGAGGAATCTCAGCATTGACAGAAGTGTAGAAAGTGAATTGGAAGAGATAATCAAATTCCCTCCACGGATTGACATTAGTATTGGTGTGAAAAATGATCGTTTGCGAGAAGTAATGAAGCTAAAAGCCGATGCTCGCATACGACGTCATGATGCTAAAGTGCGTTTTGCTAAGTTTGCAATCGGAGACTTAGTACTTGTAAAAGCTCATGAGAAATCGAGCGAGATAGACAATGAAACCTCTAAATTTAAGTTTGTTTATAATGGACCATATAAATTCATTGGTATACCTCACACAAATGCTTATTGCTTAGAGTATCCAAGCTCTAGAAAGCTATTAGGTATACGGAACATTGTAGACCTGAAATTGTACCAACCAAGGATTGATTAGTACCACAGATAGGGTAATTTGTACAGTATGTAGATATAGAGTGTAAGATTTAAGGATTTGCTAGGTTGCCATGCTTATGCCTGACCAAGAGGTCATTAAAGAAGTTGTAGTTAATAAGTAATTAATTTTGACTAAATGATATAAGAGAGAGTGATTATTTGTCAGTTGAAAAATCCAAGCTGCTAGTTTGAGTTTTCAGCTGAGTCACAGTAGATTAAGGAATGTAAATATGATTTTGTAACTAGCTGTAAGATTTCATGAATATGTGTTTTACTAGTCACTGCCGATGTACTTAGACGCTGTTTTAAGTTTCAGGCTAGTACATGCGTGTGATGATGGACAGTGTTGAGTTATCCACTGTGATAGTATTAATGGACTCCTTGAGATTACTCGGGAGTGAGGTTTTCCGAAAGAATTCAGTGAAACGGACGTTCTGGAAATGCCGTTACACAGGGCGAGTGAGATCAAGCGTGCCGCACAGGCGGGCGCAACAATACTGGCGAGACGGAGTCGCTGTCGGCTCTTGTGCAGTTGTCGGCTCTTGTGCCGCCGTCGGCATTCTTTGTACTTGCGAGTACGGAAGGCGGAGTTGTTTTTCTTTCCGGACATCTGAAAGAATTCTGCTGTCAATATTTATGGACTTTTCGATCTGCTGAATATAATTTTAATTGGACTCTCATGACGAGATAATAATTATGAAAAGGTTGTATAAAATGTGTATTCTATGTAATTAATTATTAATTTGCATATTTAATATACCTGTTTTCTATGACCATGTACTCTGGTTAATTTTGTAAATAGTATTCCATTTCTTGATAATGTTACGAATTTTGACAATTTTAGAATAGCTAAACCATTTTCTATGTTTCCTATGAATTTTAATATGTTGTCAACCTGTTTTATTTTGTGCAAGATGACAGAGTGGAATAAGATTAGGAGTGTCTCCACTCAATTATTATGGTCTAAAAAGTGATTTATGCTTAATTAGACGAATGCTAAATTTTGTTGATGTTTTGAGCATATGCATTTCCGCTGTTTCTTTTTTGGGACATTTTCTGAGTCTGTTTAGGTTACACGAACATCCTCAGACAATGTGGGGCACGTGTAACGCCGGAAATGCATATCCTCCTATTTCCATCTATTGTACTGTAAATTTTTTCATTATGTTGTTACCTGAATATATAACATTTCTGTGTCTTTGTATATTGTAATTGTTTTACTATTTGTATATATATGCATTTATGTCGATGTATAATTGGTTTGTTTTGTGAATATTATTTGTATTTATACGCTGGGTCTGGCCTAGGGAAAACTATACTATCGAACGAATACATCGATAAGTCGTGTGGAGAACGAAAGTGTTTAGGATCTTTGGTATAGTGATAACTCTGCCGCGTGGAGCGCGGGCAGAGAAGGAGTCTGGCTGGAGTAGCGAGTGGAGCAGGTGTGTGGTGTGAAGCTCCCGCGAGTTGCCGCGCTTTCGGGGTTTGGCAGCATGTAATTGCGCTCGACTTGCGATGATAGTTTCTGACATGGTGTCGCGGACGGGAAGCATTAGCTGGCGCACATCAAGAGCCCGTTTCGCCTGGTGACCGTGTCGAGAAGAAGGCGCGCCAACATCCAGCTTCTGCAACAGCGACGGCCGACAATGAGTGACTGTCGCCACCTCCTCGATCGACGACTTCAAACCTTCAATCAACCAACAAGGAAGACTAAAAGCACGTAAAGTTTCAGAACTGTATGGCAGACCTCAGCTTTTCAAACTGTTCCATTTGCCTCGCAAATTTACAGCAACTTAGCATGAGCTTTTGTTGCTCATTGTCCCAATTGCATTACCAAGCAGGGTCCCTTCCTTTTCCGAAATGAACCCGAGTGTCGTTGAAATTCAGACGCCAGCATTAAAGTACAATCATTCCATTTCACTGCTTTAATTTCAAAGTTCAGTTTAAGTATTCATAGCTGGCTACAATATTTAGATTACGCAAGCACAAATTAAGAGTGCGAGTTTTGTTACCGTATTTTAGCTTACCTGTGACTGCAGCTCAGCTTGGTACGTACTAAATTTTACTATTGTTAATTGTTCAGAATCGTTTAATTCAAGTTCAAAGCTAAATCTCTTATTTCTAAATTGCGTAGATTCAAGTAGCTTTTGAAATGATTGTTGAGGTAGTCCAAGACTAACCGTATTTTACTGAATTTCGATGTGCTTAAGAAAGAAAGCTTCTTATTAATTTCAGTCACTAAATTAACTTTCAGTTTTCCGGTTTTATTGATTCTTTTGCTAAATTACGTCAGAGTGCAGCGAAAGTTATTACTTCTGACAAACTTTCAGTTTTCACACTACACGTGTCAACCTTCAGTTGCCACGCTTCTAGTGCTAATTATATGTGTAATTACCTTTCTTTTTCAGTTACTATAGTAATTGTCCTTAGGACTGGCGACCGTAATTTCCCCCAAATCTCAAATATCTAATTACCACTAGTTAATTGTTAACGTAACGGCCGCACATTTACTTTCTTCATTAACTTTACCCCTTTCCAAAATTAATTTCCACCAGTTTCATTTGCATTTTTCCTTTCATTTAGATGTAACCCTTTCCTCCCTCTTTACCGACAGATTAACTTCGGTGACGATTGCTTTTCCCAAATTTCCATTAGGTACACGCGGTTTAATTTTTCACTGTCATTAAGGTCGATAAGTGAGGGGGAGGTTACAACGTCATCTCCCTATCTAATCTTCATCATTCTTCTGTAGCACCGCATTTCAGATGCTTCAATTCTCTTCTTGTTAAATCTTATTACCGTCGTGTTTCACTTCCATGCTTGGCTACACTCCATTCAAATACTTTCAGAATGGACTTACTGACTCTTAAATCTATACTCTATGTTAATAAATTTCTTTCTTCATAAACGCTTTTCTTACCGTTGCCTGTCTGCATTTTACTCGTATATCCTCCCTACTTCCATTTTACTCGTATATCTTCCCTACTTCGACCATCATCAGTTCTTTTGATTCCAAAATAGCAAAACTCTTCTACTACTTTAAGTGTTTCATTTCCTAATCTAATTCCCTCACCATCACCTGATTTAATTAGACTACACTTCGCTATCCTCGTTTTGCTTTTGCTGATGTTCATCCTTTCAAGACACTGTCCATTCCGCTCAATTGCTGTTCCGAGTCCTTTGCCGTCTCAGACAGAATTACAAAGCAATCGGCAAACCTCAAAGTGTTTGCATCTTCTTCCTGGACTTTAACTCCTACTCCAAATTTTCCTTTTGTTTCCTCTACTGCTTGTTCAATATACAGATTGAATAGGCTACAAACCTGTCTCACTCTCTTCTCAACCGCTGCTTCCCATTCGTGCCTCTCTACTCTTGTAACTGCCATCTGGTTTTTGTACAACATGTAAATACCTTTAGCTCCTTGTACTTTATCCCTGCCATCTTCATAATTTTAAAGAGAGTTTTCCAGTCAACACTGTGAAAAGCTATCTCTAAGACTACAAACGCTATAAACGTAGGTTTGCCTTCTATGACAAGTCGTAGGGTCATTATTGCCTCTCGTGTACCTACATTACTCCAGAGTCCAAACTGATCTTCCCCGAGATCGGCTTCTACCAGTTTTTCCATTCTTCTGCAAAGGATTCGTGATAGTACTTTACATCAGCGACTTAGTAAACTGATAGTTCGGTGTTTTTCACACCTGTCAGCAGCGGCTTTCTTTGGAATTGGAATTATTACATTCTTCCAAGTCTGAGGGTATTTCGCTATTTCATACATCTTTCTCACCAGATGGAAGAGTTTTGTCATGGCTGGCTCTCCCAAGGCTATCAAAAGCTCTAACGGAATTTTGTCTACTTCCGGCGCCTTGTTTTGACTTAAGTCTTTCAGTGCTTTGTCAATGTCTTCACGCAGTATTATATCTCTCTTCTCATCTTTACCTACGTCCTCTTCCATTTTCATAACGTTGCCCTCAAGTACATCTCCCTTGTATAAACTCTTTATATACTACTTCTACCTTTATGCTTTCCCTCTTTGCTTATGACTGGTTTTCCATCTAAGCTCTTGATATTCATACGGGGTGTTCTCTTTTCTCCGAAGGTCTCTTTAATTATCTTACCCCTAGCTATATATGCTTCTACATCCTTACATTTGTCCTCTAGCCATTCCTGTGTAGCCATTTTGCACTTTCTGTCGATTTGATTTATTAGGCGTTTGTATTCCCTCCTGCCTGCTTAATTTATTGCGCTTTTATATTTTCTCATTTCATCGATTAAATTCAATATCGCTTGTGTTACCCAAGGACCGAACTCTACACACACATAGAGATTCTGCACGCATATTAGCAATCACGAATTGTTAGTATCAACCACTTGTATGTCATTTTAGACATTGCTGCAGCTCTGCAAATAGCGCCATACTCTTCACAAAATGGTTCTGCAGCGGTGATTTGAATAGCGATTCAAATTTATAACGAACTTGGAGGCATTAGTCCAATTACCAGCGTAACAATGCAACCCTCTGTGTTCTAGATGAATTCACTGATTCGGTTGCAAAGGGTGTCATAAGGCCGCTATATCGTCTCCTGAGGCAAGATGCCCATAACTGTTATTACTGGCCCTTGGCATCCTACATACTTGCTCGAGGACAGAGTTGACGTTAGAGCTAGTCCCAACCATATTCTACCAGAGATGGGTCAGGGGCTATTTCTGGCCACGGGCGTAGCTCAACACCACACAGACACGTGACAGAGACACAAGCTACGTAAGGACGTGCATCATCCTCTTGTAAAATGGCACCACCATAGGGTGACAGGAGAAGCAGCATATGAGAAAACAGGATGCGCATAATGTACCACTGTGCCGTCAGAACTCTCAGTCACTACCATTAATGATCTGAAGTGACATGCAGTGGTTCCAGACACAATGAAGCTAGGAATAATACGGCTATGGCTTTCCAAAACGTAGGCAAATCTCTCTAGACCAGAGCCATAGTCACATACGATCGTTATCCAGTGCACCGCAGAACCACGATTAACGTTTCAATACAATACGACGTCATTCGTCGTGGGCCATGCTCCCCGGTCACCTGACCCTACAAACGAAGACATTTGTGTTGTGGTGTTGACGGCAGCCTACGAATGAGGCGGTAACTGCCTAATCCACTGCTTTCAGTCGCTGACCAGTAATGCGGGATGACAAAGAATCTTGCAGGCAATCCATTACTTATTCCCCGATGACAGTTGCAGATGTGAAGGAGCTGCTATGAGATTAGTGCACAATAGGCAGACAATTCAGAGACACATGCCAAGTAAGGACGTGCATTATCCTTTTGCGAAATGGCACCACGATAGGTTGCGGTGGTAAGATGTGGTCGACTGGAATCTTGACGACGAGTATACCTAAGGACCCTTACAGTCCAGCATGTGGCTACTGCCACATTCCACAAAAATCTGGGTATTGTACGATTAGAGCAGCGGTCCCACTGGAGACCTTCAATGAGGTCCCTTCCAAACTCTATCAGGAACTGATAACACTTTCTCACATGAGTATGTGGTATCTCCGCGTCCTTCGTAGCGATCACTTGTCTGACGCTGCTGTCACCTGTTGTATACTCTACAATATGTGATAACAACGCTAAACGCGAACAACAACAATGCAGTCTGGCAGCCGTTCTACTTGTTCCAGAGAACTGCAACTTTACCCATTCACATACCCATTGATGATATCTACGTTACATTGATACCTAGTACTATATTGTGGATGCTTCACTTTTTCTGTCAGACAGTGTAGATTGATTGCTGTACAATGTTTCTGACAATCGCTCATTGAATAAAATCAGTTTAGAGGGGAAAAAACTCGCAGAAGAAAGGCTTATGAAAAGACCTCTACCTTTTTCCAGACTGAAATGTAAGCTTACGATGTAAGCTATTGGGCGATTTGGTATCAGCGCTCAATGCTAGTAGTGAGAGAAAAACTGCGAGAAACTTCCATTCCGGTATCTCGATTGGATTTCTATCCCTGCTTCTTTTGAGAACACACCCAATGTTTTATCGGTGCACCACTCCGATCGATTGACGTTCAAGCTAGGAGTCACGAAGTAGGAGACGGCCGCCATGTCCCACATACCGTAGTGCATGGATCGAGAAAGCTTTTAGCGGAACGAACGTCGGTAACGCAGCGCACTCCTTAAAGCTGAAATTAAACTTGCATTACGAATGTGAGGCGTTTGAGACATTGGAAAGGCAAGTGTTGGTTTTTGAGAGAAGTGGCTAGGCGGATTGGACTGTCGGTAAAGAAATGCAGAATTCAAGTCAGGCACTCTGGAGTCCCACCGAGACAGGAAAACCGCTGTTCAGCTACGGGTGTGGGGATTCCACATCCAACAAACCGCCTGCCGTGAGAAATTGTTCTCCCTGAGAGAAGAAAACACGTTGGTAGGATTTGTGCAAAAATCCCTTTATTGAGGGTACTAAAAATGGATCAAATGGCTCTGAGCACTATGGGACTCAACTGCTGAGGTCATTAGTCCCCTAGAACTTAGAACTACTTAAACCTAACTAACCTAAGGACATCACACACATCCATGCCCGAGGCAGGATTCGAACCAGCGACCGTAGCGGTCTCGCGGTTCCAGACTGCAGCGCCAGAACCGCGCGGCCACTTCGGCCGGCTATTGAGGGTACTGGTATCGATATTAGCAAACATAGTTTCTGTATCACGTACAGAGTTGGCATGTCAAATCGGCAGGACAAGGCACAAAAATAATGAAGGAGATTACAGAAAACTGAAATGAACTTCATACCACAGATTAGATACATGAAAATACACAAATAATTAGATTTACAGAGCGAAATATGAAATCCGGTTTCGGAATTTGAGAAAAGTGTGAAGCACCTGTTTATTTCATTAAGAGCCGTATGGAACGAAAAGGGGACGTAGATATTTTTTATGGGAAATCCCTCCTCCAGGCGGTTTGTATGCAAACACGCCAATTAACAACGATTGTTAGCGGTAAGAGGCAAAGAACTTACCGACTCCAAATATCAGATATGTATTACTTTTTAAATATTCCGTGCTGACTGAAAAGATTAAGTCTGAGTGTATTTTCGTACGATTTTACAGCTTCTGCATTAAGACAGTTTCAAATACGGTTTTAAACTTCTATTATTAAAATTAAACCTTCATAATTTTAGATAATGTTACAAGTAGTGACAACAGACTGTCATCAAAACACCTGGAATAGTAAATGCTGCCAGTTAACAGAGAAGTGTTTCCACTACGAACTTAAGCCGGTAGCACATAGGTACACATATGAATTGTTGTATGGAGATAAACGATGCGGGGGTAAGCATCACCTACCTCTCAATGGGGTGGGGTTGAGGTGAAAAAGAAGCTTAACGCACTGCCAGCAAATATCCGAAGTATATTCATTCAGAGTTTGAGAATGAGAGCACTTAGCGACTTGCAAGACTTCACAGATAATTTTAAATCTTTACGAAACTTTCTGTCCGCTCTGGAATCTTACGGTGTAAAAGAGCAGAGAACAACACTAACATGTTTGCGGTATATGTCTCATAAATGCTCAACGTCTGCTCCTAAGCCTCTGGATCTATCCAACAAGGAGCACATATTTCTTAATACCTGGAAAGAAATATTGCGAGGCTACAAATCACCAACCTCCCATCTGCGGGTGGGAGTGATAGCAGGGCTGATGAAGAAAGAGGTGGGGGTGTGGATGATGTGGTGCACAGAGACAGCAGGGGATGAGGAGATGAACAGTCATAGAAGGTTGGGGCGAGGACATGCATAGACAAAGAAGGGAAGAGTACGTGGATAGAAAGAGGGAGAGTACGAGATGGACAAAGGGAAGGTGGAGTAAGAGGTGGACACGGAGAGGAGGGAGAGGATCAGATGGCAAAAATGGAAGATTGGAATAAACAAATAACTGGGTTGCGCAAGGATTTACAACTATTCAACTGAAAATAATGTACTGACGATCTAATATTGTTTTGTAAAAACCTTGTAATAGAATACTTGAAAATGGGTTAATGTGAAGTTGTAAACTAAAAATTAACAGTTGCAGGCAACATGGAATCACTCAAAAAATTCATAGCAAATGATGAAATATCAGGCATTGTCTCTTATTAAGAAACCTGAGCTGGCGTTAGATATACTGTATTTCTTTTGTCCTATCGCTCATGATGGCCGTGTACTCTCGTCCGTCCAAAACATGGCAGCCAGTAACAGAACGGTTTCAGTTATCCCATTTTCCAGCAGGAAACGTTCACATAGGCATACCCCATTAACAAGGCGATATATCATTCCTTTCAGTCCTGGCTGTCATCGATGCTGTCCATGGAACTTCTTTAATTTAGCAACAGTCTGAAGATATGTGCTTCTTAAGTTCGTGAGAAACGTCATCCCTAATTTCAGATAGGTCGTAGACTCTAACTGTACAACAGCGAACTACGTTGCTTCCCAGAAGTCGAAGTTATATGCCACCAAAATACTTTTCGCTTAGGAGTCTGAACTTTAACACCGAGAAAGAATGGTCCCCATAAATCTGAGCTCGAAAGAGCTGGAAGCGGAGTGGTGCGGACAGTACCTACTGTTCTTCGAATAAACGTTTCAAGTTACTAACTCCCTGTTGCCAGAAACTGTTCTGCGTATATGCGGCATCTAAAAGTCGCCCCAACGAAGAGCAGGGCTCTGAGCCCTAAAATTACCCTTACTCCATACCTGAGAGTCGAATTTCGGTGTGTATCCAATGGCACCGCAAACTTGCTGCTGGACATCTGTGCCTGTGAGTAACGCAACGCTACCAGAGGTGCAACAGCAGCCCCTGGTATGTTTACGGCCATCGTTGTAAGGCAGGTTGAACTGAAACTTTAACTACATTTGGCCACACACCGTTCCGCCAACTGTGTTTACGCCTCCATGCCAGCCTGTCGCATTATTCAGCGGCTTCTCAGCAATGAAAGCCGACGCTGTGGTGGGCAAGACACGAATCTAGCATGTAGCAGACGCTGTCAGTTACAGTGCATCGTCGAACCAACACTTCGGACAAAGTTTCACTGTCTGTTGGACCATGCGAAAAAGAAGCCGGCCATCCTGCATTGCAGCTATATCGCTAGAGCCAGTTCCCGGCTGTCGGCTTGTCCTTCGCCCTTTGCAACTCTAAACGTCAGCGTACGACAAACCCGTTTGCAGAAAATAATTATTCTTTCATTCTTGGACTCGAACACATGCCTATATTCGATCGTCCGAGATCGACAACGGCATAAAGGCATTTGTTTGGCGTTTACACTGCATTCTACATTATTTATAGATTAATTTTCCATAACATGTGACACTCCAGTCACACGAGACAGGACGGTGCTGAGCCTCACCGTACACCTCTCCACAGCCCGTACCACTTACATTTTGGTACTCCGTTTCCAGCTCCTTCAAGTTCAGATTCATTAGGACCGTTCATTCTTGGTGTTAAGGTTCAGAATGCTAGGTGAAACGGATTTTGCTGGCATATAATTTCGACTTCGAAGAAGAAGCAACGTAGTTCGCTGTCGTATAGTTCGTGTCTACGACCTACCTGAAATTAAGGAAGAAGTTCCTCACGAAGTTGTAAAACACATACGATACGTATATTCAGACTGTTGCCAAATTAAAGAACTTCCATGGACAGTACCAATGACAGTTAGGACTTGAGGGAATGATATATCGTCTTGTTAATGGGGTAGGCCCATAAGAACGTTTCCAGCTGGAAAATGAGATAACTGAAAGTGTTCAGTCACTGACTGCAATGTTTTGCACGGACGAGAATACACGACCATCGTCAACGATGGTCAAATGAACCAGCAGCGCAGGTTTTTTAGTAAGAGACAATGTAGTATACATTCAGCTAAGAGAGTAAATCGTACACATACGGTAAATCACCGCAGAAGTTGGGGCAAGAAGGAGAGATGGCAGTAAATTGTCTCCAGTGGGAACGGTTTCGTGATCAGCAGTTCGCAATGTGCTAGTGATTCATCAGTTAAAATACCATCTCTTCCGTTCTTTCTCCACTATCCTCAGATCAGAAAATACAACTCAAAGAATAACCGAGGACATTTTGAAGATGTAAGATGCACATGACGTCGACTGCATTTCCACGGAGAGCCCTTGCGCCATTCCATTTTGTTCTATATATATATGTGCCTTGATTTTTTTCTTCATGGAATGATTCGTACAACCAACAGCTATATCGCAGTTTTTTTTTTCACGTGAGAAGAAATTAATGTACTGGTGTTACACGTTACGTTTCTTTCCTCAATAATCTGAAATAATTATAAAATTATAACAATTTTCCATTTCTATTATGTGTTAGTATTGTCTCTTGTCAGCTGCTGTGTGGTATGTATGTATGAGGGATGGTCGATAAGTAATGCAACACTTCTTTTCTCGGCCAGTTTCGGTTGAAAAATGTGGAACATCGTAAACCTGCCTCGCAGAATCGTTTGCAAACTATTAGCATCGTCCGTGCCTGTCATTCGATGTGCCAGTTGGTCCTTAACTACTTCTTGCATCCATAGCTGCGCGAAATTTAAATGAATTCTCCAAATCTACGCCCTTACTAATTAGAAGCGCAGCAAGATTCATTAAATACGAAGGAAACCTACGATGAACTGAGAAAGGTATACGAAGTTCAGCATACTCGAAAAAGATTCCTGCAATGGGAAATGTTAGTGCAAAAATAAATTCAAAATGTCAGTTGAAGAGAAAGAACTTAGTTCAGACGAAGAAGAACAAATCAACCTTAAACGTTATAAATGTAATCAACGGAAACATGAGGAAGCTAACATTAATAAAAGAAACAGAAACAACAAATTCACTGCCATTTCAGTAAACTGTGAATTCAAGAAGTTTGTGTGTTCAAATGTTTGTTGTTTCTCGACTGATGCCTTTGATCACGAATCTGTTACGGTGTTTGGACCCAGGCGCGAGTGGACACTTTCGAACATTTATGAAGTGCACAGTCCAGAAAAGCGGGTCATTAATTACGGAAACTGTAACACTTTAGAAAGCGACACAATTTGCTGAAATTAACGTTTTCGTTCATGTGACGTGCAGTGCCATTTCGATTACAAACAAATTAATTAAGCCTGGAAAATATTACTTGTTATCAGACATCAAAATAAAAATACATGGCTTCGAGCTGTGTTTGAATATAAAAGAGCAGCCATTCAAAAAGGTAAGATATTCTCGCAGTAGCAAAAACATGACGATAGTGTTTTAATATTAGTCAGAATCACCTGTGCAGCACCTCTGACTGACAAAATGGAAATGTGTCATCAAAGGAAAGGTCATGTAAATTATACAGATTTGGAAGTGCTTCAGAATTACGTAGAAGTAATGAACACTGAAGATAGGGAACAGCGTGGAATGAAAGCAAACAAGAAATCCACATAAACAGAAAATGATAAAAGAGAAGAGGCCACTTAAGATAAAAAAAAAACGAGATAGGTCCTATTATTTCCCTGTTGTATGATGTCATTACATTTATAGGAAAATTTATTCGCTTCTCAGCTGCTTATGCGACGCAAAGTAAATCTGAAATATTGGAATGAGACAATGACAAGTAAACGTTTAAGTACGAGGGTAACCATATTTCGTTGTGATAATAGAGGTGAAAATTTGTCCAGTGAAATGAAAAATGTCTGTAAATAAAATGGAATCTACTTACACAAGCCTTACGAAATTACAGTTGCCAAACGAATGAATGAGACTATTACAAGCAATGCCGTTGAATTGTAAAAGGGGGATGTCTTTCAGATAAAAAACAGTAATGACCACTGTTTATTTGACACTATACTTGATAAACAGAACACATACGTGTGCATCAAAGCAGCAGTTCCAAGTTCTCTTTGTAGTCGTGAAATGCCAAAGGTACAGCAACTGGATGCATTTTGATTGCATAGCGTGTCTGCGACTTTTTGGAAAAACTGATAGCAGAAAATTTTTTTTCAAGTATTAATTAATGTTTCACAACTGCATTTTGTGCTAGCGTACTTCGGCTGTGGTGGCCAGAACACAGATGCATGTATATTTTAATACTGAAGAATGATTCCAGATTGAATTTTCACTTTGTAGCGGCGTGTGTACCGATCTGAAACTTATCGGCAGATTCAAACTGTGTGCCGGACCGGACCGCGAATATGGGCTGTCGCTAAACTTTTTCTTGATCACTTCCTTTCTTCCGGGAGCGCTTTTCTCGCAAGGTATGCTGAAGTTCTTGAACTATGGATGGTAGGAAATGAGTTTTAGGCGGGAGTAGCGCTGTGAAGTCGGGTGTGAGCAGTGCTTGGATAGCTCATTCGGTAGAACACTGACCTACGAAAGGTAAAGTCTCCAAGCTCGAGCCCTGGTACGGCAAACAGTGCTGACCTGCCAGGAGGCTTACAAGAATGGCCGCCCCACAGAGATGAAACAGATGATGACGCTATCGTTGATGAAAAGGATATGAACAGTTCTAAAGATAATCTCAAGTCAGGTGATGCTGAATCTGGGGAACTAAAGTCTCCTGAAACCCTTAGAAATACGAGGGAAAGAACACGACCAGGGAGAATGGAAGATCATATTGTACAAGCACTGAACACCGAATAAAACATCGAATATATCTCTGACACATTCAGTGATATTTTTAGTACGCCACATAAACAAGAACTATGTGGCGGACTACCAGATGAATTACATGTTATCTGATTAACTGGATATAAGAGGTTCGCTTAGTGGAAATCAAAACGAAAAATTGTGTGGAAAAATGATAATGAGATATAATGTAAAATCAAGTGGCAGAGATAAGACAAATAAAGAAAGTTCAAACAAATTTCGGGCTTGCAGTCGGTGATCGTTCAATACCTCGCACGATATTTCAACTGGACACCTGCCAGTCATCTTCAGGTGAGCCGTCACAGACTGGAGAAAACGTCCTCCGTTCCACAATACATAGCGATACATCGTATGAGGTATTGAACGAGCACCGGCTGCAAGCCTGAAATTTGTTTGAACACTCAATGCGCAGGGAAAATTTTAAAATTCCCATATAAAGAAAGAGTTTCGTGCCTAATGTCTTGAGGACACAGGCTTTGTTTAAAGCAGAGCTAACTGACGTTATGAGATTTGCAGCAGCTTTTTTAGCAGACAGGTTAACATCGTGTTGTAGGTGGATGATTTATTCATTTCGGGAAATAATAGAAACAAAATTAAAATATTTGGGTGGTTTGAAATTGTTCTTCTGAATTCAGATTGATAAAAGGAAGGCAAAAGGTTTATTTAGAAATTCTATAGGAAGAAGTTGATTGGAATACCTGTAAGTTAGCACATCTACAGAATTTAATATTAAAGAAATTGAAAGTTAAAAGAGTTTGAAGGAGAAAATGCACTGCAGGGAATTAGCAGGATGTTCTCTTTATGTAGCTGAAACACCAAGCTCTCGTTATAACAGTAATGTTAATAGTTTTGCAATTATAAGAGTGAGACAAAATAATTACGATAGAAATGTTTAAAGAAATTAATGCTGCAAATAAAAGGCGTTGTAATACATGGAATGTGAATTCTAAGACGAAAAAGACGATACGCCACGATGGAGCTACCAGAATGGGACGGAAGTTAGTCAGTGTGATGAATATGTATACACAAAAACGAATGATTACAATTTCAGAAAACTTGGATGGTTTATTCAAGTGAAAGATCTCACAAACTGAGCAAGTCAATGACGTGCTGGTTCAGCTCTGGCCATTAGGCATGCTGTTATTCGGCTTGGAATTGACTGACAAAGTTGTCGGGTATTACCCTGACCGATATCGAGCCAAATTCTGTCAGACTGGCACGTTAGATAGTCATAAGCCCGCAATGGCAGAAGGGCCTGCTCATAAAGCTCCAATAATTCTCAATTGGGGAGAAATCGGGTGACCTTCCTAGGCAAGATAAGGTTTGACAAGCACGAACATAATCGTGAGAAACTATCGCCCTGTGCGGGCGGCCATTATCTTGCTGAAATGTAAGCACAAAATGGCTCGCCACGAAGAACAAAACGGGACGCAGAATATCGTTGACGTACAGCTGTGCTGTAAAGGTAGCAAGAATTACAACCAAAGGGGTCCTGCTACGAAAAGAAACGGCACCCCAGATCATCACTCCTGATTGTCAGGCCGTATGGCGGGTGGCGCTCAGGTTGGTACCCCACCACTGTCCATGGAGTCTCCAGACACGTCTCCCGCCTGGAATCTCGTTGACTGGAATAGTATTGTCTTCAGTTATGAGTCCCACATCCAACTGAGCCCCGGTGACCAGCGACGACGGATCTGGAGACGCCAAAAATGGTTCAAATGGCTCTGACCGCTATGGGACTTAACATGTGAGGTCATCAGTCCCCTAGAACTTAGAACTGCTTAAACCTAGCTAACCTAAGGACATCACACACATCCATGCCCAAGGCAGGATTCGAACCAGCGACCGGAGCGGTAGCGCGATTCCAGACTGAAGCGCCTAGAACCGCTCGGCCACACAGGCCGGCGGAGACGCCACAGATAGCAGTGGGATACCAACTTGACTGTCGTCCGCCATACGGCCCGGCAACCGGGAGTGACTTTCTGGGTTACCATTACTTTTCAGGGCAGGACCCTTTTATTGTCATTACCGCACAGCGCTACGTCGACGATAGTGTACGCAAGTGATCTTGCCCTTCGTGGCAAGCCATTCTGGTGTTATTTTTCAGCAAGCCATCCTGGGTTTATCCTATCTTCAAGATAATGCCCACCCACACACCGTAACAGCTTTACTTCTGCCAGTATCACGTCTCCTACCTTCCAAAGCTTACAGAAGCTCTCCTGTAAACCCTGTAGGACTAGCACTCCTGAAAGAAAGGATATTGCGGAGACATGGAAGACACGGAATACTGCTGTTTATTGCTTTCCTCCACCCCCCCCCCTCTTTTTCTTCTGTAAGTTGTTAATGTCAGTGTTCGCTCATTTATACATCAAGAGAAGGTGTATCTGTCTATCGCAGCTACACAGAAGAATTCTGATGGGAAGAAGGAACTGACTGGTGAGAGGAAGTCCAAGAAATACGAGGACGAGGCAAATGAAAACCTTAAATTTGTAATAACAAATCGAAATATCGCGCCGTTATCCTGTAAGTTGACAAGCGTGCTACTAACAGTGTGCAGAATGGCCTGTAGGTGGCACCATAGTGCAGATGCACACCTACAGTCGCAGTATCAGTATAAAGATGACCGTCCCACCTGCGACTTGCACCAGGGAAGAACAGCGTTCTGTTATTCGGTTTTTGCGTAGTGAAGGTGTGAAACCTATTGAAATTCATCGATGAATGAAGCTTCAGTACGGTGATGCATGTTTGTCACAGCAGCAAGTCTATGAATGGAGTAGGAAGTTCGCAAATGGCGTGGCTTCAGTGGAAGATGCTCCTCGTCCAGGTCAGGCACAACGAGTTGTGACTCCACAGAACATTGCAGCAGTTGATGCCATAGTGAAGGAAAACCGCCGAGTGACACTCAATGATATTGCAGCATGTTTACAGATTAGTCATGGGTCAGCACACCACATTGTGCATGAGTTGCTCCAGTTTCACAAAGTGTCTGCAAGATGGATGCCACGGCAGCTGACTCTTGAAATGAGAGAACGACGTGTTGATGCTCGTCAAGAACTTCTTCGGCGCTTTGAACGAGAAGGTGATGGCTTCCTTGTAAGAGTCGTTACTGGGGACGAAACCTGGATTCACTTCCACCACTGGAAACGAAGAGAAGCGAGCAAGGAATGTCGCCATTCCTCATCACCATAACCAAAGAAGTTTCGAACGGAACCATCAGCAGGGAAGGTTATGTTGACTATCTTTTGGGACGAAAAAGGCGTCATTTTGGAGCATTACATGGCTAGAGGGACCACTGTCACCAGTGCATCATACACAGATCTCCTAAAAAAAAAAAAACATCTGCGGCAATGAAATCAAAGCGACGTGGACTGCTGTCAGCAGGTGTCCTTTTGCAACATGACAATGCAAGGCCCAACACTGCCCGTACAACAGTAGCAACAATCACAGACCTGCATTTTGAGTGTCTTCCTCATCCACCATACTCACCAGACCTTGCCCCAAGTTATTTCCATATGTCTGGACCACTCAGAGACGCAATGGGAGGAAAGAAGTTCCGTTCTGATGAAGAGGTACGCCACGCAGTGCATGTGTCGTGGCGCGGACTACCAAAAGAATTTTTTTTCTAAAGGAATTTATGCACTTTGTAAGCGCTGGAGGACTTGCATTGAGCGTGGGGGAGATTGTGTTGAAAAGTGATACAGCTTTGTATCACTTCTGCACAAGAAATAATATTTAAAACAATATTTAAGGCTTTCATTTGACTCACCCTCGTAATAGTGTAATAGTAGTTGAGACGGAAGGAAAAAAAATAGAGATGAGATGACCAAAGGTAGTGTTGATAACATGACAAAGATACAAGCCTATTGGAGGGCAGAATGGAGACAGCTCGGATGTGTCGAGAGAGAAGCAGATAAAACTTTAACTTCCCCTAGACTGAAGTGTTGTTTCGGATAAGACGCAAGTGACAGATTAGTTTGTTCCAGAGTTTCTGGACGTATTCAAATGATGATAAGAATCTGGGATGAGAGGAGAAGTACTGAGGGTATCTGTGACTGAAAAAAATAGATGATTTGAAAATGGTATCAGCTATCACGTGGCGTACACACTGAGTATAGGAAGGACTGGCGTGGTAAAAAGAAGTTGTAAATGTTGACTATCTGGTTCCTTTGTTTATCATATGGCATACATTAAGTTTTTGAAACCCGAGAATATACAAACGTAACTAAACTGCTACACATCAACACTTAAACACAGCTCTCCAGTTGAATATAACACGAATGGCAGAAGCTATAGGCGAATATCAAGATATGTTATATATTTTATCCCATCAGTCGTCGCTGCCAGGAAATCTTAGAAAGGATCCTAGCAAACAAGTACGGGACGTGTTGATACAACATGAAAAAAATTGTGTGTAATTCCGCGCCACAGTCATGAGATGGTGATAATGATTTGCCGCACTAGTGGAGAGTGTCTGCACATATGCCATGCCCCTTCGATTCGATTCAGGGTAATCAAAATTGCCCGAGTCCTGTCAAACCGAGGGGTTCTTCAGGATGTGGAGCAGTCTTGGGCGTTGCCATTCATCGATAGCACTGAATTAATTTTCAGTAACAATCCAGGCTGTTTCGAGAGTGGTCTGACTTGGTCTTACTGTTTCGCTGCACAAGGAATACGTCGTTCAATTACGGAACTTTGGGTTTATGAACAATCTTCTGGTATGTAGCAGCGCACTCTTCAGTCTAGCATAAGGATGTGGAATTTTTTTTTCCACTGACGGTCCCCGCTTGTGCCACAGAGCTTTTGGAATATGTTATTTCTGCTATGTTCTTGTCAAGTGCTCGTTGAAAGAAAGTGTCGTGTGTAATGTGATCCAAAGGTATTTTGACTGCATCTTACGACAGACACGAATGGCTCTGTATGCCAATCTGTTGGACAGATAATAACTTGTAACTTCTGGTTTTTTTTTTTTTTTTTTTTTTTTTTGTTAGATTGTAACCTCTAATTACGGGCGTAGTGGCCAAATAAGTCAGATCCGTAGTTACAGGTTCTGTTTAACCCGGCTGAATCCATTTCCAACATTTATATCCTGGTATTTAAAGCTTGACTCACAAATATGCCAGGGTGTATGATAAAATATATTGGGGGCTAAAACTATACCTAATCTAGAAAAGAACCCAGTAAAACCGTGAAAGTAAGAATGTAGTAGATGTTAAAATAATTTATTATAAAAATAATTAGAACACTTAGCAAAAACGCCACGTTTGAGGCATTAAAACAGGAGCAGTTGACCATAGTGTCACACTTTCTCTCTATTGTAGACAGTCTGGGAAGGACGCGTACTGTTGCCGGCACCAGCTACTCGCTATCTATAGTGAGGCCTACTTTTTATTATAAATTATTTTAATTGTTACTACGTTCTTACTTTGTAGGGTTTTACTGGGTTCTTTTTTTAGGTTGGGGATGGCCTTAGCTCGAGGAGCGAGGGCGACATGCTAAGGTAAGCCATTGCCCAATACATTTGGACAGCTAGCATCGTTTCCTGTCGTAACTGTAAATGTCCTTCCAACTAATATGTCGTCAGTTAGTTATGTTCCCCGTCTGCGTGGAATAAGTTGTCATAATTTAATAATTTATAAAGCAACCCTTGCCTACAAAACGTATAATGTTCTGCACTTAGATAAAAGAAGACAACTGATGTTTTTGTCTCCATTTGGTATCCTGATTCAGTGCATGCTTTTAATGATAACGCTCGATAAGGGCAGCTCCCTCTTGGTCGCAGTTCATCTTGCTCAGTAGGAAAGTTCTGAAAGATCATTAGACTAATCTGATACCTGAGAACCAGAAAGAGCAAGATCTCCTGGATAAAATGAATTTATCGCATGAAATAGGCTCACATGTTTCTTTTCAGAACCCTCCAGCTATGAACTGTGAATACCTGATATGTTTTGAAAAAAACGTTTTGTATGACCAGGATATCCTTCGCTTATGAAAAAATGGCTTACTTCCGTCTATCTGAGGTCACTACATGTGAATTTGAAAGAACTATTGAAAGTAGCGCGAGGAAAAAGGCAAAGCGGTGTTTAGTACAAATGTCCTGGTGTGTGGCAGCGGTCGTAAAGCTGTGGAACAGCGCACCTGCTCTGGAGGTTTCAGCAGTTTAGCAGTGTACGTTGGCCTTGCCACACTAGTTATCACACACCTACAGCGTTTCACGCGACGTTTAAACCACGAAAATATATGCCGCAACACGAAGGCCATTTGGCGGTGTGCTCTCTAACGTGCGGCTTTTACGGTCAGCCGCAGCGGTTTGGTACTTACTCTCTAAACAGCTCGCGGTTCGCAGAACAGCCGGCTGAAACCACGCATGCGCCTTTTGACATAGTGTCGCCACTATGATGTATGACGGTACGTCTATATACGGAGATACTCAGCTAATATGAATATTTGTAACAAATCAAAACTTTTATACTCCAGATTGGCGAAAGAAACCGTGCAGTTTTATAGATTTCACTTTATTTAAGACTAAAATTACAATGACGGAGAAAATTACATCACCTAGAAAATAATTGATGTAGAGTAATAAAATTTTGGGGATAACGCATTTAAGTGATTGACATTGCGAGGCCACAGGTTAAAGTAAGCGCGAGGTAAGCCATTGTAAATGTGATATGCTGGTACATAAATAACTGTTGTAGCTGCCAGAATGTTGAATGCAAGCATGCAAACGTGCATGCATTTTGTTGTAGAGGTGCCGTATGTCAGTTCGTGGGATGGGGGTTCGTCCTTGTTGCACCTGATCGGTCAGCACAAGGACGGTTAATGCTTTTTGTGGGTGACGCTTATGTTGACATCTGATGATGTCCCATATGTACTGGACTGGTGACAGATCTGGAGATCGAGCAGTTCAACGCAACATGTCTACACGCTGCAGAGCACGCTGGTTGGGTTAACACTGCGGTACGTGTGCGAACATTATCCTCTTGGGAAACACCCCCTGGAATATCTTTCAACAGGTCGAATCACCTGATTGACGTACAAGTTTGCAGTCAGAGTGCTTGCGATAACAACGAGGTTGCTACTGTGTTCATTCGAAATCGCACCCCAAATCACAACTCCAGGTGTATGTCCAGTGTGTCTAGCATGCAGACAGATTGGTTCCAGGTCCTCAGCTCACCTCCTTCTAACAAGTACGTGGCCATCACTGGCCCTGCGGCAGAAAACACGACAGGCCTCTTCCCTGCCACCCAATCAGCACTCGCCTGACATCACTGATGCCGCAGACGGCGGTAGTTTGGGGTCAGTGAAAAATTAAACCGCGTGTACCTAATGGAAATTTGGGAAAAGCAATCGTCACCGAAGTTAATCTGTCGGTAAAGAGGGAGGAAAGGGTTACATCTAAATGAAAGGAAAAATGCAAATGAAACTGGTGGAAATTAATTTTGAAAAGGGGTAAAGTTAATAAAGAAAGTAAATGTGCGGCCGTTACGTCAACAATTAACTAGCGGTAATTAGATATTTGAGATTTTGGGGAAATTACGGTCGCCAGTCCTTTGGACAATTACTATAGTAACTGAAAAAGAAAGGTTATTACACATATAATTAGCACTAGAAGCGTGGCAACTGAAGGTTGACACGTGTAGTG
Organism: Schistocerca serialis cubense; assembly: GCF_023864345.2. Classification (NCBI taxonomy): domain Eukaryota; kingdom Metazoa; phylum Arthropoda; class Insecta; order Orthoptera; family Acrididae; genus Schistocerca; species Schistocerca serialis. The sequence goes on along the minus strand of NC_064645.1, from coordinate 587,135,413 downwards.
TGAAAACTGAAAGTTTGTCAGAAGTAATAAATTTCGTTACACTCTGACTTAATTTAGCAAAATAATTAATAAAATCGGAAAATTGAAAGTTAATTTAGTGACTGAAATTAAAAGTGAGCTTTGTTTCTGAAGCACATAGAAATTCAGTAAAATACGGTTAGTCTTGGGCTACCTCAACAATCATTTCAAAAGCTACTTGAATCCACGCAATTTAGAAATAAGAGATTTAACTTTGAACTTGAACTAAATGATTCTGCACAATTAACAATAGTAAAGTTTAGTACGTACCAAGCTAAGCTGCAGTCACAGGTAAGGTAAAATATGCTAACAAAACTCGCACTCTTAATTTGTGCTTGTGTAATCTAAATATTGTAGCCAGCTATGAATGCCTTAACTGAACTTTGAAATTAAAGCAGTGAAATCAAATGATGCTATTACTTTAATGCTGGCATTTGAATTTCAACGAGACTCGGGTTCAATCCGGAAAAGGAAGGGACCCTGCTTGGTAATGCAATTGGGACAATGAGCAACAAACGTTCATGCTAAGTTGCTGTAATTTTGTGATTTGAACAGTTTGAAAAGCTGAGGTCTGCCATACAGTTCTAAAACTTTACGTTCTTCCAGTCTCCCTTGTTGGTTGATTGAAGGTTTGAAGCCGTCGATCGAGGAGGTAGCGACAGTCACTCATTGTCGGCCGTCGCTGTTGCAGAATCTGGATGTTGGCGCGCCTTCTTCTCGACACGGTCACCAGGCGAAACGGGCTCTTGATGTGCGCCAGCTAATGCTTCCCGTCCGCGACACCGTGTCAGAAACTATCGTAGCAAGTCGAGCGCAGTTACATGCTGCCCAACCCCGAAAGCGCGGCAACTCGCGGGAGCGTCACACAACACACCTGCTCCACTGCACTACCCCAGCCAGACTCCCTTCTGCCCGCGCTCCAAGCGTCAGAGTTAACACCACCAAAGATCCTAAACACTTTGGTTCTCCACACGGCCTATCGATGTATTCGTTCGATAGCATAGTTTTCCCTAGGCCAGACCCAGCGTATAAATACAAATAATATTCACAAAACAAACCAATTATACATCGACATAAATGCATATATATATACAAATAGTAAAACAATTATAATATACAAAGACACAGAAATGTTATATCTTCAGGTAACAAAATAAGGAAAAAAATTTATAGTACCATAGATGGAAATAGGAGGATATGCATTTCCGGCGGTACAAACAGACGCTACAGGGAGTCTGTCTCAGACTTTCCCTTGAAGTAACCGATTTGTAACAGTTTGTTGTTTCACTTCGGTGCCAACTGCTGGTCGAATTGCTACAGCAAGATGCAGTATTACTCACCAGAGCCAAGCGCCGAACCTGATGGTCTTCCCTCTCGGTAGTGACACATGACCGTCGGGAGTCCTGTCTTCTGGCGATCGAACGTTCTCGTGACCACCGCTACAAGAAATCATCTCCAGGGGCTACAATCCTGACAGGTCCACCTGCAATATAGCAGGAGGAACATCCGGCTTCTCGTAGCTGTATTACACGACCTAGTTCAAACTCGCTGATGTCTTCATAATGGAATCTTTGTCTCCTGAAGGACATTCCTTGACTGAAACAGATCACCACGCCAAGTCAAAGGTGATTAACGCTCACGACCATTACAACATATATTTAAAACAAGCCTGATTTGCATCTTCGTAGTCGTGCTACTAGCGCCCCTCTTACACGACTGGGACGCAATCTGAACGTACATCATCTTTCAGATGTGGAAACACGCCCACCACCTTCGTTTATTCCTAAAACTCCTTATTGATGTTGCGATTCATTTCCGTCAGTGTAGAATCAGGAGAACGGTAGATAAAAATACAAAACAGATTAAGAAGGCACACCAAATAAAACCCTTCCCCAAATTGATGAAGAGTCTATCAGAACAACACAAGAAGCTTCCACAGAATGATCAAGCAAAATCTATTAATGTACAAAGCACCAAACCTTCAATTTCGAGATGCTAATGGGAACATCGCTCACAGTGATTGAGAAAACTGTAAGACATTAGCAGAACATTTTGAGGAACTCTTAAATTGTTAATCCAATCTTGAAAAATTTGAATTCACTGCTAATTATTATGATGAACCATATTCAAGACCAACAACAACTGAAGAATTACAAAAACTCATTGCAGAATAAGAAATGATAAAGAATTAGGTGAAGATCAAATTGTGGTCGAACGTTGGAAAATAGGTAACGAAATTTCCACTAAATTTCTTCATTGCATCTTCAACAAAATTTTGGAAGAAGAAGACATCCCAGCAGAGTGGAAAACAGATGTCATCCACCCTCTTCACGAAAAAGACTCCAAAACCCACTCAAACAATTATAGATGAATATCATTGCTGGATGTAACTTACCAGATTCTTTCAAAAGTTCTTCTAAATAGAGCAGAGCCACAATTGGAACCACAACTGGCGGAGTACCTGCGAGATTTCTAAGAGGGTAGATCATACTCTTGGCAAATACTAACCTTAAAAAATATTATGACATACCAAAGAAGAAGGCTACAAGCAGACGTGATTTCCCTCATTTGTTTCAAGAAAGCATGTGACTCGGTTGATTGAGGTTATTGTCAGTAATAGAAGAACGAGGTTTGGAAAAGACAACAGCCTACACAATAAAAGCCACTATTACCAATACGTTTTTCAAAGTTAAATTCATGGGTGAAGTGTCAGTTCTATATAAAAAATTAAAAAAAACAGGAGCAAGACATGGGTGTGGGATTTCTCCGTCATTGTTTAATGGTGCTTTTGAAAAAGTAATCAGGGAATAGAACAAAAGTATAAGCAGTGAAATACGACTTGCTTGCAACAAGAAAAATCTCAGAACCGACTGCATTCCCTTTGCAGATGATTGGGCCCCTTTGTTGAACCAGTGGAGGAAGCAAAAAAACAAGGCCTTGAGCTAGAGAAAGAAGCAGCTAAAATAGGTATTAACATTTCCTTTGAAAAAAAATCATGAAAAATAAGGAACATCCAAATAAATAGTTAAAAGTAAAAGGACGGGAACAGAAATAGTAAAAGAATGTAAATAGCTGGGGGGACGGGATTATTTGGAATGAAATAGAACGCAAGGCAGTAGAATCCAGGAAAAAAAGAACCTGATTTAGCCTTCTAATTAACCAAAGCGTAAAACAAGAAGTCCCTTTCATGGGACTCCAGACTTAACCATGGCAAAACAGGTATGAAGCCAGAAGCATTGTAAGCAGGAAAACCCATAACCATGAATCTTACAGGCCAAAGAGAATATTTAGAATCAAAAGAAAGAAAAATTTTAAGAATAAATAAATAAACAATAAATAAAGGAACAAATCTTCAGGAAAATAAAATAGTATATATACCAAAAATGAAACTCTTAAAAGGAACTGAAAAACACAGATATTATGCGAAAAAGAAGAATAAATTTTTTACAAACATCTTCTAGGAATGAAATGTAGTTGCCCAACTAAACGAACTTTTGATTGCTTCCATAACCGTATAACGAAACCTAATTTCTTTATAAATATTCAGAACGACGTAAGGGAATTGAAATTACAGGAAAGTCATTACTCAATAGAACAGTTCACATAATTATTAACAACGAAAAAATAAGGTCCCAAGAAAAATTTAAAATACACATAATTATTAACAACGAAAAAATAAGGTCCCAAGACAAATTTAAAAAAAGGTCGAAACCCGTCGTCTCGGTAGAGGAGAGAAGAGGGAGGTCAGAGTGAATGAAGAAATAATGGACAAAATGGAAGGAAAAAAAGAAACGACTGATTCATCGTACTCCAAAGAAAACAAAACGAAAGTAGGAGAAGAAGAAATACTAAAAAAAGTTATCACTCATGCTGCAACGTATCTGATGATATACGAAAGTATTGTTTCAGCGGGATACCCATTAAGTAAGTCTTGCCGGACTTACTCTCAAGCAAAGTGGTTAAAATGCAAAGTGTTTCCGTGAAAATGACTGCAATCACCGTCAGATTGTACACGTCATTTGCGATGAGGCGTTAAAGGGAAATGCGTTCTAGTCATTTTGTTGCTCGGTGATGGGGAAGACTACATGGCACATGATTAGACACAAGTTAACCCTTTAGTGCTCGAATTAACTATTGCTTTTGTTACAATGGAACAGAAGCATTTAAAGTGAAAAAGCTGTTTTTGCCTTTCGAGTTTTAATATAATCTACTGTACTGTAAATGGAACACTAAGCACTGTTGAGAGCAAAACAAACATTTACTTGAAAGAGTTGCACATTTTTGTACGGAAACAAATTAAACATGAGTATAAATTATAAATAAAAGAACAAAAACAAAAAATTGTTTGGTCTAATAAGCAGAGAGATTGTCAAGAACTAGTACCACATTACATTAATGGCACTGGGTACATGCTGGTATCTTACAGTCTATTTCACCACATCGTTTTCTTTTGTGTTCCAGTATTTCACAATCATGAGCTTCATTCCATCAAATCGGAGCTCATCTGCCACAGTACTGGAGTGCCAAGTTTGTCAAGTCCCTTTCGGTGGAGTCGCTTACGTTTCCAACCATACCTGCATAAAAATATCTTAAAAAATTTACTTTATAGGTCACATTTTCGTTTGAGAAGTAGAGTATTCAGGCATTACATACAGTAACATCCAATACCCAACTGAAAAGAGCCCAGTACTACTTCCTGTTACAAATATTTATCCTGTATTGACTCACATTTTGATTCATTCCATCATTTCACCCATGTGTTTGTTGTATTCTGTCAGGATGGGAGGCCAAGGAACTTCAATGTAGTTCCTTTATAAAACTAAAATATGGACGTGAAAATGATGAGAAATGTGTAACTAAGTGGAAAAACTGTCACCACGGCGTAATTATAATAATGATGCTTCATCTTTATGTAAGCACAGATATATTTTCGACAAATGCTGCCTTGCCACTTACTATTGTCCCACTTGTAGCTGTTTAGTCACCAGCAAATATTTATTTTATTTATACAGTGATCTCCAGCAGTATAAACATGTACATGAACGTATAAACACCTGAGGATGGGCGCAAGCCTGAAACCGGTGTGTGACAAATAAATAACCTTTTATTGTGACTGGTAGTGGAAATTCTTTTACACCCTGTAAAGGAACAGTCACGGAGTTCAACAGCATCCACTACAGATAAAATTCGTTTCATGACTAAAATATTGCTGTTATCAGCGAAGAGAATTTTTCACCATGAGTAACGCTACTGGGATAGTCATTGATGTATATCAGGAATAGTATTGGTCCTAATATGCTACCTTGCAGAACCTCTATATTAATGTATTTTGGTTCTGATACTGGGTGTTACTAGATGTTTAGATCTATTTGAAGCATTTGTTAGCTGTATTCTTTGTACCCCATCTGCTAAGTATGATCGAAACCAGTCATTATCGACCCCTCTTATTCCTAATGGTTCTAATTTATTTAATAGAATCTTGTGGTCGACTGTATCAAAGGCTTTAGAAAGGTCCAAAAATGTGCCTGTAACACACTCATCTTTGGCAAGAGCATCAAGTACAGCTTTTGTGAATTCTACTATGGCTGAATCCGTATTTTTGCCACTTCGGAAACCAAACTGTGATTCGCTTAAAAGATTGTATTTATTCAGATAATTCCTTTCTCTGTCTTTCATAATCGCTTCTAGTGTTTTTGAGAATAGTGACAGCAGGGAAATGAGTTGGTAATTTTCTCCGTCTTCTGCATTGCCTTTCTGCTGCTCTGGAAATGTCCCTGATGTGACGGATTCATTTATTATATTTGTTAAAGGGCCTCTATGCATTGTTTCAGTACACACATTGGTACTTCATCTAAGCCTACTGACTTTTTATTTTTTAGTTTCTGAATTGTTTTATTGACTTTGTTCTCTGTGGTTGGAAGTAACGCCATTGTATTTAGTGCAATATTATTGACAGATGTTGTATTTGTTTTGGGGAATTTTTGAATTAATTTCTCTGCAAGACTTGAAAAATGCTCTTTTACATAATTTGCTAAGTGTTCTGCGTTTGTTTGCCTCTCCCATTTCCTTTTTTGTAACATCCGAGATTGCTTTGCTTTTACTCTCTGCATTTTATATTATTTTGTCATTAAACGACTTTTATGCAGCAGTCAGAACCTTCCTATAGATCTTTTTGTATCTGTGATCTAAATTTAAGGATTCTGGATCATTGCGACTCTTTTTCATGGAACTGAGGTATTTAAGTGTTCGGGAGGGCACCTTAATACCTGCTGTTACCCATCTGTTTCTGTGAGATGCTGATACAGACCTGCATAATTTTGGAAATGCCTTTTCAATGTTCAATTTAAATAATGAGGAGAATTTAGAGAATTTCACATTCACATTTGTTTCCTCATACACTTCATCCCAGCTTTGTTTTGCTAGTTCTTTTCAAAAATATCTTGTTTTGATATCTGAGAGATGTCGTTTGAAGGCTTGTAGTTTGGGGAAAGATTAGATGCCTGATTTTACTGTTGTTATTTTACAGAGATGGTCTGATACAGCTACATCACATTTTTCCTTGTCGATATTTGTGCCCCATGGTCAATTACTGCTGCAGTCGTTGTAGTAACCCTTGCTGCACTACTGACCAATAGGGACATGCCAAAACTTTGAAGGTTACTTATGAGGGTGTTGCGGGATTCATTTGTTGTAGTTAATGTGTTGTTAATATGTTGATGTTAATGTCCCCACGCAGAAATTTGTTGACCTTTATACCTGAGGCTTCATCTAGAACTTCTGTTAATTTATTGAAAAAAGTGTCCCCACTACCACTGGGAGATCTATACACACAAAAAATGATTAATCTCTTGGTGATATCAAGCCCCATTAATTCAATAGCTGATATTTCAAACCGTTTGTCTTCGCATACTGAAGTGAGGTTATGTCTGGATTTGAACTGCGTTCATTTCCTGATACAAATGCATGATCCTGCACCCCTTTAAGAAGTTTTGCAGTAAGAGTTCGGTCTTTTATACAGCAATAATACTACATGCTGTATTTCTGTGTTTCTACACCAGTACTCAAGTACACAAACTACCGTGCAGTTCAAGGATTGGAGATCAACCTCTAACAGTTGTATTTCATTTTTTATTGATTGCATGTTTTGATGGAGCATTGTTAAGTCTGCGAAATGCCTAATGTTACCCTTTCCAATGATTTGCTTTTCTTTGTAACATCTGATATGTGTGATATTTGGAGTGTTAAAATCTGTCTTGTGAATGTTTCAGTATTTTTTAAACTGTAGGAGATACTCTTTAGGTAGGGGAACCTGTTGTCTGGATTTATCCTAAAAAGACTTACCTTTCCTACCCATGTCAAGAGGTATTTAACCATGTGTGGCCTGAGATCCTCCCCCTATACTTTCATGAATCAGCTGTACCAATCTTCCCTTCCCAATCCTGTTTAGGTGTAGGCCATGTCCCGTATAGCCCCATATGTTGATAGTCCTGATGGGCGACAGAGAAACATGAGCAAAGTTGGCTGTTCTCAGAGCCATCCCTAACTCCACATTAATTCACCTCACAGCTCCATCAAGGTGTGGTCGATCATGAGGCCAGAACAGCTCAACAAGGTGTATGATGATGCCAAGAGTCAGGGAAGCTATCTTGTCCAGGTCACCACAAAAAATGGTTCAAATGGCTCTGAGCACTATGGGACTCAACTGCTGTGGTCATCAGTCCCATAGAACTTAGAACTACTTAAACCTAACTAACCTAAGGACATCACACACACCCATGCCCGAGGCAGGATTCGAACCTGCGACCATAGCAGCAGTGCGGCTCCGGACTGGAGCGCCTAGAACCGCACGGCCACCCCAGCTGGCCAGGTCACCACATATTTCATATGTCCCACCCCTGTCGAAACTGTTTACCACCCCATCCACTATCACTACATGGTCCTCTTTTGTAAAGTCCTTACATAAAGACCCTAAGTCATCTATTACATGACTTAGCCCTGCATTTGTCTTGAAGATCCTGGTGGCCTGGTACGCTGCCCCTAAACTTCCTGTAACTGAGGGCCTACATCTCGCCCAGGGCTACTACCTAGTGGCAGCACTTTCAGCTTCCTACCACTTTGTACATTCCTTGGCGTCTTGGCCTTGGTTGAAGTGTGTTGCACGTTTCCTGCACACCATTCTACCTGGGGCTCTTCTCCACTTAAGTCTGGCACTGGTAGACACCTGTTTTTGATGTTGATGATACAACTGTCATATCGCCTTCTCTTTCTGTCCATCCTCCTACCAGCTGCCACTTCCCTACCACATTCATCCCCCCCTATCTCCCTTGATCTTTATCAGTTCCTTCCTTGCATCCTCCAACTGTGCATGAGGGACACAAATTTTCCTTTCTTTTTCCCCAATCAAAGTGGTTATACTGCATACTCTGGAGTTCCAGGAGAGAGACTCTTCTGTTCTCCCAATATTCTCCCCACTGCATCCCCCCCCCCCCCCAGTGAAAAAATTTCCTACAAGTCTGACAGCAAATCCCACTACTCACTATTCTATAACAGCTCCCACATATTTCAGTCATGGTCAGTTTCGAAAGAATATTTAACTTTAAAGAATGTTTTAAATTTGCCAAGGGTGTGATATTAGCTGTAATTAAAAAAACGACACGAAGATCTTATTTTTCGGTTTTTGTTTTTGTACTTATTTAGAGACACAATGAAATAAGAATGAATTAATAACTACTCTGCTTTTGGAATATTTACCTTATCAAACGTGTTTAGTCACGTTTTTAAACGTTTATAACTCGGAAAACTTAGGCCTAGATCCCGTATGTCTAACTAGTAAACAATACGAAATGTGTTAGTTGAATACGATTTAGAAACATTTAATTACACTTTTATTGCAACAATATACACTGATGAAACTAGTAGCTGTCATTTTTTAACGAATTTTGCACTGTCAAGAAAACTCGAATAGAATATTTTGTGTTTATGTCACACGTAATTTCGGGCTATGTCGCGATTATTGGGACTTCAGAAACACGAAGGTTTTTCAAGAACTCTGTTGGGACGCTAATATTTAATTGCATGACAAGAACGGCCACTACAGTAAGCATACGAAAAAAAAAGAAAATTTAAATATGATGCTATTTCCTGTTAAAGAAGTTTTATAGCGGACGAAGAAAATACGTGTGCTCTCACCCGACTGACATCGTGATCCTGATGTATATTTCAGTATATTGCGTTCACCACACTCAAAAACATTGTACGCCTTATTGCCACAATGTTCACAAACATTGCAACAGGGAGACCAATAAGATACGTAAAATCTGCAAATATATATAAAACTGCGTTGTAGTTAATGTATGTAAATTACCTGTGAACACACTACAATGATACTAGGACAACTCAAAAATATTTCATTATGTTTCAGAAAGGCAGCTCCAAGGCTTTGTGGTTATGTGATATTTGTTAACATGCTATGATGTGGAACTGGAATCACAATGGTAGCCATCATTTTAGTGTCTTAAGCAGAAGTATGAAGAAGAAAATACTGAATCAACTTTAATTGTGAGTGCTTCACATAAAGTAAAATTACTATTAAGTTTGGTAACAAATAAATGCCTTTAGAAAATCATTGTATTATTATTATTGCTTTCCTGGCTCATCATTTCTTTGTGAGTGTAAGGCATCAATCTCTTTGCTCTATCCTATCAATTCCCCTCCAGACAAAGTGTTTTCAATTTAATCTCCCCAACAACCCTTGAGCATCTGCTTTGAACGAACACTCTGCGTGTGCTGCATAACGTTTTTTCTAAATAAGAATAAGTATACTTGGTGACAATTGTTTTTTCACGGTATGTATACTCTTCTTGCTCACCATTTTCTCGAATGAAGTTTCGTTCACATGATATATCTATTGCTTTCATCCAGTATAGGAGACATTTTATGCATGTCTTCCATTTATCTACAGGAATCGTTACAGTCACACGCAGATTGCTGCCATGGGCAGTATGTACACCACACTAGTGAGAATCCCACCAAATTATTTTATTAACTGAGTTACATTTCCTGTCAGCAAACTACACTTTCTTCTTCTTCTTACACGAAGAAAAATGAATAGACACCTCCAGCACATTCTGTGGTCCTATGTGACAATGTTAGAAAGGCTTAACAGTTCCCAAAGCACGTTTTTACAGCTGTTGCAGTGGACATAACATGAGGTAGTATCAGTCCTTTCCAAAAGCCTTACCTTTTGCCCCACTCCCAAATTGAGTAATGCTGGACTTGTTAAAGAGCTTCTCTCCTTCTCCTGGCTTTACAGTGGAAATACTTTTCCACCTCAACCCTACCAATCAGACGCAACCTAAGACTACTGTTGAACCCTTCCCGACTCAGTTCGATCCAACTGTGGTCCACCCCTGCTGCCCCACAAATCACCCTCTGTTAACTTTCCAGAACTTCTTAATTTTGCCTCACCATCATTCTCCAAATCCCTCAACATGCATGCTAACCTTACATCCACAGAAAGAATAGCAATCAACTACAGAAAATTTGATCCCAGGCTTGCGATCCTACCAGTTGACAAAGATTCACCACTGTTGATTTGAGCTTCAAGAATTATCTGGGAAGGTCTCTGCCAGCTGCCTGATTCGTCCACTTACAAATCCTGCCATAGCGACCCCATTCCAGAAACTTAGCAGGATCTCCAGTCTCTCCTCAAATCCTTATGCACATACCAGAACAGCTCCCCAGAGTCTATATCTCTCCTTACCTATCCCACATGCTTCCTAAAGTACGTAAACCCAGCCACCCAGGAGGCTCCATTGTGGCTGGTTACTGTGCTCCCACTGAGAGAATCTCTGTTCTCACTGATCAGCACCTTCAGTCGATCACCCACAACCTACCTTCGTATATAAAAGATGGCAACCATCTCCTTCACCAACTCTCCATAGTTCCTTTTCCTTTACCAGACAGTGATCATCACTATTGTTGCTACCTCTCTTTATACTAACATCACTAACGCCCACGGCCTTACCACTTTTGAACCCTACCTTTCCCAGTGCTCAACGGATTCCAGATCAACAACCTCCTTTCTAGTCTCTATGACCAACTATATCTTCACCATGATTACTTCTCCTTTGAAGACATCACCTACAAACAAATCCATGGTAGTGGGCACCCACGTGGCACAATCATGCCAATCTATTCATGGGTCATCTAGAGGAATCCTTCCTAAGCACCCAGAATCCCAAACCTCTCACCTGGTTCAGATTCACTAATGACACCTTCATGATCTGGACCAAAGGTCAGGAGGCCCTATCCATATTCCCTTAGAACCTCAACACCTTCCCCATTCACTTCATCTCGTCCTCCTCAACCCAATAAGCAGCCTTCTCCAATGTTGACATCCATATCACAGATGGCTACATCTGCATCTCTGTCCAGAACAAACCTACCAATCTCCATCAATATCTCCATTTCGACAACTGCCACCCATTCCATACCATGAAGTCCCTTCCATACAGTCTACACACCTGTGGCTAGGATGTATGATGAGCAGTCCATCTTAAAATATTCCAGGGGTCTCACTGAGGCCTTCACAGAATGTAATTACCCTCCTAATCTTGTACAGAAATATATATACAAGCCCAACGTACACTGTGTGCAGTCTCCACCTCACTGCTTCAGCGCTAGTCTACTGACGATAGCGCATCTTGTTCAGTGCGCCCTTCTGGTCGATCTGCGGCACACTCAGCTTCCCTGCCTCATTACCTCAGATGCTTGCGGATGACGAGACAGCCACTACCAAAGTGTTGCATTTCCTGAGACAGAGTGGATTTTACACTAAACTGTAATACTCCCACACTTTCAGTGTTAGAGGTGGTTGTGAGAGTGGCAGAGCATCCCCTGTGGAAGATAACACGTGCGGAACCATAGGTTACTTTCTTCTCCCTCACCTTGTCGTGCCTTTAAACACCCCTGTGCATGACGCTGCCTGGATTATCTCAGTTTTCTTTTACCTATCGTGATACAACTATTGTCACGCCCTTTTTCGAACTCTTTGACTGGCTTATGTAGACGGAGCAGCCAATTCTCCACATTTCTCGCTTTTTACCTATTTATGTGTTTGTCTCATGGAATGGAGGGACTGATGACCCAGTAGTTCAGTGCCTTTAAACACATAGCCATAATCATCATTCGTGTGGCGCAAAGTGCAATGCACACTCGATAAAAGTTCAGAATGGTACTATGTTCGTGGAGGCAGGCTTTACTTTAATGAAAATTGTTTTTGAGAAATCAAACTGTGATTATTGACAAAAAGACTGCACAATGCAAAAGATTCTTAACAATTACAACGTTCTCTCATTACAGAGAAACTACTAATGTAGCTTTAAAATTCCTCCAAAATCTTCTCTACCGATAACATGAACAATAAAGCATAATATGTCAGTTTTAATTTTGATAATAAAGTGTCATAGGAAGCTTCTCTTAGATTCACAGAAAACAGATCTCAATCTTTGAAAAACTCAACTGCTCGCTACTATGAGTCAAATAACAACGTCTAAGCACTGCAAACTGAATGCCTAACAAGACAACCATAGATAACATTGAACACAGAATCGAGGATCTTATGCAGTAGTCCTACAATGCGCTCGATCTCCTTTGTTCCGATACAGTAAAGGTGAATTATTTACAATACCAGAAAACATTAGAGAAGCATACACTGTGAAATCCTTGGGTAACAGTAGAAATATTGAATTTAATTGATGAAAGGAGAAAATATAAAAATGCAGTAAATGAAGCTGACAAAAAGGAATACAAACGTCTCAAAAATGAGATCGACAGGAAGTGCAAAATGGCTAAGCAGGGATGGCTAGAGGACAAACGTAAGGATGTAGAGGCTTGTCTCACTAGGGGTAAGATAGATATTGCCTACAGGAAAATTAAAGAGACCTTTGGAGAGAAGAGAACCACTTGTATGAATATCAAGACCTCAGATGGCAACCCAGTTCTAAGCAACGAAGGGAAGGCAGAAAGATGGAAGGAGATTATACACTCCTGGAAATGGAAAAAAGAACACATTGACACCGGTGTGTCAGACCCACCATACTTGCTCCGGACACTGCGAGAGGGCTGTACAAGCAATGATCACACGCACGGCACAGCGGACACACCAGGAACCGCGGTGTTGGCCGTCGAATGGCGCTAGCTGCGCAGCATTTGTGCACCGCCGCCGTCAGTGTCAGCCAGTTTGCCGTGGCATACGGAGCTCCATCGCAGTCTTTAACACTGGTAGCATGCCGCGACAGAGTGGACGTGAACCGTATGTGCAGTTGACGGACTTTGAGCGAGGGCGTATAGTGGGCATGCGGGAGGCCGGGTGGACGTACCGCCGAATTGCTCAACACGTGGGGCGTGAGGTCTCCACAGTACATCGATGTTGTCGCCAGTGGTCGGCGGAAGGTGCACGTGCCCGTTGACCAGGGACCGGACCGCAGCGACGCACGGATGCACGCCAAGACCATAGGATCCTACGCAGTGCCGTAGGGGACCGCACCGCCACTTCCCAGCAAATTAGGGACACTGTTGCTCCTGGGGTATCGGCGAGGACCATTCGCAACCGTCTCCATGAAGCTGGGCTACGGTCCCGCACACCGTTAGGCCGTCTTCCGCTCACGCCCCAACATCGTGCAGCCCGCCTCCAGTGGTGTCGCGACAGGCGTGAATGGAGGGACAAATGGAGACGTGTCGTCTTCAGCGATGAGAGTCGCTTCTGCCTTGGTGCCAATGATGGTCGTATGCGTGTTTGGCGCCGTGCAGGTGAGCGCCACAATCACGACTGCATACGACCGAGGCACACAGGGCCAACACCCGGCATCATGGTGTGGGGAGCGATCTCCTACACTGGCCGTACACCACTGGTGATCGTCGAGGGGACACTGAATAGTGCACGGTACATCCAAACCGTCATCGAACCCATCGTTCTACCATTCCTAGACCGGCAAGGGAACTTGCTGTTCCAACAGGGCAATGCACGTCCGCATGTATCCCGTGCCACCCAACGTGCTCTAGAAGGTGTAAGTCAACTACCCTGGCCAGCAAGATCTCCGGATCTGTCCCCCATTGAGCATGTTTGGGACTGGATGAAGCGTCGTCTCACGCGGTCTGCACGTCCAGCACGAACGCTGGTCCAACTGAGGCGCCAGGTGGAAATGGCATGGCAAGCCGTTCCACAGGACTACATCCAGCATCTCTACGATCGTCTCCATGGGAGAATAGCAGCCTGCATTGCTGCGAAAGGTGGATATACACTGTACTAGTGCCGACATTGTGCATGCTCTGTTGCCTGTGTCTATGTGCCTGTGGTTCTGTCAGTGTGATCATGTGATGTATCTGACCCCAGGAATGTGTCAATAAAGTTTCCCCTTCCTGGGACAATGAATTCACGGTGTTCTTATTTCAATTTCCAGGAGTGTAGATGGTTTATACAAGGGCGATGTAATTGAAGACAATATTATGGAAATGAAAGAGGATGTAGATGAAGATGAAATGGGAGATAAGATACTGCGTGAAGAGTTTGACAGAGCACTGAAAGACCTGAGTCGAAACAAGGCCCCGGAAGTAGACAACATTCCATTAGAACTACTGATGGCCTTGGGAGAGCCAGTCATGACAAAACTCTACCGTCTGGTGAGCAAGATGTATGAGACAGGCGAAATACCCACAGACTTCAAGAAGAATATAATAATTCCAATCCCAAAGAAAGCAGGTGTTGACAGATGTGAAAATTATCGAACTATCAGTTTAATAAGTCACAGCTGCAAAATACTAACGCGAATTCTTTACAGACGAATGGAAAAACTGGTAGAAGCGGACCTCGCGGAAGATCAGTTTGGATTCCGTAGAAATGTTGGAACACGTGAGGCAATACTAACCTTACGACTTACCTTAGAAGAAAGATTAAGAAAAGGCAAACCTACGTTTCTAGCATTTGACAACGTTAACTGGAATACTCTCTTTCAAATTCTGAAATTGACAGGGGTAAAATACAGGGAGCGAAAGGCTATTTACAATTTGTAGAGAAACCAGGTGGCAGTTATAAGAGTCGAGGGGCATGAAAGGGAAGCAGTGGTTGGGAAAGGAGTGAGACAGGGTTGTAGTCTCTCCCCGATGTTATTCAATCTGTATATTGAGTAGGAATTAAAATCCATGGAGAAGAAGTAAAAACTTTGAGGTTCGCCGATGACATTGTAATTCTGTCAGAGACAGCAAAGGACTTGGAAGAGCAGTTGAACGGAATGGACAGTGTCTTGAAAGGAGGATATAAGATGAACATTAACAAAAGCAAAACGAAGATAATGGAATGTAGTCAAATTAAATCGGGTGATGCTGAGGGGATTAGATTAGGAAATGAGACACTTAAAGTAGTAAAGGAGTTTTGCTATTTAGGGAGTAAAATAACTGATGATGGTCGAAGTAGAGAGGATATAAAATGTAGGCTGGCAATGGCAAGGAAATCTTTTCTGAAGAAGAGAAATTTGTTAACATCGAGTATAGATTTAAGTGTCAGGAAGTCGTTTCTGAAAGTATTTGTATGGAGTGTAGCCATGTATGGAAGTGAAACATGGACGATAACCAGTTTGGACAAGAAGAGAATAGAAGCTTTCGAAATGTGGTGCTACAGAAGAATGCTGAAGATAAGGTGGGTAGATCACGTAACTAATGAGGAGGTATTGAGTAGGATTGGGGAGAAGAGAAGTTTGTGGCACAACTTGACTAGAAGAAGGGATCGGTTCGTAGGACATGTTTTGAGGCATCAAGGGATCACAAATTCAGCATTGGAGGGCAGCGTGGAGGGTAAAAATCGTAGAGGAAGACCAAGAGATGAATACACTAAGCAGATTCAGAAGGATGTAGGTTGCAGTAGGTACTGGGAGATGAAGAAGCTTGCACAGGATAGAGTAGCATGGAGAGCTGCATCAAACCGGTCTCAGGACTGAAGACCACAACAACAACAACAACAACAACACTGTGTAGCGCTCGAATCGGTTTTTCATTTCAAAGGAAATGACGGAAGCAGTGCTGTTACATGAAATTTTGCAGAAACTGGGTGACAGTCAGGAGAAAACCATTCAGAAGATTCAGACGGCATTCTGTGATAATGCTAAGATTAAGGAATGATACGATCGGTTTAAAGATGGCTGAACATCGGTGGGGATCGAGCCACGCTCCGGTCTGTTATCAACATACCAAAAAGAATTGGTTATTGCCAAATTGAACGGTGTGGTGGTGCAGGAACGTCCTGTGCCTGTCAGTGAAATTACGGAAAAGGTGGGCATCAGTACGTCTTTCGGCACATTCCACTGTGACCGAAGATTTGGCTACGAAGTGTGTGTCGGCGAAGTTCTTGCCAAAGTTGCTGATGGCGAAGCAAAAGCGGCTACGTGTTGAACTCTGACTGGACGTGTTGGACTCCAGAAGGAGTGACTCAGACTTCTTGAAGATCATACGTCACTGGTTACATTCCTCGCAATTGAATGAGACTTTTTTCGAGAAAAACGAGATTCCTGTGCTCCTACTTGACAAATAGGAAGCAGTTTGTGTCTATTAGCACTACAGGGGGACCATAAAAATCAAACACCACTGACATAAATTTTGGTATTGCACAGGGGTCAATATTAGGATCATTTCTTTTTATTATCTATGTTAATGATATTCAGTCTATAACAAACCATGCAACAGCTATCTTATATGCAGATGATACCACGTTAATATGCCGCAATCCAAGTTATTCGAAGCTCGAAGTGGAATCCAATACTGCAGCAGACTTAATTCTGCAGTATTTTAATGAAAACAAACAAAAATTAAACACAAATAAATCAGCCTATATTAATTTGATCTTGTGAGGCAAAAAACTCATGAAAACCAAATTTTAATGGGTGACAAATACATTAAAAAGCAATACTCAACCAAATTTCTTGGCCTGACACTTGATGCAGAGTTTAACTGGTCTGACCATGTAAATGATATTTGCGGAAAGCTATGTACTACCATATATGTCCTAAGAAAACTGACACCTTTTTGTGACATCACCACTCTGAGGCAAATATATTTTGCACTGTTTAAATCCTATTTAAGCTATGGGATAGAGGTATGGGGATCCAGCAGTAAAGGTAATATGAAAAGTGTACTTATCTTACAAAAGAAGGCACTTAGAATCATGAGAAAGAAATGGCCAGGGAGTCCTGCAGAAATTTGTTTACAGAATTTAAAATACTAGCTGTTAATAACCTGTATGTACTGAAGATAATCATTATGGCAGCAAACAATAAGAAAACACTTAATAAAGAAATACATGATCACAACACTAGAGGTAGAGAGAGAGCCCACATCATCCCTCATAGAACAACACTTTATGAGAAAAGCCCTCGCTATGCAGGCATAAAACTACAGAATTCCTTCCATCCCAATATCTCCAAATTGCCCACTACAAAACTAAAATAGGAATTAAAATTATGGGTCCTAAACAATACTGTACATTCAATAGATGAGTTTCTAGATTTAGTGCACTCGTATGATGGAAGGCCATCTATCGAAAAATATATGTAATCTCAGATCTTAGACTGTGTCACAAACTGTAAATATTTTAATCTCAGATCTGAATCCCGTGTCACAAACTGTAGATCCCTTAAGCTTATAATCTCCCCTATCTTGCCAAAGGTGTTTAATTTCTTTCCATACGTTGTCTTTACTCTGCTCTTGTGCTATGTCTTGTAATGACGACGAAATGAAATTTTCAAATGCAACTTGTTGCATGTGCATGACGCTGAAATTTGCTTTGCAGAAGTTGGTTGCGATGTCTTGCTGTTGTTGCTGAGAGAACGGGATAGTGCGTCTGCTACAATATTTTGTGTGCCGGGAATGTGAACAATTGTAAAATTAAATTCCTGTAAATAAAGTTCCCATCTGCTTAATTTGGCGTGTGTAAATTTAGCGGAAAGTAAAAACTGTATAGCTCTATGATCTGTGTAAACGGTAGTGTGTCTTCCATAAAGAAAATGCCGAAATCTCGTAAATGCCCAAACAACACATAATGTTTCAAGTTCTGTAACAGAATAATTACGTTCAGCAGGTGACAGAATGCGACTTGCAAAGGCGATGTTTTTAATTACTGTAGTAGCATCTTCTTCAATTTCCCGAAAAATGTGTACACCTAAAGCGGTGTTAGAACTGTCGGTGGCAATGGAAAAATTTCTAGTAAGATCTGGATGTGATAAAAGTGGTGCATTCAACAAAGTTTCTTTCAGGTTCATAAATTCAGAATGTGCTTGCCTATCCCAGGACCAAATAGTGTTTTTACCCGTCAATTGACATAATATAGAGGTGTCTAAAGCAGAGTAATCAATAAATTTACGAAAAAAGTTAGTTAAACCCAAAAAGCTACGTAGTTGTTTCTTCGTCGTAGGAACAGTAATGTCACGTAAAGCTTGAAGTTTTTCCGGGTCAGGCGCAATGCCTTCTGCTGAAATTACATGTCCAAGAAATTTTATAGAAGTTTTGTCAAAGTGCGATTTACTGGGATTAACTGTGAGTCCTTGTGCACGAAAAGTTCGTAACAGTTGTTCAAGAATCAGATTGTGTTCAGACCAGTTAGCTTCTGCAATAAGAATGTCGCCTACGTACGTTGTGATTCTGTCTTTTAATGCAAAAGTGTGTCTCGGATGTCGTCAAAAGTAATCACATTTTCGTGAACAAGATTCTGCGTATCTGAAGTATTGCTTGCGTTACTGTAAGATGCAACCTGTACTATATCTAGTCAAATTCTATCTGACGTGCTATCATTTGCAGGAGGATGCTGTGGCATTTCCACTATTTGTACTGTTCTGTTATTTCTTCCTGGCGTATTACGTTCGGGGTAATATC
This sequence comes from Schistocerca serialis cubense, assembly GCF_023864345.2. Classification (NCBI taxonomy): domain Eukaryota; kingdom Metazoa; phylum Arthropoda; class Insecta; order Orthoptera; family Acrididae; genus Schistocerca; species Schistocerca serialis. The sequence goes on along the minus strand of NC_064645.1, from coordinate 587,116,480 downwards.
TACTGTCTGGTTCATTCATGATAATATGTTGTTGCGGATGATTTTGCTACTGATAAGACCGACTGTTATTAAACGTACGCTGAAAATTGTGCTCATTACTTTTACGTCTGTCATGATAGTCATTGCTATATGGCGCGTTGCGATAGAAATTGAAATGATGTGTTTTCTGTACGTACTGGTTTCCTTGTTGCGGTGCGTTACTATTTGTTGGAGCTGACGCTATACGTGTAGGCGGCGAAACATTAAAACTCGGTTGACCTTGTACATTACATTGTTGGTTAGGTATGCTAACCGGTTGGTTTTGTTGCCTTTGTTGGGAAAAGCCTCTATTGTTAACAAACGGTGTTTGCTGTTGCTGATAATTTTGACGATACTGATAATTAAAATTTTGTCTGTTATTAAAGTTACGCTGGTATTTCTTTTCATTCCTGGAGTGTCTAATGAAAATTGTCACTTTCGGTAAAACTTGTCACATCGGGTTTTCTTTACTCGTTTCTATTTCTAGATAGATCGATAGTTAAAGAGCTATTTTGATAGATATAAAGGGTAGTAGAAGAGAAGGTAGTAGTGCAGAAAACTAAAGATGAAACAGCACTATTATGGCTTGGGGCCCTGTGCACGCTACGGCACATATTCATCGAAGCGTAATGAATCCCCTGAGGTCTATTACGCGCTGCAAATAAATTTTAGTTTTTGCGTTACAGGCAATGCCGGTGAAAATTCAAAGGCAAATTGTTGTATCCAATCCAATTCTAGTTTCTGCATTACAGTCCGAGCTGATAAAACTACAAAAGCAATCTGTCGTATCCAGTGCAAAGCGTGACTCTGTGTTCTGTCATTGTTAAGTACCTTAGATTTTTTTACGGATAAAAATTGCTTATAATTAACGTTATCGTCTCTGAATGTGTGAACAGGTTCAGGTTTGTATAACAGTCTGTTTGTCTGTGACTGTTCGGAGTCTAACTCACGTATTCTCTGTAAATTACCTAGATTATACTGGCTGTGTGAGTGTGACAAATGTTCGTAACGTGGCGTATGCTGTGCCGTGTTAGAGGCTGAAACATTTTTCATCTCTGTCACTTCTCGCTGCAAAATTGACAATTTTCTACGTAATGTATTATTGGACGAACCTATCTCACTGATTGTCTGCTGTAAATTTTGGAATTCAGGTGTTTGATTCAACGAAACCGGTGAAGTATCGTCTGATTTGGTGTCATTATTACTTTCGATAACATCAATACGACTGGTCAATTCATCATATTTTTCAGTCAGTATTTTTACCTGATCATCGTTTTTAGTCTCGCAAGCATTAATTTGTTCTTGTATTTTACGTTTGGTTTTGTTCAACTTTTTAACGTCTGCTTTGATGGCATCGGGATCCTGAATTAGTTCTAATTGTTCAAGTCTGTCGGTCACTGTCTGAAAGTCTATTTTGTGTGTGTGTCTGTTTTTGTTTTAAGATCGGAGATTTCATCATGCAATTCAGTGTTCAACTGTTTGATACTATTAATTTCGTCTGATACTGTAGCAATATTGTTGTCTACGTATGTTTTCGCTTTCGTAAACAATTTACGCTTATCTTCCTGTCTCTCTGCAGTAATTGTTTCCATTACTTGTCGCTTTACTTTATTCTGTTCCTCTATAAATTTACGGTAACGCGTTTCACTGTTTTGTAGGTGGTGATTAAAATGTTCGTCAATTTGGCTGTTCTGTTGGTCAAATTTCGCGTCTACTTTTGCATCCAGTGTGCGCGAAAGTTCTGCTGACATTAATTTAAACTCGTCGCGTAACTGTGTTGCGTTTTCAGAGCATTGTTTAGCGACTGCACTAATTTCGTCTCTAAGTAATTTAGTAGTGGCTGTTTGCGTATTATTTAATTCTTGAGCCACAGATCTAATTTCTTCACTACTATTCCTGGCACAAACCTTAATCTCCTCACGTAATTGTTCTTTAGTATCATGACATTGCACGGCAACAGCTGTAATCTGTTCACTAAGCTGTTTGAAATTGTTGTCAACTTTTTCAGTAAGTTTTTTGTAATTTTCATTAAGTTGTTTGAAGTTGTTATCTTGTCTTTCATTCTGTTGTTTGGAATTTTCATTAAGTTGTTGCTTCAAATTTTCACTAAGTTGTTGTTTGAGATTTTCATTATTTTGTTTGTTTGATTCATGAAGTTGTAGCAATAATGTCATAACTTGATCCATGCCAAAAGTGCCTACTCTATTCTCTGTGCTGTTTAATGGCGTACCTGCAATTGTCGCGTTTTGTGTAACCATTCGGTCATTTTCTGATTCTTGAAAAGGTTCGCCAATTGGATGTGCACTGTTAGTCACTATATCGGAATCAAATAAATCTGACGTATTCTGATTACACTGTTCATTTTCGTTAGAAAAATTTGTCTGTTCGCTACGTAAATTTTGCAAATTTTGAAAATTTGGACGACAGCAGTGCTGCGTCGTGGCCCTGTAAGATCATTCTGAATAAAAAGCAAAAATTCTTACCTCAATAAAAAAACGACGAATATATCTGCTCTTACCTAAAATTTTTTTTGGCACAGCTCCGTGCAATGCTGGCTTATACATTTGTGATTTGTGAAAGGAAGCAACTGATTTTTTTTAATTAATGCTTTTTTTAAAAAAAATTGCTTTACATTACCAAAATTATTATTTGGACATTTTTAAAAACATTTGGATGACAGTTCAGATACATTACTAGATATGCGCAACGCTGCTTCTTTACCTTATACAATAATACTCCATCTCCAGATTCCCGACCAGAGCAGACTAGCCACAACTAACTGCTACAGTTATACAGTTCGTACTGCAGTCAACACTGCTCCCTGGTCAGCGATTCTTATATCGCAGACAACGCATACCTCTTACAAGCTAAGTACTGCAATAACAAACTGTTTTTATGTATAGTCCATATATGTAACATTGTTCTCGCAAGTAAATTTAGATAAAGTTGTGTAGATAACAATGCCAGGCAATAATATGTATCTGTAGAAAGTAAAGGCTCTGACTTATCCGGAAGACTGGTACAAAAAAAATAAAAAAAAAAATAAAATTGAAATCAGTTGATGCTGAATCAAAATAAATAAATAAAATAAGATAAATAAATAAACAGGCTCCTTACTCTCCTGATATGACCCCCTGCGACTTCTGTCTGTTCTCCAAACCCTAGAGGCCACTAAAATGAACGCGATTTCGATCGAGAGTGGACTTCATGACAACAACGACAACCGGAGTTAATCCCATTCCAAAAGAGGTTTTTTCAGCGTTCTTCCAACAATGGCAGTACCACTGGGAGAAGTGTGTGGAATCCCAAGGGAACAACTTTGAGGTGATCAGGTGTCGAATGCTCCAGGAAAGCCAGTTTTTTCCCAGCCAAAGGTCGAATACTTTTCTAACAGACTTCGTGTTTTTTGCGTTTGCCCTCACGCAAATCAAATTGTTAACCACACAGCAAAGAAAAATGCGTCATATGAAAGAGGGGAGCACCATGACGCTGCCAGTGTGCAGATATTATTTGTAATCATAGTGTATAAAAACATAGAGCATCAAGAATTTTTCATTTATGTGCCAATCAGCGAAAGTATTGCAATTTCTTTACAAGTTAAAGCAAAATGAAGATGAGGAAATCAAATTGTACCTCTCAGCGAGCAGCTTGGACTGGTACTCTCAAAAGATTGACAGAATAATGAATTCAGCAATGACACACATTTCAATAGGAATTGATTGAAAACTCGGAGCTAATCGGGTGCCTGATTACATTCTGCAAGATGGCCATCTGGACTTGTGATTCTCGTCGATATCGGTGCTGTGGATGTAGCAGCAAATCACTGTGCACGTCATGCAAACTATAGGGATATGCCACGCTTGCCTCCTCCACAGCATATCCAACTTCCGAATCCGTCACCACTGTGGAAAAGTTACCTAATCCGACATGTACTTCATGGGACAGCCATTGAAACCGCAGAATAGTTAATGAGTGTTGCATGCCATATCTGTATAAATTGTTTATATCCAGGTGCAAGATGTAACTTGAATTAACCATTGTTTTATTGAACTTTTTGCCCATTTGCAGGCTATTTGCTTTGGCATGCTAATGGACAGTAAGTCCTACGTAAATCCCGATCTCAAGAAACAGCACAATGTGAACAGCAGTTAAGAGTTTGATATTGATTTCTGTGCTATTGAGTAAGGCGTCCAATGAAAGACCGGGTGCAGATAGTAGAATTTAGGACCCATTATGGATGTTTCCATGTACACGCTCTGGAATGCCTCGAAAATTTCTGCAAGTAAAGCGTACATTTGTGTTCATGTAGAGCTGTGCAGAACCTCCCAAATTCGAGGAGTCAGACTGACCCAAATAACCGTGGCGTGCCCATGTTCTGCATTCGTTATGACATTGCCTGTAAGATTACTGGAAAGTGATGTTACATCAGGCTATACGGTTTCATGGAGTTTATCCATTGATTCCAGATACTCGGTGGGAAAACACCTTTCGTCGTCATGATCTGAAGCTTAGCATAATCAAGATGGGTCTTTGAGTGAGATATAGAAGTTTCTAACGCCTGGGCAAGTTTTTGAGGTGATGCATAAAGCGTAGCGAGTGCAAGAAATGCGGTGTAAAGTTCTTAGTGATTCTCTTGGAATATGAAAAGTATTTTTCTATGTTCTCAGCTAGGATACTAGCCTGATCATTTGTACAAAGTAAAATTGGCCAAGTACTAAACGAGGTAATGAGCATCACACACGCTCATGTTGTGAAGAAAAAATTGTGACGAATCATGGCAGTTTATAGTTCAGATTGTGTATTATGTCCTACATTGACGAACTTCCCGTTTAGATAACAATGATTACTATATGGTGTTCCAATTTTATTGGTTAATTATAGCTCACAAACATAGCAGTCAAATGCATTGTCATTGAATGCTTCATCTTTCTGCAGGGTGGCAGTAGGAATGTTGGTACGATAAATCACACCAATCTTCTTTAGAAGTTCTTCTGGCTCAGAGATCAACATTTTGCAAGCTTTCCCCTAATGTATCATCCCAACTAATTAATATTTAAGTCGTATGAATACACAACCTGAGACACTCCGATAAATGGTAAATGTCATTCAGTGAGCGTAGTATTTAAGGCAGTGGGGTCAGCCTCACAGTACGGCACTGGAATGAGAAGGCACTCTGTTAGCATATACAACAAAGGATGCGTGCCCCTGGAGGTGAAATTTCTTAAAGTGTAAGAACTTAGTCGTCTCATTATCTCTGTATGTACCAGTTCTTGTGTAGAGCAATTGAGCAGATACTCTGTTAGTCGATCGCTTTTATAAAATAGCTTCAGTCATCTAGGGCAAATTTGCCTTGCACCACAATGTTTTGACAACTGGTGGAAATTAAGCGTGACGTATTCTCAATCGAGCAGTGGTGTTGAGAGGTTAACAAGAGACCTGCATGCTTTGGTTGCTGACTGGCAAAATGAGCTGGCTTTTGTCTAGGTCGTATATGTGAAAGAGATGTGGGGAATCTGCCACTCAAATGTAGCAACATCATGGAGTTCGACAGGCAGTTCATTATCAGCATGGTTATTCGTCTTGCAAGCTAGAAGTAACTAAGAAAAGCAAAAGTTGTCATTATCTTAGATTGTAATAATACACTTTGTCAGCTATATACTCTGTATGAGGAACATGGGAAGAACCCTTTGATTGCCATAAAGGCCCGATTCTCTAAAAGGCAACAAAGATGTTCTGGAAAGCTGTTAGTAGAATCCTGTACTTGGACATTAATTGAGATGTGTTTAATCCATTAAACTGGGGGGGGGGGGGGGGTTCTACATGTGATGATGATTCCAACATTGCTACAAGAAAAGCACGGTAGAAAAATATTGTGATGTTGTGTGTGTAAATACCTGGTAAGAATCACTTGTAAGCGAAAAGATTTTTTTGAGATGTACATGAACTAGTATTCATGTAAGCAGTCATCTGTGTCTGTATCGCACCATGAGGACTTCATCCACATCGAGTGTATCTGGCTCTAATTGGGCTAGTTATTCCCTGCTGCCTCAATACTTTCCAAAATATTTGAGGGTGGCCTCATCATGTCATTATCCAACATTCCTGGAAACGAAATAATCATCAAATAAGCATTGTATTGAAGAATAAATTATTTTTGTAGAAATATGTTTATGAATCATCACTCATGTACACAACTGTCCATAATACCAACTTCCACAAACTCTTGGATAAGAACTGTCTAATCATACAAGACTAATCTATCGCCTGAGATTCGGTTGTCAATTTGCAGGTCAACAGATGTTCATCCAAACAAAGGCTGGATGCCTCACCATATTATAATCATCGTCATCATTATGACCAGACGGTGATGGGACCTGGCTATCCCCAATTCCTGACCCCCATCACATCATCAATGCTGGGACTGAGGATTGTCTCAATATTTCCTGAACAAAAAAGAAAAGACAACTATGTCTCGAGTGTGAATATAAATACACGCATGCACATATGTAGAGAGAGACGTGTGTGCACAACTACACAGAGTGTTATGATAGGATATAGGCCATTACTTACAGGGATTTTATGATTGGTAGTGTTATTGAGGGCTAGTTCTGCCATCTTGGACTGCCCACCATTGGCATATAGGTGGTGCAACCATACTGGACCTACCAGCTTCGTTTGTTCTCTGAGGGTTATAAAAAGTTGGCCATCAACGCAGACTGATTTGCAGCCAGCGTGGATGGTTCTGCAGTGTTGAGTTATAAGGGTCCACAACTTGAGCAGGGAACTGGGCAAGGGGTGGGAGGTGGGGGTTGTAACTAAATGTCGTCCTACCCTGCTATGAGTGTCTGCCTAAAATTTCATGTCTGTAAGCGACATAATTAATACCACTGTCAGGCCAAAATTTTCAGGTGCATGTAATGTGTGTTGTTCGTCGATAGGGGGACTTCGGATGTGAGGAACGTTGTCACAGAGGTGAAGGAGAGGAACACGCCGTTCCCACTGTGGGTAAAGGCAGGCACATACTGCTGGCTGTGGGAGAGGTGGGACACAGGGAGTGGTATGGCACTGCCAAACTGGTTTGGAAGCGAGGGTGAGACGAGCACTGGCCACATCCTGAAGAGTGGGGGCACATAGTGCTGCTGGTCTGCATGAGTGGAAAGACACAGCGTGGGTGTCAGAATGTGGCGGGCCCTCATCCACAAAAGAAGTGGTCGTGAATGATGAGCCAGTAATCACATTTCAGTGTTGCTGCAAATATTCAGAATAAAAAGGTAGAATTGTTTACAAATAACGCCTTTCTTTCCCACTACTCCTGGCAGTGCAGTGCAACCATATAAAAACACTCTAACAAAGTCCCTGTATGACTGTTTATATACAGAAACTCCTGAGGGTAACAGTTAGTTCTGCTGTTCACCTTAACCTTGTTGTCGGAGTTCACCATCTTTGAATGTGACTCGTTCTTGTGTAACACAACTTGCTCTTTATATTCATGAAGTAATAAGTGCTATCGACAGGGGATGTCAAATTGATTTCATATTTTTAGGTTTACAGAAGGCTTTCGACACCGTTCCTCACAAGCGTCTTCTAATCAAACTGCGTGCCTACGGAGTACCGCCTCAGTTGTGCGACTGGATTCGTGATTTCCTGTCAGGAAGGTCACAGTTCGTAGTAATAGACGGAAAGTAATCGAGTAAAACAGAAATAATATCCGGCGTTCCCCAAGGAAGTGTTACAGGCCCTCTATTGTTCCTGATCTATATAAACGAAATAGGAGACAATCTGAGTAGCCGTCATAGATTGTTTTCAGATGATGCTGTCATTTACCCTCTTGTAAAGTCATCAGATGATCAAAACGACTTGCAAAATGATTTAGATAAGATATCTGTATGGTGTGAAAAGAGGCAATTGACCCTGAATACAGAAAAGTACGAAGTTATTCACAAGAGAACTAAAATAAATCAGCTAAGTTTCGATTACGCGATAAGTCACACAAGTCTGAGGGCTGTAAATTCAACTAGATACTTAGGGATTACAATTACAGACAACCTAAATTGGAACGATTACATAGATAATATTGTGGGTAGAGCAAACCAAAAACTGCGATTCATTGGCAGAACACTTAGAAGGTGCAACAGGTCTACCAAAGAGACTGCTTACACTACGCTTGTCCGCCCTATTCTGGAGTACTGCTGTGCGGTGTGGGATCCGCATCAGGAGGGACTGACGGATGACATCGAAAAAGTACAAAGAAGGGCAGCTCGTTTTGTATTTTGTCGAAATAGGGGAGATAGTGTCACAGACATGATACGTGAATTGGAGTGGCAATCATTAAAACAAAGGCGTCTTTCGTTGCGACGGGATCTTCTCGTGAAATTTCAATCACCAGTTTTCTGCTCCGATTGCGAAAACATTCTGTTGGCACCCACCTGCATAGGGAGAAATGATCATCACGATAAAATAACAGAAATCAGGGCTCACACGGAAAAATTTAAGTGCTAGTTTTCCCGCGTGCCGTTCGAGAGTGGAACGGTAGAGAGACAGCTTGAAGGTGGTTCATTGAACCCTCTGCCAGGCACTTTATTGTGAATAGCAGAGTAATCACGTAGATGTAGATGTAGACATAGAGGCCAGTATCTTTGACTTTCCTGTGACCATTTGACCTTGAGGGCTGAGTCCACCACCTTGGAAAAATTCTGGCAACCATGCAGGCTGCGCCAGTACTCCCAATCAATAGGACAATTGTCTATTTTAGATTTTTAAATTTTCCACCATTTTACATCAAAATCAGAAGTATATGAAGATGATGTCTGTTCTTTCGGACATGTCCGGAAGAACATATACACTTGCGATCTTGCAGCTCTCGAAGAATGAAATTACAATGAAATCCAGACCATTAGCAGCTTACAGACGTTGATAAATGTCAACGGGGACAGTTGAAAACGTGTGCCCCGACCGTGACGGGGATCCCGGGATCTGCTTATATAGCAGACGCTCAATCCGACTGAGCCATCGAGGAAACAGAGGATAGTGCTGTAAGTAGGCTGTTTATGTTTTCTCTATGTAAGTAGGCTGTTTAGGTTTTTTATTGGCAACGCCACCTCTGTATGACAATCACTGGCTGTGCTGTGGGCAGTCTGTGTCTGCTTTGCATTGTTGTAATACTCGCCATTGTAGTGTTAGGCAGCTGGCTGTGAACAGCGCGTAGCGTTGCGCAGTTGGAGGTGAGCCGCCAGCAGTGGTGGATGTGGGGAGAGAGATGGCGGAGGTTTGTAATTTGTCATGAACTGATATATATATATTATGACTTGTGATGATATTAAGGTAAATACACTGTTTGCTCTCTATTAATATCTTTCATTTGCTAACTACCCCTATCAGTAGTTAGTGCCTTCAGTAGTTTGAATCTTTTATTTAGCTGGCAGTAGTGGCGCTCGCTGTATTGCAGTAGCTTGAGCAGCGAAGATTTTTGTGAGGTAAGTGATTTGTGAAAGGTATAGTTTAATGTTTGTCAGGGCCATTCTTTAGTAGGAAATTTTGAAAGTCAGATTGCGTTGCGCTAAAAATATTGTGTGTCAGGTTAAGCACAGTCCTGTATAATTGTTCAAAGGGGACGTTTCAGTGCGACTGCAGGAACTTGCTCCCCGTGAGACCCACACTTACAACTTACTGTCCACACACTACATTTCTAGTGCCTCTGCCCACTACGCTCATTACTCGCGGCAGTCAGTCTACCGATTCCCGTAATAGTTTGAGCAATGTTGAGTGCATCCGCACTGAAGATGACAATTGGTCGGTAAGCCTAATCTATCATTCTATTCGTCTTCTTATAGATAAGGCTTACCAGCCAATGATTTCCTTCAGTTCAGATGCACTCACATCGCTCCAGAGCGTCACTCCTGGTTGTCGGTCAGGGCCGTATGGCGGGCAATAGTCACGTTCGTATCCCACTACAATCTCGGGCTCCTCCAGTCACGTCTTTGCTGGTCATGGAGGCTCAGTCCAAAGCTCACTCATCACTGAAGACAGTTCTAAACTACTCAGTCACATTACAAACCAAGACGTGTCTGGAGACTCTCCAGACTGTGGTGGGACACCAACGTGACTGTCCATAGCATGGTCCGACAACCAGGAGTACTGGTCTGGAATGTCATTTCTTTTCGTAGCAGGACCCCTTTGGTTTACATCCGCCGCATCACAGTGGCAGGTCGACGATACTGCATGTCCCGTTTTGTTGCCATTCTGGCAAGCCATCCCGGGCTTACATTTCTGCAAGATAATTCCCGTCCGCACACGGCGAGAGTTTCTGTTTTCTGTCTTCGTGCTAGCCAAACCTTGCTTTGCGCAGCATTGTCACCAGATCTCTTCCCAACTGAGAACGTTTGGAGAATTACGAGCAGGGTCCTCCAACTGCCTCGGGATTTTGCCAATCCAACACGCCAATTGGACACATTTTGACACGATGTCCCTCAGGACATCCAACAACTCAATCAGTAAATGGCAAGTCGAATAACTGCTTGCATAATGGCCAGAAGTGTATCCAATCCGTTACTAACTTGCTCAGTTTGGGAAGCTCTTTCTCTTGAATAAATCATCGAACCGTTCTGAAACTGTAATCATTTGTTTCTCTTTACATGTATATCACACCTGCATTCCGTGCATTCGGATAATTCCTTCATGGTGCGTCGTTCTTTTTTTGTGTTAGAGTGTATTTCTAGAAATTTCCTTTTTAATTACTAGGTGAGAAATCCAGAATTGCCCAGGTATTTAGTTATGGCTGTTCCCCTGTCGTCCTGCACATGAAATTGATTTTTGGCTTATAAAACTTCTTTATATGCAACGTTTGAAGTAATATTACTGTGGACGTGAACAAAGAGCTTGTTTGATTCACTAACACGGGAGAGAGTCACGTAGAGCTAGCCGTGCAAAAAGCAAATGACATTTAGGACCACGCCTGCAACACGAAGCATCTGGGCTTGTGCTTTGCTTATAGTCATAGCATAACATAAGCTCACAGGGAATTGTAAACGTTTAAGGCAAACTTGTTAGGAATAACCGGGATCCGGGGTATAAAAATGTGCTTCCTTGCATTACTTTAATTCAAAATTTGCGCTTCTATGAGCATACATTTGGAAAAGTAACTACGCCTCGTACGTACCATTATAAAATTTCGGTGCGTTAAAATTTCGCAACGGAATAATCGGGACACAATGTTTTTCAAATTAATCTTATATGATGGAAGGCGAGGTAGTCTAAAACAGTTAAAAAAATTCGACTGGATAGTTGTTAGAGTCATCCAGCTCCATAAATTTGTTAATAGAGATGTACTCTACACTTTCTCCCTCAACATGAGTATGCATGTCCGAGTTAATTTTTGCATCTTGATTGCTTTGAGGTGTCAATATAGCCCTGTTACAAGGGCAAGATGAGTTGTTTGAATTTCATAGCAATAAATGGAAGGACTCAGAGGTGAAAATATGGCAGGGCATAAATTACCAGGCAAAACGATTTGAATTTGTTTTGGAAATTTGTGGTAAGTTCCTATCGCACCAAACTGCTGAGGTCAACGGTTCCTAGGCCTAAACACTACTTAATCTAACTTACGCTAGAGACAACACACACGCATACCCGAGGGAGGACTCGAACCCTCGACGGGGAGAGCCGCGCGAACCGTCGCCAGGCGCCTGAGACCGCGTGGCTACCTCGCGCGGAAAAACAGTTTGACCATCGTCTTCGGGCTGTGTACCATTGCCAAAACAATAAGTCGGAGAACGCCGGTGTATTTTATTCTGTTGCCTCCTATTCGCAATCGCATGTTCACTGTTAAATGTATCCACGTGATTGTCGACACAAACATGAGATCCTGAAGCATGCACATCTGAACGTGTACCCCGCGGTACAACTGGAAAAACCGCCGCAAGAAGCATTGTAATACCACCCATGGGTTGACTGTTTTGTCGAACATTTCTCAGGGATCTATCAGCTGCCTCTGCTGCACTTCGAGTATCCATCGTCTATTTGTCCTATAATACTAAGCAGCAGTCGTCTTGAACACTCGCTTTGTCGCTGTTTCTACAGATGTCAAATAAAGTGTGTTCACTGATACCCTAATCATAGGCAGGATACTCTTTCGGGGAATTTCAGAGTGTGAGACAATGTGTGCCATTCGCGATCAGCACTCAGCCGAGACTCTCTTTTGATAAAAGTTTCCAGAGTTGTAGACAATGACTGGCACTGATGATTAGTGCAATCACACATCTGGTTTTCACTGAGAACAGTGGCGGTTTTCTCTTTGAGTAAAGGTTCTCGGGAGTGAGATAAAGTACGACGTTCTCGATCAGAGTTACTTCGTGCCTCGTTTTCGGAAGGAATTTTCAAAGAGCGAGTTAAAGCCTGGTGTCGATCTGCAACTAGCATTGCCTCAAGAACTACACTAATGGCCATTAAAATTGCTACACCAAGAAGAAATGCAGATGATAAACGGGTATTCATTGGACAGATATATTATACTAGAAGTGATATATGATTACATTTTCACGCAATTTGGGTGCATAGATCCTGAGAAATCAGTACCCAGAACAACCATCTCTGGCCGTAATAACGGCCTTGATACGCCTGGGCATTGAGTCAAACAGAGCTTGGTGGCGTGTATAGATACATCTGCCCATGCAGCTTCAACGCCATACCACAGTACATTAAGAGTAGTGACTGGCGTATTGTGACGAGCCAGTTGCTCGGCCACCATTGACCACACGTTTTCAAGTGGAGAGAGATCTGGAGAATGTGCTGGCCTGGGCAGCAGTCGAACATTTTCTGTATCCGGAAAGGCCCGTACAGGGCCTGCAACATGTGGTCGTGCATTAGCCTGCTGAAATGTAGGGTTTCCCAGGGATCGAATGAAGGGTAGAGCCACGGGTCGTAACGCATCTGAAATGTAACGTCCACCGTTCAAAGTGCCATCAGTGCGAGCAAGAGGTGACCAATACGTGTAACCAATGGCATCCCATACCATCACGCCGGGTAATACGCCAGTATGGCGATGATGAATACAAGCTTCCAATGTGCGTACAACGCGATGTCAACAAACACGGATATGACCATCATGATGCTGTAAACAAAACCTGGATTCATCCGAAATAATGACGTTTTGCCATTCGTGCACTCAGGTTCGTCGTTGAGTACACCATCGCAGGCGCTCCTGTCTGTGATGCAGCGTCAAGGGTAACCGCAGCCGTGGTCTCCGAGCTGATAGTCCATGCTGCTGCAAACGTCGTCGAACTGTTCGTGCAGATGGTTGTTGTCTTGCAAACGTCCCCACCTGTTGACTCAGGGATCGAAACGTGGCTGCACGATCCGTTAAAGCCATATGGATGAGATGCCTGTCATCTCGACTGCTAGTGATACGAGGCCGTTGGGATCTAGCACGGCGTTCCGTATTACCCTCCTGCACCCACCAATTCCATATTCTGCTAACAGTCATTGGATCTCGACCAACGCGAGCAGCAACGTCCCGATACGATAAACCGCAATCGCGATAGGCTACAATCCGACCTTTATCAAAGTAGGAAACGTGATGGTACGCATTTCTCCTCCTTACACGAGGCATCACAACAACGTTTCACCAGGCAACGCCGGTCAACTGCTGTTTGTGTAGGAGAAATCGGTTGGAAACTTTCCTTATGTTAGCACGTTGTAGGTGTCGTCACCGGCGCCAGCCTTGTGTGAATGCTCTGAAAAGCTAATCATTTGCATATCACAGCATCTTCTGCCTATCGCTTACATTTCGCGTCTGTAGCACTGTGGGGCGGCGGTTAAGTTTGTAAAAATAAATGAATTGCTGTATAATTGCTTGCATGTTGAATCAGTATCAGGCTTTTAGAATGTTATTAATGCTGTCTTTCGCCGTTCTCAACACTGGCTCTCTATTTACTTTTTAGCCCCCAGAAAGTGATTTAACAAAACGTGAAGCTTGTAATTGGAGTTCCTAGTGCCCACTTGATCTGAGAATACCATTATAGTTGCAGCTTATAGCTCTGAGGAATTAGGAGATTGTCCGGGATTTCTAATCAAAAACGATTTTCCAAAATAGTTGAGTATACTCTGAAATTCACTGATAAAAAAAACACAAGTATCCCTACAACCTAACTAACAGAGCAGTTCAGAGTCTAATGCGCTGATGCAACTATAAATGTCCGAATTAAATGTTAAAAAGAATGCTCGCCATAATTTGATGAAAATATTTCATCAAACGCCACGCTAAATATTTGGTAGAATGTCTGTCCCGCGACGGCACGTGAAAATACGACAATACGCAAACTGAAGCTAGTTAATGAAAATCATCCCAGAATTAACACTTCACTTGAAATGTTTTCATGGTTCCGCGTATCTCTAGTAACTTAATATGGCACCCGAGGCTGTTTGTAGCAGTGACACTGATGCGACGCGACTCCCGACACAGATGGCGTGTCATTCAGCGTCTGGAGAGAACTGGGGCCTTGCTTGCTCGTGCAGCGTTCTTATGTATAAAGCCGCGGTGCAGACGGCTAAGGGAACGCCTGATCAAATCGGCTCTCCCGACTAGCCGCTGGGCTAGTAACGCACCACTTCAAGTTACATAATAATTTATAGCTTCTTTTGCTGATGGCTGATGAAGCTCTTAATTTAAACGTGCATTTGGCACGCAGGTAAGTATTGGTAATAAAATTTTGACGTGGCTAAGTTAAATATTTTGGGCGAGAGAATTAATTAAATTACACTGCACGCAGTAGATGAGTTCTGAACTGGCCCTTTTGAGATCCGCTATCGCTATAATTTTATAGGTATTCAAAAGAAACTTTTCACATCTTCATAGTCATAGCGGACCTCCAACCTATTTAAATCCAAACATCCTAGCCTTATTTAACTTAATCTATCTTGCTTCCTGCAGTTTTGAGATGAAAACCAGAAAATCATGAATTTCCACTAAAATCTTAATTTGTGAAATCCAAAGTACTGTTTTTATTAAATCATTATGAAAGATGAATCTAAATATAAATTTTGAAGTCTCTAGCTCTTTTCTGTTGTGCCAATGATTTTTTTAGAAAAATGTCCAAATTTCGAAAATAGCTCAAGTTATCGAACTGATATTTAACACACATTAACTTAGTATTATTCCTGACATGCTAGAAAAGTTTTAGGTCATTTGCTTGATTTTTAAGGTATTGCGCAACATTTATGACGTCAGAGCTAGTTACAGCAGATTGGCTGGCACACAATGGAAACTGATGTGAATTTACTACAGCGTGAGTAGGCTGCTTCCCTACATCACCTTCTACTTAAATTTTTTGTTTATGAATGTTAATGAATGAAAAAAAATTTAATTAAAAAAGGGAAGCAAGAGTACAGTTTAACTCCCTATGAAAAATCAAAATTGAAATATAAACCTGTAGAAACATTAAAGAAAACTGATTACCTACATTAATTATTTAAATTGTAGGCATGTTCACTGCCTTTTAAACAATGTCATTACTCAAAATTTTAAGCAAAGTCAATGAAATATTTTGGCATATATATTGCCTTAGACAAACAAACACATACAAATTGAAAAATTATGAAAATCTTAGGTCCATTAAATACATTAAATACATTTTTACATACACAAATTCAAAGAAAATAACATGATTCATAAACAGATGATTATCTCTTAGCAGTCTTTTCTAAATCTGAAAGAAAATTTCACAAATAATTTTTACACACGTGGTTGTAGCCGCTTTGGCTGGCGTCCTACACTTCCATTCACAAGGGTAGAGGAGGGGAAGTTGCTATGGTGTGCGTCCTTCACGTTCTCTCTAAATTACATGGGGGAAAGGGGAGGGGTCACCGTGAATTGTGTCCAAGTCACTCCATGCTTTCACGCAGCTACCAGGCTGCCATTATCTGGTTTGTCCTGCAGAACAAACAAAAAGAGTGCCTCAGACTCTGTTCACTTAATATCTATGGGTGGGTCACAATGAAATGGGGATATGTACATTTTATCCTTCAATATGTTACTGGAACAAAGTTAATAGAACTTTTTCAATTTTACTCTCACAGTTACTTAACTGTCATAAAATCGGTAAACAAATGTCTCAAAATGCCGTTAGTCACGTACTAGAGAAAATTTATGCTCAAGGCATACAATCATGAATCCTATTTAATCTCAATTTATCATTTCTGGGCCGGAACACTGAACCAATGCTCGGTACATTCCTGACAAATCTGTATTTTATTTACTTAACTGACTCATCTTCGATTACCTTATTCTTAGAGATAGTATGAGTATATTTGATTAGTAGTTGTCTTCTCAGCTTCTTTGTACATGTGAGTAACTTGTGGTAATAGTACAGTTCTGAGTGTTCAAAACACACTACGTTTAGTTGACTACAAAATCCACTTATTGGTCCTCTGCTGCTGTGTCAGTTCCACCCTGCAATTATGTACTTACTTACTTTGCTAATGTATGAACTTAAGTAATACTCACTCCATTAAAATTTAAAGCATAGGATAGCACATTTATTTCATATCTATAATGTATTGCAGCTGATCAGTTTGCTGACGTGGCAATCCATTTCCACTCGATCGGACGCTGAAACCTCAGGCAGTCTCTCTCAGACCTACCACTAAAGTGCATCAAGTAAATATGGACGAGCGTAATGCTAAATTCCTTAAACCTATAGGACACCATGAGCTGCTCTGTCTCATCTAACATAAGGGTACCTATGGTCGCATTCACGCCTCCAACTCATAACCTCAATACGTGCAGGTGTATCCTGTCACACACTACACTAAAATAATGGCCAGCTCCAACCTTATAAATACTTCAGGGACGTGTCCTTCACGTCTCAACCACAAACACTGCTCAATTCTGTTACACTGCCTTTCCTTGCTACACCAGGTGAGTTTAATCTTACAACTTATCTGCATATTTTTCCTAACACTAAGCAATCTCTTTTACTATTTCTTAGTTAGCTCTAATGCATACACTAGGTTTCACTACCACTTCAGATCCTGCTTGTACATGAATTCATATATCTTTTTAAATTACTGTTGGTGGACCATTTCCAATAAAACAACACTTTGTACTTACTATATTACCAGGGTACTATACATAATTGTTACTCAAATACATTTGTATCTTCACTACGTCATACTTCTCTATTGTTTGTCACTATTAGGTTTGTCACATTAGGTATTTTTTTTCACTAATCGGTAGATAGAATGGTTACATAACTCATGGCTTGATAGCCATGACAGAAAATTTTCATGTCTGGAAAAAAAGAGGTCGAAATTTTTGAGGACAGGAAAGAGGAAGAATGAGTGAGACCTGAAAGGGAAATAAGATCTCACACAGCTGGGACTGCACAGCTGCCACACTGTGTAGAGGTTACAGAACAACCTCCTCCCTACAGCATTGATTAGCTTAATGCTGGCTTGATAGTCATAACGGAAAATTTTAGTATTTGGAAAGAAAAGTCGAAATTTTTGAGGATAGGAAAGAGGAAGAATGAGTGAGACCTGAAAGGGAAAGAAGATCTCACACAGCTGGGACTGCACAGCTGCCACACTGTGTAGAGGTTACAGAACAACCTCCTCCCTACAGCATTCATTGGTTTAATGCTGTATTGATAACCATACTGGAAAATTTAATGTATGAAAGAAAAGGTCGAAATTTTTGAGGACAGGAAAGAGGAAGAATGAGTGAGACCTGAAAGGGAAAGAAGATCTCACACAGCTGGGACTGCACAGCTGCCACACTGTGTAGAGGTTACAGAACAACCTCCTCCCTACAGCATTCATTCATAACCTATGCCCACGCCACGTCGATCTGAAAATACTTTATGATACCTTTTTAGAACCTGTCTCTGATTAGCTGAAATTTTATCGATTTCCTGCAATTTAGCTTCTATTTTGTCTAAAATAATTGCTTCTTCTTCTTCTGTGTTCAGCTTATTTGTACTAAGATTAACACCTTCGTCCCAATACCTCCTATTTTTCAGAACTCGTATAGGCAGCTCCCAAGTTTCATGATCAGTTACTACATGTCTATCACTAAAAGGTACTATAATTACTCCGGTTATTGGCAAGACCATTTTTAACTGGCTTCTTTCAAAGTCAACAACACTCTGATATTTTGACAAGAAATCTGTGGCAATTAAAACCTCAATACTGAGATTATTTACAATTAAACAAGGATGATCAATTAAATTACCATTAATGTTAAAGGGTAGTAAACCTTCTTGCTTTACCGTTTTTGAAACCTTGCCAGTAGCACCAATTATTCTTAGTCCTGATACCCTCATTACTGTAAGCTTGTCTTTACCAGGTAATGCATCAAAGAAGGACTGAGATGTTGCACTCACCTCACTTCCACTGTCTAAGAGACAACGTACATTGATACCCAACATATTCACTATTATTATAGGGTGGCTTATTCTAGGTTGTACAGGTGGTTCCTCAAATTCATCTAGTAGTTCCTTTTGGATTTGTCTCCAACTAAAGTGATCGACATCTGTCTTCATTACATTTAGGTCACAGTGTGTAGGGGTTTCCTGAATTACATTTTCAGCTGCCTTTTCCAGTCGGTCTATTAATTTTAAATCGAAACACCGCACGACTTCATTACATTTAGTTTGCTGAACATGACCCAAATTACTGTAGTCTGAGCGATTCTGCGTCTCCAGACCGGGCATAACACTAGTTACAGCTAAACCACTTTTACCATTATCGTCGGTTTCCTTCTCAAGTGACAACTGGTCACAGCTACTGGGTTCATTGACCCTCAACAGGCTACCCTCTACATTCTCACTTATCTCCTGTCCTAAATCTATTAGTACATTATCAACATCCTACACAGGCACTTTAGATAAGAGCACATCATCTTCATCGTAAATATAAGCATGAATTTCTTCTGCTTCTTCACCTGTCAATTCAATATTTTGTAGCTCTTCCCTATCGTTACACAGCTGCGCCTTCTCTTTCACTTCCCACTTAGAAAGCGTCTCTAACACGGTATCTATCAAATACTGTGAGTGATCTAATATTTCTGTTGTATCCTTAGGTGCTACCGACTCTTCATCCACATGTTCGGTTTGAGTATTCTGATCTGTCTTACCAATTCCCTTAACTACTGGCTTAGGAAAAGTAACCGCCTGGTGAGCGCCAGTGTCCTCATAGACGGGAACTAGTTTTCCTGCCTCGGCCTACTACTGTTTCCTTTATTTTCATTATAGTTGACTGGCACAGCATTACTTTCCATACTGTTGTTTACATGCATATTTCTGTTTGGAACAAAATTATTATCCCTTGGACGCCATTGTTGGTTCTGATAATTATTTCCCCAATTCCTACCTCTCTTAGGATGGCGAACACCTACTGTTCTGATGTTTACATTGCCATTTTGCTCGTTCCTAAAATTACTACTATTATTATTAGAATTTCTGTTATTACGTGATTGCTCCTCATTGGCCGCAACACGTTCTACACGTTCCAGATACTCAATGAAACGATCCAGATTGTCTCTAGGGGCTGATATAATTCTAGTTTGCCAATACCATGGCAGTTTGGCTTCAAGACCTAGTATTATCATTTCAGGTTTCAGCTTTTCGTCCAAATGTGACAAACGTGAAATCCATGACCTAGCAAACTCTTTAATGGACTCCTTGCCTGCATTGAAGCGTTTTCCACTCCAAAATTCTCTCAACACTTCATTTTGCTTATTGCTGGACCAATACTCATTAATGAAAGCTGTTTTAAACTCGGCTAATGTTTTACACTTCAACATAACATCAGCTGACCAACGCATGGCGTCACCTGCTAAATGGCTTCTAATAAATGAGATTTTCTCTCGTTCAGACCAAGTTGGTGGAATCACATCTTCAAAATCGTTCCAGAAATCTAGCGGGTGGATATTTTTGTCTGGATCAAACCGCAAGAACTGTCGACACCCGATAAAAGCGGCGTTTGCAGCTACAACTTGTTGTATACTACCATTACCAGAAGTTACTGAAACTACTTTACTCTCAATGTTAGCAATGTTAGTACTAATATTTTCTACTTTCATTTCAACATTATCTACTCTTTGCACAATATGAGTAGTATCAGTTTTGATTGCATCTATGTCTGCTTGACATATGTTTACTTTTATATTAACATCTTTAAATCTATCTGAGCACAGTTCAGACTCCGCCTCGATCTTTTCTGTTAACTTGTGCTCCAGCTTCGCATCTTCCATTTGGAAGTCTTTGCGAACCTCAGCAACTTCGGATTTAACTGTTTTATACATTTCAGAAAACTGTTGAGCAACCTTTTTCTTAATATCCTCATGATTGTAATCAATTTTATAATTCAAACTGTCTAGATCCTCTTTCAACTTATTGCAACCAGCCTTGAAGGTATCGTCCATTACCTCCAATCGTTTATTAAAATTAGTTTGGCTGGCCATAATCTCATACTTTAATTCAGCATTACTGCTTTTGACCTGTTCACTTATTTCAGACTTTAACTCAGCATTACTGGATTCTAATTTATTGTCCATTGCCTCAAACCGCATATTAAAATTTGTTTGACTGGCAGCTATTGCTTGTAATATAACATTTAGATCAACAGCCCCAGCATCTTTGGGTTGCTCACTAGCTGGCTTTTTATCACACTCAGGTGACGAAAAACTTGCTCCAACACCAGAATCATCAAAACTAAATGAAACTTCTGATTGATTAGTCATATCTAACTTCTCCTTCTTAAACTCTACCATCTCTGATGACTGTTTCATTTTTAATTCATCAGAGAAACTATCATCCAATAAATTTTCACTTAACTTAGTTCCTTCTGCACGACGTATGGCGTTGCCGGCGCGGCGTACCAGGATTCCTGATGCGACGTGGCACGTTGAACTGCAGACGGCTCTCCGACGGCTGTTGTGTGCTTGCGTGGCCCGCAATTGCAGGCTCTGCGCCGGCTGCTCCAGCGGACGACTGCGGTGCGGCGAGACTGGCTTCTCGCTATGCCGGCAGCACCGCTAGACTCAGTGCCAGCTCCGTCAATCCAGATGTGTTGTTAATCCAATTGCGTCGTCCACATGCACACGTAACACATTCACTGTTTTATACTCAGTTGCGTGTCGCATTTCACTCGCGAATCCGAATAGTTAAAAATCACTTTCACTTAGTTGATTTCCTGGTCGATGCACCATATGTGGGGCGGCGACTAACTTGTAAAAAAATCTAATTGCTGTATAAATGCTTGCATGTTGAATCAGTTTCAGGCTTTTAGAATGTTATTAATGCTGTCTTTCGCCGTTCTCAACACTGGCTCTCTATTTACTTTTTAGCCCCCAGAAAGTGATTTAACAAAACGTGAAGCTTGTAATTGGAGTTCCTAGTGCCCACTTCATCTGAGAATACCATTATAGTTGCAGCTTATAGCTCTGAGGAATTAGGAGATTGTCCGGGATTTCTAATCAAAAACGATTTTCCAAAATAGTTGAGTATATTCTGAAATTCACTGATAAAAAAAACACAAGTATCCCTACAACCTAACTAACAGAGCAGTTCAGAGTCTAATGCGCTGATGCAACTATAAATGTCCGAATTAAATGTTAAAAAGAATGCTCGCCATAATTTGATGAAAATATTTCATCAAACGCCACGCTAAATATTTGGTAGAATGTCTGTCCCGCGACGGCACGTGAAAATACGACAATACGCAAACTGAAGCTAGTTAATGAAAATCATCCCAGAATTAACACTTCACTTGAAATGTTTTGATGGTTCCGCGTATCTCTAGTAACTTAATACGGCACCCGAGGCTGTTTGTAGCAGTGACACTGATGCGACGCGACTCCCGACACAGATGGCGTGTCATTCAGCGTCTGGAGAGAACTGGGGCCTTGCTTCCTTGTGCAGCGTTCTTATATATAAAGCCGCGGTGCGGACGGCTAAGGGAACGCCTGGTCAAATCGGCTCTCCCGTCTAGCCGCTGGGCTAGTAACGCACCACTTCAGGTTACATAATAATTTATAGCTTCTTTTGCTGATGGCCGATGAAGCTCTTAATTTAAATGTGCATTCGGCACTCACGTAAGTATTGATAATAAAATTTTGACGTGGCTAAGTTAAATATTTTGGGTGAGAGAATTAATTAAATTACACTGCACGCAGTAGATGAGTTCTGAACTGGCCCTTTTGAGATCCGCTATCGCTATAATTTTATAGGTATTCAAAAGAAACTTTTCACATCTTCATAGTCATAGCGGACCTCCAACCTATTTAAATCCAAACATCCTAGCCTTATTTAACTTAATCTATCTTGCTTCCTTCAGTTTTGAGATGAAAACCAGAAAATCATGAATTTCCACTAAAATCTTAATTTGTGAAATCCTAAGTACTGTTTTTATTAAATCATTATGAAAGATGAATCTAAATATAAATTTTGAAGTCTCTAGCTCTTTTCTGTTGCGCCAATGATTTTTTTAGAAAAACGTCCAAATTTCGAAAATGGCTCAAGTTATCGAACTGATATTTAACACACATTAATTTAGTATTATTCCTGACATGCTAGAAAAGTTTTAGGTCATTTGCTTGATTTTTAAGGTATTGCGCAACATTTATGACGTCAGAGCTAGTTACAGCAGACTGGCTGGCACACAATGGAAACTGATGTGAATTTACTACAGCGTGAGTAGGCTGCTTCCCTACAGCACGTCATCTTCTTGGTGTAGCAATTTTAATGGCCAGTAGTGTACATTGGAGTCCTGAAACTGCATGCTCCTCAATCTTTTAGCCATTCAGGTGTACTGAGACCGTTTTCTAGGAAATTTTATTCATAAATAAAATGAAATCAAAAAGTAATAAATAAGTTTTCAAACAACGAAGTAAATTCAACATATTCTTTTGTCTACCCAAGAAGTCATATAAAAAACTACCGAAGGAAGCAAAATATTTTCGTGAAGTTTTCAATACATAAAGCGAAATCCTAGTCAAGTAAATTCCATATTAGTTTTTATTTGTAAGGATATAATTGCAGCACTTAATTATAATACTGACGTAAACTTCCGTAAGTACTTCTGTCAATGAGGCAAAAGAAGATGACATTGGCATCTATTGTTTCATTCGTGTATTACGAAACTAACAGCGCTGTCTATTGGATCTTTGCTGTACTACGTCATGATGATCGTATCATTGAAATAAACATACCAATTACGAAGTTAAGCAGACTTTTAAGACTTTAAGTTAAGTTTTCTTCCATTATCCGATTTTGAAGAAATAAAACCTTCATGTTGCCCCAAGCTGTGCTCAAATTACCTGTGAAAGCCCCATGAAAACTTAGTAGCGTTAGAGATTAACGTGATCAAACAGACAGACAAAGTTTTTAAAATATTCTTACTGCATTCTGCTACACTATCGGGCTCCCTCCTGCCCCCCTTTCATCCTGTTTTATCCCCACCTAACCTCTCTCTGCCTCCCCTCCACCCCCCTCCTCGAGTCCTTTTGTATACCCCTCCTCTGCCTTTCCCCACTCCCTGTCGCGTCTGCGCAGCACCCGCCCCCTCTTATGGGTCCTCGCCCTCATCGGCTCCTTTCCCACCTCCCCCCCCTACTTCGTTTTTTCCTTTCCTTTCCCCCTTTCCTTTCCTATCACCTGTCCAGGTTCCCCCATCTGCTCTAGTCTTTGGTATATAATATTTGTGCCAATTTTTTAGTGCTGTGTTCAAGTGAATGTTCAGTGTTGTTCGTCTTTCCAAAGTGTTGCGAAAACCATGCTGTCGCTGAGTGTAAATTTTATATCTCTTGCGAACAGAAACCAGATGGTCACCCTGTTTTCTTAATTGTCTGTTTATTCTTTTACCTGTCTGCTTCATATGTATTTTATTAGCATCATCAACCCTTCGTTCTATGTTTTGAGTTCCACGATTTTCCGCCATTTTACCATTTAAGTCACAGATTTTATCGCCTGCTTTTATTATTTATTATCTTCATCTTTTTAAAACAAATTCTGTAGGCTGAAGAGCGGCGTAGTAAGCTACTGCCAACCCGCCCCCTTCGGTGAAAATAGAAACTCAATAAGGAAAAAAAAAAAAAAAATCTGTTACACTATCTACATACCGGCAGTTAGTTTTTGGTCAGTATTTTTAGTGCACGGACACGATGGTTTTAAAATTTTAATGTTGGTATAGATGACACACCATGTACGTGTCATGTTGTTGTGGACGTTTACCTTGTTGCTGTTAAGAATTCTGTAAACCTACATCAAGCTTGTAATTCGGTAAACAGCGACGTATTTCAAGTGTAGTATTTACTAAACCTCGACGAAAGCCTGGAAAAGCGAGCAGACGAGACGACAGAACGCCGTCCTTATTACTTGGCAAATCAGTGGAGTCGCGCTGGCGAGGATACGCGGCGCGGCGCGGCGCGGCGCGGCGAGACCGAGGCCGAGGCGCGTCTCCGGGGCTGCTTCATCTGCGCGCCCGCCTACCGCCGTTCGACGCAGCCCTCAATTCCCTCTGCAGGCAATAAGCAGTACATGTGACAGGCGGGCTTCTCAGAAGCCTCGGGCAGGAGCGACGTCGGGAAATACATTTTTTCATGAGCATCCGCTGTAGCAGAAACCCCGCTCGCCGATTCCTAACACGCCTCTGAATCAAGGGACAGCTGGCGACCTGTAGGGTGACGCCTTTAATTTGTTCACCACTCCAACAGAAATGGAAGCCGTTTTCGAGAAAAATCGAAATATAAGTGACCTCAATTTAATTACCTCTAAAAGCACAAGGAACAAACTTATTCCGTAGCTAAATAGTAATTTTTCCTGCTCCATTCCTGCTACAGGTTTAGACTTTAGAACTTGAATTGTAAAGCATATACACTACCGGTCATTAAAATTGCAACACCATGAAGTCGACGTGCGACATATGTGGTACTGACATAAAATCTACTTCATTTTTAAACATGCAAATGATCAGGGTATCAGTTCAAGAAAGTAGCTAGGATTAAAGCTATCTACACTCCTGGAAATGGAAAAAAGAACACATTGACACCGGTGTGTCAGACCCACCATACTTGCTCCGGACACTGCGAGAGGGCTGTACAAGCAATGATCACACGCACGGCACAGCGCACACACCAGGAACCGCGGTGTTGGCCGTCGAATGGCGCTAGCTGCGCAGCATTTGTGCACCGTCGCCGTCAGTGTCAGCCAGTTTGCCGTGGCATACGGAGCTCAATCGCAGTCTTTAACACTGGTAGCATGCCGCGACAGCGTGGACGTGAACCGTATGTGCAGTTGACGGACTTTGAGCGAGGGCGTATAGTGGGCATGCGGGAGGCCGGGTGGACGTACCGCCGAATTGCTCAACACGTGGGGCGTGAGGTCTCCACAGTACATCGATGTTGTCGCCAGTGGTCGGCGGAAGGTGCACGTGCCCGTCGACCTGGGACCGGACCGCAGCGACGCACGGATGCACGCCAAGACCGTAGGATCCTACGCAGTGCCGTAGGGGACCGCAGCGCCACTTCCCAGCAAATTAGGGACACTGTTGCTCCTGGGGTATCGGCGAGGACCATTCGCAACCGTCTCCATGAAGCTGGGCTACGGTCCCGCACACCGTTAGGCCGTCTTCCGCTCACGCCCCAACATCGTGCAGCCCGCCTCCAGTGGTGTCGCGACAGGCGTGAATGGAGGGACGAATGGAGACGTGTCGTCTTCAGCGATCAGAGTCGCTTCTGCCTTGGTGCCAATGATGGTCGTATGCGTGTTTGGCGCCGTGCAGGTGAGCGCCACAATCAGGACTGCATACGACCGAGGCACACAGGGCCAACACCCGGCATCATGGTGTGGGGAGCGATCTCCTACACTGGCCGTACACCACTGGTGATCGTCGAGGGGACACTGAATAGTGCACGGTACATCCAAACCGTCATCGAACCCATCGTTCTACCATTCCTAGACCGGCAAGGGAACTTGCTGTTCCCACAGAACAATGCACGTCCGCATGTATCCCGTGCCACCCGACGTGCTCTAGAAGGTGTAAGTCAACTACCCTGGCCAGCAAGATCTCCGGATCTGTCCCCCATTGAGCATGTTTGGGACTGGATGAAGCGTCGTCTCACGCGGTCTGCACGTCCAGCACGAACGCTGGTCCAACTGAGGCGCCAGGTGGAAATGGCATGGCAAGCCGTTCCACAGGACTACATCCAGCATCTCTACGATCGTCTCCATGGGAGAATAGCAGCCTGCATTCCTGCGAAAGGTGGATATACACTGTACTAGTGCCGACATTGTGCATGCTCTGTTGCCTGTGTCTATGTGCCTGTGGTTCTGTCAGTGTGATCATGTGATATATCTGACCCCAGGAATGTGTCAATAAAGTTTCCCCTTCCTGGGACAATGAATTCACGGTGTTCTTATTTCAATTTCCAGGAGTGTATGTTGCGCATACGCAGAATGATTATGGAAAGGGCGTCTCATTGAAAAATTGTATTTCACAGGTAGTTGTTTGTTACATGTCACCATACTGTGCCTTGTGTAAGAAAGAAAAACATCTCCCTGCAAGTGTCAGCATTCAATAGGGGCTAGATCATTACCTGACTGCAGTTTACGTTTCTGTGATTTTGCTGCTAGCGTTGGTCAGGATCGTACGACTGTCACGTAGATATTGAATAGATGGCTTCAGAAGTCCCATACTCAACGCCATGTAGAATCTCACAAGGCCCCACGCGACTAGCGCCCAAGAAGACAGACATATCGTTCGCTCAGTCAGGGAGGATCATATAGGCATGTCGCTTATCTTGAATTAGGGAGTGGGTTTGTTTGCAGCACGGTATGTATCTACACTGGTAGCGGGGTGACTTGTGCAGCAGCACAGACTATGAGTACGGTGATCATTTTTGCGCCTTTCCTTCACGGCAGCAGAGAGAGAGATGTGTTGTGCCCAATGACAACAATGGACGCAGGTAATTTCATGCATCGTGATGGACGTATCTGAGTGTTCAGGGTCCAATAAAGACGAACCATGCCACACTGCATCTGTTAACGTCACTTGGCACCATGGCATGTAATGCCAATGGGTACAGATCACAATCATATCTTCTTCCCATAGCTGGTAATTTTGATAAGCTGTCATTACATTTCACACGAGATTTGTATGTTGCCATCCAGTAAGAGCGCTGATGACCGTGTTGCAGAGTGCTGCAAAACCAGCATCGTCATCATCACCATTATAAACATTATTATCTACTTACTTTCTGATATATCTTCTTGTCTTTGACTCTATCCAATTGTACAACCTATCGTGCATACTACTTTAATGACCATTACTTTTCTTGAGGACATTGCAACACCATACAGGTGGCTGTGCTCTTCCTTAGATATCTCCGTTACGATATCTTTAAACAGGATAATGCAAAACATCCTGCCGTGCCGCCTTGACCGAACTCGCTACCAATGCAGTTTGACTTTTACCCTATTCAGAATCTTCTCCAGATCTTTCACCCATTGGAAATGTCTGTTCATGGGTTGCTGGGAGACTGCAATGCCATTAGTTGGTGCAACTGATTGACGAACTTTGGTACAAAGTAGCGTGGGATCATCTGCCAGTACCTCCCATCCAAGATCAATACGATTCGATGCAAAGCTGCATTAGAGTCGTTGTTGGTTCCAGAGGTGGAAGCTCTATGTACTGATTTTGAAAGTCAGTACACTCCGAAATCACTACAGTTTTAATCATGTTTTTTTCCTACTATGCCGTATACGCACAATAAGACAAAATTTCTTTGTTTTATACAGGGTGGTCCATTGATATTGACCGGGCCGAATATCTCACGAAATAAGCATCAAACGAAAAAACTACAAAGAATGAAATTCGTCTAGCTTGAGGGGGAGAACCAGATGGCGCTATGGTTGCCCGCTAGACGGCGCTGCCATAGGTCAAACGGATATCAACTGGGTTTTTTAAATAGGAACCCCCATTTTTTATTACATATTCGTGTAGTACGTAAAGAAATATGAATGTTTTAGTTGGACCACTTTTTTCGCTTTGTGATAGACGGCGCTGTAATAGTCACAAACTTATAAGTAAGTGGTATCACTTAACATTCCGTCAGTGCGGACGGTATTTGCTTCGTGATAGATTACCCGTGTTAAAATGGACCGTTCACCAATTGCGGAAAAGGTCGATATCGTGTTGATGTATGGCTATTGTGATCAAAATGCCCAACGGGCGTGTGTTATGTATGCTGCTCGGTATCCTGGACGACATCATCCAAATGTCCGGACCGTTCGCTGGATAGTTACGTTATTTAAGGAAACAGGAAGTGTTCAGCCACATGTGAAACGTCAACCACGACCTGCAACAAATGATGATGCCCAAGTAGGTGTTTTAGCTGCTGTCGCGGCTAATCCGCACATCCGTAGCATACAAATTGCGCGAGAATCTGGAATCCCAAAAACGTCGGTGTTTCGGTGTTGAGAATGCTACATCAACATCGATTGCACTCGTACCGTATTTCCTATGCACCAGGAATTGCATGGCGACAACTTTGAACGTCGTGTACAGTTGTGCCACTGGGCACAAGAGAAATTACGGGACGATAACAGATTTTTTTGCACGCGTTCTATTTAACGATGAAGCGTCATTCACCAACAGCGGTAACGTAAACCGGCATAATATGCGCTAATGGGCAACGGAATATCCACGATGGCTGCAACAAGTGGAACATCAGCGACCTTGGCGGGTTAATGTATGGTGCAAAATTATGGGAGGAAGGATAATTGGCCCCCATTTTATCGATGGCAATCTAAATGGTGCAATGTAGGCTGATTTCCTACGTAATGATCTACCGATGTTACTACAAGATGTTTCATTTCATGACAGAATGGCGATGTACTTCGAACATGATGGATGTCTGGCACGTGGCTCGCGTGCGGTTGAAGCGGTACTGAATAGCATGACAGGTGGATTGGTTGTCGAAGCACCATACCATGGCCCCCGTTCACCGGATGTGACGTCCCCGGGTTTCTTCTATGGGGAACGTTGAAGGATATTTGCTATCGTGATCCACCGACAACGCCTGACAACATGCGTCAGCGCATTGTCAATCCATGTGCGAACTATTCTCTGTTGAGAGGAATGTCGTTACAAGTATTGCCAAATGTATTGACGTTGACGGACATAATTTTGGGCATTTTTTGCATTAATGTGGTATTTACAGGTAATCACGTTGTAACAACATCCGCTCTCTGAAATGATAAGTTCACGAAGGTACATGTATCACACTGGAACAACCGAAATAAAATGTTCAAACGTACCTACGTTCTGTATTTTAATTTAAAAAAACCTACCTGTTACCAACTGTTCGTCTAAAATTGTGAGCCATATGTTTGTGACTATTAGAGCGCCATCTATGACAAAGCGAAAAAAGTGGTCCAACTAAAACATTCGTATTTCCTTACGTACTACACGAATATGTAATAAAAGTGGGGGTTCCTATTTTAAAAAAACGCAATTGATATCCGTTTGACCTATGGCAGCGCCATCTAGCGGGTCAACCAAAGCGTCATCTGGTTTCCCCTTCAAGCTAGACAAGTTTCGATCTTTGTAGTTTTTTTCGTTTGACGCTTATTTCGTGAGATATTTGGCCCGGTCACTATCAATGGACCACCCTGTATACTTCCAGGCGTTGCAATTTTAGAAGCAAAGGCTGTAATTTACATAATTATTGTTACTGATCCCGTCTCTTCCTTAAGATCGGAGGAACAAAACCTTCAAAACTTGAACTGGAAATCACATTTTACTAATCTTCTCAAACGCTTGAGCTCAGAAGAAGTTTATCAGCGTGAAATTCTTGATTTTGTTTCTAAAAGTATCGGACAATTACCTCATTTTGCGTACATCCGTTCATAGTTGTCAAACGGAATGGTTTTAATGTGACAATTCCACCCCTGCACACAATGCATCCATACATGTGGCATTCTATATTGATTTAAAATTTATTTCTTCCTATCATTCGGGCTCTGCCATCTGATTCATCATTGCAGCTGCAGTTATGTAATACCTTGGTCTAACCGTGGGTGCCAGAATGATCACTAGACATGTAATCCCTGCAGAGTACAGCCCATTGTCAAGAGCTATCATCACGTGAGCGAATAACATGGAGTGTGGTCATCAAAAATACGCTGGACGACGTGGTTTCTGCGGAAGGAGGGCGTAGACACTGCGTATATCCACAGCAACTGGTGGAAGTGTGAGGAGAGCGTGCCCTGTCACGAAAAGTGCTCTTGTACCAGCCAACACTCGTCCCAGTACCAGTCGGAAACCTTGGGCTTTCATCAGTGAAATGGGACGCGAGATACCGTCACCTCCACCGTGTTCTTCTGACTTACCCCTATCTGTTCGGGGCTGTGAAGAAACACGGTTTTTCCTATGTATACAGGCTGAACCAGCGAATGAAAATCTGTACCAAGGCCGGGAACAGAACCCGGGTCTCCTGCTCATTAGGCAGGTGCGTTAGCCACTAATGCACCTTGGCACAGCGGTTTACACAACTACATGGACCACTCTGGCACACCTCCCACCTCGATCCGAATACCCTCTCCCACCCCAGTCTACTTTAAATTTCCCCTTACACAATAACAGGATAATATGTGCAGTTGTGTGAACTGCTGCGCCAAGGGGGCTTAGTTTCTACCGCACCTCCATAGTAAGCAGGAGATGCGAGTTCAATTCTCTACCTTCGAACAAATTTTCACTCGGCGCTTCAGTCTATTTACATAAAGTCCCTTAAACTGTGTCATTTCGTTTGTATAAGTACCTGTTCCTGGAGCTCCGTTTACGTTCAATGCTGAGGCACTGTTCGAGAACATGGAGAGTGTCGGCAATTCTTTTGATGTGTAAGGGGGGAATTGGAAGTAGACTAGGGCGGTAGTGCGAATTGGGATCGAAGTGGGAGGTTTGCCAGGGTAATTCGTGCAGTTTTGTTAACTGCTCTGCCAAAGTGGCTTTCATCTGCCTCGAGATGCCTGACCTAGGTGATTGTGTTGTCTTCATCATTTCATTATGGCCGCACGGTAGCTCAGTCTGTTCGGTCAGAGGATTTAGCTACCCTCTGTAATAAAAAAAACTGAGTAAACGGATGAACGAACAACCTAAACGAGTGTCATCGGGCGTCCGCCACGAACAAATTAAAGAAAAGTGGCAAATGACTGTTGCACCTGCCTACTGAGCAGGAGACTTCGGTTCGATTCCCGTCCTTAGTACAAATTTTCACTTGCTGCTTCAGTCTATATACATAAAATCATATCTGTATGAGGCCAGTTAAGCCTCTGAAACCGTGCCATTTCACAGTTTTTCTTCTTATTACTTAATACTCAATGTGTTGGGCCTTGCCCACTCGCCTCGTATAGGGTGCCTAAGGAATGCTGCATTCTCGGAATACTATACAACAATTCAAGCAAATAACTGAAGCAGTTTTATTTCTATAAAGTACACTCCTGGAAATGGAAATAAGAACACCGTGAATTCATTGTCCCAGGAAGGGGAAACTTTATTGACACATTCCTGGGGTCAGATACATCACATGATCACACTGACAGAACCACAGGCACATAGACACAGGGAGCAGAGCATGCACAATGTCGGCACTAGTACAGTGTATATCCACCTTTCGCAGCAATGCAGGCTGCTATTCTCCCATGGAGACGATCGTAGAGATGCTGGATGTAGTCCTGTGGAACGGCTTGCCATGCCATTTCCACCTGGCGCCTCAGTGGACCAGCGTTCGTGCTGGACGTACAGACCGCGTGAGACGACGCTTCATCCAGTCCCAAACATGCTCAATGGGGGACGGATCCGGAGATCTTGCTGGCCAGGGTAGTTGACTTACACCTTCTAGAGCACGTTGGGTGGCACGGGATACATGCGGACGTGCATTGTCCTGTTGGAACAGCAAGTTCCCTTGCCGGTCTAGGAATGGTAGAACGATGGGTTCGATGACGGTTTGGATGTACCGTGCACTATTCAGTGTCCCCTCGACGATCACCAGTGGTGTACGGCCAGTGTAGGAGATCGCTCCCCACACCATGATGCCGGGTGTTGGCCCTGTGTGCCTCGGTCGTATGCAGTCCTGATTGTGGCGCTCACCTGCACGGTGCCAAACACGCATACGACCATCATTGGCACCAAGGCAGAAGCGACTCTCATCGCTGAAGACGACACGTCTCCATTCGTCCCTCCATTCACGCCTGTCGCGACACCACTGGAGGCGGGCTGCACGATGCTGGGGCGTGAGCGGAAGACGGCCTAACGGCGTGCGGAAACGTAGCCCAGCTTCATGGAGACGGTTGCGAATGGTCCTCGCCGATACCCCAGGAGCAACTGTGTCCCTAATTTGCTGGGAAGTGGCGGTGCGGTCCCCTACGGCACTGCGTAGGATCCTACGGTCTTGGCGTGCATCCGTGCGTCGCTGCGGTCCGGTCCCAGGTCGACGGTCACGTGCACCTTCCGCCGACCACAGGCGACAACATCGATGTACTGTGGAGACCTCACGCCCCACGTATTGAGCAATTCGGCGGTACGTCCACCCGGCCTCCCGCATGCCCACTATACGCCCTCGCTCAAAGTCCGTCAACTGCACATACGGTTCACGTCCACGCTGTCGCGGCATGCTACCAGTGTTAAAGACTGCGATGGAGCTCCGTATGCCACGGCAAACTAGCTGACACTGACGGCGGCGGTGCACAAATGCTGCGCAGCTAGCGCCATTCGACGGCCAACACCGCGGTTCCTGGTGTGTCCGCTGTGCCGTGCGTGTGATCATTGCTTGTACAGCCCTCTCGCAGTGTCCGGAGCAAGTATGGTGGGTCTGACACACCGGTGTCAATGTGTTCTTTTTTCCATTTCCAGGAGTGTAGATTGACAATACTTAACTTTAATGTACAAAGGTGTCGCAAGCAATGGGCGATATGCAAAATAAATCCCAGTCCTGGGTATACACAATGTTCAAACAAGCAATGGATGTGGATCACGACAATGTGATATCGCAGCACTCTCTGTTAGGCCGTGCTAATACTCTGCGAATCCTGTCCATTAACGTCCGGCCGAGGCTGTCAGGAGCGGCGCTTATATTCTCCTCTTGTAGAGGACGCTCTAGTCGTAGTGCAGTCCTAATCAGCAGGCAATTAGCCGACGTCGTTTAACCGCCTTCTCTTCTCTTGCGTTCTTCGTCTTCGTTACGCCAGAAAAACATGATTACTAGTTTCAGCGAAGTTAAATCCCCATCAACAGATCATTAATACAAAAAAAATTGCAATGCCAATTCATTTCGTCAACTCTTCACATTAACTGGACCAACACTGAACAGTCGACGAAATGAATTAGTCTTGCGGATTTTTTTTTTTTTTTTTTTTTTTTTTTTTTTTTTTTTTTTTTTTTTTTGCTATACAGATTACTCTGAAGATGACATTTTAATTTCTCTGAAACGAGAAATCATTGTGTATTCCTTAATAAAGAGATCAACCTGTTTAGATTCTGATATCACCTTAACATAGCTGAAAATGTCAGGTAATCGTTATGCTATGAGGAAATCTCCGAGTGGGGATCGTTTCACAGTCTTCCACCAGCTGGTAGCAACCGTCCTGCAGTGGGTATGACACACTCCAGAAGAGGGGTTCGAGGAGGGTGTACAGAAGGTAAAGGGACCACTTCAGGAGAATACTGTGGGTGTGTACCATTTCAGTGATGACAGCCACGGTTTATCGACTCGTATGGGGCCAAGTGTTGTCGTGTTGCAAGTCCACTTTTCCTGATGGTTCACACTCTAAGCACACTAACACCAACTGCCTATGAATATTTGCAGTGTTTCACCCCCTTTCACAGAACCCACGACGTCCCGTGCTGTCCTTGATGATAACACTCCACGTTGTTTGCTGGTGTACCGATAGCAGTTTGGGAAATGGGCTGTACTGTATAGGGGCCACACCTCTAGTGATTATGCTGCCACATGACGTTCGACTACAGTATTACATACTTGCAACTGAAATGAGTCAAATGGAGCACCTTGAGTGGTATGAAATAAGAAACTGTAAATCGATATGGAACGGCCCTATTAGCACAGAAACGTGCTGAGGTGAACCAGGCGTAGACTGAAAATGATAACATTCATAAATACAACACTAGGAACCAAAAATAGCCCCAACTGTCAACAATTCAGCGTTACCCTTCTACAGAAACGATCAGCGTATGGATCCACAAAGAGCACACGCCTTGTAAATTAAAGGTGCTGAAAGGTAATGAAAGTTTAAAAGCAAATAAAAATCATTTCCACTTCACAACTTCTTTTACTTCACTAATGAATTTCTGAACAGATAGTAACTGTATGTGACTGTGTGACACTTATGAAATTTATGTGAATCAAGGCTCAAACAAGTAGCCATGTTTTCATAGGAAATATGTAAATGATTTGGAAATTTACTGACACAATCCACACCATAGTGAGTTACCATGAATATATTCATCGATATGATGGTCAACTGCGGTCCTGAAAAGGACCAAGATGATGTTTCTGGTGTGAAAGGATCAGCCGCCAGAGAAACCTGGCGCTCAGGGTACGCCCGATTGCAAGTCTTATCTTGGTCGGAAATCATTGCAATCTTCGTGGAGGCTCCTTTCATTTCACCAGAGAAGGCAAGGCTGGAGTTATGGAAGAAATAGACGCCTCACCTGCAGACGCCAGAAGCTGAAGGACTACCACCTGGACACAACGAGAGCTGGCTGGTGTGGAAATCTTTAAACAGATTACGATCAAGAGTTGGACCATCCAGAGACAACCTGAAGAGATGGGGCTTCATAACAGAAGATACGTCCTGTGATTGTGATCAAGAACAAACCACAAGCCACATGCTCCAGTGCCTTTTGTGCCCTACATCCTGCACGAAGATTGATCTCCTGCAAGCCACTCCAAGCGCTTTGGAGGTTTCGAAGTACTGAACACATGTAATATAAATACAATATATATATATATATATATATATATATATATATATATATATATATGTGTGTGTGTGTGTGTGTGTGTGTGTATGGCTACTGTAATTTTATATATATATATATATATATATATATATATATATATATATATATATATATATTGATGTGTATGGCTACTGTAATTTTGTATGTTTCTGACTCGAGAATAAATAAAACCATGAATATGTGCATAAAATTAAAACTATATTAAGCAAAAACAACGATGGTGATGTGTGGTATAATTAGATAAAATGGTGATGTCTCCTTTTTCTATAACAATATATTTTTCCTCAAATATGTTTCTGCAACACAGTGTTGTCATCGTCAAATTATTAATTATTGTCTGATAATTTATCTTTCAACAATGATAGCAGTTACGCTGCAGTGTCAAAGCAGGTTCATAGTGTTTATATTGCCAAGTCAGTGTTTGCAATCTTTTAGTTATAAATACCGTTCTTAACTGCATACTAGGTCACGTTCCCGCAAAAGAACTGTTTATTACATCAGTTCACATAACAGGAACTCCCTATATTATAATTAGGTTTAAAAATCTAAATGCCGACGATCAGATTTGTGCATGACGCACACGTTATGCAGTAAGATGAAATGTCTTTTTATCTGGATATGTAATAACATTATGTGAAATACACAGTTACTTGAGAAACAAATAACGTCACTTATTCTAAAATTAAGATAAAAATGACTTGGCGTAAGGACCAGTAAAGGATTTAGATTAAGATTATAATGTAACTGTAATACTTGTTTAAGATGAACTGCGCAGGAAGCAAGAAGTACGTGTGTCATGGAACACAAGTGATGAAATACAAGGAGATAGTGTGTCTGTCTTTAATGTAGGCTCCACCTCTCAGTGATGTGGAGAGTCGCCAGGAATGACACGTGATTTGGACTCCACGCGAAACCGTTAGTTCCCTTCCCACTTTGTATAACTTGGGTAGATTAGGTACACGTTAGTAGCCAAAGTGACGTCCAATAAAAGGACTTGCACTCGACCATTGAGCCACACAACATTAATTATAAGGTAAGTACGTTGTTCACCAAAGTAACAGATATTAACCCTTTTGCTATTGTCTGCAACGAGGAAGCCTTTTTAGAGAGTCAGGACCTTGGATATATCGAACTGGAGACGACACTAATATAGAGTTAATATTTGTTCTTGGGTGTAACTACAGTAGTATAAGGCACTAGAAGCTGGGAACGGTGATAGTGAAGTTTCAGATACTGAGTTGTCATTGATACGATTGTGGAAATTAATGGATCTATCTGCTAGATGGTAAGTTGTTCGTTGATTAGCGTAGCATCGTCACGAGGTTTCACAACGGACAGTAGATGGAAGGAAGGAAGATTGGGAAATACTGTACCTTCGACAATAAGGTCATTAGGGACGAAGCACGAGCTCGAATTGTTTGTGTTAATGATAGGGAAAGAAGCAGGCCATGCCCTTTCAGGGAACCATACCACTAATTGCTTAGAGCGATTTAGGAAAATCAATGAAGAGCTACTTCTGAATGCCTGGAGACGGATTTGAACGTCGTCCTTTATAATGCGAGTCCTGTTTGTTAACCACTGTTCCACCTCGCTAGGTCCGGCAATAGCTGCTAATTAGGATCACGGTCAATGTACTCTTCAGTCACTTGAGCCGTTGAATCATTTCTCCGAACTGGCGAAATGCCGGTTGCAGTTAATTATCCGGCCACTGTGGCCAACGTAAGCTGGGACTGTGAATGTTCAGCTCTGACTATGCTCAGATTCCACGAATAGCTGAGCTCATGCTGCGCAGCAGTGGCAGTATTGCTATACCGGCAACTGTGACGACGCCTCTCGATGTGCTCATGGAACAACAGACAAGAACTGAAGACCAACTGAAATAAACAGGTCTCGATTCTCAATAGCACGTGCGGTTCACTAATAGGCACATGTATAATACATGAATGTTTATCAACAACCGCATTGTCAGACAGAATTTAATTTTTTCTCTGCATGTTGCATGAAAGCAGCTAAAATTTGTACTTTCGAGGGAATGAACTTGTAATTCTTTATCTCTAACGTGATGGCTAATGTGGTGAAATTTATTAACATTCTTTATATCTGTGCTTCTGTTGTTTTGGAAAAATTATCCCGAATACCGTTTGCACCTATTTACCTGCTTTTTGTCTTAAAGTGAGTTCACTGAAGGATCACATAGCCAGACATTTGCTGACCACTGCCGTTCGTTTTCTTAACGGTGCGCTGCAGTAATCGGTTAATGTGACTTCACTTCTCTTCTTTCATTGTCGAAATATCGTGGTGTGGATGTTCAACATTTACGTTGCTTATAGCAATACTTCTATTTGCAGAGCAATTCCAACAGCAATGCGGAACAGTAGCATCAAGGATTTACCAACACAGATTTAGCACTAGTAGTTTTCTATCTTTATATTTCCAAGGAAAGTGGGTGACGTTATTGTGGTCTTCAGCCCGAAGATTGTTTTGATGCAGCTCTCCACGCTACTGTTATCATGTGCATCTCCTAATAACTACTGCAACCTAAATTAATCTGAACCTGCTTGCTGTGCTCGTCTCTTGGTCTCCCTCTGTAACTTTTACTCCTCACACTTCGTTCCAGCAGTAAACTGACGATTACTTGATGTCTCAGAATGAGTCCTAGCAAGTGGCCCCTTCTTTTAGTCAAGTTATGCCACAAATTTCTTTAATTTCTTTTCTCTGCAGTTCCATACGATACCTCCTCATTAGTTATGTTACCTATCCATCGTACCTTCAATACATTCGTGTAGCACCATGTTTAAAATCTCCAGTTCTCATCTTGTCTGAACTGCTTCTCATACCTTCAGTATAAGCCTACTCTCCAGGCAAATACGTCCAGGAAAGACTTCGATAATAACAAATTCCTCTTCCTTAGAAACCACCTTTCTTACCGTTTCCGGTATACACTTTACATCCTCTCTACTTTGGCCAAACTCATACTCTTACCGCCCAACTAGTCAAACGTCTCTGTTGCTTTAATTGTCTCATTTTCTAATCTAGTTCCCCTAGTATCGCTTTACTTAATTCGATCCCATTCCATTGCCCTATTGATGTTCA
Organism: Schistocerca serialis cubense; assembly: GCF_023864345.2. Taxonomy (NCBI): domain Eukaryota; kingdom Metazoa; phylum Arthropoda; class Insecta; order Orthoptera; family Acrididae; genus Schistocerca; species Schistocerca serialis. The sequence continues at coordinate 587,078,341 of NC_064645.1, read as the reverse complement.
TCCTATACCCTCCCTTCAAGGCATTGTCCATTCTGCTCCAGTGCACTTGCTGTCTCTGACAGGATTACAGTATCATCGCAATACTTCAAATTATTTATTTCTTCTTCCTGAACTTTTAATTCCTTCTCAAAATCTTCTTTGCTTTCCTTTAGCACTTGCTGGACGTAAAGATTGAGAAATATTCAGGATACGCGGCAATCCAGTCTCACACGCTACTCGACCACTGCTTCTCGTTCATGCCCTTCGACTCTTACCACTGCTGTCTGATTTTTGTGCAAGTTGGATATAACCTTTCGCTCCTTGTATTTTACCCTTGCTAATTTCAAAGAATTTATTCGAGTCAACGTTGCCCAAACTTTTTGTAAGTATACAACAAAGGAATTCTGAGTGACTTCTTACTGTAAGTGAGACTATTATTGGAGTAAAGGAGGCCGGCCGTTGGGGCGAGCGGTTCTAGGCGCTTCAGTCCGGAACCACGCTGCTGCTACCGTAGCAGGTTCGAATCCTGCCTCTGTTATGGATGTGAGTGATGTCCTAAAGTTAGTTAGGTTTAAGCAGTTCTAAGTCTAGGGGACTGATGACCTCAGATGTTACGTTCCATAGCGCTTAGAGCCATTTGAACCATTTTTTTGAGTAGAGGAGACAATCTTCTACCTTCTTAGTCCGTGTTAGGTTCCTTGTAAGCTACACACCAGACACGAAATGATTCGAAAGAAGAGTCCAGAAAAGTGGTTGAAACATCATTTGGGTACGGAGATACTAAGAGGAACTTGAAGTGGCCTAGAAAATTTTACTTTTAATAGCAACTGTCACGAAATCATGCAGATTTATTATCGGAATTATTATGCTTCAACTGTTTTTTAACATGCGAACGTATGAATAAAGCTTTATTTTAGTCTCTCTGTGACGATGGGATTTCTTACGCAGATACAGAAATGGTTTGTTCGGTTTTACCGATGATCTTTGGAAACCCACTTTCACAGGAATAGCAGGGTTTGTTTTCTTAGGCTGCCACTTCAACAAAGGCTACTTCACGATGCGATGCGTTTTCGTCTGCCGCTAATTATTAAGGGTAACTGTCTACTGAGAAAGGATTTGTGGCTTCTGTCAGCTAACTTTTCACGTTCGTCCAAACGATATGCTACTTTCTTACTGAAGTGAAAGTTGGAAAGAAAAGAAGTGCGACAAGTTTTTAACGTTTCTTCAATGAACAATTTGTTGCAGACATACCGTAAGCTAAGGCTGGGTAAAGCTGCTGAAGAAAAGCGATGATATTTTTTCAGAGGAACCATTAGTATAAAATGACTTACGGTTACCGCTGAGCACATAGCCGTGGGTCAACAAAAGTAAGAGATCGATGTCGAAGACCCAATACCGTTAAGTCTTCTAAAAACGTATGATGTCCACTGAATGAATCACTTGTTGTTGTTGTTGTGGTCTTCAGTCCTGAGACTGGTTTCATGCAGCTTTCCATGCTACTCTATCCAGTGCAAGCTTCTTCATCTCCCAGTACCTACTGCAACCTACATCCTTCTGAATCAGTTTAGTGCATTCATCTCTTGGTCTCCCACTACGATTTTTACCCTCCACCCTGCCCTCCAATACTAAATTGGTGATCCCTTGATGCCTCAGAACATGTCCTAGCAACCGATCCCTTCTTCTAGTTAAGTTGTGCCACAAACTTCTCTTCTCCCCAATCCTGTTCAATACCTCCTCATTAGTTATATGAGCTACCCACCTAATCTTCAGCATTCTTCTGTAGCACCACATTTCGAAAGCTTCTATTCTCTTCTTGTCCAAACTAGTTATCGTCCATGTTTCACTTCCATACATGGCTACGCTCCATAAAAATACTTTGAGAAACGAGTTCCTGGCACTCAAATCTATACTCGATGTTAACAGATTTCTCTTCTTCAGAAACGCTTTCCTTGCCATTGCCAGTCTACATTTTATATCCTCTCTACTTCGACCATCATCAGATATTTTGCTTCCCAAATAACAAAACTCCTTTACTACTTTAAGTGTCTCATTTCCTAATCTAATTCCTTCAGCATCACCCGACTTAATTCGACTGCATTCCATTATCCTCGTTCTGCTTTTGTTGATGTTCATCTTACATCCTCCTTTCAAGACACTGTCCATTCCGTTCAACTTCTCTTCCAAGTCCTTTGCTGTCTCTGACATAATTACAATGTCATCGGTGAACCTCAAAGATTTATTTCTTCTCCATGGATTTTAATACCTACTCCGAATTTTTCTTTTGTTTCCTTTACTGCTTGCTCATTACACAGATTGAATAACATCGGGGATAGGCTACAACCCTGTCTCACTCCCTTCCCAACCACTGCTTCCCTCTAATGCCCCCCGACTCTTATAACTGCCATCTGCTTTCTGTACAAATTGTAAATAGCCTTTCGCTCCCTGTATTTTACCCCTGCCACCTTCAGAATATGAAAGAGAGTATTCCAGTCAACATTGTCAAAAGCTTTCTCTAAGTCTACAAATGCTAGAAACGTAGGTTTGCCTTTCCTTAATCTAGCTTCTAAGATAAGTCGTAGGGTCAGCATTGCCTCACGTGTTCCAATATTTCTACGGAATCCAAACTGATCTACCCCGAGGTCGGCTTCTACCAGTTTTTCCATTCGTCTGTAAAGAATTCGCGTTAGTATTTTGCATCCGTGACTTACTAAACTGATTGTTCGGTAATTTTCACATCTGTCAGCACATTCTTTCTTTGGGATTGGAACTATTATATTCTTCTTGAAGTCTAAGGGTATCTCGCCTGTCTCATACGTCCTGCTCACCAGATGGTAGAGTTTTGTTAGGACTGGCTCTCCCAAGGCCGTCAGTAGTTCTAATGGTATGTTGTCTACTCCCGGGGCCTTGTTTCGACTCAGCTCTTTCAGTGCTCTTGATATTCATACAAGTGGTTATCTTTTCTCCAAAGGTCTCTTTAATTTTCCTGTAGGCAGTATCTATCTTACCCCTAGTGAGGTAAGCCTCTACATCCTTACATTTGTCCTCTGGCTATCCCTGCTTAGCAATTTTGCACTTCCTGTCGATCTCATTTTTGAGACGTTTGTATTCCTTTTTGCCTGCTTCATTTACTGCGTTTTTATATTTTCTCCTTTCATCAATTAAACTCAATAATTCTTCTGTTACCCAAGGATTTCTACTAGCCTCGTCTTTTTACCTACTTGATCCTCTGCTGCCTCCACTACTTCATCCCTCAGAGCTACCCATTCTTCTTCTACTGTATTTCTTTCCCCCATTCCTATCAATTGTTCCCTTATGCTCTCCCTGAAACTCTGTACAACCTCTGGCTTAGTCAGTTTATCCAGGTCCCATCTCCTTAAATTCCCACATATTTGCAGTTTCTTTAGTTTTAATCGACAGTTCATGATCAATAGATCGTTGTCAGAGTCCACATCTGCCCCTGGAAATGTCTTACAATTTAAAACCTGGTTCCTAAATCTCAGTCTTACCATTATATGATCTATCTGAAACCTGTCAGTATCTCCAGGATTCTTCCATGTATACAACCTTCTTTTATGATTCTTGAACCAAGTTTTAGCTATGATTAAGTTGTGCTCTGTGCAAAATTCTATCAGGCGGCTTAGCCCCAATCCATATTCACCTACTACGTTTCCTTCTCTCCCTTTTCCTACTACCGAATTCCAGTCACCCATGACTATTAAATTTTCGTCTGCCTTCACTATCTGAATAATTTCTTTTATCTCATCACACATTTCATCAATTTCTTCGTCATCTGCAGAGCTAGTTGGCATATAAACTTGTACTACTGCAGTAGGCGTGAGGTTCGTGTCTATCTTGGCCACAATAAAGCGTTCACTATGCTGTTTGTAGTAGCTTATCCGCACTCCTATTTTTTTATTCATTATTAAACCTACTCCTGCATTACCCCTATTTGATTTTGTATTTATAACCCTGTATTCGCCTGACCAAAAGTCTCGATCCACCTGCCACCGAACTTCACTAATTCCCACTCTATCTAATTTTAACCTATCGATTTCCCTTTTTAAATTTTCTAACCTACTTGCTCGATTAAGGGATCTGACATTCCACGCTCCGATCCGTAGAACGCCAGTTTTCTTTCTCCTGATAATGACGTTCTCCTGAGTAGTCCCCGCCCGTATATCAGAATGGGGGACTGTTTTACCTCTGGAATATTTTCCCCAAGAGGACGCCATCATCATTTAATCATAGAGTAAAGCTGGATGCCCTCGGGAAAATTTGCGGCTGTAGTTTCCCCTTGCTTTCAGCCGTTCGCAGTACCAGCACAGCAAGGCCGTTTTGGTTAGTGTTACATGGCCAGATCAGTCAATCATCCAGACTGTTGCCCTTGCAACTACTGAAAAGGCTGCTGCCCCTCTTCAGGAACCACACGTTTGTCTGGCCTCTCAGCAGATACCCCTCCGTTGTGGTTGCACCTACGGTACGCCTATCTGTATCGCTGAGGCACGCAAGCCTCCGCACCAACGGCAAGGTCCATGTTTCTTGCTGGGGGGGGGGGGGGGGGGGGGATAAATCACTTATTAATGTTAAACTCATTAAAAAACAAAGGAGACAATACTGAAACTTCTACTCATACTGGAATTCCGCAGCTGCAACATAATTTATTAAAATTTAGCTTTCGGAAGATAACAAATGACCATATCGAAGATATAGATTGTCAGCGGAGATGACCGAACTCTGGTGTAAATGCGCTCTGCGCGGGCAAGTACGGAACTGTTGAAAGTGGTCATCAGGCAATGCTCGGTGATGTGGAACTCATTATCGAACGAAGCAGTTGTACACTCCTGGAAATTGAAATAAGAACACCGTGAATTCATTGTCCCAGGAAGGGGAAACTTTATTGACACATTCCTGGGGTCAGATATATCACATGATCACACTGACAGAACCACAGGCACACAGACACAGGCAACAGAGCATGCACAATGTCGGCACTAGTACAGTGTATATCCACCTTTCGCAGCAATGCAGGCTGCTATTCTCCCATGGAGACGATCGTAGAGATGCTGGATGTAGTCCTGTGGAACGGCTTGCCATGCCATTTCCACCTGGCGCCTCAGTTGGACCAGCGTTCGTGCACGTTGGGTGGCACGGGATACATGCGGACGTGCATTGTCCTGTTGGAACAGCAAGTTCCCTTGCCGGTCTAGGAATGGTAGAACGATGGGTTCGATGACGGTTTGGATGTACCGTGCACTGTTCAGTGTCCCCTCGACGATCACCAGTGGTGTACGGCCAGTGTAGGAGATCGCTCCCCACACCATGATGCCGGGTGTTGGCCCTGTGTGCCTCGGTCGTATGCAGTCCTGATTGTGGCGCTCACCTGCACGGCGCCAAACACGCATACGACCATCATTGGCACCAAGGCAGAAGCGACTCTCATCGCTGAAGACGACACGTCTCCATTCGTCCCTCCATTCACGCCTGTCGCGACACCACTGGAGGCGGGCTGCACGATGTTGGGGTGTGAGCGGAAGACGGCCTAACGGTGTGCGGGACCGTAGCCCAGCTTCATGGAGACGGTCGTCGCCGATACCCCAGGAGCAACAGTGTCCCTAGTTTGCTGGGAAGTGGCGGTGCGGTCCCCTACGGCACTGCGTAGGATCCTACGGTCTTGGCGTGCATCCGTGCGTCGCTGCGGTCCGGTCCCAGGTCGACGGGCACGTGCACCTTCCGCCGACCACTGGTGACAACATCGATGTACTGTGGAGACCTCACGCCCCACGTGTTGAGCAATTCGGCGGTACGTCCACCCGGCCTCCCGCATGCCCACTATACGCCCTCGCTCAAAGTCCGTCAACTGCACATACGGTTCACGTCCACGCTGTCGCGGCATGCTACCAGTGTTAAAGACTGCGATGGAGCTCCGTATGCCACGGCAAACTGGCTGACACTGACGGCGGCGGTGCACAAATGCTGCGCAGCTAGCGCCATTCGACGGCCAACACCGCGGTTCCTGGGGTGTCCGCTGTGCCGTGCGTGTGATCATTGCTTGTACAGCCCTCTCGCAGTGTCCGGAGCAAGTATGGTGGGTCTGACACACCGGTGTCAATGTGTTCTTTTTTCCATTTCCAGGAGTGTAGTTTGGTACTTCAGAGTGATAGAATAATTAAAAGTTTATTGGGCAGCTTTCTATTTGATATAACATGGCTGTCAAGAAAAGACAGTGATTTTGGGTGCAGTATTTGCGGTGCTCGATACTATGTTTAGACTTTGCGATATATTACGTTTAGACTTTGCGATCGCAGCATCATCACATGGATTGTCAACCGGCTCTCGAGAGTCACTAAGCTTACCATAAGGCTAGATAAACAAAGGATAGATAAAAATATGGAAACACCACAACACATTACCATCCATAATACGGCGACACTGCGTAGGAAAACCATTAGAATTCAAAACAGCTTCCAGTCTTCTCCTAATCATAAATACAGGTCCTATGTCGTTTGTAATAGAATCTTACACCATTCTTCCAGCAAAATAGCAGGAAATTCAGATATCAGTGATGGAGATAGTTAGTGATCGCGTACACTACTCTCCAATGTGGTCCACAAAGTCTCACTAATATAGGGGAGATAGGACAATTCATCCTGATCCTCAACCTCATGAAGGATGCTATCTGTGTGAACAATGCCCTATCGTCTTTGAAAGCAGAGTCACGACAGGTGAAGAAACATTGTATCATCGGATGGACCTGATTAGCAAAAATTGTCACATAATCCTTAGCAGTAATACGACATTCGGTATAAATCTTCGATACGGTGCCTCTTGAAATACCAAACACTTCGGCTAACTTCGTTGCGGAAGCACCCACGATAGGAGCGCCAACAATTTGCTCGTGTTCAAATTCACTTAGCTCCGGCATAAAACACCCACGCCTGCACAGAACACAGTTCTGCCGGTGACTGACGCTTGTCGCATACTGAGGATATTACGTAGCTGCCGATCGTGCAAAAGCACAGCGTGGAGGCTTTGATAGCATCTGGATTTACGTTCAAGCATGGATTTCTAGCGGTGTTCCCACGGTTTTCTCGAGCTGTTGTAAGTGTTTCCGTACTTTGCTTGGAGAAATAAGTGAGGTCGTATACTTTTTTCTAACGTGAAAGACATTTAAAGTTATTATGGAGACAGTAATAGCGATGCCAATGGCTTAACTGACCTTCACTGCTTAAAACAGCTGTGTTAGAAGCCGCTATCTACGGTGAAGAAATACATATGGGACATGAGGTAACCAGATCTCTGCTAGAACAATCATCTCATCGTCGAGTGCAGACTGGTTGGACTTACAGTTAGTGTGGCGTCTGTATTTGACAGTGTCTGTGTATTTCCATGCAAATTTCCTTCAGATATACACGCACGTCTGAAGGAACAGACACTACTGACGACCTGCAGTCGTATTAAATTATGAAATGTATTCGCAGACTTAGTATACGATATTACATCAGCTGTACGATTTACCTAGGCTCTTGAAAAGTGATACCGGATTTCCAATTTTTCGCGAGTAGTCGCTTTAACTTCTTCTGCTCCGTACACGCCTCATGGGCAGATCGAAACATCGATACGTCATTTCATTTGTGAATCCCGTACGCGGATAGAGCGTGTATCTCCTCTGTTTGCCTTGTTTTGGCCTGAAATACAGTTAGTGTACTGTCTGCATGTGACAGTTTCTGTATAGTTCGATGCAAAAGTCCTTCATACATGGACGTATGTGACAAAGACGCTGTGACATATAGAATTTTGGATAGTTCCAGAAGACGTGCACGGATAGCCGAAGTGGTTAAGCCGACGGTTTGCGATAAGCGGGAAATCCTGGCAAAAATTTTCACGTATCTACAGTAAACCATCCAGCTGATGTTATATAGCACTAGCAGTTTGTAATTACATTTCATAATGATAGTATTTACTCTCACATTATTTCCAGCTTATGCCTCTGTCTGCAGCTTGACTTAGGGGATAACCAACGGTGTTAGAATATTCAGACGGATTAATGTATCACGACCGTAAGATTTCATAGTCTCTTTTTAACAGAAGACCCGAGGAGTCGCAACAAACTGCTGCCTGTGGTGGCTGCAAGGGCAACCGCTCATAAATAAGCGTAGTGACGTTCAAGTACAAAATTGAATGGTGGTAACTTAGTTAGGAAAAACTAGATACCAATTTCCCATATTTCAGACAAGAATGAATCTCTGCCTCTACATCGAAACGTGCGCTGTTGTGGAATTTCCTGATAGGTTAAAACTACACTGCCTGAAAAAAATTGAGGCACCCAGAAGAGGGAGAGGAAATGAAATTAATCTTGACGAGTTCTTAAGGTATGGACAAACTCGAGTCGCATTTACATTGAACCTGGCAGTATGAGCCCACTTATCTCTATTGTGTTGTACCGTCTCTGGGATGGATGAATGGGCTCATTCGGTTGGGAAGGACTACTAGGCCGTTGTGTGCCCTTCTAATGCACGTTCTTGTAACAGGTGCTTGACATCCTGGACACTGGCAGTGGGACAGTGTTGACGACAGAGCTGGTCCCAAACATATTCTATGAGTAACAGATGTGAGGATCTGTTTGGCCACAGGACTGTCTCAACACGATACACGCATTTCATAGAGACACCAGCCATGCGAGGACCGCTGTCCCGTTGAAAAATGGCACCAATATACAGGGCTATTACAAATGATTGAAGCGATTTAATAAATTCACTGTAGCTCCATTCATTGATATATGGTCACGACACACTACTAATACGTAGAAAAACTCATAAAGTTTTGTTCGGCTGAAGCCGCACTTCAGGTTTCTGCCGCCAGAGCGCTCGGGAGCGCAGTGAGACAAAATGGCGACAGGAGCCGAGAAAGCATACGTCATGCTTGAAATGCACCCTCATCAGTCACTCATAACAGTGCAACGACACTTCAGGACGAAGTTCAACAAAGATCCACCAACTGCTAACTCCATTCGGCGATGGTATGCGCAGTTTAAAGCTTCCGGATGCCTCTGTAAGGGGAAATCAACGGGTCGGCCTGCAGTGAGCGAAGAAACGGTTGAACGCGTGCGGGCAAGTTTCACGCGTAGCCCGCGGAAGTCGACGAATAAAGCAAGCAGGGAGCTAAACGTACCACAGCCGACGGTTTGGAAAATCTTACGGAAAAGGCTAAAGCAGAAGCCTTACCGTTTACAATTGCTACAAGCCCTGACACCCGATGACAAAGTCAAACGGTTTGAATTTTCGGCGCGGTTGCAACAGCTCATGGAAGAGGATGCGTTCAGTGCGAAACTTGTTTTCAGTGATGAAGCAACATTTTTTCTTAATGGTGAAGTGAACAGACACAATGTGAGAATCCGGGCGGTAGAGAATCCTCACGGATTCGTGCAGAAAATTCGCAATTCACCAAAAGTTAACATGTTTTGTGCAATCTCACGGTTTAAAGTTTACGGCCCCTTTTTCTTCTGCGAAAAAAACGTTACAGGACACGTGTATCTGGACATGCTGGAAAATTGGCTCATGCCACAACTGGAGACCGACAGCGCCGACTTCATCTTTCAACAGGATGGTGCTCCACCGCACTTCCATCATGATGTTCGGCATTTCTTAAACAGGAGATTGGAAAACCGATGAGTCGGTCGTGGTGGAGATCATGATCAGCAATTCATGTCATGGCCTCCACGCTCTCCCAACTTAACCCCATGCGATTTCTTTCTGTGGGGTTATGTGAAAGATTCAGTGTTTAAATCTCCTCTACCAAGAAACGTGCCAGAACTGCGAGCTCACATCAATGATGCTTTCGAACTCATTGATGGGGACATGCTGCGCCGAGTGTGGGAGGAACTTGATTATTGGCTTGATGTCTACCGAATCACTAAAGGGTCACATATCGAACATTTGTGAATGCCTAAAAAAACTTTTTGAGTTTTTGTATGTGTGTGCAAAGCATTGTGAAAATACCTCAAATAATAAAGTTATTGTAGAGCTGTGAAATCGTTTCAATCATTTGTAATAACCCTGTATATGAGGGTGCAGAATTGAGCGTGACGCACCACTACACCGCGAGTGTTTATTGAATTACTTTGATACATGATTGAAGTCACACCTGAGGGTCCGAATGAGGTGGCAAATTGCTTAACACACTGGACTTTCATTTGGGAGGACGACAAACCGGCGTCCGCCCTCCCTAAATTAGGTTTTTGTGATTTTCCTAAATCGCTTCAGGTAAATGCCAGGATTGTTTCTGCGAAAGAGCACGGCCGACTTCCTTACCCACCCTCCTCTAAACCCATTGGACCAAAGACCTTGCTGTTTGGTCCCCTGCCGCAAATCAACAAACAATACCCGATGGCTTGCTACAACGTGATACACGATCCTTCCAACACATTTGATGAACGAGACCTCTGGGAAGTGCAATATTCAATGATTCAAATGGCTCTGAGTACTATGCGACTTATCTTCTGAGGTCATCAGTCGCCTAGAACTTCGAACTAATTAAACCTAACTAACCTAAGGACATCACACACATCCATGCCCGAGGCAGGATTCGAACCTGCGACCGTAGCGGTCGCTCGGTTCTAGACTGTAGCGCCTAGAATCGCACGGCCACTCCGGCCGGCCGCAATATTCATCACTGGAATCAATGAGACGCCAGTCATTAGTAGTCCATGCTTCCCGGTCACGGCACCACACCAAACGCAGCAGTGTGTGTTTTGGTGTTAGTGGCGTCCAGCGCATGCGAAGGTGACTCCATAGTACGGCTGCTGGTCGTCTTCGACCAATGGTGTGGGATGCCACAAAATGTTCCTGTGAGTCCAATACCAGTTTACGGGTGGCAGGCGCATATGAGAAGGGTTTAAGATGTACGAGGTCCATAATACGGCGATTCTCCCTCGTGGTAGCCACAAGTGGACGACGGAAACCTTGGTGACGAATGTGTTTGCCCTCACTTCCCACGCAATTCGACATCAAGCTACTGAGATATCTGGATGTTGCACGGTTCGACCACCTGGCCAAATGGAGACCAACACTCAGGCTCCTTTAAATTTTTGTCAGGGACTGACAACGCTCACAAGTGGTAACCTCCCCACTATGTGTTTCTGTATGAAATTTGGCCCAAATTCACCTCCCACCGCATAAAAAGTCTGCGTATTACCAAAAATATGTACCCACATACTGTTATCCAACTTAAGCTCGTATGCTAACCTTTAACTAAACAGAACCCGATTTGAACTGAACTGTAGCTGGTCTGAATACAACATGCTTTTATATTACATTCGCAACTTAAGTAAAACAGTTATCCGGCCCTAATCAAAATTTTAACTTTCCTCGCGTCTTGACAACACTGTTGCAGCAAATAGCAACCAGACAGCGGTTGACGAAGATTTCTACTTTCAAATAAAATTTCTAAACAGTACTCTAACTGTTGCTAACCACATGCTGCAAAATGGTTATGAGTAGTGATAAACCTTCTTTAAATAGTGTCCGCAGCTCGTGGTTGCGTTCTCGCTTCCCGAGCACGGGGTCCCGGGTTCGATTCCCGGCGAGGTCAGGGATTTTCACCTGCCTCGAGATGACTGGTTGCTTGTGGTGTCCTCATCATGTGATTATCATTCATGAAAATGGCAAGATAAACTCAGCAAAGGCTGGGAATTTCTACAGGCGCTGATAACCGTGCAGTTGAGCGCCCCACAAACCAAACATCATCATCTTTAAATAGTTAGATGCGGAGAGTAACTATTCCAATGAAATGATATTTCAAGACAACGGTTTTAGAATGAAGTGTGTATTCAAAAAGCCACAGTAAAATTTCGCGTGATCTTCACACATAACATTTTTCTAGACAATACTACCTTTAACAGAGCAAACAATGATTGGAAAAAGTACACTACCGGCCATTAAAATTGATACAGCAAGAAGAAATGCAGATGATAAACGGGTATTCATTGACAAGTGATTACATTTTCACGCAGTTTGGGTTCATAGATCCTGAGAAATCAGTATCCAGAACAACCACCTCTGGCCGTAATAACGGCCTTGATACGCCTGGGCTTGGATGGCGTGTACGGGTACAGCTGCCCATGAAGCTTCAACACGTTACCACAGTTCATCAAGAGTAGTGGTCGGCGTATCGTGACGAGCCAGTTGCTCGGCCACCATTGACTAGACGTTTTCAGTTGGTGAGAGATCTGGAGAATGTGCTGGATAGGGCAGCAGTCGAACATTTTCAGTATCCAGAAAGGCCCGTACAGGACCTGCAACATGTCGTCGTGCATTAGCCTGCTGAAATGTAGGGTTTCGCAGGGATCGAATGAAGGGCAGAGCCACAGGTCGTAACACATCCGAAATGTAACGTCGACTGTTCAAAGTGCCGTCAATGCGAACAAGAGGTGACCGAGACGTGTAACCAATGGCACCCCATACCATCACGCCGGCTGATACGCCAGTATGGCGATGACGAATACACGCTTCCAATTTGCATTCACCGCGATGTCGCCAAACACGGATGCGACCATCATGATGCTGTAAACAGAACGTGTATTCATCCGACAAAATGACGTTTTGCCATCCGTGCACCCAGGTTCGTCGTTGGGTAGGCCATCACAGGCGCTCCTGTCTGTGATGCAGCGTCAAGGGTAACCGCAACCACGGTCTCCTAGCTGATAGACCATGCTGCTGCAAACGTCGTCGAACTGTTCGTGCTGATGGTTGTTGTCTTGCAAACGTCCCCATCTGTTGACTCAGGGATCAAGACGTGGCTGCACGATCCGTTACAGCCATGCGGATAAGATGCCTGGAATCTCGACTGCTAGTGATACGAGGCCGTTGGGATCCAGCACGGCGTTCCGTATTACCCTCCTGAACCCACCATTTCCATATTCTGCTAACAGTCATTGGATCTCGACCAACGCGAGCAGCAATATCGCGATGCGATAAACCACAATCGCGGGAGGCTACAATCCGACCTTTATCAGAGTTGGAAACGTGATGGTAATCATTTCTCCTCCTTACACGAGGCATCACAACAATGTTTCACCAGGCAACGCCGGTCAACTGCTGTTTGTGTATGAGAAATCGGTTGGAAACTTTCCTCATGTCAGCACGTTGTAGGTGTCGCAACCGGCGCCAACCTTGTGTGAATGCACTGGAAAGCTAATAATTAATATATCACAGCATCTTCTTCCTGTCGGTTAAATTTCGTGTCTGTAGCACGTCATCTTTGTGGTGTAGCAATTTTAATGGCCAGTAGTGTACATATACTGACAGACAATTTCTATAAAAACTAAACCCCTTACTCAGTTGATATCTTACCGCACGACTCAGTGAAGTGATATGGTCTTTCTCTCAGCTCTAGGAAAGTTGACTAGCTGACAATAATCGTTCTAAAAAAACTTAGCTGCGCAGTGCTGCAGTCTTACCTCAAACTTTCAAACTTCTTCCCTTCATTGTTGAAAATTTATATTCTCCTCACCTTCCGATAAATACATTATATTCATCCATGCTGTCCTTTTCAGTAAACGTCTGTTCATGTAACAGATACAATCACAAGTCAACAAAGCAGTACTGAATACGTCCATTACCCACCACTCTTCAACTACGAATTTGTCAGACTGCGCAGAGGCAAAGACTGTACCACGACGAAACAGTAGCGTAACTTGCTCTCTTTCTTTTACGCGCACATCAATAACACATAAAAATCAAATTGATACGACCACCTTACAAAGTGTACGTGTCATCTCCGTGTCCTCACAGTGATATTCAACATCTGACGCCCTTATATACCCTACCAGTCTTGGTAACAATACTAAACAGGACCAACACTAGGGTATTATTCCGCCCATTCTATCTGTCACAGTGAATGAAAATCCTAATAATTTAATACCAGCTCGCAGTGTGAACGTGTACAGAGTTATATTAACATCCGACCATGTCTTCTGAGTGCTTAACTTTTTTGCCAGGAATGCACGTATGCATGGCGCACCTTGAATTTAAAGCAGAACTTTGTCTTTGGTCGACTAAGTGCTCCCCAAATGCTCTCATCAATCACTCTGTCCGCAAGCGCATTGGCCACGAAAGACAAGGATCCAGGTTTCAAGAGAACGGGCACAAAGATAGGAATTCCATCATCGAATCTAATAATTGACTCCTTACCTCCCTGATTTTTAATCCCAGTTCTACGTCTTTCTTTCATTTATGTTCTTCGGTCATTTTTCGACATACAATGTAAAGAACGCAGCAGACGTATTCGTCTATTACGTCCTTTTTAATCCGCACCCTCTGTTTTCCAAACTTACTGTTCCCTCTTGTTCCTGGTAGATAATGTATATTACACGTTTCTCGCTACCTTGTATATGTAGTTTTCTTCGGATTTCATACAGTTTACCCACTTAATCCTGATCTCCATTCAGATGTGCAGAATGATTGTATATGTTCTTAAGTTTAAATTAGTATGAGTTCCAGTTTGACAAACCAAATGCTTGAATTATGATACTCTCTCTAATAACATGTCACGTAAAATAAACTCACTTCGACCTGGATATTTGTCTTAGAATACTACTGCTATGTTTAGGCTTTAAGTACTTCAATACGTTATTGCTTCCATAAACATTTTGGACATCAGACTGGAAACAGTCTTCTGATCTTGAAGTATTAAGGTGTCATCTCTACATAATTTTTTTTCTTTTCATTTTCAACATCTGTTTTATTAAATTTTCTCCGATTTTTGTTGTTTACATGAATGCTGAAAAGAGTGGCTGATACTAGGTACCGTTGACCGAAAGATTTATTTATTCAAATTTCGTCTTTGTTCCTCCTGCATATAGAATACGTTCGTTGTTTTTTACAGGAGTTTTATTGCTTTTATTGATTTGTCAAGGTATTCGTTATTGAGCTCAGCAGTTTTCTATTAATATTCTTCAATGTTATGACTAAGTCTATAAATTTTCTGGGCGTTTAAATTACGTAAGTTCAATTCTCTTCTCTAAAATTTACAGGAAAGTAAACTGATTGTTTATACAATAACTATCATCTGTTTCTCCTGTATTAAGCGTACTACAGTTTAAAAGAGCGTTTCACCAGACACCTTTTGTTTCATTGGCCAATAAAGGCGAAATGCGTCTGGTGTAACACACCCTTAAATGGAACTAGGCTCTAAAGAGAAAAAAATACAATAAATTTATATGTCTGCCGCTTCGGAAGATGGCCCTCCAACAAACGGATAATGTCTGTAATTCTCTTTTTGAGAAACCATTTCTATCAGCTGGTATTTGATGGTTTAAGCTTCTTATTAATGGTACTTCAATATAATTAAGGCATTGAATTCAGGTGAATCATACGTTTATGATTTTAGCGGTCTTGCTGATTGCCGTTTCTGAACAACGATATAAAACTGCATTAATTTTTGATTCCGAAGTGCGATCGGGTAATGGGATCACATTACTTTTGATTGCTATGAACGGGATACGAAACCAAACATTTAAGGTCAAAATTATGCAGATGGTGAAGATTACGCCATTTGTATAATTTTGACCGTGAAGGCGTGGGAGACTGGTTACAGCGATCAAGACTGACCAAGAAAGCATTGTTGTTACATATGATCCCGTTTACTGAGCACGATTTACTTTGGGAGGTGGCCTGCATTCATCCGATACGTGAGGTACTTAAGTGATGACCACGTCACTTTCACTGAGTAGAGAATAAAGAAAATACTAGTCGCTAACTTCCGTTGTATTTACTGTCGCATTCCTTCTTATCTAGCGAACCAACCAGGATGAAGGTATACCTTCGGTGCATAGACATATACGCAGTGCCACGTTCCGCGCACTACTCCCGCAAGACTGCGCTACTTCCTTTTCCTTTTTTTTCCCTTTATTTCGTCCTCCGCGCTGCAACTCCGCCGTCTCAGGCGAATGAAATACGGCGGCGAAGGCGAGTAACGACGTTAGGCAGTAGGGCTGGAGGAGCCTCACTTCCCATATAGGCCCCGAGGCGCGTCTGCATGGAGCTGCCTTGTGCACTTCCGGCGGCGTATGAAATTCCTAACGTATTGGACCAGAACGCGCACATCTGATCAACGGTGCCAGACGTTGCGTATTCCGCCACTCCTGAAATGAATCCTCTTGCTGAGAAGCATCGTCCACTACTCTTGATTTCTGTGGCCTTTATAGCAAATCTTCCTAGAGTCAGCGTGTTTATCTGGATTTGGCAATTTTGACTTCACAGTTTCGTCGAAAAATCTTTCTATCGCCACCGCTTCGCCCACGTGCCTCCCAAAATCCCACAAGCGGCGTGACAACGCGCACGCCAATCCGGCCACATCGCGCCGAGAGGCATAAATAGGCTTTCTATCGAATGGCGATAAGATGATGGTACAATTCGTCGCGTATGATTCCATGGGAATGGTTATTCCCCACTTCCGTAATGTTCACTGACAAGGGAACCTCCCTATCGCACCCCTCTCACATTTAGTTATAAGTTGGCACAGTGGGTAGGCCCTGAAAAATTGAACACATATCAATCGAGAAAACAGGAAGAAGTTGTGTGGAACTGTGAAAAAATAAGCAAAATATACAAAGTGAATAGTCCATGCGCAAGATAAGCAACATCAAGGACAAAGTGAGCTCAGGAGCGCCGTGGTCCCGTGGTTAGCGTGAGCAGCTGTGGCACGAGAGGTCCTTGGTTCAAGTTTTCCCTCGAGTGAAAAGTTTACTTTCTTTATTTTCGCAAAGTTATGATCTCTCCGTTCGTTCATTGACGTCTCTGTTCACTGTAATAAGTTTAGTGTCTGTGTCTTGCGACCGCACCGCAAAACCCTGTGATTGCTATTGAAATCGCGAGCTATATTTGCTGGATTCATATTGCCCACGGAATACATCTCACGTATTTAATGCACTCTCGTCCAAAGCAGCGAACACTCGGCTGCCAGCCAGGGATCCTCGTTAGCAGTAATATCCTCTCTTCCGTGCGCTGTAGTCGACTGACGTCGTCTGTTTCGATGTTTGTGTAGATGTAGCGTCCCCAAACTACGGCGCAGTTACCTCGCATCGGACGGACGGACGGACAGATAATAATTGTCTTAAAGTAAAAAATTAAAGTTTTCAATCGAGGGAAGACTTTTTTTTAAATCTCATTTTGTTCTAGTTTGTTCGTTGAATTTGTCCGTGGCGGACGTCCGATGTCGCCTGTTCAGGTTGATCGTTGATTCGTTCACTCAGTTTTTTTGTTACAGAGGGTAGCTAAACCCTCTGACCGAACACGCTGAGCTACCGTGCCGGCTGACTTGAACCAAGGACCTCTCGTTCCGCAGCTGCTCACGCTAACTACGGGACCATGACGCTCATGAGCTCATACTATCCGTGATGTTGCCTATGTTGCCCATGGACTACTCAGTTTGTATATTTTGCTTATTTTTTCATAGTTCCACACAACTTCTTCCTGTTTTCTCGATTGATCTGTGTTCAGTTTTTCAAGGCCTATCCACTGTGCCAACTTATAATTAAATCTGAGGGGGGTGCGATGGTGAGGTTCCCTTGTGAGGTGACGTCATGGAACAGCGATATGCCCATATACAGCTGCCGGTAGCATGGCGTACACAAGGAATAAAAGGGCAGTGAGTTGGCGGAGCTGTCATTTGTATTCAGTTGATCGATGTGGATAAGTTTGCGACAAGATTATGGCCGCAGGACGCGAATTAACAGACTCTGAACGCAGAATGGCAGTTGGAGTTAGATGCGTGAGACATTCCATTTCGAAAATCCTTTTTTTCTCTCGTATCATCAGTTGTTTGACTGGCCTGACGCGGCCCACCACGAATTCCTTTTCGTGTGCCAACCCACTTCATCTCAGAGGAGCACGTGCAACCTATGATCTCAATTATATGGCGCCTTCCTCTGCAGTTTTTACGCTCTACAGCGCCCTCTAGTACTGTGAAAGTTATTCCCTGGCGTCATACTAGATGTCCTATTAACTTGTCCCTTCTTCTTGTCAGTGTTTTCAATATATCCCTTTCCTCTCTATTCCATGCAGAACCCCCTCATTCCTTACCTCATCATTCCACATAATTTTGATATTCATCTGTAGCATCAAAACGTAAATGTTTCGTTCACTTCCGTTCCGGATTTCTATGTTTCACTACCACACAATGCTGTGCTCCAAACGTATGTCATCAGAAATGTCTACCTCATATTAAGGCCTGTATTTGATACTAGTAGAGTTATCTTGACTATGCTTTTTATGTCCTGCATATTCTACCCGTCATGGGTTATTTAGGTTCCTAGGTAGCAGAATTCCTTAACTTCATCAATCCTGACGTTGAGATTCTGTCTGTTCTCATTGCCGCTACTTCTAATTACTTTCGTCTTTCTTCAGGCTACTCTCAATCAGTATTCTGTACTCATTACACTGTCCATTCCCTTGAATTGTAATTCCACTCTTGAACCTTTCTTTTAGTTCCATCATTGATTCTTCGATGTATAGATCGAACAGCAGGGGCAAAATACTACATCCTTGTCATACACCATTTCTAATCTGAGCACTTCGTTCTTGATGTTCCATTTTGGTTCTTGCGCATTGTGGTGTACGTACTGTAAGACCTTCGGTACACAAAGCATCAGATTATTTGGCTTGTCGCTCTAATGAAGTAGGCGAGTGCCAGCAATTTCTCTCGTGGTCTTATCGTGGCGTGTTTATCTTGTGCCGTTAGATCAGACGATAGAAATGCCACTTGCACGCCTAGAGTAGCGGATTGACGGTGACCAACTTTAAACAGAACTTGATTAATTTTCACACACATTTATTAAAATAATAACAAGCATTCAAATAACTTAACTTGGTTCTGGATGCTATTTACAATTGACAATCTGAAGTTCCTTTGGTCTTGGTACGTTAATCTTATTCTCACATATCTCTAATACTTGACAAAGTGTCTACTCATTTATCTTCATGGCTATGTACAGGAATATGATAATCTTATTAAGCGCAGACTGAAACTTGACTACAGACTGATGCAGACTAATGCAGACTGGTGCAGACAAATGCAGACTGATTAATCGGAGGTCTGTACAGTCATTATAATACCTCGCGCGTTCAGGTATCACTGCGCGAGTGTGATCGGCGAGGAGAAAAGGTTCTACCTTAGCAGCAATCTCATTGGCTGCGTTACATATTAATACGCGGATCGGCGGAAGCAGAATTTGCTCCGTCTTTCAGGCGGCACCATCTCGTAGTGCGAAGGCGGACGAGCGGGTCGCACTCTAGTGGGAAAGTTGTGTACGCGCTGACTACGCGGAACTACACTCCTGGAAATTGAAATAAGAACACCGTGAATTCATTGTCCCAGGAAGGGGAAACTTTATTGACACATTCCTGGGGTCAGATACATCACATGATCACACTGATAGAACCACAGGCACATAGACACAGGCAACAGAGCATGCACAATGTCGGCACTAGTACAGTGTATATCCACCTTTCGCAGCAATGCAGGCTGCTATTCTCCCATGGAGACGATCGTAGAGATGCTGGATGTAGTCCTGTGGAACGGCTTGCCATGCCATTTCCACCTGGCGCCTCAGTTGGACCAGCGTTCGTGCTGGACGTGCAGACCGCGTGAGACGACGCTTCATCCAGTCCCAAACATGCTCAATGGGGGACAGATCCGGAGATCTTGCTGGCCAGGGTAGTTGACTTACACCTTCTAGAGCACGTTGGGTGGCACGGGATCCATGCGGACGTGCATTGTCCTGTTGGAACAGCAAGTTCCCTTGCCGGTCTAGGAATGGTAGAACGATGGGTTCGATGACGGTTTGGATGTACCGTGCACTATTCAGTGTCCCCTCGACGATCACCAGTGGTGTACGGCCAGTGTAGGAGATCGCTCCCCACACCATGATGCCGGGTGTTGGCCCTGTGTGCCTCGGCCGTATGCAGTCCTGATTGCGGCGGTCACCTGCACGGCGCCAAACACGCATACGACCATCATTGGCACCAAGGCAGAAGCGACTCTCATCGCTGAAGACGACACGTCTCCATTCGTCCCTCCATTCACGCCTGTCGCGACACCACTGGAGGCGGGCTGCACGATGTTGGGGCGTGAGCGGAAGACGGCCTAACGGTGTGCGGGACCGTAGCCCAGCTTCATGGAGATGGTTGCGAATGGTCCTCGCCGATACCCCAGGAGCAACAGTGTCCCTAATTTGCTGGGAAGTGGCGGTGCGGTCCCCTACGGCACTGCGTAGGATCCTACGGTCTTGGCGTGCATCCGTGCGTCGCTGCGGTCCGGTCCCAGGTCGACGGACACGTGCACCTTCCGCCGACCACTGGCGACAACATCGATGTACTGTGGAGACCTCACGCCCCACGTGTTGAGCAATTCGGCGGTACGTCCACCCGGCCTCCCGCATGCCCACTATACGCCCTCGCTCAAAGTCCGTCAACTGCACATACGGTTCACGTCCACGCTG
Source organism: Schistocerca serialis cubense (assembly GCF_023864345.2). Classification (NCBI taxonomy): domain Eukaryota; kingdom Metazoa; phylum Arthropoda; class Insecta; order Orthoptera; family Acrididae; genus Schistocerca; species Schistocerca serialis. The sequence continues at coordinate 587,057,868 of NC_064645.1, read as the reverse complement.
TCGCTGCATGCTACCAGTGTTAAAGACTGCGATGGAGCTCCGTATGCCACAGCAAACTGGCTGACACTGACGGCGGCGGTGCACAAATGCTGCGCAGCTAGCGCCATTCGACGGCCAACACCGCGGTTCCTGGTGTGTCTGCTGTGCCGTGCGTGTGATCATTGCTTGTACAGCCCTCTCGCAGTGTCCGGAGCAAGTATGGTGGGTCTGACACACCGGTGTCAATGTGTTCTTTTTTCCATTTCCAGGAGTGTATGTACATAACACGCATGTTGTGTATAACTCGTCTCTCCTTATAGCTTACTCCGATTTGCGACAGAATTTCGAACAGCTCGCACCGATTGAAACTGTCGAACTCTTTTTGCAGGCCGACAAATCTTATGAACGTGTATTGATTTTTCTTTGGTGTCGCTTTCATTACTAACCAAGGCTCTGTTAAATGGTTATTCTAATACTGGATCTACTATCTTTTCTAAATCGACTCCTATTTCCTCTATTATATCAGAAAAACTTCCCTCGCCCCCGCCCCCTCCCCCCCGGCCCACTCTTAAAGGCCCTCAATGTACTGATTCCAGATATCCATTCTCTCCTCTGTCTCCTCTGTATTTAACAGTGGAAAAAAATATTCGGCTCTATCCCCCGCTCTCTCGCTCATACAGACACACACGGTATAAAGATCATAAATAGAAATTAGTAACGAACATATAATTCGTTAGGTTGGCAACAAATGAAATAGGTAAGCATACCAAAGAAGTTGAAACACGTAATGGAGTCGCAATATTTACGCTGTGAAAAGAAGTGTACGACGAAATAGTAGTATCGAGTGACAAAAGAACAAAAAAGAGTGAGAAACATGTTGAACAGTGTGTGGATGGCGAGAACACAAAGATGTGAATATATGGCAGTGATAAAAGTGGTAGTGTGACCTCCAGACCAGATGTGAGGAAACGTAGATCAGCAATTCGTAAGTAATTACTTTTTCTAAAGTGAACTGTTTGATAACCTATAACTAACAAAACTGTATCGTTATAGATCCCACTGATGATGCGTTAGAACAGGAGAAGGCGAAACGCGTATGGGATAAATAAAGTAACTAGCAGCAGAAAAAGGCAGTTTGATTTGCAAAACAAGTATTTATATGCTTGCTGCGGAGGATGGTCACACAAACAGACTTCACGGCTCTATATTGACGTTCCAGTTATAATGTGGATAAACAAATGAATTTGGAAATTTTGATCTCTTGAGTAGGAGCAGCGATTAGAAGAATAGTCGACGGATATTTATTTACCAACCTTATACCTTTGTTCTCATGGAATTTACATAGTTAACTGCGGAGCACGCAACCTCAGTAATGTTATAATGTCTAGAACACTACACTATTTTTATGCGAGGTAACCACCCCACGCAGTCATCTTGAGGCCATATAGTCGTTACCTCAGTAACAAAAACATTCCTGTGGATCATAGAGAGTATTCGACAGAGGGAAAGTAGCAGAGTAACTTCTATAGAGAAAGCAACTGCAGTATGTTGGTACGGCCGTTTTTATGCTAGGTGATAACGATACGAACTGAGGAAGAGGCACTTCTTAAAGCAGCAGTATTATTCAATTACATAACCTGTTAGAAGGGGACAACAAACGCCTTAACAACGTTTATTATACGACTCCAGCCATTACTACGCTTGTACAGGGATAATACAGGGCTATTACAAATGATTGAAGCGATTTCATAAATTCACTGTAGCTCCATTCATTGATATATGGTCACGACACACTACAGATACGTAGAAAAACTCATAAAGTTTTTTTCGGCTGAAGCCGCACTTCAGGTTTCTGCCGCCAGAGCGCTCGAGAGCGCAGTGAGACAAAATGGCGACAGGAGCCGAGAAAGCGTATGTCGTGCTTGAAATGCACTCACATCAGTCAGTCATAACAGTGCAACGACACTTCAGGACGAAGTTCAACAAAGATCCACCAACTGCTAACTCCATTCGGCGATGGTATGCGCAGTTTAAAGCTTCTGGATGCCTCTGTAAGGGGAAATCAACGGGTCGGCCTGTAGTGAGCGAAGAAACGGATGAACGCGTGCGGGTAAGTTTCACGCGTAGCCCGCGGAAGTCGACGAATGAAGCAAGCAGGGAGCTAAACGTACCATAGCCGACGGTTTGGAAAATCTTACGGAAAAGGCTAAAGCAGAAGTCTTACCGTTTACAATTGCTACAAGCCCTGACACCCGATGACAAAATCAAACGCTTTGAATTTTCGGCGCGGTTGCAACAGCTCATGGAAGAGGATGCGTTCAGTGCGAAACTTGTTTTCAGTGATGAAGCAACATTTTTTCTTAATGAACAGACACAATGTGCGAATCTGGGCGGTAGAGAATCCTCACGCATTCGTGCAGCAAATTGGCAATTCACCAAAAGTTAACGTGTTATGTGCAATCTCACGGTTTAAAGTTTGCGGCCCCTTTTTCTTCTGCGAAAAAAACGTTACAGGACACGTGTATCTGGACATGCTGGAAAATTGGCTCATGCCACAAGTGGAGACCGACAGCGCCGACTTCATCTTTCAACAGGATGGCGCTCCACCGCACTTCCATCATGATGTTCGGCATTTCTTAAACAGGAGATTGGAAAACCGATGGATCGGTCGTGGTGGAGATCATGATGAACAATTCATGTCATGGCCTCCACGCTCTCCCGACTTAGCCCCACGCGTTTTCTTTCTGTGGGGTTATGTGAAATATTCAGTGTTTAAACCTCCTCTACCAAGAAACGTGCCAGAACTGCGATCTCACATCAACGATGCTTTCGAACTCATTGATGGGGACATGTTGCGCCGAGTGTGGGAGGAACTTGATTATCGGCTTGATGTCTGCCGAATCACTAAAGGGGCACATATCGAAAATTTGTGAATGCCTAAAAAACTTTTTGAGTTTTTGTATGTGTGTGCAAAGCATTGTGAAAATATCTCAAATAATAAAGTTATTGTAGAGCTGTGGAATTGCTTCAATCATTTGTAATAACCCTGTACTTTGAGTGAGTACTGATATTAATACATTCTACTAAGGCAGTATCCCAAGGAGAAACAGTACTCACCGATTAACGACTGCGAGTAACCAGTACATCTACAGCAAGAACGTATGTTCTGGTCTTCGCGAAACACGCGCGGCGATAGTTTTACACCTTAAAGCTGCTTCCGCCGCGCACCCGGAGAGCAGACGTTCCGCCAATCACGGCGTCACATTTTGTCCCCGCGAGTGGGTGTAGAGCCGGGCAGTACGGGCGGTCGCTCGGCAACGAGACCTGATGCTTCCATTGTTTGCAGGAACTGCAAAGGCTGCGAGGTTGCTGGCGGCAAGTTCCGCGGCCTCGCCGTGACGTCGTTTCGGCTCTGTCCACTGCAGTCAGGCTTCCTGCCACATAGTTCTCTGAGATGCGGCAAAAACAGAGCTCCAGGCAGAAAGCCCTCCAGCTACCGGCTTAAGGCCACCGGATTTGCTACCGAAGCGAGCCAGCGATGTCGTAATTGGACGTGCTCTTGTGTGGCGTCTGCCACACTGCTGAAAGGACTGTCTGAGACACGTGGCACTATTTGTACACCATTAAAAGAGAATTGGTGTTTAACATCCAGTAGGACACGCCACGTTCATACCGTGTAAAACAGCGTCTACCCTCGATAATGGCCTGAACTGTGGGTGGACGAGCGTCCACAAATATCTTCTCGTATATTACATCCAGCACAAGCCTTTCTTCATTAGACTGTGTAGAAGTAGAGCAGCCATACTGCGGGAACGTTGACGCCGCTGCAAGAAATGAGATGAATATGGCCAATCGAGGTGCCTGAGTGTTCTTCAAATTACACTGAGGTAATAGAAGTTATGGGATAGCCATATGCACATATACAGATGGCGGTAGTATCGTGTACACGAGGTCTAAAAGGGCATTGCATTAGCAGAGCTGTCATTTTTCCAAGGAGATTATGGCCGCAGGCTTTGAACGCGGAATAGTAGTCGGAGCTAGACGCAAAGGGCACTCCGTTTCGGAAATCGTTACGATATTCAATATTACGACATGCACAGTGCGAAGAGTGTGCCAAGAATACCAAAACTCAGGCATTACCTTTGTAAGTAGGCTGCTTAGGTTTTTACGTTGGTAACGTCACGTAGCGCTGTGTATGAAAGTCACTGACTGTGCTGTGTGCAGTCTGTGGCTGGTTTGCATTGTTGGAATATTTGCCATTGTAGTGTTGGGCAGTTGGATGTTAACAGCGCGTAGCGCTGCGCAGTTGGAGGTGAGCCGCCAGCAGTGGTGGACGTGAGAGAGAAATGGCAGAAATTTGAGAGCGGACGATCTGGTTCAAATGGTTCAAATGGCTGTGAGCACTATGGGACTTAACTACTGTGGTCATCAGTCCCCTAGAACTTAGAACTACTTAAACCAAACTAACCTAAGGACATCACACACATCCATGTCCGAGGCAGGATTCGAACCTGCGACCGTAGCAGTCGCGCGGTTCCGGACTGCGCGCCTAGAACCGCTAGACCACCGCGGCCGGCGGACGATCTGGACGTGCGTCCAACAGAAAGAGTAAATTTGTAATATTGGATGCATGAACTGATGTATACATTATGACTTTTGAACACTATTAAGGTTAATACATTGTTTATTCTCTATCGAAATCTTTCATTTGCTAACTATGCCTATCAGTAGTTAGTGCCTTCAGTAGTTTGAATCTTTTATTTAGCTGGCAGTATTGGCGCTCGCTGTATTGCAGTACTTCGAGTAACGAAGATTTTTGTGAGGTAAGTGATTCATGAAAGGTGTAGGTTATTGTTAGTCAGGGCCATTCTTTTGTAGGGATTGTTGAAAGTCAGACTGCGTTGCGCTAAAAAATATTGTGTGCCAGTTTAGTGTTGATCAGAATAAGTAAAGAGAGAAATGTGTGAGTACGTTCAGTCCTGCTAAGCTGTTTGAAAATCAAATAACGTAAGGGGTTTATCAGCACAATAATTCATAAATTTTTCTAAGGGGACGTTTCACTTTCAACCACGGACAGTGCATTGGCCGACGCCCGTCACTTAACAACCAAGAGCAGTGGCGTTTGCGTTGAATTGTCACTGGTACAGACAGGTAACACTGCGTGAAATAATCGTAGAAGTCAATGAGGGACTACGACGATCGTATCCGTTACGACAGTAAGACGACATTCAGCGTTAATTGACTACGGCAGCAGACGACCGACTCGAGTGCCTTTGCTAACAGCACGACATCGCCAGCAGCACATTTCCTAGTCTCGCGACCATATCGGTTGGACCCTAGACGACTTGAAAGCCGTGATCTGGTCAGATGAGTCCCGTTTTGAGCTGACAAGAGCTGATGGTACGGTTCGAGTGCAGCGCAGACCCCCACGAAGCTGTAGACTGAAGTTATCAACAAGGCACTGTGCAAGCTAGTGCTCATTCCATAGTGGTGTCGGCTGTGTTACATTGAATGGACTTGGTCGTTTGGTCCAACTCAATCGTTCGTTGACTGGAAATACTTACGTTCGATTGCTTGGAGACCATTCATGTTCCCAAACAACGATGTAATTTTTAAGGATGATAATGTGCCACGTCGCTGGGCCTCAACTGTTCGCAATTAGTTTTAAGAACATTCTGGATAATTCAAGCCACTGACATAGACGCCGACAACGCCCAACATTAATCCCATCGAATACTTATGGCAGATAATCGAGAGATCAGTTCGTGAATAAAACCTTGCGCCGGTAACACTCTCGCAATTATGAATGGCTATAGAGACAGCATGGCTCAGTATTTCTGCTGGGGAATTCATGCTACGTCGAGCTGCTGTACTACACCAGGCAAAAGGAAGTCCGACACTATGTTGGAAGTTTTCCCATGACTCGTCACTTCAGTGAAGTACCAGTCTACTGAACACGCCTGTTGTCATCTTGCAACACAGCATAATCACATAAAGATGTAGCGGAAGGGCAACACTTGCTTACCGATAATGTTGAATTAAACGTCGGTAGCTTGAACGTGTGGATCCAAGTAGCGGTAGGAAAAATATCCTCAAAAGAACACGGCATCACCTCTTTCCTTAATTACAATGTCCGCCTCATTGGTCAGATGCTTTCGACGCCTTAAATGCTCTAAGAGTTTCTTATATAGCTCTTGCCAACCGTGGATTTTCGCCGTGGCAGAAAAATTCACCTGTTACTGAAAATGTGTTATGGAAGATACCTCTTATATGCGCTTATTATATGAATGTTGAGCACTTCCCTAAAATCGCTTTTTGGCTGGCTGTAATAAGAGGCAACTACTTGCTAAAACGTTGTTATTCATGCGTCTCGGGCATGGCCCATCGTCACAATATCAGCGAATCTGCTCAACTCAGCATCAATACTACGATACTTAGCATCAGTGACGATGCTCTTTATAAAGTACTTTTGTTCCATGTTCTGATGATGAGCCGTTCTCAAAGCGCATAAGAAGTTTTAACGACAAATGTACCCCTTCTGCGAATAGCAAATAGACGGTATTAAGGACGTGGTTCAGTATCTACTCTCGTGTTGGAGCTCCCAGGACTCGTGAAGCCCCTACAGTCAGTTGTGTGGAACATTTAGTCCTAATTATATGCCAGTGCCTCCGGAGATCTAAAATAGGGCCCCTTGAGCAGAAGAGAGCCGGCAATTTCTACCCGTGATATTTCGTAACAATAATGTAATGTACTACCAGAGGCGTTCAATAAGTAATGTAAAACACCTTTTTTTCTGAAAGCATGTTAGCTTTATTCAGGATTGCGGTACACCACACCTTTTCCACTCTTTTGACTGCAAAACAATATTTTTCATTAAAAACTCCGTTCAGTGCGATGGCCTTACGCTACTTTATTGGGAGGCTTGTAGGCACGCGTGGTACCACTCTATTGGTCGACGTCAGAGCCCACGTCTTGCTGCATCAGTAAGTTCCCCATCACCGACGTATTACTTCCCGCTGAGTGCGTCGTTGGTCGGGCCAAACAGATGGAAATCAGAAGGTGGGAGATTGAGACTGTAGGACGGATGAGGAAGAACAGTTCAATGAACTTTTGTTAGCTGCTCTCGGGTGTACAGACTTGTGAGCCCTTGCGTTGTCGTGGGGAAGGAGAAATTCGTGTGCACTTTCGTGGCGACGAACATGCTGAAGTCGTTTCTTCTACTTCCTGAGTTTAGCGAATTATACGTGCGAGTTGATCGTTGCGCCGTTATGGTGGACATCCAAAGTAACCCATGCAGAGACGCATGACATTACCGGCTGTGGGTGCGACTTCGAACTTTTTCTTTGGAGAGATGGCGTGGCGCCACTCCACGGATTGCCGTTTTGCTTGCGTTTCCAAGTAATGAGGCCATGTTTTATTCCCAGTGAAGAAGTTCGGTGAAAAGTCATCACGGTCAACCTTGTAACACGCACAAATGGTCCGTCGTTGCTCTTTATGGTCTTTTAATAGGCGGCGATGACCCCAGTGGGCACACACCCTTTTGAGTACCCCAACAGGTGGACGAGTGTGACTGCACTACCAATAGAGAAGTCCAGTTGTACAGTGAGATATTTGTGATCCATTTATCATCTCGAATGAGAGTGCCCGCACGTTCCAACTCTGCAGGTGTCACGACTGCGTGCGGCCGGCCGGCACGTGAAAGATCCGACAGGTTCGCCCGACCCTGTTACAAAGATGACCGACTCCTCGCCCAACGACTCACCGTACTTTTGTTCACTTCCTGTGAACATCTGCGATGCTTCGATCTTCCGCCAAAGATATTCAGTGACAATTCTGTGCCTGGAATGCTCCTCCGTTACAAACGCCATTTTGAAGGCTATGTATAGCGCCGCCACCTATCGGAACTTCATTAAACTACAGGGGCTGAGGGGGCAATATTTCATGATGTCCCACAACAAATTCTGCCGTTTTTCAACCCAAATTGGCGGAGAAAAAAACTGTTACATTACGTACTGAATGCCCCAAATGTGAGGGCTACGACATGTTGTTACTATTTCACGATGCGTGGAGGCTTTGAAGCTGATCACTCGTGTAGAGCTGATTGAGCAGTGATGACTGTACGACACGTATCTGCTGAAGGTTTTGGTAACGCTTCTTGGGTATGAGAATTGTCGTAGATCCTCAGAAGATTCGCTAAGAGTAAGCATTCTATAATATTATCTATTCCTCACGTCAACTTCGCTACGAAGGAAATGATTTGTGCAGCTGCTCTAGCAGTAACAGTCTGACGAATGCTAGACATCCCACAGTGTGTGTCCTGCTCACTGTTTAGAGACGGTCTGATTTACTGCACGTTCTGCAACACAGAAACTAGACCATTAATCAATGTATCAGTGTGCTACTTGCTGATAAATTCCACTTCCTTATTTCTTTCCACACAGGCCATATTATGGAAACAGAAGTGGTATTACGTAAGATAGCCACGAAGAATCATCAGACAAAGAATAATCGAGAAATTAAGTGCTAGCAAGCTACATCAAAGGCACAAGGGGCAGTGGCAGCACGCGCGTAAGTCTCAGTGAAGTTGCTTCGTTATAATATGAGCTTCGCCTCATACAGGCGACACTGCTACGAAAATGATGCATATGTGGAACCAATGGACAGAACAGAGTCGTACACAGCACTTATGCAATATCATCACAGCACGGGACGGCTATCATCTTGTCCGCATGGCTTTTACGGAATGTGTATAATTAGCTGAGCATTAGAGAACTACAGCTAGTTTGGAGATCTTCGTATCATTGGTTCGACGATGACTGCTGCAGAGTAGATTTGTGACGCCAGTGCCATTGCGTCGGCCTCCAGTTTTTGTGAAATATAAACGGCCACGTGAACGCCATTTCTGGCGGACGAAACAGCAACACGTCACGTTTTCGAAAGGGTCGGTCTTCCGTCTGTCACACGGTGATAGCAGAATATGTGTTAGACACTAACTAGCAGCCCGTGGTGTTGTAGTGTGATGGTTAATGACACCAACAGATAGAAAATACAAAATTAACGCCTCTATATTGAGGGCAAAATGAATGTCGACCGCAACACAAGCCTAAGTCTGAGAGCTCGACTTGCGGCCCCTGTTTCAGGGTGAAGCACCTAAAAACTTGCACCGCAAGTACTAAAAGGGAAAGTGCTATTGATGTGCGGGTTTCACAGAATGGCTTGATAGTCAGCGACTCGTATTATTAGCCAGTAAACATATTATAATAACTCTCAGAAAGCGATTTTTTGTGCAGACAGACACTTTTTAAATGGAACAACATTAACAACATTAACAAACTAAAAGTAGGATAAATTAGAATGTCAGTGGTGTTCGTTACAGGATTATAGTGCCAGTCGTATACGAGATATAGTATTTTGAAAAGTTCCCATACCGACTCTTGTACAATACCTGCGGTAGCACACAGTAAGTAACATCACTAGAACACAAGTGCATACACTGTACATACGGATTCCGACCAGTAACGAGGCAATCGACAATCAGAGGTTGTGCTCAAGATTATCACCGGCAGTGGCAGTACACGCTTGCAGTCTGGTAAGGAACGACTGCTGCATACGTGGTAGAATTTCAACGGAGATAACCGCTGAGGCTGCAATAATATGTCGTTATGTATTATTGGGTGTAGTTGGTATGTCATTGTAGGCAGTGTCTTTCAGTTTTACTCACAGAAAAAGGTCTACAGGTGTCAAATCGGGGCAACGGGTCGGCCAAGGTACAGCTCCTCTGCGTCTAATCCAACGATTTGGAAAATAATTCTTGAAGACATGCTGCAGTATCCCATGCACTATGGCTGGACAGCCATCATGTGGGTACCACCGGTTCCTCGTAGTCTACAGAGTACTGCAATTCTAGTGTCGGTGGGAGATGGTATGTTAGGAAGCTGCGAAACTTGTGTGCGTTCAGTATTCCATCTATGAAAAACAAGCCTATGAGCTGATGGTTCACTACCCCACACCACCCGTTCGATGGGTGCTGACGTTCAACCTGACGAAGCCAATGGGAACTGTCAACTAGCCATCAGTTTATATATCGGTGACTTACCTGGCCCTGATTGGTAAATATGGCCTCGTCACTAAGCAAGATACATGATACTTCTGTAGTATCCTGTATCAGTTTCCATATGCATAAGTTAATCGGTTTTATGCAGTTGTTCGTGGAGAGGTACGTGGTAGGGATGGCACCTCTGACGATGGAGAATGCGTAGTACACTTGCCTGATTCATGCCACTTCCTCGTGCGATTGTGTGGGATGTAACGTGCGGATCCACTGCAACAGCAGCAAGAACATTAATTTCCCCCTTTTTCTGTCACTTGTTTCTTTCTAGTACATTATCAAGGTGTTACACTACCACTTTTAAGTTACTAGTTGAAGAGGGTGACAAATAATTGCCGAGAATTGACGTTCAAACAGGCTGTAATGTACATACTATCCGTGCTATTAGCTAATTTCGACTGTTAGTCATTTTAAAGCACTTATCACAAGCCTCAAGCTTCACACGCACGTAAAAGCGATGTGTGACTTTACAGATGTACTGGCTATTTAGTCAAACGTTATGTGAATCTTGGGGCTAGTGATAAGCGCCCGAATATAATTGTAAAAATTAACTGATAACATGCACAATAAAAACTTACAGCTTTCTGGACCATATGTTCTTGCTCTACAGTAATCCCTGGAATCAGCCATGACATACAGACTGAAAAAAACGACGGGGGCTTACGTTTATATGTATAGATGTTATATTCATCTATACTGACACAAAATTACATTTCTGCCACGTTAGGCAGTGTCACAAAATTCAAAATAAGCGTGAGTGCAAGACACACGTGTTACCAACAGTGACTAGCAAACCTGACTAAGGTTTATGGAGAAGAAAGTACACTTTAAAGATAGCAGCTCCAGCACTTAACACGCGCGAATATTTGGGCCATAATTCTGATAATACATACTGAACACAGAGCATTTAAAACTTCACACGCACTGTTTGTTTTTCACTCGTTCCGTCCCACTGCAGCTGTCTAATGCTCGGGTGCGAAGTACCGAACAGCGCTGAGATACCAGAGCTCTCGTATTCACGACATGTTGACGGCGACGGAGAGAAAGAGGGTTGGTGGACGCATCTGCCCGACGTGTTTTGAACTGTTTTTTGAGAATACATATTATTTGCGCAAAAATAGGTAATTAATACGACTACGTACTGTATCAAACTCACTCACATATGTGTTCAATATTGCTTAAATAACATTCTTGTATTGATATCCGACAGATATATACAGTCTCATAATCATTATGAGTAAATTTAAACAACGTAAGAGTTATTGTGAAATGAAGTTAATGGCTTCAGAATTACCGTTTAACCATGCCAGTCATGGTGCAGAATAGTGCATCTCCTGTAAATGTATTTCACTTTAGAAGTGTCACCTTTAAAATCCAAAGAAATTAACACACAGCAGCCATCTTAACAAGCAAACAGCGCTATGCTATTCCTTTAGTGACAGCCTCATTCGTTTTAGTCATTTAAACAGTATTTGTGAATAGCAACATAAAAATGTGCATAGCAAATTGTCTCCTAGCACAAGCTACGGGTGAGAAACCGTGCACACGTATACAATGAACAAAGCATGTTAACACTGTTAAAACAGTACTTCACAAGCCTCTTACTTTCTCCACTGTACAGTACTTCGTGCTCGGGCTTAAAGCGTCTACAGTGAGGCGGAACAAGTCACACACCCGTGCACACGCGTGTTTGAAAGCTGTACGTTCGGATGGTTATAACTACGCACTATCAGAATTAACGCGCAAAATTTTGGCCCGTGGTCGTTCGATGGAACTGACAACTTACAAGTGTGCTTCTTAATGCATAAAATATCACGTCAAGTTGATTTTACCTTGTGATCCTGGAAATAAATTACTACTTGAATATGCACAGTGCATGAGTTTAAAAGACGACATTCAATATTTTTCACATTTGTTAATTTATACACTAATCGTTATTAATTTGTATTTACAGTAATAATAAATTTTGCAGATTACTGTTTGTAATAACAGATTTTTAATGCTTATTATGTGTTTCTGATATTAAAGTAATTGAAAATTCGTCTCGCTCTCTTGATTTCAGTTAAACTTATACCAGTTTTTAATTGAAAAAAAATTAATTAAGATTTAATGATACTGTGTTAAGGACAGTGCACAGTTTTAGTAATTATGAAAACATGCAGAAAGAATAATAATAACACAGTGTTACATCAAACGGTCATAATACGAGATTTGCAAATGGTGTGAAAATATCAGGATGAACAATTTATCAGATAATATAAATTTTTACATACGAGGTATTAAATAATTGGAAACAGACGAGGTGGTAACTGTTGTTGTATTGTGATCATCATAACTTCTAATTGTATTCTCTAAATTCGAAATATGTATGAACAGTTCTAAACAGTGTAATATGGAAACGTGTACAGAACAAATAATATTGTAATATTTAAAGTAGAAAGATGTATAAGCATAATATTGGTCCTAGACGAATAATTAATGTCTAAATAAAAGATAGAGTCACAGCATTCAGACAGCGCAGACCTAAAACTACAGTAGAAATTTGCGAAATCAGGAATGCACCAAGGAATTATATCCATTTTTTTCTATAAAAAAGCGACTAGCCACTTTTTTTAATGCGTTTTGTTTAAACCAATATCCATTTCGGGTATGCACCCATCTTCAGCTGGCAAATTACGTGTATCTTCAGTTTCTATAGCTGTACAATGTCGACATCAGTTTGGATGCTGCAGCTGGCCTGTGCAAAAGCAACGATTCCAATCATTTACTTCAATTTCGTGAGTTTAAAGCTGTGCACTAATCAGTTGTTCATTTTACTTACATTCTCCTCTCCTTGTTTTTTCTAGGCCTTTCTTCTTTTTTGTAACAGCACAAACACTTTCTGTCAAGCATTTTACCCAGGCGCACTGCGTTATCCGCCATGTTGTCGACTGACTGTTTTTTATTTTTTTTTTACATACAAGCAGTTTATCTATGGACAGAGTTATATTTTACGAAAATTTTGAGGTTCTAGCTAAGCTACTGTTTATGTACATAAAGGTGGTACAATGTCCAGGACATTTACAAGTAGAAACCTATTACATTTTCCTACTAAACGGAATATGACACATACTATGAATATTACCATTGATGTTTACCTACTGTTACTCTGGTGCTTTTTTTTTTTTCACTCCTTTCCAGATAGCAACGTTGCTGCTGCTTCATGGACCCGCCGAAAACCGCCGTAGAAAGAGATTCCCCAAGAACATGCCCATGCTTTGAATTATTTTCACAAGTTAGCGCGTAACATCTTTGTACGCACAGTTAGGCGTAATTGAAGCGTTTGGCGACAATATTTTAATAGTTTACAAGTCTCACTAGTTTGGAAGCTTTTACAATAGTATTATTCGCACAATGTTTAAATACTGTGCATTGATTTATGTTGTACAGGTCGTTTATTTTGACGTAATGTAGGGTGGGATGGAACGTGTACGTTTACGTATATACTCCAAAAACCACCTAATGAGATGTGGCGGATATATGGTGTATGTATCCACACAGATACTGTAACTGAAAAAAATCTTATGGCTGATGAAAATTAATAACAATTAACGGTCGAAGCTCGTAACAGCGCTGACAGTTTTTGTGGAAGCAGATGGTCGAACAATATGATTTCCAATTCGCGCACTCGGGCTTCGCAGCGCGACTCCTCACATGCCAGCGACAAAAAATTGTCTGTCACAAAATTTCGTCCGGCGAGTACATCTGGCAGAGAAAGGACGTTAGAGTGGCAATCTGGCTATACTATAACTACATGTACGGAAACTACCTCTGCGCGCACATATTACTATTGCTGTATAATTGGTACGGTGTATAAAGTTTTGGGTTAGGATGCAGGAGGTCAAGGGTTCGATCATGGGATAGGGTGCATTTTTTTATTTGCTTATTTCATTCTGACATATCATGCTGTAATATACACCGTTTCTTAGGTCATATGTATCCTAAAATTACAACATTCTATAACGCTGAACATTACAAATATGTGGTTAGACAAGTAAGATATAGGCAGTTGAAAAAAATGACCTGTCGTAAGGCAGAATAACTACAAAAACAATATCAATTTCGAGATGCTAAAGATGATGGCGCAGTGTAATTACACAACATCTACTTGTCGTTTATACTACATGTAATAAGAGCGGTGAGATGTCGCACATTAGCAACCAGTGACCATAATAATGTCCTTATTAATGACTACATGACCTTCACAACAGAATACATTGTCCTCAGAACAGCATATGCTCAAAGCGACCACCCTTAACGTACAAACATTGCACAAGCCGCCGGAACATGCAGGTCTGAACCCTTCGCAGCAAAGCTGCTCCCACAGTAAAAATATGTTCGTCAGGATAGAGGTCAGGAGCGGAGGGCGTTGTAAAATGAAAATTAATTGAGTGAAATGGACCCAGTTTATTCTCGTAATGATGGTACAGTGGTGCCTACGTAGGGCCGAGCAGCCCCAAGAGGGGTTGCCGTCTGCTCATCAGAGAGGCAGAGGCTAGAGGAGCGACTACTCGGGGCCGAGGTCAGAAGCTAAGAGAGCGCGGAGCTGTTTCCAAGCCGCCCTCGACGCTCCCGGCCGCGTCCCCACGTGATCACACGATTAGTCTCTGATTGGAGGATTGATTCCGCCAACGCGCCTTGCTAGTAGCGTACCCCCGTCAGCGCAACCAACCCGTGGGACTGGAGTCTGACCGAGGAGCACGTGGCAGGAATGTGCCGACCATGGTCTTCCGGCCAGCACCTTCCACCACAGTATGCCCAAGCCGGCTACTGCCGAACATTATGCGTGGAAAAATTTACTTAATAAAATTTTGTCGGCAATGATCCCTCTTGGAGGGTCTCCTCCCTGCACAAATAGAAGCATGAACACGTGCTACCAATTCCTTCACATTTGTCGGCGTGGTAGATTATACGTGCTCCTTCAGGTGTCACCACAGGAAGAACTCAAGGGAATTTAGGTCAGGTGAACACGGTGGCCATACAATTGGACCTCCAAGTCCGAGTCATTTCCCTGGAAATGGTCTGTCCAAATACTGTTGTGCATTAATTCCAGAGCGTGGAGATGCACCATCAAGTTGGAACCATATCCTCTGCCGAACACGTAAAGGAACATCTTCCAGCGCATCAGACAGACAGTTTGAGATGAATGCACGATACCTTCGTGCAGTCAATCGGTCAGCCAACATGTAGGGGCCTATACACCTGTCGCCCAATATTCTGACCCAGACGTTGATACCACAGCGAACTTGATAGCCATGGTCGCAGGTGATGTGCAGGTTAACCTCACACCAACGGTGGGCATTGTCGATATTGAAGACACCCTCACCAGTGAATGCTGCTTCATCCAACCATATTACGGCGTTCATGAAGTCATTGTTGCTTCCTGTTTTTGTTGAAACCATTCACAGATTTGCATCTGCTAATGGCGATCTGCGGGATGCAGGTGTTGCATGAAAGCATAATGATAGGGTTGCAGTCCGTGCTAGTGCAGCACGTTAACGACCGTGCGTTGCGAGACACGCAGCTGCCTTGCTATGCTATGTTTCCTTTGCTGAGGTTCTCGGTGTATGACCTCCAGAATAGCTTCCTTAGTAGCTGGAGTACGGCGAGACCGTGGACAGAGAGGACGTAACTCCCGAAGGCGCAGCTCAAGACGACTGGATGAATGAGGATATCTAGCAGCATATTCACGAGAGACAACACCAACCTGTTTGTCAGATGCACAAGAACCAAAAACATAATCACATATCGATATGCCTGTCATGGGCACGTTACTGCGCTCGAAACTAGTCCCTGTCTGGTGGACAGCGCATATAGTATAAACACACCGTCAGTCATGCGTGCTGTTCCACTTAACGTGCATTACCCATCTGATAGATATTGTTGCCGGCCGGAGTGGCCGTGCGGTTCTAGGCGCTACAGTATGGAACCGAGCGACCGCTCCGGTCGCAGGTTCGAAGCCTGCCCCGGGCATGTATGTGTGTGATGTCCTTAGGTTAGTTAGGTTTAATTAGTTCTAAGTTCTAGGCGACTGGTGACCTCAGAAGTCAAGTCGCATAGTGCTCAGAGCCATTTGAACCATTTTCATAGATATTGTTCTGCATGATTCATCCCGACACCGGTAATTGTGAAATGTTCGGTTTCGAATTACAGTGTTACTCTAACGGTAATAGACGGGATGTTTCCACAATCCAATCGATAGAATATAACAATAATAATAATAATAATAATGCATTTAGATACGTACTAAATAGTATGCGGTTACCAGACTCAATGTTGAAAGGCATAATTAGTGGGACCATGGTGATAACATATATAAATAGTTACCGAGTTTGAACATTATTTGCAAAAGCACGTTGCTGGTCCTACTGGTAACTTAAGGCCCCAACGAAATGTAATGACCTGAACAAGGCAAGATTTATAGTTGGTAGTAATCTATGGGACCGTTGGAGTAGGGTACAAGGAAAATTGGTCTCGCATCTAGTAGATGAAATTGTGTGAATAAATTCATGCCCACGACGTGGAGAGGGCGTCTTTCAAAGCTGACCAATCTTGCATATCTATGACTGTAGTTTGCAAGTGCAAATGTTTTGTTGAGGACACGCTGCAATCGCTGTTGACGTTCAAGATGCCAGATACCATACTACCTGGACTATGTTTATCAAATAAAACACATATGACACAACCCATGATCAAACCATCGACCTTCTGCTTGCTAAGCCAAAACTCTATCCACTGCACCAACTGTACACCACAAACAACGACCGCTCACAGAGGTAGTTACCATACGTATGGTTACAGTGTTGCCAGACTGCCACTCTAACGGCCTTTTTCTGATGGATATACGCGCAGGACAAAATTCTGTGAGAGAGGTTTCTTTATCGTTGGCATGTGATGAGTTGCGCTGCGGAGCCCGAGTGCCCGAATTTCGCTTCACCCTGTATATCACGGACCTGTCTAAGCTTACGTCACGAGTTGTGACACATTCCTTAAAACACGGAACTCGCATACGAGAAAAAGAAAGAAAAGGAAGATTAAAGATTAACGTCCCATCCGTCTGGTAGCACCTGTCTTTCTCCTGCACGCGATGTATTTTACAAGGAATACTGCCCGATTGTCGATTATTGCAGAGTGCCTCACAATAGTGGACAGCACTACGTGTCTCCGACTTCCTATTTATGAAGAACGGATGGGTGTCGGAGTGGGTCTCGCGTAGCTCTTTTGTTGCGTTTCAAAGGACCTTCCACCTTCTCTAACTGTTTCACTGTTTCACTTAACGATTCTATGGTCCGACGTCCCAGTTGTAGCGATTCTCTCTAGAATTTATAATAGAAGAGAAAGGGCTGAGGTATTACTATTGTTATCAGAACTTTTCTCAATACGTCAGGGCATATAAAAATAATAATTATTATGCAATTCCATGACGGGCGAGAGAGACGTATAAGGACGACAAATCTCGGCAAATTTGTTGTTAAATGAAATTAATGATTACTGACAAAAGATGTAAATTACTTATTCACATAATTATTAGGTTACCACCTATTAACATCGTGAGTTACGGTATTAATCAAGCCATTGAAGCGAATGCCAACGACATTGTTCGAAGGTATCTGACCGACCGAACCAACATTACTCTTACGTGAAAAAGGAATGGAAGAAAATGCGACAGTTCGAACTCAGGTGGTTCTGCTTAGCGACATTGAATAGATAGCGAGAGTACACGTAATGTGCTCGGTCGTTCTACTCTCGAACAATTCGTCACTAATCCTTTCTTTACGGCCTCTGAAAAGAAAGATGTAAATATTCGTACCAAGTAATGGTTATTATCATGGAACATGATCAGGTCTGATACTGTTAGTAAATCACACGTACGCAGTTAAAAAAAGTCTTATATTGTATCTAAAGGTACGGTACATAGAAACATAGGTGCTTACTCTGCAACAGAATGGTGAGTATATATGACTAGTTTCACTTTTCGTTAGAGATATACAGAGTTCGTTTACGTATGAACCTCTTTGGCAAACGGCTGTGATCAAATGTTTTTAATCACGATTTTAATTACAAAACGTATTTTACTCAGAAAAGAAAAACTAGAAATTCATGACATATCATAGTTTCGGTATTAATATGTCTGTATTGGCACAAGACTAAAGTGATGGTGAGTGGCGCCCTGAACTACAATGAACCCATACGAATAACAATAAAGGGAGAGAAACTAGGGCAGGTTACAGAATTTAACTACTTAGGTAGCAAAATAACAGCAGATGGAAGGAGCAAAAGTGACATTAAAAACAGAATACAACTTGCCAAAATAGCATTCAATGGAAAAAGAAACTTACTGACGAGTAGAAATGTTAGTTTAGACGTAAGAAAGAGAGTCATGAAAACCTATGTGTGGAGTACAGCCCTTTACGGATGTGAAACTTGGACTAGTGGAAAAGAAGAAAAGAGAAGATTAGAGGCATTCGAAATGTGGTGCTACCGGAGAATGGAAAAAATCAGCTGGCGAGACAAGGCTACAAACGAAGATGTCCTCAGAAGAGTGAAAGAAAACAGATCTCTTTGGCGAAATATACAGAAAAGAAGAATAACCTTCATAGGTCACATTTTACGGCATAACAATTTCATTAAGAGAATATTAGAAGGAATCATTGAAGGAAGAACTCGCCGAGGACGACCTAGATTAAGCTACATTCAACAAGTAATAAATGACATCGGGTGCCAGACCTATGCAGATATGAAGAAGAAAGTTGACAAAAGAACGGAATGGCGTGCTGCTGCCAACCAACCTGTGGGTTGATAACCGAAGAAGAGAAGAAGATTGGCACATTTTAATCTGACACTTCACACGGTTATGAACTTACGTGGTAGCAATGTATATACATATTCCATGACTAGCACTTATAACGCTGTACAGAGTACAAATTTACAGCGTTGGAACACAGTAGGCATTAATCAGTTTTGCGACATTCGTATGAAAGTATATTGACATGTAGTAAGTATGCGAGAAGACTGCAAACAATGTTGTTGTGATTTCAAGTGCTTTGATTCATAGAATATTTTGTGACACTATACGTAACATTCATTCTTAAAATTATTATTTTAAAATTTTTTTATCTAACGATCTACAGCTAAAGGATGTCAAGACTTATTTATATTTAATAGTTATTTGTTAGTTTGCAGGTTGGTCTTCTTGAGGTGGAATAGTGACAAGGATTTTACACTAAAGACGTAGTAGTACAGTTGGTGAATGCCGCGTTGCTTAAACAAGAAGCGGTTATATTTAACACGGCGCTTACTTCTTGGCTCTCTGGATTTTACGCTGTTATTCCAACTTAAGCTTTAATATATTCCACTTACTGCTTCATCTTTTCTTCAGTCAAGTGAAAATTAATTGCGTAACCTTCACCACCCAATAGAATATTAATGTGTTCTTTAAAAACACTGACTATCCAGTTGAAACAGATTTTGTTGATATATTCGAAAATCAGAGATATTACTGATTCATCACTTTCCGTAACCTTTACCATTCCAATCATTTTTCGTTTTAAATTCGCAATCGTCATTAAAAAAAACTTATATGTGGACTGAATTACGGCTACAACATATACTGGTTACAACATTAACATCAACATTACAGTATTCTGAAATTGTTTTATTATTACTAATAATATCCACAGGAAAGTCAGCACGGCTTCGGGCATCTCGCGGTAGATGGCCGCCGACCAGCTGATGGTTTCATCCGGTGACATAAAATTAACATACCGCGCCGTAAGCAGCAACTAACTCTCACCCTCTCATGCAACAGAGAAAAAACAAATGAGACACTTTTTACTTTTAAACGACATCGTTAGTGCTGTAAGAGTCATTAACATTCATACATAACATATTTCATATATAGCGTAGCATACTTTAGCAGACATCGTGGAGGCGGAAATATCCACAGCGGTACTGCCAAAATTTCATATCATTACACATATAAAACAATGTTATAAATCATCGTTATCTACCCTAATATCCACATGCCTAGTGATAACAGATTTTAAACTTTACTGTCACATAGTGGAGCAGCGAACAACACAGTCAGAAAAAAATATTTGCTTTAATCTATAGTCGCACTTTCATTTTATGTGCCGACTACTGGTTTCGGTATCAAGTACTATTATGAGGCCTTCCCCTCGCGCGCAATCGTCAAGATATCTCGCTTTAGAAAGAGCCATGTTTCTTATCTACATATGTGTCGCATGTACGAGGGTAAGCTGAAAATTAATGCCTCCAAAATTTTTATGTGAAGACTCTGAAAGCTTTTTAAATACAACAGACGTTATCAACATTCTACATACTTAACTTTTATGTCTACATGTTTTGTTCTCAACACTCACCCTGTCGACGAACACATGACTGCCAACGGAGACCTGCTTGTTAATACTATCTCTGTAGGCTGTTTGACTTGGTTAGTGGAGACACAACCTCACGTCTGCTTGCACCGCTTCAGCATTATCAAAGCGAAGTCCTTTGAGGTGTCCTTTAAGTTCTGGCAACCGATGAAAAACGTGTGGGAGCAAGTGGCGACTGTATGGAGAATGGTCGATGACAGTGAACCCAAGGTGTCGCATTGTCAAACTGAAGAAGAGTATGCTCCATGCTTCAACGAACTCTTCTGCAGTTAGAAATTCGAGTAGAGGGCGCTGTTTCTCAAGCATCTTACACATCGCCATGTTAGACGCTACAATTAGGAGCCCCCTAGCGGCAGATGATTGCAGCTTGCATCAGCAAAGCGGGACAGCCAAGCGAGTAATACGTATGTCATGTAATACCCCATCCGAACTACATCTACTGTAACGTGTCAGGCAAATCCAACACCTTCCATGAAAACCCTGACATGATAAGCAAATCCGGCAGTATGTCACATAGCCCCGAATAAATCCTGACATTAAATTAACCAAAGTAATGCGATCAAAGAGTGAGCAAATGGAATACCACAGACTAACACAAGAACGCCTAAATGCATGTCATACCTTCCCACCGTGAAACAGACGCAGTTCCGAGGGAAGAAACGAGAACAGAAGCCAAGAGCAGAACCGTGTTAAGCTAGAAGGTCCTACGATAAGGGACGGACACCCATGTCGCCAGCCAACCACCAGGACCACCCCCAGCACATGTTAAAAGATAGAGCCCTCCAGAAGAACAGTATAGATCTTACGATAACACTAAAAGGGCCACACCAGCTGCAAGTTTTAGCGTGAGACTTTTTCGCGTCTCTGTTACGTTGCAAACGTTAAAAACATTGCCCCACCACGAAAAGTACAACGTTTCTCATTGGATAGACAGAATTTTTGTAGGTGGAGCCCAAGGTTAACATTGAGACCCTGATTGGTCAGCTGAAAACGCAGCCACATGGTTTTTTTTTTAAACCAACTTCGGTAAATTGTAGTAAGGAGAAGTTAGGAGGGAGTTGCTTCCGAGACGGCGAGATGCGTGGAGCTGTGCCGTCCTCCGCCCCCTGACGAACACCGACAAGGTAATGAACACACACGATGCCGCATTTTTGAGCGCATAAGGCTTCACTCAGAACTGCAGAAGTCTCATCTGTTACATCCCCATTTTACGTAATACTGACGTCGATCGTCAATTGAAGCTCATGGTATTCACATTTGCTATGTAAGTCAAAATCTGAAACGCGATGTTTTTTCTGTTATATAATTATTGAGAAGCCACATCAGCCACTAATTTACGACAAGTTATATAAATAATTAAAGATAATTGAGGATCACTGTAGACCATTTTGATAGTTTTCTCTTTTGTGAAACTTAATTTAAACCTAGATTATAGATGTGATATGGCATAGGTCATCCTTAGATCCATTGTAGAACTTGGAAACCCACTCAGGGAATATTCGTTCACATTTTTGTTGAATGCAGTTGATTTTATCATCCTGTATTAAAATATTTCCTTTTATCAATAGTGCAATTTATAAACAATGTTTTGTGAGTAGAATAAAAGTTCCAATGGTAAACGTAACTGCTTTTTCGACGTTATTTTACCAGCTAACTAAAAATAGGAAAGCCTTGAACCCCTTCCACTAAATTTAGTTAGTATTAAGATTCTTTTACGGGGAGTGCAGTGGAGCTGACGCTGAAATCATTAAGTATTTGGTTACATCATCGCTAGTCTCACTGAACTCTTCTGAACTCTACATGTCATGTGTGGTCTGGCGTCTCCTTACCAGCAACAGGTCCCAGGTTCAAACTAGTCAGTTCCCTAAAAAACACGCTCAGAGCGTCGTTGCGCGAAAGTGGTAGGGAGACACGACTTAGAATAAACAGACACCACGCAGAATGTTAGACTACGTCCACATCGATACTCTGCAAATTACACTTAAGTTCCTGGCAGAGGTTTCATCGAACTACCTTCACAGTAATTCTCCATTATTCCAATATCGAACAGCACGCGAAGAAACTGGGCACTATATCTTTCCATGCAAGCACTGCTTTCTCTTACTTTATTACGATGATCGTATCTCCCTATGTAGGTCGGTATCAACAAAATATTTTCACATTCGGAGGGCATAGTAGATGATTGAAATTTAATGAGAAGATTCCTCTACAACGAAAATCACTTTTGTTTTAGTAATATCCAGCCCAAATCTTGTATCATGTCGCTGACACTCTCTCCCATATTTCGGGATAATACAAAATGTGCTGCTCCTCTTTGAATTTTCTGTATGTACTCCGTTGATCCTGTCTGGCAAGGATCCCAGATCGCGCAGGAGTTCTCAAAAGAGGACGGATGAGCTTAGTTTAGGCAGTCTCTTCGTAGATCTGTTACATTTTCTACGTGTTCTGACAATAAAATGCAGTCTTTGGTTTGCCTTTTTCTATATGTTCTTTCCAATTTACACTCCTGGAAATTGAAATAAGAACACCGTGAATTCATTGTCCCAGGAAGGGGAAACTTTATTGACACATTCCTGGGGTCAGATACATCACATGATCACACTGACAGAACCACAGGCACATAGACACAGGCAACAGAGTATGCACAATGTCGGCACTAGCACAGTGTATATCCACCTTTCGCAGCAATGCAGGCTGCTATTCTCCCATGGAGACGATCGCAGAGATGCTGGATGTAGTCCTGTGGAACGGCTTGCCATGCCATTTCCACCTGGCGCCTCAGTTGGACCAGCGTTCGTGCTGGACGTGCAGACCGCGTGAGACGACGCTTCATCCAGTCCCAAACATGCTCAATGGGGGACAGATCCGGAGATCTTGCTGGCCAGGGTAGTTGACTTACACCTTCTAGAGCACGTTGGGTGGCACGGGATACATGCGGACGTGCATTGACCTGTTGGAACAGCAAGTTCCCTTGCCGGTCTAGGAATGGTAGAACGATGGGTTCGATGACGGTTTGGATGTACCGTGCACTATTCAGTGTCCCCTCGACGATCACCAGTGGTGTACGGCCAGTGTAGGAGATCGCTCCCCACACCATGATGCCGGGTGTTGGCCCTGTGTGCCTCGGTCGTATGTAGTACTGATTGTGGCGCTCACCTGCACGGCGCCAAACACGCATACGACCATCATTGGCACCAAGGCAGAAGCGACTCTCATCGCTGAGGACGACACGTCTCCATTCGTCCCTCCATTCACGCCTGTCGCGACACCACTGGAGGCGGGCTGCACGATGTTGGGGCGTGAGCGGAAGACGGCCTAACGGTGTGCGGGACCGTAGCCCAGCTTCATGGAGACGGTTGCGAATGGTCCTCGCCGATACCCCAGGAGCAACAGTGTCCCTAATTTGCTGGGAAGTGGCGGTGCGGTCCCCTACGGCACTGCGTAGGATCCTACGGTCTTGGCGTGCATCTGTGCGTCGCTGCGGTCCGGTCCCAGGTCGACGGGCACGTGCACCTTCCGCCGACCACTGGCGACAACATCGATGTACTGTGGAGACCTCACGCCCCACGTGTTGAGCAATTCGGCGGTACGTCCACCCGGCCTCCCGCATGCCCACTATACGCCCTCGCTCAAAGTCCGTCAGCTGCACCTACGGTTCACGTCCATGCTGTCGCGGCATGCTACCAGTGTTAAAGACTGCGATGGAGCTCCGTATGCCACGGCAAACTGGCTGACACTGACGGCGGCGGTGCACAAATGCTGCGCAGCTAGCGCCATTCGATGTCCAACACCGCGGTTCCTGGTGTGTCCGCTGTGCCGTGCGTCTGATCATTGCTTGTACAGCCCTCTCGCAGTGTCCGGAGCAAGTATGGTGGGTCTGACACACCGGTGTCAATGTGTTCTTTTTTCCATTTCCAGGAGTGTACTTCTAAGTTACTCTTGGTGGCAGCGGTTCTTGATTCGATATTGAGAATAAAATAAAAAATTCGGAGACATTATTTTCTGGTAATTCCTCTTGTATCACACATCTTTTCGGTAGGATGCCTTGACGACTGCTCCCCAAGCGACGGCCTGGCACTGAAAACAGTAAAGGTAAGATACAGTACCATCTTCTGATCCTAGACTGGCCAGTCGGTCCCGCCCAGCAGCCGTGTCTTCCTTTGTCAATGGCGTCATCAGACAAGGTATGCAGGGGCGTGTGGTCAGCACACCTATCTCGCGGTCATTGTCGGGTTTCTGAAATTTGGAGCCGCTACTCATCTATAGAGTAGCTCCTCAGCCGACCTCACGAGGCTGAGTGCTTTCCGTACCAGCACTCCCACCAAAGAAAAACCGGTGTGAGGTATTGGTTGTGGTCGGAGAATACCCGTAGGATACACGAAACGAAATTCGGATGCCCAGCAGAACGAAGAACTATCCCAAGTGATTATACAAATTAATTGAAAACAACGATACTGTCGTGCAAACCAGAACGTCTTATTTAGATGAATATTAATAGGATGACCTAATTAAGCAAGAATCAATTGAATACCACAACGCCTACGTAGATATATTGTGGTAGGGCTGATCTCATAGCTATGAATGAAAACAAATGGAGATTAAAATTGATTTATTGACTTTGAACATGAAAGTTACCCACTGACGTTGAAAGGTGGCTACACTGAGCCACTGCGCCAGAGATTGCGCCAAAGAGTACTATTAAGCCGCCTCCTCAGTGCCTGTTGAGAACTCGTAGAAGTCAGTGCTTGTCGAGAGCTCGTAGAGACAGTGCTAGGAGAGAGCTCGTAGAAGTCAGTCAGTGCGTGGGCAGAGCTCGTAGAAGACAGTTCGTGTTGAGATGTGCGAGTGGGTAAGGCTTGTCGAGATGTTGTAGTAAGGAGTGTTTGTTCCATGTTTTATGCAGTTATTTGATGGGAGAGATACCAGATGTTATTCTAATGAAGATATTGTAACGATCAGAGTGCTTTTGGTCAATATATATGAAGGTAAAATATTGCGTGATTTTTTTATTATTTCCATGTTTTAAATAATGCGTCATGACAGGTTCAGTCAACAAAGCATCTGGCTTGTGTTCTTGTATTAGAGAGTAATTCTGGTTTTCCTGAGCAATTATGGTATTTTTATTTCCTTTAGTTACTTCTGTATAAATGGTATTTAAAAATTCTCGTCTTGTTGGAAAAGAACCGTGCCAGATGTGTACGTTGAGTCACACTCCCACATACAGAACAGTTATACTTGTGCTTTGGTTTAGTAGGTTTTATAGTTGCTGGGGACTTAATTAATTAATTGTGTTAACGAAAAATTTCATTTCATTCTTGTTGTTCTTTGCAGTCAGATAGCGTAATAATACTAGTCAGGGCCAACCGTTTACGAGACTTGCGTAATCGGACATACAGCTACTAAAAACTAAAAAAAATATTTTCAATCATATTTAATTAAGCCTCCATGCACGTGGCGACCGCTGCTTCGGATCGTCCCTTGGATTCTTCTGATTGTAGAAATAGTAGATGGTAGTATTGTTGCAGTAATTTGTAGTTAGTAATTGTAGTCTATTTTGCATGTGTAGATTTGGTAATTGGCATTCTTCTAATGGTATTTTTCAAATTTTTTTTTTTTTTTGTTGTTGTCTTGTCTACGGATTTGATAATTTAGTGCAATTATTTCAATTGTTCGATTAATCGTGTTTGAGGGAAACTTTTCATGTAAATGGTATTGTTGGAGATAAGGAGGCATTGTGTGTAATTTTCGAACAGTGACGAATTTTTTATGTTTTGTAAATGATTACGCGGTCAATGAAGAAGGCAAAAATGATGAATAGTGAGAAGACGAAATTGTTAACATGGCGAACTCGCCAACAGAGGAAAACAGTGTGATGAATAATGAAGTGGAAAACAATTTAATAGGTCGGGAAAATAGTCCGGAACCATTTCAAAATTTTTCTCAGTCAGAAAATTCACAGAATCTGAGATTAACGGCAGAAGATTCTGGAATAGCATCGAACACAGATAGCCTTATGGCTATGCAGAAGGAAGTTAGTTTTGCGGGAAATGTTTGGGGCGAAAAGAATTCTGAACCATTTAATATGGAGCAGTTGATGGGTGCAATATTAAATTTGGGATCACAAATAGGAACAATTAGAACTGAGATGGGAACAATGGAAACACGGTTTAGATCTGAATTAAAATCACAAATAGGAACAATTAGAACTGAGATGGGAACTTTACGATCTGAATTAAAAACTGATATAGGAACAATGGAAACACGGATGGGAACAATGGAAACTCGGTTAGGATCTGAATTAAAAACAGAGATTGGAACAATTAAAACAGAGATGGGAACTTTGGAAACACGGTTAGATTCAAGAATAGGGACATGTTTCAAAAATATGAAAGATGAATTAAAGAAAGAAATCAGAGAGGAAGTACAACCGATTCTGAATTCTCACAATAATAGATTAATTGCAGTAGAAATCAGACAAAGGGAACAGGATAGAGAACAGGAAGAAAGAGATCGCGTGATAGTACAGAATTTTTCAGAGTTAAATTTACAACGTGCAAAGGATAAGGAAGAAATATTTCAGAGAATCGAAGGATCCATACCAAATGACAGATTAAATAATCTAACACAACAATATGAACAGTTAACTACCAAATGTGTCAATACTGAAACCCGACTCGCGACACTTACGGAAGACGTAAATAAACAGAAAGAACAAATAGGTGACTTATCGGAAAGAGTTGAGGAGATTTCAGATAAATTGACAAATCTTAGTTTACATGGGGACAGAGATTCAGATGATACAGCACCATTGCCATTTGCAGAAACCGAAGAATACCAGAACATAAATAAACATGTTGTAAATCAGGGAAAATTTAATGAACGCGTTAAAAGGGAAGTTGAGGCATTACGAAAGCAAGTCAAACAAATTGAAGGCGAAATAGTAGGAAAGGACAGTAGAAGAAACTTAGAATCACAGATAGCAGAGGGGTATGAAGAAAGTAATTTATTTCATTTACGGGATGCGACAAGAGAGCGCCAGGCGCGTGAATTTAACAATAATCGTCATTGGGACTGGGACAGACGCGGTAGGTCTTTGTCGCCACGAGGCGAAAACTTTGAATATAAACACTTTTTGACTGTTGGGAAATTTAAGATCTTTCGCAATTCTAAGAACGACATACATCGATGTTCTTGGTTAGATCAATTTACGTACGCACTTCCGCCAGATTTGCCACAAAGTCACAAACTGGAAATTATGTGCGGCTATTAAAGTCCTCAGGGGATTCACTACTCTAAGTGAATATGTGCCGTAGCGAGCATAGGGCCCCGAGCTGTAGTGGTGCTATTTTTCTTTTAGTTTTCTGCACCGCTGCCTACTCTTTCACTATTCTTTGCATCTGTCAAACCAACTCTTCGACTATCAATCTATCTAGTGAGTAAGTAAGCAGTAACCTGATATGACTAATTTACCCAAAAGTGACTTTGGAATTTACCGTTTGGACTTACTATATTTTCTGCAGCATTCATTCGTAGTTTAAACGAAGTGTTACCTGTTTATCTTCGTGACAATATTACTTCATATGTTGACGACATTCTTACTGCTAAACATTCTTGGAGTGAGCACAACAAAATTTTGGATTCATTATTACGTGTTTTTGCACGAGGTGGCATTACAGTGAACTTAGAAAAATCTGAATTTGGTCGTTCTCAGGTGAAATTTCTCGGTCACATTATTTCTACAGAAGGTATTCTTCCTGATCCAGAGAGACTAGATGCTATTCAGTTCGCAATGACATTTCTTTTTAAACGAAAATCGCTCGACAACTCTGTTTGGTTAGATTGTATTCCTGATGAGTGGGTCAATAAATTGATTTGGTATACGCATTTCAGTTATGCACACTTTGGTCCCAGAAAATGCTTTCACAAATTACGAGAAAATTGTTATTTCAGTAATATGGAAAAACGTATTCGATCTGTTCTGGCCAAATGCAAATTATGTCAAAAGGCTAAGCCGCCAACAGTTTCTCACAGAGCACCGTTGTTTCCTATCATTCCAGCGAAATTAAAGGAGATGGCTGCAGTCGATTTGTTCGGTCCAGTGGTTCGTTCTACTAATGGTTTTGCGTACATTTTCGTAGCAGTGGAGTTGACGTCAAAATATGTGTGTTTTACACCTTTACGCAAAGCAACAGCTCGTTCAGTATCTAACGCTTTCATCAAACATTTTCTTAAAGAAGTTGGTCATGTTGATAAGGTTATATCAGATAATGGATCACAGTTTCGTTCTAAAATTTGGCTTCGTACTCTACAGCGTCATAAAATTAAACCAATTTTCATTTCACTTTTTCACCCCCAATCTAACGCTTCAGAGAGATGGATGAAGGAAATCAATAAATTGTGTCGTCTTTATTGTCATCAGAATCACAGAACGTGGGATCAGTATCTTCATATTTTTCAAAACATTCTGAATGAACTCCCTAATGATTCAACTTCTTTACCGCCTATACAGATATTAAAAAACAAAGCACCGACAAATCGCATATCTGAAATAGTTCCTTTTCCGCCTTCACGGAAACTGCGGCATTCGGAAGTTGTCAACCTGGCTCTACGAAATATTGCATCTGCGGCTGCTAGAAGAGAGAAATCAGCTAAGCGTCCTGGTCGTTCAAAAATCTTGTCAGTTCCAGAATGAGATTTTCACTCTGCAGCGGAGTGTGCGCTGATATGAAACTTCCTGGCAGATTAAAACTGTGTGCCCGACCGAGACTCGAACTCGGGACCTTTGCCTTTCGCGGGCAAGTGCTCTACCAACTGAGCTACCGAAGCACGACTCACGCCCGGTACTCACAGCTTTACTTCTGTACTGGGCGTGAGTC
Organism: Schistocerca serialis cubense; assembly: GCF_023864345.2. NCBI lineage: Eukaryota > Metazoa > Arthropoda > Insecta > Orthoptera > Acrididae > Schistocerca > Schistocerca serialis. The sequence goes on along the minus strand of NC_064645.1, from coordinate 587,028,469 downwards.
GTGCTTCGGTAGCTCAGTTGGTAGAGCACTTGCCCGCGAAAGGCAAAGGTCCCGAGTTCGAGTCTCGGTCGGGCACACAGTTTTAATCTGCCAGGAAGCTTCATATCAGCGCACACTCCGCTGCAGAGTGAAAATCTCATTCTGGAAACATCCCCAAGGCTGTGGCTAAGCCATGTCTCCGCAATATCCTTTCTTTCAGGAGTGCTAGTTCTGCAAGGTTCGCAGGAGAGCTTCTGTAAAGTTTGGAAGGTAGGGGACGAGGTACTGGCAGAAGTAAAGCTGTGAGTACCGGGCGTGAGTCGTGCTTCGGTAGCTCAGTTGGTAGAGCACTTGCCCGCGAAAGGCAAAGGTCTCGAGTTCGAGTCTCGGTCGGGCACACAGTTTTAATCTGCCAGGAAGTTTCATATCAGCGCACACTCCGCTGCAGAGTGAAAATCTCATTATGGAAACATCCCCAAGGCTGTGGCTAAGCCATGTCTCCGCAATATCCTTTCTTTCAGGAGTGCTAGTTCTGCAAGGTTCGCAGGAGAGCTTCTGTAAAGTTTGGAAGGTAGGGGACGAGGTACTGGCAGAAGTAAAGCTGTGAGTACCGGGCGTGAGTCGTGCTTCGGTAGCTCAGTTGGTAGAGCACTTGCCCGCGAAAGGCAAAGGTCCCGAGTTCGAGTCTCGGTCGGGCACACAGTTTTAATCTGCCAGGAAGTTTCATATCAGCGCACACTCCGCTGCAGAGTGAAAATCTCATTCTGGAAACATCCCCAAGGCTGTGGCTAAGCCATGTCTCCGCAATATCCTTTCTTTCAGGAGTGCTAGTTCTGCAAGGTTCGCAGGTGAGCTTCTGTAAAGTTTGGAAGGTAGGGGACGAGGTACTGGCAGAAGTAAAGCTGTGAGTACCGGGCGTGAGTCGTGCTTCGGTAGCTCAGTTGGTAGAGCACTTGCCCGCGAAAGGCAAAGGTCCCGAGTTCGAGTCTCGGTCGGGCACACAGTTTTAATCTGCCAGGAAGTTTCATCTTGTCAGTTGGTCAAAAAGTGTTAATTAAGTCTCATCGTTTGTCGCACAAAGGAAAAGGCTTGTGTCGCAAATTTTTTCTGCTTTATAACGGCCCATATAGAATTCGCAAAATTATACATGATAACACTGTTGAAGTAGAAACTCTTAAATCACGACGCTCTAAAGGAATACATCACATATCTAACGTTAAAATTTTTGTGGTATGATATACTTTTGAAAATTTTTTTTTTGTGGAATGACATACTTTAGAGAAACCAACAGCTACATGTAAACATGCGGAGAATACAAGGATACCGCGCTGTGTTTTGGCGGCGGCACAGACTCAAAGCAACAGTCAAGTCTGCGCGCCGCACAAGGCAGTCGTTGACCGCGAACAATTGCTTCCTACGTCACGCGCCTACAGCTGATCGAGCGCTCAGTGCGAATGCACTGACAGCCGTAAACAAATACACAGTTTAATTTCTCCGACTACATTCAGTATAAAGCTATGATGACTCTATGAATTCTGTTATTAACATTCAGTATTTTTCAGGATACGGTTGTGTAAAATATTTAAGAACTTCAGGTAAATTCTGTGTGTCTCCGATGTTAAGAGGACTTGCTATCGAGAAAATTTCAGAAAGAATGTAATTTCGAAGAAGAAACTAATAAACTAAAAAGGGTAACTATTAATTGAGTTCATTTTTCAGGTAACATATTTCCACTTAGGTACGTACTTTAGACGTAATTTGCTGCTCGCAATTACGTGATTCATACTTTGTGCTAATTTCATGTTCTATGAATTTACGTGTGAAGCGACGTGCTTGCGTACATTTTCTGATTTTTGTCAATGTTTTATTAATGAACAGGATTGTTATTTGTATATATTATGCATCGCTTGGCTGCTATGCTTTTTCACTGATGTCATATTTTTTAATTATGTGCCTGCTGTGCTTATTTATTTAAATTATAATTGTAACCTGATTTATTGTGCTGATGTGTTTAGGTATGTAAGTTATACTTTGTGATTTATCTGCTTGCGCCTTCATGTTTACTTATTAAGATGACATATGAACATTTATTTGCTTATGCTGATATGATGCTAATGACCTGTTTGCTGCTATGCGTATGGATTGCATATTTATACATTTCTGTTTTGTTGTCATAACTACTCTTTAATTTGGTATATAGAAATGCTGATATACTGTGTATGAACATAGAGTTTAGGTTACACTAGGGTATAGGTTACAGATTGTTCGCTTGGCAGAGCCTCGTTGTAAGGATTGTGCTGCATCCACTTTTTGACATTCTGTTCTCTACTGGTATATTTACTCGCTATTGCTTGTTTTGCTTACGCTAAGTGCCTTATATTTTTAAGATAAGAAAATGAACTGCTATAATTCGACGAACGACATTGGTACAAAGAACTTCGTTGAAGTCACATGAGCTGGAGGTTTTATGGAAGCTGTATAAATGTATGCTAATAGGAAACAAGCTAACGACATGACATACCATTACTAGGTTTAGACCATTGACAATTATTACACTGCATTTTTCGTAAGCAATTGAAATAGGAAGTGACACTTGATACAAGAAATACTCCACATGTTTGCTTCTGTTTGCCATAATTCTTGAAGTGGTGTACACACTGTGAAATATTATGATTATTCACACTCCGTAATCGTACTTAATTACTGAGAGTTATTCGAATTAAGTCTGTTAGGTGTCTTCAGATTGTATGGGATGATGAGGTTTGCATTAGGATTTTATCTGTACTTGTTCGAGAAGACTGACTAAAGGAAAGAGTTGTTATGGAAGTGAAATGATATTGGTAATAAGGTTCATATTTATCGACGTATTAAAGATGTATTAGTGAAGTATTGAGATTATGTGATGCTGATGATTATTGGAGTTTTGGTGGATAAGAGGTAAAATAAGTGAGATGCATATTTTTTTGTTGGTCTTAATGGAACAAGGAGGATAAAGATAGCAGACTAGAACACTAAAGTAGAAGGAAGATAGTCTATACACACACTTTGTTAAATCACTAAGCAGTATATATTTTTTTTGAAGAGAGGAAGTATTTGCATATCTTGGCTCACTGACAGTTGTTCAACAACAGTACATTTGATCTGGCTTGGCAAACATTGGTCTTGACATGATGACTATGACGTTGACTTAACTATTATTGACTGTGATACATTGCTGCCATTACTACTTGATACACATGATGAACATGAGATTTTGACAGAATTACATTTAAACAGTTAACACTATTCAGTTACACAGTAGTACTTAATGTGGATGAAAGATGCATGAGTGTGATTTGTGTGTTTTCCTTTCCTAATCCTACCCACCTATCTTCTAAATATTATTTTATTTGTTTGTAGTGGCTTGCACTGACACCCATAAATATTATAGGTTTACTGATATTTGAGTATTTGTAATAGTTAATATGACAATTATCTGACATCTTTTGTGTGTTTATTAGAATTTGTATGTTTAGTGTAAAAGCATTTGTATGTGTATTCAAACTATTGTTCATGCCTGAACCGTCTGATTAGTGATGGTAAATATTATGAACTGTTACCTGCACTTTTCAACGTAATGTGTGACACTTAGGAATGATTAATTTCTGCTGATGAACTGTGTGATCAGTGATAGTGAATATTATGGACTGTTACTTGTACTTTATCTACATGATTGGTATCACTAGGACATGTTTAGTTTCTGCTGATGAACAGTGTGATTAGTGATAGTGAATATCATGGACTGCTCTCTGGACCTGCTCATCATTGCTAGGTGCAACTGATGGACTACTTGTATGGAAATGATGTCACTTGTCGGTGTCTGCACCTGCTCAACATTGCTGGGTGCAACTAATGGACTGCTTCTACTGAAATGATGTCACTTGTTGGTGTCTGCACCTACTCAACATTGCTGGGTGCCACTGATGGACTGCTTCTACTGAACTAATGTGACTTGTTGCTGTGTGTACCTGCTCAACATTGCTGGGTGCAACTGATGGACTACTTCTACTGAAATGATGTCACTTGTTGGTGTCTGCACCTGCTCAACATTGCTGGGTGCAACTAATGGAACTACATCTACTGAAATGATGTCACTTGTTGGTATCTGCACCTACTCAACATTACTGGGTGCAACTGATGGACTGTTTCTGCTGAAATGATGTCACTTGTTGGTGTCTGCACCTGCTCTCAACATTGCTGGGTGCAACTGATGGACTGTTTCTACTGAAATGATGGTCACTTGTTGGTGTCTGCACCTGCTCTCAACATTGCTGGGTGCAACTGATGGACTGCTTCTACTGAAATGATGGTCACTTGTTGGTGTCTGCACCTGCTCTCAACATTGCTGGGTGCAACTGATGGACTGTTTCTACTGAAATGATGGTCACTTGTTGGTGTCTGCACCTGCTCTCAACATTGCTGGGTGCAACTGATGGACTGCTTCTACTGAAACGATGTCACTTGTTGGTGTCTGCACCTGCTCTCAACATTGCTGGGTGCAACTGATGGACTGTTACTGCTGAAATGATGTCACTTGTTGGTGTCTGCATCTGCTCTCAACATTGCTGGGTGCAACTCATGGACTGCTCTCTGCACCTGCTCAACATTGCTGGGTGCAACTGATGGACTGTTTCTGCTGAAATGATGTCACTTGTTGTGTCTGCACCTGCTCAACATTACTGGGTGCACAGATGAATTTACTTCTATGGAAATGATGTCACTTGCTGCTGTCTGCACCTGCTCAACATTGCTGGGTGCAACTGATGGACTGTTTCTACTGAAATGATGGTCACTTGTTGGTGTCTGCACCTGCTCAACATTGCTGGGTGCAACTGATGAACTGTTTCTACTGAAATGAAGTCACTTGTTGCTGTCTGCACCTGCTCAACATTGCTGGGTGCAACTGATGGACTGTTTCTACTGAAATTATGTCACTTGTTAGTGTCTGCACCTGCTCTCAACATTGCTGGGTGCAACTGATGGTCTTCTTCTACTGAAATAATGTCACTTGTTGGTGTCTGCACCTGCTCTCAACATTGCTGGGTGCAACTGATGGACTGTTTCTGCTGAAATGATGTCTCTTGTTGGTGTCTGCACCTGCTCTCAACATTGCTGGGTGCAACTGATGGACTGTTTCTGCTGAAATGATGTCACTTGTTGGTGTCTGCACCTGCTCAACATTGCTGGGTGCAACTGATGAACTGTTTCTACTGAAATGAAGTCACTTGTTGCTGTCTGCACCTACTCAACATTGCTGGGTGCCTCTGATGGATTGCTTCTACTGAACTAATGTGACTTGTTGTTGGGTGTACCTGCTAAACTTTACTGGGTGCCACTGATGGACTGCTTCTACTGAAAAGATGTCACCTGTTGGTGTCTTTCTTTGTATAAACTAATCATTGAAAGCATTTTATGTGAACATTTGTATAAACTGATTTTTTATGTATTGTGTAAACTATTATGTAAAGCCACATGTATGAAAAGAATTTGTATTGCCTACTGTATTTTATATATTAGGTTATTGAAAGGTCAGTGCAGAGCCAAAATTTTAACTACTTATGTGATATTTAGGTATTAATATTATCTTTTATTTTTGTCTGTATTTTTCTGGACGAATTTGTTGGTATTTTCACCACCAATGCTGGCAAAAATACCATCAAATTCTGGCCTGTGGAGGAGGGGCATATGAAAGGTGGCTACACTGAGCCACTGCGCCAGAGATTGCGCCAAAGAGTACTATTAAGCCGCCTCCTCAGTGCCTGTTGAGAACTCGTAGAAGTCAGTGCTTGTCGAGAGCTCGTAGAGACAGTGCTAGGAGAGAGCTCGTAGAAGTCAGTCAGTGCGTGGGCAGAGCTCGTAGAAGACAGTTCGTGTTGAGATGTGCGAGTGGGTAAGGCTTGTCGAGATGTTGTAGTAAGGAGTGTTTGTTCCATGTTTTATGCAGTTATTTGATGGGAGAGATACCAGATGTTATTCTAATGAAGATATTGTAACGATCAGAGTGCTTTTGGTCAATATATATGAAGGTAAAATATTGCGTGATTTTTTTTATTATTTCCATGTTTTAAATAATGCGTCATGACAGGTTCAGTCAACAAAGCATCTGGCTTGTGTTCTTGTATTAGAGAGTAATTCTGGTTTTCCTGAGTAATTATGGTATTTTTATTTCCTTTAGTTACTTCTGTATAAATGGTATTTAAAAATTCTCGTCTTGTTGGAAAAGAACCGTGCCAGATGTGTACGTTGAGTCACACTCCCACATACAGAACAGTTATACTTGTGCTTTGGTTTAGTAGGTTTTATAGTTGCTGGGGACTTAATTAATTAATTGTGTTAACGAAAAATTTCATTTCATTCTTGTTGTTCTTTGCAGTCATATAGCGTAATAATACTAGTCAGGGCCAACCGTTTACGAGACTTGCGTAATCGGACATACAGCTACTAAAAACTAAAAAAAATATTTTCAATCATATTTAATTAAGCCCCCATGCAACGTCTTAAAAAAACCGTTAATAATCGGACAATGGAATACAACTCAAATGATAACGGGAGAATGAAACTGCTCGCGGAAACGGCCAGCGACTGCGTAAGTGGTTCATTAAGTGTATATACCTCACGGAAAAATAGGAGTGAACACCATTAGATTGTCAGGCTGCGCATTGGGAGCAACTAGGTGGGTGCGTGACTTTAAGATCGCAGGCTCACCTCCTAAGGGGAGGAAGTTAGCTTTGTTTCTAAACTGTTTTGGCGTGAGCCGCGAAGTGCCATCTTACCAATCTGCAAGTGCGTAACTAAACAGGCTAGCGGTAGCGACGGGTAGAACAAATGTTTTGAGCCCTTCTTTAGTACTTAGAGCTGAAGTACAGATATCTTCCCAAGGGTAGCAAACTCATCAGATATCTATCCCGCCCGAAGTATAAAGTAAAGTCGTCACTGTACGAAGACCTTAAGTAAAGTGCTTACTCTACAACAACCTGGAAAGAAGTGTTTTCTCCGATGACCGTCTGAAACTCCGTTTTCTTGCTACCAGAACTGGAAATCTCTGCCCAATGATCGCAGAAATGCGTAACACCGTTAAACAATCTCCTCTTTTTCCTATCAGGCTGGCAGGTAGGGCCAGGAGATTTCTCCATGACGTGATTCCAAAATGAACAAGTGGCAAGCCCTGCACACCTGCCTAGAGATTTCTTGTCTGCCTATAAGGGCTTCAGCGAAGAATTCGATGTTGCCTCTGATGTAGTAATGCGTTCTCCTCCTCCGTTATTGAGAGTGCGCAGAGGGATGAGATCGCAAGGTTCGCTACCTGCGGACATCCCATTGCCGAAAGTGATACAGCTTTAAGACTGTGAATCCCTCTTAACAGAGCTTTCCAGTCTTCTGGACCACCAGCAACTATATAAGAAAGACAGAAGTGAAGCGGAAAACAGCCACTGACAATGCTAATCTAGACCTGCAGTTACAGAACGGTGTACCAAATGACTAGGGAATTAGCATATCGATCTCTAAAATATGTTAGTGCAATAGAGCCCAGATCTCCCACTTGGCAGTTAGCCACGCTAAACACTCAGCCAAGGAGGCACAAAAAGCAGAAGCCTGTACATGAAATAAAAGTGCGACTATAGACTGAAGCAAAACGTTTTTCCTTTCCTGTTCACTGTCGACGGAAGTTGCTGCTGCTCCGGACAGGAAAATGTGTCGGCCGAACTGACTGAGTTCCAGAAAGAGATGGAGGCACGTGACGTCCCTCTGGGGCCCTCCAGGCGCTCCTCCGTCCCTCACTTGCTTACCGCACAGACCGGGCTTGATGCCATACCGACTGGGATACCGGATCGGTGTGGACCACCGCGGCTGTCAGCAGATTATACGCCCCGAGCAACAGAGGTGCTCTCAAAGGAATTCCCGGCACAGGCAGGCTAGCGCGTCCACTCCCCCACCCCCGGCCGGATGTTGGTCGTCTCTCTTTAACGAGGCTACGTCTGATCCTTCCCGGCACAGATTAATTTCCCAGAGAGCACGAGCTCACGAAGCTAGGTCAATATCCGTCACATGAGCCTCGTTCATAGAACGTGAACCAAAGGAACGTACCGTTATGTAAGGTAGCAAAAGTTGTACTTAGCAAAATTAAATGTTTGTATAATTTGCCACATAGCATGTGGTTCAGTCGTGACCGTATTATGAATGCGTAACAGTGTCTCTCGACTTCTACTCCGTTAGCATACGTCAGTACTATCTTATATTGCAATTATCATCGTTTGTGTCAAGACTGAAATTGATTCAAGACGGGAACAGAAGTAGATCGCTTCAACTAACCCCTTTTACTTGTTATTCGCTCATTTTCTCTACCGTCACAAGCATTTTTGGGCAAGATGCCCGTTTTAAAACGATAGGTGTTATTATATCGCCATCCATTCATATATATGACACGCAGGGTCCATAGATTCATGAGGTTATATATATATAAAACCTCATGAATCCATGGACCCTGCATTTCAGTAAGGGACTGTTCAAGCTGGTGGAGGTGTGTGTAGTGATATGGGACCCCTGACATGTCTAGATACGACTCTGACAGGTGACACGTATCTAAGCATCCTGTCTGATCACCTGCATCCATTCATGTCCATTGTACATTCTGACGGATTTGCGCAATTCCAGCAGGGCAAGGCGACGCCCCAGACGCCAAGAATTGCTTTAATCGGTGAATCCACGTGTTTCGGTAGCACGAGTTGTGTCATTGTTCCATGGTCATAGTGATACACCCATGCTCTTTCATAATGATCCAGTGGCTGAAGGAACCATCTGAAACGGCCTCACACGGCTGCAAGATCTCCGCTACTATTCCGGATCGTCGGACTTTTCGAAAGGGCGTAAATATTACGGAACACAGCGGGCGGCGACCATTGTGACGTTGTGAATGTCGTGCAAAACGTTGAAAATTCATCCAAGACTTATTTTCACAGTTTTTGGCTCTCGCCCTCATTGAGTTACGCCAGTCGTCGAACACCAGGAGCTCCATTACTCTGGCGATTCCCAGATCTTCACAGAGGGATGGTCTGCCAGTTCGTTCTTTCTCATTCAGGCTCGTTCGACAACACTGGAAACATCTACACCACTGTGTCGTACGAAACTGCCGTCTTGCTGTATGCCTCCATCAACTAAACGTGTACCGGGTGATGATAACTGAAGTGCAGCTTCGCAAGGAAGTCCACTGTGCGCTGTAATAGTCGTATGACAGCGAAACTTGGTAGATATGCTAATGCGTTAGTGCGGAACCGATTTACGCTGAATAAAATTTGTGGCGGTGCTCCACATAAAGTGAAAAAAATAATATCGAAGAATTTTGCAAATATGCAAAATTGACGTCGTAACGAAATAAATATTATTGCAGAAAAATAACAAATATTGCAATCAATATGGTCTGCAATTGTAATGGTGATCTCTGTTCCTTTTGATAAAGGATCGACACACTTCCCTTTTGTTTCTTGGTAGTGTAAGAAGCCATTTTGTGACGAGGCACGAAAACGCGTAAGTTTCGTGTAATACACTCCTGGAAATTGAAATAAGAACACCGTGAATTCATTGTCCCAGGAAGGGGAAACTTTATTGACACATTCCTGGGGTCAGATACATCACATGATCACACTGACAGAACCACAGGCACATATACACAGGCAACAGAGCATGCACAATGTCGGCACTAGTACAGTGTATATCCACCTTTCGCAGCAATGCAGGCTGCTATTCTCCCATGGAGACGGTCGTAGAGATGCTGGATGTAGTCCTGTGGAACGGCTTGCCATACCATTTCCACCTGGCGCCTCAGTTGAACCAGCGTTCGTGCTGGACGTGCAGACCGCGTGAGACGACGCTTCATCCAGTCCCAAACATGCTCAATGGGGGACAGATCCGGAGATCTTGCTGGCCAGGGTAGTTGACGTACACCTTCTAGAGCACGTTGGGTGGCACGGGATACGTGCGGACGTGCATTGTCCTGTTGGAACAGCAAGTTCCCTTGCCGGTCTAGGAATGGTAGAACGATGGGTTCGATGACGGTGTGGATGTACCGTGCACTATTCAGTGTCCCCTCGACGATCACCAGTGGTGTACGGCCAGTGTAGGAGATCGCTCCCTACACCATGATGCCGGGTGTTGGCCCTGTGTGCCTCGGTCGTATGCAGTCCTGATTGTGGCGCTCACCTGCACGGCGCCAAACACGCATACGACCATCATTGGCACCAAGGCAGAAGTGACTCTCATCGCTGAAGACGACACGTCTCCATTCGTCCCTCCATTCACGCCTGTCGCGACACCACTGGAGGCGGGCTGCACGATGTTGGGGCGTGAGCGGAAGACGGCCTAACGGTGTGCGGGACCGTAGCCCAGCTTCATGGAGACGGTTGCGAATGGTCCTCGCCGATACCCCAGGAGCAACAGTGTCCCTAATTTGCTGGGAAGTGGCGGTGCGGTCCCCTACGGCACTGCATAGGATCCTACGGTCTTGGCGTGCATCCGTGCGTCGCTGCGGTCCGGTCCCAGGTCGACGGGCACGTGCACCTTCCGCCGACCACTGGCAACAACATCGATGTACTGTGGAGACCTCACGCCCCACGTGTTGAGAAATTCGGCGGTACGTCCATCCAGCCTCCCGCATGCCCACTATACGCCCTCGCTCAAAGTCCGTCAACTGCACATACGGTTCACGTCTACGCTGTCGCGGCATGCTACCAGTGTTAAAGACTGCGATGGAGCTCCCTATTCCACGGCAAACTGGCTGACACTGACGGCGGCGGTGCACAAATGCTGCGCAGCTAGCGCCATTCGACGGCCAACACCGCGGTTCCTGGTGTGTCCAGTGTGCCGTGCGTGTGATCATTGCTTGTACAGCCCTCTCGCAGTGTCCGGAGCAAGTATGGTGGGTCTGACACACCGGTGTCAATGTGTTCTTTTCTCCATTTCCAGGAGTGTATTTCTCGTCCGATCGGAACCTACCTTCTGAACGAACCTCGTAATAAAATCAACGTTATGCCTTTCTCACTTTGTGGTCCTTCTTTTCCCACGTCTCGTTCCTAATCCATCGCATATGTAAACATTTCTATTTGTTTTTTAGCCCTCACAGCCTCATATTTGCACCTGTATTAACTCTTTAGCATATTTACCAAGTTCCATTGCCATGCAATAATCACAGCGCACAGCGGACTTCTGCGTGTAGCTGCACTTTAATTATAATCATCAGGTGTTAATAATGCGCTGTTATCCTTCAAATTTACCCCCCGCTCCTGAATATTCCACTTCATCGATATGCTCCGCCATATTACTCTGGATCCTGTAGCTGCGTGCTGCAATTCTACGACAGTGAGATTACAGTGTGCACAACGACAGCACACACGTACCTGCAAGTAAACAAAGAATTAATAATATGTAGTGTCTTTATTCATTCGAGGTAATACCTAATACTTTGTGACTACTCCTCATAGCCACACACACTGACAAATCCATCCATAGCCTGTAAAATGACTCTTTCTACATCAGTATCATGGAAAGCTAAGAAAAACTTGGATGTATGGAATTAACTAACTAGCTCAATTAGACAATTTGGTATAATTAGCTGGCACAGGCGAACACTGACAGCCAGCTTTGTGAAAGCTGACAACTGAGTGACTCCGCACTACTTACTAACTTTGCTATGAGCTGCTCCAGCCGACACAGACACAATGGTCGGTTTGGAGGCAGAAATGCTGTGCGCCGATGGCAAAACTCAAGTTTGAATATAAAATACTGTCTGTTAAAATGTGGTCTACTAAAATCTCGGCATAACAAGAAATGTTCATCTGAATTTGTTTCACTGCAGCAGGACGGCATACGTCGTGTAAAGGACTCTATGTTGATATGACCGGTCGGCACTTCTCCCAGACATGGTCTCGCTTATAGGAAGACGACGGTTAAAATCCGCGTTCTGCCGGACTAAGGGCTTCAGTGATTTCCCTAAACCGCTCCAGGTAAATGCCTGAATTGCTTCTTTGAAAGGGCATAGCCGATTTCATTACCCATTCTTGAAACACTTCGAGCTTGTGCTCCGTGTCTGATGGCTTCGATGTCGAACGTAGGTTAAACCCTTATCTTTCTTCCTTCCTTTCTTTCTTACTTCTTTCCTTCATTCCTTCTTGATATAGTATAAAAAGTTGTATATGTACAAGCAACGTATATTTCTTTTGCAAAAATAGACATAATGTCTGATGGGATAGCAGCAATCAGTGAATGTATTATGTTACTTATAATCCGTCTTGATTGCAAAATTTTTTATTCATATGACCGGTTTCGATTCATTCAGAACCATCTTCAGATCTGATATTCAGTTACAGTAGTAACCTGTCCAAATGCAGCAACTTTCACATTTATGTGACGCAGCATGTGAAAGTTGCTGGATTTGGACGGGTTACTCCTGTAACTGAAATATCAGATCTGAAGATGGTTAACATTTATGTGACGCAGCATGTGAAAGTTGCTGGATTTGGACGGGTTACTCCTGTAACTGAAATATCAGATCTGAAGATGGTTCTGAATGAACCGAAACCGGTCATATGAATAAAAAAAAATTTGCAGTCAAGGCGGATTATAAGTAACATTGTGTATTTCTTTCCTCTAGAGCATTTCATCACCAATGAGAATGAATTACAAATGGATATACTGGAACATTAGAAGTAATATACTGAAACAGGAATGAAATAAAGTTAGTTGAAATAAGAGTAAAGGAAAGGATTAGAATCCAACCGGAATTTTCCATTTCTGTTGATGCCGATTGCCGAGAGCTTTTGGCACTAGATGGAAGCGAGCTCTGTAAGTAACGTCAGTAAATAAAAAAAAAACGCAAAGAGAATATAAATAAAGGCAAGAGTACCTGAGGCAGCGTAAATTGTGATTTGTAAGCACAAATTTCAAACTGTTCGTTCACGAAACACATATTGACAAGATTCTTTGTGATAAGTGAAATAACACTGTCTTGACTCCTGTTTAGTTTCTGGTTTAAAAGAATCACGGTAGTCGCCCTGAAAAGTAATCATACACTCCTGGAAATGGAAAAAAGAACACAATGACACCGGTGTGTCAGACCCACCATACTTGCTCCAGACACTGCGAGAGGGCTGTACAAGCAATGATCACACGCACGGCACAGCGGACACACCAGGAGCCGCGGTGTTGGCCGTCGAATGGCGCTAGCTGCGCAGCATTTGTGCACCGCAGCCGTCAGTGTCAGCCAGTTTGCCGTGGCATACGGAGCTCCATCGCAGTCTTTAACACTGGTAGCATGCCGCGACAGCGTGGACGTGAACCGTATGTGCAGTTGACGGACTTTGAGCGAGGGCGTATAGTGGGCATACGGGAGGCCGGGTGGACGTACCGCCGAATTGCTCAACACGTGGGGCGTGAGGTCTCCACAGTACACCGATGTTGTCGCCAGTGGTCGGCGGAAGGTGCACGTGCCCGTCGACCTGCGACCAGACCGCAGCGACGCACGGATGCACGTCAAGACCGTAGGATCCTACGCAGTGCCGTAGGGGACCGCACCGCCACGTCCCAGCAAATTAGGGACACTGTTGCTCCTGGGGTATCGGCGAGGACCATTCGCAACCGTCTCCATGAAGCTGGGCTACGGTCCCGCACACCGTTAGGCCGTCTTCCGCTCACGCCCCAACATCGTGCAGCCCGCCTCCAGTGGTGTCGCGACAGGCGTGAATGGAGGGACGAATGGAGACGTGTCGTCTTCAGCGATGAGAGTCGCTTCTGCCTTGGTTCCAATGATGGTCGTATGCGTGTTTGGCGCCGTGCAGGTGAGCGCCACAATCAGGACTGCATACGACCGAGGCACACAGGGCCAACACCCGGCATCATGGTGTGGGGAGAGATCTCCTACACTGGCCGTACACCACTGGTGATCGTCGAGGGGACACTGAATAGTGCACGGTACATCCAAACCGTCATCGAACCCATCGTTCTACCATTCCTAGACCGGCAAGGGAACTTGCTGTTCCAACAGGACTATGCACGTCCGCATGTATCCCATGCCACCCAACGTGCTCTAGAAGGTGTAGGTCAACTACCCTGGCCAGCAAGATCTCCGGATCTGTCCCCCATTGAGCATGTTTGGGACTGGATGAAGCGTCGTCTCACGCGGTCTGCACGTCCAGCACGAACGCTGGTTCAACTGAGGCGCCAGGTGGAAATGGCACGGCAAGCCGTTCCACAGGACTACATCCAGCATCTCTACGATCGTCTCCATGGGAGAATAGCGGCCTGCATTGCTGCGAAAGGTGGATATACACTGTACTAGTGCCGACATTGTGCATGCTCTGTTGCCTGTGTCTATGTGCCTGTGGTTCTGTCAGTGTGATCATGTGATGTATCTGACCCCAGGAATGTGTCAATAAAGTTTCCCCTTCCTGGGACAATGAATTCACGGTGTTCTTATTTCAATTTCCAGGAGTGTATGTGTGAGCATAAATGACGTTTAGTTTGAACAAACATAGGGTTTTTTAGCTTAAATGAGAATAATTCCTAATTATTAATGAATACGCAGTGACGCATTAACTGCAGTTTTATGCATCTTTTGTGTGTCGAAACACTGATGTGCCCTCTATTACAAAGGCAGGAAAAGTGCGATAGAGGACCGTAGGTATTAATTACGATCATTACAACGAATTTCAAGACTTTCAGAAGTGCAACCACATTGCACCATTGTGGTCGAACAGACGATGCAAACCGCAGTGGATATAACAACCATATTACAAATATCTGTTATATATACATCATTTGTTATTGGTTGCTTTGCAATGCTTAAGCCACCACATTCAGCTTTCGTATTTTTATTACATACTACATACAGGCCGTCCCTCCTCTGGGCAAATATTAGTATTTCGTTTGTGTAATGTTTACCTGGTAGCAGCCCAAATAAAACTACTCATCACTTTTTTCATTCGACGGTCAGTGTCGATCGGAAAGGGTCAGTTTGTTGCCTATTAAAAACAAAATGATTTTTAAAACAAAGATTTACGTGCCCATTCTGTAGAGCGGATCGAAATTAGTCTAGTGCTATAACTGTCTCATCGATATATACTAAAACGGACTGTAAAACCGAAGGATAACAAATACTTCAGCAGTGACTAAACAGCGCCTGCATGATGGTAGAGTCAGCGTGGGTAAGGGTGGTGCTGTCGCTGTTCAATTACTGTTTATTCGTTCTGTTCTACTGTCCATATTAATACACAGGTCCGAAACGAATGTCGCATTACGCTGATTTGAGATCGGTCTTTCTACCTTAAGAATGAGATTTTTTGGAACAGGGAGCAAGCCAATGCTTTCCATCGACGCTGGAGTCACATGAAAGATGAGATGAGCAGTATTTGTTTGGGCTGACTCGTGCCACACATTGCAAAAACGAAACTACAAATTTGTCGAAACTCCAGAGAAAATGCGGCCGATGACTCTTTGGAGGACACACTACATACATCGTGCTGAGGTACAGCGCTGACTAACACATCTAGTGATGAGTTCCACCAAGTTGTATTAACACGGTTTCCATGGCGATGGTAGTCAGGCCCGCTATGTAAGAGGGTAGAATTTATCATATTTCAGAAGACACATGATAAACATCAATAGACAACATGGATCTGTGATATTATAAGAATTGCCAGTAGTGGCTCTTTAAAAGTCATCAGACAACTGGACTGACTTGAAGTACTGGAACTAAACCAAAGTTAGTGCAGTCTGCAGTTTTTTCAAACTTATTCAAGTTGGCAGCTCTTCTTTGGTGGTCCCCCACTTACCTGTGTAGGGTGGATGTGGCAATGTCGCATTGTTACATCACCACGCATACTCCTCCCCTTTATCTCACGTCCCCTACCTTCCCCACTTCTCCTCCCATTCCCCACTTGTCCTTCCCACCCCAATTCGTGAATTGGTAGGAAAAAGGTTCAGTCAGTACTGAGCTTCTGGAAAGTGAGACTGTAAGGCAGTATCTTGGGAATTGTGTTCATTTATTTACATTTGAATATCTTACTGGAAGAATTTCCCGAATTTTAGTGGGGAAGCCGAACTGGCAATTACCCTGCAGCCTTGCTGCTCGAAATTCAAATGAACAAAATTGCTTAAAATTGTTGGGATGACAGAAAAACGATCTCATGAAAAAACAGTCGTCCACACATAGAAAGATGCTCAAAAACCGATATCTGAAATAAAAAACCATAAACTCTCCTGCATATAGAAAACTGCTTTGTAATTCACCGGATATAGGGAAAAACTGTGAGCTACACATAGAAAAACATCTGAAAAACTTCAACGAAAAGACACATGTTCTAGTAGCGCACTGCTTCCTACAGATATATGGCAGCCTCGTCTGCTCAGATATAAAAACACACGTAGAAAAACTACTCGAAATTCTCGCCCATGTCCTTATGCAATACACAGTGTTAAGAACGAAAATAAGTCTCATGACACTTGCCCTCTTCTTGTGGCCATGTGTGTAGAAATATCGTACATATCATCAAATTCTCGCCCATGCCCTAATGATCTACACAGCATTAAAAAAGAAACCAAATAGCACGAAACTTGCCCTCTTCCTCCGATTACATGCATAAAAAATCATACTTATCGCTAAAGACCCAAGAACGTGGTCTAAACTCGCTTATAGATTGTATAATGACCTGCAAACAGATTTCAAAAGTTCGCAACACATGTGCGGGTTGAAGGGCCGTGCACCCAGGGTGTAGGTTCCCCCTGCATCCATTACCAACACAGCCATCGCATTGACTGATGCACAACGCTACCGCCGGCGGCACCACCACGTGGTGGCCAGTGGAAATACCGCCGTATGACCGGAGGCATCACTCGTTCAACTGGGGATACTGTGCTGGCTGGCAGTCTGCCTCAGGCAGGCTGTCACGACCACTACTCCAACTAGCATGGGCCTATGTTATCAGACTGCTCCGGTCGACAACACGGTACCTGCTCGAGTATTCTGTCTTGCTGTCTGCTTACCGCCCATGTTGTACTGGATTGTGTATGTGTAAAGCTTTGCACACACATACAAAAGCTCAAAAAGTTTTTTTAGGCATTCACAAATGTTCGATACGTGCCCCTTTAGTGATTCGGCAGACATCAAGCCGATAATCAAGTTCCTCCCACACTCGGCGCAGCATGTCCCCATCAATGAGTTCGGAAGCATCGTTGATGCGAGCTCGCAGTTCTGGCACGTTTCTTGGTAGAGGAGGTTTAAACACTGAATTTTTCACATAATCCCACAGAAAGAAATCGCATGGGGTTAAGTCGGGAGAGCGTGGAGGCCATGACATGAATTGTTGATCATGATCTCCACCACGACCGATCCATCGGTTTTCCAATCTCCTGTTTGAGAAATGCTTCTGCTTTAGCCTTTTCCGTAAGATTTTCCAAACCGTCGGCTGTGGTACGTTTAGCTCCCTGCTTGCTTTATTCGTCGACTTCCGCGGGCTACGCATGAAACTTGCCCGCACGCGTTCAACCGTTTCTTCGCTCACTGCAGGCCGACCCGTTGATTTCCCCTTACAGAGGCATCCAGAAGCTTTAAACTGCGCATACCATCGCCGAATGGAGTTAGCAGTTGGTGGATCTTTGTTGAACTTCGTCCTGAAGTGTCGTTGCACTGTTATGACTGACTGATGTGAGTGCATTTCAAGCACGACATACGCTTTCTCGGCTCCTGTCGCCATTTTGTCTCACTGCGCTCTCGAGCGCTCTGGCGGCAGAGACCTGAAGTGCGGCTTCAGCCGAACAAAACTTTATGAGTTTTTCTACGTATCTGTAGTGTGTCGTGACCATATGTCAATGAATGGAGCTACAGTGAATTTATGAAATCGCTTCAATCATTTGTAATAGCCCTGTATGTGTGTGTGTGTGTGTGTGTGTGTGTGTGTGTGTGTTTGCACTCCTCGCTGCAGCTGCTGCAGACAACTGCCATTTACAAATGATCCAACAGATGCCTCGTACCTCTTAACGATCTGACTGGACTCCTAGGTAGAAACAAGTATATCTTCCAGAAAAACTGAGGGTGCCTGAACAATACACGACTCACCAGCAGCGTTCCCGGATACTTTTTTTTAGCATACCAGGAAAACTGAGACTTGTAAGTTTCTCTGGAAAATAATAAAATATTTCATTTCGCAACGACGACAGGCAACTGTTTTCTAGGGAAGACAATGGAGCCAGGACTAACAAGTAGAATCCTACAGGTATCTGCCTCCAGTGGTAACTTGTAGCTTTGTCTGTAACTCTGCAAGAGGCAATAGCAGTCTATCAGCTCCTTCTAAGAACAGGTATGCTCAGAAAGGTTTCGGCAGATCTCTGAATACAAGGAAACTAGGACTTTAGCTTTATCTGAAATAATACAACATATTTCGCTGTCAAAGGCGATTCCGACTCCTTTCAGGAGGGAGATGTTTCTCCAGTCAGAAAGGAATCTGGACCACCCCAAGAGAAGAAGTAGGCAGATATTTCTTCTGTGGGAACTTGCGGTTTTCTCTGAAACATGCCAATTTTCTCACTGGCAACCTACTGGCTCCTTCTAAGCACAAGCTGCAGTTCTCTGCATGTCGGGCACAACTGATCAGAGTTCCTCCAAACCTACTGGCTGCAGCGAAAATGGTGGAGGAGCTTGAGGTTATATAAATCCTACCCTCTCCTCAATCATCTTCATTCTGCCTTTGTCTACAGCTGTGGTGTATGCCTCTGACCATAAAATGTTCATCATCCACTGGCAGTGCCAATGGCAAATGCCAGAGACTGGAGGAAGAATAAGTATATATTTTCATCTTCGACAAATCAGTGATGTGCTATTTCATTAAAATGAGTTTCATAGTAGGTATGACTACCAGATACTTCTATATATTTTCATATTTTGAGTAGATATTTGGTAACCGGGTGCATGTTTTCTTTTTTCGTCATATTCTTTGTTTCTTAGCCCTCAAATGTAGTTAAAATGACTGTTATTTTGTAATTTAATAACATACGGGTCAGATTTAATAACTGTGTGTGCTGTGGCCGCCCACTTCATACATCATAGCGCCTAGTGCATCGACATCCCACTTCACGTCCAACCAACACGGGATGCCTGGATCATAGAGCGTATATTCACCAGGAAAACCTACGTAGTCACACAAATACACTCCTGGAAATGGAAAAAAGAACACATTGACACCGGTGTGTCAGACCCACCATACTTGCTCCGGACACTGCGAGAGGGCTGTACAAGCAATGATCACACGCACGGCACAGCGGACACACCAGGAACCGCGGTGTTGGCCGTCGAATGGCGCTAGCTGCGCAGCATTTGTGCACCGCCACCGTCAGTGTCAGCCAGTTTGCCGTGGCATACGGAGCTCCATCGCAGTCTTTAACACTGGTAGCATGCCGCGACAGCGTCGACGTGAACCGTATGTGCAGTTGACGGACTTTGAGCGAGGGCGTATAGTGGGCATGCGGGAGGCCGGGTGGACGTACCGCCGAATTGCTCAACACGTGGGGCATGAGGTCTCCACAGTACATCGATGTTGTCGTCAGTGGTCGGCGGAAGGTGCACGTGCCCGTCGACCTGGGACCGGACCGCAGCGACGCACGGATGCACGCCAAGACCGTAGGATCCTACGCAGTGCCGTAGGGGACCGCACCGCCACTTCCCAGCAAATTAGGGACACTGTTGCTCCTGGGGTATCGGCGAGGACCATTCGCAACCGTCTCCATGAAGCTGGGCTACGGTCCCGCACACCGTTAGGCCGTCTTCCGCTCACGCCCCAACATCGTGCAGCCCGCCTCCAGTGGTGTAACGACAGACGTGAATGGAGGGACGAATGGAGACGTGTCGTCTTCAGCGATGAGAGTCGCTTCTGCCTTGGTGCCAATGATGGTCGTATGCGTGTTTGGCGCCGTGCAGGTGAGCGCCACAATCAGGACTGCATACGACCGAGGCACACAGGGCCAACACCCGGCATCATGGTGTGGGGAGCGATCTCCTACACTGGCCGTACACCACTGGTGATCGTCGAGGGGACACTGAATAGTGCACGGTACATCCAAACCGTCGTCTACCATTCCTAGACCGGCAAGGGAACTTGCTGTTCCAACAGGACAATGCACGTCCGCATGTATCCCGTGCCACCCAACGTGCTCTAGAAGGTGTAAGTCAACTACCCTGGCCAGCAAGATCTCCGGATCTGTCCCCCATTGAGCATGTTTGGGACTGGATGAAGCGTCGTCTCACGCGGTCTGCACGTCCAGCACGAACGCTGGTCCAACTGAGGCGCCAGGTGGAAATGGCATGGCAAGCCGTTCCACAGGACTACATCCAGCATCTCTACGATCGTCTCCATGGGAGAATAGCAGCCTGCATTGCTGCGAAAGGTGGATATACACTGTACTAGTGCCGACATTGTGCATGCTCTGTTGCCTGTGTCTATGTGCCTGTGGTTCTGTCAGTGTGATCATGTGATGTATCTGACCCCAGGAATGTGTCAATAAAGTTTCCCCTTCCTGGGACAATGAATTCACGGTGTTCTTATTTCAATTTCCAGGAGTGTATTTACCGGCGGCCACAACACAATACCAGGTCTCCACCAACGGCTGCCAAGGACCGCTACCCGTTCGCGGAGCCTGCAGAACACCTTCACCAGATGTTGCAGCGAGCCCAGGAACTACTCTGATACGGCAGGCATGTGATCGCCAATGGATCTAGTAGGTACATCCACCAAACGGGCTTTATAGGGCGGCACACTGCCGGCAAAGGGCAGTTCGACGCAACGTTTCGAAGTCTACAGAGTTTCCACCCTGGCAGCCACGGCCAGACGTCTCTTCTAGCTGGCCGATCTCTTGATGATCGACTTGGTATATTTGACAAACCTCTTGATGTTGTAGAATTGTTTCATTGTGATCTTTCCCCGTAAAGAGACGGGTCTTTTCTACTATTATTATTTGTTGTTTCATATTTGTGACGATCCGCAGCTGGGATGGAGTCTGTTGTTCTTTTGGAGATAGTACTACTGTTTCGTTTTGGTGAGTCCAATAAATAGCTTTCGGACTTGTGTTTTCCACATTTCTATTCTGCTACGGCAGATACTTCACAGTGTGTGTTTTTGTGTCAGTTTTCATTAAAACGAGTTTCATGCCAAATGGGTGCCAGAAATTGGGATCAAGAAGCTCTCTGTATTTTCCTTAAAACAACTGTTATTTCGTAGAAACTCAGAGATTTAGTTGCTCTGTGTGTACTTTTTCGTAAAAACGACTATTGTGTACGTGGTCAGAGTATTCTCGTTCGTCATTTCGTAAATTTAGTACCAAAGAGCTCTATGTATTTTCGTCAATATATTCTCGTTATATGAGTTTTGATTGCCTATTTAGTGTTTCCATAGCTCATCGTTATTAGCTCTATGTGTTTTTTCCATTAAAAGGAATAACGTGCATATAAACAACTGCCATTTTGTAATTTGAGTATCAGGTAGCTCTATAAACTTACCTTGTGTGTGTGTGTGTGTGTGTGTGTGTGTGTGTGTGTGTGTGTGTTAAGCTTGGAACTGGAGGATGGAAGGAGGTCGGTTGATGGAGATGTGCAGCCCCCTCAGATCGTGGAACAGCCTCCAGCTGCCATTTCATCAGCATATGAGTCATATGTGTATGTAATTTGATGTTCAAATTTAATAGTGTATGGGTACATAAGAAGAAGTTTACAGTTCTTTTTTCTTGCTACAGTACCTGATCTCGATGAGACTGAACAGGTGTTGGAGAGATATCTCAATGAACAGTCTCTTTCACAACCGTCACGTAAGTGCATAAAATCGAGTTGTGTAGTATATTCAGAAAAAAGTTTCCATTTCTTATTTTCCAGTGTTATTTTTACAGCGTCCACAGATAAACTACAGCATGACTATGGTGAGATGCAGCTGCCTGAACCCCAGTCTGACATCTGGATTTTGTGGCTGAAATTGTATGTTAGCAGGGATATCGCGAATCCCAGTAGCCTCCAATGCCTGATTGGGCACGACAAGTCTAACATGATGCAGACATCTGTGACAAGGTTTCATTTTTGGGAGACTGGGAATTAGCTTATTATTATTATTATTATTATTATTAGCATATTATTATATGTAATCAGTGTTCTTTGCAGTAACATAAGCAGTAGTAACAGCCTGCGAGTATGCTTTCTTATTGCTTCCCCCTTCACAACTATATAATGACAATATGCTGTGGCTCGGGTGTAAAGGCAGGCAGTAACACAAGGAACACGCAATCGCAACTGGCGTGCCTCATCCTGCAAGATGAGGGTGCAGCTACACAGCTGCTGCCACCGCATCCACCACCGCAGCCCCCACTGTCACTCCCACCCTGCTTTGAATTCCGTGGGAAACATTACCACTGGTTGTTGGACACCATCACCTTCGCCTCAACCATCTGTAGCAGGGGTAGGCGCAGCTAATGGTTCACCTCGTCAGCCTGCATCGCACCAGTCCAGTTAGATTAGATTAGTACTTGTTCCATAGTTCATGAATACGACACTTCGTAATGATGTGGAACGTGTCAGGTTAATAAAAGGTGCCTGTACAAGACATTACATTACATAAAATATTACATGACAATTAATTTTTTTTGGGTCTGGGGTGGGGAATTACCCACTTACTATATCCAAAAATTCATCTAATGAGTAGAAGGAGTTGCCATTCAGAAATTCTTTTAATTTACTTTTAAATGCTATATGGCTATCTGTCAGACTTTTGATGCTTTTAGGTAAGTGAACAAGACTTTTGTGGCAGCATAATTTACCCCCTTCTGGCCCAAAGATAGATTTAACCTTGAGTAGTGAAGATCATCCTTTCTCCTAGTGTTGTAGCCATGTACACTGCTATTACTTTTGAGTTCGTTCGGATTGTTAATAACAAATTTCATAAGTGAATATATATATATTGTGAGGCTACAGTGAAGATCTCTAGCTCTTTAAACAAGGGTATGCAGAATTATCTTGGATGAGCTCCAGCAATTATTCTGATTGCACGGTGTTGTGCAATGAACACTCTTTTACTCAGTGATGTGTTACCCGAGAATAAGATGCCATACGAAAGAAGAGAATGAATATAGGCGTGGTGAGCTAATTTACTCAGATGTATATCGCCGAAATTTGCAATGACCCTAATAGCATAAGTAGCTGAACTCAAACGTTTCAGCAGATCTTCAGTGTGTTTTTTCCAGTTCAACCCCTCATCAATGCATACAGCTACAAATTTTGAATATTCTACCTTAACTACTGATTTCTGATCGACGTCTATATTTATTAATGGTGTCATTCCATTTACTGTGTGGAAGTGTATATACTGTGTTTTGTCAAAGTTTAATGAGAGCCCATTTGCAGAGAACCACTTAATGATTTTCTGAAAAACATCGTTTACAATTTCATCAGTTAATTCTTGGCTGTTGGGTGTGATAGCTATACTTGTATCATTAGAAAAAAGTACCAACTTTGCATCTTCACCGAATATAGAATGGCAAGTTGTTAACATATAGTAAGAACAGCAGAGGATCCAAGACCGAACCTTGTAGCACCCCATTTTTGATTGTTCCCCAGTTTGAGAAATCACCAGTTTTTTGCATATTAAGTGAACTGCTCATTTCAACTTTCTGCACTCTTCCAGTTAGGTATGATTTAAACCATTTGAGCGCTGTCCGATTCATACGATAGAACTTGAGCTTCTCTAGAAGTATTCCATGATTTACACAATCAAAAGCCTTTGCGAGATCACAAAAAATCCCAACAGGTTACTTCCAGTTTTACAGAGCATTTAATATTTCAATAGTGAAAGTATACATAGCATTTTCCGTTGAAAAACCTTTATGGAAACCAAACTGACATTTTGCTAAAACTTTATTTATACAAAGGTGTGAAGCTACTGCACAATACATTACTTTTTCAAGAATTTTGGATAAGGCAGTCAGAAGAGAGATTGGGTGGTAGTTGTTGATATCAGACATATCCCCTTTTTTATGCAGTGGTTTAACAATGACATAGTTCAGTCTATCTGGAAAATACCTTCCTTCAGAGAGCTATTACTTACGTGGCTAAGAATCCCACTTATGTCTTGGGAATAGCCTTTTATTATCCCACTGGAAATGCCATCAATTCTTGGTAAGGCATCTTCTATTAACTGCCTTGCTTTCCCTACAACATTTAAAAAATGATTATTCAAAATGTTTTCGACTTCCAGCTTGTTGTTTGTCAAGTTTCCATTCGCTTTGATGGTAATGCCGTCATCCTGTACTCTTGGTTGCCCTGTCTCCCATGTAATAATACTCCAAATTATTTTGATTTTGTTACCAGGGGTGTTAATCTCAAACATGATGCACATGATTCTGGACTTTTTAATAACCTTTCTTAATGTAGCACAGTAATTTTTACAATATTTGGCTGTTTCTGGGTAATTACTCTTTCTTGTTGTTATATACAGTTCTCTTTTGTGGTTACAAGATATTTTTATTCCTTTAGTAAGCCAAGGATTTTTGCATGGTTTCTTATAATTAGATTTAACTACTTTCTTGCAGAAACAGTTTTCAAATCCTCTTACAAGTGTATCATGAAATAATTTATATTTTAAATTATCATCGGGTTCGTTGTACACCCCATCCCAATTTAACTGCTGAAGATTTTCCCTGAAATTTCTAATTGTTGAGTTATTAATTGAATGCACAATTTTTGAGGGTAGTTTTGAATTACTGAATGGAGCTATGTCATATACCGTAACTAGCTGAGAACCATGATCAGAAAGGCCATTCTCAACAGGACAAGAATTTATATTTTTAATCTTATCTTGGTCATAAAAGTGTTATCTATCAATGTGCTGCTTTACCACCAAGTAGGAAAATTAATGACAGACGTCAAATTGAAAGAACCGAGCAAGACTTCCAGCTCATTATTCCTATTACACTTTGTAATGTTGTTGCTTTAATTTGATCTGAAAGCAGTCCTGATATTCAAGACCATAAAAGTGGGTTAAAGCTGTGAGCTGTCTGTGGAAGTTAACCTTGCATTACTGAGCAACTGTTTGACCAGGTATCCAGTCTAGCTTACCAAATTCCCAACCAGACTAACATTAATTATAATCTTTTAATAGTCATACGACAACCGGTGATATATATATATATATAAAAAGAGAATTTAAATAAAAAGAAATAAATCAGTTTATATTTGTAAATTTATTTTAACATTGATCATTGAAATTTCAGCATATTAAACTTGATTCATAACTAAACTGGTGCCTTATTTAGGATTGTGAAAATGTGAGTTTGTAATCTTAAGGAACACATCAAATATGGAGCCAAGATTGGGAGACTGCATACAACACTGCATTCATAAAATAACACATGAAGAACATTGAAACATATTCAAGAGGAAATTAACCACAACCAACCGATTCAATTTTCACCCAAAGAAGTTACGTTCGTAGCACAATCCTGTCCGTCATGTAATTACCACACACTGGTATACTAAATTCATACTAACTCTCTGTGAAATCTTCTCGAAAAGAATAGCTAAGGGCTACTTTGATGATTACACCACATGCTTCACGTGGTCAACTTGGTTTACACCAAGAGTGTAACTCCACAATAATTTTGATAATTAAAATAAATTAGATCGAAAAGCAATTTACAAAAGAAAAACCTCGAACTGGTCATAATCTCACGCACATTCGCATTTCAGATTGATGATCTCAGTTAGAGTTACTGATCAACACGTGGTTCCACTTTACTCACAAAGTAGTGACAAAGCAACTACCAGAAGATATTCTGAGCTTCACACTCGAATTACACTGCGTTGCAGTTTAAGATAACATTAGATATTTTAGAGCTAAACCTGAAATAAAGGTGATTAAATTTTCAGTTAGGCTGAACTTAAGGAGTCCATTGTCCTACGGACTTAGCAGACACGCGCTTAGCCGGAGATCTTAGCACTTCAGACGCTCGCCGCTGACAGACTGCCGTGGGCCCCCTACCAAGGGTGCTTACCGATACAAAACGGAAGTGACCAGAGAGGCAGCTTCCTATATCAACATGACAAGGGACAGACAGGGCCAAACTAAGAATAGAAACCTCTCTGCTTTTAGAAAGCATAGCTACCTGTTCCGACGTTGGTCCTACTGTTCTCTAGCAGACAGGCTTGTCTGCTACCATCAAGCATGCAACTAGAAACACATTTGCTCATTCATCCTCTCACACAGACGGGAAGGGGGATGACAGTATCTTATCATATACAGTATATAAAAGAAAGCAGATGTAGGTTCCGTATGAGACTGTGTGACATGAATTACATATAAACTGTGGTTTAAAGTGTAGTAGTGTGACAGATCGTTCTTGTTTATGTGTAAAAGTAACACGTTTCACTGCTCAGTCTCCTCTCAGATAGTCAGAAACACCACAGTAAATTAAGAAGAGGAATTTATGGAGTAAATGACAACAGATTTAAGAAATTAACATGAAAGGAATCCAACAGATACCTTTCATAACCCCAACGCTCCAGGAAAAGACTGTGCAGGGAATTTTCTGGCCATGCTAGGACATTCCCAAGCAGGCCTCTCACACCCTACTTAAACCAAAAGTGTAAAGAAAAGGCAAAAGGTCACCAGCTACTTGCTAAAACACAATAATTGCAACACATCTTTAGAATCTACCAATTTCAAAGAGAAAAAAACAATCTGTGACACCTATTTAAAGGATAGTGTAGACCTAATTCGGTCAGCAAGTAAAAACAACGGTCCCTGTGTCATTAATATGAAAACAATTTCTGGTTGTTACCCTTATGGAGTTCACCAGTATTTGCTCATTGCAAGAGCAAATTGATCACAGGAAAATTTATGACTGCTCATTAACAAGTAAAATTTATGAAAATAGCAAAGGTGCCACAACAATTAAAAAAGGATGAAAATAACATCAGTATTATAAAGCAGAACATTACAATGCACAATCCGCAAAAGCAAAAAAAAAAAAATGATAAGAGAAAAAAAAACAATTTTTACAAAGTGGTTATCGCAAAAAAAGTTATATATCTTATAAAACTAATAATTTGCAGAATTTTGTGGCACTAATTTAATCACTCTACTATATTTCAGTTAGTTAGCAAACAATCATCACTGTGTCATTATACTGAAACTACAATTAATTATGTAATTGTTACCCCTTAAGGGGTTCCTCACTATAAATATGCCCCATGCAAGGTCTAATCCATCACAGTTCAATGATAATAAATAGCTATCTGACCGATAAACGAAGCAATGCCACAGGAATGAATTTACGAAACAAAATATCACAAATCTAATACGTCACACAAAAACAAACATTGAAAAATAAAAAAGCTCTGAAAGTAGAGTAGTCAACGTCTAAAAATAAATACCAATAAATAAAACACCAGCAAAATACAAGATTAAATCTAATAAAAAAACACCAATAAATCGAATCCGTGGTTCATGGTGTGGGTTCCTGTAGTCATGACCTAGTTCATGAACCACAGGCAACATATGAGTGGCCAAGTAAGTGGTCCCGACAGTCGGGATACCAGTTACTTTGGAATAAGGCTGGGCATCTCGGACATATTCTGAGTCGTGGTCACCTTTGTGCTCATACGGCAAAGACTACCAAATCCACCGGTTAGTCCCTCAGCCGTTAGGGGTAAAACCCAATGGGACTCGGGGCAAGTAAGGCTAGCAACCTGCTTCCCTGGTACTTTAAATATGATGCTGGCAATAATCAGAGCAAAATGCCTTGGACCTTTGGAGGTGACGGAGTCTCACCTCTAACTGACAAACCAGGGACTCCTAAGATACGACTTGGCAAACAAATGGTAATGAGATGGGGAGCTGTTAATATCAATGGGGGCTACTCTGGGAAGAAGGTAGAGCTGGCACAGGCTGCAAGTAAGATGGGGCTGGACGTTTTAGCTGTTAGTGACATTCGGGTAAGGGATGAGAAAGAAGAGGAAGTGGGAGAATACAAGGTCTACCTGTCAGGAGTCAAAGCAGGAATAGCACAATGGGGTGTAGGGCTTTACATCAGGAAAGAAATGGAACCCAGCGTAGTTGCAATAAGGTATGTAAACGAACGACTGATGTGGATAGATTTGACAGTGTCTAGCAAGAAAATTAGGATTGTGTCAGTATAATCGCATTGTGAAGGGACAGATCAAGATAAGATGGATAGTTTTTATGAGGCACTCAGTGATGTAGTTGTTAGAGTAAAGGACAAGGTCAGTGTTCTGCTCATGGGTGATTTTAACGCCAGGATTGGAAATCGAACAGAAGGGTATGAAAAGGTTATGGGTAAATTTGGAAAGGATATGGAGGCCAACAGGAACGGGAAACAACTCTTGGATTTCTGTGCCAGTATGGGCTTAGTAATCACAAACTCCTTTTTTAAACATAAGAACACTCACCGGTATACTTGGGAAGGCAGGGGAACCAGATCTGTCATTGACTATATAATAACAGATCAGGAATTCAGGAAGGCTGTGAGGGACACACGTGTATTCAGGGGATTCTTTGATGACACTGATCATTATTTAATCTGCAGTGAAATTGGGATTGTGAGGCCGAAAGTGCAGGAGGTCAGGTCCATATGTAGGAGGATAAGAGTGGAGAAACTTCAGGATAAGGAAATCAGGCACAAGTACATAACAGCGATCTCAGAAAGGTACCAGTTAGTTGAATGTAGTCAATTACAGTCATTGGAAAAGGAATGGACAAGGTACAGGGACACAGTACTAGAAGTGGCAAAAGAATGTCTTGGAACAGTAGTGTGTAAAAGTAGGATGAAGCAAATAGCTTGGTGGAATGATACAGTCAAGGCAGCCTGTAAAAGGAAAAAGAAGGCGTATCAAAAATGGCTACATATCAGAACCCAGGTAGATAGAGAAAGTTATGTTGAAGAAAGAAACAAAGCCAAACAGATAATTGCAGCATCGAAGAAGAAATCGTGGGAAGACTTTGGAAACAGGTTGGAGACTATGGGTCAAACTGCTGGAAAACCATTCTGGAGCGTAATTAGCAGAATTCGAAAGAGAGGTAAGAAGGAAATAACAAGTAGTTTGGACAGGTCAGGAAAACTGCTGGTGAATCCTGTGGATGCCTTGGGCAGATGGAGGGAATATTTTGAAGAGTTGCTCAATGTAGGTGAAAATGCGATCAGTAATGTTTCAGATTTCAAGGTGGAATGGGATTGGAATGATGATGGAAATAGGATCACATTTGAGAAAGTGGAAAAAATGGTCAATAGATTGCAGTGCAATAAAGCGGCTGGGGTGGATTAAATTAAGTCGGAACTCATCAAATATAGTGGAATGTCAGGTCTTAAATGGCTACACAGGATAATTGAAATGGCCTGGGAGTCGGGACAGGTTCCATCAGACTGGACAAAAGCAGTAATCACACCAATCTTTAAACATGGAAACAGAAAAGATTGTAACAACTACAGAGGTATCTCTTTAATCAGCGTTGTGGGTAAAATCTTCGCAGGTATTGTTGAAGGAAAGTGCGAGTATTAGTTGAGGACCAATTGGATGAAAATCAGCGTGGGTTTAGGCCTCTTAGAGGTTGTCCGGACCAGATCTTTAGCTTACGGCAAATAATGGAGAAGTGTTATGAGTGGAACAGGGAATTGTATCTATGCTTTATAGATTTAGAAAAGGCATATGACCGGGTTCCTAGGAGGAAGTTATTGTCTGTTCTACAAGATTATGGAATAGGAGGCAAACTTTTGCAAGCAATTAAAGGTCTTTGCATGGATAGTCAGGCAGCAGTTAGAGTTGACGGTAAATTGAGTTCATGGTTCAGAGTAGTTTCAGGGGTAAGACAAGGCTGCAACCTGTCTCCACTGTTGTTCATATTATTTATGGATCATATGTTGAAAACAATAGACTGGCTGGGTGGGATTTAGATATGTGAACACAAAATAAGCAGTCTTGCAAATGCGGATGACTTAGTTGTGATGGCAGATTCGATTGAAAGTTTGCAAAGTAATATTTCAGAGCTAGATCAGAAATGTAAGGACTATGGTATGAAGATTAGCATCTCCAAAACGAAAGTAATGTCAGTAGGAAAGAAATATAAACGGATTGAGTGCCAAATAGGAGGAACAAAGTTAGAACAGGTGGACGGTTTCTAGTACTTAGGATGCATATTCTCACAGGATGGCAACATAGTGAAAGAACTGTAAGCGAGGTGTAGCAAAGCTAATGCAGTGAGCGCTCAGTTACGATCTACTCTCTTCTGCAAGAAGGAAGTCAGTACCAAGACTAAGTTATCTGTGCACCGTTCAATCTTTCGACCAACTTTGTTGTATGGGAGCGAAAGCTGGATGGATTGAGGTTACCTTATCAACAAGGTTGAGGTTACGGACATGAAAGTAGCTAGGATGATTGCAGGTACTAATAGATGGGAACAATGGCAGGAGGGTGTCCACAATGAGGAAATCAAAGAAAAACTGGGAATGAACTCTATAGATGTAGCAGTCAGGGCGAACAGGCTTAGATGGTGGGGTCACGTTACACGCATGAGAGAAGCAAGGCTACCCAAGAGACTCATGGATTCAGCAGTAGAGGGTAGGAGGAATCGGGGCAGACCGAGGAGAAGGTACCTGGATTCGGTTAAGAATGATTTTGAAGTAATAGGTTTAACATCAGAAGAGGCACCAATGTTAGCACTGAATAGGGGATCATGGAGGAACTGTACATCTCGATTTGGTGCATGTTTGTGTTGTCAAATTCGTGCGGTATCCTCGTTTGACTCGCCGGGTTGATATTCCTGGGGAAGGATGACACTTAATGGCTCTTCTTTGTGCCACCCTTAGCAGCCAGAGAACATCGAACTATGATTTACTGTCGCTTGACAGTGGGCATCCGCCAGGAAACGTTGATAGGCATCGTTGAAGTCTGCCAGTTTCTCTGGACAGTACATGTCAAAAGGCTTGCCGGTTTGATATTCCTGGGCAAGGATGACACTTAATGGCTCTTCTTTGTGCCACCCTTAGCGACCAGAGATGGAGGAGGTTATTGATGTTTAACGTCCCGTCGACAACGAGGTCATTAGAGACAGAGCACAAGCTCGGATTAGGGAAGGATGGGAAAGGAGGCTGGCCGTGCCCTTTCAAAGGAACCATCCCGGCATTTGTCTGGTGTGATCTAGGGAAATCATGGAAAGCCTAAATCAGGATGGCCGGACGCGGGATTGAACTGTCGTCCTCCCGAACGCGAGTCCAGTGTGCTAACCTCTCGACCAGAGACACTCGCCAGGGACAGACTGCCGTGGGCCCCCTACCAAGGGTGCTTCCCGATACAAAACGGAAGTGACCAGAGAGGCAGCTTCCTATACCAACATGACAAGGGACGGACAGGGCCAAACTAAGAATAGAATCCTCTCTGCTTTTAGAAAGCATAGCTACCTGTTCCGACGTTGGTCCTACTGTTCTCTAGCAGACAGGCTTGTCTGCTACCATCAAGCATGCAACTAGAAACACATTTGCTCATTCATCCTCTCACACAGACGGGAAGGGGGATGACAGTATCTTATCATATACAGTATATAAAAGAAAATGGATGTAGGTTCCGTATGAGACTGTGTGACATGAATTACATATAAACTGTGTTTTAAAGTGTAGTAGTGTGACAGATCGTTCTTGTTTATGTGTAAAAGTAACACGTTTCACTGCTCAGTCTCCTCTCAGATAGTCAGAAACACCACAGTAAATTAAGAAGAGGAATTTATGCCGTAAATGACAACAGATTTAAGAAATTAACATGAAAGGAATCCAACAGAGACCTTTCAACTTTTTCAGTGAATCAACATTGAAGTCCACAAAAATAATAATTTTCTTTCCCCTATCTGACAGATAGCACAACAAGGCATCCAAGTTTTCCGGGAATAAATGAAAGTTTCCTGAAGGAGACCTATATACTGTTACAATTATAAAAGAGCCCTGCTTCATTTTAAGTTGACAGACACATGCTTCTATATGTTGCTCTAGACAAAACTTTTTATTATCTAAGCGTTTTCCACAGTCATAACTTTTGACATATATGGCAACTCCTCCTCTCACCTTATTCTCTCCACTCACATGTGCAGCTAGTTTATAACCACTGATATTTACCTTTTCCATATCAGACACAATGTGATGCTCAGTATATCTATTACATCAGCTTCAATGTCATCTAAACAACCTAGGGGCTGATCTACTTTATTCTTCAATCCTGGAATATTTTGGTGAAAAACGGTAACATATTTTACTTTACTTTTATGAGAATCTGCTTTTTTCTTTAATCCAACAATATTTTGGTTAAATATGGTAACATTCTTATATACTTTACTGTTGTGCGAATCTTGTGGGTTTTGGGCCTCTTTAGCACCTGCCTGCCTGAAATTCTCATTGGACACTGATATTTGTCTAAAAAAGAGGTACATCCAATAGTACTAGTGTCCTCCCTTACGGATTTCGCTAACAACCCTGCCAGTTTACCCTTACCTTTCCTATTGAGGTGTAGTCGATACCTTGTGAAATCCCCCTTTCAATAGCCTCGACAGGAACCAATCCAATGTCGGACAGAGTGGCCGCCCTAGGCAACTGATCCAACTCCATATTTACCCTCCTGACAAAGCGGTTCAACTGGAGCTGATCATGCCACACGAAAGCAGTCACCAGCCCAACATTTGTGTGGGTCGTTGCAGAGGCTATTTTCACCAGTTCACACTCAATACTGTAGCCCTGATCCCTATCAGTACTGTTTCCCACTCGACCCACTACCATCGCATGATTCTGTTGCATCTTAACTACATCTACATCTATAAGATCCTCTTCCTCACTTAACTTGGGTAGCAACATAAATGTATTGGTTCTGCCAATTGGGAAACTGTCAGACACTGATCTCTTTCTGTGTCCCTTGTTCGCAGCTACCATTTCCCACCGCTGTTTACCCTCCTCCCCCTAACCTCTTCAGTTCCTCCCTCGCTCTGTCCAAATCAGCCTGAAGGGCTCTAATTTTCTCCTCCTGTTCAGCCATAATCCTATCTCTTGAGCTAACTTTGCAAAAGAATGGAAGAGTCTCGTTTGCTTCCCCAATTCCCACGCCGCTACAATTTCCCTAATGAAACCACCTGTAACTACAGCTACACAAAACCCCTGAACTAACTTTCCTACTGCAGCTCACACACTTAGTATCCATGGTACTTCGGAAATTAGTTAAGAGATTTACTAAGTGATAACGATAATATATTAAATACAGATGTGGAAGGACACTAAATATGTTTTGGAAACTAATATGTAAGTAAACTATTAGCAAATGCACTTAAATTTGTGGGATAACGCGAGATATGCAGGTTCAAATATTAGGCCTCAACAGCTGCTGCAACGAAGACTGTCAGCAGAGCCCTACCCAACCAATAGCTAATTATAGTGTTTCTCTGGTTAGCAGCAGCTCCATCTGCTGTCCTAATATTGATCAACTCTATGTTAGTAATATTGCAGAGCTTGAGGATGCTTTTGATGAGCGAGTCACATGAACTGAGGACCCAGGAGGGGGGTACAAAGACCCATCAGGATTTTTGAAAGTGTGCTTTCCCCTGCTGGAGAGAGAGCTCACTCACCTTATTAATCACCTGCAGTATCCCTCCATTAAGTTCAGTGGTTTGTTCGATGCTCAAGGCAATATTACAGGGGAGACCAACATCATCTCTATATTTGGGGGAGCCATGGAGTGGTATTGAGGAGCACATCAGTCGCTACAGGGTTTGAAGATTTCGCCTTGAGTGTTACTCGAGACAAGTTTTCCAATATGGAAGTTAGAGGTTCAAAATGGCTCAAATGGCTCTGAGGACTATGGGACTTCACTTCTAAGGTCATCAGTCCCCTAGAACCTAGAACTACTTAAACCTAACTAACCTAAGGACATCACACACATTCAAGCCCGAGGCAGGATTCGAACCTGCGCCCGTAACGGCGGCGCGGTTCCCGACTGTAGGACCTAGAACCTCTTGGCCACCTCGGAGAGCGAAGTTAGGGGCTCAGCTGAGTAATGCATCTTAACATCCACACGTATGTCCATGACCCAGCCAAGGGAAGGTCCAGCTATATCAAGTTTCCTGATGATTTAGCACCCAATTGAGCATGTATTAACATCCAAAATGACCGTCAGTATTGATTTTCGTGGCTAATCTAGGCTTGTAAGAGAAATTACAAGAAAATCTTTAGTGTATATCTAGATATTGCAGTGGAAATGACGGTTGTGGATTTTATAATTTTGATGGTCTCGAGTTTCCCATTAACCCGAGGATATACTCAAATATGAGGGACAGAATAACGATATATAGGTTCATCTTTATGCCCTGCATATGTGCTGGTTGGATGATTCTAAAGTTTCCAGCAGAGTCGTCAGGCGCTTCCGATTCTCGGAATCTGCACGTCAGCGTAAGATGCATGTGAACAAGCTGTTATTCTCTTATGTGGAAAATAAGAAGAAACGCAATTATCATTACAGTTAGATCAAGGACATATGCCGCCTTCTCTCCTCCCAACTGAATGAACACGGGCATAAACAGCTTATTTGCTTATGGTATCTGAACACGTTTTCCACAAGCGAGTGTTTAACAGAGCATCAAGCTGATTGTTCTACCAGGAAGCTGGCAGGTGTTACAATGCCCACAGAGGAAAAAAAAATCTTAAAGTTTAAGAATGGTCACCACCAGGAGCAATACCCTTTTGTAGATTTCAGTCATTTCGAGTGCCTCCCCTCTCTTCTGTCGTGTTTTGAAGGCGACCCTGCAGCTTCACATACCATCTTCATAGAGAAACAGGTACCGTACACAGCCGCGTACCAAGTATAGTTTAACAATTCAGCTCTTAGCCATCACAAATTACAAATTTAGATCTAATCCTGTGATTTGGTTGCTCACTGAGGTCGAGAAACTTTCATAGGAGGTTGACAAGCTTCACAGCCCGAACACAAACATTACGAAAACAAAATCCATATTTATAAGCTGCCATTAGACTGGAAAATGGAAACGCATGGAAGGTGCCAACCAGAGGCGGGCGAAGGGAGTGCATTGTACGGCATCGACTGCTCTTGAGACTGAAGACTGCAGTGCTTGCACAGAAGTGTTCACAGTGCTCCACCACAGCAACTGCTGCACATGGTGCAGGAAACCAGTATTCGGTCTCGAGGGCTTGAGCTGTGTGTATACTGCAATTTACAATTGGTTTGTAGGTTCATGACGATAAATCTGTCAGCACCTGTAATCACACTATTCACTTGATAAGTACTCTGTGAATGAGAAAGAGTGAAAGCATTATGTATGTACATGGAATAATATGGTCCATTTATTATAGTGTAAATATTTTTAGTGTAAATGTATGTGTGCGTGTGTGTGTGTGTGTGTGTGTGTGTGAGTGAGTGTGTGTGCGTGTGTGCACATGTGTGTATATTCTTTAAACAGTTCCTGTAAATAGTCTAGTATTTCAGATTCATCTGCTGCCAACCATGCCTTCTGATTAGTTTTCAGTGTAACAGCTTACCTGCAGTTTTCACAGAGTATACATACACACATGAAAGTTGGTCTACCATTAATTTTAACAATGACTGAAGACACTGAATGTGGTGATGAACAATTCAGATAGCTTTTTGCTGCTGCGGTATTCTAGAGTTTGTAGTCAAACTACTGGTAGCAGTGACTTTACTACGAGAGATATGAACAAAATAAAACACCGTCCGCGGTAATATACCTAATTTCATTCAACAGCCATACACTGGGTGCACTACACTAAAAAATCGATTGGTTCTATCTTTTTCTTGAGATTTCTTGTAAGCACAGAATTCACCATGTATTTCTCTCAAACTCTCAAACTAATGGGTATATCTTCAGCTTCTAAATCGTCTGCATGCACACTATATGTACAGAGATAGTTCACAATATCTTTATACACAGTTCGAATGCAAGGCAGCCATCTTCTCAGTCTTTCTGACGCAAGGGATAGCACCATCTTCTGGCTGGACAAGTTTGTATCAATGGATGGTTGCAGATATATGGATCAACATCCATATCTCATCATGAGTGCTGCGCCATGGTATTGTGACGTTACAGACAGCATCAGGGCAAGCAGTAAATGTCTGAGGGGTGGGTGTAGGAGATCGACAATGTTCGAAGGTCATCTGTTGACCTATGTAGGGTTCTGGACAACACAGTTTACCCCATTCCTACTCCAAAAACCGAACATCAACATTTCTCAATTCATTTTCAATCTCTGATACAACGTTCCTATCACAGTCCACTGAAGCTTCTATAAAAATATTTATGTGCTTTGAACTACTAGCTGTTCAAGTTGAAGTGAAAAGCAGTAGAGCACTGGGAGGAACTGGCATCTTCTCAACCATCCCATGAACACTCTGACCTTGCAGTAACACAGGAATGTTTTGGGATGGTACGTATGTCGAGACCAGTAATGACCTACACAGTGTGGCATACAACCTCGGCACAATTCTTCTGAGAGATAGGGCTATCTGGGCGTTTTCATTACACAAATCGATGAGCAGGATGGATTATTGTCTGCTTCAACATGCTGGTCAGATGAGCTACAGGATCCACAGTGCTGATGCCACTGCCTCTCTCAACAGGCCAGGAGTTGCTGCAGGTGCTGACGAGTTAGTGGTGGTTGCTGCTGACCCTGATATGCCGGAAGACGCTGCAGGTCCCAACAAGCTGGAGATTGCTGCCGGTCTGGACATACTAGAGGTCTCTGAACAAAGATAAAGAAGCAATAAGCATTCACATGGAGTTTAGCAAAGACCTGGAACTAAACCACATGTACTTACTTTTATGCGAGGTGGAAGCAGATGACGAGCTCGTCTGCTGTTGACTCCTCATGGATCTTCCACTGGCTGACTAGGACTGAGACCACATCCATCTTATACCCATCGATATCATGATAACCGAATGCAGTGTTGCCATTGGTTCCTGTCAGTTTTTCGTCCATGGTATCACAATTTCGAGATGCGCTGGTGATGGAGTTGTCAGTTAGGTCAGTCGGTCTGGGGCTGTGCCAAAGGACAGCCTGCTGAAGACCTATCTGTTTGACTCTAGGAGAAACATTATTATTTCAGTGTATTACTACTGTTGGCGTGCTACCCATAAAGAAAAACGTAGCACATAGGAATAACATTACATTTTTCACTGGAATGGTGAAAATTGCCTCTTTTAGGTTGATTAGCCATTTCAAAGAAGGAGGTCGGCAGTTCGAGCACCAGAAACTGTCTGTATGAGTTGCGAAGTACATCTTCACCACATCCTGCTGCATCACCATTATTTGACGAAAAGTATTCTTTTAACGCTTCTCCATTATCACATCTTTCCAACCATCAAGTATGAAGCAATGCTGACAGTCCTGGACTGGATGTTTACATGTAACATGATTACTAAACTCCTCTCTGTTCGATGTCCACATGTCATCAGTTGTATATATTTTATGCACACACATGGGTGCGGTGCGTGTACACATACACACACACACACACACACACACACACACACACACACACACACAGTACATGTGCAAGCGAACATTATCTTCCTGAAATGGAAGCTCTGGATGGCTTCTGATCAAGAGCCACAAAAAGGGTGTAGAATATCGTCCACGTAATGTAATGCTGTGCTGTAATGGTGCCTCCGATGACAACCAAATGGGTTCTGCTATGAAATTAAATGGTACTCCAGTCCGTCACTCCTGATAATTTGGCTGTTTGGTGGGAGACAGTCTGGTTGCCACCTCGCCGCTGTTTGGGCCGTCATATGTTCGGCCTGGAATCTCACTGGCTGGAGTAGTACTGAGTTCAGTGACGAGTCACACTTAGAAACGAGCCCCAATGACCAGCGAAAAGTGTCTGGAGATGCCCCAGATAGTGGTGGGATACCAATCATACTGTCACCTGTCTACGCCCTTACAACCAGGAGTGATAGTTGCCATTTCATTTCATAGCAGGATCCCTTTGATTATCATCCACGGCACCCTTACAGCACAGAAGTACGTGGATCATGTTCTGCACTTTATTGCGAACCATCCTCGGATTACGGTACATTTCAGCAAGATAATGCCAGCCCGCACATGGCGAGAGTTGTTACTGCTGGTCTTCGTGCTTTAAAAGCCCTGCCTTGGCCAGCAAAGTCACCGGATCTCTCCCCAGTTCAGAATGTTTGGAGTATTATGGTGATAGCCGTCCAACGAGTCCGGGATTTTGACGATCTAACCTGCTAATTGGACAGAATTTTGCAAGATGACCCTCAGGAGTACATCCAACAACACTGTCAGTCACTGTCAAGACGAACGGCTGTTTGCGTAATGGTCAGAGATGGACCAATCCGTTAATTGTTGGTTCAGTTTGTGAAGCTCTTTCTCTTCATTAAACTGTCCAGTTTTCCTGAAGTTTTATTCATTGGTTTCTACATTACACCACATCTAACATTTCCCTCTCATTCAGATAATGCGTTTGTGGTATGTCGGTTTTTTCGCCTTAGGGTGTCCAGCGGCTCAGTGAAGGCACACTCGGCGGTATTTCCAGTAGCATCATTTTCTGTTCTGAGTAGTTACCAATTTTATGTCTCAATAGCTGGTTGAGTATTTGGGAACGTAGTGAGACTAGGAAGTTGTCTGACGTTACACTGACTATAGGTCTAACATTAGAGGGTAGAATGGACAACACGAGCGTGGTGATTGATTTGGATCTTGGAAATGGATCTGGATGACTGACGTATGAGACTCTCCATCTGTGAGATAAAGCTGGTACCGCATCTTTCACGTGCCACTGTTTCATTGCTAACCAATACGGTGTTTTTATAATCCTGTCTCGATAATGTTAATGATATCAACAAAGTCACACAAGTGCTGGTGGAACATCGCCCAAAGTACACAACGCAAACATTACCACTGTGAAAGAAGCCTTTTGGCCGGCCGGTGTGGCCGAGTGGTTCTAGTCGCTTCAACCTGGAACCGCGCGACCGCTACGGCCGCAGGTTCGAATCCTGCCTCGGGCATGGATGTGTGTGATGTCCTTAGGTTAGTTAGGTTTAAATAGTTCTAAGTTCTAGGGGACTGATGACCTCAGATGTTAAGTCCCATAGTGCTCAGAGCCATTTGACCCAAGGAAGCATTTTAATTAATTAACTGAAAAGTAAACTGAACTCAGCTTTACGGTGGTACTATTGACTGGTTTTCATTAAATAATCTATCATTTAACTTTGAAAAAACACAGTTCTTTCTGTTCTGTACAAGGTAAGGAAACAGTACACCATGCGAAAAAGGAAACATCTAAACTGATTGTTCATAATCCCTGGATCTGGTTACTGATCAGATCATTAGTTAAAAATAATTTATTGCAGATCTTCTCAAATGTTTGAGTTTAGCAACATATACCCTGTAAGTATTCGGTGATTCTGGAGGTGAAGGCATTACCAAGTTAGCTTACTTTGCGTACTTTCATTCGTGTCATGCGTACTTCATGTCAAATGAAATTATTTTCCGATGTAATTATAGAAGCAAAGTATCCATTGCGCAGAAACATGCTGGAAGAATAATATCTGGTGTCCTTCCTCGAACTTAACGTAGGCAACTGATTAAAAATTTGCTATACTAGCCACAGCCTACGATGCATTTACCAAGAGCGGAGCAAAAGTATGTAGCCTTCCAAATTTCTAACAACGGACTTTGTGTACAGAACGAGATGACAGGTAATAAAAGTTTTAAAAACAAATGAAGTTCATTTCTTCTTGACGTTTCCTTCTTTTGCATATACGAATTCCTTATATATAGTATTACGTGCGTGGGCTACATTTATCAAATTTTTGTAGTACATTAACGTAAAAAACAGTACAAGAATGGCCACTATGCAGCCATGTTTTGAAAGAGAAAATATACTTCATTTCTAAACCTACTGAGATATTTCACATGAGAGCGAGCTGCCGCGATCATGGTGCGCGAAACACACTAAAAACTAAACAGATTTTGCTGGTCAAGATCAGGGTAAAGTAACATCTTTGTTTTTCTTGTTTCTTTTTTCTTCATTGTGTGTAATAAGTTCGTTAACGTTGCTTGTTGCGGTGACACCAACATTAGAAGGAGGTAAAGTTGTGCACAGTCATTTTGACACATCGTATTGTAAAAAACGTAATTTTATTAGGAGAAGTTACCTACAGTTTGAATTTTGATCTCTCTCTCTCTCTCTCTCTCTCTCTCTCCCCTTTAGGTCCTAACCTAAATTGTAGAGTATGTAACAATTCTACTATCTACACTCTCACATTCCAGGCATTGGCCATTTGCCACTATTTCACCGAAAGCATCTGTATACGCAGAAATACTTTCGGTAAAAACTAGGAATTGCTCGTGGAACGCTGGTGCTGACATTGTTTCCGTTGCCAGAACGGTGCCAAGAAGCAAGGGCAACTATGTTACGTAGTTCTTTGCGACAATAAACCACTCTCCGAGCATATCATTGGCTAACCTCCAACAAACAGACCATGAAACGCATGCTGAGGGGCAGGAAACCGGAAGGCCGGTAATGTATTTCTTCCAACACCACTAGTGGCTTCCGGTTAAGAGTAATCACTCTGCTGCTCTGTTTTACATCTTTTCATTACTAAGCAATGGCGACGTATGATAAGTCTTTCCAATTCCGATTTGAGCAGCTGTTTTTAGATTTTACACGTTGTCATTTATACATTCATTTACAATATCCTTGATTCAGTTGTGCCGGGACAGGGGCAAGGAAAACTAACGGAACTGGCTATTTTATGATATTGGACGTGAAATTTTCAACTGGTTGCTAGAGTTCTCAGCAAACGACCAGTACATTCACTCTTGTTGGTCCACAGACATCAGTTACACTTTTACTGCAACAAAAGAACGAATCGGTGCGGACGAATTACAACTCATGTCAGAGTACTTACGTCGCTGAGGAGCGAAGCATTCCTAGTAATTGGCAAAATGAGCAGGTCATTCCTGTTTCCAAGAACAGCCGTCGATGAGACGCATACAAGTATGGACGATGTATTCGCTATCGGTAGCCTGTTGTACAATTCCGTTACATGTTTTATGCTTTGGAATTACGATCTTTCAGCACCCGTTAATCTACTGTGCTGAAATCAACACGGATTCTCCGGCAACAATGGTGTGGAACCCTACTAGCTCTGTTCAACAAGACGTAAAAGGCCCCCAGGCTGATACAACGTTCCTTGACTTTCAGAGGCTTCAAAGACAGTTCCACGGAGTCGTCTAATGAAAGTACGACTGTATGGAAAATCTGACCTGTTTTGTGACTGGATTGAAATTTCCTTGCACGTAGAGGACCGCAAGTTTTGTTAAAGTAAGAGAGAGCCATAGACGTAAAAGTTATTTCTGGCATTCCCCATGGAAATGTTGTAGGACTATTACTGTAAATATTCAGTGTGTTTCAAAAGCTTTGCATCAAACGTATAGGGGTGACAGAAGACGTCAAGGGAAACAAATTTTGCCGCAATTTGACGCTAGACGTCCATAAGTATTCGCCAGCTCTGTAACGTTGAAATTTTACCTAACTAGCAACCCCAGTAAACCAATAGAGTGATTTGCAGCAAAAAAATCCTTAAGAACAAGTGTCTCTATACGAAGAAAGTTATTTTAGAAGCGGATCACGTACTTTAATGTAACGGAGCCTACTCCCTTTCACATAGAGCAGGTGGCTGAATTAAAGGTAACACACAAGGAATACGTGGGGCAAGCTAAGCC
The DNA here is from genome assembly GCF_023864345.2 of Schistocerca serialis cubense. Taxonomy (NCBI): domain Eukaryota; kingdom Metazoa; phylum Arthropoda; class Insecta; order Orthoptera; family Acrididae; genus Schistocerca; species Schistocerca serialis. Next base: position 586,986,628 of record NC_064645.1, on the reverse strand, counting down.
TGTAACCTTTTCTTATAAATAAAATGATATAAAACTGCTGCAAGTAAGTCTCGTCGAAATTATGCAGTTCAGATGGGTCGTCTAAAACAAAATCTTAACTTCTTCTTATTCGATGTCCTGGTGAGCTTGACAAGAACTGGAACGGTAGCATCACCGTCAGCGTGCATTGTGACTCGAAATAACGGGTACACCTTCATCCGCTTTTAAGACTTTTATTAGTCAGGGCGACATAGATGGTCCGTAGCAAATGGCAGCTCAACAGTGAACCTTGAGCTCCCCAATATGTATACACTTTCAAACAATTACGCCATTGCTGGCTTTCCAGTTTGTAGTAATTGCAATTGAATAGTAGGCCTATTTCATCAAGTCAATTAGACAGACGTACATAAATAGTAGAAAATTACTGTTTGTTTCACAAATACAAATTAGCGAGAAACCAATGATACACTCCTGGAAATTGAAATAAGAACACCGTGAATTCATTGTCCCAGGAAGGGGAAACTTTATTGACACATTCCTGGGGTCAGATACATCACATGATCACACTGACAGAACCACAGGCACATAGACGCAGGCAACAGAGCATGCACAATGTCGGCACTAGTACAGTGTATATCCATCTTTCGCAGCAATGCAGGCTGCTATTCTCCCATGGAGACGATCGTAGAGATGCTGGATGTAGTCCTGTGGAACGGCTTGCCATGCCATTTCCACCTGGCGCCTCAATTGGACCAGCGTTCGTGCTGGACGTGCAGACCGCGTGAGACGACGCTTCATCCAGTCCCAAACATGCTCAATGGGGGACAGATCCGGAGATCTTGCTGGCCAGGGTAGTTGACTTACACCTTCTAGAACACGTTGGGTGGCACGGGATACATGCGGACGTGCATTGTCCTGTTGGAACAGCAAGTTCCCTTGCCGGTCTAGGAATGGTAGAACGATGGATTCGATGACGGTTTGGATGTACCGTGCACTATTCAGTGTCCCCTCGACGATCGCCAGTGGTGTACGGCCAGTGTAGGAGATCGCTCCCCACACCATGATGCCGGGTGTTGGCCTTGTGTGCCTCGGTCGTATGCAGTCCTGATTGTGGCGCTCACCTGCACGGCGCCAAACACGCATACGACCATCATTGGCACCAAGGCAGAAGCGACTCTCATCGCTGAAGACGACACGTCTCCATTCGTCCCTCCATTCACGCCTGTCGCGACACCACTGGAGGCGGGCTGCACGATGTTGGGGCGTGAGCGGAAGACGGCCTAACGGTTTGCGGGACCGTAGCCCAGCTTCATGGAGACGGTTGCGAATGGTCCTCGCCGATACCCCAGGAGCAACAGTGTCCCTAATTTGCTGGGAAGTGGCGGTGCGGTCCCCTACGGCACTGCGTAGGATCCTACGGTCTTGGCGTGCATCCGTGCGTCGCTGCGGTCCGGTCCCAGGTCGACGGGCACGTGCACCTTCCGCCGACCACTGGCGACAACATCGATGTACTGTGGAGACCTCACGCCCCACGTGTTGAGCAATTCGGCGGTACGTCCACCCGGCCTCCCGCATGCCCACTAAACGCCCTCGCTCAAAGTCCGTCAACTGCACATACGGTTCACGTCCACGCTGTCGCGGCATGCTACCAGTGTTAAAGACTGCGATGGAGCTCCGTATGCCACGGCAAACTGGCTGACACTGACGGTGGCGGTGCACAAATGCTGCGCAGCTAGCGCCATTCGACGGCCAACACCGCGGTTCCTGGTGTGTCCGCTGTGCCGTGCGTGTGATCATTGCCTGTACAGCCCTCTCGCAGTGTCCGGAGCAAGTATGGTGGGTCTGACACACCGGTGTCAATGTGTTCTTTTTTCCATTTCCAGGAGTGTATTATTAGAATTTACATCGGATGTGCCGAATAAATAATGACTTTGACAATATCATTAATTACACAACAAAAAAATGAAATACGGCGTTCCGAACTTGTTTCCGACGAACGTTTTAACAGATCTTTCAGTTAACATGTACATTAATTTTGTGTTTTACACAAAAAGTATCTTTTGATAATTTGAGTACATGCGTTGGACTTTGTTATTTCGTTAAACTCACGTAACTATTTCATATATGTACACTTTGTTTCATACGTTGTCTATGAAGATATAATAGCAGTTCCGATATTGTTCGGAACATAACTTTACTTATTTTGGTCGATAAACAAAAATGTGAGATAATTATGGTATAACACGTTTTCAATACATGTTTATTAAAACAGAATATGACGACTTTAGATGTTCCTACCAACTGACCAAGTTTTATAGGTTTTACGTGTTAGTACTTCACAATCACTTACATTACCCACTAGGTGGAGATTACTACTTTGTTTACGATCCCGACATTATGGTTATCTTTTTCTTTTTATAATTTCAAATCGCTGCATATTATATAATTAGTGTCCTAAGATAACATATAAAATAGATTCATTACATTCTTATAACAGTATCTGAATCAGGACGCTGGCTAGTCCTCAGTGAATTAAGAGCTGTGGTAATCATTTGTTCATTTTGATTTCCAGTCTGTTCTGCTGCGATTCAGACCTCTAAAGGGCATACCTAGTACGAAAGGACGCCTAGTGTCGTAATGAAGCGTCAGCAAACGTGTCGTCTTTAATGCAAGTCATTCCCCGTTAAATGACCTTTTACACCAAAACGTTTGATGCAAAGACTTTGAAATTCCCTATGTTAATGGCCTGCTGAATGATACAATCTTCTTGACCCTGTTCGTGGATGTTATTGTTGTATACAGAGAGCAGGACGCTAGAAAATTGTAGCTAAATGCAGGAATACCTGCAAGAGATCAACACTTGACGTAGAGACTAGCAGTTCACTGGTAACGTAAACAGTTATAATGCACAGTGAATAAATAGGCTGAAGGGCCCGTTATTACATAACGAGCGAAAATGTCAAACAATCTATGAGCCAAATCTGTTCTTTTTCAGCAGAATTAAAAAACCATGTATCTCTTTTTGTAGTAACTTATTTGTGTGCAAAAAACTGCGAACGTATTCCTACGGCACAGCATCGTGCTCCTCACCTCATCACTGCAAAAAATGAGACAAATACAAAATTTATTGGGAACCTTCTAGGTGCGATTCCAGGGAACTAATTGGTCCCAAGTGACAATAAGACATTTTTTTCTTTCAGGCGCCATTAATTTTGATGGACTACGTTTTAATTGCGCCAATAGAAGTACAGAAGTACTGCAGTAATGTTTTAAGTAGTCGGATTATAGTCAACCAAAACCATTTCTTACAACTTTAAAAATTTTGCGAGAGTAACGAAAGCAAATTCTAGAGAAAAGGTCTTTCAGTATTGACTTATGTGTCTTACACTACTCTATCATTGGAATAGTATGTTTCAAAGTTTGGTGTCGCACTTGCTGGCTGCTGAGGCCTTTCTTTTTTGCAACTGATAAACATGACTGGTCTTTCGGAGCATGACCTTTTCTCTTTCTACTACACTGACAGTTTTCCATTTTCCTGTTTCACTGTAAGAACTTTTAATAGTTTTTAAGATGGTCATACTGCATTCGTACATTGACCACTATGTTGCAGCAGCATCTGTAAAATAAAAAAAAGGTCGGTTGTCTGCATTGAAATTTTATAGAATGAGTTTATAGTTGTGACTGACCGAACAACCTCATATAATTCTAACAGAACAAAGACTTTGATGCATACCACTTGGAACTCTACAGGAATAACTGACAGTTGGACCGTCCACCATCTAGTAACACATGTCTGAAACATTTTCCCTACGATTAGGCGCTTGGTACAAGTCTAGGGACATAACATCGCTGATAATGTATTTTGGAATAGTAACACGTAGGGGTGGGGCTGACTTCAGGCATTATTCCATAAGCTGAGCAGTGAAGTAACATTCTGGTAGGGCCCAAAGGGAGGCTGATGGTCGAGAGTAATATTTCATTAGACTTCAGTTAGACACCTCGCCGTTGACAATGCGAGGCAGTGACGCCACAGACTGGTGCAGCGTGCTGGAGGTGGCCATCAGGTAGCTGGCTTCTGCCACTGCGAAGATGCACAAATGTCAGCGCCCTGCGTTGCTGACGTCAGCCCGAGCAGTAGTCAGCAGTCTGTGCGTTTCTTCTTCTATCTGCGACTGTGTTCTGCTGTGAAGCATCACACCCAGGAGACTCAGGCCTGGCTCCCGTCCACCGTGGTGACGAGGGAAGACTGCCCTGCTCGGGACATGACCTGCTGGCCCGTTGCAGGAGTCTGGTGACAGCAGATGCAGACGGCAGGTCGGCGGCGCTGTGACACCAAGTCTCACAGGGGGAAACTTAGAGCAGAGGCAGCTGGTCTGACCTGATCTCGAACACGTGGCTGCCGCTGGAGGTACCAAGTCGTCTCGTCGTTTGGCATCGTGATGACGCTTTTGGACACTGAATGGTCTGTTTAAAACATCACAGCTATTTATACGACTACAGGGTGCATTTTTTCCGCTATTACCTAGCCTCCCATCTCATAGCTCGTTAGATGGTGCCTGCCCTGGTATGGTGACACAATCCTGCCCGCTCTGTTCATTACCGCTGCGAGATAATGGTTTTACCGAGCACGGCTAGCCCATCTCGAAATACTTTTCCGTACGTGCCACTATAGCTAATATTTCGCGATGGCCTTTACACAGATTCCTACAAGTTTAAAGCTAGGTGGCGACGCTAAGAATGTTCGACATTGCTACTCTTCATTTGATTACATAATGAAGAACAAACACTAAAAACAGGCTTATCCCCAGATGTATGGAGTATGTGTACAAAGTGATTTAAAGTAGAACGAACCATAAAATTTCTCACAAGGATGGCAGACATCGGTATGAGACTCCTCAGGAAGTGTTTACCTCGCAGGAAGGAGGTTTTAATTCGACTGATACTTGAATACTGTCCGCCCCGATAGCTTCGATTCCCTGATGGGTCGGGGATTTTCTCCGCTCAGGGACTGTGTGTTGTGTTGTCTTCATCATCATTTTATCCCCATGCGGCGCGCAGGTCGCCCAATGTGGCGTCGATTGTAATAAGACCTGCACCAAGGCGGCCGGACCTGCCCCGTAAGGAGCCTCCCGGCCAATGACGCCAAACGCTCATTTCACTGCATTTCATATTTGAATACTGCTTCTTAGACTTGAACCTTTACGTAACGAGACTGATACAGGAAATAGATAAGGTCAAAAGAAGAGCAGCTCTATTCGTCACAAGTTCGTTTAGCTAGCGCGAAAGCTTAATGTAATGGTCGTTCAACTCATGAGCACACCCTACAAAGTATAGGTTGTAAATCACGGTGTGCCTCACAATTAAAATTCCGAAAGTGTACGTTCCTGTAGCAATCAATCAGTACATTTCTTCCCAGTACGTGCATCACCCGAAAAGACCGTGAACGTAAAATGTAGGGATTTGAGCGCTTGTATGCAGCCATACCAACAATCGCTGTGAAGAAAACTCTTGTCTTCAAACGAACTTGTTCATTACTTTCGGCACCGTTCTCTATTCTAGGAACGCCTCTATACGTTTCGTACCACTGACAGTGGCTAATTAGTTTCTCTGGTATGGTAATGTATAGTTACATTTACTGGTATTTTGTCTGTGTGACAAACTCGTGATTAAAGAAACTGTTAAGCTCGTATTAAGTTAAAAAGTATTCTCGTAATACTTGAAAAGTGATCAGCAATACAAAAGTTAATCAGAAATGGAACGTTAAACTATGTACTGAAACGCTCATGGCGAGAGTACAGTCTGTTCTGTTAAATTTAAGAAAAATGTTCTCTTAGTAATAATAACAGCAACATGACTGCGAGAAAAATATGAAGTATAAATAACTATCAAAAATGACCTATCTGAAAAGTTTGTCACTGGTGAAATGTTAGTTGTGTGACACATAAATTATAAATGGCCTAAATGTTTGCGCAATGAATAAATGCCGTGCTGCTCCTGCCTCCAAACTACTGCAGCTGCCGCTGCTATGCTAGTTACAAAATAAAAATTTTAACTATTAGCAACGTAATGTACAACGGATGCTTTAATGTATAAAATCTCATTAGTGCAGTGACCACTGTAAATTAAAGTTCTGTTACTGACAAACTCAAGAAAGCAAAATTATTTATGCGGAACTTGAAATAAGGAGACGAATGCTGATTGATGGAAAAACAATAAAGCAACTGTATTAACAAAACTTTACATCACTAAGGCAAAATATTTTAACACTTGAAATATTAAAAATTCACTTTACATTATTGGTGAAAAAACCTGGACAAATTCTCTTTACTTTCTTACAAACACATATGCCATCAATCTCTGAGGATGCCCGCATCTCGTGGTCGTGCGGTAGCGTTCTCGCTTCCCACGCCCGGGTTCCCGGGTTCGATTCCCGGCGGGGTCAGGGATTTTCTCTACCTCGTGATGGCTGGGTGTTGTGTGCTGTCCTTAGGTTAGTTAGGTTTAAGTAGTTCTAAGTTCTAGGGGACTTATGACCACAGCAGTTGAGTCCCATAGTGCTCAGAGCCATTTGCACCAATCTCTGAGGAACAATCAGTAAATCATAAACTGTTACGTTATCACCTGACCAAATTAATTAGTATGCTTCGATGTCTCAGCAAATGCGCTGTTACAGTATCTTTCGAAGTCTTCTGAATGAATTTACAGAATATCCCTCCATAAATGAAAAATAATATAAGAAAATTGTTGCCAGCACACTGCACAGCCTAAACACATCTCACTCCATCACAAGACACAACTCAATTCCCCTACTATCTCTCCAAGACTGCAATCCATTCACAAGCAAAGGTTCTACTAACAGTCTCTCGCAGTGCAACCCCTTTTGCCACAGATGCTGCCCGCTATTACTCAGACGCTAGTGAGCCTTTACTTTCTGTGTGACACCAAAAATATTTCCAAAATTAAATTTTTTGTGTAAAACAAATACCTTATACCGTTTTGTGACCGGTAGGATGAAATCTAGAAGGAAGTTCTTTTTTTTGGGTGGGGGAGGGGGTGGGGCGGATGGATGCCTATTTTGGCCTACTCATCTTACTACCCGAAGCGTTGCTCGGTTGATATGTGGCACCACGGTCTCTAGTGGTTTGCGCGAAGATCGGAGGCGAGGGGACAGTGAGAGTGAAATCGGGATGGTGAAACAGTTCGCTCGAGGCGACGCGGCCGATTTGCAACCTGGTGGCGAGGCGAGCAGTATGGCAGCAGCAAATGGCTGGCACAAGTTCGGCAGGCAACAGTCAAAGGCTCTTAGCGTATCAGCGATACCAGGAAGAGACACTCAAGGGGGTCCCTGGATTGCGAACCATTATTACCTCGGTTACGGCCGGCTGCAAACCTCTGGACGTGTAGGGAGTGTACCGAGGGGAGGAGTGTATCGAGTGCTTCAGTGATTGACCGGTCCTGGGGACAGATGTTGTGTGGATCGATGTACGGGTACGTCTGCTGAGCTTCCGATTCGGTTTATCGGATGCGAATGAACCGAGCATCGGCAGTAGCCATAGCTACAATTGCCATTTCCGGTATCAGTTCTGTGACCCTTTAGTTCGATAGTTTTCTGGTTGTTTGTTCGAAGTTCACGTCCAGTTCTACATCAGACTTCCGGTTACTGATCCCGCTTCTGCCTCTTGCGGCAAAGTTCTGTGTGCTCTCCGATAAAACTATTGAATTTATTTCTTTATTTACTGCTCCAATCTGAGTTTAATTAGCTGTAAGGCTTCGGATTTTTGGCGGCGAGCATTTATATTTTAAGTGCGTTCATTCAATGCGCCATGTCCTGCATGTACTATATCTGGAGCGCATACTTTCTGTTTTTGAGGGTGGAGCCTCTTAATCTTGATTATTAAGTCTCTCCCTCAGTGATGACTTTATTTTGCGTTTGTTACTGCTGTCTTATACGTGTCTGCAATGCTATTTGAAAAGGTCATATTTCGCCTGCCGTTAGTCAGGGGTTTGTTGGCCAATCGAACGCATTAGCTCGAGGTTTAGAGCTCCGCTACGCGTGGCTGTCATTTGTTTATCCTTGCCCATGTGGCGCGAATTTGGTACAGTTTGTGGTTGGCAGTCGAACATCCTGTTCGGTAACTGTATTTAGATTTTTTCACCTTACAACTTTCGTTCATTTGACTCCGTTAACTCATTGAAACATTATTTATTTGTTTTTCTTGTTGCTGTAATTTAGGCTGTCGTGTGACAGCGTTCGTTGTGTAGTAGAGGCCTGGTCCGATTATGGCTGAACGGTTCTAGGCGCTTCAGTCCGGAACCGCGCTGCTGCTATGGTCGCAGGTTCGAATTCTGCCTCGAGCATGGATGTGTGTGAGCCGTAGCTGGCTCGTATTATGCTTTGCATTAAGCCTTGGTTGCTTAATGGTTAGTCTCCCGCGGTTATCGCGATTATGCTTTTATCCTCTCTATGCGAGTCGCAGCAGCAGTGTGTATTGATATTCGCACCCTTGTACTATCTTTGGCCTCGCAGTAATAGTTTCTGACAGTGCCGTGTGCAGGAGTTGGTCGGTTGGTGTGGAGCAGAGAGGAAGTCTCCATGGCGCGTGTCTGGCCGGGGTTCGTGGCGGCGCCCACGCATGGTCGGAGTGTGAGGTGATGTTCCTATTGCTACGAGGTCCGTGGCTCACCGATCCCGGACACGAAAGTTGAAACTTTACTTAACCTACCAACCAGCCCCAACTGCTCACATTGTGTTGTGTGAATTTCCTTGTGGGCTGTTCGGACATTCCCACGAGCAACAACGTGTGTTTTCAAGTTGGCGAAATTCTAGCTGCCCTCCTGTTGAGTTTAACTTAACATGATTATTATTGAACTGAAGTGCACCATCGGAGAACCGCGCGGCCGCTACAGTCGCAGGTCCGAATCCCGCCTCGGACATGGCTCTGTGTGATGTCCTAAGGTTAGCTAGGTTTAAGTAGTTCTAAGTTCTAGGGGACTGATGACCTCAGATGTTACGTTCCATAGTGCTCAGAGCCATTTGGACCATTTTGCACCAGAGGAATCTTCTGCGTTGTGGCCGTTAACGTTCTGGTTACCTTCCCTGGGCGTTGACGTAAATTCAGGCAGTGTATTTTCCTCGTCGTGTTGTGGTTGTTCAGCATGGCGTGTAGTTTGACAGCTGAATGTGTAATTCGTTGTGGGCGCCGATACCTTCTGCGTTGTTCCATTGAACTCCCTGTTGTGTGCTGGTCGGGCGGAGCGGTAGTTATCCTGTGGCTTGGTCCATTGACTGTCTGTCGGTTGCGTTGCCGTTGGATTGAGAATTTCTGGGCCCTTCTGCCTGTCTCATCTAAGCAAGTGTTAGTGTTTGAATTCCAGGCCGACCCTTGGAAATTTCTGATCGTCGTTTGATGTGCTGCCTTTTCTTATTTGTCCATGTTGTTTGTTTGTGCATGGCTTCTAACCGGTTTTAAATTAAAGTTGTTTTGCTCTTAGGGCGTGAGATTGTTTGGGCTTTCAGCCTGATTTAAGGAAATTTTAGGATAAGTCTTTCTGCCTTTTAAAATCCAAATTCCTGTTTTGAGCCTTAAGTTATTGGCCTTCAGACGATTTTAGGTTAAAGTTGTTTTGTCCTTAGGGCGTGAGATTGTTTGGGCCTTCAACCTGATTTACAGAAATGTTTTAAGATAAGGCCTTCTGCCTATTCAAATTCCTATTTTTGAGTCTTAAGTTATTGGCCTTCAGCCGATTTTAAATTAAAGTTGTTTTGTCCTTCAGGCGTGAGATTGTTTGGGCATTCAGCCTAATTTAGACAAATGTTTTAAGATAAGGCCTTCTGCCTTCTAATGTTCACGTTATTGTTTTTGAGTCTTAAGTGATTGGCCTTCGGCTGGTTTTAAATTAAAGTTGTTTTGGCCCTTGAGGCATGAGATTGAATGGCGCATTTATCCGGGAATTAAGATCTAAAATTAATGTTTTGCTTGCTTTGTTTTTAATGTTTTATTTACTCTTGTAATGTTTGTCAAATGAATGAAGTAGTGTGTTCGAGTGCAACTTACAACCACTCATTTTGGCCCCTTTCCACAAATTAAACTATCTGTCCTGTCCTGCGGGTATAGCAGGGACCTCCGTGAGTGATGTCCTTTGGTTGGTTAGGTTTCATTAGTTCTAAGTCTAGGGGACTAATGACCTCAGATTTTAAATCCCATAGTGCTTAGACCAATTTGCACCTGGTCCAATTCCGGTGCTAAATTTTGTATTTATGTGTTATTTAGGCTACCATTTGTTGATCTTTTGGTGGCACATGGGTGAAATCTGCCTGGTTGATAGACTAGATGCAAGATGAGAAAGCGGAGCCAAGTCTGCGCCGGACCCAACGTCAGCCGGATTCTGGTAGTCCTTCACCACTTGATCTTTCGGAGCCCACTACGCCTTGTCAAGACGTAGCACGTCGATGTATATGTTTGTGTCTTATCATTGCGACCTACTGCACCTCTCCCTTAATTTCTTTTGAGTTCTAGCTCATCTAAATCGTTGAAGTGTTAACTTGCTAATTTGGCAATAGAGTTGGTTGGTTGGTTTAGGGAAGGAGACCAGACAGCGAGGTCATCGGTCTCATTGGATTAGGGAAGGACGGGGAAGGAAGTCGGCCGTGCCCTTTGAAAGGAACCATCCCGGCATTTGCCTGGAGTGATTTAGGGAAATCACGGAAAACCTAAATCAGGATGGCCGGACGCGGGATTGAACCGTCGTCCTCCCGAATGCGAGTCCAGTGTCTAACCAGGCAATAGAGTAATTACAAGACTATATACTTATATATGTTTATGCTAGTGCGGCTCGGACAACTGAACTGTCAGTACTCTATCTCCTTGTGAACACTGTTGGTTTTTGAACTTGCCAAATACTGAGAGATTTATGATTTGTTAATTTCATGAAGGTTCTCACTGACTATTTGTACCATTCTAGAGGCAACATTTAACAGCAATTTTGTCTAGCAATTTCTTTTGAGTGCCTTGCGCGCTTCCGCTATCCGGTGGTATAGTGATTTTCTCATGTGGTGCCTTTTTGCGGAGGAAACGTCTGTTTTGGATTGCAAGTTTTAAAGTTTCTTTCGAGAACGGATTTTTACCGCTTTTGTTGTAATACTACAGCTTTTATTGTTGTATTTAATCCGTTTGCTATTAATCAATCTGGTACAGTTTTGTGAGTGTAAATTATTCCGTTTCTTACTTAGTAGTCAACGCAACTGCAGGTGTCTTACCAGTAGATGTTTACTAAATTTAACTTAGTATGTTCTGTTAAAAGAAAGACAAATTTTAAAACACGGATGATGTTCGGTCTCCCTTTCCTCCCTGTCCTTGCTACCACAGACAGCTTGACGTGGGTACTGCGTACCAGTACCAGGTCAGTATAAAATGTACCATAGTTCTGCGAACGGAGCCTCAGACCAGAGCAGCAGCAGCAGCAGCAGCAGACCGTCGGTGAGCAAACATCCTCGCTCTGTGCAGATGCATCTGCCATTCCGCTTGTTTGTCTAACTCTGCCAGCAGATTTGCTACCGGATACACACGTACGGCGTCCAATCACCGCAGACCGCAACGTGTGTTCCCAATCAGCCGAGTGTCCACGAACAATAGCCGTAGTAATGTTGTACGACGTGCTCTAGCAAGCGACACCGGGTAATTGTGGGAGAATCCTATGACTAATTACGGATGTCACCTTTGTTAAGACCCCAAATTACATACCATGTACGGAGAAACATAGGGAAGATATAGAAAAAATGTTGAATGTTACAAAGCCCACGTAATGACGATGTGTGCACTTGTAATGTCATATGCTTTCCTATTCGATCATTATCTCGGTCTTTTCTTAAAGTTTTGCATTCAGCTAAAAACTTTGTAGTGCCTCTATTAGGTGACTTTAAGAGAGTTACTTATGCAGTGATCCATTTGCTATCATATTGTTTATAATAGTGTCAATAGAGCTAATTGGCGTGAAACATGTATCAAAAGGGTCATTGCTTTTACTCATCTTTCGCATGGCTGTGTAACGTAAAATGTGCTGCTTTAGTAGGAGGGATTGAAAAATTTTAGAATAATGGTTATTGTTATTGTTATTATTATTTGTGGTTTATGGCGCTAAACAGTGAGATTATCGGCGCCTTTGCTTCAATTAAATAGAGACGAGCGTGGTGACAGTCTAGTAGAAAGCAGCAATACATAGGAAAACTAAGTAGTGTGCATACTCAAGAATTGAAAAGACAACCCTGAGGTGGTGAGTGTGATGAAAGACCACCAATAAAAGTGAAATAAAACGCGGAAGAATAAGTAGATAAAATCAGGGGTAAAGTATCAGTATAAACACAGCTAAAAGAGACGGATGACTGAATGCATGGGTATTTTGAAATAATGGGTGACTTTGGCTCTCTGTGATGCATTAAAATCCAACTCTCACTATTTTAGGAAGATGACCGGACAGCACACAGACTCTAAAGCACGAAAAGCACTTGCCTCATCATCAGTTCAAATAGTGTTGCAGAGTACTGGGCCATTGGGATTAAAAGGGCGGAGCGATTGACTGAGCTTAGGTCATACATTTTACATAAAACATTTATTGAAAGTTTTATTAAGTTTAACATTAAGCCACTTCAGGTAGAGTTACATGGACTCACAGCTCGAAGAAATATGAGTTTAAGAGCAAGCCAAAATTACTTAAAAAACTTGAGCCTTCACTTCCGTCAATCACTTTAGAAAACAGTTCAGCAAATAACATCTAATCCAGACATATTTAGCCAAAATGTCTTTCAGTTCCTGAAGCAGTTTTGCCAGTTTCGGTTAATTCAGAAAACAGTAACAGCATTATAAAAAAGAAAGGCTGGCTAATAACACACTAGTTAAAAATGCTTATCTGAAGGAAGGATTAATGTACTTGAGGAAAATATACTGCCCTTAAGACGGCCAGCAAGTGTACCTTAATTGTAAAAGATTAAACCACGCAACCCATTCTTGCAACCGTAACTACCAAAGGAAATTTTTCATCACATAGTTCCCTTCGGAACATTATTTCACAAATACAAGGAAGCTGCTTAGAACCTTTCACAGTAGGCATACGGGAAACTATCTTTCAACAGCTCCAACTAACATCAGATACAGTACATTCCTGATAATATACGGTATAAAGAACGTTAGGATCCCTTGTTCTCTGCGTGCTGCAGCAACGTCACTCTCCTTCCCACATGTGGCAGGCATTTAGAACATCGAATCTTCCAAGTGATAAACGTACAGGGAATGGAACCTGTAGTAGACTGTAATTAATAGTCATTAATCACTGTTTTTAATATCAAGGCAGTTCAACACTTGTTTGTTCCATTCCAAAAAAAAAAAAAAAATGGCTCTGAGCACCATAGGACTTAACATCTGAGCTCATCAGTCCCTAGACTTAGAACTACTTAAACCTAACTAACTAACCTAAGGACATCACACACATCCATGTCCGAGGCAGGATTCGAACCTGCGACCGTAGCGGTCGCGCGATTCCAGACTGAAGCGCCTAGAACCACTCGGCCACAACGGCCGGCCGTTCCATTCCAGCTGCTGACTAGCGAAAATATCTGTACGCATTCCAGTGTAAGTAGGCTGTTTAGGTTTTTATGTTGGTAATTCCACGTAGCGCACTGTATGAAAATCACTCACTGTGCTGTGTGCAGTCTGTGGCTGGTTAGCATTTCTGGAATTTTTGCTATTGTAGTGTTGGGCGGTTGGATGTGAACAGCGTGTAGCATTGCACAGTTGGAGGTGAGCCGCCAGCAGTGGTGGATGTGGGGAGAGAGATGGCGGAATTTTGAGAGCGGACGATCTGAACGTGTGTCCATCAGAAAGAGTAAATTTGTAATACTGTATACAGGGTGAGTCACCTAACATTACCGCTGGATATATTTCGTAAGCCACATCAAACACTGACGAATCGATTCCACAGACCGAACGTGAGGAGAGGGGCTAGTGTAATTGGTTAATACAAACCATAAAAAAATGCACGGAAGTATGTTTTTTTAACAGAAACCTACGTTTTTTTAAATGGAACCCAGTTAGTTTTGTTAGCACATCTGAACATATAAACAAATAAGTAATCAGAGCCGTTTGTTGCATTGTAAAATGTTAATTACATCCGGAGATATTGTAACCTAAAGTTGACGGTTGAGTACCACTCCTCCGCTGTTCGATCGTGTGTATCGGAGAGCACCGAATTACGTAGGGATCCAAAGGGAACGGTGATGGACCTTAGGTACAGAAGGGACTGGAACACATTTTTATTGGCCTTTTTCACTGACGCACATGTACATTACCATGAGGGGTGAAGTACACGTACACACGTGGTTTCCGTTTTCAATTACGGAGTGGAATAGAGTGTGTCCCGACATGTCAGGCCAATAGATGTTCAATGTGGTGGCCATCATTTGCTGCACACAATTGCAATCTCTGGCGTAATGAATGTCGTACACGCCGCAGTACATCTGGTGTGATGTCGCCGCAGGCTGCCACAATACGTTGTTTCATATCCTCTGGGGTTGTAGGCACATCACGGTACACACGGTACATGATGGCCACCACATTGAACATCTTTTGGCCTGACAAGTCGGGACACCCTCTATTCCACTCCGTAATTGAAAACAGAAACCACGTGTGTACGTGTACCTCACCCCTCATGGTAATGTACATGTGCGTCAGTGAAAAAGACCAATAAAAAGGTGTTAGCATGTGGACGTAATGTGCTGTTCCAGTCTCTTCTGTACCTAAGGACCATCACCGTTCCCTTTGGATCCCTATGTAATTCGGTGCTCGCCGATACACACGATCGAACAGCGAAGGAGTGGTACTCAAGCGTCAACTTTAGGTTACAATATCTCCGGATGTAATTAACATTTTACAATGCAACAAACGGCACTGATTACTTATTTGTTTATATGTTCAGATTTTCTAACAAAACTAACGTGGTTCCATTTAAAAAAACGTAGGTTTGTGTTAAAAAACATACTTCCGTGCCTTTTTTTGTGGTTTGTATTAACCATTTACACTAGCCCCTCTCCTCACGTTCGATCTGTGGAATCGATTCGTCAGTATTGATGTGGTTTACGAAATACATCCAGCGGTAACGTTAGGTGACTCACCCTGTATACATGTGATGACTTTTGAATATTATTAAGGTAAATACATTGTTTGTTTCGATCAAAATCTTTCATTTGATAACTATGCCTTTTAGTAGTTAGTGCCTTCAGTAGTTTGAATCTTTTATTTAGCTGGTAATATTGGCGCTCGCTGTATTGCAGTAGTTCGAGTAACGAAGATTTTTGTGAGGTAAGTGATTCATGACAGGTATAGGTTATTGTTAGTCAGGGCCATTCTTTTGTAAGGATTATTGAAAGTCAGACTGCGTTGTGTTAAAAATATTGTGTGTCAGTTTAGTGTTGATCAGAATAAGTAAAGAGAGAAATGTCTGAGTTCGTTCAGTTCTGCTCAGCTGTTTGAAAATCAAATAACGTAAGAGGTTTATCAGCACAGTAATTGTTAAATTTTTCTAAGGGGATGTTTCACCAGTAACTGACAGTTAGTCACGCGAGTGCGACTCAGATATAGAAAACAGCAAGCAGAAATGTCAGTGCCCAAAGAAGCACTCTGTCCTTTAATACAGGGAAAGTCTGTCGGTGGGCTCAATACGACTCACACTGCCATCCAAGACGGAACTCAGCCAATATAACAGTATGTTTCAGCACAAGGAGCAGGCTTAGCCGAGGCTCGCTACACACACCACAAATGCACACGCTCCCATAGAAAAGGCCCAGCAGGATACAGATGTTCGATACACAATCTTTCGAAGCGTAAACTTAAGGGAAAATGGGAAATCGGCTGCGGACGTCTGTTTACGAGGAGTGCCATCACAACTGTTCGCTCCCCCCCCCCCCCCCCCCCCCGCCCCTACCGTCACCGCTCAGTTCCTCCTTGCTGGCCCACAAACATCCTTTCTGGCAGCGACCTCGTAAATTATAGGCGGTGGGGCTATTGCCAGCTTAGGTCATTCCTTGGAACAGTGCCAATCATGGAACAATGGAGTGCTGCTTCCGTGGGAGACAAAGATCTGCTCTCATGTTGTCATATAAATCAAATTCAATTTAAATGTGTCGTATCGGCAGCTCTGTTCCACATCTAAGACACAACAGGGGCTCCTTGCTACGTAAGAGAAACTCATGTATCAATGGGTAATGTCATACTCTAACATGTCATATACTAACAAGTGATCCTTGAGTGCGAGGTCCCAAAATGCCAATGATGTTTACCGCATTTGATGTCCCACATATTGTCTGCTAATGGTAACGGGGGAGGGGGAGACTAGAATCACCCAGTGGTGAGCACAACATGAGGCTACAGAGCTTAGATGAACTGCTTAGTCGAAAAATAACAACAATGCTACAGTGATAGTGATGTTGATACATAGCAGAACTATGACAACTATAAAAAAGCAAACATTGCATTATATCGACAAAAACAGCCGCCGAAGTTGTCATTGCGTCAGAAAGTTCCTAAGAAATTTTGCAGAGTGAGGAAGAAGTGGCAGATGAAGTATTGGCGTTTCAGCAAGATGAGTCACTAGAATGTGTGGTGTCGTATACGCTCGACTGTGAAGGCAATGTACATGAGGCGTGCAATGATGACGATACGCGCTTAACAACAGAAAATGATATAGAAAGCCAGGTGGAGTAGCCGAGCAGTTCTAGGCGCTACAGTCCGGAACCGCGCAACCGCTACGGTCGCAGGTTCGAATCCTGCCTCGGGCATGGATGTGTGTGATGTCCTTAGGTTAGTTAGGTTTAAGTAGTTCTAAGTTCTAGGGCACTGATGACCTTAGACGTTAAGTCCCATAGTGCTCAGAGCCATTCGAACCATTTCATATAGAAACAGCTGTCGAGCCAAGTACATCATCAGCCTGTCCGACTGGGAGCCACAAATCCCGTTTCCAGTGAAACTTACAAGGGGAGGCCGCCAATTGTGAAATTCAGATTCGATTCATACTGCGCATAATAAAAGCTCATGGACAGAGGTGTAATGTGGCAAAGCACCAAGATGCACTTCTCAGCCGTTGTCGAGAAAATCGACAGTTAATGAAAACCGTTGCGGTGAAATACTCTCTACGATGTATAACTTCCTATAGCGTCGTGGCGCAGCGATAAGTGCTTGGGTTTGTAAGTCAAAGGTCGCCGGATCGAATCTCTGTCGCCATGCAATTTTTTTTTAGTATTTGTTTTTTGTAATTCAAATATATATATATATATATATATATATATATATATATATATATATCATGGGGTCTCTAATTCGAACGTTTGACTTACACTATACGTATTCGTTTCGGAATATCGTTTCTACGTCTTCCGTTAACTACACGTGTAAACATTATGAAGACAATTAATAACATTTGTGAAATAAAACTTTGTTTGCAGAAAACATAATCATGTTCGAAGTCGCCAGTTTTTCCACGACAAACGACTTTCAGCAACTTATTATATGCATAATTGTTGCAACTGATTGCCGTGAATTATATATATATATATATATATATATATATATATATATATATATATATATATATTAACTACAAATAACAAATACCAAAAAAAAAGTTGAATGGTGCGAGATTCGATCCGGTGACCTTCGGATTACGAACCCGAGCGCTTACCGCTGCGCCACGACGCTGTAGGATGTTACAAATCGTAGAGAGTATTTCACCTCAACGGTTTCTTTTAACTGTCGATTTTCTCGACAACGGCTGAGAAGTGCATCTTGGTGCTTTGCCACATTACACCTCTGTCCATGAGCTTTTATTATGCGCAATATGAATCGAATCTGAATTTCACAATTGGCGGCCTCCCCTTGTTAGTAAAAGACAGCCGTTGTCCAAGGAGCAGGTGCTAAACACAATTCCGTACATGGAAGATCATCCGCGCCATATTTAAAACAAAAAAACAAAAAAAAAAACAGATTTCGAATGAGTCTGCAGCAATATCACCGCGTAGTGCGTAATAAAAACCACGAATACTCACGAAAGAACAAGGCGCACTTGGTGGAATGAGTGGATTATCACGATTCAAGGATGCTTGATACAATTTACAATATGTGCATGGCAGTGACCTACTACGGTGTGCACATCATATTACGTGACATAGATTATAGTGATTTCAAGGGAAGTAATGGATATTTACATAGCTTCAGTCACGTGAAATAGTGCTACAGAACTGAATACGTAAGATGACGAAATATGAAACAAAGCCTCGATGATGCACAGCAAACTGCGGAATCGGCCCGACAATTTGTTGATGAGATAAACAAACTTATCGCATCGTTCAGTAAGCAATTTGTTTTCACCTCCGACCGATCGGGATTTGAAGAGAAAATGCATCTGAAAGGAATCCTGGAAACTAGAAGTACCAGGAGAGTGGTATCAATATCGGCTAATATGAGTGTCTTAATTCGTTGGTATACAGTTATGCCGACTGTTAATGTGGATGGTAAAGTGAATGGGAAGTTATTTGTCGTGACGGAAGCTGGTGATACTCTGGTCCCTTATGATTCTTTCCCGTGTGGGTGATCTTGCGAGGGCAGTAGGGAATATTTACGTCACAGCAAGCAAGAGTGGGAAAATGGGTGTAAGAAAACTACAACATAGGTATGAGCACTGCTTCTGGCCAATAAGTCGTAAAAATAACGTGCTTCAGATTGATTCCTGGTTTGCGTTTAAAGATAATATTTCTCTAGAACAAACTATCTGCCTGAAAAGTTTGTGTCAGTGCAGTTCATACCACCTGGGAACGTTGCACAAATTCAGCCTCTGTGTGTTTGTTTTTTCCGTGTCTATAAAACACATTATCGATATACCTGAAGCTACTCCTTAAAGGATATTCAAGTTAGAAGGAACAGTCAAGACTGGAATAATACTCGTTTATTTACCGGTTTCGGCTTATGTAAAAGCCATCTTCAGAATTTTTGGCCCCTTGTGGCCGGTGCTGGGGACTCCTCGGTTGTCTCGTGATACCACGATCCTAACAATTTCACGATAAACTCCGTGACAAAGTATTTTGCGATCGATTGTACACCATTACAGTCCGTCAGTTATCATCAACCCGTTACACAAATATGATTTCAGACGCATACTTTAAGAGTGAGTACCTACCTGAACGACCTGCGCGATTTGTGACTCCCAAACGAGTTCGCCTTCGGTCTTGGTGGGAACCTTTGTGATCACTGTGACGTACCGTTTTCCATTCGCTTTCATGGCGAAAGTTAATGGCTGGTTTTGAACATTTCTTCAGTATCGACGATGTCCGTTTTGTGAAGTGTGCAGCATACATCCTATAGAAGGTTGATCTCTGCACCTCCTGGACACCTCATTTCCTGTAGCCCTCCTTGCACGTAGTAAGTCGTTAGCAGCTAATATTTTTCCTGCCGTAATTGTTAACACAACACTTTCAAATGAGCCTTACTAAAGACTGAACTTGCGACGTCGCATTAGATGGGTTCCTTGGAAGAACTATAATGGTTGTTTCTTCAGCTCATCGGTTTTCAAATGGCTCCAAGCACTATGGGATTTAACATCTGAGGTCATCAGTCCCCTAGACTTAGAACTATTCAAAGCTAACTAACCTAAAGACATCACACACATCCATGCCCGAGGCAGATTCTAAACTGCGACAGTAGCAGCAGCGCGGTTCCGGACTGAAGCGCCTAGAACCGCTCGGCCACTGAAGCCGGCTCAGCTCATCTTGGTCGGAAGGAGGTAAGCCACGGCGGTACTCAAGGTTTCAACGAACACAGCTTCTTATTCCTCACTTCCGGCCACTGTGCCTCGCATCAGTACATTGTTTTCTGAGTCGCAGATGTGGTAATAGCCTGCAGGGGGACTGAACAACTAGCATGGAGATGAGTGAACATTAGAATACCAAGCTTCTAAAAACAAATGAACTTTCTATAGGACAGTTAGTTTCTACCATTTTTGCAAGTTGTTTGCCAATAGGTAGTTCGACTTGGTCTAGTAGTTTGTTAATTATCATCGTTTAAAGATTTTGTTGGCACCGAAAAATGAATTTGACAGGTGAACATATCCGGGCTACGATTTTCACGATTTTCTAAGGACATTAACGTCTCAACAACGTGAAGATCCACTTATAAATGCATTTGGTGAAGAATCCCCACCTACGGCTACAGTTTGTAATTGGTGCATTGAATTCACAGGAGACTGGTTTCTCTTAGTGAAGAATTTAATGGAGGACGCCAAATTACTGATGAAAATATTGCCGCTGTTCAAGGAATACTTCAAGAAGTCGACGGACGTCTTATAAATTTATTCGGGTCACAATGGGCATTGGTAAGACACAAACCCAAAACATTTTACACCAACAGTCAGATGTGAGAAAAATTTCTTGTCGATGCATTCCATAGAATGTTACTTGCGATCAGAAAGAACAAAATATCGACTGGTGTATAAAAATGGTTCAAATGGCTCTGAGCACTGAGGTCATCAGTCCCCTAGAACTTAGAACTACTTAAACGTAACTAACCTAAGGACATCACACACATCCATACTGGAGGCAGGATTCGAACTGGCGACCGTAGCGGTCGCGCGGTTACAGACTGAAGCGCCTAGAACCGCTAGGCCATACCGGCAGGCGGTGTAGAAAAACTCTGAAAAAATTTCAAGGCAGCACTTCAGTTTTCGTCTGGGATATCGTAACTGGTGATGAATCTTCGAATTATTGTTATTATCCTGAAAAGAAAAGTAAGTAGGCTCAGTTGGCCTTTCGAACAGAGCATAAGCCTTTAAAAGGCCGATGGATTTTCAGTGCTGGTAAGAAAATGGCTGCAAGTTTGTTCTTTTTTTCTAAAAGGTGTCACATTGCCAACATGGCATTAGAAGAAATATGTACCGTTGCTGTCAACTGGTACACAAATGTCTGTTCACCGTCAATTTTTGAAAAAGTTCGTGAAAAAGCGCCCAAAACGGAAAATAATTTTACATTACAACAACGCAATGTTGCATAAAAAAAACAACTTTCTCTAACCCTCTACCGAAAACTTGTATCGATACAACGAAATATGTTTCAACGGGAAGGAACCGTAATAATAATGACAATCATAGTGGTACATTCGAAGTCAGGTATAACTGACGTAAAATAATTATTCACAATGAAACGAATATCTATTGATCGCTACACTCATGTTCACATAAGAAAAATAATAGCAGTTAGGCCAGTGCACTTACGACTGCTTGTTGTCACTTGTACACCGACGGTATTTGTGGTACTGGTTCCAATGGTTCAAATGGCTCTAAGCACTATGAGACTTAATATCTGAGGTCATTAGTCCCCTAGACTTAGAACTACTTAAACCTAACTAACGTAAGGACATCACACACATCCATGCCCTAGGCAGGATTCGAACCTGCGAGCGTAGCAGCCACGTGGTCCTGGACTGAAGCGCCTAGAACCGCTCGGTCACAGCTGCCGGCATTTGTAGTACTATCTACCATAACAGTATGAAAAACATAGTAGAGACCTGCGCCAAGCACGTTTTATGGAAGCCCCTTTCTGAACACGTGTTTGATTTTGTATCATGACAGCGGAAAACACATCACATGCAGATTTCAAATAATGGCAGAACAGACATATACTCTAAGACAAAGAACGAACCGCACCACGAAGGAATTATCCGAATGGTACGGAAATCAGTAGATGTGATAAACATGAACAGATAAACAAATTATCAAAATTTCAGAAAAATAGGATTATTCATTCAAGAGGAGGATCTTCACAAATTGAGCTACTCAATAGCCCGTTGGTCCACCTACGGCCATTATGCAGGTAGTAATTCGGCTTCGCATCGACAGACTTGGTGGATTTCATACTGAAGGATATCGTGCCAAGTTTTGTCCAGTTGAGCGTGAGAGCGTCAGAATCGAGAGGTGGTTTCAGGGCACTGACAATAATACTCCAAACCTTCTCTACTAGCCAAGTCAGGGTTTGCTAAACACGAAGACAAGCAGTAGAAACTCTCGCCGTATGCAGGTGGGGATTATATTGCTGAAATGTAAGCCCAGGATAGCTTGCCATGAACAACAACAATGCGGGGCGTAGAATATCGTCGACACTCCGCTGTGCCTTAAAGGATGCAGCGGATTGCAACAAAATGGGTCTTGCTATGAAATGAAATATTACCGCTGACCATCACTCCATGTTCCTGGATTTTATGGCGGACGACAGTGAGGTTGGTATCCAATCGTCATCCGGGGTGTTTCCAGACACGTCTTCGCTGATTATCGGGGCTTAATGCAAAGCGGGACTTATTATTGAGTGTCAGAAAACACTGCACATGTTGCCGTAAATTGGTTAACGCTACTCGGTGCAAGAGAAGCTATCAGCTGTGGCCCCTTTCCGTGAGCCGCCTACTAACATTCGTTGTGGTCACGGAAGAACCAGTTGCACGTCGGATTGATGACGATAATGAATCTGCGGCTCTGAGTTCAACTTTGATTGCTAGGACCTCACGATCTGTCGTCTGTCTACTTCGAACTCCTTCATCACGATGCTGTGTTTGGCCATGGTCGCCCATTCCTGCCAACTTCCGCGAATAGTAGCATCGCTTCTATTCAAATGTCGAGCAATTCACCAATTACTCCTACCGGCTTTTTTGAGCATCAGCGTGTAATGTTCATGCTCTTGTTTGCGACGTATAGTTTTGCAGTACACGGAATGAAATTCGCGAAGGCTTTATGGCTTGGTATCAGTATGCCACCCGTTTACTGTCCTTGCCAGCTGCGAGGTAAAATTACGCTGCAGCGCGACACAATCACCTATCGGCCGAAATTTTACATTTTCCGTTTATACGTATGTGAATATCAATTTATGACTAATGTGTCCGCAGCTCGTGGTCTAGTCGCGAGCGTTCCTGCCTCTCGATCACGGGTCAAGGGTTCCATTCCCGGCCGGGTTGGGGATTTTCTCTCCTGGGGGACTGGGTGTTGTGTTGTTCTCATCATATCATCGTCATTATTCGTGGCAGTGTCTAGATTTGACTGTGGGAAATAAATGGACTATGCAAAAATTGTGACTTTGTACGGGCACTGATGACGGCCAGTTGAGCGCCCCACAAACCAAACATCATCCTCATGACCAATGTGAATAACTCTCCTGCAGTGCGATGATACGAACTGTCTACTGACAAAGTAACAGGGAGTGAAAGATAATGCAGTTTTTTCGGGATGATATTTCTTTTCAGCCCTGCCAAAATATAGGAGCAATTAGCAATTACTTCAGGGAAATTTTTACTTCTCGATAAACTGCAGGGCTGATGTAACGATGAGCGTTTCGTTAGTACGACCTGCAGCATACACCCTGAGAGAGCGGTTTTATTTTGAAAAATTTCGTCATACACGACTGGATTCGTCGTTGAACCGATGCAAGTGTTCGGTGGAATACTAGAAAAGGAAAATGAGAAAATAACGAGACTACAGCGTTGCTTTACGCACATTTTTAATCAGAGCACTTCTTCCTTTCTTGTTGCACCCTCTTGCTAGTGTACAGGTTGTATATAAGTATTTCCCTGGAAACACATATTTTTTGTACATATTGCACCATGGTACATTACCGAATTTCTTGGGATGGGCCGGCGACTGTGGCCGAGCGGTTCTAGGCGCTTCAGTCCCGAACCGCGCTGCTGCTACGGTCGCAGGTTCGAATCCTGCCTCGGGCTTGGATGGGTGTGTGATGTTCTTAGGTTAGTTAGGTTGAAGTAGTTCTAAGTCTAGGGAACTGATGACTTCTGATGTTAAGTCCCATAGTGCTTAGAGCCATTTGAACCATTTCAATTTTGGGATGGCGACATATCCATTGGAGGTGTCGTGATTTATTTACGAATTGCTTCCGTTATCAAACACAACTTCAGCACAGCTGCTCTGGTACCTCTACCTTTCCTAGAATCGAACTGATCGTCATCTAACAGATACTCAGTTGGCTGTTCCAACCTTCAGTATGTAGTGTGAAACTGAATGGCATCGACAAATTTTCTGGCACGGTCCACGGGTACTTTCTGAGTAGTTTGGTGTAAGGAAGCCATAGTCTCCGGTGTCTCGTTACAGAATAACAGCGTAATTATGATTTATTCGATTTTTTACCGTAATTACATTTGTTTCTGTGAAACTAATTTTACAAAAGTTAAAAAACCTGTAAGGTGAAGTCAGCAAAGTGCATAACACAAAGGTTACTGTCGTCGCCAGAAGGGCATATCGACATCGATATGAAAGCGACGCCGTTGACAGTCCGCAGTTGTTTTGTTTAACAGCCGGACTCCGGACGGCGTGCACTTCGCATCACTCGGCATAACACTCTGTGCGGGGTGAGCTGAAAGGAAAGTGTGTTGATGTATTCGAAGCTTTCCGATCGCTGACATTACTTTATGCACACAGTTACTCTTTTGCTCTAGATTATTTCTCTCGGTTGCTGTTGTGGTTTTGTTCTTACGCTGGTGACGATTCTTGGCTTTCACGTTTTGACTTAACCGTAGCTGTCCTTTACAATTTTTATACGGTTTTTGCCGTCGTCCACTCGGTTGTTCACACACTCTCCGTTTTTCTCAGAAACTGCCTAGTGGCGTTCGCGTACCTACCTAGTGTGTGACTAAAAATGGCCTGTTCGGGCGGAGTTTAGTCCAGTTTTAGTGACACAAAACAGAGATACTGGGTGAGTCAGAAGGCAAAAAATATACATGCTTTGAAGAGTGAAAGTATTGGTGAATCGGAACAAAATAATTCATACGGACATGCCCTATTACGAATGCTTACGAGATTGAACACATTTAATGCACGCTGATATTTATTTTCTGTATTATTCAAACATTGACATTGCCTACAACGTATCCAGTATTGTGGAGGATGTTGAGATGAGCAATTTGATACAGGACCATATCGTTTATCAAGACGGGAAATTACCTCAAACTGGCCTCCGAAAACTACTTAAGGTACAGACTATTGTATAGCTAGAGAAGGCCGAAATGCACGCGTTAAACTCAAGCAGGCTGGCGTGAGGTCTGAAACAGGATACGGAATGAATGCTATAAAGAAAAGTACGTAGCTGCTGGAATACTTTAATCCATCATTTTTATACATCGTTCTTGATGAGACATGCTTCATACGATAACTATCAATTGCTATGGCGCCTTGCTAGGTCGTAGCCATTGACTTAGCTGAAGGCTATTCTAACCATCTTCTCTGCAAATGAGAGCGTAATTCTCAGTGAACCTTTCCTAGCAAAGTCGGCTGTACTACTGGGGCGAGTGCTAGTACGTCTCTCTAGACCTGCCGTGTGGTGGCGCTCGGTCTGCGATCACTGATAGTGGCGACACGCGGGTCCGTCGTATACTAGCGGACCGCGGCCGATTTAAAAGGCTACCACCTAGCAAGTGTGGTGTCTGGCGGTGACACCACACAGACAATGTACACTGCGCGAGTTTTTCAATAATATCGCTCGCTATTCGCGCAAACTATGAGCACTAAAGGAAAAATGAATAGAACCTTTTCTTACAGGAAATTTTGTGTACTTCAATTCTGTACAGCGATACGTTTTCGTTGGAGTGTGCAGATTTCGAGTTACTCAAGAAAAACATACAAATGTGAAATTAAATGTCTTGTATCTCGGAAATCACCTGGAAGGGGGCATACGTCCATATGATTAATTCCTTCAGATTCGCTGATACTATCCCCCCTCGAAGAATGTACCTTTCCTCCTGACTCGCCCTGTGTTTTGTGGAACTTAAATATTTGTTACGTACTCTGTTTACGAAATGCGTGTTAATTCTCAAGGGACCAAACTGCTGAGGTCATCAGTCCCTAGACTTACACACTACTTAAACTAACCAACGCTAACGACAACACACGCACCCATGCCCGAGGGAAGACTCGGACCTCCGGCGGGAGGGCAGAGCGATTCGTGACATGGCGCCTATAACCGCGAGGCCACTCCGCGTGGCTCTCTATTTACACGCCCCATTTCATGATTATTGATTACACAGGCCGCAACCAAACGAAATTTTCATACTTAACAAATGTAACTACTCGTTTTACAGACCGTCTTAGACAAATATGCAGCCCCTGCTGTTCAGTCCATACGTCGATGCAGCAACGACGGAAATAATACTGAGGTTCAGCAATTGGATCAAATTTCAAAGTGAAAGGCTGTCAGTGGTTCAAAAATGGTTCAAATGGCTCTAAGCGCTATGGAACTTAACATCTGAGGTTATCAAGCCCCTAGACTTAGAACTACTTAAAGGTAACTAACGTAAGGACATCACACATACCCATGTCCGAGGCAGGATTCGAACCTGCGAACGTAGCAGCAGCGCGGTTCCGGACTGAAGCTCCTAGAACAGCTCGCCCACAGTGGCCGGCTGTCAATGACAAGAGTCTCTGATGACATTTTGATTCTCAGTGAAAGTGGGAAAAAACTGCAAAACTTCAACGTAATGGCCACAGACTCGCGATTGGCAAAGTAGAGAAAGTGAAGGAAATCTGCTACCTAGGAAGCAAAATAGCAAAATATTCAGATGTGTGTAAATTCCTAAGGGACTAAACTGTTAACGTAATCGGTCCCGCAAAATAACAAATGATGGGCTAAGCAGGGAGGATGTAAAAAATAGACTAGCATTGGCAAGGGAAAAGGTCATTCCTGATCGAAAGACTTCTATGGTATCAAATATCACTCTTAATCCGAGTAGGAAATTTAATAAGAAAATGCGTTTGGAGCACAGCATGGTATGTAAGAAATTAAATGAGGAGTTTCGCCACAGAATCGACTAGGAAAGAAACAGGAGGGAAACAATGACAGGAAGAAAAGAGAACATAATAGGATGGTACTTGCGGGAGCTGTAGAAGCACACAAGATGGACTACAATACGGAAACACCAAAAACACAACCCGTTTCCATGCCTAATAAGGCAGAGAAAACTCTTCAGCATTTAAAACAGCTTACAGTTATCTCTGAGTGGGTAAATAATAGTCCTGTAGGGGTTTCAAGGAAGTCATATTCCTGCAGAACCCGTACCCTTGTCTTCAAAGTAAACAGAAAGGCTCAATAATATTGAGACCTGTTGACTGTGTTGGCGAGGGGAGATGCGACATCCTAGTGCTCACAAAACAGGTCCTGAATCATGTGACCAGTGTGACCAGAGGCCCTGTTCGCTGGGAACACAGCATACCCGTGGGTGAACAAACACTGTACAAAAACGGCACATAGTCCTTGGCAGCAATGCGACCTTGCAGAACAACCATGGGGTCCAGGAAATACCACGCTAAGGCTGCTCAAGTGACTACTGACTACCCGCCGTATTTCACAGTTGGGACGTAAATTCTCCATAATTTGGAAACAGTGTGAAGCAAGGTTCATTCAACTATATTACTTTCTTCCTCTGCTCCACAGATTCTGTTTTAGAGCTTTGGTGCCACGTTTTTCTGTTACGGACACTGCATCAGTAATGAATGGTTTTGGAGTTTTAGCTCGCCATGCAATTCCCAGTTGATACGTCGCGCGGCTCGCGCCAGTACTTCTATGCCCGCTGATGTCATCTTTGCTTTCGATTTTCCTTTGGTCGGCCGCGAGTCAGTTGTTCATTGGGGTGGTCCGGCAGCGCCGAGGCAGCGGGTACTACGGGGTCTGGAGGTTGGCTCTTACTTGGTTCACACGCTCATTGAGAGTGTTAGGAGCGGGGTGTTGCGGTCGGAGACGGCGGCGAAGTTGCTTTCTGGCACGACACGTGGTGTTTGGTTTTGTGCTCACCACGCCGAAGCGGACCTCTTGGAAGATCAGTTTGGATTCCGTAGAAATTTTGGAACAAGTGAGGCAATACTGACTCTACGACTTATCCTAGAAGAAAGGTTAAGGAAAGGCAAACCTACGTTTCTAGCATTTGTACACTTAGAGAAAGCTTTTGACAATGTTGACTGGAATACTCTCTTTCAAATTCTGAAGGTGACAGGGTCAAAATACAGGGAGCAAAACGCTATTTACAATTTGTACAGAAAGCAGATGGCAGTTATAAGAGTCGAGGGACATGAATGGGAAGCATAGGTTGGGAAGGGAGTGAGACAGGGTTGTAGCCTATCCCCGATGTTATTCAATCTGTATATTGAACAAGCAGTAAAGGAAACAAAAGAAAACTTCGGAGCAGGTATTAAAACCCATGGAGAAGAAATAATAACTTTCAGGTTCTCCGATGACATTGTAATTCTGTCAGAGACAGCAAAGGACTTGGAAGAGCAGTTGAACGGAATGGATAGTGTCTTGAAAGGAGGGTATAAGATGAATATCAACAAAAGCAAAACGAGGATAATGGAATGTGGTCGAATTAAGTCTGGTGATGCTGAGGGAGTTAGATTAGGAAATGAGACACTTAAAGTACTAAAGGAGTTTTGCTATTTGGGGAGCAAAATAACTGATGATGGTCAAAACAGAGAGGATATAAAATGTAGACTGGCAACGGCGAAGAAAGCATTTCTGAAGAAGAAAAATTTGTTAACATCGAGTATAGACTTAAATATCAGGAAGGCGTTTCTGAAAGTTTTTGTATGGAGTGTAGCCATGTATGGAAGTGAAACATGGACGATAAATAGTTAGGACAAGAAGAGAATAGAAGCTTTCGAAATGTGGTGCTACAGAAAAATGCTGAAGATTAGATGGGTAGATCACATAACTATTGAGGAGGTATTGAATGGAATTGGGGAGAAGAGGAGTTTGTGGCACAACTTGACTAGAAGAAGGGATCGGTAGGTAGGACATGTTCTGAGTTATCAGGGGATCACCAATTTATTATTAGAGGGCAGCGTGGATGGTAAAAATCGTAGAGGGAGACCAAGAGATGAATACATTAAACAGATTCAGAAGGATGTAGGCTGCAGTAGGTACTGGGAGATGAAGAACCTTGCACAGGATAGAGTAGCATGGAGAACTGCATCAAAACAGTCTCAGGACTGAAGACCACAACAACAACACGCAGTGAACGTTGAGAGGAAGTGTTCGCCGGAGCGTCACCTGGATTAGCCGCGCGCCAGCTCATACGTGTGAGGCTGGTCCCGAGTGAGGCGTGGAAATAAGTCACAGATGCCCTGATAACGGGCCATGGGCACTGCACGTTGGTTTCTTGCTCTTGATAAAGGATCAGCAAATATATGTAAGCAAGACTGGTGAGCTGCTCATTATTTCGTGATTATGTGTTTATGGTGGTGCTAACTGTGCTTTTTAAGTACAAGCATCTAAACGTTAGTGACGAGTAACGAAAGACGATGCTGTCTTATAAAATCACATCGTGGTTCATGAAAATATATTTATGCTCGGCCATGTCTTTAAAATAAACTCAGCAATTGCTGTCGCATGGTGTTATGGTGTTTAAATGAAGTTGCCGAATTAAAAAAAAACTTTTTTTAGGCGAGCTTTCTTGTTTTAAATGTTACGGTTTAATGTCTTGCGCGGAATGAATGTGTAAATGCAAGTGTGCTGTTGTAGTTGATTTATGTTTCAGTTACGTGAGTCGCAGTGCATCTCGTTCGATATAGTGGGCTTCACGACTTGGCCGTTGCCAGCGAAACTGTGATTCGTTTGACCGGCTCCATGTTGAGGCCCTCGCCCTCGGCTACGTCTTTAGTTCTGGCTCCGTCAGGTCGTTAAGCTTCGTACCCCGTTCCTTTGCCACTCTGGCGAATGTACTTTGGGCTTGAAGTATGACTTGGATCTTGTAATGTTGAGTGGCGCTCTGTCATTAGTGCCCGATCATATTCATTAAGTCTCCGTTTGATTAACTGTCCATTTTTTAGCATTCAGGATTCACCTTGTATGTGAGTTGAAATGTTTAAATTTTTATTAAACAAGGTTTTATGTGTGTACGTTACTAAACATCTATAGATGCCAAGGGTCTCGTTTATTAATTGTTTGTTATTTTAATTAGTGTTTATCTCTACTGGAACCTATGATTGCCGGGCGGAGTGTCCGAGCGGTTCTAGGCGCTACAGTGTGGAACCGCGCGACCGCTACGATCGCAGGTTCGAATCCTGCTTCGGGCGTGGGCGTGTGTGATGTCCATAGGTTAGTTAGGTTTAAGTAGTTCTAAGTTCTAGGGGACTGATGACCTCAGAAGTTAAGTCCCATAGAGTTCAGAGCCATTTGAACCTACTTGATTATTAATTAGAAGTTTGGGCACCGGCTGCCTTCAGTAGGGAGCATTAAGGTTCTAGAAATTATCTTTCTAATCCTTAGGTTTTGTAATATTTATTTACGTTATTCCTTTGGTATGAAACGGAATTGCAAAGGGCCTTGTGTAGCCTAGTCTTTCCCGGTTCTGAGTTTAGCAAGTTTTGGTTTTATTAAATGTTTGTACCACGAGCAACTTTAATTAATGTTTTATACATTGGTTAAGTAAATGTTCATATGGGTTTTAGAGAAGTTTTATTGTGATTAGGGGGACCCTGTTGAACACCAAGCTGTCTTGTTGTATTAAATTGTGCAAGGTGAATAAAATTGTTTAACACAAGCTGCGTATGTTTGATATTATGGCCCTGTGCTTTCTGTGTAATGCTAAGATGCAAAGGCTGGTCTCACCAGCTTGGTGTTCTTTTGGTGCTGACGGGAATCCTTGTCCCACATTCAGTTCCGCAGTTATTGTTCGTCACAGTCCTCTTCAATGATCTTCTTTCACGATCACTCAAAACACAGTTCCGTCCGCGTTGCGACTTAGCAGATGATGTTTTTCCTCTTTCCCTGTATGCGTATTCATCTTCGATACAGTGGCTCTTGAAACACCAAACACTTCAGCTGCTTTGATTATAGATGTACCTACCATACGAGCACCAACAACCTGTCCACGCTCGAATTCGCTTAGCTCCGACGTAAGGCACTACGTAGAACGCTGTTCAGACCACGACAGATTCTTGCAACGTACTGAGGACATAACACAGGCGCCGTTCGTGGTCAAGCACAGCAGCAGTACCTGCTGTCTTGTCGAGTATCTCCATTTATGTTCGAAAATGCATTCCTCTTGACGTTTTCATATCTTTCTCCAGTTCTTTTAAAAACAATGGGGCAAGATACAGATCAGAATACATCCACAAATAAGGAAGTAGGACGCAAGTGCTACTCTGAGAGCAAGAGTTTGGCGCAGGATGGTAATTGTTGTCATGTGATATTAAATCAATAAGAAGACTGAACACTCAAACAGATGTAATTGTTATTGTATATATGGTTCACGGGCGAGGCGTCGGATGTCATAGTGAAAACTCCACAATATTTCATCAGTGAAACTGGCCGACATCTTCAGGTGCGACGAACACACTGCTAAGCATTGACTAGAGCCCCCTATTTATGCCAGTCTTAGGCAGGAAGTGCGCATGCGTGGAGGCGCCAAATTCGATGGCCAATAGCGACGATATCAACCGGTAGCTTGAAGGACAGCAACGCCACCTGCAAGATGAAGAACCAAAGACTTCGGCGCACGCGCGGAGGCTGCCGCTGCTACTCTGCGCTGCCATCGGTCGCCCCAGCGACCTCTGTCGGAAACCGCAAGCAAAGATGCGCGTCCGCGTAGGCGCGTGGCCATCCTCCCGTTGTCAACAGAATATTTATGTTGCTGGCGAATCGTCATCCGTAGTATGACCAATAGTACTCCTCTCTGCTGGATGCGACTTCAATATGGCCACTGCTGGATCCCAAGCTGTACTGAGCTGAAAGCCTGTGTCTCTGTTTACAAGATTCGTCGAACTACGTATTTCCACTGCTTCCTTAATAATACTGTCCCAGTACGAATTCGTCGACGCGAGAATTTTGGTTTGTTGATAATTCATAGAATGGCCTGTACTGAGACAATGTTCGGCCACTGCGGACTTCTCTGGTTGCTCCAGACGAGTGTAGCGTCGGTGTTCAGTACATCTCTATCTTACAATGCGACAAGTCTGTCCGATGTACGACATTCCGCAGCTACAAGGAATCTCGTAAGCACCGGTTCGTCTTAGGCACTGTAGAAGAGAGATGTGGGCTTGGTAGAGAGAGGAGCAAGAATAATTCAGTTCAACGATAAATTTCAGCTAATGATAGCGAATATTGTGTTCAAAAACCACAAGGGATGGAGGTACACTTGGAAAACGCAGGGATATGCGAAAGGACTTACGTTGGATTACATCATGGTCCTGCAGAGATTCTGATATCAGATGCTGGATTGCAAGACGTATCCAGGAGCACATATACACACAAATCAGAATTTAGTATTAACGAAAAGAAGGCTGGAATTCAAAATGCTATTCAGCAAGAATCAATCCGTAAAGAAGTGGGATATGGAAGTACTAAGGTTCAAATGGTTCAAATGGCTCTAAGCACTATGGGACTCAACTGCTGAGGTCATT
Source organism: Schistocerca serialis cubense (assembly GCF_023864345.2). Taxonomy (NCBI): domain Eukaryota; kingdom Metazoa; phylum Arthropoda; class Insecta; order Orthoptera; family Acrididae; genus Schistocerca; species Schistocerca serialis. The sequence goes on along the minus strand of NC_064645.1, from coordinate 586,954,189 downwards.
AGTCCCCTAGAACTTAGAACTAGTTAAACCTAACTAACCTAAGGACATCACAAACATCCATGCCCGAGGCAGGATTCGAACCTGCGACCGTAGCGGTCTTGCGGTTCCAGACTGCAGCGCCTTTAACCGCACGGCCACTTCGACCGGCAAGTACTAAGGGTTGAAAAGATAAGCTTGAAGTTTTCTGAGGCTTTAGGTACTGCAATAAAGAGTAGCTCCGTAAGCTGTTAAGTAGAAGACGAAGGGACTTCTACAAAAAAGAGTAACCACAGAAGTTGAAAAGAAAAACGTAGGTAAAGAGAAAATAACGGTAGAAATACCATGGGTAACGGAACAAATATTGCAGCTGATGGACGAAAAAATGAAGTCTAAAAAATTCAGGGAAATTCAGAAGCCGGCCGGTGTGGCCGAGCGGTTCTAGGCGCTTCAGCCTGGAACTGCGCGACCGTTACGGTCGCAGGCTCGAATCCTGCCTCGGGCATGGATGTGCGTGATGTCCTTAGGACAGTTAGATTTAAGTAGTTATGAGTTCTAGGGGACTAATGACCTCAGATGTTAAGTCCCGTAGTGCTCAGAGCCATTTGAACCATTTTTTTTTTTTTTTTGAAATTCAGGAATACAGAATTAAAAGTCACTTAAAAATGAAATAATTATTAAATGCAGGGAAGCTAAGGTGCAATGACTATATGAGAAATGTGATGAAATGAAAAAAGAAATAATTGTCGGAAGGACTGACTCAGCTTATAGGAAAGTCAAAATAACCTTGGTAAAATTAAAAGCAAAGGTAGTAACATTAAGAGTGCAATGTAAATTCCACTGTTAAACGCGGATGAGGGAGAAGATAGATGGAAAGAGTACATTGAAGGCCTCTATAAGGGGGAAGATTTCTTTTATGTGGCTGAAGAGGAAACAGATGTCGAGAGATAGAGGTCCATCAGACTTTCTAAAATCATTTGGGGAAGTGGCAACAAAACATTTATTCACGTTGGTGTGTAGAATTTATGAGTCAGGTGACCTACCATCTGAGTTTCGGAAAAACTTCATCCACACAATTCCGGAGATTGCAAAAGCCAACAAGTGCGAGAACTTTCGCACAACCAGCGTAACAGCCCATGCATCTAAGTTGATGACTAGAGTAATACAGATGAGAATGGAAAAGAAAGCTGAGAATGTGTTAGATGACAATCCGTTTGGGTGTAGGAAAGCTGAAGACACCAGAAAGGCAGTTTTGATCTGCGGTTGATAATGGAAGCAAGACTAAAGAAAACTCAAGACACATTCATTGAATTTATAGACATGGAATAAGCGTTAGACAATGTTAAACGGAGCAAGATGTTCGAAATCCCATGAAAATAGGGGCAAGCCATGGGGAAAGGCGGGTAATATAAAATACGTACACGAGTCAAGAGGATACAATAAGGGTGTAAGACCATGAAAGAATTGGTCGGATTAAAAAGGGTGTAAGATGGAGTTGTAGTCTTTCGCCCGCGCTATTCAGTCTATATATTGAAGAAACGATGACGAAAATAAGTGACAGCTTCAAGAGAGGAATTAAAATTCAAGGTAAAATTATATCAATGATGAAATTCGCTGATGATATTACTATCCTCAGTAAAAGCGTAGAAGAATAACGGGATCTGCTGAATGGAATGACCTGTCTATTGAGTACAGAAAATGGATTGAGAGTAAATTGAAACTATACGAAAGTAACGAGAAGTGATAGAAATAGGAACAGCGGTAAACTTAACATCGGGATAGCTGTTACTCATGCAGCAAAATAACGCACGCGGATGGAGCAAGGAGGACATAGAAAGCGAAGTAACACAGCCGAAAAGGGCATTAATGGCCTTAATTTGAGGTAGAAGTTTCTGAGAATGCACGCTTGGGACAAGGCAGTGTATGGTAGTGAAACATGCACGGTGGGAAAATCGGAACAGAACAAATCCAAAGCGTTTGAGATGTGTTGCTACATAAGAATTTTGAAAATTAGATGAACAAATAAGGTAAGGGATGATGAGGCTCTTCGGAGAATCATCGAGGAAAGGAATACACAGATTATCTAGAACATTATGAGCACCTACGTAATGTCCGGTATGTCCACCTTTGGCACTGATGACAGGGGCAATGCTCCGTGACGTGAAAGCACTGAGGATAGGTCGATGAAGGGCTCTGGCACCACTTATGCACACACAAGCAACATAATTCCCGCAAATTCAAATTTGGCGAGGGGGTGGTAGCGAATCAACTGGGACTCGCCACTGTGTTCCTCGAACCATCCCATCGCACTCATGGTCTTGTGACATGGCGCATTATCTTGTTCAAAAATGTCACTGCCGTGGGCAAACATGACAATCACGGAGGGGTGTGCGCAGTCTGCAACCAATGTACAATACTCTTTGGCTGCCATCTTGCGTTCCAAGAGCTTTACTGGGCCCAAGGATGCCAAAGTGGACGTTCTCCCGCGCTCAATGGAGCCTCCGCCAGCTTATCTCCGTCCTGTAGAACAGGTGTCAAGGAGCTGTTTCCCCGGAAAACGACGGATTCACGCCCTCCCATCAGTGTAATGAAGAAGGTATCGGAATTCATCAGACCATGCGAAATCCGCCTGTGCGTCAATGGTCATACCGATGGTCAACTCGTAGTTGCCGATGTCGCGGTGTTGACATTGGCATATCTATGGGTCGTTGGCTGTGGGAGCCGATCGTTAGGAGTGTTCGGTGTTCAGAAACATTTGTACTCTGCCCAGCATTAAAGTCTGTTGTTAGTTCTACCACAGTTCACCGCCTGTCTTGTTTTACCAGTCTGCCCAGCCTACGACGTCCGATATCTGTAATGAATCCCTATTCTACACACAGTGGAAAGTGGAAAGTAAGGTGTTTAATACATCAATGTAGGCCTGTGCTGTGATAGTGGCACGCAAAACAACAAGGGGTGCAAACCCGTTCCGTGAAAAGTACGACCACAGCATAACACCACCGCCTCCGAATTTTACTGTTGGCACTGCACATACTGGCAGATGACGTTTACCGGTCATTCGCCATACTCACACCCTGCCCTCGGGTAACCACATTGTGTACCGTGATTCGTCACTCCACACAACGTTTTTCCTCTGTTCAGTCATCCAATGTTTACAGTCCTTACACCAAGCGAGGCATCGTTTGGCATTTATCGGCGCGATGTGTGACTTATGAGCAGCCACTCGACCATGAAATCCAAGTTTCCTCACCTCCTGGCTAACTGCCGTACTACATTCAGTTTGGAGTGATGGTCTGAATACGACCCTCTTCAACTGTCGGCGGTCTCTGTCAGTCAACAGACGAGGTCGGCCTGCACGCTTTTTTGCCGTACGTGTCCCTTCACGTTTACACTTCACTATCTCCTCGGAAACAGTGGACCTAGGGATGTTTAGAAGGGTGGAAATCTTGCGTACAGAAGTATGACACAAGTGACGCCCAGTCACCTGACCACGTTCGAAGTCCGTGAGTTCAGCGGAGAGCCCCATCTGCTCTCTGACGATGTCTAACGAGTACTGAGGTCACTGATCTGGAATATCTGACAGTAGGTGGCAGCAAACTGCACCAAATACGAGAGACGTATGTTTTCGGGGGTGTACGGATACTTTTGATCATATAGTGTACATGCACTGCGCGTGTGTGAGACTTGCAGTTATTCCCCGCCAGATGACGCTGCATTCGCCTGAACGGTATATCGGTAATAGGTCGATGGTCATGATTTTCTGGCTGAACAGTGTACATGGTAACCACTGGCAAGTAGATGGTACAGGATGGTACGGCTTCTGTGAAGACATCAGGGAATAGCTTTCGTGGTGCTAGAGGCAGCTGTAGAGGACAAAAACTGCAGAGCAAAGCAGACCTTGTAATACAGCCAGCAAATAATTGAGGACGTAGGTTATAAGTGCTGCTCTGAGATGAAGAGGTTGATACATATAGGGAAGCCTTCCCGGGCCACATCCGACGTCAGGGGACTGATGACACAAAAAAAAGGGCGAGAATAGTTAGTGAATCGGTAGCAAATAGTGCCACATCAAGTGAAAGTCATTAAAATCCAGTTAATGATCACGAGACTGTAAAATGAACTCAGTATTATGTCCCAAATGTTTCAAACGAACTTGTGTCTCAGCCTTTAGGCTTACATAGAGAGTAAGAACGATTTAAGGTCAGGGATTACTGATTCATTATCAGCCTATACAAGTAGCATAGCTAAGGTTGCTAACACGACTGATACTAGCACTGTCGAGGTAACAAATGGTAAAGAGTTCGCCCGTCAAACAGAGAATGTAATCCGGTTGAACAGTTTACAACAACCGCCCCAGAAATGTTCACGCGATGGACCGTGCTACGGAGCCAAGTCTTCAAAGAAAATCTGTGGTACATCCAGCGGAAGCATTGGCGGTTCCGCCATCAGAACCGATGGGCACGATTGAGTCTGCTGGTATACAAAAACTGAGTCCAGTCTTGACTGGGAAGTCTAAGAGAAAAATTTGTGATGGTAGTAAATAAAACGAACGAAACGACGTAAGCAAAGAGCCCGCAACAACTTCCATTAGTGGCTCAGGAAAATGCGAGATTGAAGATACAACCATGTCTGACTCACAAGCGTTCTCCAATGCCGAACATCAACCCTCTGCAGATAATCACAGCAGAGGAAAGACATTACAGTAGCTGGGGACTCCAGGTTTAGAAAAAACAAGAGTAAATATAGAAAAAGTGAAGCTAAGCCTCATCTCAGTCCAAAATGCAGACCAATTACAAGATCACGAACAATAAGTCTAGACACCGGAACTGAGGAAAAGTAATTTACAACCACAAAAGACATTAGTGATCTTTCAAAATGAAAAATTTGTACTTTAAATATCAACAGAATGTCAACTAGGATAAAACTGACCTGTGTCAAACGGTTCTTAAACGCGGCTGAAACCGACACAGCGTTACTGCATGAGGTAGAAATTAAAAATCCAGATGAAATTTCACAATTCAACATGTCCCAACAAATCTGAAAGTGAAGGTACAGCGAAATTAAAAAGAGATGGCATTCTAGTGATAGAAACTGAAAGGCTTTTAAGCGGTGGAGGAATATCAGCACAACCAGAAAAACAATTTTGGCAATTCTGTATGCTGAGTTTGGAAGCACTCGTACAGATGCGAGGGCTGAGTTCTTTTACCAACGTCCAACCTCATGGAGCAGAGTCGTATTTGGTGGTGATTTTAACTCTAATTAGCAAAAAAGACCAAAACTAAATTTACACAGACGCCTGGAACTCGAATACATGGTTTGAATTTGAGACATCATTTACACGTGGGAGGCAACAAATGTAGTCTCATTAATGTACACCCACGTCGGTACGTAACGTCACTACCTCAGAAATCTGGCCTTTACATTTTTCCGATCATTGTAACTGTTACCAGATTCAGTTTACAGAAGCAGATGAATTTTCGTGTAAAAGGACGCTGGAAATTAAACACTGTCTTACTCAGAGAGGACGAATTAAGAATTATGGTGTTGGAAGCATGGAGGGCCTTGTATCACTATCATCAGGAAACACCGCATCAGGTGGAGCATGCGAAACCAGAACTACGGAGATCGTTTAAACAATGTGGCTACAATAAAAGTGTGTGGCAGAGAAGTGCAGAGAAATTTTATTTCCCATGTCTCCAAAAACAGTACCGAAGTACACGTGACGTAAACACTAACAGTTCACAGATAAACGAGATTTAGGCTAAGTGCAAATAATGTCAATTCGTACTAGAGAACTAGAAGATCTGAAAGTGAGGTCTGGAGCTGGCAGTATTATCCAAGAGGAGAATGCGTCACTCTACAAGATATCCGAACATCGAAAAGACCAAAACAGTAAATTAATCGAGAAACGCAGGAAATGGGACCATACATCGGCAAAAACAGAGTGCTGCAAACATTTCCGTAGGTTGTATGGCTCATTAGACGTAGACGGGAGCCTCAATTTTTACTTTTTTTTTAATGATGTCTACGACAAACTAAAAGGAGCAGACAAAAATCCTCTCAGTGAAGGGTTTACAGAAGAGGAAATATATGAAGCGCTTTTGAGAAGCTCGAAAGGAAAGTCACTAGGAATAGATGGCATACCAGCAGAATTTGAATTATTGCAATATATTGATAGAGGAGCTTAACATATTCAAGAATGCTTGTAATGTCTAAAAGTGTATTGAAAGTTTCCACAAGGTGCTAATCGTATTGGGACGCAGGAAGTACCCACTAACAAATACCGAATACATGAAAATGATCTGAGCATATTTGTGGCGGCACAAGAGCAAATAAAGAATAGAGATAATGAATACTTGCTGTGTAGCAACAGGAGCTATGATCAGCTGTATAACAAATCCAAGTTAATGTACGTAAGGAAAGGTGTATTAGTGGATGAAAAACAATGTTTACCAACAGCAACAAAGATAAGACGTCTAGGACTAGATGTTATGTGTGACCTACAAAGGATGCAGACTACTAACTGGCGCTCGATGTTGAACAAAGTTAGGACAAGTTTACAGGTGCATTTCGAGTAAGGTATCGACATGATCTAGAAAGGAAAACTAGTGAACAAGTTAATCTTATCTTCCATTTTGCCAGTACCAGCACCAATAGCCAGAAGTCTACTACAACCGAATGGGTATTTCTCGCGCCGTCGAAATTTTTACAAGGCAAAATACAGCGCACTGATATTACCGTTTGAAATAGGTGAGATCGGATTAATAGATACCGACGCCACATTTAAGGCATTACTAGCACACAGTGTCCTTAACAGATCAAAATTCAGCCCTCCCAGCCTGACAAATACACTTCTAACAGCAGTTAAGCCAGAAAGCCAAGTATCATCTGTCAGAAGTATCATCTGTCAGTATTGGTCAAATACATTCAAAGCTCAGATTCTCAGAACCTCCCCAGTCGAGAAGAAATACAAAACCCGGGAAGACAAAAGTGGAACGCAAAAAAAGTTACCATCATATTAAAAAAAACGTTCAGGTAATAACAGAATAGAAGCTAAATACCGCCGTGTCAACTGACCTGAGGTGTGGTAGAACACTCGCAACAAACAGCATACGTCAGATGTTAGGACAGAACTGTACAGAGTCGTCAGTGAAACGAATACTGTGCACCACACTTATACTCCATCCATCTAGAAGGTTCACCGACATGTGAAAAGTATAATCTACAGGATACACCTTTGCACCGGTTCGCATGTCATCAAGCATGCGCAGCCCGGGAACGGACTGAAGTAAAAATTTCCAGGACTTTTGCGAACGGCAGCGCAGTACATCAGGGTGCAAGAAGTTGTGATACCAGAACACAAACGCTACCCCGACCAGAAAAATAACAAGGTAACCTCGCTGTCGGATCAATTCCTACATTACGTGATGTCATTAGAAACTCCGAGTTTAAGGGAATGTAAACTGACGACATTTCGCTGTGAACTGCAGGAAAAACGTCATCGAAACAGCTTTCCAAAATACACAAGAACATGACATCCCTGCATCTGAGATATTAAGATCTGTGTATAGATTGCTGAATCCTCCCCTTTTACTTCGTAAATAAGGTTAATACCTTTACATGTAACTCACGTTCTTGAAGTGGGAAGTAGATAGTAAAAAAAAAACGGTATGCTACAACGAAGGAGAAGAAATTGATTTTATTTATTCATCTAATTATCTTACAAAAGAGACAATAACCGCTCTTTCTATACATGACAAGCGACTGAGTTGGGGCAAGATATCAGAGTTCCTTACATTTATACTGAAGCGTGCGTTTAATTTTTAGAACAAAGAGAGAAAAAGGGGAAATTGATTTATATTTTTATTATTAACCATGAAAGAGACTTTACTGTGCTACAACTGTTCTTTTTCAGTTCCGCGGAAGGAGAAATTTTCCTTATCATTTAATACACAATTAAGAAGAAATTTTATTTAAGTAAATAACAAAAGATAAATTGCCACATCAGGCGAAACCATTACGCTAGTCAGTTTCTTCCATTTCCAGGAGAATTTTATTATATATCTAAAAAATGTTTGCGTCAGAGAATGAAAGTCATATAATCAGTGGATAGCTTCTTAGAATCTCGCAATGCTCTTTCTCTTTAGTTCCAATTTTTTTCGTTCAATTCGAATACCTACATCACATAGTATGAAAGTTGTTAATTATATGCTAATTAACACATATTTAGTTATCATTTCGTATGAAAATAAATGTCATCTTTTTAATTACATATTGAATGCATTGCAAATATAATTTTTTTAATTATCGATATTTTGTAAAGCAATAATGAAGAAGTTTGTTTAAATTTAAAAAATTACAAATGTATTAACAATGTTTTATAAAATATCGATAGTTAACAATTTATATTTGCAATGAAAACTGGAGTTTTTCATGAATTATAAACAAGAACTCATGCATTTCTCACGATGATTATATTTGTGTTAATCAGTACATATGCGAAGAATTTCATGTTTGAAGGATGTAGGTATATGACATGAACGAAAACAAATAAGACGAAAAAGAAGCCTATAGCGGAATTCAGACTGTTGATCTATTGACTACACAGTGAACAGTCTCAAACACTACCAGGACAGCCAGCACCGCGTCATAGAAACAGCATTCACTTTAATCAAAGAAAGTTCCTCGGAAAATTTCAGAGTAGATTTTCTCGAGAACTGATGGTTGCATAGAACTGCTTTGGCATTTCGATATTTGTATTTTTAACTCACGTATCATAAATATGAAAAGCTACAAAAATACGATAGCTGAACGCTTTTAATCATCTTCACAGTATGCACTTATTTCTTGATGTAGTGAGGGTCCTTTACTATGCTCATCTTATTATCCGGTTTCATGGACGATAGTTTCCAATGTATGCTTACGTTTTTTATTTCGCAATAGTTTTCAACTTTTAAACATTCATGGAAGAACTGTGGTTTCGTCATTACGCCGATGGTCTCCTCTTACTACGGAATGGTTGCAATTAAACTTTCTCTACTTGAGCTAGTGTAGACGGAAAACTACTCGTATTTTCTGTACGGCCTATTGGTAACCAACTTTATATGATTAATGTTCAGATTTTGCGGTGCAGCATGTGCATTGTTAGTAACATTAGCGCCATAAGCTGCCGTTATGCGCCGGTACTGGTACAGAGAGGTTGTAATATTATTGGTATTTCCGTCCTACGAAAGCTTTGAGTATTCTTTGAAAGACATTTGTTTTGTATAATTTATGTAACTGTAAAGATGCGCATCTAGCGCGGACGCTAATACATTGATTGCGCAGTCAAAGAAACATTTTAACAGAAGCTGAACTGTCGTTCCGCTTCGATCTAAATAAAAGATGACGGTAGAAAACGTTTGTAGATCTTCAGATTTTAATGTACTTCTGCTTGTGGTGTGAAAGCGTGGAGAGGGTCGACTTTAAGCTAAAAAAGTGAGCGGTCTTGCCAGCGTGCAGACAACATAATTAATTAATAACATTAAAGTAATTTATGTTCGAGACTGTAATTCAGCAAGTTATTGTTATCGGAGGTGTTGAACAGTGCCAGAATTATCTTCAACGAAAGGAGAAAAGTAGTGACTATAATTTGTGACAAAAACGTGAACCAAGGAGACAGCACAGGACAGGCTGAAATCTGATCGCACCATACTGTTAGAAAAGTAATTATGTAAGTTGTATTGTTTATAAATAAGCCCTAATTTGCTAGTGAGAATTGTTTGAATATATTTAGTGTTTACCAGACTTCTTATTCTGTTCTTTTCCTTTCTACTTTTCTATCCTCCGTGCCATATTATTTTTATAAATGTCAAACAGCCTTTACTACAGCAGAGAATACTGCGGCATCCTGGTCGTTGACAGAAGGCCGCTCCTTGTCATCTATACAACTCATAGCTGCCCCATTTATGAATGATTTCATTTGCAAATGCATTTTTTCTTACTGTTCATTCTTAAAGGTCCCTTAGGGGATTATAAAATTCATACTGATTACGTAAAGAAATCCGGGTTGTTCCTTTCCAAGTAATAGAAGTCTTTGCGTATTCAAAAACTAGTCTCCTTCTGACAACGATCAGGAGCCGACCAGAAGACGGACGTCTTCGACCGCTTTCGTGTGTCCTGTGGCAAAGCTGTGCCAAACTGGGAACACGGCATTCTAGTATTGAAATATATTTAACGTAATAAAAATAATAATTTTTTTTATCATACTAGAAGGTACAGAGTGCACTGCAAGTGCAGACAGTTATCATGGTTGTGGACAGTCAGTATGGGTCTGGAGAATCTGAGCGGGGATTAACTTGTAAAGCTAAAAAAAAAAAAAAAGAAAAATGATTCAGATGGCTCTGCGGTCATTAGTCCCCTAGAACTTAGAATCACTTAAACCTAACTAACCTAAGAACATCACACACAACCATGCCCGAGGCAGGATTCGAACCTGCGACCGCAGCAGCAGCGCGGTTCCGGACTGAAGAGCCTAGAACCGTTCGGCCACAGCCGATCCACCGTTTTTTCGGGCAACACCAGGACATCTGTAGTGCGGTTCAAGGCTGTCGTGGATGTAGATGGTCTTCTCTTGAACAATGTCTGTAACCTGAAAGATAAATATGGTACGCAATTTATAAATTTTACCGTCTCATGTGAAAATTAAAACGTGTTTCTTTCAATGGTTTATTCTTTATTTCTCTTCTGCGTGTGCTTAAAAATGTTTTCACAAAGTTTCATTGTCCTACGACCTCTGACTTCTTACGGCTGCACTCTCATGTAACCCTGTACTTTGCGCGCTAGATGTCTGGAAATACCAGACGATGTAGTCGCCACATTACCAAACACGCCGTGAGCCCAGGGCCGCAAAGCCTGATCCCTGCGACGTTATGACGTAGGCGAGTCAGCCACGGCAGCCGCTCCCACAGAATTTTGAACAGCTGCGGCTGATAGCCTGCCGCTGCCCTGACAGGGAATCGCCCACATCCAGGTCACAGTCAATGTATGTAGCTCGCAGCAGTATTTCCATATGTAGAACACCTTGACAGCACTAAGAGAAATGAAACATAGACGCAGCTCTAAAAAATGGTTCAAATGGCTCTGAGCACTATGGGACTTAACTTCTCAGGTCATCAGTCCCCTAGAACTTAGAACTACTTAAACCTAACTAACCTAAGGACATCACACACATCCATGCCCGAGGCAGGATTCGAACCTGCGACCGTAGCGGTCGTGCGGTTCGAAACTGTAGCGCCCAGAACCGCTCGGGCACTCCGGCCGGCTAGACGCAGCTCTACGCTAACGCAACTCTACCTTACTGTTGCGTGCGTTACGGAATAGTCGTTCACCTCTGGTGTTTTAATAGATGGACTCCCACGTTGTCCTTTCTTCTTGTCAATATTTTCCATATATTCCCTCTGACGACATTTTTCCCAAGAATCGCCTTATCAGTCCACCTAATTTTCAACATTCTTCTGTAGCGCCGTATCTCCAGTGCTTCAATTCTCAACTGTTTCGGTTTTCACACAGTCCATGTTTCACTACCTTACAATGTTGTGCTCCAAACGTGTATTCTCTGAAATTTTTTCCTGAAATTAAGGCCTTTGTTTAATACTGGTAGGCTTACCTTGGCCAGGAATGCTAGTCCGCACCTTATGTCCTCCTTGCTCCGACCATCATGGGTTGCTTTGCTACCTGCGTAGTAGACTAACTTAACTACTTCTATTCCGTGATCAAAATTGCTATGCTAAGTTTCTCGTTATTCACATTTCTGCTACTTCCCTTAACTTTAGTCTTTCTTCGATTTACTCGCAGTCAAATGGTTCAAATGGCTCTGAGCACTATGGGACATAACTTCTGAGGTCATCAGTTCCCTAGAACTTAGAACTACTTAAACCTAACTAACCTAAGGGCATCACACACATCCATGCCCGAGGCAGGATTCGAACCTGCGATCGTAGCGGTCGTGCAGTTCCAGACTGTAGTGCCTAGAACCTAACGGCCACACCGGCCGGCTACTCTTAGTCCATATCCTGCACTCATTAGATTGTTAATTCCATCAACAGGTCCCGTAATTCTTCTTAAAAAAAAATGGCACTGAGCACTATGGGACTCAACTGCTGTGGTCATCAGTCCCCTAGAACTTAGAACTACTTAAACCTAACTAACCTAAGGGCATCACACACATCCATGCCCGAGGCAGAATTCGAACCTGCGACCGTAGCGGTCGTGCAGTTCCAGACTGTAGTACCTAGAACCTCACGGCCACACCGGCCGGCTACTCTTAGTCCATATCCTGCACTCATTAGATTGTTAATTCCATCAACAGGTCCCGTAATTCTTCTTAAAAAAAATGGCACTGAGCACTATGGGACTCAACTGCTGTGGTCATCAGTCCCGTAGAACTTAGAACTACTTAAACCTAACTAACCTAAGGGCATCACACACATCCATGCCCGAGGTAGGATTCGAACCTGCGACCGTAGCAGTCGCACGGTTCCGGACTGCGCGCCTAGAACCGCGAGACAATGCTTCTTCACATCAGGATAGCAATGTAAAGAACGAATCTTATCACTGACATCATTTCACCTTTAATTTTAATTCTACTCTTGCACCTTTCTTTTATTTCCGTCTTCTTCGATGCATGTACTGAACTGCAGGGGCGAAAAAACGACATCCGTATCTTCCACCTGAGCCGTGCTTGGCTCGTGTTCGTTTCATATCCCATTTGATTTCCTGTTTTTACTGTACTACCACCTCGTTATGTTAATTTCAATTACTGGTGTCACTGAGTTGCCGCCTTGCCTGCCCGTGAGCGGCAGCAGCGGCGCTTATCGACATATAAGCCCTGGCGTATTATATTTGTTGACTGCTATTACTTCCCGGTTGTAGTGTGTTCGGAGTTAGTTCGGATCTGCCAGTGAGTTGGCAGGCGCTAGCAGTGCAGTTCTGACCTGGCAGTGTTTGACTTAAGGCGCAGCAGGAGTTCAGTCGAGGGGTGGCTGCAGTGAGGTCCGGACAGCGATGACTCGCCTGACGGTTGCCGATACGTACCACTTGAGTGTGGACCACCTTGGTTGGGTCGTCGGTCGGTCGTCTGGTCGAACGACGTGTATGTTGGCCGGCGATCGCGAGTGCCGACTCGTTTTTCATCCTTATTATTGCACAATCGCTGGCATTTGTATTGTCTACTCCTTCGTGCAAGTGTTCGTGAAACTGTGTGTAGCCTGTGATGTCGACTGTTCAGTTACTTTAGTGCTGTCTCCGTGCTGATGTGTGGTGGTCGGTTGGGTGTAGTTTGGCTGGGCCTGCTGGCGGTCTCTACGCAGTGTCGGAGTGTGTGGGGCAGTTCCCATTGCTACGAGGTCCGTGGCTCACCCACCCTGGACACGAAAGTTGAGTTGGGATTTAATTTACTAGCAAGTCAAGACTGTTGACATGTGCCGTTTGGTTCTCGTTGTTGGCTGTTGCGACAATCGTACGAGCAACAACGTGTGTGTTCGAGTTGGCGAAGGTTTAGCCACCGTCCGGTGGAGTTTAACTGTATTTGGTTATTTGCAATTGAAGTGCACCAGCGTAATTTTCTGCCTTGTGGCTGTTAATGTTCCGGTTACCTGCCCTGGCCGTTGACGTAAATTTACGCAGTGTCCTTTCCTCACAGTGTCGTCGCTGTTCAGCACAGTGTGTAGTTCGACAGCTTGATGTACGCTTGGTTGTGGGCGTCCATGCCTTTCACATCTGCATTGAACTCCCGGTTGTGTGCTGGTCGAGTGGAGCGCAAGTTACCTTGTCGGTGGGTCCGTTGACTGTCTGTTGGTTGGGTTGTCGTCAGGTCGAGAATGGTTGGGCCGACTGCCTGTCTCACCTAAGTGAATGATAGTATTTCAAGTGCTGGCCGCCCCCCGAAAGTTCTGAGCGCCGTTAGCTGCACTGCCTTTGCTTATTTTCTGTTGTGTATTTGTATGGCTCATAGCCGATGGTTTTGAATTAAAGTTGAATTATTTTTAGTGGTGTTTCAAGTCATGGGCCTTCAGCTGCTTTAAAATTAAAGTTCCTTCCTTTTCAAGTGTTAGATTGTTTGGGCCTTCAGCCTGATTAATATATTGTTTAAAGATGAAGCCATGGGGCCTTCAGCCGTTTTTAAATTAAGGATCTTTGTCTTTCGAGCATCAGACAGTTTGGGGCCTTCAGGCTAACTGAAGATAAGGCCTTCTGCCTCGTCTTTATTATTTAATTTTACCTTGAGTGTTAAATCATGGGCTTTCAGCCGTCTTTAAGTTAAGGTTGCTGCTTTTCAAGTGTTAGATTTTGGGCCAAATTGTAGAACTTACTTAACGTGCCCTTTAAATATTGTCTTTGGGGTCTGAATTTTGAGTTAATGGCTTTTAGCCGTTTTTTTTAAATTATGGTGGTTGTGCCCTTAAGGTAAAAGATAGTGTGGCGTACTCAGCCGATAACTAAGTTCAAGAATTTGTACTGTAATGTTTGGTCAAATAAATAAAGTTATATGTGTTCGAGTGCAACTCACAGTGCTCATTTCGGCTCCTTTCCACAATTCCAACTACCTGTCCTGTCCTGCGGGTTTAGCAGGGCCTTTCAACACCCTTTTCAATCCAAACACCGTGCACTATGTTCTTGGTCTTCCAGTCTTATTTTTCCCTTCCGGTTTTTGTGCATGTTGCATATTACCCGTTCAGTGATGAATCGCAGTTCTGCGCTAGTCCAGATACCATCGTTGCAAAGTATAATGACGACCTGGGGAGATACCCTTTTCTTCCAATGTTCCGGAGGGTCATGGTATGGAGGTCATCTCGTATGACTTCATGTCACACCTGACAGTGATAGGGCGAACACTGATGGTACACTGGTGCCGAAAGGACATGGTGCAGTGTCACGTTTTACCTCTCATGCGACAGACTGGTGACACCATATTTCGGTACTACACTCGTCACACCTGTCTCTGCGAACTCTTTGCTTGATGTTGAGGTACACTCGAGAGCAGCAAGATCCAGAGATTTGTCCGTGATAGAATATGTGTGGGACCAGCTCGGACATCAATACATACCACTGCCAGTATCTGGGATACCACGAACGAATTACAACAGTTTGTGGGCAAGAGTACTTCCATAGGGAACACAATGACTTTATGACCGCCATACATCCCATCCTCGTTGCCAGTCTTGTTGTGTCTAGATATCCTGCCTACTCGGTTCGCCAGACAAACAATCAAACAACTCGTCTTAATGAGTTTTATTACAAAAAGACAATCAGATACTTAACTTTGGCGGTTACACAAATTTGATGCAAGCAAAGGGCGACATACGAAATACTCAGGCTTTTCAGTGACTGCTAATCTCTAACTGACAAAAGTCTTTCCTGAACTGCTATCGAAGTGCCTAACGTTGACGCTGCTACACAAGTGGCTTTTGTTGACGCCACTATCCAAGGGGGCCGCCTCCAGTCGGGCGTGGAGCTTATGTCCTCTTCACCTACGGACCGCTGCTGTCGCGTTGTAGTCCTGGAAGGGAGCCAGTCAGCGTGCGATTGGCTGACTTCTTCTCACAGCCGCGTCTTCTCTTTCGTTTCCGACTGGCGTGCAGGCGCTTGACTTTACGCCCTAACATTCACACACTTCCCTACCGAATTAGTGCATGCTTTTATGACAGAAAGAATGCAACGTCATGCTGAGAAAACATGTTTGTAAACTTGCCTCGATTTTGTAATGACACATACCTTCTCCACCCGTAAATCGTTTCGTTTCCTCCTTCTCTTCTGGTTACTTCATTTGTTTTTTGTCAGGCAACCTATAATCTTGTTTTCATTTCACTTATACAGCCCCACTGAATGTATCTTCCTTTTCAACTTGTCTTTCTTTGCTTAGTGCCGGTTTTCCACTTGAACTCTTGGTGTTCATACAGCTGGGTTTCTTTTCATTTCACCTTTGCAGTGGGTGCTATCTGTCTTTTCCCTACTTACGCATGCGCCTATAGCTTTGCGTGTGTGCCCTCTAGCCATTCCCTCTGCCGTATCTATTTTTTTAGGTGCATATATCCTCTTTCACGCGCTCATTTGCTGAATTTTTAAAGTGTCGCACTTCGTTAATTAAATTCAATATGTCTTGTGCTAGCCAAATATATACAACAGGACTTGATCCTTTGTTGTCTTCACTATTTCTTCTCTCAGAGCTACACATTCGTCTTCTGCTGTACTCCTTTCCAATGTAGAAGTCAATTGTTGTCCACTGCTCTCTTTGAAATCTTTTACAATCTCTAGTTCATTCAATTTCTCCATGCCTCGTCTCTTCCAATTCCCAAATTTTTGCAATTTTTTCAATTTTACTCTACAGTTCATAACCAATAAATTGCGGTCAGTGTCCACATCTGCTCCTGGAAAAATCTTACAGTTTAAAATTATTCCTATATTTCTGTCTTCAGTCTGAATCAAATTCAAAATTTCTAGTGTCTCCAGGCATCTTTCATTCCTTTTCCGACTTCGCTCTAGACCCCTGTGGAAAAAATCACTGCGCGCTCTGGTTGCATTCTTGAGTAAGAATTGTCTGTCATTCTTCCACAAGCATTCACACACCTCATTTAAAGTGTTCCCAACAGAGTTCAAGTGGTACAGAGGCGAAGAGTCAACACACCCCATATTAATGTCTAGTGGTAAGTGTTCATAAACTTTTGTTCAGACAGTGTATATCAAGTAGTGTGATCCACTGTCCTGAATCATCTGGGTGATTGATCAAAATTAATTCACCGCAGCTGTAGTAATTATTTCACATGTAAGCATATAAGTAATTTACTAACACAGTTAATACTAATGTATCATTTTTTGTTTCGTTCATCAGTCTTTTGACTAGTTTGATGCAGCCTGTAGTGTATTCGTCTCCTGTGCCAATCTATACAGCTCGCAGTGGCACTCACATCCAGCACTCTTTCCTCTGCTCTCTTAACACGTGTCCCATCGTCTTGTTCCCTCTTCTTGCCAATGTTTTCCATATATATCTTTCCTCGTCGATTCTGCGAAGAACCTCCTCATATCTAATCAGTCCACCTAATTTTCAACATCATCTGTAGTACGCTATCTCAAACGCGTCAATCCTCTTCTGTTCCGAGATTTCCAGTGTCCATGGTTCTCTTCTATATAACACTGTGCCCTAGTTTATGTTCTCAGAAATTTCTTTTTCAAATTAATACCTTATTTGCTGCTAGTGAACTTATTTAGACCAGGAGTGTCTTTGCTTGTGTTAATCTGATTTTTATGTCCTCCTTCTGCTGTCGTCGGTTATATTGCTTCGAGAATTCATTGTCACCAGTTTTGATATCAGGTTTCTCGGTATTATCATTTTTACCACTTTCGTGTTTCTTCAATTTATTCTCAATCCTCGTTATGTTCTCATTAGACTACTGATTCCATTCAACAGATCCTATAATTCGCTTTACTTTCCCTCAGTGTAGCAATGTCATCATCAAATCTTTTTTCTGATATCCTTTCAACTGGAACTTTTATTCGCTATATCAAGACTTCCTTTTATTTCCGACATTGTTTCTTCGTTCTGTAGATTATACAAAAGGATCGAAAGACTGCATACCAATATTACACCCTATCTAATCTGGGACCTTTGTTCTTGGTTTTCCATTATTATTTTTCATTCTCATTTTCGTGTATATTTTACTTTACTCGTTCTTCCATATTTTAGCTATTACATATTTTCATGAGAATTTGGAACATCTTGCACTATTTCACATTGTCAAATGCGTTTACCAGGTCGAAAAATGTTCTGAATAATTTTCGTAACTTTTGCTTACATTATCAAACATGTGGTTGTAACTGCCTCTCTGGTGTCTTTGCTTTAACTGAAACCAAAATGATCGTCATCTAACAGATCTACAATAGCTTGTAGATGTATTTTTCAGTAGCAATATTGGTTACATCGCAATGGAGAGAAATGTGCACGGCAAATATTGTGAAAATGGAAAATGCTACTGATAGATTTGTAGTCAGGGGCTAGTATTGTTAGCGAATAAAAAGATTCTAATAATAGTTCGAAATTTTAGTTTTGGTGAAGGCATACACTTTTTAAAAGAGACATAAACAGACTAAAAGTAGGACAAATTATAATGTCAATGGTGTTTGTTGCAGGAATCTAGTAGGAGTCGTTATTACATACCGTTTTTTTAAAGTTTCCACACTGACACTTGTTTGTTCCATTTAAATAGAGCAGTTGTTAGATATGATGTTATGTTTGCTTGAAACTGATTGTATGTTCCTTGCGTGCATTGCATTTGATAAAACTGAATTAAATTGTGGCAGCTGATTGTGCATGGTGGATGGTGGTGGTGTGTTGGGGCTTATGGGCACTCAACATCGAGGTCATCAGCGCCCTGACACACATTAAAAGGAACGAATGTGGACAGACCTAAGAAAACTAAAGCACACACTCAAAGAAAGCAGGAAAAGAAGGAAAATGCTACGTAAGAAAGTAAAACCTAAGGAAAGGGGAAACATAGCAACAAGAATGTCACAGGAAATTGTTATTGGCTGGCCACTTACATAAAATATGGGCGAGCTTGTCACACAGTGAGCAAATTAAAATCCTCTCCCTAAAATCTTTGTAAAAACATTTGACAGGGCACAGAACTTTAAAACTTTAACCACATTCGTCCGAGTGTTGCCTAAAAGAGACGGAAGGTCCGCTGGCAAGTCACCCGCGACCCGCTGGTAGGAAATAAAGTGCAATCCAATAAAACGTGGCGCGCAGTGACCTGGACGCCGCAAGCACCACACATTGGAGGGTCCTCTCACCGGTGTAGGAAGCCATGCGTCATAGGGCTGTGGCCTATTCGAAGCCGAGTGAGGAGAACCTCGTCCCGTCGATGGGGCTGAAAGGAAGTACACCACGCACGCGTTGTGGGCTTGACTATACGGAGCTTATTGTCAGTCACTTCCAGCCACTCATCCTCCCACCGACGCATGACCCGTGAGCTCAACAGCGAGGTGAGTGCGTGCAAGGGGATAGCATACTGAGATACTTGTGGTGAGAGACACGCCTCCTTGGCTGCGAGATCTGCCCCTTCATTCCCAGCAATGCCAACATGCCCCGGAACCCAGCAGAAAGCTACGACCTTCCCCAGTCGCTGTAGTCGGAGGAGGGCATCCTGGATGGTCTGGACAATTTTGTCTGCCGGATACAAACGTTGCAATGAGTGAAGGGCACTGAGTGAATCGGAACAGACAAGAAATGTAGGAGAGGAAGAATGTCTCATGTGCTCTAGTGCCCGCAAGATCGCAAGCAATTCTGCATCAAAGACAGTAAAAGTCTGAGGCAGTCGGACCTTGAGGACACGATATGGAAAAACAACTGAGCAACCAACAGAATCCCCTTGTTTCGACCCATCCGTAAAAACAGCTACATAGTCGTGGTGCTCAGATAAAAATGGCAGAAAATGCTGGATTAAAAACGGTGGCAGGAGTGCAATCTCTCTTGTACTGCAATAAATCTAAAATCACTCCGGGCCTCTTCAGTAACCAGGGTGGCAGGCGGTTAAAACCATGGACTTGGGGTTGTACAGACTCCAGGGACTCTAGTACACGTTGCACACGGATCCCAAACGGCAACGTAGCCCGGGGACGGCGGGAAGAAAGGCGGTCCAGAGGTGGATGGGCAACAAGATGGTGAGCAGGCGATCTGGGAGTTGCAAGAAACTTACAAGCCTGGCCCACCAGCAGGAGCTGCCGCCGGATGGTAAGTGGCGGTTCGCCAGACTCAGCACAGAGGCTGGGTACGGGACTGGTCCGATAAGCACCCGTGGCCAGTCGGATCCCAGCATGGTGAACAGCGTCAAGGATCCGCAAATAAGATGGCCTCGCTGACCCATATACTGTGCACCCATAGTCCAGCCGTGAACGCACAAAAGCTCCATAAAACTGAAGGAGACGCGCCCTGTCCGCGCCCCAAGACCTGTGGCTGAGGCACTTGAGGATGTTCAGTGCCTTCAGCGTTCTGGCTTTCAAGTCACGCAGGTGTGGCAGCCATGACAACCTGGAGTCAAAAATTAGGCCCAGAAACCGCACTGTGTCTCTAAAATGTAGGACAGTATCCCCCATATGCAAGGCAGGCAAAGTAGAAAGATGACGAGAACGATTAAAATGAACACAAACACACTTATCGGCAGAAAACCGAAAACCCGTCTTTGCAGCCCACTCCTCTAACCGCCGTACTGTTAGCTGCAACTGACGGCTCACGGTTGCAACACTGGAGGAGGAACAGAAAACACCAAAGTCGTCCACAAATAAGGAGCACTGTACTGGACTCCTCACTGTAGACGTTATACTGTTGATGGCTATGGCAAAGAGGGTAACGCTTAAAACACTGCCCTGGGGGACACCGTTCTCTTGCTCAAAGCGATCAGACAGTGTGTTACCAACGCGGGTCCGAAAAAACCGCTGAGACAGGAAAGACCGAATGAAAATCGGGAGGCGGCCACTAAAGCCCCATTGATGCAGTTGTGCGAGAATACCGCGTCTCCAAGTAGTATCATATGCCTTACTGATATCAAAGAAGATACCGATACAGTGATGCTGACGGAGAAAAGCCTGCTGAATAGCCGCCTCTAGGAGGGTCAGGTTGTCGTCCGTGGACCGAAATTTTCGGAATCCACACTGAAAGCGGCTAAGGAGCTGTCTGGTCTCTAACAGCCAGACCAGACGCCGGTTAACCATCCGTTCCAGGGTCTTTCCGACACAGCTTGTCAAGGCGATACTACTATAACTACCGGGACATGTGCGGTCCTTTCCTGGTTTGAGGAGAGGGATGAGAATTGCCTCCCTCCACGAGGTGGGGAACACTCCTGTCTGCCATATTAGATTAAAACATTCGAGGAGGATTTCCTTTGACGCCGCTGGCAGATGTCGAAGCATGGAGTACCGGATGTGGTCGTAAACTGGAGCAGAGTCAGAAGTCTCAGTAAGTGCCGATTCAAGTTCCCACATGGAGAAAGAGGAATTGTAGGCCTCAGAACTGTTCGACCGAAAGTCCAAGGTCGCTCTTTCGACAGTCGTACGGCAGCGACGAAACGCTGGATCCTGATCTGCAGTGGCAGTACTTTGTGCAAAATGCTCTGCCAGCGTCTGAGCAATGGCTCTGGGTGTCGTTTGGAGGCATCCCTGGTTCAGGACAGCAGCTATTGGTAAACGGTTATGTTTACCGGAAATCCTCCGGATGGCTTCCCATACTCTTGTGGAACAAGTGGAACGGTTGATGGGGTCCAGGATCTCCTGCCATGACCTTTTCTTGCTCTCTTTAATGACACGGCGTGCCCTGGCTCTCGCGATTCGAAAGGCGGTAAGATTACCGCTGTTGGGGGGCATTTAAATCGGCGAAGAGCCGCACGCCTGTTCCGGATGGCTGAACGGCACTCTTCTGTTCACCAAGGCACAAGGTGCCGCTTAAGAGTGCCAGAAGACTGTGGTATGGACAGGTCAGCAGCATGATGGACCACAAGCGTGATGTGATCCACCCATTCCTGTACGTTATTGTGGCGGTCAAAGACAGCCAACCGAGTGAACAGTGGCCAGTTAGCCCTGCCAATCATCCACGATGGTGGCCGCTGCTCCAGCAGTACACCATCCAGGAGATGATTGCGGATAGGGAAGTGATCGCTGGAATGAAGGTCGTCAATGACCTCCCAGTGAACAGAGTTGGTGAGGGTTGGAGAGCAGAAAGATAGGTCAATGGCTGAGAATGACCCTCTAGCAGTAGACAAATGAGTCGGAGTACCTGTGTTGAGGATTCACAACACTTGAGATGTTAGGAGGCTCTCCAAAATTCGACCTCGAGCGCAAAGAGAAGTGGAGCCCCACAGGACATGATGGGCATTGAAGTCTCCCAGGAGGAGAAATGGGCGGGGGAGTTGGTCGATAAGATCTGTGAAGCGTCTAAGGTCATTGCATCCAGAGGGGGTAAATAAAGGGAGCAAACGGTAAGCCTCCGAGGTGAATGAATTTCAACTGCAACTACTTGCAGGTCAGTATCCAGGGGGAGAGCAGAGGAGTGATGGTCATTATTGACAAATACAGCGACTCCGCCTTTGGCCCTTTCTCCAGTCAGGCCATCTTTGCGATATGACGTATAGCCCTTAGTACAGGAGCATCAGATGGTTTTTAATGCGTTTCCTGTAAACACAAGCACAGGGGGAGTTGCCATGCTAGGAGGTTCAGTTCCTCCACATGTTCCCGGAATCCATTCATGTTCCACTGTATAATGGGAGCCATCTATCAAGGTGGGAGTACCTTCATTCTCACTTTCTGTTGGGGAGGAGAGCCCACAACAGGTGGAGGCCCAGTTTTGGGGCGAGATGATTGCCCCAGTCTGACATCAACCTCCATCACCTCAGAAGAGGAGTCGAGAGAGACGTCAAAGAGAATGACATCCACATCAGGAGACTGTATAACTGCAGTCTCCTTTAGTGGGCGACTCTTCACCTTTGTCTTTGGCTTCGATGTTCTGGCCTGAGGTGGCATTGGAGCCAAAACCTCAGAAGCAGTAGGGGGTGTAGCAGTGCTGGGCAGTGCACAAGAAGGGGCAGGAAGTTCCATGATGTCAGCTACCACGGGCCTGGCCAGAAGGCCGGGGGGGAGCAACAGGCTTCTCAGGAACGGCAGCAGCACACGTACATTGACAAGCGCAGGTGCTAGTGCTGACAGTAGCAACCTCCGTTTGTGTAGCGGCATCGGTTTTCAAGACTGGTTGTTTGAGAACGGAAGAAAAGGAAGCAGCGACCGTGGGTGGCTGCACGGACTTGTAAATTTTCTTCGCCTGACTATACGGGATGCGTTTTGTAGTTTTTAGTTCCTGGATCTTCCGTTCCTCAAGGAAGACTCCGCATTCCCTACTCCACACAGGGTGATCCCCAGAGCAGTTGACACACTTGGGAGGAGAGGAGCAACCAACTCCCTCATGGGCGGCTTTACCACAGTTCCCGCAAGTGGCTTCCCCTCTACAGCCCAGAGTAGTGTGTCCAAAGTGTTGGCATTTAAAACAACGCATGGGGTTGGGGTAATAAGGCCGTACACTGAGACGTAGGAAACCTGCCTTCACATGCTCTGGCAATTTGGTGCTGCTAAATGTAAGGATAAATGAGTCAGTCTTTATGAGAGCGCCATCCACCCGTTTCATAATGTGTTGCACGTCGAAAATTCCTTCCCGGGACCATTCAGCCTTCAGTTCGTCTTGGGGAATGTCAACGAGATCTCTGCAAGTCACAACACCCTTGCTGTAGTTCAAGGTGTTGTGAAATTCAGTCTCTATCGCAAACTCCCCGAGAAACTGTGCCTTGTGAAGGTTCTGGACTTGCTGGAAGCTAGATGTTTCGACCAACAAGGTGCCATTTCGCAAGCGCTTTACAGATTTTAATGTGCAGCTTGGACGTACAATTCTAACTGTAATTCCACCTACAACATAAACTTACTCCCGTTTAAAAAAATACGCTTTACCAAATCCAAGACAGGGATGTTGTTGTCCATATATCTCGAATTTCTCACGTGAAATGTACGTTTCTCCATTTTATACGAGTTGTTTTCGAAGACAGATGAAATCGAAACATTCTTGCGTTTTCACGTCATTAAAGTATCCTCATTTGTTGTGAAAATCGTGTAAAACCATACAGCATGGCCAACATTTCCTCTAAGCATTCTCTCATCAGGTAAAAAAATATTCTTATCAGCTTAATATCTAACTTTTGGAAAACGCTGTTAATTAATACAACGATAAATATACCGTTATTCCTATTGTATGACATGGTTTTGAAAATACTCTCTTATGTTTGTTAAAAGCCTCGGCCAAATTTTCTCAGACCGCTGTCGCCAGATATATCATACGTATCCCAACGTGAAGACATCCGTCTTACCCACGATGGATTAAAAATCTTTCTTTAATATTACACGATAATCCATTAAATACAAAGCTTAATTATTTTTTTCTGTGAGGCCTGATGCTCCCGGTTAGCTGCCTATGTGCAATGGCAGCGTAAGCATTTATAGAAATTCTTCTTAATAAAAGAATTGTACCTCTGGCCTAATATGAATCGGAAAATATTACAAGACGCGGTTTTCCACTTATTGAGATTATTATTTTTAATACTTTTAGCATGAAATGATTATTAAAAGAGTTTGTATCACTTTTGTCATTAATGGCGCCGCTACAACAATGAGCCTAAATGAAAATGGCCAGGGCAAGTACTCGCTGCTGACATTAACACATTTTATAACCAGTAGTTTCGTATATATTCAAACAAGTTCTAATATTCCCACAGATATTTGTATGAATTACAGACAGTGAACAATAAGCGTCTGTCAGCTAGAATATCAGAATCGAGAAGACAATGAAACAAAAAATGATCATTGTTTTTATAGAAACGGACAACGATAATAATTATTTCAATTCATAAAATGCAGATCACGCTCCTTTATTGTTGCGTATCCATAACCTACTTATACGCCTTTTTACCGGAGGCTATGCTATAGAAGACATTGCATCAGATAGAAACTGGGAGAGACTGCAGTACTGTGGAGTGTTTCCTAATAGCTGTCTGAAGGTGATGACCTGTACATTTAATGTCATCTTCCACAGTGACGGAGTACTAGATGTCACGGTGTTCTGTTTTCAAAGAGACCAAGAACACTGATTCCACAGACTGTTGGTGCATATTGCACCGAGGTATACGATTACCGTTTCAATGTCCTAGGTGGTGGTCATCCTGACCTCCAAATCTTTGGACACTGCGTTTTTCATTTTTATGGCTTACAATGCATAGCTGCGTGCAGAACAAGGGGTTGTTCTGCAGGAATTAAAACCACAGAGTTGTCAATACAAGACTAAACAAGTCTGTGTTTGCAATGCGAATGATGTCGGACATAGGAGATATAAATATAAAAAAACTGGCATATTTTGATTATTTTCACTCCAATATGTTATATGGTATCATATTTTGGGGTAACTCCACAAAAACAGAGAAAAAACTTTTAAAGTACAGAAACGTATAATAAGAGTAATGAGTAGTGTAAATCCAAGAACATCATGTCGAAACCTATTCAAAGAATTGGGCATATTAACCACAGCTTCTCAGTGTATTTACTCCTTAATGAAGTTTGTTGTAAATAATACATCTCTTTTTCCAACTAACTCCTTAGTACGCAGTATCAATACTAGGAATAAGAAAAATATACATAAAGATTTAAAATCACTTACTCTTGCCCAGAAAGATCCGCATTCAAACCCCATCCGGGACGTAACACGTAATGGATATATGTATGAGCTCTACCCTTGTCCTAACCCGAATTCACCCTCCATCATGACATCATTCCATGTGAAACCGACCTGCGCACACACACAGACACACACACACACAGAGAGAGAGAGAGAGAGAGAGAGAGAGAGGGAGAGCTGTATGTTGACAACTGTACTATATTTAGAAGCAAATTTGGTATACATGGCCACAAGTGAGATCATGATCACATAAGCAGAAGTGACATCAAAGCGGTAAAATTACGAAAATTGACTGAAGACACTTATTAACTGTGGGAGAAGACAAAAAAATTTGGAAATATTGAAGGAGAATGAAAGAGTGTTTTCATGTCTGCTTGGTGCAGGAAAATACTGCTACATGTGCTTGGGTGAGTGACAGCAAAATGAATACGAGAAAAACTCGACGAGGAAGCAGTGGGAATCTATGGTAACTGAGTGAACACTAAACGTAGAGTAATAAATTTATATATCGGGTCCCAAGCCCAGGCGTGGGCCCAAAGTTATTGGCAACCAATTTATAAATTTTTATGAAGTGTCTTGACAGGTGACTATGATAATCTTTATGGCGTCCATAGCTAAAGACCATTGTATTAACAGCTTGGCAACTGCAGTATATAACTACCGCATGGACCACGTGTTTACCCTGAGATAAACTGTTCATGTGTTTTAAACTCTGACAAACAGCATTTACAGTGTGCTTCCCCGTACCCTCTACCAATCACATTCATACAGTGAGAGCTAACAAACGTCACACACAACAGTTGCTGCACTGTTTATGACAAAATTCTGCAGTATGTCTACTGAGATAATAGTAAGATGTGGAAGTTGACTGCTGTCTTGGATACTTTCCTAGAAAGACAACCATCTGCCTCTGAATATGGATCTGCATTAAAGAACGACAGAAAGTAGACGGAGTAATTGAGGTAGGATTTAAAGGTAGATTGATGTTCTAGAGAAAGGGAGATGCTGCAATAGGTCATTTATCACCAGTTCGACCATTTTTTCCATTGTTCTCTTGAGTTGTATCTGTTGTGCTGTGTAACCTGTGTTCGACTAATATACAATTACGTGTTCTGGGTGTGACGTAGAGCGCTATTTAGCTGTAATAGTTAACAGCAAACTTCCATGTACCACAGTCAACAGAAGACTTCCAATCTGTGTGTGATGAACCATATCCACCAAACCGATGGAACACCCATTTCGGCACCCATCTCTAAACGAACGAAAATTTATGCGAAGTACTCCACATTCCTGCCACATCTTTGACACAGATCGAGTCTTCAGTTTGACATCTGCAGTGTTTCTAAGTCAGTGACATGATTTTGTGAAGTACTGCCATCAATGTGTATGTATCTGCTTGGCCACTGCTGTGTGTGGATGGAACAGTGCTCTATTCATGGGGTTCATGCTGCATGGCACCTAAGTTCACATGTCAAACACCACTGCTATGGGACTGAGTACTTCTTAATAAGATGTCATTCTACACGAATTTCCGTTGCTGACGACATTTTATAGGACTGATGCGTACATAGCAAAGTTTTAGAACTGTAATAGAACATGAACAGTGGACGCTATACACCTCTGGAAAGCTATATGTTGCATGTGTCACAAAGAATCTACTTGTTTCGTGTAGAAGGTAGTAGTTTTATCATCTTGAAGTTTCTCACCATAGTGAGTAGGATAGAAAACTAGTAGGGTGAATGAATGTCACGAACTGGAAATATATTTCCTGCATTGGAGTATTAACATCAATGTATTTCGAAGAACTAATAAACAGGAAATCATACTGATTTAACATTACAGCATGCTTAAGCGGAGAACCATGTAGCCTAACAAATGCATGTTCATGTTTTACAGTGAGTTGTCTCTTACAAGTACCTCCTTGTATGGAATGCAAGCACTACAACAATACTATAGAATTAACAGTACAATGTAAACTGTTTCAGACATCTTCCATCTGGAGATCTGTCATGAATAAACCATACGTTTCTAGTTATTCTTCTTAACTGTCTGTTATATACATCTTAACTCTCTCAAATATATCAGGTTCATACCTACTACACACGAATAAGGAGTGATAGCCTCCTCTGTATGCTTGCATCTAGAAAGATAGTGTGTGATTGGGTGAGTAATGAGAATAAGAATTGAATGGAACAATCTTCACAGAATTGTAGTTACAGTATTGGAATGAGAATTCCAATTTATATCAGAACCGTTGGTCAAGATATTTCTCTTTCTGTAATCATTATGTGGACCTCAGCTTCTTCTGTTTTTTTACGAGATGTTGAATATGATGAGTACAGTACCCTCCTACTTCTGGTCTGTTCCAAACTACATCGGAGAAATTTTGCAGGAATGTTAGTTAAAAACAGAGGACCATTTACAAAATGCATAGAAAGACCATCTAGAGTTTTTATCGGGATCCTTAGACGATAGATTCAATGAAGGGATAGCTCATTTTGAAATAGAGATATCAGTGCTGATATTGATATGATTGTTTTGTTGTCATGAAATATGTTGGTGATGTCTTTCAGTGTCCAACTTTATCCTATGAATGCGAGAATACTTTATGATTCCCATCCACATAGGGAGATATGGCAAATCGTAATAAAATTTTACCAAAGTTATAAAGTGTTTTACGCTTAAGAACATAGTTTTGGCACCTCCTCTCTGATGAAGGCTATTTGCTGTACTTAGAAACAGCATTTTTATCACGTGATGTAGGCAGGGTAACAGGGTTTACGATATGTCCACATGTATAGAACACCGGCATAGTAATGGATTGGTAGGTTTAGCAATCATACAGAAATCGACAACCATGCTGCAATGTCATTGCCTGATAGCATCACGAGACTGATGCAGTGAGATGTTTGATTGATGTGGCAAGTCGTTGAGAGTGGTGGCTGGAACTAGAGTAACGGGGTAAAATGAACTGAAATTACAGGAAAACTAGGAAAATTACGAAAATTAATAGAAAAAATACAGAATTCATGACAATACATGTTACTGTGGAGGAATGGGCATACATACATGCATGCTCGAGTGAGTGCACGAAAATCATTCCATTCCTCCAACAGTGGGACTGACAACCGATGGTGCACACTGTCCAACTCTCAGAATATCCCTTGTTCCACATGTGGTTATGTATTGTAAGCCACAAAAATGAGAGACGCAGTGTCCACAGATTTGGAGGTCATGATTACCACCACCTAGCACAACAAAAGTGATCATATTCCTCGACGCAACATGCACCCCCAATATGAAGATTCAATGCTTTTGGACTCTTCGAAAATGGAACACTGAGTCACCTGATACCCAGTCACTGTGGAAGATGAGATTAAAAGTAGATGTCATAATCTTCAGACAGCTGCTTGGAAATGCTCCACAGTGCTGCTGTATCTTTCAGTTTCTATCTGATCTGAAGTCTTTGACATTTTTGTCAATAAGAAACATTGTCTCTTTTATTTCAACCATCCTGTGTGTTATGGGGCAGCTTTTCTGTGGGAGCCAGTGGATCGAAACATGTTAATTTTGGTTGAGCACCTAACACAGATCTCAAAGACATGGTAGAAAAAAAAATATGGCGATGTACAAAGCTGTAGTCATACGCTTCTTCAACGCGTTACTGCAAAAATAAAAAAAGGCGATGTATGAAAATGATTATGAAAAAACAACATGTGAACTCTGTATTGTGATTTATGGTCTGTGGGATGTGGTCTTCCTACAGTACAGGAGACAAAACTTTACACAGGTCCGTGGAAGCAACTTCATACACTGGTCACCTTCAATGGATCAGTACTTGCATATTTAAAGTGATCACCACATATGCTCGATGTCACCACACAGACGGTATTTGTTTTCGATATATCAGAAGACGGAGCCTTGTAAAATCTTATCGAGTCCTCTGCCAGATGACGTTAGCGAAGTTTTTATAGTTCATAGTTTTACTACATTGGATGTTATATAAATAACATGGAGAGAGAGATAAAGTGGGAGTGAGTGAGTTGTCATTGAAGACTGACACCATTACACTATCATGTTTCTAGTGTAGTAATCATAGGAATACGGTGAATGTGATTAGGTTATGTACAGGTGGGTATTTATAGATATTCGTTCGATATCAAGGAATTGTAAGGGTTATGCTTCTGAATATCTTTGTGTAATCCACATATACTCTGCATGTTTGTGAATTACCTCCTGTACGTTAGTGTACTATTTTTCCCGTTTTGGTAGCCCTCTGACCAGTCAGTGACAGGTGGAGGATTAGACAAAGAAATGTAACATTATTGTCGGAACATGATGTGATTTCAAGAGAATTGGCAGTGGTCTGTGACTTGATGGGGCACATCCCTTACTCATCAAAATCAGGTGGATTCAAATGGTATACATCGAATACTGGAGGATTCGTGAGAATATGGTAGGAAAGCGATACTCTGACGAAATCGTATTGTGGGCAAACATGCTACAACCTTTCACACACGTCTCATGAAGTGACTGCAACGAGAAAATTCTAGGCTAATAAGGAGGTTTTTATAGACAGGCAACCAGCAGCAGAGGTTCCGTCTTTTGTTTTCTCTATAATTGAGAGACAACATCCTTCTATAAACTTTGTGTGCCTATAAATGGATGGACTGACATACTAATAGGTAGATTAAATTATATCTATATGGATACCTCACAAGCCATCATACAGTGGGTTGCGGATGGTACCCTGTACCACCGCTAGTCATTTTCTTCCCTATTCAACTCGCAAATAGAGCGAGGGAGAAAAGGATTACCTATACGCTTCTGTATGAGCGCTGAATCCTCATATATTTTATTCGTCGTCATTAAGGGAAATGTACATTGACGGCACTAGTATTCTTCTGCAGTCAGCTTCAAATGTCAGTTCCCAATAGTGTTCCTCGGGAAAAACGTTGCATTTCCTCCAGGGTTTCCCATTTGCGTTCCCACAGTAGCCATCGTTAATCTGGCAGGAGCCAATAGGAATGCTTCAATGGGCCAGTATTCTGAAGGAAAAACACGTCTGCAGGCTCATTCACATTTGGAAGTGGCGGCGGTGGCAACTGTTGACATGTGCGCCGGTGGCTGCAGTGGAAATGGGGGCGGAGGCGTCGCAGGGGTGAAATATTGTATTGCCGTCATAGGCTAACAGGTCTCAGCAGGATTAATTTAGAAGCAGCACATCAGAAGAATATCGCCTGTGGTCTAAGGGTAGCGTTTTTGATTAGTAATCAAAACGTCCTCAGTGCCGGGTTAGAATCCCACCACCACTTAACTTTTGATTAGTAATCAGCAATGGTGGCCAAAGACTTCCTACATAATAAATCACACTCATTCTACCAACATCATTGTCAAAGGAGGCAGAGGAGCGGACAGAAGTTCAGGGCACTCTCTTGTCCTAAGGGTGAAAAACTGCCCCTGAAGGAGGAAGAATCAGCAATGATCAACGGCATGAGGATGCAGGAGGAAATGGAAACACTGCATTAAAGACAAAGAACGCGAATCAACAGGACATGTTGCCTGTAACTGGAAAAGTGTGATGAAAAAATGTTATGATGATCTCTCCATTGGCAAAAGATTCTGTAATAGTCCCCATTCGGATCTCTGGTAGGGAACTATCAAGGAGGAGGTGACCATGAGAAAAAGACTCAATACGCAACGAAAGGATAATGTTCTATGAGGACGGGGCGTTTGTCACAAGCTTGAAAGTGACAGGAAAGCTAGAAAATTAGCAAAGGGAAATGCAAAGGTTCAGTCTAGATATAGTAGGGGTTAGTGAAGTGAAATGGAAAGTAGAAAAGTATTTCTTGTCAGATGAGTACAGGGTAATATCGACAGCAGCACACAGTGGTATAACAGGAGTAGGATTCGTTATGAATAGCCAGGTAGAGCAGAGAGGGTGGTACTGTGAACAGTTCACTAATAGGATTATTATTGTCAGAATCGATAGTAAACCAATACTGATAACGATTATCCAGGTATACATGCCGATGTCGCAAGCTGAAGATGAAGACAAAGAGAAAGTATATGAGAATATTGAAAGGGTACAAAGTACATAAAAAGATGAAAATCTGATAGTCATGGGGGACTGGAATGCAGTTGTGGGCGAAGGAGTAGAAGAAAAGGTTACCGAGGAATATGGGATTGAGGCAAGGAATGGGAGAGGACTAAGACTAATGGAGTTCTGTGATAAATTTCCGCTAGTAACAGCTGCAGAGAATCCCTGGGTAACTGAACAAACACTTCAGCTAATCGATGAAAGAAGGAAGTACAAAATGTTCAGGGAAATTCAGGAATACAGAAATACAAGTCATTTAGGAATGAAATAAATATTAAGTGTAGGGAAACTAAGATGAAACGACTACATGAAAAATGTGAAGAAATCGAAAAAGAAATGATTGTTGGGAGGACTGACTCAGCATATAGAAAAGTTGAAACAGCCTTCGGCGAAATTAAAAGCAATGACGGTAACGGTAAGGGTGTTATTGGAATTCCACCGTTAATTTCAGAGGAGCTAGCGGATATGGAACGAGTGTTGGCCTCTATGAGGGGGAAGATTTTTCTAATGTAATAGAAGGACAAACAGGAGTCGGTTTAGAAGAGAGGGGGGATCCAGTATTAGAATCAGGTTTTAAAAGAGCTTAGGAAGACTTAAGATCAAATAAGGGAGAATGGAAAGATAACATTCCATCAGAATTTTTTAAATCATTGGAGGAAGTAGCAACAAAATGACTATTCACGTTGGTGTGTAAAATGTATGAGTCTGGCGACATACCATCTGACTTCCAGAAAAATATCATCCACAATATTCAGAAGACTGCAAGAGCTGACAAGTGAGAGAATTATCGCACGATCATCTTAAGAGCTGATGCCTACATATCACTGACAAGGATAATATACAGCAGAACGGAAAAGAAAATTTTTGAAAAACTGCGTTAAAATCCTATGGGACCTAACTGCTCAGGTGAAGTGTCCCTATTCTTACACACTACTTAACGTAACTTAAACTAACTTACACAAAGGGCAACACAAACACCCATCCCGGGGGAGGACTGGAACCTCCGACGGGGAAAGCCGCGCGAACCATGACAAGGCACCCTAGACCGCACGGCTACCCCATGCAGCAAAAGAATGTGCTAGATGACGATCAGTTTGGCTTTATATAAGTTAAAGGCAGGAAAAAGGCAATTCTGACGTTGCGATTGATAATGGAAGCAAGACTAAAGAAAAATCAAGGCATGTTCACTGGATTTCTCGACTTGGAAGAAGCGTTCGACAATGTGAAATGGTGCAAGATGTTTGGAATTCTGAGAAGAATGGGTATAAGCTGAAGGAAGAGATGAGTGATAAACATTGTGTACAAGACCCGAGAGAAAATAGTATGAGTGGATGACCAAGGACGAAGTGCTCAGATTAATAAGGGTGTAATACAGGCATGTAGTCTTTCGTGCCTACGGTTCAATCTGTACATCGAAGAAGCAGTGTTGGAAATAAAAGAAAGAATCAAGAGTGGAATAAAAATTCAAGGTGAAAGGATATCAATGAAACGATTCGCTGATGTCATTGCTACCTTGATTGAAAGTGAAGAAGAAGTACATGATCTGATGAATGGAATGAAGAATTTAACGAGTACAGAATATAGATTGAGAGTAAACCCAAGGAAGATTAAAGTTATAAGAAATAGCAGAAATGAGAACAGCGAGATACTCAACATGAGGACTGATCGTCTCGAAGTAGACGAAGTTAAGGAACTCTGCTACCTATGCAGTAAAATAACGAATGATTGATGGAGCAAGGAGGAGATCGAAAGCAGACCAGTAATCGCAAGAAGGGCATTCCTGCCCAGGAGAAGTCTACTAGTATTAAAGACAGGCCTTAATTTGAGGAAGAAATTTCTGAAAATGTATGTCTGGAGTAGTGAAACATAGCTTGTGGGAAAACTGGAAGAGAAGAGAATTGAAGCATTTCAGATGTGGTGCTACAGACAAATGTTGAAAATTAGGTGGACTGATAAGGTAGGGAATGAGGAGGTTGTGCACAGAGTATGTGGCAAATACTGATAAGAAGAAGGGACAGGATGTCACGATAACTGTGAAGACATCAGGGAGTGACTTCCATGGTACTAGAGGAAGCTGTAGAGGGGGTTGGGTTGGGTTTTTTGGGGGAAGAGACCAAACAGTGAGGTCATCGGTATCATTGGATTACGGAAGGACGAGAAAGGAAGTTGGCTGTGCCCTTTCAAAGGAACTATCCCAGCCTGGAGCGATTTAGGGAACTCACGGAAAACCTCAATCAGGATGGCCAGACGTGGCGTTGAACCGTCGTCCTCCCGAATGCGAGTCCAGTGTGCTAACCTCTGCGCCACCTAGCTCGGTCTATGCTGTAGAGGGCGAAAACTGTAGAGGAAGAGAGAGATTTGAAGACCTCCAGCAAATAATTGAAGAGGTAGGTTGCAAGTGCTTCTCTAAGATGAAGAGGGTGGCACAGGAGAGGAATTTGTGGCGGGCCACATCAAACCAGTCAGAAGACTGATGACCCTAAAAAAATCACATTTCTAAGAGAACTACTTCCACATAGCTTGTCAAGGCGACTAGCAGGCAGAATGTGATTGGTGTTGACTGTCTTTAGCTATTTGACAGCAGTTACCAACAAATTTCATAACGGAGGAGGTGACTATCTAGCCTGTTGGAAGTCCCCAAGGATGTCACTGAAAAATCTGTAAAGCTTACCTGGCAAGTGTAATTTGACTGCGCTAAAAAAGTTACTCACCATTAAAGAAACTCCTAGATCAATCTAATTAATTAGTCATTCAATTTCATGTCTGTGGCATGCTACCAGGCGGGTGGATGTGAGGGCGAGAGTATACAGATATGATTCGCGAGGTGTAGTGCTAATCAGGTGTTTTTTCGTTGGGATGAGATCTTTTAACAAAATTTCAGTATCCCACCCACACAGAGAGAGATGACAATCGCAATGAAATTAGTTACATTACGAAATTCATAAATTCATAGGTAGTATTAAGCTGACTTTTACACCTCCTGTATGCTGCTACCTTAAGAGACTTTGGTGATGAGACAGATAACACCTTTAAGATAGTCTGAAAGTGAGGATGCATCTGGTGACCGAGGTAGACCATCTTGAATGAAAAGTGAGTTTAATATTCTAGTCCTGCGATGCAGGGTGTAACATATATTAAGCCGATAAGAACATATTCTTTAGCTGATGAGAGATTACTTAGCAGAAATATAGCCTATGCCGTACTATTGTACAGGATATTTTAGCGATATGAAAATGCATGCCTGTTTCGATTTCGTCAGTCTTCGAAAATGATTCATATAAAATAGAAGAATCTACATTTCACATGAGAAATTTTAGGTGTATTGACAACAACATCCCTGTCTTGGATTGGGTATAGTGGATTTTTTAAACTGGGGTATGTTAGAGGTGGAATGACAATTACAGATGTATGTCCAAGCTGTCTGTTTTTCCTGCAGTGTGCTGGCAGGGGCAGTTGTGGAGGCTTGGCTGATGGGAAACTGTGGCTTAACTTCTGAGGACCAGTTAATTACAAAAAATGCTCTGACCTGTCGGCTCTTGCCTGCTGCTATGCGGGCAATTCTCGACAGCAGCGCCCTCTGGGTAGCTGAATAGTGAAGGAACAAGTGTGCTTGTTGAGCAGCAACAGAAGTGGATGAGAGTGTTGCATAAGAAGTTTCAATATGGCGAGTCTCTGTGCTGGACGATTATTCCCAGATGTAAATTGATCCGCTGACTGCTTGGCGGGCGTGGTGATTGTCTCTCCTGTCCCAGAGCATCAGGTATGGGTGGAGATGTGCATGCAGCTGCTGGCAAGCCTGGGGCATGTGTGGGCCTCTTGTGACCCGTGAGGCTGTGGCTTCCTTGCAGTTGGCGAACGGCGTGCGCTTCGCGATCATGAGTGTGTGCAATCAGAAAGTTCTTTCCACCTGATACATTTAATGGAAACATTGTAATGGAAAAGGGAGCTTTTGTTCTAAAATATTGGTGCTTACAAGAACTTGAATATATTTAGCGCTACGCTCTATTTGTGGGGAAAATTTAAGTGCATTATTTGAAAAATGTTTGTGTGCGACTCTTAAACTTTGAAAATATGTTTTTTTTTATGAGGAAGACTCATCATAAGGTGTTGGTGATTGTTTTATTCGATGTATTGATGAGTGTTTCTATTTGACTCCTGTATATTGTTAATCAGTTTATATGATGGGATAGAACAAATGGATTACTTCTCGCCATTTTTGATATAGCAATTGCATCCTTCGTTCCCATCATTAGCCAGTAGGAACACAGTATTCTGAGGACGGATGAAACCCCACCTGTATGTTTGGACACATTGGTTCATACATGTGTTCACACAGGCAGCAACAAACCACTTGAGAGAGACAGAGGCAGGAAGCAAGTCTGGAATTTCTCACTGAAAGGAATGCTGCCACTAGGTACCTTGTTCGAGGATCATGAGAACAAATGAAAGTCCTTCACATGGTTGGCACATCACCTTGATCTAGAAGTTAGAGGTACAGGTGTTACAATAGGAAGAAGACACTTGAGAGAGGGTGGAGTTGGTTTCCTAGGTATCGAATATCAAAGGACGCTGACCTCCAGTCTGCAGTCAGTGATACCTAGTAGCGAAAATAGCGGCTTATATGGCGCACTTCATTTCATTCTCGGTGTTTTCAGTCATGACGTCATGCCTTATGTGGGCGAGGGGGGAGGGGGGGAGGCAAGCAGACATCAGCTGGAGGAGCCCCGTCTTCTGCAAAGTGATTAAATAAAGAGTTTGCAAATTGACTTGAACAATATATTATTAACACCGATTTGAATTTCGTGTTGTCACACCCTTCCTCTCCAGCACAGACTTTCTTTTTCTCGCCAATTTCCAGATGGGACTGGCATGGGGAAGTGGTGGAAGAGAGGGGAGGGCTGTGGAATTTCCCAGGATGGAACTGAACTGGGGAGGAGTGACAAGAAAATGTGTCCATTTTCTCAGAGGGATGCTAGAGCAATAGGTGTATGGGAAGAGTTGGGGAGGGGCGGGGGTTCTCAGAAGAACAGATTGCGCTGAGAGGATCATAACCGCCAAGGGGTCATAAATTTACAATAACAGTAGGTTAAGGGGATGGGTGAGGAGGGGGGTATGTAGCAGAACAGTGAGTTTAGGGACCTTTAGGTGAGGATGGGTGGCGGTTACAAATAAAACCACTTAGCAGAACAATAGGTTTTGGTTATAAATCAGTTACCTGTCACAATTTCGTTAATTTGCATATCAGTTTGATATCGGAATTGCACCAGAACGAGTTTTGCCCCATTACTGTCATGAGTAGATGATGAGATTTATCGATGCAGAAAAAGTAGACATGCTCTTGGACCATGGAGAGTGTAGGAAGTATGAAGTTTCTTCTTCTATGGTGTATGCAAGAAGATATCGCAATAGACATCAACCAACTCGGTAATTATTTATCAACGTCTTCAATTAGTTATGTGAAGCTGGTACTGTAATACCTAGATAACATAACAGAGGAAAATAAGCGACGATAGAAGAGAGGAAAATTAATGTTCTTGCTGCTGTTGCAGTTGATCCGCACGTTAGCTTCCTCGGAATCGCAATGGTGAGTGGCATGGGTCATGAAAGTG
The DNA here is from genome assembly GCF_023864345.2 of Schistocerca serialis cubense. Taxonomy (NCBI): domain Eukaryota; kingdom Metazoa; phylum Arthropoda; class Insecta; order Orthoptera; family Acrididae; genus Schistocerca; species Schistocerca serialis. The sequence continues at coordinate 586,917,219 of NC_064645.1, read as the reverse complement.
TCTTTTGCACTCTCCATCAACATAGGTTCCATCCCTATCACATCCCTTTCCATGAAAAGCTGAATGGAATCGATCAAGAGAATCGTGCTACCTTCTGCACATGGGCGCTAAGACAGGGTACTCAGGGTGTATCATGGATCTTGTTTAGTGATGAAGCCACAATTACCAATCATCGGCAGGTAAATCGCTGAAACATGCACTGTTGATGTGTTGACAATCCCTGTTGGCTTTGTCTGGTAGACGTTAGCGTCCATGGAGCGTAAACATGTGGTTTGGGATAAAGAACCATCTGTGGTCATAGGCCAGCATTTGACAAACGTAACAACGAACGCGCACAAGTATCGCAGCCTCCCAGCAGACCATCTTCCACGGGCGGTAGGAGGCGTTCCTCTGCAAACTTGGAGGAACCTGTGGTACAAACGAGATGGCTGTCCTGCCCATAGTGCACAATGTACTATGGCATATCCTCACAATTTTTTTCCAAATTGTTGGACAGGACGCGGAAGACCTGAATCCTGGCTGGTCACTTTCCCGGATTTGACGCCTGTAAACTTTTTACTGTGGGGAACGGTGAAAGACGATGTCTTGAAGGACGTATCAACTACAAATTATGATATCCAACGACGAACTACTGCAGCCTATTCTGACATCTCACCTGACTACCATCAATTGGGCAGCAGTCGTTCCACACCAAGATGGAAGCGTGTTTTGCCGCTGCCGTTGGTCATTTTGATCACAGCCTGTGATGGTCAAGTGTCTCGCTACTGGTCTGAATCCACATAACTAGTGTAGGCACTTGTGTTGTTCTTTAATGGGTGCTACACAGGTATTATACAAGTATCTGTGTGGAAACATCTCAAACAACACTATCTCGTAAACGACCCTCACTAAAATCCTACAACAAACACCACTGACATTTTAATGTACCCTGCTTTTAGTTTTCTACGATTTTCTCGTAAAATCAATAGGCGTTGTTCCATTTAAAAAGTGTATGCTAGAATAAAAAATATAGTTCATAAGTATAGCAATAAGCTGTAGCAGTTAAATTTAGATGAACTCTGTCATTCCTGATCACTCAAACGCTGGTAACAGTATTTACACCAGTTAGGACGCAACTTCGTGTACGGCAATACAGACAGAAAAATCAAGGGATGTTTAGTCGCTATAAGTGAATGAATCTTATTTCCTCGTGGATTCATTTGTGCCAGTACCTTATCGTCTTCTCTTTAAACTCCCAAGAGCATTAGTTCCGCAAGATATGCGGTGATCTTCTGTGAAGTTTGGAACTGACGAGAAGAGATACTGTCGGAAGCAAAACCGTGAGGAAGGGTCGTGAGTCGTGCTTGGAAACCTCAGTCTGCAGAGTACTTGCCAGCAAGAGGCGAAGTACCCAGGTTCGAGTCCTGGTTCACGGCAAAGTTTTAATCTGCCAAGAAGTTTCAAATCAATGCACACTCGCTGCAGAGTGAAAACAATGGCTGTAAACACGTGACCTTCGAGGTCAGCTTGCTAAAGGTATAGTTAATAAGACGTAAGGTAATGTTATAGTATATAAAGACACACATATCCCTTCTTCTACTGATGATATGCTCACCGTCCTCCAATACCAAACACTGTTACCAGATTAGTTAGGTGGTGAAAATTTATTGCCTACCTGTATCTCCGTAAATTAGTACTACTATTTAACCCAGCAGGTGATGTGTTGGTAAATGTGCCAACACCTTGTAGATAGAGGCGGCCGAAATGCACGCTATCTAACGCAGACGGGCGTGAATTCTGGAACAGGATAAGTAGTGAATTATAATAAGAAAAGTATGCAGCTCCTCGAATACTTATCTTTTATTCTTTGATGTGAATACAGCATTCTTGATGAGACATTTCATATGATAACTATCAAACTATGTAAGGCTAATACCGCCTTGCTAGGTCGTAGCCATGGACTTAGCTGAAGGCTATTCTAACTGTCTCTCGGCAAATGAGAGAAGGCTTCGTCAGTGTAGTCGCTAGCGAAGTCGTCGTACAACTGGGGCGAGTGCTATTCCGTATCTCGAGACCTGCCTTGTGGTGGCGCTCGGTCTGCGATCACACAGTGGCGTCACGCGGGTCCGACATGTACTAAATGGACCGCGGCCGATTTAAGCTACCACCTAGCAAGTGTGGTGTCTGGCGGTGACACCACAGCAGGTATCAATGATTCTGATGCATTATTTTACATATGTGTATATGAATATTATTTTCCGTTAAAACGGTTGTCAGAAAATGGCTCTGAGCACTATGGGACTCAACTGCTGAGGTCATTAGTCCCCTAGAACTTAGAACTTGTTAAACCTAACTAGCCTAAGGACATCACAAACATCCATGCCCGAGGCAGGATTCGAACCTGCGACCGTAGCGGTCTTGCGGTTCCAGACTGCAGCGCCTTTAACCGCACGGCCACTTCGGCCGGCACAGTTGTCAAGTTAAAGCCTTTAAATCCCTTTCAAGATTTTACGAGGTCACTAAGACCGCCCTGTATTCCCCTGAATTCACTAATAGAAGATAAACTCAAATGGTTGGCTCTGAGCACTATGGGACTTAACATCTATGGTCATCAGTCCCCTAGAACTTAGAACTACTTAAACCTAACTAACCTAAGGACATCACACAACACCCAGTCATCACGAGGCAGAGAAAATCCCTGACCCCGCCGGGAATCGAACCCGGGAACCCGGGCGTGGGAAGCGAGAACGCTACCGCACGACCACGAGGTGCGGACGAAGATAAACTACTTCATAGTTTATTTTCACCTTCTACCGTTACAAGGCATCGTCTGAACTATATGGACATTTCAGCATATCACTTTATGTGAGTGTCACTTACCGGAAAATAGCAAAACACTGCACAATGCAGATCGGAAGGTGGTAACCACACTATACACTACAACAAAGTGTTAATTTCACCTCAAGGAAAAGCCAACTAATTAAGCTCTTGTGGGTGGATGCCACATCGCAAGGTTATGGCCACACTATATACTATGGCAAAATGTTCATTTCACCTCAAGGTGAAGTAAGCTCTTGTGTTTGTGTGCTTGCCCTTTGTTAATGTCTGGTGCCTGTGGAAGGAAGGTAGAGATTTGAAAAGTCAGCAAAGGAAATTGCGAGAGTTAATCCGCAGGAAGTATCGATGATACGGCTCACAAAGTTTAGAAAGAACCGAGTATAAGTAGAATGAAAATTAATATTTGTTGCCTCCTGCGGCCTCGGAAAGTTGAAGCAAAGTACAGCCCGGGGAGTTAACAAGAAAAGCTCGGAAAGAGATGCTTAGCCTTATTAGGCGCTTCCGCCAAGGAGATAAGGAGCTGTGACCGCAAATTCTGAAGCCAGCTTAATAGCAAAGACTCAGTCGTACAGCAGCCCCAGCCCCGTATCTGTCGTAAAATGCTCTTACAAACACTGTGAAGTCATCAGGGAACAGTTTTTAATGTCACGATATTTTGGCAGTGTTTCTAATATCTGATTTAAGTGCCTACTTAACTATTAGGGACTCAGATTTGTAGGACAGGTACAGATAACCTTGCTCCTACTTGGATATCTTAATGCACAGCGCTGCGGCTCTCAATGAAATTCATATATATCCAGATTTCCAGAAGGAAGTTGACACCGTTTCTTACAATCGGCGTCTAATGAAATTGACTGCCTCTGAAGTATCGTTTCAGTTTTGTAGCTGAAGTCACTATATCTGCGAGAAAGTCACTCCAAGGAAGTTTTACAGGCACCTCTGCCGTCCCTCATTTATATAAACGATTTAGGAGACAATCCGAGCAGTCCTCTTAGTTTGGTCGTAGATAATGCTGTCATTGGGCATCTAGTAAAGTGATCATAAGACGAAAACCAGTAGCAAATTGCCTTGGACACTATATCCGTACAATGCTAAAATTGGCAGTTGTTTCGGAATAAGGAAAAGTACGAGGTCATCTACACTCATGCTCATAAATGAAGGATAATGCTGATACATGGTGAAGCAACGCTCTGGTGGGCGGTTTGTGGGATTAAATTACCTCGGGGTATGACCATGCGGTGCACTTGATCGGCGGTCGTCTCATGGTGGCGCTGGCAGCAGTCCACATATGAATAGGTTTGTTGGTGCGTGTAAGAGTACGGTGCAGCGAGTAAGTGTGCAGACGTTTTCAGACGTGCTAAAGGTGACTGTATGTTGAAATTGGCTCAAAGAACACATGTTGATGACGTTCTGAGGGGTAGAATACTAGGGCAAGTGGAGGATGGTCAGACCCAGCAGGTACTAGCATGAGCCCTCCGTGTGCCACAAAGTGTGATCTCAAGATTATGGCAACCATCTCAGCAGACAGGAAACGTGTCCAGGCAGGCAGGCACTACAGTCCACAGTGTACAACAGCACAGGAAGATCAATAGACCGATATCTCACCATCAGTGCGCGCAGATGGCCACGGAGTACTGCAGGTAGTCTTGCTTGGGACCTTACCGCAGCCACTGGAACAGTTGTCCCCAGACACACAGTCTACAGACGACTGAACAGACATGGATTATTCGGCCAGAGACCTGCAAGTTGTATTCCACTGACCCCTGGTCACAGGAGAGCCCGTACAGCCTGGTGTCAAAAGCACAGTACGTGGTCATTGGAACAGTGGTCCCAGGTCATTTTCACGGACGAGTCCAGGTATTGTCTGAATAGCAATTCTCTCCGCTTTTTCATCCGGCGTGAACCAGGAACCAGATACCAACCCCTTAATGTCCTTGAAAGGGACCTGTATGGAGGTCGTGGTTTGATGGTGTGGGGTGGGATTATGATTGGTGCACGTACACCCTTGCATGTCTTTGACATAGGAACTGTAACAAGTCAGGTGTATTGGGACCTCATTTTCACCAGTATGAACGCCTTTCCAGGGGTGCAGTCGGTCCCACCTTCCTCCTGATGGATGATAATGGACGGCCCCACCGAGCTGTCATCGTGGACAGAGGAAATCAGACGAATGGAGAGGCCTGCCTGTTCTCCAGACCTAAACCCCATCGAGCACGTCTGGGATGCTCTCGCTCGACGTATCGCTGCTCGTCTTTAAACCCCTAGGACACTTCAGGAGCTCCGACAGGCACCGGTGCAAGAATGGAAGGCTATACCCCAGCAGCTGCTCGACCAGCTGATCCGGAGTGTGCCAACCCGTTGTGCGGCCTGCGTACGTGTGCACGGTGATCATATCTCATATGCACAGGAAACAGTGGCGTTTTGTAGCACATGTGTTTCGGGACGGTTTTCTCAACTTATCACCGATACCGTGGACTTACAGATCTGTGTCGTGCGTGTTCCCTATGTACCTATGCTATTAGCGTCAGTTTTGTGGAGTGCCACGTTGTATGGCACCACATTCTGCAATTATCCTTAATTTATGAGCATGAGTGTACATGAGTACGAAAAGAAGTTCGTTAAATTTTGATTACACGGTAAATCACACAAACTCAATGGCAATAAGTTCACCTAAATATCTGTGAATTACAATTACGAACAACTTAAATTTGAACGATCACAATGGCAACGTCGTGGGAAAAGTAAACAATAGACTGCGTTTTATTTGGGAGAACACTTACAAGATGCAACAAGTCTGCTAAAGAGGCGGTCTACACTACGTTTGTTCGTTTCCTACCGGAGTACAGTTGCGCCGTACGCGATCCTTACCAGATAGGATCAATGGAGGATATCCAAAGTGTTCCAAGATGTGGGAAACTCGTTTTGTAACATCGTGAAATAGGGGAGAAAGTGTCGTGGATATGAACCGAATTGGGGTGGCAATGGTTAAAACAAAGGCGTTTTGCGTTACGGCGAGATCACAAAATTTCAATCACCAACTTTATCCTTTGAATGTGAACATATGTTATTGTCAACGAGCTACACCGGGAGAAATGATCACCAAATTAAATAAGAGACATTAGAGCTCAACAGAAGATTAAAGATTCAGAGCGTGAAACGATAGAAAAATAGTCTGAAGGCGTTCATGAGTGAGGTCTATTGACTGCTCCGGACATCGTCAACTTCAACTGATGGTGTTATTCTGAAGACGGCCTAAGACCAGGCCGAAACCAGCTATTTTAAATAAAGTAACCATAACGGCCTTGACTGTTTTCCACCAAATTTATATATCTTGCAAGATCGCTGTTCTCCGAAAATGTTACCAAAAATTTCGCAGTCTGAAGGCATTCTAAGAACCTTCAGCCATGCACTAACGTTGCCATTGGCTGAAGGTTTGGATATATAGGAAACGAGAGAAGTGTCCTTATTGGCTGCGGAAGAAAGGTGGGGTGGTCTCTCTTGTCCTTGGGGAAGACAGAGCCAGTCAGTGGCGAGGGGCCACTCAAAACGCACGAACGGTCGAGTAACCGAGGCGGCTCTGAAAGTCGCGAGTGCATATTTCGGATGTTAAACAAGACATAAAGTGAAATTATTAATCATAAGAACGCCTCGTTCTAACATTCTGCGTGGTGTCTGTTTGTTCTATATCGTGCCTACCTACCAATTTCGCCCAACGACGCTCTGAGCGTGTTTTTTAGGGAATTGACTAGTTTGAACCTGGGACCTGTTGCTGGTAAGGAGACGCCAGACCACACATGACATGTAGAATTCAGAAGAGTTCAGTGAGACTAGCGATGATATAATCAAATACTTAATGATTTCAGCGTCAGCTCCACTGCACTCCCTGTAAAAGAATCTTAATACTAGTTAAATTTAGTGGAAGGGGTTCAAGGGTTTACTATTTTTAGTTAGCTGGTAAAATAGCGTCGAAAAAGCAGTTACGTTTACCATTGGAAATTTTATTCTACTCACAAAGCATTGTTTATAAATTGCACTATTGACAAAAGGAAATGTTTTAATACAGGATGGTAAAAACCAACTGCTTTCAACAAAAATGTAAACGAATATTCCCTGAGTGGGTTTCCAAGTTCTACAATCGATCGAAGGATGACCTATGCCATATCACATCTATAATCTAGGTTTGAATTAAGTTTCACAAAAGAGAAAACTATCAAAATGGTCTACAGTGACCCTCAATTATATTTAATTACTTATCTACCTTGTCATAAATTACAGTGGCTGATGTGGCTTCTCAATAACTACACTCCTGGAAATTGAAATAAGAACACCGTGAATTCATTGTCCCAGGAAGGGGAAACTTTATTGACACATTCCGGGGGTCAGATACATCACATGATCACACTGACAGAACCACAGGCACATAGACACAGGCAACAGAGCATGCACAATGTCGGCACTAGTGCAGTGTATATCCACCTTTCGCAGCAATGCAGGCTGCTATTCTCCCATGGAGACGATCGTAGAGATACTGGATGTAGTCCTGTGGAACGGCTTGCCATGCCATTTCCACCTGGCGCCTCAGTTGGACCAGCGTTCGTGCTGGACGTGCAGACCGCGTGAGACGACGCTTCATCCAGTCCCAAACATGCTCAATGGGGGACAGATCCGGAGATCTTGCTGGCCAGGGTAGTTGACATACACCTTCTAGAGCACGTTGGGTGGCACGGGATACATGCGGACGTGCATTGTCCTGTTGGAACAGCAAGTTCCCTTGCCGGTCTAGGAATGGTAGAACGATGGGTTCGATGACGGTTTGGATGTACCGTGCACTATTCAGTGTCCCCTCGACGATCACCAGTGGTGTACGGCCAGTGTAGGACATCGCTCCCCACACCATGATGCCGGGTGTTGGCCCTGTGTGCCTCGGTCGTATGCAGTCCTGATTGTGGCGCTCACCGCACGGCGCCAAACACGCATACGACCATCATTGGCACCAAGGCAGAAGCGACTCTCATCGCTGAACGTCTCCATTCGTCCCTCCATTCACGCCTGTCGCGACACCACTGGAGGCGGGCTGCACGATGTTGGGGCGTGAGCGGAAGACGGCCTAACGGTGTGCGGGACTGTAGCCCAGCTTCATGGAGACGGTTGCGAATGGTCCTCGCCGATACCCCAGGAGCAACAGTGTCCCTAATTTGCTGGGAAGTGGCGGTGCGGTCCCCTACGGCACTGCGTAGGATCCTACGGTCTTGGCGTGCATCCGTGCGTCGCTGCGGTCCGGTCCCAGGTCGACGGGCACGTGCACCTTCCGCCGACCACTGGCGACAACATCGATGTACTGTGGAGACCTCACGCCCCACGTGTTGAGCAATTCGGCGGTACGTCCACCCGGCCTCCCGCATGCCCACTATACGCCCTCGCTCAAAGTCCGTCAACTGTACATACGGTTCACGTCCACACTGTCGCGGCATGCTACCAGTGTTAAAGACTGCGATGGAGCTCCGTATGCCACGGCAAACTGGCTGACACTGACGGCGGCGGTGCACAAATGCTGCGCAGCTAGCGCCATTCTATGGCCAACACCGCGGTTCCTGGTGTGTCCACTGTGCCGTGCGTGTGATCATTGCTTGTACAGCCCTCTCGCAGTGTCATGAGCAAGTATGGTGGGTCTGACACACCGGTGTCAATGTGTTCTTTTTTCCATTTCCAGGAGTGTATATAACAGAAAAATCATCACGTTTCAGATTTTTACTTCAAGTGGCAAATGTGAACACCATGAGCTTTAATTGACGATCGACACTAGTATTACGCAAAAAAGGGGATGTAACAGATGAGACTTCTGCAGTTCTGAGTGAAGCTTTATGTGCTCAAATATGCGGCATCGCGTGCGTTCATTACCTTGTCGGTGTTCGTCAGGGGGCGGCGGACAGCACAGCTCCGCTCACCTCGCCGTCTCGGAAGCAACTCTCTCCTAACTTCTCCCTTACTACAATTTACCGAAGTTGGTTTTAAAAAAAACTACCTGGCTGTGGTTTCATCCGACCAATCAGGGTCTCAATGTTAACCTTAAGCTCCGCCCACAAAAATTCTGTCCATCCAATGAGAAACGTTATACTTTTCGTGGTGGGGCAATGTTTTTAAAGTTTGCAACGTAACAGAGACGCGAAAAAGTCTCACACTAAAACTTGCAGCTGGTGTGGTCCTTTTAATGTTATCGTAAGATCTATACTGGTATTCTGGAGGCCTCTATCTTTTAACATGGGCTGGGGGGGGGGGGGTGGTCCTGACGTAACAGAGACGCGAAAAAGTCTCACGCTAAGGCTCTAGCTTTTAACATGGGCCGGGGGGTGGTCCTAACAGTTAGCTGGCGACGTGGGTGTCCGTCCCTTATCGTAGGGCGTTCTAACTTAACACGGTTCTGCTCTCGGCTTCTGTTCTCATTTCTCCCCTCGGAACTGCGTCTGTCTCACGGTGGGAAGGTATAACATGCATTTAGGCTTTCTTGTGTTAGTCTGCGGCATTCCATTTTCTCACTCGTTACTCGTATTACTTTGGTTAATTTAATGTCACGATTTATTCGGAGCTATGTGACATACAACTGGATTTGCTTATCATGTCAGGGTTTTCATGGAAGGTGTTGGATTTGCCTGACACCTTACAACGTGTCGTGAGTAGTGTCTATCATTATGTAAAGTCAGAAAACGGTGTTAATGTGTGTAAAGGGTCGAATAACGGCGTAGTCCAGAGCCGCCATATTGCAAATGCTGATTCTGTGACGTGTGTGAGAAAGCAATTTCTGTATTAAAACAAGTGTAGTTCAAACGTTGTTGACAATTAAGAACCGGCATCCCTAAACTTTCCACTTCAGCAGGGTCACCACCTAGATGAAGCATGGCGACTGAGCGCTACTACTGTGCTACAAGTGACTTACCGAAGCAGCAAGACACCAGGTTAGTGATACCGCCCAGAGAAGCACTTCCTTCTCACTTCAATGTCACTATGGGTGTTGTAATTTGTCACGTAGATGTAGGTGGAGATGTAGATACAGATGTGAGGCACACTTGAATGGACTCCGACAGTGGGTACGGTGCAACAGCTAGGCTGTGTGTGTATTTCGGCGGACCTTCATACTATCCTATGGAATTGCAAAACCTGTTCCCTGAGTAATGTGCAGGCGAGGGCCAATGGCGAACATCTTATTAAAAATAGATTACAAAATGCGAGTGCGTAAGAAAACCTTGGCGCCTAATAACACAAATTATAAGTTCAGAAAACTGCTGGTGCCATAAGTAAGACATCCAAGTAAGACATATTTCGCACAGCCAGAAGCACAATAATTCTTGATTCAAATGGGCAACAGTAGTATAACAGAAGCTATTCTAAAACATATCCGTATATTTCATAGGTAAAATAATCCTGCTTTGCCCAGATTAACTATACGTACAAGTGGTGTCCAAACAAAAAACGACATTTTTTTAGCCCCGTATTGACAAGCGGGTACTCTGTAAGACTAAGACAAAGAACACTGTAATATCTGCAGTCTTCTATTATAAAAACCTCATCATCTGCCACTCCAGCCACAGAAGACAACTACCTAGAACTAACTGTACAAGGACCACAAGAAAATGCAGTACATTACACTACAATCACGTATCTCCGGCCATCTATAGAGGATGGTCGGAAACAGTCTGAAAAGATTATGAGTGTAATGCAGCGTAGACTGAGCTGAGAAATAATTATTAAGAAAAGAACTTGGTACGTTGATCCGTTTGCGAGTATATAATCACTGAATCAACTAATGAGCTCGCTGCGCATGCAAATTCAAGCGGCACACCAGATAAAATTAGTGTCTTTGTTCTCAGGTTCGGTCCTTCCTATCGTTCCATGTCCAATTTCTGTAACTGTCTTTCGGTTTTAGGAATCCAATCGAAGAACACGTTTGGCGACACCGTTTCTGGCCGGCCGTTTGAATTTACGCTCGCAGCAGCCTGATTGGCTAAGTTCAATGTTAATTTAATCGGAATCGGCGGAACATCTAGCATTTTATTCGTAACAATTACTTCGCAGCACAACCTACCCTGAAATGCCATTAGAAGTCTTACACACTGTCTCTGATCACACAGTATAATTACGTAACCAACATATTACGCTCTCTGGAACCACGACCCTGCTGTGAAAATCTGTAATTCATCTGATTGTCTTCTCACGACCACGCCATTCTATACATCCACAAGGGACGCCAGCCGTCTTCATCTATCTCGAAGCACAGTGCCGCACAATCAAGTAATCAGCCAAATACCCTCAATGCTTGCTGCTACCTGGTATTACACGCCACTTTGTCCAATACACTGTCTTACTGTAATCAGCTTCTGCACCGTTCCCACCCACTGGTGTCAAGTGTATTCCTCTCCTGGACACTAACAAGAAAGGCAACAGCCTTGCCGCAGTGGATACACCGGTTCCCGTGAAATCACCGAAGTTAAGCGCTGTCGGGCGTGGCCGGCATTTGGATGGGTGACCATCGAGCCGCCATGTGCTGCTGCCATTTCTCGGGGTGCACTCAGGCTCGTGATGCCAATTGAGGAGCTACTCGACCGAATAGTAGCGGCTCCGCTCAAAGAAAACCATCATAACGCCCGGGAGAACGGTGTGCTGACCAGACGCCCCTCCTATCCGCATCCTCACTAAAGATGACACGGCGGTCAGATGGTCCCGGTGGGTTACTTGTGGCCTGAAGACAGAGTGCTTTTTTTACACTGACAAGAAGACACTGTCCTCTACTTGTAAGTACTCGGGACCCATTTTGCCGTTATCATTTTCATCGCCATCACTCCTCTCTTTTCCTCATACGATAACAGATATAATGTATTTTCAGTACAAACCTTACAAATTACCAAGAGGAAATAAATTTATTGATATTTTGCAACACCGATTCGCTATGTTGTCAAAACCATAGTCGATAGCCATCCCTGGCTCTGTCTTACACGTAGAGAGTGAAAATACTCCTGAAGGTTTCTGGACTGCCGAAGGAGAACGTTTCATGGACTTCACAGCAAGCGGCGAACTCAAACGAACATTTAGTAATAAATCTCTCTTTGAATTCTGGATAGGGTAGATTGATGTTTTCTACACTAGTGACAAGAACATGTTGTGTGCTATTAGTAGCGATCAAAAAGTTTTTGTTTGAGGGCCTTGCTGCAGAGTATATGCAATGTAGCGCAACTCCGATGCCGGTATATAAGCACTCGAATGTAGGCAAAGGATGAGTGTGGCATTCATGTCTTTCCGATATGCATGCAGTGAATGCGGCAGTGTGTATTATGGCGACATTATTACTAAATGCGTCTAAACAGGATCACTGTGCTGTTTGTTTTTTGTTTGTTGGCAGGACATCCATCAGAGAATGAAAAATTTGTGTGGGAGCATTACTGTCGAAAACCACCGTTGTGGAACGGTGCGCATTGTCATGGACATGAAGCGAATTGGAGTGTCAATCGTTAAAACAAAGGCGTTTTGCGTTACGGCGAGAGCACAAAATTTCAATCACCAACTTGCTCCTCTGAATGTGAATATATGTTGTTTTCAGCGAGCTACACAGGGAGAAATGGTCACCACATGCGTCTCAAAAGGCAAGTTCATTAGGTCAAAAATGCTGACTGGCTCAAATGGCTCTAAGCACTATGGGACTTGATATATGAGGTCATCAGTCCCCTAGAACTTAGAACTACTTAAACTTAAGTAACCTAAGAACATCACACACATAAATGCCCGAGGCAGGATTCGAACCTGTGACCGTAGCAGCAGCTCGGTTCCGGACTGAAACGCCTAGAACTGCTCGGCCACAGCTGCTGACTGGAAAGTCAGTTTCGAACATTCTACACAGAGAAAAGTGTACCGACACGTAAATTGTATAAAGCCCTTAGCCGATGCTATAAATAACAGCAACATTCTCTCCTACATAATAGACAAAGTTGAAGGTCACACCTGCAATGCAACAGGACTGTTAAAAGAAACGATCATTACAAAGAAAAGCTGATTATAGAATCTAATAACAAGCTGTGTCAAGAGCGTGGGACCTTACAAGATAATTAACAGGTAAAGAAATTAAAAACATCATAGATACAACCACAGAAGTTAAAACTCTGAAATCCCTTAGTGAAATACTACACAGAGGAAAACGTATTCGTAACGAAGCAGATAATGGGTACACAGTGGTCCTTATCGATATACAAGAATAGAATAACAGAACACAAGAATTCATATCATAGAAAAAAACCACAAAATGCAAGTCATACCCAGCAAACAGTTTTCACACAAAAATGAAAAACGCACTAGAGACTAAAGAACACACACGTGACGACAGAGAAGAAGCTCGTGTGACACATATGAAACTTCGTGCCCCAAAACTTTGGAAACAATCAAAGACTCATAAAGTAAATGTTCCTTTGACACCAGTCATAAATTACAGGCAAGAACCTACATGCATTCTCATCAGACATTTGCTAATGTGCTCCCACAGTTGCATGAAACACGAAATAACAGCACAGCGGAAAACACAGAACAACTAATAAGCTACATGAACGGCTTATGTAGTCCAGATATAGCTACTTCGATCTCACTTGATGTAGAGAACACATACTCCACAATCACAGTCAAAGAAACAATCAAGGTAACAGAACAAGATCTATACTTTGTCCATCATAAAAATAAACCCTTTGTAAACTAACACAAACGTGATGATTGGTCAGCAGCTGTAGCATAAGTACATTGGTGTTGTTACACTCTCGGTAGTAGGTCCTCCTTACATATCAGATACATTATTACTAACAAGGGAAACTCCTCATCTGATCCCCCTCAGTTTCAGTAGTAAAATGGCCCAATGCATAGGCCATCAAAAACAGAACACAGATCAAGCATGAAAACAGAAGAAGGTGTACTGAACTGTGAGGAAAAAAAAGATAGAAACAGTGAACGCCCCAAGGTGAACATGTACCACATAGTTCGAATTACAAGGAAACACGCCTCGTGGTTATGTGGTAATGGTGTTGGACTTCGATGCGCGAGGTCCGTGTTCGAATCTCACCTTGACCCATTTTTTATTGTTTACAAAATTATGAACTTTCTGTCCGGTCGCTGAAGTGTCTGTTCCTCTTCTGTAGTGTTGGAAATTGTCATACTACACATTGGCTATAGAATATGAGTCATGTGGGACGAATATTTTGCCGTCGCAAATAAATGTGATGAACAGTACGAGCAGGCGAGATGCTGCATAGACCTCTCACACAAGTGAAAACAACAGATAAACAGGTGTGAACTACGTTACAACAAAGGAATTCAAGAGTCAAAACTTCCAAACGGAACGGATGACTCATAACATGCAATACTTGTGTAGAACAAAAAAAAGGCACGGAAATCTGGAGGGCAATTTGTCACACCTCGAAGTTGCAAACGGACGTTACACACTCGCGTATCTGAATAAAGCGAACAGACACGTCAGTGAACAGACACGCAGTTCGTAATTTTATGAGAAAAAAAGGGGCACGGGGGAGATTCGAACATAGATTCCTGCTTTGCCGAAGGACACTATGACCACGTAACCACGACACCGTAGCAACTGAAGTTTTCTCGATGTTGCACATCTTGAGCTTGGGCCGTTCACTGTGGCTATTTTCCTTCTTTTATCACAGTTCAGTACACCTTCTTCCTGTTTTCATGCTTGATCTGTGCTCAGTTCTTGACAGAGGACTATCCACAGGGCCACCTTACCATTAAATGAATTACATGCATGTAACTTAAATAGTACATGAGTTATTGGAGGTCAAAGTGGCCGATTACTATCGATCGCGTCAGGGTATAAGTACTCCACAGTTACACGAAAAAACGGTAGCAGAATGCTTATAAATATATTTATTCATCTATGTCTTTGTTTACATCCGATACATACTATTCATGAAGAAATTAGTCAAATATTTACAGCGTGTTAGAAATCACAGAGATATTAGGCTCCTGGCCTACCTTTGGCTTCTTTTCTTTTGATATATGTTTATTTAATTGTTTATGTATTTAATAATGTGTGTTAGAGCGTGTTTATAGTTCAAATGGCTCTGAGCACTATGGAACTTAACATCTGAGGTCATCAGTCCCCTAGAACGTAGAACTACTTAAACCTAACTAACCTAAGGACTTCACACATATCCAAGCCCGAGGCAGGATTCGAACCTGCGACCGTAGCAGCGTGTTTATGGGCCATCCGTAGGAATATTTATTTAATTTCAAGTATTTAAATGTGTATCCAGTATTTCGGATATGTTTCATTCTGCTTTTGTGGGTGCATTGGCTTGAAGACTTGGCGCGAGCGCTCTAGCCAATCACAACGCTCGTGAATGGGGAGACTGGATGGAAGCGGGAGAAGAGTGCGGCAGTACGACAGACGAGAGATTTGGAGAGTTTGGAGCGGTTTGCTCGTGGTCGCGCAGATAGAAATACTTCGGAGCGCCGACTTGTGCACTTGTGAGATTTCCGTGGCTTCTACAGTGAAGACGTAGTGTGCGTTTAGAAGTGAATATCTCGCGAGCTGTGCTGTTGTTCATAACTAATTACGTGCTGTAGGAATCTATTGTTTCCCTGTTACTCAACTTATATTTTATTTAACTGTTGGACCATCGACACCAATAAGTGTTTTGCAGAAATATACCGCATTCTCAAAAGTACTTCTACTATCGTACTCATCATTTAAAGTCGTTAAGATAGTACCTGCAGATTTTATGTGATTGCAGTCTTTCATTGACAAATGTATACGTTACTCTCATAATTTGCAATTACCCATCGATAGAAACCTTCGACCATTCGATACATGTGTGTATTCTTATCGTATACTGCAGACTCAGCAGTATTTGGCCGGCCGGAGTGGCCGTGCGGTTCTAGGCGCTACAGTCTGGAGCCGAGCGACCGCTACGGTCGCAGGTTCGAATCCTGCTTCGGGCATGGATGTGTGTGATGTCCTTAGGTTAGTTAGGTTTAATTAGTTCTAAGTTCTAGGCGACTGATGACCTCAGAAGTTAAGTCGCATAGTGCTCAGAGCCATTTGAACCATTTGAACCATCAGCAGCATTTGGCAAGTAATGCGCCAACTACGTATCCCAGTCCATAGACAGCGAAACCAGCTAAAGGCTTTTAATATTTCAACTCTCATTCGGAGGGTGCGTAGTTGTTTGAAAGCCTGCAACCTACAAAGCTTCCGAAGTGAATTAAGAGTAATTCGGGGAGAGAGGTATATACTACGGAAGTATGCGGTTAACCCTTTCATGAATTCTACATTAACTATCGTGCTCTTGATTTTTGTGGAGAATTCTAATTAAGGCGTGATACGGAGGCGATGTCCAGTATTAGTAAAATCATTTTTTTATAAAAATATAAATTCTGGTAAACTGATCATTATAAACTTCAACTGAGATTCTTGTCTTTTTTAACTAATTCTGGTAACTTTGAAATAGTGTCTTCTTATTCTACATCGAATATTGTATATCAAAGGATGAAAATTTTACGTTCTTTTAATAAATTGTTGGAACCTCGGTTGTTTGTCTACCCTTTTCCCTAATCAGCCTTTAGGGTGTGGTTTGAGTTTTGCCACACACATATTGCCAAGATTGTTCCAAGTACGCTGCAGAAGTTTTGTTGGGAAGCCATGACACATCCTCCGGACAGTCCCGGTTCCTCCCCGCACGATTTCCGTATTTTTTGAGCTCTGAAGGAAGACATTCGTGATCGTCGATTTGCTTCGGGCGAAGAGGTACACGCCTAGGTGCAATCTTGATTCCGCAGGAAACCGTAAACACTTTTCCATGAAGGCACTGATAGTGTTTTCCTGTAGTGGGCTAAATGTGCTAACAGTTATTACGACTACTTTTGAAATAATAAACAATTTACTTGCTTTTTTTTCCATCTGACTCGTTTTCTTCTGCCGGCCGTGGTGGCCAAGCGGTTCTAGGCGCTACAGTTTGGAGCAGCGCGACCGCTACGGTCGCGGGTTCGAATCCTGCCTCGGGCATGGATGTGTGTGATGTCCTTACGTTAGTTAGGTTTAAGTGGTTCTAAGATCTAGGGGACTTATGACCACAGATTTCGAGTCCCATAGTGCTCAGAGCCATTTCGTTTTCATCTGACTGCCCCTTATATTCAAATGTATGACCCGTGTTCGAGTTCTACAAGCTTCCAAAGCTTTCGGAGCGAAGCTGTGGGGAAGGAGTGTTTAGCACGCTAATCTAGTATTGAATGCGTAAGCAGCTCTAATTCCGTTTTAGTGACTGTGATGCGGTCAGTGATCGAATCAGTCTTTGAACTGCAGCTCACTTGGATCAACTACGTCTCCTAAATGGCTGGCCAGACACGTCTCTAGTCGTGTTACCCTTTGATCCATCGGGCACTCACGACGGTACTTGCTTCAAGGCATCGGTAATTGCGTCGATCCCTTACAACGGAATATGCATACAACAGGCAAGATATTATAGTGGTCCTCTCTGACTATAACATCAAACAGTTAATTCCAACTTACTGTTAATGCGTAACGCCGATATTTCGTAACCGTTTAAAGTATAAATACTAATCGAGACCAGACTGCGAATATATATTTTTCTTTTTGTTATTCCACCGTATATTGAACTGCTCAGATCAAGCACAGGATAGCCACTCCCTTAATAACCGAGTAGTTCTTGATTTTATGAGTGACCTAGACGTAATTGCTAAGGGAGTAAGAGATTTGTGTAACAACTTATTTCACAAGTAGTTCGATGCAGGATAAAGGCATAATTAAAAGATACAGCGGCTTCTTTACACTGTGAACGTATTCCACACGTCGTGACTAGAATTTTCCTGCACTTACCCTCTTCTATTTCTTCCCTTTCAAGAAGACTGGCAAAATGTTCTCTGCAAACAAAAACTCCAATATGCTTCAAATAATTTTTGTTTATTCTTTCATTTCGATTTCCGTCTTCAACATCTAAACTCAAAACGTTCTTCATGCTGTTTTTGTCAGCAACAACTGCCGGAGAATGCTGATTCATATGTGAACTGAATTCACTTTTTACTGCTTACTAATTTGTTGGGACGAGCGAAATAGAACTAGATGTTCACAAAAATGCCCGTATCGATACATACGTATATAGCAACACAGGTGAAAGGTTGAAAACATTATAAATTTTGAAAATTAAATAATGCATGTTCGAATCCTCTCATCCATCACACAGTTCAGATCTGCGAGAAGGTTTCGAAACAGCGCGCATTGAGCTAAGGAGTGACAGATTCCATTTGAACAAGTTTCCAGTAAAATTAAAAAAGTCGTTGATGAATCGCAGACTTTCAAATTTGAACTATAGGGCTTCATTTTAAAAAGCTTCTTCCATTCTCTTCTTAAGTAATAGAACCCAGTAAGTTGTCCTCGGCGGCGAGTGTTCATCGGAGGTGAGGGTATCATCTGGAGTGCCCCAGGGAAGTGTGATAGGTCAGCTGTTGTTTTATATCTACATAAATGATCTTTTGGCTAGGGTGGATAGCAATGTGCGGCTGTTTGCTGATGATGCTGTGGTGTACGGGAAGGTGTCGTCGTTGAGTGACTGTAGGAGCATACAAGACGACTTGGACAGGATTTGTGATTGGTGTAAAGAATGGCAGATAACTCTAAATATAGATAAATGTAAATTAATGCAGATAAATAGGAAAAAGAATCCTGTAATGTTTCAATACTCCATCTGTAGTGTAGCACTTGACACAGTCACGTCGATTAAATATTTGGGCGTAACATTGCAGAGCGATATGAAGTGGGACAAGCATGTAATGGCATTTGTGGGGAAGGCGGATAGTCGTCTTCAGTTCATTGGTAGAATTTTGGGAAGATGTGGTTCATCTGTAAAGGAGACCGCTTATAAAACGCTAATACGACCTATTCTTGAGTACTGCTCGAGCATTCGGGATCCCTATCAGGTCGGATTGAGGGAGGACATAGAAGCAATTCAGAGGCGGGGTGCTAGATTTGTTACATGTATGTTTGATCATTACGCGAGTGTTACGGAAATGCTTTAGGAACTCGGATGGGAGTCTCTAGAGGAAAGGAGGCGTTCTTTTCGTGAATCGCTACTGAGGAAATTTAGAGAACCAGCATTTGAGGCTGACTGCAGTACAATTTTACTGCCGCCAACTTACATTTCGCGGAAAGACCACAAAGATAAGATAAGAGAGATTAGGGCTCGTTCAGAGGCATATAGGCAGTCATTTTTCCCTCGTTCTGTTTGGGAGTGGAACAGGGAGAGAAGATGCTAGTTGTGGTACGAGGTGTCCTTCGCCACGCACCGTACGGTGGATTGCGGAGTATGTATGTAGATGTAGATGTAGTAGAAGTATCCGCTGCATTCATATCTGTCATTTACTATACTCTGTTCCTTATTTGTGCGGTAATACCGAAAATTACTTCTTTTCGTTCTTTATCGGAATTCTGGGGGTCACGTATTCATAGCTTAAATAACTTAGCGAATGCAGCTGTATAGCGTCCTAGGACAAAGACGATACCTCGATATAGATGAACCCCCCCCCCCCCCCCCCCGCTCCCATAGGGATGGCGGTTATCGCTGAAAAAACCGATTTTCGGTTACATCGTTTTCTTTTCTTTTTTACAATCTGCGTTGAATCTGACTATTGTAACTGCTCGGAACAAACGGTTTCTTAAGTAACCGATTTTTGTGTTTTTATTCCTATCACTTTCTGTAATAAACGTACAAACTGAACAAAGACTGAAAAATTTTGACTCTTTCCGTTTCAGCAAACATAGAATCAAAATACTAAATTAAACAGGCAAATATAAGAAAACTCATTCCGTCTACTGTTCTCAGATTTTTTCGAAAAGTGCTGACTGGTTGAATATCCCAAAAAAATCACAGCTATTCTCCTATTGGCACAAATTTTTTGAAACTCTGCTCAAAAATCATGTTGCAGTCGAAGGTCATACCACTATTTTGCCATTACGAGTGGTCAGTGTTAAAGGACAACAATTGAGGTTAAAATACGCTGTTTCTCCTATTAATTAGCCCGTTTCCAATGACTACAAGTGTATAAAGGCAGCAGATCGGCTACTTTATATTTTTATTGAATACTGTGAATGAACTGTAAGTCTTTAATTTATTACTGTTTTCATAATTTCCTTCGTCTTTTACTATTTCATAGAAATGGCAGACAAATCTTTAATCGTTTAAAACAAATGAAGCAGTGTACTTCTCTGCTACGTCACTTCATAAAAATATTTCCATATTAGCGTTTGTTCAAAATGTTCAAACGTGTGTGAAATCTTATGGGACGTAGCTGCTAGGGACATCAGTCCCTAAGCTTACACACTACTTAACCTAAATTATTCTAAGGACAAACACGCACACTCATGCCCGAGGGAGGATTCGAACCTCCGCCGGGACCAGCCGCTTCAGCGTTTGTGGCGTGCCATTCTGCAATATAACGGATACCTGGCGATGACAGCAACACACTACCGTATACACCATGTTGGGGCGCAAGTCTTGCACACTGCACGTGCGCGCGTACCTTAAGTCCGAAACAACACGACGTTATTGTCTCAGCAATGCTGTACCAATTCCTATGCCATGTGTTTGTCGCTTATTTCCATCGGAATTGTTACTAAAATAGCACTGATCGCTTTTCCCATTTGCTATAATGATGCCATTTTTCAAACCAATGCAAACTGAGGGATGAATATTACTCCATTTATGGAAAAAAAGTTTTATTTAAAAACGAAAAATTTTAGCATTGCAGCTGTGGTTAACTGTTGTTTCGGTTTCTTTACTCGGCTATTACTAAAAACCAAAAAAAAATCTGTTATAGCCGAGGCAAAACAAATACCGAAAAATGCCAGTTATTCAGAACAAAAATAAAGATATGGGTTTTACCGGGTCGGGTTTTCTCATCCCCACCCCTCCACCTTTTCCCATCACTTTTAAGGCACAAATGAGAGGAGAGATCGCTATGCATGGTAACTTAATACCACAGTTGGTGGGGCTACTTTTGCCAGAAACAAAAAAAAAGACATATGCAGAAAGACAATTTACAATGTAAGGTACTTGGTGCCACCACACAATAGCTCCAGACGTTATCGATAATGAAATATTAATTAACGACAGGTGAGCAACAAACGCTGCTTCCTAATCTTATAATTCAAGCAACGATAATGTAAAACTTCAAATTCGCATGCTACTATCTAGCGTAACCTCATTAAATTAATCATTACTTGTTCAAATTTCTCTTCACTCAGCTATCGACCCTAATCTTAGATGTTTCTGTAATTAATTATAATATCGTGAGTAGCCTATGCACTCTCTCCACACTGAGTCCCATGGACGGACACCACGCCCCTCCTCCAAGACATCGGCTCTACTCGAAAGCACTGTAGACGCTTAGGCGAAGCCCGTAACGGCGCGGAAATTGCAGAGAAAATCAAGAGAAGTGCTGCTTAAAGTACTGGCCGGCTCGTGAGGGAGGACAAGCGTGTAAGATCTGCGCTCTCACAAAGCCGTTGGTGAACTGAAATCCTAATTTCCAAGGGTAAATACGTCAAGATTTGCGTCGGCCTGTCAGAACAAGCCATTGACGAAAATAAGAGGAACAGACGGCACCCACAGTACTGCTAACCTCGTTCCGTAATGGCGCTTCAGCTATCGGAAAAAGCGCTGCCCATGAAGGAGAAGAAATATTTGATGGGTGGAGCGTATTCAGCAGCAAATTGTGGGAGACCATTGGGCGTAAAGGCGCCAAGCGTACCCTTTTCTACAGGATAAAGTCGTCAACAGTAAAGTATACGTTGCACACGAAGCGTTACCACCTAGCTACATCTCTTACCACTACGAAATTCATATTTCAGTTCCAAATACTCATGGCAATTAATCATATGTCGTCAGCTACACTCCCCTAAATTTGTTTCTGCCTGTCAATTACGATTGCGTTTTGAAAGTGTACCACCTCTTACTTCTCAGCTACTTTCGACTGAATTGCTATTGCGCAAAGGTTTCTGTCAGGACTGAATTCCAATACAGATTGTCAGTCACATTGACATCACCGGCCTTTGAGTTATTGCATAAGAGATACTACCGCGATTCGGTAATAGAAATTGGTATGACCTTTCCTTATCACAGTGTGGTCCTGTAACCATGCTCCGTGTAAGTGTGACAGGTTCATTGAATGGAATATTAAAATAAAACTACGCCCTAGAAAAACATGAAATTTGTTTCTCAAATTCATTGCTTACGTCACGTGAACAACAATTTTCCCAAAAAGCCAACAGACACGTTTTCTCATAAACCACTTTTCCTGACTACTTTTTAGCGCTTATCGATACCATGTATAAACACTCATTCAAGAACCAAAAGATACTAAATTATATTTCTCAACGTGCAAGGCTGTTATTCCACCCACAATTCAGCAAGATATAAACACATCGCCGGTGTTTACAACAATGCATAAGCTACTGAGTTGCAGAGCTATGTGTTGGATCAATGCGGTTGTACTTACGTAGAAATTTTAGCACATTAAAAGAAAAAAAGAACATTATTTCATGGTGGATACACAGGGTGTCTCAGTAGCAACGGTCAATTTGAAGCAAAAATATTCATATGAATCTTCACGCTACGCCCAACACTTTCCAAGAAACAACGCATTTAATGTAAATTTTGTTTTGAAGCAGTGGTGTCCACGTGTGTGTCCTGCCCAACTCCTTGACCTTTTATTCTAGCCCAACCTATCTCGTTGCTTTCAAGCATCTTGCTCGGGAAATCGTCCTACTATCAAACTACCCTGTTGAACGTGCAAGTGTCCAAGGTGTGTTGTGAAGAAATGCAAAGCATTTAGAATGTGTCAGAGAGAAGTATCAGTTAACTGTACTTGTACAAGCGATGGCCAAAATGTCACACAGCTATACTACTTAAGAATATATGGCTTTTGTGATGGTAACTCATGCTGCTGTCGAAGAGTTCTGTTGACGCTTTGTGATGTGTCTAAAACGTGATCGTAGGATGTTTACTAGAATTCTCAGCACACTGTGTGAAAAAGGTATTCTTCCAAGTCCCCATTTTTCTTCTCAACAAGTAGTTCAACAACCTGTACAGGAACAGCAACACACTGTAGAAATGGTGCAGCGTAGTCCTAATACCTGCACGTGACAACTTTCTGCTCGTATCGATATCCCAAGGAAAGTGGATGGCAAACATTATATGGAGAAAAGTTGTCGCAATTTCACTTACAGCGTGTCCTCAATTTTCACAATGACGACAGTGCCGCACGGCTTTGACTGCTGAAGCCACATTTATACATAATGGAATCAACAACACACGTAATAATCAACGACGGTCACAGGAAGATCCACAAGCTACAATGGAAACAATGTGCCAGGTCCGTATTTCGACCAGTAATTGGTACGGCACGATCGTTAACAAGCTGACAGCTCAAGTCATTTTAGAAGAGTAAATGATGCCATATAATTACTTGCATTTGTTGGGAAACGCTGTTTCAAACATTACAGAGCCTCTCTACATCTAAGCAGACGTGAGAGGGAACATCTCAGCCGCACTTACTCTATTCGTTGAATTTGTCCTAGTAGTACCATTATGTGGTCACCATGATCTCCAGACCTTTTTGTTTGTGGGTTTGGATGAAGTCTAAGGTGTACGAACGAAACATGAAAAAGCGAGATGAACTGCTTAGTCGCATAATCGACGCTGCTGCCCTCGTTAGGGCACGTGCAGAGGCACTGAGACAGACAGCATGACGTGTTCTCTTAAGAGTGCAGAACTGCAGTGAAGTTAACTTGAGATATTGGAACATTTACTGTGAAACGTAATGTGACATGCAGTATAATGCGTAGAGGTGAATGCGTGAAAAACAGGTATTTTTTAATTGATATCTCGTATAACGGAAGCTGTACTTTTGCTGCTGTACGTGTGTAAACCTGAAAATGCACTGAATAATACATAAAAATAAATAACAGTGTACAATGAATGTGTATCGGAAACAATTCGAAACAGGGGAAATGTGCGTATGAAGGTTTTGCTTCAACTGATGACTCCTGTGATATCCCTGAGTACTGACTATTTTTCCTGGGATACCCTTATACCTGGAAGTATAAGCACGAAGCGATGTAAAGTGGAAACGTTCACACGTAACCAACTGCAGGAAAGGTAAGTGGTAGACTGGAATTCGTTGGAAGAATCCTCAAGAGATGTAGTTCATCTACAAATGAGGTTACGTACAAAACAGTTATTCGACCAACACCTGACTATTGCTCGTCGGTCTAGGACACGTTCCATATAGGATTAATAGAGGAAAGCGGTGGGTCTTGCCCACTCGTCGCATATAGGATACAAAAGTTCAAATGTAAGTGAAATCTTACGGGACTTAACTGCTAAGGTCATCAGTCCCTAGATTTACACACTACGTAACCTAAATTATCCTAAGGACAAACACACACACCCATGCCCGAGGGAGGACTCGAACCTCCGCCGGAATCAGCCGCACAGTCCACATATAGGGTCCATAAGGGATGCTGCGTTCTGGGAATGCTATACAACAATTTTTTTATTTTTCTTTATTGAATTTCAATTCCCCCCGGAGGGGGCGGGCTGGCAGCAGCTTACTACGCCGCTCTTCAGCCTACAGAATTTGTGTTAAAAAGAGGAAGATAATAAAAAAATAACAGTTGGCGATAAAATCGGTGACTGAAAGGTAAAATGGCAGAAAATTCTAGAACTTAAAACATAAAACACAGGGTTGATGATGCTAAGAAAATACACAAGAAGCAGAAAAATAACAGACAGACAGTTAAAAAAACACGGCAACAGTCTGGTTTCTGTTCGCAAGATATAAAATGCACACCCAGCGACAGCATGATTTCTGTTCGCAACACTGTGGAAAGACGCACAACACTGAACACTCACTTAAACACGGCACTAAAAAGTTGGCGCAAATATGACATACCACAGGCGAGAGCAGGTGGGGGGGAAACTGGATAGATGATGGAGAAATAAAAAAGGGGGGGAAGGAGAGGAAAAGTGAATGGTGGTAGAGGGGAAAGAAGCCAATGGAGAATGAAGACCCAGAAGAGGGGTGGGGGGTGCTGAGCAGACGTGCCAGGGAGTGGGGAAGGCAGAGGAGGGGAATGCAAAAGGACTCGGGGGCAGGGGGGGGGAGAAGGGAAATAGGGGGAGGTTGGGCGGGGAGAAAACACAGGATGGAAGGGGGGAGGAAGAGGGAGCCCAGGGAAAGGATGGAGGAAAGGAAGGGGGTGAGGATCAGAGTTGATAGGAGGGATAAATGGAGGGAGAGAGGGCATCATCCGGGAGGGGGAGTTGATGGAAGCCACCTTGGGAGAGGAGATGTAGGGTGGAGAGATGGAGGGTAGGGGGGAAACAATGGTGAAGACGTGGCAGGGGGCGGGGATGGAAGAGGAGAGGAGCAACCAGGGGGTGAGGGGGTTCAAGACGGCGGGAGGTGTAGAGGATGCGGATATGTTCGAGGAATATGAGCAGATGGGGGAAAGGAATAAGATCATAGAGGATCCGCGTGGGGGACGGGAGGCGTATACGGAAGGCGAGGCGGAGTGCATGACGCTCAAGGATCTGGAGGGACTTATAGAATTTGGGGGGGGGGGGGGGCAGTTATCCAGGCAGGACTGGCATAACAGAGGATGGGACGCATTAAGGATTTGTAGGTGTGGAGGATGGTATACAACAATTCAAGCAGATAACATTAGTAGTTTTATTTCACTAAAGAAGACTGACAATACTTGAATGTACAAGGGTGTCGCAAACTAGGGGTGGCATGCAACATAAATCCGAGTCCTTGCTATACACAACGTTAAGATAAGCAATGGATATGGATCACTACAATCTGATATCGTAGCAAACTCTGCTAGGCCTTGCTAATACCCTGTGAATCCGATCCACTAATGTCCGCCCGAGCCTGGCAGTAGTGGCGCTTATGTTCACTTCGGATAGATGCCGCTCCTGTCGTGGTGACGTCCTCGTCAGCGCGCTGTTGTCTGACGTCTCCCCACCGCCTTCTCTGGTCTTGCGTTCTTCCTCTTCGTTCCGGCGCTTGTGGTTACGCCAGCACCAAAAGGAGAAGGTCCAATGGACAGCAAATCTTCACCATTACTCGTCAGTCCGGGATCCGTACCCGACATTGATAGGAAATAGCACGTTTCGTTACAGATTTATTTCATAAGGCGAAAGCATTATGGAGATGCTCAACCAACGCAGACATCGCAAGAGAGGTGTTTTGTGTCACGTTGTGATTTACTGTTAAAGTTTAGAGAGCGTACGGTCCTAGAAGTGTCAACCAATATACTGCATCTTAATGTGTATTGTGGAGAATCGTCCATGAACGTAAAACTAGATTCGGTGTCACATGGTCGCTTACCAACAACCGTTCTTCCCTCAAAATATTCGCGACTAGAACCGGAAAGGTGGGAAGTGGCAGAAGTGCGCAAATCACACGCTGGATTGCGGTGTATAGTGTTGTGACTTGGCAAGACAGCCAAGCCACTATGAGATAGCCGAAAGGCACGCGTTTAAGCTCACGCAGGCTGGCGTGAGGTCTGGAACAGTTAAAGGAATAGAGACTAGCAAATAGGGTACGTAGCTTCTGGAATACTTAACTTTAATCCATAATTGGTGAACATCGGTCTGACGGTACATGCATCACAAGATAAATAGCAAATGATAACGGCGCCTTGCTAGGTCGCAGCAAATGACGTAGCTGAAAGCTATGCTAACTATCGTCTCGGCAATTGAGAGCGTAATTTGTCAATGAACCATCGCTAGCAAAGTCGGCTGTACAACTGGGGCGAGTGCTAGGATGTCTCTCTAGACCTGCCGTGTGGCGGCGTTCGGTCTGCAATCACTGACAGTGGCGACACGCGGGTCCGACGTATACTAACGGACCGTGGCCGATTTAAAGGCTACCACCTAGCAAGTGTGGTGTCTGGCGGTGACACCACATATAGAGATATGTAGTAAATATATAGATGTTGGTAGCGTTAACACGTTGTATTGAAAACAAGAAGTGCGTCTAATAACAAATATATTGAAACTATGGGACATGCTTGACTCCATTGAGGGTGTATAAGCACCGAAAAGTAGCTAAGCGGTGTGGGATTCTTGTCTTTTCGACTTGCAAGCGGTAAATGCCGAAATGTGAACTGTGGCGACGTTTTTACCAAATGAGTCCAAACAAGATCAAAGTGCTGTTATTCTCATCTTGGCTACCGAAGGATAGACACCGGTAGACATCCATTGGAGGACGAAGAATGTGTACGGAGCAGCATGTGTATCGGAAATCACCGTGGCACAACTGTGACAAGAGGTGCTTGCTGCTTCATAATAGGCGACAGCCCCAAAGTTCTGCATATGTTACCTCAATGTCCATAGCGATTTTGCCTGATTGGCAAACCGATTCTAGACTGTACGGCCTTCGAACTAAAATCTTATTTTCTTTATTGGTTTTCAATTTCCCCTACCCCCAGAGGGGGGGGGGGCTGTCAGCAGCGTAATATGCTGCTGTACTGCCTACAGAAAAGTTAAAAAACGTAACGAGAATAGATACAAACAAGAAAACCAGGCGATAAAACAGTGACATTGTAAAAAACTGTAAAATTGCGGTAAGTTGTTGAATTTAAAATATAAAAACACTGCGGTGACGATGCGGATGAAGACACACAAGAAGTAGACAGGTGCAATTAAAAAACACGCCGACAGTCTGGTTTCTGTTCGCACGAGATAAAAAACACAACTGGCGACAGTATGGCGGCTGTTCGCAACGCTGACAGGAGACGCACAACACTGTACACTCACTTATAACAGCACTATACAGGTGAAACAGCGGCAGATGTGGGAGGGGGGTCTCGGAACTATGAGGGGGAAAAGGTGGGAGGAGAGAAAAGAAAAAAGGGGGAGCCGATGGAGGGACTCGACATAGAAAAGCGGGGGACTGGGTGGACGCGAGAAGGAGTGGGAAAGGCAGTGGAGGAGGGAGCAGAAAGGACTCAGGAGAGAGAAGGGAGGCTGAGAGAGGATAGGCGGGGAAAAAACGGGATGGAAGGGGGGGAAGAAGGAGCCCGGGCAAAGGACAGAGAAAAGGAGGGGAAGGTGAGGATCAGAGTTGATACGAGGTGGAAAACATATGGTAGAAGAAAAAAATGGTGTGAAAATTAATTAATAGATGGAGCCGTATGTGTCAGAATACGTAAATGAAAACAACTGTCATGCGCACGACCCACTGAAGTTGCCATAAATATGCCGGGTACACGGTTTTTCCTCCTTACGCGTCTGCGACGTTCGCCATGATTGTCTCAATGCAGGATCGCGCTTTGCTTGTAAAGCTGTATTACAAGAATGATGACTGGGCACACGTCGCTCTGCGGAAGTTCCAGACACTGAAGGGTTTGAATAAAGCCATTGGTCCGATAACTACCGTGGGTCTGGAGAAAATATTCGGAAATACGGGTTCTTTTGGTTTGCACCCTGGTAGAAGGAGGAAACGAATTGATTCGACGTCAATGGGAACAGTGGCCACAAAAAACACAGTAGAAGACGAGTGGTGG
Organism: Schistocerca serialis cubense; assembly: GCF_023864345.2. Lineage (NCBI taxonomy): Eukaryota > Metazoa > Arthropoda > Insecta > Orthoptera > Acrididae > Schistocerca > Schistocerca serialis. The sequence continues at coordinate 586,888,769 of NC_064645.1, read as the reverse complement.
TGTGCAAACGTGTAGTGCATGAACAATTTCCCTAACATTGGACATACGTGTGAGCATGGTGCGTAAAATCCTACGAAACATCCTTATTTGCTATCCATTCAAGATTACCCATATGCACTAGTTGCTTCCTATTGACCTGCCAGCAAGGGATACCTTTGCTATAGAACTTCTTGCTCACATGGAAGTGGACAGTGATTGGCCGTGGAAGACTTTGTGAGCAGACGAAGCCCACCTCCATCAGACAGGATTCGTCAATACACAGAATTGTCGAATATGAGCAACGGAAAATCGACACGCAAATCAACCAGTACATTTCACCCTGAAAAGGTCATTGTGTGGTGCGGGTTTACGGCACCCTATATATCATAGGGCCATATCTTTTCGAAGAGAAAGGTGCTTCCGGTCCTGTTAGCTGTACCATCTTTGAGTGTCTTTTCTGCAATCACGTTATTCCAGCTCTCCAACAGCGTAGATGGGACCATTTGCATGCGCCATCTCTGCACATTGCAAATCCAATTAAGCAGCTGCTGATGCGCCATTTCGGAATGCTAGAATTATCAGCCGCATTTACCCTACAGCCTTATCATCCCGATCACCTTATCTTAATCTGTGTGACTTCCGGCTATGGGGCTATCTGAAAGATGTTGTGTTCAGTGTTCTGACTGCAAACTTAGCTAAACTGAAGGCACACACTGTGCAACACAATCTGAACGTGACCCCGGAAACAGTTGTGGAACATACTGTTTCTCGATTTAAACGTGTTGCAGAAAACGGTGGACAGCATATTGAACTTGTTTTGCCCCAGTCACACGGAAATTAATAATCCGATTTGATTTTGATTGATGCTTTTTATGCGGTTTATGGCCTCAGTACATTTAAAAACCGATATGATGGATGCTTTTTATACGGTTCGTGGCCTCAGGACAATTAAAAACCGATTTTTCCCATCCGATATTATATGACTCTGCAGTGGTGGATGGGCTTATAGAAGTAACAGTATCACGCCTGTACACCCATGCACATTGAGTAGTACAGTTTAACGTCCTACGTAAACCTTAGGCATTGTTGTATGATTCATTTGTCATTAGTAGTCATGCACTATTAAATGATGATGCTTACAGCACCATCTATTGTTATGCTACATTTTGTAACTATTTACTTTTCTTCTGCCGAACGTTTTCTTCCTTCTCCAAAAATATTCCGTTGCTATTTGATGTCATTCTGACCATTGGTGTTATGTCTACAGCGGTTTGAAAGTTTAGCTTTAATTATAATCACCCTGGATATTTTTCACTACATGTCTTTGGTGAGCTCAGAATTTATCCACGTAACAACATTTCTTTAACTAAGACAGTAAGAAATGTAAGCTTGCTGAAGTAAATAATAGCGTCAAATACATTAAACCGATGTGCGTAAGGCTGAACTACTATTACCAAGTATTAATCCTACAACAACTAGTTGTCTGTTTATACCTCTGCTTTTCACTACTTATAGATTAATTACTGATGTTTTTAGCAGTGTACCACACCTGAGGACGGATATACAGTATATCTGCACTATCTTACTGCTCGCTGTACCTATTTTTATTTGCCAGATATTAATTTTCTAGTAAGTTACCTTATTCAAATGCTTTTTATTCCAGTCTTTGATCACAATATTAATTCTTTTGACGATGACAGGTTTCAGTCCGTAATGACCATCCTCAGATATTTTCTACAACATGTCCAAAAGTGATAAAGCCATAATGGCATCGTCAGCACAAATAAATATAATCAGCACAGCATCGTCACATAGATCTAATATCCTTACCTTCTTGCTGTATATACCGAAAATTGGAACAGTTCCAGAAATTACACTCCTGGAAATTGAAATAAGAACACCGTGAATTCATTGTCCCAGGAAGGGTAAACTTTATTGACACATTCCTGGGGTCAGATACATCACATGATCACACTGACAGAACCACAGGCACATAGACACAGGCAACAGAGCATGCACAATGTCGGCACTAGTACAGTGTATATCCATCTTTCGCAGCAATGCAGGCTGCTATTCTCCCATGGAGACGATCGTAGAGATGCTGGATGCAGTCCTGTGGAACGGCTTGCCATGCCATTTCCACCTGGCGCCTCAGTTGGACCAGCGTTCGTGCTGGACGTGCAGACCGCGTGAGACGACGCTTCATCCAGTCCCAAACATGCTCAATGGGGGACAGATCCGGAGATCTTGCTGGCCAGGGTAGTTGACTTACACCTTCTAGAGCACGTTGGGTGGCACGGGATACATGCGGACGTGCATTGTCCTGTTGGAACAGCAAGTTCCCTTGCCGGTCTAGGAATGGTAGAACGATGGGTTCGATGACTGTTTGGATGTACCGTGCACTATTCAGTGTCCCCTCGACGATCACCAGTGGTGTACGGCCAGTGTAGGAGATCGCTCCCCACACCATGACGCCGGGTGTTGGCCCTGTGTGCCTCGGTCGTATGCAGTCCTGATTGTGGCGCTCACCTGCACGGCGCCAAACACGCATACGACCATCATTGGCACCAAGGCAGAAGCGACTCTCATCGCTGAAGACGACACGTCTCCATTCGTCCCTCCATTCACGCCTGTCGCGACACCACTGGAGGCGGGCTGCACGATGTTGGGGCGTGAGCGGAAGACGGCCTAACGGTGTGCGGGACCGTAGCCCAGGTTCATGGAGACGGTTGCGAATGGTCCTCGCCGATACCCCAGGAGCAACAGTGTCCCTAATTTGCTGGGAAGTGGCGGTGCGGTCCCCTACGGCACTGCGTAGGATCCTACGGTCTTGGCGTGCATCCGTGCGTCGCTGCGGTCCGGTCCCAGGTCGACGGGCACGTGCACCTTCCGCCGACCACTGGCGACAACATCGATGTACTGTGGAGACCTCACGCCCCACGTGTTGAGCAATTCGGCGGTACGTCCACCCGGCCTCCCGCATGCCCACTATACGCCCTCGCTCAAAGTCCGTCAACTGCACATACGGTTCACGTCCACGCTGTCGCGGCATGCTACCAGTGTTAAAGACTGCGATGGAGCTCCGTATGCCACGGCAAACTGGCTGACACTGACGGCGGCGGTGCACAAATGCTGCGCAGCTAGCGCCATTCGACGGCCAACACCGCGGTTCCTGGTGTGTCCGCTGTGCCGTGCGTGTGATCATTGCTTGTACAGCCCTCTCGCAGTGTCCGGAGCAAGTATGGTGGGTCTGACACACCGGTGTCAATGTGTTCTTTTTTCCATTTCCAGGAGTGTATCTTCGGATCAGTTAGTACTTCACACCATAAATGTACGCCTGAAATTGGGTTACCATTGGGCCACTTGGTTTTATCGTAGCCATGTTCTATTAGTTTGTCTTGTATAGTGATTCTTAAGTGAAGAAACTTGTGGTCTGAATAGAAATTCCTTTTTATTATTGTTCTCTGCATAAAACTAAATGAAAGGTACTCACTCAAGAGAGTATACTGTACTATTTTAAAAATAGCAAGTACGTTACGAAAGCATTTCCTTTATCTTACCGAGCGAGGTGGCGCAGTGGTTAGACACTCGACTCGCATTCGGGAGGACGACGGTTCAATCCCGCGTCCGGCCATCCTGATTTAGGTTTTCCGTGATTTCCCTAAATCGCTCCAGGCAAATGCCGGGATGGTTCCTCTGAAAGGGCACGGCCGACTTCCTTCCCCATCCTCCCCTAATTCAATGAGACCGATGACCACGCTGTCTGGTCTCTTTTCCCCAACCAACCAACCATCATTTATCTTAATTTTCTATATGAAAACGTTGTGGCATTCCCTTGTATGACTTGTGCACACTATAAACGTAAAGTAAAACCTTTGTCTCTATAAGAAACATTTGTGTTAAGAATAAATGCTAGAATAGGAACTAGCTTTAGCGATACTGCAAATGAATATTCACCAGAAGGAAAATTATTGCAATGTTCAAGTGTTCGGTCCCTATTACTACACTACTGGCCATTAAAATTGTTACACCATGACGTGCTGCAGACGCGAAATTTAACCGACAGGAAGAAGATGCTGTGATATGCAAATGATTAGCTTTCCAGAGCATTCACACAAGGTTGGCGCCGATGGCGACACCTACAATGTGCCGACATGAGGAAAGCTTCCATCCGATTTCTCATGCGCAAACAGCAGTTGACCGGCGTTGCCTGGTGAAACGTTGCTGTGATGCCTCGTGTAAGGAGGAGAAATGCGTACCATCACGTTTCCGACTTTGATAAAGGTCGGATTGTAGCCTATCGCGATTGCGGTTTATCGTATCGCGACATTCCTGCTCGCGTTGGTCGAGATCCAATGACTGTTAGCAGAATATGGAATCGGTGGGTTCAGGAGGGTAATACGGAACGCTGTGCTGGATCCCAATGGCCTCGTTACACTAGCAGTCGAGATGACAGATATCTTATTCGCATGCCTGTAACGGATCGTGCAGCCACGTCTCGATCCCTGAGTCAACAGATGAGGACGTTTGAAAGACAACAACCACCTGCACGAACAGTTCGACGACGTTTGCAGCAGCATCGACTATCAGCTCGGAGACCAAGTCTGCGGTTACCCTTGACGCTGCATCACAGACAGGAGCGCCTGCTATGGCGTACTCAACGACGAAGCTGGGTGCACAAATGGCAAAACATCATTTATTCAGATGAATCCAGGTTCTGTTTACAGGATCATGATGGTCGCATCCGTATTTGGCGACATCGCGGTGAACGCACATTGGAAGCGTGTATTCGTCATCACCATACTGGCGTATCACCCGGCGTGATGGTATGGGGTGCCATTGGTTGCACTATCTCGCTTACCTCTTGTTCGCATTGACGGCACATTAAACAGTGGACGTTACATTTCGGATGTGTTACGACCCGTGGCTCTACCCTTCATTCGATCCCTGCGAAACCATACATTTCAGCAGGATAATGCACGACTGCATGTTGCAGGTCCTGTACGGGCCTTTCTGGATACAGAAAATGTTCGACTGCTGCCCTAGCCAGCACATTCTCCAGATCTCTCACCAATTGCAAACGTCTGGTCAATGGTGGCCGAGAAACTGGCCCAACACAATACGCCAGTGACTAATCTTGATGAACTGTGGTATCGTGTTGAAGCTGCATGGGGAGCTGTACCTGTACACGCCATCCAAGCTCCGTTTGACTCAATGCCCAGGCGTATCAAGGCCGTTATTATGGTCAGAGGTGGTTGTTCTGGGTACTGATTTCTCAGGATCTATGCACTCAAATTGCGTGAAATTGTAATCACATGTCCGTTCTAGTATAATATATTTGTCTAATGAATACCCGTTTTCATCTGCATCTCTTCTTGGTGTAGCAATTTTAATGGCCAGTAGTGTATATTATACATAACCCAGCAACAGATTGTGTTTGACTTCAATGTGCAATAACCTCACAGACACGCGGGGTGGCAGGCCTAGAAGTGGACGTTATGTATAGAGTGTCGGGAGTCCCGAGAAAAGGTGTAGTCGTTGTCGTGATATAGAAACGGAGTGGTTCATCTGATATCCAAAATGGCACCATCACTGAAATTCTGGCCGTGGATGGAAGCAATTCGGAAACTGCTCACGTGCCACCGTGGTTGAAGTACAATGTGCGTGACGTAACGGCGCTATCCAAAACTGGCGCCGAGGCAACGGCCCACAGATAACAGGAGTGAACAACGGCGGCGGAGATAGGTAGAGGCGAGTAGACGCGCTGCTGTCGAGAAAATGACCGCCCAGATGAACCATATGCCTACCTCAACAGGCGCCTGGTTGATGCACCCATTCTGACTGCTGTTCATTGGCGACAAAGACTGCAATTTCCACGACAGTATCGCAACAGGACGTCCACTGAGTGGCGTCAGGCGGTCATCACGGATGAAACACGTTTTATCCTCCATGGGAGAAATGTCTGTTGACGTGTACAGCGTGGAATGTCTCAAAACCAACACCCTGCTAGAATCGTCGGTCCAGGCCGGAGGAAAGAGCGTTATGTTTTGGGGAATATTTTCGTGGGATTTCGTAGGTGATTTCGTCATTCTGGAAGGTACAATGGATCATCACTAGTATGTATGTAGGATAGTATGTATCCATCCTTGAGGGCCATTTACAGTCCTATGTGGAGTTCTTTTCTTCTCGGTACCAGCAGGTCAATGCAAAGTGTGGCACCGTTCACAGTGTACGTGCGCGGTACGAAGATCACCACCTTCGATTTAGCGTACTCGACACCAAACTCCACAGCGTGAAACCCAATCGAGAACCTGTGGGACGACCTCTATTGGGCTGCAACTGCCATGGATCCTCAACTAAGAAAACTAGTGCAGCTGGCCAAGGCACTGGAGTAAGTGATAAGCATGGCCTTCCAGAACCCCACCAACTCTCTTGCTGCACGTCTCGCAGCTGCAAAAGGTGGTTATTCAGGCTGTTGACGGTTGGTCACATTAATGTGTGTGACTGGACAGTGTGAAACGCCCCCTTTGAACAATTATACAAGGCTGTGCTTAAACTGACACACAATATTTTTAGCGCAACGCAATCTGACTTTCAAAAATCCCTACAAAAGAATGGCCCTGACTAACTTTAACCTATACGTTTGACAAATCACTTACCTCGCAAAAATCTTGGTTACTCGAGCTACTGCAATAAAGCAAGCGCCACTACTGCCAGCTAAATAAAAGATTCAAACTACAGAAGGCACTAACTACTGATAGGCATACTTAGGAAATGAAAGATTTTAATAGAGAACAAACACTGTATTTACCTTAATAGTCATAATATATATAGCAGTTCATGACAGTCTTACAAATTTCAAAACTCCGCCATCTCTCTCCCCACATCCATCACTGCTGGCGGCTCACCTCCAACTGCGCAACGCTACGCGCTGTTGACAGCCAGCTGCCTAACACTACAATGGCGAGTATTACAACAATGCAAAGCAGCCACAGACTGCACACAGCACAGCCAGTGATTTTCATACAGAGGTGGCGTTACCAATAAAAAAACCTAAACAGCCTACTTACATAGCCCCATGCTCCCCACAAAAAATTTTACAAATTGTTTTGGGCAGTGGCCAATAATGATTTGATAAAATTTTTCATAATTACAATAACAAAGATATCAAATGCACACACTTATTGATACAATGTTGGTCAAAAGCTAAAATTTTCTCACAGTCTATAAAGACAGTCCTGATTCATCACAGTAAAATTACAGTGTTTTTCTTTTTTTTTCAAAGTCTGAGCAGTAAAAGAGAATGCACACAGAAGTAGTGGATTTCCATGCAGTCTTGAAGAAGTAGTGTCCTTCCAACGGAAAGACAGTGCTGACTCTTGACATGCAGACAAGTAATGGGCCACAACAGAGCAAACCCACAGCAGAGTCATTCGAAGTTTTGAAGAATATTGGTAGGTAGGTCATCACAGAGCAGACCCACTGTAGTCCTGGTAGAGATTACGGTATTGGTTGGTCACCAGAGGTGCAGACCCACTGCAGTCCTTGTAGAAATAATGGTACTGGTGAGTCAGCAAAGGTGTAGACTCACTGTAGTCCTTGTAGAGATAATGGTATTGGTGGGTCATCAAAGATGCAGATCCACTGTAGTCCTTGTAGAGATGGCCAGCAGCCATCTGTTGCGATCTGTTGCGACTGTGCAGATGCACAATCACCATCGAAGAGTCTTGCAGATAATATAGCAAGTCCATAACCACCACTTGTGCACTCACAAAGTTTTTGGAATTGTCCTTAGAACCAGCAATGCTGTTATCCAGTCCCTTGCTGAATTATTAACACATGTGCAAACACTATCAGTCCCTAGTTCTTGCATATTGTCCATATACTATGACCAACAGAAACGTGTGCAGTGAAATGAAACTTACAAGTTACTTAATATGATGAACTGGTGTCAATTACAATTTTATAACATAAGAATACAATAACAAAGGTACAAAATACATCATTAAAGAATATAACAATACAGATAACATTTGTAGTAATAGGGGCTTTACAAAAGAATAGAAATAAACATATACATCAGTGTTACAGGAATTATGACATAAGTAAATACATAAAAGATCAGAATAACTTTTGAAACATCAACTTCACACATGAGCATTAAAACAAAACAGAACAAATAATGTTTAAACATCTTTACAAAGTAAATAACATGGTATTTGAAAAATTCTACAACATAAATCTTATTAGCTAAACACATAAAGACAGGAAAAAGGCAAATACACAAGAATACATAAACACATAGCGGAATAATACGAAAGGAAAGACAGGGTTCGTTTTCAGTGTGACATTTGGTACTGCAGTCCAACCAAAAACTTCGTTCTGTAGATCTTTCCCCTTATTTCAACACTTGTTTCCACCAAAAAAATCCTATCCAAGCATGCTTTCTGTATTCTGTTCACATCCTCTTTCAAAATAATAATTTCTGATTGTACAATACTCATTTTGGCCCAAATATTTTTCATATAACTTCTCAATGCATTTTTTTCCTATAATCCATAGTCAGTTTCTTATGTAGTCTACCCCCTCTTAAGCTAACTTAAATCTACTGAGCTCAGATGCTAAACTAAGGGATGAGGCAATGCAGCAGCACAAAACCATTAATACAAATAGCAATGAAAAAAATGGAAATTGTCAAAGTAAGCAGAAATATTATAACTAATATAAGGCAATGAGCAGCAAACAAGAAAAATAAATCAGTAGTAAAACTGGCTTAACAGAGTAATGTATAGTGAAATTTGGTAGCACTATGCCTGGCAGACAACAGCAGAAAATGAAATAACTTATACCTAAACATGACATAGCTCAAGCAGAAAAAATAGTACACTAAAGATAACAATGCAGATAAGGGAAATGTATAATCACATCTTAATGTCTAAGTAATTAAAGTGGTGCACCACAACTATTTCTACAAAAGAAATTACCAAGTACTTGAAAAGAAAATTATGAATGCAGTTCCTGTGAAGGTAAATGTCTTTTTGTGCTCTCTCATTTTTTTTGAAAAAAATTGTTATTTACTCGATCTGTAGACAGAAAATATTTATATTAGTACATCTATAAAATTTTATTTTAACCAATGCTGCAGTGCAGCTAGAAACTAGATATTAAACAAAATGAGCAATTATATATATATATATATATATATATATATATATATATATATATATATATAAAGCAACATATGAAACGTCATTCACTAGGCAAATGGCGTCTCCAAAGGCAAACAATTCTCTCAACTAGAAAGACAGTAGTCATAATCAGGTGTATAGACATAAAATATTTATCGTCATTTCATTAGACATTTCGGTAAATATAATAAATTAAGAGCTCCACAGTGTAATCATATGTTTTCAAGTTCGACCATGTCGTTTTTGCGATGCTTTCTACAAAGGAACGTCAATACCGAGGATAATGGCCTCCCTTTCTTTTTTCTCCATCTATACATCTGAAAGCGGCACACGCTAATGGCTTTTTTTCCAGGCGACTGTCGCCCAGCTGGGTGCCCACGATGCATTACATGCAGGTGGTCACTTAACTTTCTTACCGAAATATTTACGACACCAGTTTCCGCTACAGTAACAGTCTCATATGAAAAATTTCAGAGGTCGAGAATTTGCGTTGCAAATGTGTAGATACAAAATCTTATGAATATAACAGTGTCCAAAAAATTTTCGCCGGCATTGTGATACATTCACGCATTTACACACATTTCATAACTCTTAAAGTACGATTCTTGGTTTCCAACATACTTTTTCACAAATCAGAGTCCCTAACCACTACTCATTATTCCCTACCTTTTTACACATATACATATTCGCCGACACTTCTTCAATATTTCATCATAACAGATACATAGCATAATCGAATAACTCATATAGCATCAGCTTATTAATCATAAACATACCGCAACAGCGTAATACACATCGTTATCATAATAATATCATAACACCTCAGTCAACTCTCAAAATCGTCGTAACTTCCTTCAATAATTTCTAAGCCTAAAAAAAATTCTCTGCTCATGTCAGAAGTGTCAGCTGCCTCAAACGTACTTTAAAAATCATGATCCCATACCAAATACATCATTCAAAGCTCTCAGAGTATCACAATGGTTCCGAAAAAATATGAACAGTTCACAAAGTACAGACAAAATACAATTTCGTAAGTGTGAAGTTATCCAACTGTATAATTACGTAAACATCTGTCACTGATGTAGTAAAAAGAATGTTTGTTTCTCTGTCAAATAATCAGATAGCTGTGTAATTCTGTGTTAGAGAAATATGGTACCGATGTGTAAAGTTGTATAAGTAAATACCATATTAGCTAGGGCTCCTTGTGCTTGCCACACACATGGTACACAAAGAAGGCGTGTACCCCCCTGAGGATTAATGTAATTATACCCTCAGGTGTTACAGATTATTGCAATGGAATGAAATGTATCATGGAAAAACTTCGTATCATTGTACATCAAATATCTTTAAGAATAAATGTTTTAAGTACAAAATTAATCACTGAAATGCGTGTCCTGTAGCGCTAAATGTGCGTCTTGCTGTAAGATAATTCTGTGGAAGTGTCGTAATTATCGTCCTCCGAAAGCTAAGTTCTGCAGAAGTCAATGTACTTACCTCATGATAAACAAAAGTGAAATGCTTTGAGTATAGATATCTTAGTTATTACGCTTATTGCCGTGATGAAGGAAGTACTGTGCTGTAACGTATTGTTGTGCTACAGAAAAGGCTGTCTCCTTGTAGCTATACCACAAAAGTTACTACTAAAACATGTTTTACTTTCCAGAAGAATTCAGAAAAACTGTGCAGATATAAAACAGATACACCGCAAAAGCAACAAGATAAATTGTCTCACACATTAGTAGCGTCGTGATATAATCGTGTAGCTGTCAAATAAACTAACCACTGTGTCATCTGGTATCTCTCAGAAAGCACCTTGAATCTATAATGTATTTTCAAGTAAACCAAAATGTTGCACTAAAATCTCATTAGCAGTACCAGTACATGTTCTATGTATGTAAGCCTGATAGTCGTTACGTATTTGCGCAACTAACGAGCAAGAATGTACAAATAACAACACTGTGTCGTCTGTTCACTATAACAATGCATTCGTAATTTCTGTTTAAATAAGTTCTCTTGGTTCTTGACTGGATATTTAACTTCAAACACTGTTGCATGTTAACAGATACTAAGTCTGACAAAGCATACTGGTAATGTAAAGTGAAAAGCTATATGGCAAAGACAAAGTTAAAAGCAGATTATCTTTCAATAAACGGATTTACATGTGAAATGTGGTGTAAACCTTTACTCTTCCTAGTACGCAGAGTTTCAACTTCAACGCAATTATCATGTGGTATACGTCGGATTCTGTAAGGTCCATTGTAAACTAGAATGAATTTGTGACTCAAGTGTTTCTTCTTATGTGACAATGAATGAGCTTTAATGGGAACTTTCTGACCAATATACAATTTCTTTGCATTTGCTTTACTGTGTAGTTTTCTCCTTTTGTCTGCTGCAGATTTTAGATTTTTAAGAGCCAAATCAATTATGTATTTGTGTCGAAGTTTACGTGTATTAGGGAAAGGTACAAGCTCTCTGATTCTGTTCGGTGGTTCTTCATTCTTCAGTACAAGAGTAGGTGGTAAAGCAATGGGCACTAACTACTGATAGGCATAGTTAGGAAATGAAAGATTTTAATAGAGAACAAACACAGTATTTACCTTAATAGTCATAATATATATAGCAGTTCATGACAGTCTTACAAATTTCAAAACTCCGCCATCTCTCTCCCCACATCCATCACTGCTGGCGGCTCACCTCCAACTGCGCAACGCTACGCGCTGTTGACAGCCAGCTGCCTAACACTACAATGGCGAGTATTACGATAATGCAAAGCAGCCACAGACTGCACACAGCACAGCCAGTGATTTTCATACAGAGGTGGCGTTATCAATAAAAAAACCTAAACAGCCTACTTACAAGTGTATTTGTAGTATTGTCAGTTTTTATATTTCCACTTGCACGTTCAGTAACAACATCTCACCCCTATACCAAACCGAGAAGTTTGTGGGATATACACTTCTGGTAATCGAAACTGACTATCGGAGCTATTCCTGAGGCGCTGTCCGGCGTAACAACCATACCGTGGTGCACTCGATGCGTAGTTGCCCATGGCGACCGCTTCAGACTAGTGTGCCGAACCACTGGCAACCAGTTTGGTGACAGTCACGGACTAAAGGGTATCTACAAGAGTAGGACAATCGTGAGATGAATGGCAGAGAATACATCAGTGATAGTTACCTACCTACCGAAAAGAAAAGAAGATTGGAATTTCACGTTCCGTCAACGAAGAGGTTACTAGAGTTGAGAACAAAATCTGATTGGGAAAAGATTCAAATGAAATGGAACCATCCTGATACTTATTACGTTAGGGGCACCTGGTATGTCCGGATGTGGATTTGAACACCGCTTCTCCTGAATGTGAGTCCAGCAACTATCCACGGCGAAACCTCGCGCGGTTATTGAGGAAAAGGTTCACTGATGAGCCAAACCATCATGACCACTGCACACCGCGAGACTGAATACGGCCTGGTGGCTTCGCGGGCACTTGACCTGCCAAGAAACGTATGTAAGCGAAGCAAAGACGAATGGGGAGTCATTCTAGGGATGGCAGGTGACGCAAATGGGAAAATCCACTGCCTAATCTTTTTTGAGTCATCAGTCTTGTGACTGGCTTGATGCGGGCTGTGGGACGGCGGAGAAGTTGATTAATAATAGAGTTGGATTAGTATGCCGTCTTTTTCAGGCGGGCCTGGCAACTAATTTTGAGGTCAGTCAGAAAGCGAAGAGAAACATACTGGCCTTAGTTTCCTGTCTGCACGGCCACATTCGGGTCCAGCCCAGTGAAAGAAATGTTTCTATTCTCCTTCTACTTAGTGGGATCAGGACTATGATTTTAAATAAAAGTATAAAGTCCCAGTTAATACATCTATTAAATAAAGTTTCTAACGTACCACTCTTGGAAATTCACTATGTTCAAATGAAAGCCAATTTTTCTATTCTAACAGCACAGTGAGCAGTTCAGAGACGACCTTTACGGTACGTCCCTACCTGATTGTCTAGCACCCTGACCAATAATACTGAATTGAATGTTCGCAATAAATGTTCAATATTAACGCTCCCCACAAAAATTGGACTAATAATCGCCCCTTGCCAATCGGATTTGTAATTCTCACGGACGGCACACTACAGGTTACTTTGGCGAATTTTAAGCGATCCAGGACGGTGTACAGTCCTCGCGAGTTCACTATCCGTTTATACCGCAAATACGCGATTTGACGCGGTCCGGCTTGTGACGTCATCCGAGGCAGAGCGCGATTCTTCGTTTAAACAACGTTTATCTTACAGTGGCTGAGTGTGAACTGAACCTTTTTACTGCCCCTCGGGCCGTATTTGCGTATAAAGATGCCGGGCGAGAGAACATTTGTTGTAGACGGCTTTCTGCAAACTGCAGTAGCCTCCGAACGACCGCTCTCTCGGACACATAATCTTTAATAACATAGGTAAAAATTGTTTCTGAAACTTCTTAATTTTTATTTGTATTCAGATAAGTTGTTTGAAAGCACAGAAAAAGTATCAGCTTGCTTGAATGAAAACTTTGCCTTCTAGAATTTTTGTAGTGGAACTAATGGGTTGATTGGTTTGTGGGATTAAAGGGACCAGAGTAGTGAAACTAATGGTAGATCGTTACCCCTGAATCATACCTTTGCTAGAACTTGTATTAGCTATTATTAATACTACAACTCTAAAATTTGGAACACTTCTATGATTTGGCAGGTTTTACCATCTGGCTGAACCAAAATTCTCAACTCTTAAAATTAAAGGTACTTAATCTACCACAATCAGGCATATTTTATTTACAAAATTGGTTTTTACTTAATTACTCAAAAACTATAAGGCGAAGCTTAACGTGGTCTCGCAATTATTATTTTTAGGGTGAAATGAAACATAAAACAGATTTTTACTTTATTACATGCAATATTTAGCGCTTTTTGTTTTTCCTAAAAACGTGGATTCCGGTGTCAGTTTTTGTCTACGGTTTTGAAACTTGCACCACGTAGTTATAAGCTCTATAGGCACTTTCTGAGCAAATTCTGGCCTTCTAGCTCTATTATTTAGCGCCACTTATTTTTCTCTTAAAACGGCAATTTTACGGAAACTATTAAGTCTAGAACACTAAGACTTAATAGGCCTATACCGAAATTTATTATACTTAACTATATTTTAACAAAGTTTTAAACGTAAATACTGATTTTTAATTTCATACTTAATTGTGGTGCAATACTTGTGCGCTACGTGCAGAAACGTTAAAGTGACGTGGCGCTACAAGCAATGAACTGGGGTAAGTCCCGGCACACTCGCTCGCCCCTGTGTCTCACACACGATACAGCGCTTGCTTTGCTTCAGGCCCACCACTAATTCCTCTCCTGTGCCAACCTCTTCATCTCAAGAGTAGCATCTGCAACTTACGTCCTCAATTATCTGCTCGATGTATTCTATTCTCTGTCTTCCTGTTCAGATTTTGCCTTCTACAGCTCCATCCAATACCAAGGAAGTTATTATTTAATGTCTTAACAGATGTCCTACCATCCTGTCCCTTTTTCTTGTCAGTGTTCTCCATACATTCCTTTCCTTGCCGATTCTACAGAGAATCTCCACATTTCTTACCTAACCAGCCCACCTAAATTTCAACATTTCCTTGTAGTACCAAGTCTCAAATGCTTTGATTCCCTTCCGTTCCGATTTTCATGCAGTCTTTGTGCCACTACCATACAATACTGTGCACCAAATGTACGTTCTCAGAAATTTCTTCCTTTAATTAAGGTCTATATATGATACTAGTAGATTTATAATGGCTGGGAATTCGGTTTTTGCCAGTGATAGTCTGCTTTTTATTTCCTCATGGGTTTTCTGTTGGCCAGGAAATAAAATTCATTAATTTCATCTACTTGCGACCACCAATCCTGATGTGAAGCTTCTCGCTCTTCTCATCCTGCTACTTCTCATTACTCTCGTCTTTCTTAAGTTTACTCTCAGTCCACATTCTGTGTTCATTAGACTGTTCGGTCCATTCAGCAGAACCTGTAATTCATTTTCACTTTTACTGAGGGTAGCAATGTCATCAACGAATATTATCATTGACAACCTTTCACCTTGAATTTTAGTTCCACTCTTGAACCTTTCCTTTATTTCCGTCATTGGTCCTTCGATGTATAGTTTAAACGGAAGGGGTGGAAGACTAGATCCCTGTCATGCACCCTTTTTAATCCTAGCACTTCGTCCTTGATCTTCCACTCTTATTCTTCCTTCTTCGTTTTGTACATATTGTAGCTTATTTTATTTTCCTCAAGATTTGTACAATTTGACTTTGCCTAACGCTTTTTATATGACGACAAATCCTATGAACGTGTCTTGATTTTCCTTTAGCCTTGCTTCCATTATCAGCCGCAACTTCGGGATTGAGTCTTTGGTGCCTTTACCGTTCCTGAAGCCAAACTGATCTTAATCTAAAACATCCTTAGTTTTCTTTCCCATTCTTCTGTGTTTTATCCTTGTCATGAACTTGGGTGCATGAGCTGTCAAGCAGATTCTGTGATAATTCTCGCACTTTTCAGCTCCTGCAATCTTCGTAAATGTGTGGATGATGTTTCCCAAAAGTCTGATGGTATATAGCCAGACTCGTATATTCTTAACGACAGCGAGAGTAGTCGCTATGTTGCCACTTCCCCTAACTATTTTAGAAATTGTGATGGAATGTTATCCATTCCTTCTGCCTTATTTGATCTTAAATCTTCCAAAGCTCTTTTAAATGCATATTCTAATACTCGGTCCCCTGTCTCTTCTCTGTCCTCTTCTGTTTCTTCTTCTATCACGTCATCAGCAAGTCTTGCCCGTTAGAGACCTTGAATATGCTCTTTCCACCTATCAGCTCTCTCCTCTGCATTTAACACTGGAATTCCCAGTGCACTTTAAATGTTACCCCACTTGCTTTTAGTTTTACCGAAGGCTTTCTGCTGAGCCAAGACCAGTTCACACTGAGCGTCATGGCACAGTCACGACTCGGAAATTTCACGTCAAGTTGTATTTGCATAGTCCATTTCATCACGGCACGCCAAGTCAATTCCAATCACGTGATCTCGTATCACATGGATTTCCTCAACTGTTCAACTATTTTTCGCGATAATTGCGATCTTCTTAAGTTGATTTTCAACTACTTTTAGGCGCGAAGTGCACATACACAACGCGGTAACTGTGAATGCTGGAGTGCACATTTGTACGGAAATTTCATTTTTTGGCCTGAAATGGTTAGCAGCCTGCTGGGGTAGTTGTGTATTAGAGAAGTAAGACAAAAAAAATAAACATAAAAGAAACGTAAAGAAAAGAGCGTGGGGTCCAAACAATGTCATTAGGTGGTACAAAAGAGGTATTTCGCACATTATACAAGGAGCTCGAGGAAGAGGAATCTGAATTTTATGTTTTACAAAGTCGAACTAACAGTTACTTTTTCATTTGTTACGTCACATGACACCCAGAATTACTAAAGGGAACACAGTGTTACAACGCTGCCATAAGGAAAAGTTTAGATGCTAGTCCAGCGCTAATATTTGTGCTATAGACTTTTTTTGTTTTTTTGTCATCAGTTTTCTGACAGGTTTTATGCGGCCCGTCACGAATTCCTCTCCTGTGCTAACCCCTTCATCTCAGAATAGCCGTTGCAACTTACGTCCTGTTATTTGCTGGATGTATTCCAATCTCTGCTTCCTCTACAATTTTTGCCGTCTACAGTTTCCTATAGTACCATAAAGTCACTCCCTCATGTCTTAACAGAGGTCCTATCATCCAATCCCTTCTCCTTATCAGAGTTTTCCACATACTCCTTTCCTCTCCGATTCTTCGCAGAACCTCTTCATTCCTGACCTTACCGATGCTGTACAAAATGAAATGACTAATACATGAAATAAAATGTACAATACATTATGTTCGAAATCCAATGGATAAAACACTGACACTATCACAGGACCGATGTTTCTACTTACAGGACGTCATTGCCGTAGTGTTCGTCATTACCAAATTACACTGCATTGTGAATTATTAACTTTGCTAACCATTTTACATTAGCAGGAAAAACATATGTGTATATACGTACATTGCATTACTCGTTGTACCTTAGAAGTTACGGTTTGGGGTGTGGAATTCAATGGAGTCTGTTCTCTGGAAATAAGCGTTGTGGGTAGATGTGCCAAAACCCGACTTACCTTCATCGGTCAAGTCCTGATCGGGATGATTTGTCTTCGTTTGACCTTCCATTATCAATTGCGTGCTTGTGTCGTATGGATGACTGTGAAGAATTATTGGTATAGTATAGCGGTGTACGGTAAAATGGTAGCGAGAAAGTGAAATTCTGTACAACTGTATAGCCCGATCGTCTCAAATATCACGGACTACCTGACTTAACGTCGCCGTCAGACGGACTGATTACTACTAACAATGCCATGTGTCCTCACTCCAGTCATGGATTGTGCGGCTGGTCCCGGCGAAGGTTCGAGTCCTCCCTCGGGCATGGGTTTGTGTGTGTTTGTCCTTAGGATAATTTAGGTTAAAGTAGTGTGTATGCTTAGCGACTGATGACCTTAGTAGTTAAGTCCCAAAAGATTTCACACACATTTGAACATTTCGTCCTCACTCCGCAGTGCACACGGAGGATGGGGGAGTGGGAGAGAAAGCTCGAATTTGTCCAGGCATTGTAGAAAAATTGCGACAGCCTCCCCCTGTCTGTGAAATGCTGGAGGTTAAAATTCCTTCCATCTCAAGGATTTCAATTGTTAGAAGTCGAATGTCACCATCCACGAGAGTGTTACCAAATACGACTCTAGCGGCAGATATGAAAAGGATATAGAAATGAGTGTTTCTTTATAAAATCACTCGCATTACATTTTTCAAGCTTTTCGAAATTCGAGCCGTGTTTCACCACGCTCGCAGTATACAAGGGCGTTCAGTAAGTAACGCAACAATTTGTTCCGCCAGTTTCGGTTGAGTTAATGCGCAGCTTATTGTGGGACATCATAGAATGTTCCAGCTTCAGCTTTTATAATATCATGAATTCTGGTAGGCGCCAAACGTTGTTATAGTATCTGTAAAGGAATGGCTCTGAGCACTATGGGACTCAACATCTATCGTCATAAGTCCCCTAGAACTTAGAACTACTTAAACCTAACTAACCTAAGGACAGCACACAACACCCAGCCATCACGAGGCAGAGAAAATCCCTGACCCCGGCGAGAATCGAACCCGCGAACCCGGGCGTGGGAAGCGAGAACGCTACCGCACGACCACGAGATGCGAGCATCTGTAAAGGAGGTGCATTTAAAGCAGAGCTGTCATTGAGTTTCTTTTGGCGGAAAACCAGGGCATCGCGGACACTTATAGGTGCTTGAAGAAAATCTACGGATAGCTGGCAGTGAGCAAAATCACGGTGAGTCGCTGAGTGAGGTGTCTGTCACGATCGCAAAAAGATCGCGGAAACATGTCCGATCTCCTGCGTGCCGGCAGGCCGCCCACGGCTTTGATTCCTGCAGTGTTGGAACGTGTGGACACTCTCATTCTCGGTTATCGACGGATCACAATCCAACAACTCGCTGCTCAGCTGGACGTCTCTGTTGGTAGTTCTGACACGCTCGTCCACCAGTTGGAGTACTCAAAGGTGTTTGCTCGCAGGGTTCCTCTCCGTTCCTCTCCGCCTATCAGAAGACCACCAGGCGCAACAAAGGACGATCTGTGTGAAACTGCTTGCGTGTTGCGAGTCCCACCGTGACAATTTTTTGTCGAACATCGTCACAGGCGATGACACATGGGTCCATCACTTTGAAGCGGAAACTAAACGATAATCCATTCAGTGGCACCACACCACTTCTGCGAAGGAAAAGTTAAAAGCCACGCCCTTAGCGGGTGAAGTCAAGGCGACGCTCATCTGGCATTCTGAAAGGGTTATTATACACTCCTGGAAATGGAAAAAAGAACACATTGACACCGGTGTGTCAGACCCACCATACTTGCTCCGGACACTGCGAGAGGGCTGTACAAGCAATGATCACACGCACGGCACAGCGGACACACCAGGAACCGCGGTGTTGGCCGTCGAATGGCGCTAGCTGCGCAGCATTTGTGCACCGCCGCCGTCAGTGTCAGCCAGTTTGCCGTGGCATACGGAGCTCCATCGCAGTCTTTAACACTGGTAGCATGCCGCGACAGCGTGGACGTGAACCGTATGTGCAGTTGACGGACTTTGAGCGAGGGCGTATAGTGGGCATGCGGGAGGCCGGGTGGACGTACCGCCGAATTGCTCAACACGTGGGGCGTGAGGTCTCCACAGTACATCGATGTTGTCGCCAGTGGTCGGCGGAAGGTGCACGTGCCCGTCGACCTGGGACCGGACCGCAGCGACGCACGGATGCACGCCAAGACCGTAGGATCCTACGCAGTGCCGTAGGGGACCGCACCGCCACTTCCCAGCAAATTAGGGACACTGTTGCTCCTGGGGTATCGGCGAGGACCATTCGCAACCGTCTCCATGAAGCTGGGCTACGGTCCCGCACACCGTTAGGCCGTCTTCCGCTCACGCCCCAACATCGTGCAGCCCGCCTCCAGTGGTGCCGCGACAGGCGTGAATGAAGGGACGAATGGAGACGTGTCGTCTTCAGCGATGAGAGTCGCTTCTGCCTTGGTGCCAATGATGGTCGTATGCGTGTTTGGCGCCGTGCAGGTGAGCGCCACAATCAGGACTGCATACGACCGAGGCACACAGGGCCAACACCCGGCATCATGGTGTGGGGAGCGATCTCCTACACTGCCCGTACACCACTGGTGATCGTCGAAGGGACACTGAATAGTGCACGGTACATCCAAACCGTCATCGAACCCATCGTTCTACCATTCCTAGACCGGCAAGGGAACTTGCTGTTCCAACAGGACAATGCACGTCCGCATGTATCCTGTGCCACCCAACGTGCTCTAGAAGGTGTAAGTCAACTACCCTGGCCAGCAAGATCTCCGGATCTGTCCCCCATTGAGCATGTTTGGGACTGGATGAAGCGTCGTCTCACGCGGTCTGCACGTCCAGCACGAACGCTGGTCCAACTGAGGCGCCAGGTGGAAATGGCATGGCAAGCCATTCCACAGGACTACATCCAGCATCTCTACGATCGTCTCCATGGGAGAATAGCAGCCTGCATTGCTGCGAAAGGTGGATATACACTGTACTAGTGCCGACATTGTGCGTGCTCTGTTGCCTGTGTCTATGTGCCTGTGGTTCTGTGAGTGTGATCATGTGATGTATCTGACCCCAGGAATGTGTCAATAAAGTTTCCCCTTCCTGGGACAATGAATTCACGGTGTTCTTATTTCAATTTCCAGGAGTGTATTTGATGTCGTCCCTCAAGGGGCAAAGACCAACTCGGAAGTGTATTGTGCTGCCCTCAGGAAATCGAAGGATGTACTTCAGCGTGTTCTTCATCACAAGAATGCAAACGAACTTCTCCGTGACAACGCAAGACCTCACCCAAGTCTGCGCACCAGAGAAGAGCTCAGAAAACTTTCTCCGACAGTTCTTCCTCGTCCTACAGCCGGGATCTCGCAAGTCTCCATCTCGCACGTCTCCATCTGCCTGGTCCACAGAAAGATTCACTCAGTGGGAAGCTGTTTGTGGATTATGGTAGATTACTGATGCAACGTGGTTAGCACACTGGACTCCCATTCGGGAGGACGACGGTTCAATCCCGCGTCCGGCCATCCTGATTTCGGTTTTCAGTGATTTCCCTAAATCGCTCCAGGCAAATGCCGGGATGGTTCCTTTGAAAGGGCACGGCCGACTTCCTTCCCCGTCCTTCCCTAATCCAATGAGACCGATGACCTCGCTGTCTGGTCTTCCCCAAACAACCCAACCCAACCCCAACTGATGCAACAAGACGTTGGCGTCGACATCAACTAGTATAGTGGCGCTATGCTAGCATACAGACTCTCCTAGTAAGGCCGTCGCATTGAAGGGAGATTATGTTCAAAAACAGAATTTTCCAGCCAAAGGAATAAGGCGTAATGTGCTGCATTGGAATCTTGAATAAAAGCAATCTGATTTCGGGAAAAAAAACTCCCCTAGTACTTACACGCTTTTGCGAGTTCTAGCGTGTACACGGGACTACAGCATGTTGTCAGGGGAGAAGGACATATGCCGGAGTGCTGCAGGTTACTGACTCTTATCGCTGGAGCACAACGCTGCCGTGGCGCTGCTAACCGGCGCACCGCATAAATCTGCGACGCGCTCTGCGATATCGCTGACACCGAAAGCGAGCGGCCGCACGCGCCGCCATGACAGGGGCAAAGTGCGCTGTCTCCGGCAGCGACCTGCCATCCCCACCGCCCCTGTAGCGGTCGCTGTCCCCTGCGGCACGGCGCCCAAATTCATCTCACGTCCTGCTACGGTAGGGTGCACGATGTAAATGAGCGAGGAAAACTGTTTGTACGCCACTGGCCATTAAAATTGTTACATCAAGAAGAAATGCAGATTCTAAACGGGTATTCATTGGACAAATATATTATACTAGAACTGACATGTGATTACATTTTCACGCAGTTTGGGTGCATAGATCCTGAGCAATCAGTAACCAGAACAACCACCTCTGGCCATAAAAACCGCCTTGATAGGCCTGGGCATTGAGTCAAACAGAGCTTGGATGGTGTGTACAGGTACAGCTGCCCATGCAGCTTCAACACGATACCACAGTTCATCAAGAGTAGTGACTGGCCTATTGTGACGAGCCAGTTGCTCGGCCACCATTGACCAGACGTTTTCAATTGGTGAGAGATCTGGAGAATGTGTTGGCCAGGGCAGCAGTCGAACATTTTCTGTATCCGGAAAGGCCCGTACAGCACCTGCAACATGCGGACGTGCATTATCGTGCTGAAATGTAGGGTTTCGCAGCGATCGAATGAAGGGTAGGGCCATCGGTCGTATCACATCTGAAATGTAACGTCCATTGTTCAAAGTGCTGCCAATGCAAACAAGAGGTGACCGAGACTTGTAACCAATGGCACCCCAAACCATCACGCCGGGTGATACGCCAGTATGGCGATGACGAATACATGCTTCCAATGTGCATTCACCGTGATGTCACCAAACACGGATGCGACCATCATGATGCTGTAAACAGAACCTGAATTCATCCGAAAAAATGACGTTTTGCCATTCGTGCTCCCAGGTTCGTCGTTTTAAGTACACCATCGCAGACGCTCCTGTCTGTGATGCAGCGTCAAGGGTAACCACAGCCATGGTCTCCGAGCTGATATTCCGTGCTGCTGCAAACGTCGCCGAACTCTTCGTGCAGATGGTTGTTGTCTTGCAAACGTCCCCATCTGTTGACTCGGGGATCGAGACGTGGCCGCACGATCCGTTACAGCCATGCGGATAAGATGCCTGTCATCTCAACTGCTAGTGATACGAGGCCGTTGGGATCTAGCATGGCGTTCCGTATTACCTTCCTGAACCCACCGATTCCATATTCTGCTAACAGTTATTGGATCTCGACCGACGCGAGCAGCAATGTCGCGATACGATAAACCGCAATCGCGATAGTCTACAATCCGACCTTTATCAATGTGGGGAACGTAATGGTACGCATTTCTCCTCCTTACACGAGCCATCACAACATCGTTTCACCAGGCAACGCCGGTGAACTGCTGTTTCTGTATGAGAAATCGGTTGGAAACTTTCCTCATGTTAGCACGTTGTAGGTGTCGCCACTGGCGCCATCCTTGTGTGATTGGTCTGAAAAGCCAATCATTTGCAAATCACAACATCTTCTTCCTGTCGGATAAATTTCGCGTCTGTAGCACGTCATCTTCGTAGTGTAGCAATTTTAATGGTCAGCAGTGTAATAAGAAGATACCTGCAAGCGTTTGGAGAGATCAACAGTACAGTAAACACACACTAATATGGTCATATTAAAAGTCATGAGCAACCCATTGTCATGGACATTCATTGCAATGTTTTTAAGCGAACTTTGGCCCTCAGCTTTATCTGCGATCTTTTCTATCACCTTTCAGTATAGTCTCAGTTTAGGATCTCTCGTTTTGTCGGGTGTTCAGCCGAGTTGGTGATGCCCTCTCTCATGGGGCAACGATCAACTCGGGAGTGTTTCAGTGACCGATCCAGTCGTCTTTTCCAATCTGCAGTGAGTTGTCTGGTGTCCTACCAGACTTTTTTCCCATTTCATCCCTGTAGGAGATGGGAGGGGGAGAGGCCTTTTTCAAACAGACGTATTCGTTTGGGCCAGGCATAGCGGTTTCTTCTATGATGGCCTATTTATTAATTGTATTTGAGGATTGTCCTACAGTTCTAAAAGTGTCATTTCTTGTGAAACTGGGAGAGTAGGGGTACCAACAATCCTGGTTTTCACCTTGTTACTAAGAATAAACGTCCCTGAAAACCTCCTATCGGTTGGCTTGTCTCTCCCAGGAATTCAAGTATATCATCACGCAGAATTCCTTCGAGGTTGTATATACCTGGAAATATTAATAATTAACATACGTCAAGTTCGCCGGTTACGTGTTTGAGATAAGGAGCAGTTAGGGATCACAATGATAACATACGACTACCTCAAACAATTGATTCAAGCTATCCTAGATATGTAAGCAAAGAAAAAAATAAGATCTAGAGCGTCAGTTAACAGAAATAATTCTAATTACGTAAGTGTACAACAAGATTGTGGGAACAAGCGTCAGTTTCCATGCAGCACTAAACAGGTTTTAAATATGAGACAGACACATAGACTTGTGTATATGAGAACATATGTCTTAGCACTAAATAGGTTTTAAATATGAAACCCACGTCACCGGTGCAGTTGTAATTAATGTAGGAACAATTAAATGTAGTTTACCTTATAGTTGTTTGGTGTTGTTATTACAGATATTTGAAAATGGCCACAGCCCAACAGGCTAGTAATATAATGTTTACCTGATGTAATAAAGGTCATCACGTGTAATAGAGTTTGATAGCCTATCGTCGTTATTTAAATTGATTCTCTAACTCTCAAATTTATTCGTTTTATTCAGTATTTACGGGCTGTGAATACTGTAAGCAGTTTTCCAACATGAAAGCCTCACACATGGAGACATTAGCGGCCGTTGATTTTTTGATAACTTCACAGCAAAGCAAAGCCAGAAATTCGTTCGTTACCGTACTCGTTCCTTAGACTGTTGTTAGTTTGGTCTAAGAGCGGTCATTGAGAGTTGTTTACCTCTTTTCTAGAAAATGTGTTTACGTCCGACTGAGAAAGTTTTCCGTCTCTTTATGAGGTATTGCAGTAATTTAGTCCGCGAGCGACCATAAATCCTACACTTTACACTGGCGATAAACTTTTGCTTCGTAATACATCGCTTCAGCCGTGTTAACCGTTATTTTAAAGGTGGAAGAACTGCGATGTTACAAGCTGCACACTACACTAAAAAAAATAAAGAAAATTCAATTTTTGTTTTCCTTTACGTGTAAATACTATAGTTATATATGAGTGCGATCAGATCATTCTGGAAAATAAGTAGATCGAGCAACGAAAGATCATATAATTTTATGTGGTTTAAGTTTCATGAGCAGCTAAAGAAACAGAAACTAAACGTACTTCCCCTATTATCAGTTTTATAGCATCCACATCCTCATCTTGAAGAACAAAGTTGTCATACCACAGAAGCTTTTGGTTAGAGAAACAAGAGTATGCCTTTAAAGAGCAGCTTCACAGTACATAATTCTGTCATGAAATTTGTTGCACGTAATCCAGTCTATTTCAGTGAGAATAATGTTGTGAAATTTAAAATTGTCCAAGCTTGTAGATTGTTCCATGAAATTTCTGACGAACTACCAGATGTCAGTAACCTGCAGTCACGATGTTTCGGCCCACCTTCAGGAATATACTCACCATGCCACACTGAGGTTTCATATCAAATTTCACATCAGACAACTTTATGAGGAGGAAACAGTACACTGCATCAGAAGATTGGGTAAGTCACGAGAATGATGAGCAAGTTTACCGAGCTAAGTAATATTTTTAATAAGTTTCAGAGACACTGGTAATATTCTAATTTTAAACTTGCGTTTTTCATTAACAAACAGCTTTAAATGACATCAAATGCAAAGGGAACCTGCCACTGGTAACAGGAAGGATTTGTTTTAGTCGGCGTGACTTGCATTCTGTGTCCAGGGATATATATATATATATATATATATGTATATATATATATATATATATATATATATATATATATATATATATATATATAAAATCTTCATTTGGAAATTTCAGGAAGGCTATCTTATTTGCTTTGGGTCTGGGTGAATGGTGTGAGATGGCCAAGTTGAACTACGGGACCGACAATAAGTCAACGAAGAGGCAGCCTACAAAGATGGACTGACTTGACACACGAGTACCACAGGAAGTAGCTACTCGATGATTCGTTATCAACTTGACGGAGAAATCGAAGGATGACAAGACCACGTGCATGTAGGCAAGAGGTCATAACTTTGCTCATACACCTAATTCACCACCACTTATGCATTTCGTCAGCTCCATCGAAGAGGCTGTGCGTCCTCTAGTAACAAATAAACAAAAGCAGGTTCGTCGGGAGTCCAGTAATAACAGGCTAATAGTCATCACCATCTGGCACAAACATTAGCTCTCCGAGCCCATAACACCCCAGATACGCATAACCTGCAAGCAGAATCGGGAAACGTCAATACTGTGTTCCTGGAAAATAGATACTCTTTCGGCAGATGCAGATGGCGATAGAACGCACAATCGTCAGAACAGGGAAGAAAATGAGGTCTTCGAGACGCCAGTTCCCCTCTAATTTATTGGAATTATTGTGTCCGACAACAAAAAAGTGAAGAGCCGACAAGGCATGGTCAGATGTCAGCATAACGTCTGGCATGTAGACATCACCGGCGGGTATGTAAATGACTGGAGATACAGTTCTCTGTGACAGCTGGAGGGGCCTCCAGAATGCGTTAGTTTTGTTTGTGAGTAGTGTTGCTATCAGGACTAGTGGGGAAGATAAGGAGCGTGAACACCGTCATATGTAAAGTGATCGTTCTAAAGGACACGGATAAGGGACGCACTCGTGTGAGGCAGCTTTATCAGCACCTGAGAGAATCCGACAAAAGCCTCATTGTGGGTCTCCATTTGGCCGGTTGCAAATCCGGATCTTTTAACCATTCGAATATGACAATGACCTGATGTTGGACAGCATGAGATGCGTCTTGGATGTTGTGGTCGACAACGTCTGACCACCACAAGGGGGCATCGCCGGACTGTGCACCACGCTGCACGACCCCTTCAAATCTGGGTCTGCCATCCGGGAACAAGTAACGGACCCACAATAACATTCTGTGTCACGCTGCTCCATTGGTCCGAAATTAACAAGTCACAGTCGGGAACCACCTTTTTATGCGTAAGCTGACGTTAATGCCACAACTGACCCGGAGGCATAGACTGCTGATGAATGGCTTAGCACTTTTCCAGAATGAGATTTTCACTCTACAGCGGAGTGTGCGCTGTTATGAAACTTCCTGGCAGATTAAAGCTGTGTGCAGGACCGATATTCGAACTCAGGACCTTTGCCTTTCGCAGGCAAGTACTCTACCAAATGAACTACCCAAGCACGACTCACGCCCCGTCCTCACAGCTTTACTTCCGCCAGTACCTCGTCTCCTACTTTCCAAATTTCACAGAAGCTCTCCTGAGAACCTTGCAGAACTAGCAGTCCTGGAAGAAAGTTTTAATCTGCCAGGAAGTTTCGCTTAGTACTTTGTTCAGCATGACTGGCGGTTTTGCACTGCTCTGGATAAACTCCACTGTCAAGTACATCAACAACCCATTCTTCCAATGTTTTGGAAATATATAGCGGTGTTACTCCTGTCGTCATGGTTCTTGGAGATATTGACTATGACTTTCAGCTGTGGTAGGGACTGAGGAAACTCTGACAGCACAACGGTATGTAACGAACATTGAAATCCGTAGAAATAGGACAAGGATTGGAAAGCCTCGTGGAAGGCTACCGTATTTTCCGGACTATAAAACACACCTTAATTTTTAAGCGACTTTTTTAAAAAAATAACATTTTTATCAGTTCTATTATTAGATCACAAAGCCAACAAAAAAATTCTTGGTTTATAAAATCGAAGTGACCTTAAAAATACCTGAAAATCGTCATCTGAACTTTCTTCTTCTTCTTTCTCTTCATCGTCATCGTTGTCCTCTTCATACACAAGATGGTGATCACCGCCATCGAGAGCGTTACTTATGCCGCACTTCTCTCACTCTAGAGCACGAATGTTTGATTGTGGGTCGTCCTAAAGCCCCTTTAGGCGTGGACTCATGTTCGGTTTCGTTCATCACTCATTTGTTCCATTCCTCTCTCATATATGGTTCAAATTGTTTATTTATCGAGACATGAAGAGCCTGCAGCTGGGAAGTAAATCCTTCCAGAATAACAGCAAGCTCTCTACGTCCCTGTCTCAATTTCTCTTCCTCAGAATTTTTCAAGTGAGTACTAAAGTGATCTAGCACAACAAGAGAACTTTCTTCAGTCGAGCATTTTTTCTTCTCTTCACCACTCTTAATGCTTAACGTCACTCCAGCCTCGCCCATACAGCCCTTGTCTTGTACGTGAACTACCACACCTGGCTGTAATTAGGGAGATTTTGGCATGGTTTTGCGCTTCAGAATGATTGACAATTAGAACAACCACGGAATTGACACGTAAGTGCTGCACAAATATTCAATACCGAATAACTTGCGAATTTA
This sequence comes from Schistocerca serialis cubense, assembly GCF_023864345.2. Classification (NCBI taxonomy): domain Eukaryota; kingdom Metazoa; phylum Arthropoda; class Insecta; order Orthoptera; family Acrididae; genus Schistocerca; species Schistocerca serialis. The sequence continues at coordinate 586,860,826 of NC_064645.1, read as the reverse complement.
ACAAAACTGAACACTTAAAAAAAGCTTACAATTGTATTTAAAACAACATCAAATTAGCAGTTGGTCCCGAAACAATTTCAGAACAACAATCTTTAAGAAAGGTCCCTTCTAAGAGAATGAACTACTTAGCAAAAATACAGTTGAATAACAAGTATTTTGAATAACAAGTGTCTGAGCCAAGGGAAATAAGTTCAAATGGCTCTGAGCACTATGGGACTCAACTGCTGTGGTCATCAGTCCCCTAGAACTTAGAACTACTTAAACCTAACTAACCTAAGGACATCACACACACCCATGCCCGAGGCAGGATTCGAACCTGCGACCGTAGCAGCAGCGCGGCTCCGGACTGGAGCGCCTAGAACCGCACGGCCACCGCGGACGGCCAGGAAATAAGTCCTTAAAATCTGAAGACTGGGACGGTACTAACGATCAAGGGGCTAGACGGAATCTCAGTATTTGAGGCTCTGAGGAACAAGCGGCTAAAGGTTACAGAAGGGGAGAGGCAAACCCAGCTAAGGGAGCTGACGCAGCGGTCTGAAAGGTGCCCGTAGAGGTAAGTGACGGAGTCGGACCTCGCTTTGCGCGACAAACAGCATGCCGGAGTCAACCGCGCCGAGCAGACACACGCAGCAGTACACAGGCTCTCCAGTACTGCGTCGCCCCCCCCCCCCCCCACCCCATGACCCAAAACCAGGGAGAGAAGTGCTGACAAGAAGGAAACGGGGCATCGAAGCAGTCGCCTAAGCAGTACAGGTCAAAATCAAACAGAAATACAGGCCCTTCACCAAAGGAAGAGCCAGGTAAATATACACCTAAGCCCCAGGAATTAGGTGCAATTAAATAACAGTTTTTTTTAAAAAAAACTGAAATAACTTACTGCCAACTAAGTCAGAACTTCAGAACTTGACTATCAATTAAATTATGTACTAAAAAATTCATTCAGTAAAAGCTCTAAAAGAGTCAAACCAGACTAAATACAGTTTGTAAATGCAATTAACAAAACTGAAAACAGTTGCAATTACTTACTCCAAGGGATAGTCAGAAAGATCAAACAGCACCCCTAAAATTTTTTGGATGTTGAGGCATGAATATAAGACTAGAGACGGATGCAGTCACATAAGAAAAGCTAAACAAGACCTTATCTCAGAAGAACACAGGGAAAAGGCGAGAAGCGAACCAGTTTCTCCGTGTTAACGGCGTCGGTAAACACCTTGACGACCTGGACAGGCCACGCATCGGAAACATAAATAAAACCAATACATATTAAAATATGAACATACATTAAATGTATATCCAGGATTAAACACAAGTGCAGAAACTCGTAGCATCCCGGGAATGGAGAATCTCTAACAATGGCGACGTGCCCCGAAACCCTTACGTCAGTGCGATAACTTCTAAACACACTATGAAGGACACTGATAACGATTTGCCGAGGAATTTTTACAAATTGTTTGATTAGAGTGACGAACACCTTAGCAGGGGAATAATTACAATTGGAAACCTTAACGCTGTATTGAAGCAAATACACTCACAGTAACATTACTAAAATGTCGGAGACCAATACGACGGAAGAGAAAGGCAGAGGCGGCCCACCCCAAAACAACCCGCGGCATTAGCAACCATGTGGTTGAACGTCTCGCCAAATGCCCAACTGTACAGTCTCGCAGGTGCCGCACGGCGTCCACCTTAATGCAGCCTATATCGCCAATAATGCGGTGGGCTGATCCACTTAGCCCATGAAAGGAATGCACCAGAACACCTTTCCAAACACCGAGCTTTTTAGGTTCCACATAGATCAGCCTTCCACCTTACCGGTTCCCGCATACAAGGCAACATATTTTTTCAACACGAGCACCACCTAGTGCCACAACGGTCGTGTCTTCATCTCTCTGTCCCCCTGGAGACACAGGTCTTGCACTCGATTAAGATATCGCTGAAAAACTCGCAACGATGCGCAGTCGTTCCAACTCAGGCCGCAACATAACGGCGAAGTCACGTCATTAGGTCGCCAAGCAGATATCTATAGAAGCCAGCATGGCTCAGACATCGCGCGTTCTCACATTTTACCTCTCATGCGACAAAAGTGAGGTGTAATTTTTTAACAGGACAACGCTCATGCACACACGGTACGTGTGCCTCCGAAATGCATGACGGCGAGGTACTCCTGCAGGACCACCTGGAATCCCAGATCTGTTCCCGAGTGAACATGTGTGAGACTAACTCAGGCATCAACTCTGTTCCAGCGCCCGTACCTAGGATATCAAAGACCACTTACGACAGTGGAAGGGCAGCTTGGCTCAAGAGAGGAGATACCCATCGCAACCGAATCAGTGCACGCATCCAGGTCAGAGAGAATGCTGTATCATATTGGTAAGTGGGTTCATACAGCCAAGTTCTTTGTACATTCGGCTCTGTCACTGAAAGGACATCACTCACCCCCTCACCCCATATCTTTCATGTCATCTCCTCCTCCCATTCTGAGTGCTTCTCTTTTTTTCGTCAAGCAGTGTACTGCCGCAAAAATAAGCAGAGCACTAACAAAACATAGGGTTCAAATGATCTCTCATGCTCCATCAAATATCTCGGCGCCACTGGCATCAATCAAAGACGATTGAGAACTGGGCAATCACGGTCTTAATAAGATTCCGTGCGAGTGTGGTAAAGCTTAAATGGGGCACATGGCATGAACTGTTCACATTTTGGACGACGGAGGCACACTGTATCTTCCTAACCATCAGCTCCGCAATACGAAAACAGTTAATTTCTACTGGGCATTAGAGGAAAGACAATTAAAAAAAATGGCATACACTCCAAACTTTTGTGCCTTTTCTATTAGTGACTAACAGGAAATACGTCTGTCTGAGGCTCTCATCAAACAGGATGGCAGTTTCAAGTTACGTGCTGTAATAAAGTAATCTGTTGTGATAAGGCAAAGATCCAACTGTTTCTTTATTTCTGTCACTGTTTAAAATCGTTGCTGTAATTGCGTTCTTCAGCTTAAAAATAATTGAGACATGTATAGTCTACTTCATATCGCCTTTCTCCTGTCTTCATGTAACGACACGTTTCCTTGTTAATTATAATTTTACGAATAATAATAATGGTTGATGAGCTATGACCCACTAACACAAGGTCAACAAACTAAGTCTCTCCACATTTTGCCATCAAATGTTGACTGTGGATTGGGGGCAATGAAGGCAATCAAGTAAATTTATGGTATTACAGTGTTGAAGTGGAAATCAGAGATGAACTGACGAAAAGGAGCTTACTTTATCTCAGTTTTCTTACAAAGGGAGGCGACCCTTGGGCCACTGAGACTGCTCTTTTCAGAATGAAGAGACTATCTAACCCATAATACATGCTGTTGTGGGAAAAATATTGACTACGGCAGCAATGTACCCAGGTGCTATGGTGAGCTTCATATTGTCTAATTTATTTAATAAAATTTGCGAGATCACAAAACTAACCACATATCCTGTACAGAACTGTAAAACCATCAGAGCTTTTGGCGTTAAATCACATAATGTCAAGATGTAAACTCAGGTGGAGGTTAAGAAAGGAAACTGAGTGACAAAATGCCTGTTCCTACTTACAGGTCGATTGGTAATAGAGGGCATTCTTGGCATTTGACTTCCCTCCAGATAAATGATTTTAAACATCGATGGCCAAAAACATCTAGTAGACTTAATAGTAGCAAAACTAGAGTATAAACTGTATAAACTTACTGCTTGGACTTAAGGGTAACTACTTAAGAAAAATACAACATACGCTAGTAGCACACCCTCTGACGTTGTCATATTGAAAATATTGACTATCTGGTTAAAGTTCGTAGAGTCTACCACTACGGACTCATCATAATAATAAGTATTAAAAGAATTACAATTAAAGCATATAATACATTAATTTACAAGGAAGCTTGATATTATCAACACATTCGAGAATTAAATGGAATTTCATCTACACCTACATCTACATCTACATGATTACTGTGCAATTCACATTTAAGTGCTTGGTAGTGGGTTCATTGAACCACAATCATATTATATCTCTACCATTCCACTCCCGAACAGCGCGCGTGAAAAACGAACACCTAAACCTTTCTGTTCGAGCTGTGAGTTCTCTTATTTTATTTTGATGTTCATTCCTACCTATGTAGGTTGGCTCAACAAAATATTTTCGCATTCGGAAGAGAAAGTTGGTGACCGAAATTTCGTCAACAGATCTCGCCGCGACGAAAAACGTCTTTGCTTTAATGACTTCCATCCCAACTAGCGTATCATATATGCCACACTCTCTCCCCTGTTACGTGATAATACAAAATGAGCTGCCCTTATTTGTACCTTTTCGATGTCCTCCGTCAATCCCACCTGGTAAGGATCCCACAACGCGCAGCAATATTCTAACAGAGGACGAACGAGTGTACTGTAAGCTGTCTCTTTAGTGGACTTGTTGCATCTTCTAAGTGTCCTGCCAATGAAACGCAACCTTTGGCTCGCCTTCCCCACAATATTATCTACGTGGTCTTTCCAACTGAAGTTGTTCGTAATTTTAACACCCAGGTACTTAGTTGAATTGACAGTCTTGACAATTGTACTATTTATCGAGTAATCGAATTCCAACGGATTTCTTTTGGAACTCATGCGGATCACCTCACACTTTTCGTTATTTAGCGTCAACTGCCACCTGCCACACCATACAGTAATCTTTTCTAAATCGCTTTGCAACTGATACTGGTCTTCATATGACCTTACTAGACGGTAAATTACAGCATCATCTGCGAACAACCTAAGAGAACTGCTCAGATCGTCATCCAGGTCATTTATATAGATCAGGAACAGCAGAGGTCCCAGGACGCTTCCCTGGGGAACACCTGATATCACTTCAATTTTACTCGATTATTTGCCGTCTATTACTACGAACTGCGACCTTCCTGACAGGAAATCAGGAATCCAGTCGTACAACTGAGACGATACCCCATATGTCCGCAGCTTGATTAGATGTCGCTTGTGAGGAACGGTGTCAAAAGCTTTCCGGAAATCTAGAAATACGGAATCAACTTGAGATCCCCTGTCGATAGCGGCCATTACTTCGTGCGATTAAAGAGCTATTAAATCTATTGTGAAAACGTTTACTCTATCCAATGGATGCAAAGGGTTGTGACAAGTGAGATAAAACAAATGCTTGAATGGAGCATAATTAAGCCTTTCGTGTCACCTTACTCTAGTCCACTATTATCAGTGGCAAAACCTGATGGAAGCATTTAGAAGTGAGGGCCATTAATAAAATCATTATTCCCAAAACAAAAAAAACTGACCGGAAAACTTGGATGAAAAATTACAGACGTTCCATTGAGATAAGCATCTTACTAGTATAGCTTTGAGAAGTTCATACTGGTAGGTAAGCCTCACTAAGTAATCTAGAAAATTATCAGTAGTTTTGAATTCAGGTTGAGTCGGTCAAGAAGGTGAAAGTCAGACATCAGGAAAGGAATAAGTTTATTGCTCGTATGCCACATTTCGGTAGTTATCCATTAACAGATATCTACAACACATCAAACACAAAAATATTTTATAAACCACTGCAATGGCTAGCTATAGAACTCTAGTTGACTGAAATCACTTGGCACAAGCTGCACTACGCCTGCCCAGGAGCGACTGCTGCATATAGATATGGCATTTAAAGTTGTTTGAGAAATGAACATTCACAGACTACAGAAACAATTCTTCAGAGTGCGGAGCAAGAGGATACTTTTAGCACCAGGTGGCTTTACATTGTATAGTGGCGCCAAAGCACATCAAATAATGTACATTTATTATCCCAAGTGTCTGGTGGTTGTGGACCAACTCTTTATAATAAATGTAAAAGAAATATTTTCAATAAGAAATGTTAATGAGGAAATACGGGCGATAAATGATTACAAGATATATATGTTTAATTCTGGAACTGTCATGAGACGCTACACATCGTCATAAGCTACAATCATAAGAACTGTGGGATATGATGAGGGATATAAAATGAAAATGTAAATTAGCAATACAAACATATGCTTCCATATTAAATACAGGCAGCACAACAGGGGAGAGGAGAAATTTAGTTGAAATTAGGACAGAACGTCTGTCAAACCTAAATCTGGTTCCAGAAAGTGCCCCCTGTGAGCCATTGCATTAACATCAAATTGAAGAACCATTATCCACTACTGAATACAACCAATTTATTTAGAAAACGTAGGAAACATTTTGGAACAAACAAAAATCAGTCATGGGAGATTACATGTCATGTCCACATAAAGCTAGGAAATAATACTTGGTGCATTCACTGTCAAACATTAAAATTATAGCAGCTTGTGATGCCTTGTAAAAGTTATACACTCAAGGAATAAGATACGTAGTGTAATCATACAGCTGAAACAGTAATATATAAAACACATACGGTAGAAACTGTAAGAGTGGGGAAGGAGGGGATAAAGGGGCGGGAAACGGAGATGTACTGCTTAAAAATTAAATGGAAACAAAAGTGTATATCACAATCAGACACTGATTCCACACAGTAGCCAAAGCACGCATCTGCGTTCATAACAAATCCTGGATAATATTGAAAAACTGTTTGCTGTGAGAGTGTACCTGTACACTGAAGATTCCGTGTTGCTTAGCATTAAAATGCTTGTAAATCTCTATTTCCTCCAAAATGTCTATGTCAGCACCCTTTGGCTCCATGCATAACATCATTAGAGATTTCTCAATCGTATCTAAACGATGGTTCTTATCACTGAGATGACAACCAATGGCAGTAGTGTTTTTATGACAGTGTTCCCTTAATCTGGTTAGAAAGTCACGCCCTGTCTGCCCAATGTATACACCATCACAGGATCCGTAAGTGGTTTTATATGCTCCCGACTTTGTGAAACTATTTTATTTATCGTCAATGGATGTAAAAATGTCTTACGTTTGTTACATGTCTGGAAGCCAGTGTGTACATTGGCTTTTTAAAAATGTGTTGGCGATCGTTAAGAGAAATGTCCTGCAAAGGATACAGATACAAATTTAGGTTGCTGCTCAGGAAGATTGCGAATAGATTCTTTCCTCTACCGAAAACCGACCCAGAAATACTCCACATTGCATATTCAGTGTAACGATTTTGTAGATCTATTTGTGTGATTATATCAATTCTTTTGTTACACATTCTGGACTTAGGCCAAGTTTAGCTAAGTTGTTGAACACTGACAGGGAAAAAGCATGCTTCTGTGTGTGTGGATAGAATGAGTCCACACTGATAATTACGTCAGTGGTACATGGTTTTCAGAAACAAGCTGAACAAAAATCTATAGATTGCCTAGTTATACACAAGTCTAAGTAGGTAAGACTTCTGCTTGATTCCGACTCCATATTGAAGCATACTTTTGAAAGCAACAGATTGAAGGAGCCTGCCAAGCCGGTCTGCATATCTGCGATACAAAATTGCTTTATTAGACACTGTCCTATTGTTTGCAAAGAATTTCTATCTAATTAAAGAATATGTCATCTAAAAAGCCTTAGAGACAGCAACCCATCTCCAGGCTTTAATAATTTTACGAGTGGTAAATAATGATAATATTTAAATTCATGTACACTTTTATTTCATAGTACTGTAATAGTAATGCTTTTACTAATGATGTGTTCATTATTGCATTTGTCATAAGTTGAATCTTTCAATCTAAATATCTTGTCACGAAGTACGAACATGTTTTTCTTTGTGTAAGACATGTTACTCAGTTCAATAATACATTATACAACCACGATACACCTTCACCAAGTTTTTGTGCTCCTCAACAACTGCTCTGCACTTTCAAACAAGAAGAGAAACATGTGGCGTTTGCTTAAGAAATTAAAATGAAGGCATATAAGTCGTAGAATGCCAGTTTGTGAACCTGAAAAGTAGGGTACCATTCACGTGGCCAGCCCGTCGCATATCGTGAGAGCCCAGCAAGACCGTTCGACAATTTCGCATGGGATCTCACATGCTATGTGGTAAGTATTCTAGATTTCTTACGTGACTGGTGCGACTTCCTCTTACGCAATTAAGGTATTACCCGTTCTTAACATTTTTATGGGCACTTTTAATGTTAGCTACTTCTATGAAGAATCGCCTTTAGTTTTCCTAGTTATTTGTAGCGCCTGAGGATGGGATTTACATCCTGAAACCAGAATAGTGTGTACGATTTTATCCAGATAAAGGAATAGTCAAGTACAGCTGGAGCGGATTTATTCATCACCAAAATTTTTGCAACAGTTGTAGATGTCCCGCAAAGAGTATATAAGTCAGAATTTTCCACAATTATACTTTTATTTCTTCATTGCTATATTTCCATTGTGTTCAAATGGCTATAGGAGTTTCTAGACCAGACTTATAAACAAACTGGCAGCTTTACACATCTTAGTCATACTTACTCTGATCATAATTTATTAGTTATTAACTGCAGATTAAAAATTAAGAGACTTCAAAAAAGTAAGAAATTAAGACGAATGAGCCAGTATAAATTGAGGGAACCAGAGCTTCTAGAGAGTTTCTGAGGCAGCATTAAGCAACACTGGACCGGAACAGAGGGAAAGAATATAATAAAACAGGAAAGGCTAGCCTTGAGAGACGAAATAGTGAAGGCAGCAGATAATCACGTAGTTAAAAGGGCATGATCTAGTAGAAAATCCTGGATTTCAGAACACATACTGAATTTTACTGACGAAAACATAAAATATAAAATTGTAGGAGATAAATTCGTGAATAGGACTATCGACTTATAAAAAATGAGAATGACAGAAAGTGCAACGAGGCTAATCGAGAATAGCTGCAGGACAAATGAAAGGGTGTAAAGGCTTGTTTAAGATAAAGGGGCAAGATAGACCCCACCTACAGAAAAATTAAAGGGGACCTTTGGAGGAAAGAGAAGCAACTTTTTGAATATCAGTAGCTCAGAGGGAAAGCTGAAAAATGGAAAGAATATGTAGAGAATCTATATAAAAGGAAAATGTTGACGACAATATTATAGAAAGAGAAGATGAAGTAGATGGAGTTGGGAGATATGATACTGAGTGAAGATCTGCACAGAGCGCTGAAAGATCTAAGTGGGAAAAAAGTCCTGGAGTAGACGACATTCCTTCAGAATTATTGAAATCGTTGACAGAGCGAACGTTGACAGAATTATTCCACCTGTCGTGTAACAAAAATCAGACAGGTGAAATACCCTCTGATTTAAAGAAGGATGTAATAATTCCAATTCCAAACAAGGCAGGTTCACACTGGTACTTATGCTACTGAAACATCCGTCTGATAAATCTGGTTGAAAGTATTGATATGAGTTACTTACAGAAGAGTAGAAGAACCAGCAGAATATTAGTGTTTGCTTCAGAGAAATATGAAAACACTCGAGGCACTTATAGAGTTACAAAAAGATTTGGACAATATTGACCGGGCTGCACTCCGAAATTTAGAAGGTGAAAGGGATACAATAACGTAGTGAGAAATTATTTGGAAGCCCAACAGAAACCAGATTCCTGTTGTGAGAGTCGAAGGACAGGGACAGTGGAAGTTATCTGTTAAAACTGCCAGCTTCCAAGTATCATTTTGCAGGAAATCTTTGCTGTGTAGTCTGTGCTTGCTAGTTTTTTTATCTGTGTAGCCACTCCTGCTTCAAGTGTGCTTTGTGATGGGCTGTGGCGCAGCCAATGAGAGTTAAAGGCAGCTGGGTCGAGACCATTACTTGCGTTTTTGAAGGTGAACAAAGTCTTTTCTTTCCATTCTGTTCTGTGCCGGGTCCTGTTCATGTGTGTGAAACGGTTTGGAAGGAAATATGGTTGATCTGAATTGTACTGAGAAGGAAGGAAAATGATGTATGAATGCAGCCTGGGTTTGTTATGGTGAGAACTGTGTACAACATTTTCTTATGGTCCTACTGTGGAAAACAAGGTAAGACTGAAAGGACCTTGGCGAGCCATATTGGAACAAGGGTTTCCTGTCTGTATTGCGGAACAATGAGGACTAGTAGTTACGATTAATGTAGGCCAATTTCCCTTTTCATTATATGATTCGTAATTGAGATGAGCTAAGCAGATTCTTTAGTCGCCTAACGCTTCTTGCATTTTTGTTAGTACCAATAGCGCTTTGCGGACGATGCCTTTTTCTTACCGTTCTATGGGTGCCTAATGGTTTTTGTAATATTAATCATGGTGTTTTCTGTAAACCAATTGCCTCTTGCACATTTCAGTATTTCTCACGGGGCACAAAATCTTTTGCATGTATTTACACATTGTCCTCAGCAAATTCCGTGTAAATGTGCACTTTTTATTTCTTTTCTTTTTGGAGAACTATGAGACTATGCGCTTATAGCTCGTGCAAAAAAGATAACTTATTGTGATATTGTGCCTTCAGCACGATCATTACTTCCATGAGAATTATTTTTCACGTCGTACAGACTGTACGACGGTGTGAGGTTGCTTACATTATTCCAGTAGACTCCTTTATGGTTCCAAAAGTTCAGTTCCTATCGAGAACTTTGTAATAACAGTTGTGGTTCGTGATCCATGCAATGTTCTATGAAAATTCTGTGTTAGATTCTTCATAGAAAACTGTTCTGATTTACAGTCGAGAGACTACCACGATTGTTGCAACTGTTCTACCTATAAGGCGTAATGTAGGAACCGTTTATAGCATTACAAGTAAGAATCTGTGGTAGGAATGTCACTCATTACAAGAAAATTAAGTAATTCAGACATCCGATTTTACCGTTGTGTTAGTTATTGCTGAAGGTTAAGCAGACTGCTTTGTGTATTATTTTTACAGGTCAATATTCGTAAAGAAGAGAAGGTATTTTTCATCAGGGCAATTTTCTGTGGCGCTTCAGTATCTTCCAGTTCATTTACATGAGACAGACAGCATATAACGGGAAGCTCTAGTTGAGAAGGGATTGCAACAGAGTTGTAGAATATCCCGACGTAATTAAATATGTAGGTTGAGCCATCAGCAAATGAAACCGAGGAGGAATTTGGATAGGTAATTAAAGTTCAGAAAGTAAAAATGATGTTAATATCTGCGTAGTCGGCCTGGTTCTGCGATGTTAACATGTGAAGACGATCCATCTGATATCTGTGAGGCGAAGTAACAACATGGAGTGTGGCCAAGGCGACGTACACACTTACGGCAAGGTTCAAAAATGGCTCTGAGCACTATGGCACTTAACTTCTGAGGTCATCAGTCCCCTAGAACTTAGAACTACTTAAACCTAACTAACTCAAGGACATCACACACATCCATGCCCGAGGCAGGATTCGAACCTGCGGCCGTAGTGGTCGCGCGGTTCCAGACTGTAGTGCCTAGAACCGCTCGGCCACTCCGGCCGGCTTACGGCAAGGCATGCGAAGTGATGGCTATGCACATCGCGCATGCTCCGCCGCAGTTTTAAACAGGCGGGTTCAGTGTGCAGACCATGGCAGCAAGTTATTTGCATCCAGTAATTCGAAATTTCATGAATTAATAACTTAAAGGTTTATCCATAACATTGTAATAATGTCAGAAACGGGAAAGGACTTGGAATAACAGTTGAACAGACCGCATATTGCCTTGAAAAGTGAGTGCAAGGTGAACATCAATACAAGTGAAGCAAAGATAACAGAATGTAGTCGAATTATGTAGGCAGTATTGAGAGAATCATAGTAAGAAATGACACACTAGAAGCAATAGCTGAGTTCGGTTTTTTGGGTAGTAAAATAACTCATGAGGTCCGAAGTTAAGAGGATATAAAATGCATACTAGCAACAGCAAGAAAAGCATTTCTGAAAAGGAGAATTTGATAATATCTATAACAGACTGAAGTGTAAGGAAATCTTTTCTGAAATGATTTGTCTGAAGTGTAGCCATATAGCGAAGCGAATGTGGACGAAAGCAGTTCAGACTGGAGGAAAATAGCTTTTTAGCTGTAGTACTATGACAGAATGCTCAAGACTGTATAGGTAGAACGAATAACCATAGTCTATAGTAGGCTATAATGCGATGTTTTTTAAATCGTGTGATGAGCTAATTTCGACAAACAGTCATTGTCAAGCACATTTTAATGCCTGTATTTCAAGTAATTTTCAAATCACTCTTAATTACAAATAAAAGGTATCCATATTCCGTCATTTTACGAAGGTATCTACACAACAGTGACACGTTTTGAGATCGTATTCTGAATTTATGATCTTAAAAGGTGTCACTGGACAAGGCATCGGTTGATAGGATAAAACCTCAGGCATTAATGAATTGTCAGTTTGATTATGGAGCGAAATGAGGGGGTAAAAACAGTAGAAGCCAAGGCTTGAATACAAAAAAAAAAAAAAAAAAAAAAAAAAAAAAAAAAAAAAAAAACAGGCTGAAATGTAGGTTGTGACAGTTACTCAGCGATGAAGAGCCTTGCACAGGATAGACTAGCGTGGAGAGGTACATCAAACGAGCCATTCAACTGAAGACTAAAACAACAACAAGCCACATCGTAATTTTCTGATGAAATTGAGTAAGTTTTTTCTGAACACGTAATTGTATTTGTACTTCTATACTGACAATGTAATTTGTAGTAAAAGGGAGTTAATTTCTGCGTCAATTCTCACTTGAAAAAACTGCAATTGTAATCAATATATGTTATAAAAGTAGGTGTATAATATGTGTGCCATTAAAACTCAGAAAGGAGTCCCGCTTAAGATCAAGGGAGCTATAAACTGTGGTAGCGCTCTACCCCCCATCCATGAAGAAGGTTTCCGTTTCTACGTGAAGAGCGTGGTTTTGAAGGTATAAGGGCTAGGATGTTTCGCCCTCTAGAAATGTCTAGAAAATTCCATCACAAGAGTCGAGAGTATTCTAGAATATCCCAGAATTTTCTAGAGTATTCGAGAGCAATCCACAACATTCCAGAATGTTCGTGGATGTTCCACAATGATCGGGGATTTTCTGAAGTGTTCGGGAATACTCTTGGAAATTCGTGAAGATTCCAGGATGTTCTAGAACATCCCGTAAAATCACAGAAAATTCCAGAATACTCTCTAATGTTGTGGAATGTTCCGGAACATTGTGGACCATTCAAAACCTTTTTGGTATGTTATGGAATTCGCCACCCATTGGTAGAGTCTTCCTTTATACATCCCTACCAATTGGTAGGCCCCACCAGTGACGAATTCCAGAACATACCAAAAAGGCTTTGAACAGTCCACAATGTTCGGGAACATTCCACAACATTCGAGAGTGTTCTGGAATGCTCCATAACGATCTGTGATGTTCATCTGGGATGTTACCGAACATTCTGGAATCTCCCCGAATGTTTGAGACTATTCCCGAACATTTCAGAACATCCCGGATCATAATGGAACATTCCGGAATATTCTGGAATGTTGTGAAATGCTCTCGGATATTCCAGAATGTTCTGAAATGTTCCAGATATTTCTAGAGTTCGGAACTGCTTAGCCCTTACATCTTCAAAAGCACACCCTTCATACTGGTTACTTCTTTACTACTGACTATAATCGCGACACATTTTACCGAGAGTATGAACAGATATCATTGAACGCAAGTATAAGATTATATCACTGTACAACATATAATTCAGGAGATATGACGCTATAAACTATGATATGCATGAAAAACTGGTGCATCATGCATTGAGTTAAATTTATTACTTCTTTTCCAGCAACTCTATTCGCAATACATTTCGCAGACAGTATGCACATACGGCACTTAATTGCCTACAAAATTATATCACTGTACGACAAGTAGTTCAGGAGTTATGACGTCATAAACATTAAGCGCAAGGCCGGACGCTGCCTGGACACGCAATTGTAAATGGATACCTGGGTAACCCCGAGTTTCTCCGCTACTAGTATAAAAAGAGATAAAGATAGTTCAAGAGGTAACTGGATCTTTCATTCTTTCTTTTAAACATGCCTATCTCGATCATTACTGCAAACAAAAAAGAAGTCCCTTCTGGCTTAGGATATGCAGATTGCTTTTAATACTCTTTAAATTCTCTACCAAATTTATAAAAATAGTTTCTTTTTCCATTATAATCTGATTCTTTAAATCGATGGATTTTCTCACTGTTTTCTGTTTTGCTCCATGACTAGTTATTAAACCTGAATTTGTACCTTTTATCGGTTTTACGATCCGGTACGTAACGTACACGAGACTGTGGGCTCTTACACAAGTTGCTACATTATGAAAAAAAAATAATTTAGAAGATGTTTGAACTGGTACTACTAAAAAGAGCCGTAAAAGTAAAAACTCGACTAAAGTATGCATATCAACAAATTTAGTCCCTTAGGATTTAATCCGATCACAATTAGTTGGTACTCACACACTGACAGCGCAACAGATGTTATTATTTTAATGTCGAAAGCGATACTAACGCACTGAAACAAATAACAGGTAATTGAAGAAATTGATACAAAAACAGCTGGAACCTTTCGTCTGCGCAGCATCGCCATGAGCTAGCAAACTGTCCGATGTACTCTTATGCCAATTTTCACCCTGTGGAGCACCAAAGTCTGTCACAAAGCTCACAGAAGCCAACCTAAATATCAAGTCGTGCAAATTCAAGAAACCTAGTAGTACTTTAAATAACGAGAAACCCTTGAAAGAGAGTAAGAGTTTAAATACAGTACTGACGGAACCTGAGTTCCTCTGTCCTTTTTTTTTTTTTTTTTTTTTTTTTTTGTCATGACCTACCATGGGGCAGGATGGATTGAGATCCAGCCTAATGCAGAGCTGGAATTTTTTCGCTCAAATCCCACAGAGCTCTGGGGGCGTTCCCCATTGGGAATATATCTTTCGGGATTACTGGTTGTGACGCGTGCCTTACCTCTTAATCCCGCGAAAAGAAAACGATAGGACGCCTGGTCGTATATCTGTTAGTGTCCATATCAGAGATGAGTCGATGTGTCTCCCGGCATATACTACATTGTATCTGCGCCGTTGAAAAGGAGGGCAGCATCAGTCCCCAGAGAAGAGGACAATGTGCCGTATCGCTGGTGCCTCCTAAACCGCATAAATCACTGCCGACTCGGAATCCATATGGACGTCTAACTGGTTACTATGCGGACCATCAAGTGATTTTAGCATTGTCTTACCGGAACGCAGAGCTATAAAAGTGATGGGGGGATTTATGAAACCCACCTCTACAATTTTTGTGTGACCAAAATTCCTCTCGGTTTTTAGTATTGTCACAGATTACAAAACCCGTGGCAAAGATACTGTTAAAGGTGCGACGTTAATCCAGTATCGACAAGTATTTGCGGAAACATCGGTAGTATTGCACGCCTCATCTTTCGGTAGAGGATTAACATATCAGCCTAAGTTACATCTATTCTGGTATGCTTACTGAAAGAGCAATATGATTTATAGTTTAAATTTTTTTATTGACACTAGAGTTTATTTATTCTTACCTGCATATGGTAATTTGTTGTTAACTTTCACGGAAGATCGACACTAAGAAACAAATAATTGTTCCATGTTTTGATCGAAACTCTCTGGAGCTTGGTCTCTGAATTTAATTCGTGGCTAGAACAGTACTTTTTGTTTGCTGTCTATTAGAAAATATACACTGTCAGGGATCAAAGAAGTACACTTGATTTCATTGAAGAAAACATTGATTATTGGTAATGTTTGATTATTCCAATATGGTGCAAAGACTGCACGCAAGGCCCTTTCTACCATTAGGCAAGAAGAGGCGACCGCCTAAGGCGGCAAAATTTTATCGGCAACAAAGGGAGAGAAAAATTAATGTCATATCAAACGGCGAAAAAATCGCGCAGATGTAGAGAAACAATGGCAAAGAGAAAAAAATTAAAGACCGAATTGTTTTCAAAAGCATACGGAACAGTTACTTAGTAAGTCTTCACCTACTTTGTCGATAGTAAACACATAGTCTCTACTTATCTCAAAACCAAAGCAGCCGCTACTGAGTGCGACACGGAAACAGATTTGACTTTGATTCATCTGTATGATACCATACCTCTCTTAGTCCTTCTTTTCGTTTCTGACTCTGCAGATCATTTGTCACATATCTGTTGTATTGAGTGGTTCTGCTGATGGTTTCACTTCTGCTATTATTTCCTATCGACAATCGATCACGTTTTCACAAGCTATATTTTGTACTTCCCTTTCAACATATCTAAAAGGAGTGAAAGGTAGGTGCAGTTCATCAGAAACCATACATAAAAATGCATGACATGGTGCCTGTAAGTCTTTCTCTGAGTGTGTGAACCCGCAGCAAGACATTGTCTTTTCTCAAACAAATTACCTGTAGTAGTCTTAAAATTTGACGTTTACGCAAATAATAACCAAGAAGAGTATGTCATGAGTTGTTTATGGACGGGATATAACTGTAGAAATGGCGTCATTTGTGCTTTGAAGTTGTTGTCTCAGCATAACTCGCAATCAGTGTATGCATCAATCCCTGTGTTGCTTATTGCACTTCGCTGACGGTTGCATTTACACAAGTAACGAAAGGGCACTATCTTCTTCAAAGCTTAGAGAGACTTGGCTTTGTGTACTATCAGGACAAGAACTCTTAGAAGCATTCGTAATCTTCAACACTGAAATATATTCTAAACACATTGACGTTGTGTTTCATGATAAAGTTATAAATGAGTTTGCCGCGTCATCCAAAAATTTATGTTGTTGATTGGTCAGTCAAGTTTCAACAAAATTCACCAAGTGCAGTAAAATAGTAGAAACGAGTTCTGTATCTTTCATAATTTAACCGTTAAAAAACTAAAATTTACATTAAAATTGTAATTGAACTATTAACTGTGATAAAATAAGAATATCAGAGCAGGTAGAAATTCTTTTCTGCGTATGCCCAGAGTCCTAATTGCACGCATTTTCTCATAGAAAAATTATAATTTTAAAATTCGTTGAAACGTAATAAAGTTGTCGCCCTCTGCTGACGGGGGTGGCAATAGCTACCCTATGTCACCTGACACGATTCGTGCCCGAATCAAAATTGAGGACTATCTCCAGAAAATGAGGACGTCTGGTCACGTTAGTTTAATAACGAAAGGCATAATAGGAGATTTTCAATGTTGTGTCGTTGTTTGTTGACTGTGGTGGAGGGGTAGTGGGATAACAGGGGACCCATAACAGTAGAACAACGATCCTGACTGCGTAACTATATTACCGCAGCGTTTAGCGACAGACGCTACAGCGTCAAGAGAGTTTTAAAGTAAAGAGAAAAGTACGGTGAAAACTCTCGCGATACGAAGCTGCCTCATCCATTGTCTGAAATTACCAGGTTAGGGAGGAATATCAAGTGAAGTACTAGAGCTATTGATGAGGCGCCCAAATATGGAGAAGAGGTGCGTCACGCGCTCTCTGAATATGGAAACGCATAGCAGAATGGTAGATCAGTATGATGATTTATGCTTTTGCTGGCGGCAGGTGTCTGAGTCGTGCACGAATTTTAAAAATTCCATCGCATCGACGGTGAACGGCCTATGAGAATCCAAACACGCTGGGTAGTAAAGGCAGAAACTTAACGGCTGTCGAAGGTATTCCTTGTGCACCTGAGATTCACCAATATAAACTTCAACGTCGGTAGGCCTATACACGTCAGAGCAGTACCGAGGTAGAGGTGTAAAACAGCGCCCCCACCCCCTCTCTCTCGTTCCGGAAAAATAATTTTTCAGAAAATTTTTCTACATCGCCTTAGTAAATTTTATGATTTAGTAAGTAGATTTATGAAAACGCAGTACTATTAAAAAGTATCAGATAATCAACAGTTTCGATGAAGTATATTACACACGAATATTTAATTTAACATCTTAGTAAATATACGGCAAATTGTGTAATCCTTTAAAATACTGAAAGTAGGAGAAATCTGCGTTTTATTTGCTCCTTATAAATTATTGGTAGTGTATAAATTATTAATTTGAAGTAAAAGAAGAAAAGATATAATAAATAGTGGAGAAAATGTCCCTTTCAACTTAGCTGAAGGTACAATAGCTGTATATGGGCACAACGGCTTACGAATCCAGCAGTATTGTTACCCAGCCACATCAGCCTTATTCTTGTTTCTTACATACACAGCAGATAGTAACAAGCGAGACAGAAGCGCAATAACAAAACAACTGGCAGAAGGGCCCAATAAATGACGTAATCCCCCCCTTCCACCACCACACCTTTTTCGCTTGCATCGTCCACCGTCGCGTCTAGCTAGAGTCAATCGGCAGAAACCGGAGGATCAGAGATGCTACGATACCGTAACGATTAGCGACTAGAGTTCTACTTCTGAAACGAGCAAGCTGGTTTGGCGCAGATGATAAAACCAAGCGCACAGTTGCCATGAAAAAGAGGCTCGAGACAGACGTCTGTTCGGTAGCAGTCGTTTCTTCATGCTGCTACTTGCACGAAATAATACAGCAGAAATGGCGTTGTGGCTACAGACTGCATTTATAGTCGCGAGACAAGGGATGGGTTTCTGTCTTGCAGGCAGAAGACTGAAACACGAGACATAAAACTCGTCTTATTTCCGTTACTTTTAACGCTATTCGTCTTCCTTTCCAGTCAGTTGTTGCATCCTCACATAAAGGGAGTAACAAGCGACTACTAGCATTGTGTAACACTTCATTAGAGATAAACAAAAAGGCTTCAGACATTACTGCGGATGATACTTTATGTCACCATCGTAGTGGGTGTTATTTCGGAACTTCTTGACAGTGTAAAACTATGCAGCAAACTGTTAATCGGATCTGGGACATTCTTTTCTCCAATGATTGCTAGTCTAACGAGGTACGCTGGAGAGCTAGCGAGTTACTACATAATTTGGAAAGTAGTTGACAGTTTCTGCCAGAAATTAAGCTACAATTTGCTGTTGGTCAGTATAGACAGTTCTGGCGTTAAGGCAACGCTACAGGTGCTTTTCCAGGCCCGTGACACAGTTTTAATCTATCTGTAAATTTCAAACACTAATATGTATCAGAAACTTCTGAATCCTGGTAACCGCTCTCAAGTGAATCACCGAGAACTATTAAACAGATAAACTATAAATGAACGACATAAATCACAAAATGTGCACATAACTCTAAGCCCTGCAACTTCTTCTCAGCATTGAAACATCTTTCAGGAAATGAAAAATTAAAGACACGGGTCAAAACTGAAGAGGGCACATACACACACGTCAAAGAAGGTGCTGTCAAAACACGTTTTGAAAGATATGTCAAGAAAAGAGAAAAGAAGTTGGAAAAGCGGTGGGTCTATGACAAACAACGTAGCAGTGTATATTTTATTAGCAGTAACATAGTTTTGTAAACCAGCACAAATTGCAAAAAAAAAAAATCACTTTAAGCAAAAATTAAGAGTTTTCTCAAACACACGAACACTACATATCCCATCTCTTCCAACAATACGGGCACACGGCTGAAATGCGTGACGTAAAATGCAAATATAAAAGGATTGAAACATCATTACGATATTATTTCCATAGAAGAATTAGCTAAAGAACCACAGCAGACAGGGGAAAAATAATATACCAGTTATTCCACATTTAGGCCACAGATTTTGATTACAGAAAGGGCAATATGTAAAATATGTTACTACACGTAGGTGACAATTTGTATCTCTTGCATTATATGAGGCAAACAATAAAATGAATAGGCAGATGCTTGGCTAAGGTGCACGTTTTCTTCTTCTAAATACTGTCAGTGTAGCTGACTATCAATGGGAGCGTCCACTATAAGTTACTTATAACTGCAAGAACTGTCATGTTCGTTGGATAACTTGCGTTCCTAAGCGATGCAGGTAACCGCACCGTAGTTGCAACCAATGTATCATTTTTGGCCTGGTTACAGGGACAATTAATCAGCCC
The DNA here is from genome assembly GCF_023864345.2 of Schistocerca serialis cubense. NCBI lineage: Eukaryota > Metazoa > Arthropoda > Insecta > Orthoptera > Acrididae > Schistocerca > Schistocerca serialis. The sequence continues at coordinate 586,840,977 of NC_064645.1, read as the reverse complement.
GAATATGTCACTGCCATCAGAGAAGCCTTTAAGCATGAAGGGATGTAAGGAAGTCTCATGGAAGGCAAGGTGAAGTACATTTTCCAGTCATGAACGAGGTTATACACTGTACTCTGGCTGCCTACAGTTTTAACTACATAAATAGCTATAAAGTAGAAGGAGGTAACCTAGATGAGGTATATATTATATATAGGTAATATATTTTAGTTGGGTGCGTATAAGCATTGAAAGAATGGAGCTTTAATGTAACGTTGCAGGAGGCAGTAAACACACACAAACACACACACACACACAGCATTATGACGCCTATAGGTAATGACTAGTGCCTAATGCCTATGCCTAAATCACAATGTGTTAAGTTTCCAAGCAACAACATTGTCACACACAGTTCCCCCTTCCAGTAAATGATATTCATCACTACGATTCACTAACACCTAACGCCGAATACCTAACGCTGATCGCTTAAGACGTTATGCCACCAGGTTCCAATATTATAATGCATTATTAAGGCGGTAAAACGTCACGCATATTGCCTCCAGGCGAAAACGTTATAATGTATTAAAGATAGGTACAATTTTCCCCACCAGTAGTTGACATCCATTTGGTGTTAGAATACTAATTAAGACCTAGTAACACCTAAGGGAGATGAACATTTAATAGTCATGGGTAACTGGAGGGCAGTTGTAGGGGAAGGAGCAGAATGAAAGGTTACAGGAGAATATTGGCTTGGGACAGGGAATGAGAGAGGAGAGAACCTAACTGATTTCTGTAATAAATGACAGCTAGTAATAACGAGTACTCTGCTGAAGAGGAGTAGGTATACTTGGTCGGACAGAGATTCGGAAATAAATTACTGGATTTTAAGGCGTACCCAGGAATAGACATAGACTCAGATCACAACGTAGTAGTGATGAAGAGTAGGCTGAAGTTTAAGAGATTAGCCTGGAAGAATCAGTACCCAAAGAAGTGGAATGCAGAAGAAGAGTAGGCGTACCCAGGAGCGCAGATAGACTCAGATCATAATTTAGTAGTGATGAAGAGTGGATTAGTCAGGAAGAACCAATACGCAAAGAAATGGTATACGGAAGTATTAAGGCATTACGAAATACTGTCGAAGTTCTCTAAGACTACAGCTACAGCAATAATGGTATAGCTCAGCAAGTAGTACAGTTCAAGAGAAACGGACATTTCCAAAAAGGGCCATCACACAAGTCGTAATGAAAAACATAGGTACAAAGAAGGTAACTGGGTACCAGAAGAAATACTTCAGTTGATCGATGAAAGAAGGAAGTACAAAAACGTTCAGGAATACAGAAATACAAGTCGCTGAGGAATGAAATAAACAGCAGGAGCAAGGAAGCTAAGATGATGTGGCTGCATGCAAAATGTGAAGAATCGATAAAGAAATAATTGTCGGAAGATATGACTCAGCATTCTAAGATGGTAACATTAGGAGTGAAACGGGAATTCTACTGGTAAATGCAGAGGAGAGAGTGGATGGTTGGAAATAGTACATTGAAGGCCTCTACGAGGGGGAAGGTTTGTCTGAAACTACAGCAGAAGAAACAGGAGTGGATTTAGAAGAGATAGGGGATTCAATATTAGAATCAGAATTTAAGAGAGATTTGAAGGACTTACGAGCGAATAAGGCAGAACGGATAGATAACATTTCATGAGAATTTCTAAAACAATTTGCGGAAGCGGCAACAAAACTAGTATTCACGTTGGTGTGTAGTATGTATGAGTCTGGCGACAAACCATCTGACTTTCGGAAAAATACCATCCACACAATTCCCAAGACTGTAAGAGCTGACAAGTACGAGATTATCTCAAAATCAGCTTAACCGCTCATGCATCTAACATGCTGACAAGAACAATATACAGAAGAAAATTGAGGATGTGTTACATGACGATCAATTGGGCTTTAGGAAAGATAAAGGCACCGAGAGGCAATTCAGACTTTGCGGCTGATAATGGAAGCAAGACTAAAGAAAAATCAAGACACGTGCATAGATTTGTCCATCTGGAAAAAAGCGTTCGTCTGTGTAAAATGGTACAAGATGTTCGAAATTCTTAGAAAAATAGGGTAAGGTATAGGGAGAGACGGGTAATATACTACACGTACAAGAGCCAGAAGGGAATAATAAGAGTGGACGACTAAGAACGAAAAGCTCGAATTAAAAAGGGTGTAAGACAGGAGTGTACTCTTTCGCCCCCACTGTTAAATCTGTACACTGAAGGAGCAATGGTGGAAAAATAAGAGAAAGTTTCATGAGTGGAGTTAAAATTCAAGGTGAAAGGATATCAATGATACGATTTGCAGATGACATTGCTATCCTGAGTGAAAGTGAAGAATAATTGCATGATCTGCTGAATGGAATTAACAATCTAATGAGTTGGGAATATGGATTGAGAGAAAATATAAGTATGACGAAAGTGATGAGAAGTAGCAGAAATGTAAACAGCAAGAAACTTAACATCAGGATTGATGGTCACAAAGTAGCTGTAGTTAAGGAGCTCTTCTACCTAGGTAGCAAAATAAACAATGAAGAACGGAGCAAGGAGGACATCAAAAGCAGACTAGCACTGGCAAAAATGGCATTCCTGGCCAAGAGAAGTCTAGTAGTATCGAACGTAGACGTGAATTTGAGGAATAAATTTCTGAGAATGTACGTTTCGAGCACAGCATTGTATGGTAGTGAAACACGGACTGTGGGAAAACCGCAACAGACGAAAATATAAGCATTTGAGATGTGGTACTGCATACGAATGTTGAAAATTAGGCGGACTCGTAACGTAAGGAATGAGGAGATTCTGCGCGGAATCAGAGAGGGGAGCAATGCGTGGAAAATACTGACAAGGAGAAGGGACAAAATGAAAGGACATCTGTCAATACATCAGGGAATAACTTTCACGGCAATAGAGGGAGCTGGTAGAGGGCTAAGGCCGTAGAGGAAGACAGAGATATGAATGCATCCAGCAAATAACTGAGGACATAGATTGCAAGTGCTACTCTGGAATGAAGAGGTTGGCACAGGGGAGGAAATCGTGGCGGCCCACATCAAAACAGTCAGAAGACTGATGAATCAAAAAAACAATTAACAGCTAATCATTCAGAAGACTGATTACTCAAAGAAAAGTAACAACTAATGCCTAAAGTTCTAAGAAGATGTATCCTTTTAGACGTTAGCTTGTAAAAGGTTCAGTTCCGACTGAGCAGTGTAGTTGCCAACATATCTCTCAGCTCGTTTGCACGGAATAGTAGTCTTGGATGAGAGATATTGAAATCTCAAGGAAATATCGACAGAAAACTGTAATTGCTCCCAAGTAGACGGGATGAAGCGCTTGACTCTGTACTGGAAGATGTATTTTAACATATTTCTCAACTTCTACAGAAAGACGGGCATTTATTCCGAAGGAAGAGAGTCCAAGATGAAACCAAAGATATCTATGTATTCATGCAGGCAGAAGTCAGAGATATTGGAGAAGAAGAAGAAGAAGAAGAAGAAGTAGATGATGATGGTGAACATATGTGGTAGATAGTGATAGATGTGAAGAAGAGACAGAGGGTCGGCTGGCAGCATGTTCCTTTGTTGAACCAAAGGAAGAAAAAGTGTGGTACTGTGTGCGGCATTAGATGTGAACCAACGGAAAGAGTGTGGATGATTGGTGACTCACCAATGGATATTGGTGGAGATGATTTAATAGTTCACAATGTAAAGTACGCGTTGCAGATAGAATTATATATTCAATTGCTCACAATGAAGCCTCCTGAAAAGAGTTAAAGAACACATTATCTTCCAAATTATTGTAAAACTGCCGAGGCTGCCAGTGCCCGTGATCAAAGCTATCTTGCCTATAGACAAGTAATTCCAACGAAGGTTATAGATATATCCATATCCTTAAGACTGCATTAGATAAAATTAGCGAATTGTTATTGAGAGGTGTGATGACATGCATATCAGCACGAGAGAGAACGAAATTACAGACCCTAATCCAGCTGTGCCTGCAAAATTTGTCTTGGTTACGTAACAGAATAACAAAGAAATACAATTCAACAAACTTGTATGACAATCCACTTCTAAGGGACTGAGACAGGTGTCCTCGAAGGAGACACGTGAAGACGTGAAAAATGATATTTTGATTAAAGCAGCAGGTGGAGAAGAATAGGATGATTAAATTGAGAGAGGTGAAGATTACTGTGGAAAAGAAGAATGAAGAAGAAGAAAGAGGATGGTGACATTCGTGATTGCAAAATGACCTCCAACTCAGCACTAGCAGATATCAACCAGACTGAACTGGTAAAGCGTTTAATATTCTTGCTGGCTTCGAAAGCGGTGGGCAGTAATTCACAAGGTAACGAAATACTATCTACTGAAAGGAATTTAGAGAAGTATCGATTACCGTCCAAAGCTGGAGGAAAAGCTAAAGTGAAGCTGCACAAATGCTGAGAGGCAAAACGTGCAACTCGTACCATCAGATGATGAGGGCTTTTAACAATGTTCGCCTGTGTAAAATTTGTTTCCAAAAATAAATGGGAGTCCGTTCTTCTAGTGCAGACACATCGCTGTTTGCTTTCGAGGTGCATCATCCCTTTACTATTTTCCACCAGCCCTGATTTAGCTACAGTAAAAGAACATTTTTCGTAATAAAATCGGTATCAACGAGCAGTTTTGACATATAAAATGGGCTGTTAATATACGTTTTTGTACTTGGTTGACTGTGAAAAACCACCGTTGTTATAAGAATGTCGATTATTTACATACTAACAGAGAGCTACAACACACTTGTGTAATTCTTACCATTGCTGCTTAAGCAGAAAGCTTTTGATCTGTAGTGCCAATATGCATGCTGTGTCTATTTAAAAGGGTAGTACAGACAGTTAAGATACGGAGTAAAGCGTGAGAAATCTTATAAGACCTTGAGTGATAAATAATTTGATTTATTCTCGAAATACCGACTCTGTCATTGTCTCTGGAGATGTTATATCTCACGGTGTTACCCTCGTTAGGAATCTTGTAACCTCCCCCCTCTCTTACCGGCCTTAATGACAGTGAAAAATTAAACCGCGTGTACCTAATGGAAATTTGGGAAAAGCAATCGTCACCGAAGTTAATCTATCGGTAAAGAGGGAGGAAAGGGTTACATCTAAATGAAAGGAAAAATGCAAATGAAACTGGTGGAAATTAATTTTGAAAAGGGGTAAAGTTAATAAAGAAAGTAAATGTGCGGCCGTTACGTTAACAATTAACTAGCGGTAATTAGATATTTGAGATTTGGGAGAAATCACGGTCGCCAGTCCTAAGGACAATTACTATAGTAACTGAAAAAGAAAGGTTATTACACATATAATTAACACTAGAAGCGTGGCAACTGAAGGTTGACACGTGTAGTGTGAAAACTGAAAGTTTGTCAGAAGTAATAAATTTCGCTACACTCTGACTTAATTTAGCAAAAGAATTAATAAAACCGGAAAATCGAAAGTTAATTTAGTGACTTAAGTTAATAGTGAGCTTTCTTTCTGAAGCACATCGAAATTCAGTAAAATACAGTTAGTCTTGGACTACCTCAACAATCGTTTCAAAAGCTACTTGAATCTACGCAATTTAGAAATAAGAGATTTAACTTTGATCTTGAATTAAATGATTCTGAACAATTAACAATAGTAAAATGTAGTACGTACCAAGCTGAGCTGCAGTCACAGGTAAGCTAAAATACGGTAACAAAGCTCGCACTCTTAATTCGTGCTTGTGTAATCTGAATATTGTAGCCACCTCTGAGACTTTAACTGAACTTTGAAATTAAAGCAGTGAAATGGAATTATGCTGGCGTTTGAATTTCAACGACACTCGGGTTCATTTCGGAAAAGGAAGGGACCCTGCTTGGCAATGAAATTGGGACAATGAGCAACAAAGGTTCATGCTAAGTTGCTGTAATTTTGCGAGACAAATGGAACAATTTGAAAAGCTGAGGTCTGCCATACAGTTCTGAAACTTTACGTGCTTTTAGTCTTCCTTGTTGGTTGATTGAAGGTTTGAAGCCGTCGATCGAGGAGGTGGCGACAGTCACTCATTGTCGGCCGTCGCTGTTGCAGAAGCTGGATGTTGGCGCGCCTTCTTCTCGACACGGTCACCAGGCGAAACGGGCTCTTGATGTGCGCCAGCTAATGCTTCCCGTCCGCGACACCATGTCAGAAACTATCATCGCGAGTCGAGCGCAATTACATGCTGCCAAACCCCGAAAGCGCGGCAACTCGCGGGAGCGTCACACAACACCTGCTCCACTCGCTACTCCCGCCAGACTCTGACTGCCCGCGCTCCACGCGGCAGAGCTAACACTACCAAAGATCCTACACACTTTGAGTCTTCACACGACCTATCGATGTAATCGTTCGATAGCAGTTTTCCCTAGGCAAGACCCAGCGTAAAAATACAAATGATATTTACGAAACAAACCAATTATACATCGACATAAATGCATAAATATATATATACAAACAGTAAAACAATTACAATATATAAAGAGACAGAAATGTCATATCTTGAGGTAACAAAACAAGGAAAAAAAATAATAGTACAATAGATGGAAATAGGAGGATATGCATTTCCGGCGTTACACGTGCCCCACATTGTCTGAGGATGTTCGTGTAACGTAAACAGACTCAGAAAATGTCCCAAAAAAAAAAACAGCGGAAATGCATATGCTCAAAACATCAACAAAATTTAGCATTCGTCTAATTAACCATAAATCAATTTTTATTTTTTTAGACCATAATAATTGAGTGGAGACACTCCTAATCTTATTCCACTCTGTCATCTTGCACAAAATAAAACAGGTTGACAACATATTAAAATTCATAGAAAACATAGAAAATGGTTTAGCTATTCTAAAATCATTAAAATACGTAACACTATAAGAAATGGAATACTATTTGCAAAATTGATCAGAGTGCATGGTCATAAAAAACAGGTATATCAAAATACGCAAACTAATAATTATTTACATAGAATACACATTTTTATGTAACCTTTTCATAATTAATTTTCTCGTCATGTCCAATTAACGCTAAACAAGAAAATAATATACATCAGATCGAAAAAAACATAAATATTGACAGTAGAATTCTTTCAGCTGTCCAGGAAGAAAAACAATTCCGCCTTCCGTACTCGCAAGTACAAAGAATGCCGACAGCGGCCCAAGAGCCAACAGCGGCACAAGAGCCGACAGCGGCTCGCCTCGCCAGTATTGTTGCGCCCGCGTGTGCGGCACGCTTGATCGCACTCGCCCTTGTGACGGCGTTTCCAGAACGTCCGTTCCACTGAATTCTTTCGGAAAAACTCACTCCCGAGTAATCTCAAGGAGTCCATAAACACTATCACAGTGGATAACTCAACACTGTCCATCATCACACATGTACAAGCCTGAAACTTAAAACAGCGTCTAAGTACATCGGCAATGACTAGTAAAACACATATTCATGAAATCTTACAAAATCATATTTACATTGTTTAATCTACTGTGACTCAGCTGAAAACTTAAACTAGCAGCTTGGATTTTTCAGTTGATTAGATCATGATTAAATTGATTAAAATTAAATTGATTAATCAAAATTAATTACTTATTAATTACAACTTCTTTAATGACCTTGGTCAGTCAAAAGCATGGCAATCTAGCAAATCGTTAAATCTTACACTCTATTTTACATACTGTATAAATTACCCATTGTGTGGTATTAATCGATCCTAGGTTGGTACAATTTCAAGTCTACAATATTCCGTAAGCATTTGTGTGAGGTATACCAATGACTTTATATGGTCCATTATAAACAAACTTAAATTTAGAGATTTCATGGTCTATCTCGCTCGATTTCTCATGAGCTTTTACAAGTACTAAGTCTCCGATTGCAAACTTAGCAAAACGCGCTTTAGCGTCATGACGACGTATGCGAGTATCGGCTTTTAGCTTCATTACTTCTCGCAAACGATCCTTTTTCACACCAATACTAATGTTAATCCGTGGAGGGAATTTGATTATCTCTTCCAATTCACTTTCTACACTTTTGTCAATGCCGAAATTCCTCATGTTACGGCAGTTCAAACTCATTCCTACGTCAATGTCATCCGGCCAGTTAACAATGTGCATAGGCTGGTATTGCCTATGCACACCGTCTCCTGCCTCGTCAAAACCAACTACCATTGTTTTATCTAGTGACATACATGTCAAAGTTTTCCTTTCGCAGTTAATCACTGCACGGTACTTTAATAGCCAATCTAACCCAATAATTACTTCCGTAGTTAAGTCTGGCACGACGACAAACTCTTGTTCAGATCGTGCCCCACATATCTCGAAGTGGACAAAAATCTGTTTTGTGACCGGTTTACTGGCCTTCCCAGTAGCACCGATAATTTTCACTCCTCTTACTGGCATAACTACGATGCCAGGTCTGTCTTTCAGTAACTCAAATATTTTCCCAGATACAGCACTCAATTCTGCACCGGTGTCAATCAACACGTTTAGTTGTAGGTCGTGCATATTAACAGACACTACTATCTGTCTACACTTGTCCTCAATTGTTTCTTTATTTTGCCACAGTAAATCCTCGTCTATATCCAGGTCATTCCAGAAAAAACCATCCGGCTTTGATCCCAAATCCGGTTTATCTGGCGGCTTTTTCAGCCTCTGTTCACATACAGTTTTAATTTCAACACGTCTGTCCTGAGGCTTAGTCTGTAGCTTCGCCTCCAATACCGAAACCTTTTCCCGTAACTCGTCAACTAGTGAGTGTTGCTTTGCTATCGATTCACTAATTGTCACCTTCGTTGATTCCTCTTTGGTCAGATTGATCTCATCTGCCAATCTACCTGGAGGAATGTGCCCAGTCGCATCTGAAATTACTTCCTCTGGATCTGCGCAACCCACACTGCTACCGTCTGACCGCATAACGTCAGCTCTAACCTCATACACGCTGAAATCTATGTGCTTTTCTACCAATTGTGTCCGGCTATCACTAAAATTTTCGTAATCTTTCCCCTTAATACTCTCGCAATGTTTAAACTGGAGGTTTGCGTCGGATGGGTCGGCTACTTCTACCACTATAACTTTCGGTAAAGTCTGCCGGTTAGGGCCAGAACTTTCCGTTACTCCTTCAACATCTAACTCCTGCGGGACGAAACACGACGAATCTTGCTCGTGCTGCCCATTAACATCAACTATTTCTGGTAAAGTCTGCCGGTTAGGGCCAGAACTTTCAATCACTTCACAAATACTATCTTCCTGTGGGACAAGACGCGGCAAATACTGCACGCGCTCCCCATAAACACTTCTCCCATACAGACCCCTATAATCTCTTAGTTCGTCGTATAAGCGACCGAACTGCCTTAACCAGACCTCATCCCTCTCTGCATCCCCTCGCTCAATGACGGACGTTTTATCCGACGTCTGATCTTCTCTCAACAATTGCGAATCATTCTTAAACTCAATCTCCAGTTCCGCTGTGGGTATTACAGCTGCCACTTTATGATCGATTTCCGGAACACTACTTAAATTGTTCTCACTGACAGCGAATGTATTTTCTACTGCCGTGTATACAGCTGATCTACTACTTGTGGGCGCACTCTTTTCTCTTAACACTGGCACACTCTCCCGCCGTTGATTATTCCACACGGAATTTTCATAATGACGATACCTGGGTTTTCTCCTGTTATTGGGCCGCCAAAATTTCTCCACGCCCGCTCGGCCCCTCACCGGCGCGGCTAATGGTTTCCCTGTCTCGTCCCAGCAGATACGCTCCCCGGATGCTGCTGAGGCGGCTGATCACACCCTCTGGCGTTATTACTATTCTGTGAAGCCCGTATCACGTTAGTGTGATACTGGTTTCCGTCATTCCTGTTATTATTTGCATTGTACCGATTGTTATTACGGTCCGAACCATTATTGTTATTGCTGCCATGGTTGCGGTATGCATTATTCCCATGGTTATCGTTGCTGTGGTTGCTGTGGTACCCGTTGTTGTTACCACGGCCTCTACCACTGTCGCGATTATTGCGCCAATTGTCCTCGTCCTCAACTCTTTCTAGGAAATCATTGATTGTCCTGTAATTGCTTCCTACGTAGCGTTTTGTATCATCTGGAAGCTTCTTGTAGAGTTCCCAGACTATTTCGGATTCCGTGCGGCGATCACGCAAATATTCCAACTTGCGGATCCAGCCCTCACAAAACTCCCTCATCGAACCGCGCGAATTCGCATCGAAAGGCCTCGATACGACAAATTCGCGCCAGACACTTTGCTGTTTTTGCTCTGACCAGTATTCAGCCAGAAACAAATTTTTAAACTCGTCAAAAGTCAGGTTCGTAATGTCGAGGTTTAAGCCCCAACGCTTGGCATCACCAGCCAGCACATCAATAACCGCATTAATTTTTCTCTCATTAGTCCATGATCTGGGTAAAACTCTTTCACAATTTTTAATGAAATCCGTCGCGTGTATACCGCCTTTTTTCAAGGGGTCGAACCGCTCCTCTTTCGTCAACAATTCCGAACTATGTGCACAGATTGGCACATAGCTCTGTTTTTCGTCAAGTTTCTTTTCTAATTCCGACACTCTCGTAATTACTTGGCAAGTGGTTGTCGCAAGCGTTTCCACTTCCCTCTTTTTCTCTTCGCAGGTATTAGCCTGCTCCCTCACTTTAGTGTCTACTTCGGACACTAAAGCCTTTAAAGTTTCCACCTTCTGTTGATCCTCTTTTTTCACTAATTGAATTTGTTCCGTCACCTTATTCTCGATGATCGGAGCAACTGCTTCTCCTACACTTTTCTCGATTCTGCTAATTTCAGAATCAAAACGAGTATTTATGCTCGCAATTTCCGCCTGAACGCCTATCATTTCCTGTTTAAGATTACCGATTTCGGTATTAATTACAACAATATCTTCTTTGATTTTATCAACTTTTGTATTAACAACTCCAACATTGTTGTTAACAACATTAATAGCTTTGTTCTGATTGTCTAGCTTTCGTTCAATCTTTTCAGACTGAGCTTCTTGCTTGGCAGACAGAGCTATAATTTCTGCCGATTGACTCTTGATTTCATTAATCAAAACATTCAATAAATCAGTTAAATTCCCGGAGACTACCGGTTTTACTTCCATAGCTGGTTCCTCTATACATGTTCCCCCGTATTCATCATCAAGGGGTACAGATTTTATTTTCGCTTCCGATTCCGAAACATTTTCTAAAGTTTGGAATTCCATTTTTGCTCTTTGTTGCGTTTCGGCGGTCGCGTCTTTCATGCTAGCCGCCTGCCCCTGAACAATGGGTACCGCGGTGCGCGTTTCCCACTGTTCGACCGATTGTTCTGTATCCAAGTCTACCAAATTTTGGCAGTTGTTGCCTTCACTCATTTTAATAATTTTCAATATAACTGACAAATCTCAAATGTAATTAGGATTACTCCCACTACTTATTCTCGCTGACGTAACGGCCTGTACGTAACCAGTACTTTGTTACGGGATTTGCACAATGCCAAATTCGTGTCCAGAACAACCTCAAATCCAAAGATTGTCCTGTCACCAGGTCGCCACGTGTAACCTCCCCCCTCACTTATCGACCTTAATGACAGTGAAAAATTAAACCGCGTGTACCTAATGGAAATTTGGGAAAAGCAATCGTCACCGAAGTTAATCTATCGGTAAAGAGGGAGGAAAGGGTTACATCTAAATGAAAGGAAAAATGCAAATGAAACTGGTGGAAATTAATTTTGAAAAGGGGTAAAGTTAATAAAGAAAGTAAATGTGCGGCCGTTACGTTAACAATTAACTAGCGGTAATTAGATATTTGAGATTTGGGAGAAATCACGGTCGCCAGTCCTAAGGACAATTACTATAGTAACTGAAAAAGAAAGGTTATTACACATATAATTAACACTAGAAGCGTGGCAACTGAAGGTTGACACGTGTAGTGTGAAAACTGAAAGTTTGTCAGAAGTAATAAATTTCGCTACACTCTGACTTAATTTAGCAAAAGAATTAATAAAACCGGAAAATCGAAAGTTAATTTAGTGACTTAAGTTAATAGTGAGCTTTCTTTCTGAAGCACATCGAAATTCAGTAAAATACAGTTAGTCTTGGACTACCTCAACAATCGTTTCAAAAGCTACTTGAATCTACGCAATTTAGAAATAAGAGATTTAACTTTGATCTTGAATTAAATGATTCTGAACAATTAACAATAGTAAAATGTAGTACGTACCAAGCTGAGCTGCAGTCACAGGTAAGCTAAAATACGGTAACAAAGCTCGCACTCTTAATTCGTGCTTGTGTAATCTGAATATTGTAGCCACCTCTGAGACTTTAACTGAACTTTGAAATTAAAGCAGTGAAATGGAATTATGCTGGCGTTTGAATTTCAACGACACTCGGGTTCATTTCGGAAAAGGAAGGGACCCTGCTTGGCAATGAAATTGGGACAATGAGCAACAAAGGTTCATGCTAAGTTGCTGTAATTTTGCGAGACAAATGGAACAATTTGAAAAGCTGAGGTCTGCCATACAGTTCTGAAACTTTACGTGCTTTTAGTCTTCCTTGTTGGTTGATTGAAGGTTTGAAGCCGTCGATCGAGGAGGTGGCGACAGTCACTCATTGTCGGCCGTCGCTGTTGCAGAAGCTGGATGTTGGCGCGCCTTCTTCTCGACACGGTCACCAGGCGAAACGGGCTCTTGATGTGCGCCAGCTAATGCTTCCCGTCCGCGACACCATGTCAGAAACTATCATCGCGAGTCGAGCGCAATTACATGCTGCCAAACCCCGAAAGCGCGGCAACTCGCGGGAGCGTCACACAACACCTGCTCCACTCGCTACTCCCGCCAGACTCTGACTGCCCGCGCTCCACGCGGCAGAGCTAACACTACCAAAGATCCTACACACTTTGAGTCTTCACACGACCTATCGATGTAATCGTTCGATAGCAGTTTTCCCTAGGCAAGACCCAGCGTAAAAATACAAATGATATTTACGAAACAAACCAATTATACATCGACATAAATGCATAAATATATATATACAAACAGTAAAACAATTACAATATATAAAGAGACAGAAATGTCATATCTTGAGGTAACAAAACAAGGAAAAAAAATAATAGTACAATAGATGGAAATAGGAGGATATGCATTTCCGGCGTTACAATCTCATGTGAGTTTGTATACAAAAATGTTTGTTGTTCTGCTGTTAAGTGATTATTGTAACACCTTGGTCCTTGTTGATGCATTGTGGACATGGGACAGCCACTGGTTAACTATTTAACAATGAAATTTTACTTTATTTTCTCTACCAGTTTCGGCAATTCATTATGCGATCTTCAAGCCCCATATGCCAATATCGATTATTTTTGAGAGGTGCATAAAATGCCTGAAGATGGCGTAATGAACTGCCGAAACTAGTAGCGAAAATAAAGTAGAATAACGTCTCAATTCCACAGCAGTTTGGCGAATTTCATTGATAAACATCTTAGTTCTTCCCAAAATCGAGCACGTTCCTTCCTTCTTTCCTTACTTCCATCTTTCTTTCCCTAACAATTGTGTTGTTTGTGTGAGAGTACGTAACACCGAAATTGCAGCATACATGGCACCTGCTAACGATATATAACTTTTTTTAGTTGTATGTAAAAATTTGTAATTTAAATGCTTTGCTTTAATAAGTAAGTACATTACATCACTGTCTGTGTACATTTAGGTAGAAGTCTGTTGACGTTTTATTGTATTTATCTGTGTTTTACTGTGAAACTTACAAGCTCTGGGAAAAAGCCAAAGGAATTGTTATTTGCATCGACTAGCAACGATAATAGCACAAGCATTGCTATCATGGAGGTAAGACAATTACAGATCGTCCGCTTGCGCATCTGGGTGGTAACGTCCTTGCCTGCCGTGCAGCGGGTCCGGGTTCGATTACCGGCCGGACTGGTGATTTTCTAAGCTCTTGGACGGGGTGTTGTGCTGCCCTCATCATCATTTCATCCTCATCACTGGCGCGCAAGTGGCCCAATGTGGCGTCGACTGAAGTAATACTTGCACTTGGCGGTCGAACTTCCCCAGATAAGGACTACCGGCCAACGATTCCATACACTCATCATTCAATAATTACAGAGTATCAGCAAAGTCGAACCAAGGATATGTATGAAATGATAACATCGAGGAAAGCAAATGGTTTACCCAACAATGTTATTAGGGCTCTGGTAGTCAAATGAAGTATGTGACAAACTCAGTTGTCATCATAGCTATAATTGTTGTCGCTGTTGTGGTCTCCAGTCCAAAGACTCGTTTATACAGCTCTCCATGCTACTCTATGCTGTGCAAGCCTCTTCATCTCCGAGTAACTAATGCAACCTACATCCCTCCGAACTTGCTTAATCTATTCATCTCCTGGTCTCTCTTACTACGATTTTTACCACTGTTGCTTCCCTCCGGTACGAAATTGGTGGTCCCTTGATCCCTGAGAATGTGTCCTACCAATCGGTCCCTTCTTTTAGTCAGGTTGCACCACAAATTTTTCTTTTCCTCGATTGTGTTCAGTACCTCCTAATTAGTTACATGGTCTACCCATCTAATCTTTAGCATTCTTCTGTAGCAACACATTTGAGAAGCTTCTTTTCTCTTCTTGTCTAAACAGTTTATTGTCCATGTTCACTTTCATACATGGCTACACTTCGTGCAAATACTTATAGCCATAGTATATGCTATTAGTAATAATTTTTATGCACACAATCATTACAATCAAAGCACACTGGCTTACAAAAAAAAGTGACACACCTATCTGGGGTTGGGTGAAAAGAAATAAAAAGATATGTGGTGATATTTCAGCGATTGCGAAATCGTCAAATTTAGGAAGAAATTCGCTGCATCAGCCCACATCATTATGGCGTTGATCCATTTCTGCGTCGATGTAAGCACTGCTTCGGTTCGGACAAAATTTATGTGATAGCTATATGCACATATACAGATGACTGTAGCATCGTGTACACAAGGTATCACAGGACAGTGCGTTGGCTGAGCTGTTATTTGTAGTTAGGTGATTCAGGTTCCCGACATGAGTATTGCTGCACAACGCGAATTAACAGACTTTGAACGTGGAATGGTAGCTAGAGCTAAGCGAATGGGATATTCCATTCCGGTTGGCTGGTTCAAATGGCTCTGAGCACTATGGGACTTAACATCTATGGTCATCAGTCCCCTAGAACTTAGAACTACTTAAACCTAACTAACCTAAGGACAGCACACAACACCCAGCCATCACGAGGCAGAGAAAATCCCTGACCCCGCCGGGAATCGAACCCGGGAACCCGGGCGTGAGAAGCGAGAACGCTACCGCACGACCACGAGATGCGGGCTTCCATTCCGGAAATTGTTAGGGAATTACATATTCCGAGATCCACAGTGCCAAGGGTATGCCGAGAATAACACATTTCAGGCATTACCTCTCACAACGTACAACCGAGAGCAGTGGCATATGCGTGGATTTGTCACTACTAATAGACAAGCAACACAACGTGAAACATCTGCAGAAATTGCAGCAGACGACCGACACGAATGCCTTTGTGAACAGCCAGACGCCTCCTGCAGTGATTCTCCTGAGCTCGTGACCATATCGGTTGGACGGTAGACGTCTGAAAACTTGTGGCTTCGTCAGATGAGTCCCGATTTCAGTTGGTAAAAGCTGATGGTAGGTTTGGTCTGTGGTGCAGACCCCACTAAGCCATGGACCCAAGTTGACAACAAAACACTGTGCAAGCTAGCGATGACCCCATGAAGGCATGGGCTGTGTTTATATGGAGTGTAATGGCACTCTGGTGCAACTGAACCATTGGTTGGAAATGGCTGTGTTCAGAGACTTGGAGGCTATTTGCAGCCATTCATGATGTTTCCAAACAAAGATGGAATTTTTATGGATGACACTGCGCCATCTCACTGGGCCACAACTGTTCATGATTGGTTAGAAGGACATACTGGAAAATTCGAGCGAACGCTTTGCCCACCAATCAAACACTCATGGGCGTAATCCAGAGGTCCGTTGGCGCATTACATTCTGCATATCAACACTTTGGCAATTATGGACGACTTAGGGGCAGGGTGAGGAATGAGGAAGTTCTTCGCAGATCTGCAGAGGAAAGGAATATGTGGGAAACACTGACAAAGAGAAGGGACAGGGCGATAGGAAATCTGTTAAGACATTAGGGAATAACTTCCATGGTACTAGAAGGAGCTATAGAGGGTAAAAACTGTAGAGGAAGACAGAGATTGGAAAAAACCCAGAAAATAATTCAGGACCTAGGTTGGAAGTCCTACTCTGGGATGAAAAGGTTGGCACAGGAGAGAAATCAAACCAGTAAGAAAACTGCTGACTGAAAAAAAAGAAAATAGAGGCAGCATGGCTCAGTAATTCTTCAGGGAACTTCCAATGACTCTTTGAGCCCATGCCACGTCGAGCTGCTGCACTAAACCCGGCAAAAAGCGGTCCAACATGATATTTGGATGTATCTCATAACTTTTGTCCCCTCAGTGTGAAGTCGTATCCTGTTGTAACTGGTCCTCCGTATCGTGGCGCTGGATCGGAGTTATCGTAGGCGATAGGAACCCCTCCACGCTACGCAGACAGTCCATAGAGACACGTGCTATGTGTAGGTGAGCATTCACCAACTGAAGAGTGGCATCACAGTACTGTGGCATGAAAAGTAGCACACGAGGTCACAGGATGTCCTTGAGTTACCGTTCGCCGTGAGAGTGACAGTAGTCGACGATCTGAAGTCAACCTGCTGGTTCCCCACACCACGACACTAACAAGCGAACCTCCCCATCGCATCCCCCTCAGATTTAGTTATAAGTTGGCACAGTGGATAGGCCTTGAAAAACTGCACACAGATCAATCGAGAAAACAGGAAGAAGTTGTGAGGAACTATGAAAAAATAAGCAAAATATACAAACTGAGTAGTCCATGTGGAAGATAAGCAACATCAAGGATGACGTAAACTTAGCAGTGCCGTGGTCCGGTGGATAGCGTGAGCAGCTCCGGAGCGACAGGTCCTCGGTTCAAGAATTCTCTCGTGTGAAAAATTTAATTTTTTGTTTTCAGTTTATGTCACAAACTCTTATGTTTTCATCACTTTTTTGGGAGTGATTATCACATCCACAAGAAAACCTAAATAGGGCAAGGTAGAAGAATCTTTTTACCCATTCGCCAAGTGTACAAGTTAGGTGGGTCGACAACATATTCCTGTCATGTGACGCACATGCCGTCACCAGTGTCGTCTAGAATATACCAGACGTGCTTTCCTGTGGAGGAATCGGTTGACCTATGACCTTGCGATCAAATGTTTTCAGTTCCCATTGGAGAGGCACGTCCTTTCATCTACTAATCGCACGGTTTTGCGGTGCGGTCGCAAAACACAGACACTAAACTTATTACAGTGAACAGAGACGTCAATGAACAAACTGACAGATCATAACTTTGCGAAAATGAAGAAAAAAAATTTTTCACTCGAGGAAAGACTTGAACCAAGGACCTTTCGTTCCGCAGCTGCTCGCGCTAACCACAGGGCCACGGCACACCTGAGCTCAAAAGTTCCTTGAGGTTACCTATGTTCCGCATGGACTACTCAGGTAGTATATTTTGCTTATTTTTCCATAGTTCCACACAACTTCTTCCTGTTTTCTCGATTGATCTGTGTTCAGTTTTTGAAACCCTATCCATGTGCCAACTTATAACTAAATCTGAGGGGGGTGCGATGGGGAGGTTCCCTTGTAAGAGCCAAACGCTGTGCATCTCCAAAACAATAGAATAATGGGAACTCTCCCAGGTAGCCGCCATAACCTCCGACGATGGTCATCCAGGGTAATGCAGAACAGCGATTCGTCGCTGGACACATTTAGATACCGTTCGTCAGCAGTCAATGATCCTCGATGATAGAACTGCTCCAAACGCAGCAGATTTCTTGTGGTCTTAACGGCAGCCTATACACATGACGGTAATTCCCTTGTCCGACTGCTGCTAGTCTCCAGTCAACAGTATGGGGTAACACACAGCGTGGCAGGAAGTCTATTGCTTGTTTTCGGATGGCAGGTAACAATGTGAAGGGTCTGCGATGTGCCTGGTGCATGATACGGCAGCCCTCCCTTGCGGTCTCCAGATATGGACGACCGCAACCTTGACGACGAATATGCCTCTCCACATATTCACATGCAGCCCACAATTGGGCTAATATTGAAACATCCACTTAAAAAAAATTATGAGTTACTGTGCTGATAAACCTCTTATGTTATTTGATTTTTAAACAGCTGAGCAAAACTGAACGTACTCAGACATTACTCTCTTTACTTATTTTGGTCAACACCAGACTGACACACAATATTTTTAGCGCAACGCAATCAGACTTTCAATAATCCCTACAAAAGAATGGCCCTGACTAACTATAACCTATATCTTTCATGAATCACTTACCTCACAAAAATCTTCGTTACTTGAACTACTGCAATGCAGCGAGCGCCAATACTGCCAGCTAAATAAAAGATTCTAACTACTGAAGGCACTACTGATGGGTATAGTCAGCTAATGAAAGATTTTGACAGAGAACAAACAATGTATTTACCTTAATAATGTTCTAAAGTCATTATATATATATATATATATATATATATATATATATATATATATATATATATATATGTTCATGATATCCAGTATTACAAATTTACTCTTTCTGATAGACACACGTGCAGATCGTCCGCTCTCAAAATTCTGTCATCTCTCTCCCCACATCCACCACTGCTGGCGGCTCACATCCAACTGCGCAACGCTACGCGCTGTTCACATCCAACTGCCCAACACTACAATAGCAAATATTAAACAATGCAGACCAGCCACAGACTTCACACAGCACAGTCAGTGATTTTCATACAGAGCCCTACGTGGCGTTACCAACATAAAAACCTAAACAGCCTACTTACAATATCACTTATGAGTGTTGCACAAATTTTGATATTGCATGATAGGACCGGCCAGCCAAATGGAGACCTACAATGAGGCCACTTTCAGACTATTTCCGGTGCTGATAATCCTGCCTCACAAGGGTACGCTTCATCCCCGTGTACTTTACAGTAATCATACAACATAGGGCACTTTTCACGTTCCGTATACAGGGTGTTACCAAAAGGTATGCCCGCATCTCGTGGTCGTGCGGTAGCGTTCTTGCTTCCCACGCCCGGGTTCCCGGGTTCGATTCCCGGCGGGGTCAGGGATTTTCTCTGCCTCGTGATGGCTGGGTGTTGTGTGATGTCCTTAGGTTAGTTAGGTTTAAGTAGTTCTAAGTTCTAGGGGACTGTTGACCATAGATGTTAAGTCGCATAGTGCTCAGAGCCATTTGAACCAAAAGGTACGGCCAAACTTTCAGGAAACATTCCTCACACACAAAGAAAGAAAATATGTTATGTGTACATGTGTCCGGAAACGCTTACATTCCATGTTAGAGCTCATTTTATCACTTCTCTTCAAATCACATTAATCATGGAATAGAAACACACAGCAACAGAACGTACCAGCGTGACTTCAAACACATTGTTACAGGAAATGTTCAAAATGTCCTCCGTTAGCGAGGATACATGCATCCACCCTCCGTCGCATGGAATCCCTGATGCGCTGATGCAGCCCTGGAGAATGGCGTATTGTATCACAGCCGGCCACAATACGAGCACGGAGAGTCTCTACATTTGGTACCGGGGTTGCGTAGACAAGAGCTTTCAAATGCCCCCATAAATGAAAGTCAAGAGGGTTGAGGTCAGGAGAGTGTGGAGGCCATAGAATTGGTCCGCCTCTACCAATCCATCGGTCACCGAATCTGTTGTTGAGAAGCGTACCACCACTTCGACTGAAATGTGCAGGAGCTCCATCGTGCATGAACCACATGTTGTGTCGTACTTGTAAAGGCACATGTTCTAGCAGCACAGGTAGAGTATCACGTATGAAATCATGATAGCGTGTTCCATTGAGCGTCTGTGGAAGAACATGGGGCCCAATCAAGACATCACCAACAATGCCTGCCCAAATGTTCACAGAAAATCTGTGTTGATGACGTGATTGCACAATTGCGTGCGGATTCTCGTCAGCTCACACATGTTGATTGTGAAAATTTACAATTTGAGCACGTTGGAATGAAGCCTCATCCGTAAAGAAAACATTTGCACTGAAATGAGGATTGACACATTGCTGGATGAACCATTCGCAGAAGTGTACCCGTGGAGGCCAATCAGCTGCTGATAGTGCCTGCACACGCTGTACATGATACGGAAATAACTGGTTCTCCCGTAGCACTCTCCATACAGTGACGTGGTCAACGTTACATTGTACAGCAGCAACGTCTCTGACGCTGACATTAGGGTTATCGTCAACTGCACGAAGAATTGCCTCGTCCATTGCAGGTGTCCTCGTCGTTCTAGGTCTTTCCCAGTCGCGAGTCATAGGCTGGAATGTTCCGTGCTCCTAAGACGCCGATCAATTGCTTCGAACGTCTTCCTGTCGGGACACCTTCGTTCTGGAAGTCTGTCTCGATACAAACGTACCGCGTCACGGCTATTGCCCCGTGCTCATCCATACATCTAATGGGCATCTGCCAACTCCGCATTTGTAAACATTGCACTGACTGCAAAACCACGTTCGTGATGAACACTAACTTGTTGATGCTACGTACTGATGTGCTTGATGCTAGTACTGTGGAGCTATGAGTCGCATGTCAACACAAGCACCGAAGTCAACATTACCTTCCTTCAGTTGGGCCAACTGGCGGTGAATCGAGGAAGTACAGTACATACTAAAATGAGCTCTAACATGTAAATTAAGCGTTTTCGGACACATGTCCACATAACATATTTTCTTTATTTGTGTGTGAGGAGTGTTTCCTGAAAGTTTGGCCGTACCTTTTGTAACACCCTGTATACCCTAGCAGGCCTGGTAACAGGACTAAACACGGACATCATGAATGCACTCTGGTGACCGCTCTACAGCTCAGGGATTATTGAACCTCTAATCACTTATATGCTGGTTAATGGTGTGTACATATACGAAATTATAACCTCATGTTTTCTGGGTGCCTCACTTCTTTTTCAGGTACTGTATTAATAGTAGCTGCGTAAGTCACAAATGAAGAATTGGTAACTGCATTAGTAAGAGGTGATAATTCGTGGTGATACAGAACCGTATATAACATAATAAAACAACGTATCATTATCATCGTGGAAGTTATTGTTCTTTTCGTGAAGTTGGAAAGAACAGTCAGCAGGGAACAGAGAATCATAAAACAGAAAATTTACTCTGAATAGTGTAATAACATAAACATCTACATCATTATAAATACCAAAATGTTAGTAACAAAAAAGAAAATCTAAATTTAGTCTGTAATGTTTGGTTTTGATTACTGAAGTGGTGAACTAGTTATAAGTGAATACAGGTTAGGAAGCAGATTAGAGTCTGTGTTATTGTAATTTTAGTTAATGAAACAACCACGCTTCCTTGAACAGACTTCACTTTGATATATATGTCGCAATCCCGTTTTCATGTTCACGTGGTTTTTATTTAAGTTATATGTTGAAAACTGGCACTCTCTTAACTTCTAATGTCACTTACCATTCGCTATCTGATTTACCCTAAAGAAATTTTCTGCTCTTCGTTAAATGAACTTTCCAGGTCTTTCTGAAAAGAGAGGCAGCGAAGCTGAAACTTTAATTAAAGAATGAAAAAGATGCCGGAGTCTGTTAACGCTCGCTTATTGTCGTACCCAGAGAGGTCTTCATCGATATACAGTAGCTTTGAGTGCGGCTATGAAAATTTAAAACAGATGTTTCCCAGTTTTTTAAGAGTATTAGATCGTGATTGTATCAGCCCATAATATACAGGGTGTAAATTTTAAGTTGACAAACCAGAATAACTCGAAAAATAAGCTTCACACAGAAAAATGTGTAGAATCCAAAGTTGATTATTTTCGAGAGGGACATCTGCTGGTGCTAAAATTAGCCCACCACCGCAGCCCCCTGGGGGTGGGGCGGGAGGCAACTTTAAAGTTTCAAATGGGAGCCCCCCTTTTTATTGCAGAATCAGATCCTACATGAAAAACTACGTACATTTTGTTTTAAACATTTCTTTTGATTCTTGATAGTTGGCGCAGTAATTCAAGAAAATCCATGTTCTTATTTTGGCGTGGAAAATGGTTACGGATAAATAAATAATACTTACTTACTTCGTAAATTTTGATTCGCTAAAACTAATGTTTGATTAGTTAGTTACCTAGTCCGATGATTTGTTTGATAATTGAAAGTTATGTGGCCTCATGACAACGAAACAAACAAAACTTATACGAATCTGCGGACAAAATATTTGGGTCAACATTTGTAAAACTCTAATTCCTCTCTCTCATACCCCTCTCTATGGAGAGAGAGGGAGTGTTTTAGTTTTAGCGAATCAAAATTTATGAATTACATAAGTATTTTTTATTTGTGCGTAACCATTTTCCACGCAAAAATGAGAACATGGATTTTCTTGAATTACAGCATCAATTACCAATAATCAAAACAAATGTTTGAGACAAAATGTACATAGTTTTTATGTAGAATCTGATTCTGCAATTAAAAATGGTGATTCCCAATTTGAAATTTTAAAGTTGCCTCCTGCCCCACCCCCAGGGGTCTGGGTGGCGAGCTAATTTTAGCACCAGCAGATGTCCCTCTGGAAAATAATCAGCTCTGGATTCTACACATTTTTTGTGTGAAGCTTCTTTTTCGTGTTATTCTGGTTTGTCAACTTAAAATTTACACCCTGTATATACTGCAACAAGCAGCCTTAAAACATTCAGAGTACTCCCAATTTAGGATTCACTAGCGGAAACAACATACAGTTATCGTGCAGCGCCTTCCAAAGAAACACACTGTAAACAGTCAACAGTTCATCGGCTGTGCTTGCTCACCGCCGTTCACGGTTATCTACTGGATATTATTTGCACCCTCGTATTGTTGCTTCGTTGATTGCAGTTCTAAGTCTTCATCTTTTTTTGGTTTTCTACAGAAAAAGCGAAGAAAAAAGATATAGGAATCGGTCAAATGAAGCTTTAAAAATGAGACCGAAATCCAACTGCACAGTTTGGCTAGAAAATAGGAAATTATTCCGTAACTCTTTGTCGGAATCATGGTATTTTGACTTGCATTTGTTTTATTTCCGTGAAAATATTTTCCCCGTTAAAATTTTAAATACCATTATATGGGTGTGTGAGAATTTGTTTGCATGTTCGGTTCGGTGCGTACTGAAAGATACGTTACGATGCTAAAAGTTTTCTTATGTTATGGAGCCGTTGAAGTATACGTGTCTGTCGCACCGGGTTATGAAAAAGCGCTTTTTGTGTGTTACTAATAGTTCAGTTCCTAAAACGAAGCTGTAGTTACTCTGTCGTTGAAGTCAGAAATGTTCTAGTAAGGTAAATACTACATTATCTCACATCGCTTCTAGTGAAGCTAATGTCTCATTTGTACTTCGAACTCCAGTCATACGTATATGCAATAATAAATTTTAAAATTCTATCTACATTTGACTAAGGAACCATATTAGGTTCAATTAATATAGCATAAGTTTTAAATGCGAAAAATCAGCAAAATTCTCTTTCTCCTTGTGCCAATATTGAAATTATTAGAAATGAAGTGCGGACAGAGAAAAGTAAAGTGCAACTTGCACAGAAACCAGGCTGCAGTGGAATGAGCAGATGGATGGCACGTGGTAGTTCAAAATCGAGTGTTAGCTGTAACATACTCACACGTTATTCAGATGGTAGACAGACTAACGGAACTAGGAAGAAATTCAGATATGCAACTACAGTTCAGGAGGAAGGAATCCAAGCTTCGAGTTTCGCTGGTGAAACAGTAATTCCACCAGAGACGGCAAAGACCTTCAAAGATCAGTTGAACGAAATGGAAACTGGCTTAAAGATAACCACTAAAAATGAAACAAGTGAGTCGGAGTCTGCTCGAAATAAGTCAGGTAATACTGGGAAAATTACATGAGGAAACGAAGCGCTAACAGTAGCAGACAAGGTTTACTGTTTGAACAGCATAATAACTGACAGCGCTAGAAGTGAAGGGTATATAAATTGCCGACTGGGGACAGCAAGGGAAACTTTAATGGGAAACTTAAGTCTATTGACATCGGATATTAATATAAGTGTTGGGAAATCTTTTCTGAAAGTATCCTGATTTAGGTTCACTACGATTCTTCTAAATCACTTCAGGCAAATATCCGGTTGGTTCCCACTACACGACCACGCCTTACTTCTTGCTGCGTCCTTGTGAAACAAAACCTGCAAGCGTGTGAAGACCTGTGTATATGCCGGTTCGAGAGGTTGCGTACAATCTGAATGTGTCCATAAAGAAGTCGAAATATAGCTTTGAAATCGGAACTCAAAATGGTTCAAATGGCTCTGAGCACTATGGGACTCAACTTCTGAGGTCATTAGTCCCTTAGAACTTAGAACTAGTTAAACCTAACTAACCTAAGGACATCACACACATCCATGCCCGAGGCAGGATTCGAACCTGCGACCGTAGCAATCGCGCGCTTCCGGACTGAGCGCCTAGAACCGCTGGACCACCGCGGCCGGCAAATCGGAACTCATGGTCATGGAAATAATTCTTAGTCAGTGAAGGAATCGTAAAGTCAGGAACAACAAGGTCAATCAGTGCCGGCGCACCTTAATCTCTGTGAAGGTGATATACTCTTTCTGTGTATGTATTACTTTACATCGCACTCAATAAGATTTGCAAATGGCATTGTAACTGTGTCAGAGACAGCAAAGGACTTGGAAGAGCGGTTGAACGGAATGGACAGTGTCTTGAAACGAAAATATAAGATGGACATCTACAAAAACAAAACAAGGATAATGGAATTTGGCTGAACTAAATCAGGGGATGCTAAGGGAAGTAGATTAGGAAACGAGACACTCAAAGTAGTAGGTGCGTTTCGCTAGTTGGGGAGCAAAATAACACGATGGCCGAAGCAGAGAGGACGTAAAATGTAAACTGGCAGTGGCAAGAAAAGCATTTCTGGAGAGAATTTTGTTAACATCGAATATAGATTTAAGTTTTCGGAAGTGTTTTCTGAAGGGATCTGTATGGAGTGTTGTCACGTATGGAAATGAAACATGGACGACAAACAGTTTAGACAAAAAGGGAACAGTAGCATTCAAAATGTGGTGCTGCAGAATAATGTTAAAGATCAGATGGTTCGATCACGCAACTGACGAGGAGGTACCGAACAGACATGGTGAGGGAAGAAATTTGTGGCACAACTTGACCAAAAAAAGTTATCGGTTGATAGCGCACATTCCGCGACATCTAGGATCACCAATTTAGTACTGAAGGGAAGTGGTGGGGCACGAGGGGTAAAGGTAAAGGAGGGGGGGGTAAAAATCCTAGAGGGAGACAAAGAGATGAACACATTAAGCAGATTCATAAGGATGTAAACTGCAGTAGTTATTCGGAAATGATGAGGCTCGCATAGATAGAGCAACTGCATAAAACTAGTCTCCAAACTAAGGGCCACAACTACAACAAACCATCCATTTTTTATGAAACTGTAATCATTTGTTTCTCTGTATATGTAACTAACATTTTCAGATGTCCGTCCTATCTGGATAATATCTTTTTTTTCTCTCTTAATGCATATTTAGATTCCTCTATCAGCTTCTTTAACTTGTGCGTAATCCTTTGAATCTTTGATTCTAGCCTAACTTGATATAACAGAGTTTCTATTTTCACTACACGCAAGACATCTTTTTAACAACAACACAATACTGCTGATTGCTTACTCATTACGTAGCTGCCAAACAGTCCTTCAGAAACTATATTCTCAGATCACTGTAAGAAATCCATACATCGAATGTTGAAGCCAGATAAATTCATTAACCCATATTTTGCTACCATGAACTGAGAGTCAACTAATTGCACCACAGACACTCATAAAATACAAATAGAGACCACCATGAAATTGTATATGTGACGCCGGTTCAACTTTTATCCGGTGGAAACGAAAGCTTGGTTACCACAAAAAAAAAAGAAGAAGCGACGAAGTTCGTAAGGAAGACAAACGGCTACACAAGAGGAGACCTTGTTATAAGAGAAGATATTAGGAGAGAATTATATATTGCCAATAAGAAAGACCAAACTAAATAGTATGATGAAGACTGGAGACATTACTTCATGAGAATGACAGCTCACAGAATTACACAAAAGTTCCTGAACTACACGCTGAATGGAAAGAGAGGTACTGAAGGACGTTGAGAAAGGTGGGAATGATTTTGTATCGGGGTCCAAACAGGCAACTGCCTACAGCTTGAAAAGAAGACGAAGAAAAATATGATAGTGAACTAGGTACCTACAAGGTGGTGGGAAACCGAAAATATTGCAAGGATGTTACAAGGTAAATAAATGTCGTGTGACTAGGGCCTCCCGTCGGGTAGCCCGTTCGCCGGGTGCAAGTCTTTCGATTTGACGCCACTGCGATGACTTGCGCGTCGATGGGGATGAAATGATGATGATTAGGACAACACAAGACCCAGTCCCTGAAAGAAGAAAAACTGCGACTCAGCCGGCAATCGAACGTGGGCCGTAAGGATTGACATTCTGTCACGCTGACCACTCAGCTAGCGGGAGGTGTTGCCGCTTGGGTTGTACTGAGAAATAGTTATTGAGAAAAAAATGCAATACGTTATGCTGTTTGCAAGTTAATTAGCGTTGAGTTTACCCAGTCAGAAAGTTCGGCATGTAAATTGAAATGGCCCTCCAGAGACGGTTGGTCAAACGTTTTCTTCGTTTGATTCCCTAAAACCGAACAAAAGAGCGTTACAAAAATTGGACCCTTGCCAAAGGGCAAGCACTATCGCGTGCTATTACCTACGCTGTGAGAACAATTTACACTAATTGTACCTGGCAACACTCTTACAAGCTTCATGGACTGTTTATGACCACCCTATATAACACGTAAGAGCCGCGATAGGACAATAGACTTCATGGGGGATCTACTCTTTTAGCTAATAACAAAATTGTATGACGTATTGCCAAAGGACTCTTTTATACAGTATCATAATTCAGTGAAACTATGTTTTCGAAAGTAAAAATCATTCATCGAATTTTGGAGGAAGAAAGATAGTTTTACACATACAGCTGAATCCCAAACATATCATGTGAGTTAAATATTAATAAAATGTTAATCACAGTATTAAATTCTCCATATCTTGGGGGAAATGTGGCTGTCTCGCAAAATCAAGACCAGTTTTAGGATCAGCACATTAATCCTTTAACGTGAGATGCTTTACACATCATTTCACAATCATTCTGAACTCCATAAGAACTTTATACTCATTTTATTTTGCTAATAAAGATAGCAGAACGGGTCGTGGAAAGGGTGATTGTTATTGACAGCACATTTTTACGTGTTCCGATGGATTTAAAACGAAATGACAGTCTCTTTTGTGTTAAAAGTGATATAAATTAAAATGCGGGTGATCACCAGGCACCTTAATTTTTCTACGAAGTACATATTTATACTACGAGTTTGTGACCTCACATTCCTTAATAGGGTGGGCAGAGGTATGTCCATACACAGATTTTAAAGGATGCCGCAGGCAGTTCTGAGCTCATGTTGAGATAGGTCAGTAAGATCTACAGTGCGTTTTTTTTCTGAAGACCTGACGGAATTAAGTTCGAAACAGTGAAAAAACGTGGCCAGTAGTTGTTGTTGCGTTTACTACTAAACCATGCACTTGGCCATGTACATAGTTGATAACTGTTACTGTGAACTGTGTTTACTAACAAACAATGCACTACGAGTAAATGTTTTGACTTATTACTTGATACGAGGAACATAGCACGTTTAGCTTACGTGGACTCTGGGACGAATCTCATGGAACGGACAGCAGCCAGTTTCATTCATCGTTGTTATCGATGGAATCCGTGATGTGGATTTGTGACGAATTTTCTGGGGACTCAGAATCTAATTATTTATAGACTACATGTGGTAGGTAACCACAGTTCCAGAACGCGTCCAACATCCTATCAAAAGTCATTCATAGATCGATAATTACGGTAGCTCATTTAACAAAAACAGCCATTTATCAAGGGCACTTTTCCTTCGTAGAAAGCTCTAATGAGCAAAATTGTATTACAAAACCAATTGGAAGTGGCCTCTCAGACCATGACCTGCAGTTCTACTACTTAAATGTGATTACCGAACAGGATATAAAATCCACTAAATCTGAGTTAAAGAGGGTAGTGGTGCGTGGCAACAAGGATTTGGAGGAAGCGATAGAACTTAGGATGGAGCGTATATCCACACAACACTGGCGTAGGACAGCATAGGGCGGATCAACGTGTGTAGGTGTGCAGCACATCGGAAACCCACAGTCTCCATGTTTGCAAGTTCGTTATTTTAGCCGTTGTAGCCCTTCCGTTGTAAGGTTAGCAGGTGAGGTTCCCATATTAGTTGTCAGTTCAAGATGTTTTATTGCATTAATTAATTGTAAAAGACGACTGTAAATTTTGGTAAACATTTTTGGAATGCAGTGATCAATAAATTGTTATATTTAGATTAAAGTTCAGTCTTGATCACGTTATGTCAGACATAACGTGATCAAGACTGAACTTTAATCTAAATATAACGACTGTAAATGCTTAAATGAAGGTACAGATAAGAAAGGTGAGGGTGTTTCACCGTTTAAGCAATTGCCTGTGTTTTGGAGGGGATTATCTTCAGCAAACCCTACTTACACGAGGAGAAAAACTGGTTACCATGGAGGTATCGTTGACATTTCTGATATTTGAGTAGAGAGATAGGAAAACAGCGACTTCGGTGTACTGCAGGAGGTGTAATTTATGGGTTGCAGCAATGCAGAGAATATAAAAGAGGGGAGCTCTGGAGTACTCATACAGCAGGCTAGAAACTACAGTAATCGGTATTATTAACAGTGACAAAGGATGGACTGATGGGTAGAAAGATAGCAATCAGGTGGACATGGGGAACTGGTGATATATATATATATATATATATATATATATATATATATATATATATATATATATATATATATATATATATATATATATATATCTGGAGTTTGAGAGGAGACCAGAATGCCGTACATGGTCATAGGCTTCTTCGAGGTCAGTGGAACGGCTTTTCTGTTGTTAAGTTGACCGGATAGAAGGCGTGATGGAAGTTGGGACAGAAGTCGTACTGATGCTGAGGAGCCGACAGGAGGAATTAGGAATTGTTAGGGTTTCCACAGCTCAGGATAGCAGTGTGTGGAGAGAATCACGTTTTAAAGGGTTGCAGTGGTTACGGGGAAGAAATAGGGACATTCGTTTAGTTGCTTCGAGGTAATGCAATCGTGACCGTGTGCAGTGTAGCGTTTCTGGCATAATTTTTATGTCGTCTGCTGTGATGGCATGTGTAAGATCTGCCTGTCGTCCTTCTTGTATAATTTTTATGTCTTGTGCTGTGATGGCAGAGGCAGGCTCTGCCTGTTGTATGTGGTCCAGGTAATGGAAGCTGAGATTAAATGGTGGGTCAGTGGTGCCTATACGTTCATATGTCGCAAAGGAATAGGAAATAATCGAGGTAATTAAATGTGAAGATATCTAGGAGATAGGATGAAAAGTGTTTGGGTTTGCTCAGATAGGTTGGGTTTGGTTATTGGAAAGCAGTGTGTAATGAGTATTGGCAGTCAATTGAAAACTTTCCATTGCTTGATGTCAATGGAGAGTGTAGTTTTAAGTTTGGTGGTGCATGTCTGGCGTCAAACCTGGCTTTTTCTGGCGATGAGTAAGTTTCTGATATGACTCTACAATTGCCGGTAGAGTATGGCTGTACCCGATCCAGGGTCTGCAGGAACGAGCATTATTAGTGTCAGGATTGATGCAGGGGGACTATGGCTTGTTGAGGCAGGATAGGGTAATTATGACAAGGATGCTTTTTAAGGATGTGGGTGAAGATGGCGTCTAACAAAGCTTGCTGAAGGAAGGAGGTGGCATGAGTGATGTCATCACGGTTTGGAAAGATATGTGGCTGGTCTCCTATATGAGTGTCCATGGATCGTCAGTCGGTACTCCAGTTGGTCCTAGAGTAGTCTGGAACAGGTTTTCGGCGGAAATTGGGAAGCAGTACATGAGAGTGAGCTGGTGAGTGGGATGGGTATGTGCATCCAGGACTTCCGCAATGTTGCGTCCAAGAACGTTAGGAAATGCTAGGATGTCATCTTCAGCTGTATTAGCTGCAGGACGGATGTGCTGTGTGGGATTGGGACTCTGTCAGCTTTGACTGGGCCAGATTATGGGGTTAGTCTACCCTACATACCGCCTTATTTCGCCAGTCTGATAACTGTCGATGTCGCACAGTAAAATCTGAAAGTCCTTTAAGCATATGTGTCCACCTAAAAGGCTATGGAGACACAAAACGATTATAAGAACAGAAGAAACTGAGCGTTTCATTCTCATGGCGGGGTGGTTGTATGGAAAGCTATTTTTTTTTCCCTGCAGCGAGACACTGATGGCACAAGGTAGGCCTCTTGTGACCGCTTGTTAAGATTGTTGACCGTGGCCGTGCGGAGCTGCCGGCTGGCGAACTCAGGAGGTCTGTTGGACAGGGATCCATGGAGCCAAGCCAGCGATAACTCTTAGCCATCCTCCCTGTTCTTGCTTCGGGTTCTTTGGAGTGTGTAATTAGTTCGATAGTCTCTTTTATTTTCCACTAGACTGAAGGTGATAAACTGAAACGTTTCCTCAGAATACCTCTACTACCATGTACTACGTCGAGTAGAGAAGTCCGAACTAGCTCGCATTCTAATTAGATGCCGATTATTGCATTCTGAAATAGGCGCTGATCTTCTGAAAATTCTACTGTCCTGTTTCATTTAGCCCTTTATGGAGGTTAATTTTTCCCAGATACAAGGATCTGGCGATTTCTTTTTCACAGTGTACGATGATTGGTAAATTGCGTAATTTCAAAAGTATTTATTTATTTGCTGTATGTTGCAGTACTCAGGCAGCGAAGGTTTTCGACTAACCATTAGTTCATAGTGCAGAGGCCGATTTGCTGCAGGTTTGTAGCTTAGGCTTCATCTCTGAACTAAATGTTGCACAAAACCGATGGACGAATTTACCGTTTTGTAGGCACGTTTCAAACAACTTGGCAGATCTTGAAAGTCATATCCATGAAGCTGTTGGTGGTGTGAAATGTGGAAGACATGAAAACCATTGAAAAGTAGAGTTTTTGGAACACTCCTTTGCTGATCCCACCCACGTACTTGAGTTGCCCAGTAGCGACAACGGATTTTGTGTTACTGCTTCTCAAATGTTACTTTCATTTGTCTCAGCAAGTCGTGTTGTTTTCCTTTGAAACATTTTTTTCTCCTTTCCAGTTTGTTGAAATCATTTTGTAATGTTTATAGAGAGTGATCATGAAGGCTCAGCACGATCAGAATACCTTTCAGCGCACACACTGATGGTCTAACTGTGTAGTGACGTTCACCATCATCGAAAATCATGTCCACTTTTTCGACTTTCGTATACGTTGCGGTAGTCTTGCGAGGTGCCGGGGCAAGCAGTGTATTTAACACTAAATTCTTCTAGAATCTACATATGTAAATGATGCTCTAAGCCCCCCCTATTCTAACTCCGACTTTTGCTGTTGCACATGGATTAAAAAATATACGCGAACTGCCTGTAATCAACCCTGCAAATGGAGTAGAAAAGAGTTTGGCACCTGCAATAATTTAATTTGATAAATAAGTTAAATAAAGGAAGATTTCATTAACATAGTAAGAAATGATGGGTTGCCCTACCGATTAACAGAATGAAAGTTCTGTCCAAAATAACAATATGATTTATTAAGACTAAACACAAAATAATAAACAAAAACACATGAAACATTTATAATACATCAAATTGGCTCAAATTGGATACTCAAACAAACGCTGTGAAGGTGAAGTTGTCCCTAAACTAGATTGTGAGGTTTATGACAAAGTGGTATGTGGAGCCAATTCCTTGCCACTCAAATCTTAAGGGAGACACTCAGCTAACCCAACATTAATTGCTGCTACTCAAGACAGAACAAAGTTAGAAAAAGACGAACAGGCGCGCTCTGCTGAGCTCTGATTATTACCTAGGAAAATCGCTATCTGCCGGTGCTGCGGACATACATTACCAAACTGTCTTCTTAACTGCCAGAACATGATCTGGCGTACCGGAAGCGATGGCTGGTTGCTTCGACGTCCTCGTCCGAAAAGCGAGAGCCGACTACCTAGAGCACCCGTACAGGCCGAACACACAACATTCCCGCCCCCACGACAGTGGCCGTGGTTAAACGTTCCAATCAGCAACTCAAAAACCCGCGGAAAATTCCACTCCATTGCCGGAGCACTACCATTCCACCAATGGAGATTCTTGGCGCCAATTTCTGCGCTGATTTTGCTACGTCACGGAGCTATGCCCCAAGCAAGCAAATCACAGTTACTATTTTGCAGAAAGCGCGGGAATTTTCCCGCCACAACTGCCTGGGTACACAAGTCATTCCCACGCCTCGCTGGTAGCCCGCCAGAAAGTGTTTTCGCTAAGTTTCTGCGATGTAACGGAACCTCTATCCAGCCGCTACTTCAGGCCCCTCCGGGCGTGTCTTTTGACAATGTCGGCGTCTGGAAAGCATTCACTCGACTCCCTCACACTCGTCGGCTTAACCCTCTCGAGATCTGCAGAGCCCGCCTGTCACTGGACCACCTGGGTGACGAGAGACGCTGCGTGGGAAGTCCGCGTGTGAAGGAATAGCAACTTTTCACTGCATGCAATTAGAGACGAAAATCGTAAGATAGAAATATGAGAGGTGGCTCATGCCGCCTCTCA
Organism: Schistocerca serialis cubense; assembly: GCF_023864345.2. Lineage (NCBI taxonomy): Eukaryota > Metazoa > Arthropoda > Insecta > Orthoptera > Acrididae > Schistocerca > Schistocerca serialis. The sequence goes on along the minus strand of NC_064645.1, from coordinate 586,808,027 downwards.
GTCTGAATGGTTCCTTGAGCAGGTTGTTTGAGCACTACTACGGCAGGGCTCATACTCATATACAGTTGTGTCCAAAATTAAAGCAACAAACGGAAATGTTATAAGGTTGCACTTATTTTGCCACAAAACAGTATGAATAGACAATATTACAATAGAAAAATTGTAAAGAATACATAAGGTAAACAACAGCAAAATGCATAAAGTCAGACAAAAACGTTCTTCGTTTTCTCCTACTTGATGGATTTGCACACAGATTCCGACAACAAGCTAGTGTGCTCAGTATGGGATGTTACCACTGATGGCTGCAGTACGGGTCAGACAACGACGGGGCGTGTTGTGAATGATGCCACCAATCTCACGTTGAGGCAATAACGCCCATTCTCACTGCAGAGCTGCTCGCAAGTCTTGAAGAATGGTTGGTGGATGTTGACGTGTTGCAACCGTCTCCCTGCATCCCAGACATGCTCTATGGGACTCAAATCGGAAAAGCGAGTAGGCCACACCATCCGTGCAGTACTCTCTACATCTACATCCACATTAATACTCTGTAAATCACATTTAAGTGCCTGGCAGAGGGTTCATAGAACGACATTCACAATAATTCTCTCTTACTCCAACCTCGTACAACGGCCGGAAAAAACGAACACCTATAACTTCCCGTGCGTTGTCCTCGAGGTAATTCGAAATGTTCCAATACAATATATGTTCCCAAATCCTGTTGCATATCGTCGTTAATGACATGGGCCTGTAATTTAGTGGTTACTCCTAGTACTTTTCTTGAATATTGGTGGGACCTGTGCAACATTCCAGTCTTTGGGTACGGATCTTTCATCGAGCGAACGGTTGAATATGAAAATTTAAATATCAAACTATCGTATCAGCATACTCTGATAGGAACATAACTGGTATACAGAATAGCAAGAACCTGTACTCTATGAGGTCGAGAATTATCGTGCGTCAATAAGAAGTCTAAGCCCGCAGCATCTCGCAAAGACCGCAAGTAGGGTCCCAAAATCTCGTCACATAACGTGTTCGAGTGGTCAACATAATCCCTGCTCACACGATTAGGGATGCTCCTCGATACTCGTTTCTTTCCATAAAGTTTGGATCCCTAAACCGTGTTCCACGTTCCTTCCAGATGAGAAGTCGTCAAGGATTACTCTCCGGACGAAATCTGGACTCATCTGCGAAAAGATCATTTGGCCTACTGTTCGATCGCCCTGGAGACATTTTGGCGACTCCAGTCTAAACATTTCCTTTTGTGAAGACGCGTCAAAGATACACATAGAGAAGGTCTCCGACAACAAAGGCCATTCGGCCGAAGCTTTCTGTACACCGTTAGCCACGATACAATGCGTCCAGTGAAAGCTTCGAGGTAAGATGCCAGTAGCCGCTCAGTACTGAGGGGGTAGCGTCTTGCCTTGACAGACAAATAGCGGTACTCTTTTTCTGATGTCGCACATGGTCATCTCTGCCCTAGTCTTCAGGATACGCTCTCGGTCTCTGTGTATTGTCGCCCCACCCGAGAAACAACATAACGGTTCACATTAAGCCAGCGGGCCTGTCCTCCATCCATTCTTCCTAACCTCTCCACTGCAGAGAATCTGGTAGGCGTCTTCTTTATGCCATGCTGCACCGTCTGTAATTGTGTACAAAGCGACTGTGCATATGGGGAGCACCCGGCAAGCATTACCCCGCTTGATAGGTGCCCCGATCTCATCGCTGGCATGGTTGTCCATTGCCCTGAATGTCATGTTCCGTGCAGAATATGATCGTACGGACATCCGTTGACAGTTTGTACGATCACATAGTCAATGAGACACATGACGGAGAAATAACAGTTTGTTGCTTTAATTATGGGCACCAGTGTACTTCAAGCGGGACGGTAAACACACGAACCGTCTTCGAGTTACTTGTCTGCTTGTATTTGGTACAGACGAGAAAATGTTTCTCCTCAGGGAGGAAACATTTCGCGGCACTGTTTCGTTGTTACTGGTTCTTCACTTGCCACAAATATAACATTGAAGTCGTCCTCGAAAGCTGTTTCCAGTTCTTGGATGAAAATTATATAATTCCATTAAAAATCAATGCTGCTGTTGTTACTGGCAGAGTTCGGCAGTTCACAAACACTAAATATTTCGTGATGGATCAAAAAATTTGCCACATTTTCCTTCATACATAAAGTACTCGTTACTTGTTCTGGGTGTATTTGATGTGGCCTGTTCTAACTCTCCCATCATTTACAGGGGAATGGGGCCTAATAGGGCCATATTAGTTGAAACTGGAATAAAGCTTTAGTTGTTATTCTGAATTGAGGTATAACTTCATGGAACCTTAATTTAAATATTTTTTTGTACATAAATAGTTTTTAAATATAAAAGGTGTTTTAGTGGTTCACTAATAAATGTAATCTGTTTATATGTCAAAAGCACAATATAATAAAGAAATTAAAATAGAAACTTACAAAAGAATGGCAAAGTTTATTATGGGAAATAATAGTATAGGTCTTTCATAGAAATCATGTCAAGAACAGATGTGCTATTGTGAAGACTGAAAGTAAGGGGAAAACAAAGCCAAAAACACAAAAATCATCGGGTGGCCATATGTGTACCTCTGCTTTCTCGTAATTAATTGGCTCGTTTACAGCACATACAATTCCTATTCTGTATCGTTAGTCATGACGAGAAATGGTGGTCTTTATGCTAACATTAGATAAATAAAGGAATGGTTGAGCGCAAAAAAAGCAGCAACTCCACGTACAAATACCTGTGCTCATCCACAAAAGATATTGCAATACTGTCCGTCAGGTGGAACGACGACTTTATTGTGTACTACGAATTGCATCCCCGATGTGTAACCATCACTGCTAACGGATTTAATACAGTAACGACGACCAGAAAGACTGCTTGAGTTGAGGCTACTGCAGGATAACGCTCCTCGTATTCTGCTACACTGAAAAAAAAAAAAACACTATACAGGGGCTGGGTTGCAAATTCATTCCGCAACCACCTTATACACCTGTTCTTCCGCCCACAGATTTTCACGTTTACCGTTCTCTATCGAACAACCCTGAGAGGACTTGCTTTCCGGATGAAAATGCTCTCCGAACATGACTCAACGTGTTCTTCACCTCTAAAACCACGTGATTGCTACAGTCGCGCAATCGAAAGATTACGCCAGCGTTGGCAGACTGTTGTAAATAGTGAATGAGAATATATCACTGATGTCTAAAGGCACTGTTATGTGTATCTGTTGTGTTTATTAGTCTTATGGCAAATCACTACGAACTTATGCATGAACCTAATAGATTAGATTACTTAAATACTACTACTTGTATGACACTTTCACTTCTTAACTTTGAGAGTAGAATCTCAAGCTGTAATTTACACTGTTCACTGGCACTCAAAAGCAAATAAAATTTATTTGACACTAATTGAATATTTATTTGACACCACAAGCGATCGTAAAGACACAGCCACTAAAACAATGAAATTTTTAAAAGTTTACATAACTAGTTGGGACCCATTGAGTCGCCATTTTCAAAAGTAATCATAAACCTAGAAAACTGCATTAAGAATTGCAACAACACTTCTTTCAAATAAGACAAAAGATACGCTAAAACCAGCAAACTGAAGCAAAAGCAGCCCAAATGGGTCACTAGACGTCAAGACAGTTTTTGGTTGATGACGTGTAATCGTTTGATTGCAAAGTGATCGTTGCATCACTGCAGGACGTAATGCAAGAGTATATAACATCTCCCATCCCGGTGCAGTTGTCATCTACACTGCATGAAGGTGTGACATGACTGATCAACCAAAAACAGTTATGACATTTGGTGAACCGTTATTTTTGCCTTTGCCAAAGTTTACCGGTTTTAGTGTATTTTTCGTAATATTTGAAGAAAGTGTGGTTGCTATTATTATTGCAGTTTCTCAGGTTTTTGATTACATTGAAAAATGACCACCCAGTGCGTCGAAACTAGTTCTGTAACCTTTAAAAATTAGATTGTTTTTCCAGGTGTAGAAGTTTTTCTTTCGCGTCATTATTCTTCAAAGTTGTCTGATGCGTCCCGCCACCAATTCCTCTCCTCTGCCAACCTCTTCATTTCATAGTAGAATTTGCAATGTACATCCTCAGTTATTTGCTGTATGTATTCCAATGTCTGTCTTTCTCTACAGTTTTTGCCCTCTACAGCTCCCTCGAGTACCATGGAAGTCATTAATCATGCGTTAACAGATGTCCTACCATCCTGTTCCTTCTCCTTATCAGTGTTTTACACATTTTCCTTTCCTCTTCGATTCTGGGTAGACTATTCTCATTCCTTACCTTATCAGTCCACCTAATTTTCAACATTCGTCTGAAGCATCACATCTCAAATGCTTCGATTCTATTCTGTTCCGGTTTTCCCACAGTCCATGTTTGACTACCATACAACTCTGTACTCCAGGCCTACATTCTCAGAATTTTCTTCCTCAAATTGAGGTCTATGTTTGATACTAGTAGATTTCTGTTGACGAGTAATGCCCTTCTTGCCATTGTTAGTCTGCTTTTGATGTTCTCCTTGCTCTGTCCGTCATTAGTTATTTTACTGCCTAGGTAGCAGAATTGCTTAACTTCATCTTCTACGTGACCATCAATGCTAATGTTAAGTCTCTCGCTGTTGTCATTTTTGCTACTTCTCGATACTTTGGTCTTTCTTCGATTTACTCTCAATCCAGAAGCAGAAGTGTGAAACCGAAATTTCCCTATAGATGGTGATAGCCGTCAATGTAGACCCGTGAGACCGTGTCTGCAACTCGTTCTATTTCCCGTAATGGCTGACGACGAATATTAACATGCAGTAACCCAAGTTCCATACATTGGTATCTGTTTCTAACTTGTGAACATATCGAGTTTTGTGTCGACGAACTTCGATTTGCGGACAGATGTGGTTTTCTGTTACCATTTGAAGATAAGTACTGCAGAATCGCATCGAATGCATGTCGAAGCTTTCGCCGAACATGTTTCGGGAAAACACAGTGTTTCGAGCGGCTAAAAAAGGTTCAAAAGTGGTGATTTTGACCTGAGAAACGACGAGCGTGGGAAACCACTGAAAAAGTTCGAAAACAACGAATTGCAGCCTTATTGGACGAAGATAATACTCAGTCTCAACAGGAACTTGTGGGACAATTGAATGTTACGCAAAAAGAGGTTTCTCTTCGCTTGAAAGCTATGGGAAAGGTGCAAAAAGTGGAAAATGGGTTCCGTATAAACTGAATGAAAGACAGCCAGCAGTTCGAAAGATCACTTGTGAAATGCTGCTCGCCAGATACAAAAGAAAGTCGTTTCTCGATCGAAGAGTGATCGGTGATGAAAAATGGATGTAGTTTGATAATTCTAAGCATCGTAAATCATGGGTGGTACAGGCAACTATCGATATCCACAGCAACATCATATAGCTTCGGAACGTATACAATGCTCTGTGTTTGGTGGTAACAGAAGGGTGTCATCTATTACTAGCTGCTAAAACCTGGTGAAATGTCAACACTGATTGCTAGCAATAGCAAATGATCGATTTAAATCGAGCATTATTTGAAAAACGTCCGGAATATGAAAAATTTAACGCAACGTCATATTACACCATGAAGACGTCCCGTCACACACAATTCAGGGAAACGGTCGAGGCGTTCAGTTGGGAAATACTACGGCATGCGGCTTATTCTTCAGACTTGGCTCCTTCCGATTATCACCCATTTGCATCACTGGGACATACTCTCGCTGAACAACGCTTTAGTTCGTATAAAAATGTTCGAAAATGTTTCAAAAGAAGAACTGTTTCTTTGACATGGTATTCATAGCCTGCCGGAGAGGTGGGAGAAATGTATAAATAATAATGGAGATTATTTTGAATAAAGTATTGTTTATCAGTTTCAGACAACAGACGTGTAATTATTGCAGCCAAATTCCGGTTTCATACTTCTGCACCTGGTAGTGGCTGTTGCTTGACGACCTTTTGTGGTGTCAAATAAACATTTTAAATTCCATTCAGTCCCACTCCTTAATGACTGTTATGTCGAAATAGAAAAACTCACTGAACAGCTTTATCACTCAGGTTCTGGTAAATTTTGGAATGATGTCTACGCTTTATCCCGAGTACTGCGTATGTCCGCTGTTTAACGGCAAACTCGAAAAAAACCAAGTGGTCCATTCGTCCTGTGTGCCCATAGTAATCTAGTTGCCCCACATTTTTCTTCATGATTGAGTAGCATTTGTATTTTGAATAACTGTCATATTTCAAAATCCGCACTAAAGTTTTTTTTTTTTTTTTTTTTTTTTTTAGAAATAAAAGGCAAAAACCATATTGAAAAGCCTCCATTTCAGCACGGGAAAGGCAGTTCGTTTCATTGCAAATGAACAAAGTGCCGCCTAGAGGTGAGTAGCTATTCACTACGTGCCGTTTTTCGTCATCAGCTCTTTCCTTCGAAAGTAAATCAGGCATCAAGGGAGCTCTTGTGCGAAACTGTCCACCACCAGTGGGTGAGCGCTTTCAGGGATATTGGGAACGAATGAATGATTTATTCTGTTAGAGCGGTGACCAGTCGGAGCGCTGAATCGCTCCCCTAGGAGACGCCACGCCATTACTGTGACTGATTGCACGGGATCAGACACTCCATTCTCACTGGCCGCAACTTCCTGCACCCCCCCCCCCTCTCCCTCTCTCCACCCCTGCCCCGCTACTTCCACCCGTTCTTCTCTCTGTACTGCACCCACCCAATTGTAATTCGTCCGCCTCCCTTTCCCAAACACACACAAGTCCGAGCGATGGGCGGACAAATACGGGCAGCAGCTGGAGATAAATGGGAGCTCCGCCAGGAGTCAAATGAAGTAATAGAAATTTGCCCGCCCTCTTCATCTCCCAGTGTGGTGGATTATGCAAATATCTGATGTTACAGAGCTGAATCGCGAAGTTAGCCTTACGTGCGCGATTTATCTCCGTTAAAGTCTTCCAGTAAACGTCGAGGTAATCTATTCGGCTGCAGGTCTTGTATATGCTGCCTGTGTCACGGTTTTTAGATTTTTACTATCTACTCATATGGTCTATCTATAAGCCAATCCAACGTTGCGGCCAACACAAAATATACAATTTCATATTTTATTTTATTTTTTCCTTTCACGATCATGTTGGCGTCTCGAAACTTTTCTCTTTTCTTTCTATTCTGGGCATTTTTTTCGTCCTTAAAATCGACTTAAATCGGGTCTAGTGCCTTCTTTTCACCTACACATTGGCTGTTTCCCTGACTGTCTCTCTCTAAATGTAAATAAAAACACAACACAACTAGTAAGTAAATTTAATTCTTTGTTTATTTACAACGAATTTTGGAGGCTTCGTTCGTTCATCTGATAGTAGTTCCAGCGTTTATCTAAAGGATGTATGACGTCGAAATATCTTCAGTTCTGTGCGTCTTTGTTGTGTACTTTTCGCTAGAGCATTACATTTGAGCCTGGCATAAGCTATCCATGGTTAAAATTTCGTGACACCTTGTATAATCTCTGATGAAGCTTGTGAACAGTGCATCTGTTAAGCTCAAACGCAGAGGCCTCGAGAAAATCACATAACGAATGTGCAAAGGAGTGCAGATATTCGACACTTTTGGTTTCCCACGAATAATTTTCCTGCGCAACACAGCAGAACTGCCTTTTTACGATGCAGCATGGCCTCCAAAAGCCGTTATGTCGTAAATAAAAGCAATTCGAAAAGCTATATCATACTTTTATTTCGCTTTCCTATTTACCATTTCTCCTGATCGAGCTAGAACGACGGTTGACTACGCTGCACTGAGTATGTTTACATAAGGAATTAACTATCACAAATGAATGCTAAGGTTTCTATTGAAGAAAAACATAAAAATAGTAGCTACCGTTTAGTACGACGATTATCATTGTGGATCCATGAATTAAAGTCGTTGGTAATGTAAGACGAAAATGGCGTACAGTGTTTCACCACTCCGAAGCCTAAAAACTTGACTTTAGGCTTCAAGAACGCAGTAATCTGCCCGTATGATAGATTACAGTATTCTTTTCTTTGAATGGATCATGAAAACGTTCAGATATACAGGGTGTAAATTTTAAGTTGACAAACCAGAATAACTCGAAAAATAAGCTTCACACGAAAAAATGTGTAGATTCCAAAGTTATTTTCGAGGGGGATCTGCTGATGCTAAAATTAGCCCACCACGCCAGCCCCCTGGAGGTGGGGCGCGAGGCAACTTCAAAATTTCAAATGGGAACCCCCATTTTTTATTGCTGAATCAGATTTTACATAAAAAACTACGTACATTTTGTTTTAAACGTTTGTTTTGATTCTTGGTAGCTGGCGCTGTAATTCAAGAAAATCCATGTTCTCATTTTTGCGTGGAAAATGGTTACGGATAAATAACAGATAATAATTTACTTCGTAAATTTTGATTCGCTAAAACTAATGTTTGGTTAGTTAGTTACCTAGTCAGGTGATTTGTTTGATAAATAAAAGTTGTGTGGCCTCATGACCACGAAACAAAAAAAACATATCCTAATCTTCGGAAAAAATATTTGGTTAAACATTTGTAATACTCTAATTCCTCTCTCTAAAACCCCACCCTTTGGGGAGAGAGGGAGAGTTTTAGTTTTAGAAAAACAAAATTTACGAAGTAACAAGTATTTTTTATTTACCCGTAACCATTTGCCACGCAAAAAATGAGAACATGGATTTTCTTGAATTACAGCGCCAACCACCAAGAATCAAAACAAATGTTTAAGACAAAATGTACGTAGTTTTTTTATGTAGAATCGATTCTGCAATAAAAATGGGGGTTCCCATTTGGAATTTTGAAGTTGCCTCCCGTCCCGCCCCCAGGGGGCTTGGGTGGCGGGCAAATTATAGCATCAGCTGCTGCCCCCCCCCCCCCCCTCGAAAATAATCAACTTTGGATTGTACACATTTTTTCGTGTGAAGCTTATTTTTTTAGTTATTATGGTTTGTCAACTTAAAATTTAGACCCGGTATAATACAAAATATTCAACAAAATTGAATGAGCCACTAAATGTCGCTGTTTGTAGTCTTGAGCGGGGCACAACATTTCTGATGATGTTGCCATGTTACCTTACTGTGATGAAGGTGAAGCTGAAGCCAGCGGTTCCTGAAGAAGTAGTGTAATCGCCATTTGCAGCAGAGAATCATCAGCAGTTTTTGAAAATTTACTCCTTCAGAGAGTTAAAAATATCTGACGAATCTGTAAGCAGCTGCAGTAGGACAGACCCACTGTCACAGGGTATTGTCTAAGAGAAATAGCTGCGTGGGGTAGCCGTGCTGTCTGCGGCGCCTTGTCACGGTCCGCGTGGCTCGCCCCGTCGGAGGTTCGAGTCCTCTCTCTGGCATGGGTGTGTGTGTTGTCCTTAGCGTAAGTTAGATTAAGTAATGCCCTCCGCTGTCATGTCCCATTAAGACCTTACCACACATTTCCAGTTTTCTAAGGGGAACACAACATACTAACTGCTGAAAGAGTTAAGCCTCCCAACAAGACAGGAGTAGGCCAAAAGCTAAAACACCAGAAAGCTGTGTGATACCCCACGACAAGGGATGGGATAATTGTAAGGAAAAAACACGTGGAAGGTGGATTCACATATTTCATCGTTTGTCATTTCATGGAATACACTTGATTGCTTAACAACAATTATTATGATCACAAATTAAGAACCTTGTCAAAAGCCAGCCGGAGTGGCCGAGCAGTTCTAGGCGCTACAGTCTGGAACCGCACGACCGCTACGGTCGCAGGTTCGAATCCAGCCTTGGGCATGGATATGTATGATGTCCTTAGGTTAGTTAGGTTTAAGTAGTTCTAAGTTCTAGGCGACTGATGACCTCCGCTGTTGAGTCCCATAGTGCTCAGAGCCATTTGAACCTTGTCAAAAAATGAACAACACCGCTAACAAATAATTTGAAAAAGTTGAAAAGTATCAATCCACTAATAAACCTTTAACAATTTGTACCATTAAGAATAGTGCTTAAAACTTGGAACCTACGTAAGTGCCCCATACAAGAAAGAAATCTCTAACTAGGTGTAACTGCAAACTTGTTGAACAAACTGGGTTTTACTAGTAAACAGAATTACAAACGGCTGCCACTAAAAGTATCAACAATTTCCGACCATGTATAAAACTTTAAGCAAATAAACAACGCCAACTCGAAATACGGGAAGGACAACGAGTCACGCTGTTGGAAAGCCCTTAACAATTTATAAACCTTAATACAATGCCGTAAACAATAAAACACACAACCTCCCAGAGTACAACGAAAATTGGGAAGGCATACAATTTAAACTAGTACACACCAGCAGAAACTTTAATAATGACTCTTAAATAAATATACAATTCTTAAAAATGCAAGAAATGTGACAAATTACAGCAACCAGCTAACACAGCAAACTGGCAGCAACCACGCAAGTTTGACAATGAATGGAGTTAGCTAATGACTGCGGATGAAAAAACAATAGTTTATACTCATAATTAAAAACATTTAAAACTTAACACACTCCAGAACTATGAAACAGAGCACACAATATTTAAACAAGTTGTTAATGGGCAAATACAGTCACACGGAATTTTGGACTTGCAGAACACACCTTAGCGTTTGTGTGCTTGCTCAGCTCTCAATATTTGAACAGGTCTAGGGTTCTGGAATTAATTGGGCGACACTCCGCCGTGGCACGTACAAAAACGAACAAATCTACTTAACTTGAGCTGACATGAGGCGGCTGATAGAGGCGCCTGGCTGCGAGCAAACCTAGACGTTGTGCGACGACGGAAGAGTCACCGCAGCAGGGTGGAGAAACGCGTCGTCACCTACCAGAACTACCTTGCCAACATGCATCAGAAAGGAAACAGTAAGCTGCCCAAATAAAATTACCAAAGATAATATCTAAGGCGTACGAAATATTTACTTGTTGATGGTGTTAGTGGTTCAAATGGCTCTGAGCACTATGGGACTCAACTGCTGAGGTCATTAGTCCCCTAGAACTTAGAACTAGTTAAACCTAACTAACCTAAGGACATCACAAACATCCATGCCCGAGGCAGGATTCGAACCTGCGACCGTAGCGGTCTTGCGGTTCCAGACTGCAGCGCCTTTAACAGCACGGCCACTTCGGCCGGCGATGGTGTTAGTGGCTACACATCAAAATCATAAGCTTGACTCTGCTTGATACTACATGAAAACTGACGACGTGAACTAAAACCACCTGCAAATCCAAATACCATGGCACACCCTCTTGTAACAGTGCATTGCCTTCGACACAGACTAAATTGCAGTCTCAATTACATCAACTCAATTTATAACACAGAGTGTTCATACAATTGCAATGTGTATGATCAGGGACAAACATATTATAATCAATTACACTACTGGCCATTAAAATTGCTACACCAAGAAGAAATGCAGATGATAAACGGGTATTCATTGGACAGATATATTATACTAGAACTGACATGTGATTACATTTTCACGCAATTTGAGTGCTTAGATCCCGAGAAATCAATACCCAGAACAACCACCTCTGGCCGTAGTAACGGCCTTGATACGCTTGGGCATTGAGTCAAACAGAGCTTGGATGGCGTGTACAGGTATAGCTGCCCATCCAGCTTCAACACGATACCACAGGTCATCAAGAGTAGTGACTGGCGTATTGTGGCGAGCCAGTTGCTCGGCCACCATTGAACAGACGTTTTCAATTGGTAAGAGATCTGGAGAATGTGCTGGCCAGGGCAGCAGTCGAACATTTTCTGTATCCAGAAAGGCAAGTACAGGACCTGCCACATTTGGTCTTGCACTATCCTGCTGAAATGTAGGGTTTCGCAGGGATCGAATGAAGGGTAGAGCCACGGGTCGTAACACATCTGAAATGTAACGTCAACTGTTCAAAGTGCCGTCAAAGCGAACAAGAGGTGACCGATAAGTGTAACCAAGGGCACCCCATACCATCACGCCGGGTGATACGCCAGTACGGCGATGACGAATACACGCTTCCAATGTGCGTTCACCGCGTTGTCACCAAACACGGATGTGACCATCATGATTCTGTAAAGAGAACCTGGATTCATCCGAAAAAAATGACGTTTTGCCATTCGTGCTCCCAGGTTCGTCGTTTTAAGTACACCATCGCAGGCGCTCCTGTCTGTGATGCAGCGTCAAGGGTAACCGCAGTCACGGTCTCCGAGCTGGTAGTCCATACTGCTGCAACCGTCGTCGACCTGTTCGTGCAGATGGTTGTTGTCTTGCAAACGTCCCCATCTGTTGACTCAGGGATCGAGACGTGGCTGCACGATCCGTTAGAGCCATGCGCATAAGATGCCTGTCATCTCGATTGCTAGTGATACGAGACCGTTGGGATCCAGCACGGCGTTCCGTATTACCCTCCTGAACCCAACGATTCCATATTCTGCTAACAGTCATTGGATCTCTACCAACGCGAGGAGCAATGTCGCCATACGATAAACAGCAATCTCGATAGGCTACAATCCGACCTTTGTGAAAGTCGGAAACATGATGGTACGCATTCCTCCTCGTTACACGAGCCATCACAACAACGTTTCACCAGGCAACGCCGGTCAACTGTGTATCAGAAATCGGTTGGAAACTTTCCTCATGTCAGCACGTTGTAGGTGTCGCCACCGGCGCCATACTTGTGCGAATGCTCTGAAAAGCTAATCATTTTCATATCACAGCATCTTCTTCCTGTCGGTTAAGTTTCGCGTCTGTAGCACGTCATCTTCGTGGTGTAGCAGTTTTAATGGCCAGTAGTGTACACTGACTGGTGAACATCCACACAATCACTCGGAAGCTTAATGAACATGACGAGTCTAGTTCAACATTTACACAGACGTGAGCTAACGATGACAAGTACCCAGAGAAGATCAACACTTAACTCCACTCTTGTCCAAAGGACGCTTAACTTTCAGGATTCCAAGCAGCGGTGTTGTTGCCTCCAAGCCCAGCAGGTGACATCCATGTGTTGTAATGTTTAAGCCTACAGAGCTGGCCCGGTGCTTGCTGACCACGTTGCACGCGGCGTCAGCTGCCCTTCCCGCAACTGACCGCTGTCAATACTTCATCCAGCCGGTAAACTTTGGCCGCGAACAACTTTAACAACTCTTGGCCTCACGAGCTCCACGCCCGGGCAGCAGCAGTGCCGCGAAAACCAACTCGCCAGCCACGTGGCCTCCCGTAAAACGGCCCACCAGACCCATCCATCTACGGTCCCCGACGAAATACCCCAGCCGTGACATACGATCAGGATCGATATCGGCGGTACAAGCAGTTAGTGGCGAAAGTGGAGTGGCGTGCTCGGCAAAATTAAAGACGCCGAACCTGTGGCAAGTACACAAAAGAGAAAGAAAACTGAGCTGATTCTCTCTGTCTCATTTTTAACACCTTAACCTTCTAATTTCAGCCTACTTAAGAATACGTCAGGCGTATCATATTTTGACCGTTCCTATCATATTTCAGTCCCAAAAACGATACAGCGTTTTTATTTTTCCTTGTCTACACACACAACTTTAAATAATAGAACACAGTGTCGCTTTAAATCGGCTTATGCTTCCAAACGTGTACTCCTTTTTTTTTAAAGAAATGACCTAGTAGACAGTGTCGGAAGTTCCATGCGGCTTTTCGTGGATGATGCTGTAGTATACAGAGAAGCTGCAGCATTAGAAAATTGCAGCGAAATGCAGGAAGACCTGCAGCGGATAGGCACTTGGTGCAGGGAGTGGCAACTGACCCTTAACACAGACAAATGTAATGTATTGCGAATACATAGAAAGAAGGATCCTTTATTGTATGATTATATGACAGCGGAACAAACACTGGTAGCAGTTACTTCTGTAAAATATCTGGGAGTATGCGTACGGAACGGTTTGAAGTGGAATGATCATATAAAATTAATTGTTGGTAAGGCGGGTGCCAGGTTGAGATTCATTGGGAGAGTCCTTAGAAAATGTAGTCCACCAACAAAGGAGGTGGCTTACAAAACACTCGCTCGGCCTATACATGAGTATTGCTCGTCAGTGTGCGACCCGTACCAGGTCGGGTTGACAGAGGAGAGAGAGAAGATCCAAAGAAGAGCGGCGCGTTCCGTCACAGGGTTATTTGGTAAGCGTGATAGCGTTACGGAGATGTTTAGCAAACTCAAGTGGCAGACTCTGCAAGAGAGGCGCTCTGCATCGCGGTGTAGCTTGCTGTCCAGGCTTCGAGAGGGTGCGTTTCTGGATGAGGTATCGCATGTATTGTTTCCCCCTACTTAGACCTCCCGAGGAGATCACGAATGTAAAATTAGAGAGATTTGGGCGCGCACGGAGGCTTTCCGGCAGTCGTTATTCCTGCGAACCATACGCGACTGGAACAGGAAAGGGAGGTAATGACAGTGACACGTAAGGTGCCCTCCGCCACACACCGCTGGGTGGCTTGCGGAGTATAAATGTAGATGTAGATGAAGACGAAAACAAATTTTCTGGTTTCGTATCATATTTAGGGACTTTAACATAGGCTTACAGCGTACGCAGAGTCGCTAGAATCGCAATTTAAGGGAGCGGGGGGGAATAGGTTCTTATACTCGGTCCCTATTTCAGCTGCAGTATATTGAGAATGTTTCGAAAAACGAACAGCAGCTGGCACCCAGACAAATATTGGAATCGATTAACTCCTTTTGTAAAAGATTTTAATTTGATTGAAATTAATGCTCAGTTATCGGCACCATTTATATACGCACCGTTCGGACTTTACATGCAAAAACCGTCACCCCCAATCGGATTTTACCTGCAAAAACACTCATTCTTAAATAACTCTGGACTAGAGCATTAGTGGTGGTTCATATTTGGTCCACCCGTGTATCGGACCGTGGCCTAAAATAAGTTTTAACAGATCGAAAAGAAAATGCTCCTTCGTTTGATTTTTCGTGCAAAAAACACGTTTTTCTGGGAGTTTTCTGAAGCGCTTCACTGCTAGACTTTCAACTTTCACGAGGTTACAACTCAGCACGAAGATAGATAAATGGAAATGTCAAAACTTCTTTTTTTGTGTTTAGCAAATCTTCATTCTCTGTCGAGATACAATGGAATAAGGGGCGCTACGAGCGCAACGCTGAAATGAAGACTCCGTATATCCATCTTTTTAGAGATGGTTGCAGGACTCGGCTGTTAGATACAGGATGTCAAATTAAATACCTTTCAGCCGTCTAGTTTCCAAACTTACTTTATTTGGCTACCAGTTTTAGCGTTTTATTACCCCATCTTCAGAAGCCAGGTAGAATATTCCTACACGTCGGCCAGGGACCTGAAGATGGTGTAATAAAACACTGAAAGTGGTAGCCACATAAGATAATTTGGGAAACTAGACATCTGAAAGGTGTTTAATTTGATATCGTGAAATGAAGAGGTGGCATAGGACAGGAATTTGTGGCAGGCAGCATCAAACGAGTCAGGGGACTAGAGGCTCAGAGAAAAAGTTGTAAAATACTTAGACGAATTATTTACAGAAATTTAGGTACACAAGTAGAAGCCAGCCTCGAGGAAGATCAGGTTAGGTTCTGGAGAAATGTGGAATTACAGGAGAAATAACTGAGCCTACGATATATTCTAGAAATTAGGATGATGAAATGAAAGCTTCCGTTTATAGGACCAGTAGATTTCAATGAAGCTTTTGATAATGATGACTGAAATACGTTCTTTGAAATTCTGAATGCAGTAGGGATAAAACACGGTATAACAGCGTTGTAACAGTGTTGACTGAAGAAAGTAGATCACAGTACTTCGCCATCACTACCATCATCTATATGGTTACATGAACACCCAGTCGGCAGTCAGAGTTGTTACGAAATACGGGTTGCACCTGCACCATTACGAGAGGGGCACTATGTGACGCGCTGGACATCTGCACATCAGCATGCCTGGTCCCGCCGCATGTGAGTACTGCCCGTTAAGAAGGCGAATGACACTGAGTGAGCGACAGCTGTTGACTGAGCTACTGCTGTAGAGCCTAGAGAAGAACTGTGGCTCTACCACTGTGGGTTGGTGCACTAATCAACGTCCGTCATATTATGCACCGCCCGCCGTACAGTCCAGCAACAATTCCGATGTATTGCCACTGATGACAGTGGGTCGACGCCCTCCATCTCCCTCTCCCCACCCCTCCTTCTCCTCGCCTGCTGGACGGGAGTATTATTAGATTTGCATCATTGTATACTTTACAAAAGAAATTAATGTTCTAGTTACTAACCGACTGTTGCGCTGTATTTGCTCCTGCTTCTTACCACTGCTGGGGCAGTCACCCTGACAAATCTACTGCTGATCGTCGCTCCTCCAATAAGTTAGGCACTTCACAACACTGTCGACGCCATTACAACAGGGAGGAAAAAGTTATCTACAACTTAAACAGAAACCATAGTCTAGTTAAACGATACAGGGGACTTGAAAGGAAGGGACAAATCGAAAAGAAAATGAAAAGAGTTGTAATCTGTCCCAGATGTTATTTACTTCACACACTGAGCAAACTGTGAAGAAAAGCAGTTAATTTGTTCAGAAAGCAGAAATTATAACATTTTAATTGAATCAACTGTGGTTTCTTGGCGAAACATTGTAAATTACCTAAAGAAACAGGATTTTTGCCTTTTTGTAACTTGTTAAAAATGGTCATTGCAGTAATTTTACATTAAGCCTAAGATCGATAGATTAAAGAGTTGAGATGTTTATATGGCCTATCATTATGTCTCTCTTCGCTTTATCATCTTTGTAATCAGTAATGTACATGAAAATTAGCTTATAACCCGAAACTTAAGTTTTACAGTAACCGTAATAAAATTTAACAAGGCAAAAACAGTATTAGTTTTGCAAAGAAATTAAATCTTTGAGGTTTGCTTATGACATTGAAATTCTGTCAGAGGTGGGAAGGAATTTGGAAGATCATGTAAATGGAAGGGAAAGTCTTGAAAGGAGGTTACAAAGTGGAAGTAATCTAAGGGTTATTGAACGTAGTCGAACTAGATCACTCGATGCTGAAGGAATCTGAAAACGATTGTAGGAGTTTCGTTATTTGGAGAGACACACAGCGACCATAGCCAGGTGGAGAGAAGATATAAAGCTGACAGGGAATAGCGAGAGAATATATCAAAAAATGGTTCAAATGGCTCTGAGCACTATGGGACTTAACATCTGAGGTCATCAGTCCCCTAGAACTTAGAACTACTTAAACCTAACTAACCTAAGGATATCACACACATCCATGCCCGAGGCAGGATTCGAACCTGCGACCGTAGCGGTCACGCGGTTCCAAACTGACGCGCTTAGAACCGCACGGCCACACCGGCCGGCAGAGAATATATCTACCTGATAACTTGTACACATTGTTGTTGTTGTTGTTGTTGGTGTGGTCTTCAGTCCTGAGACTGGTTTGATGCAGCTCTCCATGCTACTCTATCCTGTGCAAGCTTCTTCATCTCCCAGTACCTCCTGCAACGTACAGCAAATGGTTCAAATGGCTCTGAGCACTATGGGACTTAACATCTGTGGTCATCAGTCCCCTAGAACTTAGAACTACTTAAACCTAACTAACCTAAGTACATCACACACATCCATGCCCAAGGCAGGATTCGAACCTGCGACCGTAGCGGTCACGCGGTTCCAGACTGAAGCGCCTAGAACCGCACGGCCACACCGGCCGGCTCAACGTACATCCTTCTGTATCTGTTTAGTTATTTGGAGAGACACACAGCGACCATAGCCAGGTGGAGAGAAGATATAAAGCTGACAGGGAAAAGCGACATTGTTATGTCATACGAAATATCTTTTCTTGAATGCTGCATTACACTTGGAAGTGACACAGATATACGTCACCGTTTTTCAAGAAGGTCACCAAGTCGCTGTTAATAAAACAAGCCTCTCCTTGGGCATGGAGTCATTCGAGTACCGCCATGTGAAAATCTTCATCTCGTGAAAAACTCTTTCACCGAGATGTTTCTGCTTGTCGAAAGGATGGAAATAGCACCGTGCAAGATCTGGAGTTCCCGATCACTACTCCCAACGTCTGTGAGATCTTGGTCAAATTATTGACACCAGTTCACTACCGGCGGACGCGACATTGCATTTGGGTCATACACCATTACAATTTCACGGTGAATCTGTGTTAAATTTAAATGTTTTGCTTACGAAAATCGTACTGTTCAGCGTACTTTAGCTTTGGAGAACCTTTCCTGTTGTGCGCCATTTTAATCGGACGTGTGGTGAACATGTTATCTGTACTGCCGCAGAACGGTGTCTGCGGAAAATCCGGAACATGATCTCTCTTTAGGAAATGCGCCACTCTAGTTGCACAGTGGTCTTAGCGTGCGGACAACATGTGTTACTTACTTTCTTTAATCACTACGGAAAAACAAGATCTTGGTTAATGTAGAAATTTCAGTTTTAATAAATCTTTTCATAAAGGATTTCTCTCCTGTGTTAGTTTCGGCTTAAGTGAAACATACACACATCAAGAAATGTTTTGCATCACCACAGTTCGCCGAACTCCTGAAGATAGACTTTGACTGTGGATATTGTATCACAGACACAGTCCCTTTGACTGTTCACAGATGTCACTAAACCCACCCAAAAATGTAAACAACCATGCATGAGCAGCGCCTGTTATACGGATGGGGTCCGACAGCAGATCAGTTCCAGTCATTCCACCAAGAATGAGGTACACGGCTCGTTTTGTCTATAGTTTAACCATGACTTGACGGTCAATAACGCGGTTCGATCGCGTCCGTATTGTTACTTTGTGCCAGGAAGGGCTCTCAACAAGGGAAGTGTCCAGGCGTCTCGGAGTGGACTAAACCCATGTTGTTCGGACATGGAGGAGATACCGAGAGACAGGAACTATCGATGACAAGCCTCACTCAGGCCCCCGCCCAAGGGCTACTACTGCAGTGGATGACCGCTACCTACGGATTATGGCTCGGAGTAACCGTGACAGCAACGCCACCATATTTAATAATGCGTTTCGTGCAGCCACAGGACGTCGTGTTACGACTCAAACTGTGCGCAATAGGCTGCATCATGCGCAACTTCACTCCCGACGTCCATGGCGAGGTCCATCTTTGCAACCACGACACCATGCAGCGCTGTACAGATGGGCCCAACAACATGCCGAATGGACCGCTCCGGACTGGCATCACGTTCTCTTCACCGATGAGTGTCGCATATACCTTCACCCAGACAATCGTTGGAGACGTGTTTGGAGGCAACCCGGTCAGGCTGAACGTCTTAGACACACTGTCCAGCGAGTGCAGCGAGGTGGAGGTTCCCTGCCATTTTGTGGGGCCGACGTACGCCGCTTATGTGGGGCCGACGTACGCCGCTGGTGATCAGGGAAGGCGCCGTAACTGTGTACGATACGTAAATGCCATCCTCCGACCGATAGTGCAACCATATCGGCAGCATATTGGCGAGTCATTCGTCTTCACGGACGACAATTCGCGCCCCCATCGTGAACATCTTGTGAATGACTTTCTACAGGATAGTGACATCTCTCGACTAGAGTGACCAGCATGTTCTCCAGACATGAACCCTATCTAACATGCATGGGATAGATTGAAAAGGGCTGTTTATGGACGACTTGACCCACGAACCACTCTGAGGGATCTACGCTGAATCGCCTTTGAGGAGTTGGACAGTCTGGACCAACAGCGTCTTGATGGTCTTGAGGATAGTATGTCACGACGAATACAGGCATGCATCAATGCAAGAGGACGTGCTACTGGATGTTAGAGGTACTGCTGTGCACAGAAGGCTGGGTACCTACCTCTGAAGGACTCGCTGTATGATGGTACAACATGCAATGTGTGGTTTTCGTGATCAATAAAAAGGGCGGAAAAAATGGTGTTTATTCTAATTTTCTGTACACTTTCCGGCACTCCCGGAACGGAGCTGATGCAAAACTATTTTTGATGTGTGTAGTTTAGCATCATAACTGTTTGCCTAGGAGGATCAGAAACACGTTGATTTTATTTTCCTTGTACAAGATTATGACGTATGATATACAAGGGGCTCAGAAATAGTCTGAAAAGCTTGGAAGGGTATTGCAGGGTACTTTGTGCCCTGAAATAATTGTTGAGAAAAAATTCTAAACGTTGCGCAGTTTGGCAGTTTATTGGAATGGAAGCTAGCCAATCACGTCACGGCGCACACAAAAACCGGTGGCCCGCTAGAGACTGTATCGACAATCGTGTTATTTCTTGGTTTCCTAAAACCGAACAAGAGAGCGATTCAGTAATGGACATGGGTCGGTAGGAAGTATCAAACTCGAGCCAAAGGCTGAGCAGTATCGTGTGCTGTCATCTACGCTTTGAGAACAACTGACGCTAACTGTATGTGGCAGGCTGCTTGAATTTGCGCACACATTGACCTGACTCGCTAACGCCAGTTCTAATTAAGCCGGAGACGGTGCAACGTGTCAAATTTTTTTCTTAACAAATTCATCTGAGCACAACCTACCCCGCAGCACTCTTACAAGCTTCTGGGACTGTTTCTGGTCACACTGTACATATTGCTGTGCGGCCTAACGGAGTTGCAAGTGTGGGGATGTGTATTGTGTTGATATGTGTGAATGTATGTTCTAAAAAATGGTTCAAATGGCTCCGAGCACTATGGGACTTAACTGCTGAGGTCATCAGTCCCCTAGAACTTAGAACTACTTAAACCTAACTAACCTAAGCATATCATACACATCCATGCCCAAGGCAGGATTCGAACCTGCGACCATAGCGGTCGCACGGTTCCTGACTGTAGCGCCTAGAAGCGCTCGGCCACTCCGGCCGGCAAAGTATGTTCTAGAAAGATAATAATACAAAGCCACTTAGGAACCAGCCGTAGTGCTGGGAAATATAAAATTACTCAGCCTAGACTGTGTGAGCAACGACAGCAGAGCGACAATATTCTGGTAGCCATAGAGTGTAGGGGAGCGACCACTGCTGAAAAAAAAAGAAAGATAGTGAGTTATGTACCGTCAGTCTTTCCTTCGTATCCTTGATCGACTGCGTGAATTGTTCTTTTTCTGGCCAGCCCAAAATTCTTTTTTGCTGGTGATATTGACTGTCAATTTGAACTGAAGTGGCAATTAGGAAAAACGACGGCGAATTGCATGTAATATGTGTTTTTCAGAACGTATTACCAGAAGTACGTTACAGCAGTTCTTCTGGCTGTGATTTGTAGTTCAGTCTTATAGGAGTGAAAGTATTTCAGTGTGAAGTTTGAACCGATATTAAACATACAGAACAGTCTTATTGTGACAAGAACAACAGCGAACGCCGCAGAGCATTTCTTTTTTGGAAACTCTAGAAACTCTTATAGAAATATAACTAACCACTTCGCATACATGGAAGAAGCTAACATTGAAGTAGTCGGGTCCAGAACATTTCGTCAGGATCATCATTTCAATTAATCATTGAGGATTAGGTCATGGATTACCTCCTAATATTGTGTCGGACCTCCATTTGCCAGACGTAGCATTCCAGTCTAATGTGTCATGGATTCAACAAGTTGTTGGAAATCCCCTGCAGAAATATTGACCCAAGCTGTCTCTATAGCAGTCCATAATTACGAAAGTGTTGCCAGTGCAGGATTTTGTACACGGATTGATCTCTCGGTCGTATCCTATAAATGTTATAAGAGATTAATGTTAGGCCATCTGGATGGCCAAATCATTCCCTCGATTTATCCATAACGTTGTTCAAAGCAACAGCAAACAATTGTGGCCAGGTGATATGTTTGGGATCAACCACGAATGACTGCAAATTGTCTCCAAGTAGCCCAACATAACCATTTACAGTCAGTGATCGGTTCAGTTGGACCAGAGGAACTATTCCATTCAATGTAAACACAGCCCAAGCCATTAAGAAGCTACCATCGGCTTGCACAGTATCTTATTGACAACTAGGATATATGGCTTCCTTGGGTCAGTGCCACACTCGAACCCAACCATCAGCTCTTACCAACTGATATTGGAACTCACGTGATCAGGCCACAACTTTCCAGTCGACTAGGATCCAATCGATATGATCACGACCCAGGAGAGAGGCTGCAGGCGATGTCGCGCTGTTACGTAGCTAAGGATCTCGCGTCGGTCGTCTGCTGCCATAGCCAGTTAACGTGAGATTTCACCGAACTGTACTGACGGAAATGTTCATCGTACGTCCCACATGGATTTCTGCGATTATTTCACGCAGTGTTGCTTGTCTGTTAGCACTGGCAACACGCAAAGGCCGCTGCTCTCGGTCGTTGGGTGAATGCCGCCCTGTGCTGTCCGCGTTCAGAGGTAGCCCTAATGCCTGAAATTTGATATTTTCGGTACACTCTTGACCCTATGGATCTCCGAAATCTGGATTTGCTAATAATTCCCGAAGTGGAATTGGAAATACGTCTAGCTCCAACTACCATTTCGCGTCCACGGTTTGCTAATTCACGTCGTGCGTCCACAATCACGTCCGAACTCTTTTCCATGTGAATCACGTGAGCAGAAATAACGGTTCTGTCAGTGTAATGCCCGTTTCTACCTTGTGTACGCGATTGTACCGTCACCTATATATGTGTATGTGGCTATCCCATAACTTTTATCGCCTTAGTGTATATTAGGCCCTTATTGCGGATGATCTCACTTGTACCGGAATTGATTTTCTGTGAGGGTTCAGGAAGGGTAACATTCACCTCACAAGACTTTCTGCCAACGTTACGTCGATTTGACGTCACAAGCAATTTAGACAATCGAAGCGGCAGGCCACTTATTCATTTTGGTGTATTTAGATGTTTTCTACTGTCGCAGTTTGCTGCTTCAAAGCAACGGCGCTCTGAAAATTTATCACAAACGAGTCACTGCTATAATTCAATGTAACTTAATGACACCTCAACGATATCAGCATTCAAGCGATACCATTTGTAATAATCAAGACAAGGGACTTAAACCATATGACCAAGCGTTAGCGTTGTGGATAATCTTGTGGTTTGTGAAGTCGGAGGATGTAGGTTCGCATCCCACTAATCATTAATATATGTTTTCATCTTAACGTTGTTAACACATTATGGGACTCCCTTGTGAAAGCAATACAAATATGTTCTACAATATGCAATGTTATTTCCATTTTGACTAATTAAAGAACTAAGGACGAAATAAATATTTGGCGATTTCCGAGAGTATGGTTAGGCAGGAACCCAAGAGGATAGCTTAAATTACTGCAAATGAGTAAAGGAGCAATAACATTCATATCCTCCATTGTGGCAAAGTCGACAGCATTATTCCTGCGGTTGTCGATATTGCGTGGAACTTCTAAAAGACGTCACGTTTTCAGAATGTTTTGAGAGACGAACGTTATCGCTCCAGGATTGGGATGATGAAAGTAGACCGACAGAACAACACATTCTATTCTAGCACTCCCGACAGGCAGAAATTCACAATATTTCAAGAAAGAAGAGGACGGTAGCTTTTGGGATCTGTTGGTAAAATGGAATGTTGGGGGTAGATAGGATAACCAACGGAGAATTATTGAATCGCACTGCAGAGAAAAGTAATTTGTGGCAAAACTTGACTAAAAGAAGTGATAAGTTGATAGGACGTACCCTAAGGCTCCTAAGAATTGTTATTTTGGTAAGGGGGCGAAGGGGGAGAGAGAGGTGTAAAAGTTACGTTGGTACAAAAATGTTCAATTGTGAGTGAAATCTTATGGGACTTACCTGCTAAGGTCATGAGTCTCTAAGCTTATACACTACTTAACCTAAATTATCCTAAGGATAAACACACACACCTATGCCCGAGGTAGGACTCGAACCTCCGCCGGGACCAGCCGCACAGTCAATGACTGCAGCGCCCTTGACCGCTCGGCTAATCCCGCGCGGATCTTCGGACTAAAGGCCGCAACAGCAGCAGTTTTACTATATACATGTAGTCTCTACATTTTATCGCTGTAGGTAAGCTTTGTCATTACTGACAATTACTTTGCCGTACTGCCATTTTTAGAAATAATAGTACAGTATATTGCAATGTTCTGTCAATTTTGTTGATAGAACTCTTATAACCAGGAAGGGGGGACATTTTGTTAAGTAAATCGTCAAATCATTTACAATATGCATTGTGATACATTACGTTTCTTCGTCATCGTAAGCACTCCTTGATATTGCAGTGAAATGAACTTAGTATCTGATTTTTAAGAAATTTTCTTTTTAAATTTTTCTTCTAAAAATATTAGATAAAGCTTTTTTTTCGTTAGTAACATTTTGACAAGGTCTGTTGTAGCTAAAATTTATGACTGGAATTTTCCCGATTCGTTTATTTATGTTGTCAATGCAGTATTTAATGACATCCGGTCATTCTTCATGCAGATATTAAATATAGTAAAACAGCACAGACGGAGGCCCTCTTATTATGTGCGGAACGGCTCCTAAATGGCATTAGAACGAAGACTTTGATTGACATGATAATAATTTAGTTTCGTTCCACATAACATTTCCAAGAAAGGTATTTCTAGATAAAGCTACTTTATGAAGAAATACATAGAAGTCTTACGTTACTAAATTAGGACATGGCCTGTTTATACAGACTATTGTCGCATAGGACTCCGCAGTACATTATCATTAATGGAGACATTCCACATATTTAATTGAGGAAAGCTGAAAAGGCCTATTTTCTTTTTGTTTGTCATCCAGCGTATTTCACCATTACATTGCCTCTGTCTGCAGATCACGTTGGGTTGAATGGGCTGTTAAATTTTATTACGGTTTGTGACTGCCCCGCCTTTTTATACGAATTCACTGGCAGATGCTCGTGAACCTCTCCAGAGCAATTTTATTGCTCTCTTATCTCCCTTCTTTTCGGCTAACGCGTCACTATTCCCGTCCGAAGGCAATGGATGCTGTCTAAAAGCTTATTGATGGTGTATGAGCCTTCTCGCTTTGTCATCCACTAGTGTCTTAAAGGATATCCTACCTCACTCTGAAGCTCAAATGAAGGACTTCTATCTTTCCCTGTCCGCTATCGCGGCAGCTGCCTCTCTCACCTACACTCATTTCTCCTTTGGTTCGTGCTAAACTCCAGCTATCAAAACATTCTTTTGGTCGTTCTCGCCCTTTCTTACCTTCCACAAGTTCTTCCTTCATTAATCTCATGTGATCTTTCGGCACCTAAATTACTGTCCTTGATTGTTTGTCCAGTTGCTTTAGACAGAAGTCTGTTATCGAATTTCATTGTTTCTGATTTGCTCCTCCATTGTTCGGATTTCACTTTTCTCCATAATAGAATCTTACTATTTCCTCATTCACTTTCAAAGATTGACGCCCATAGTTCAAAATCGGGGTACAAGTAGATTTTAAGTGCATCTTTCTTGACCCCTTTCGACATAGCCTTATTTAATAATTCCGCCTTCCATCTTCCTTCACGAACTAATAATGAAGGCTAAATACGTTCTGTTTCAACTATTTCTTATGGTTTTTCAGATACGCTGATTATATA
The DNA here is from genome assembly GCF_023864345.2 of Schistocerca serialis cubense. Taxonomy (NCBI): domain Eukaryota; kingdom Metazoa; phylum Arthropoda; class Insecta; order Orthoptera; family Acrididae; genus Schistocerca; species Schistocerca serialis. The sequence goes on along the minus strand of NC_064645.1, from coordinate 586,782,499 downwards.
TGTGTCCTCGTCTTTGTGGATTCCTGTGGTCTTACTCTTTCAGAACGTCACTTTTATTCCGTCTTTCTTCAGCTATTTCTTAGTCAACTGCTATTGGTTTTGTTCACATTAGCCATGATGAAGAAGAAACAAAACCCCTTTTAAAGATATACGAGACAAAGTGTCGTCGCTGCTACCGAATGATTTTAAGACGAAATAATGACAATTCATAACTAGTTTTATTTTCAATAGAAGACTGTATTAGGAATTCAACAATCCCATCCACAGTTGTTAACACTTGGCACATTTGGCATTCGCATTTACTCTCCAAGAATATGTTTTTCAGTAAGCTGCTAAGTGTTCTCCATGCGTTTATCTCTCGAATGTGCGACTGTAATATCCTCAAACCGATGCTCTAGGTGAAGTTAATAATGTTGCGAAGCATCAAAGATAGAACGGATTTCTGAACTGCCGAGAAAAAAATCTTCTACTGCATAATACAACGAAAAATTAGTGGTATCGACTGTTAAAACTGGAAAGAAAAGAATGGTTAGCGTCTGGTGGATGTCGACAACTATGGAAACAAATTCCGGGCTCAGTTGGAATAGAACGGTAGGAAGCAGAAGTGTGACCTTGCCTGGAACCATGTCAGCACATGCCTGAAGAGATTTTGGGACGTCACACCCTAAATCTGAACAGTTTCTGAAGCTACTGCATCACCTTTGTAACACATGAAGCCGATTTAATAAAAGTTATTTTTTTACTATCCATTAAACAACAAAATATACACTGACAGTTGGCAAAAATCAGTGCCTGTCTTGACGTCGTGAACGCTCTAGATGGCCAGTCCAGTACCTACCAAGATAGTCGACAGTCACCCCCCAGAGTCCAATCAGCCACCAAGAATAACAGTTCGAATAAATGAGAAGTGGACGTGAATAACATTCTAAGTGCCATATCTCACATTTCTTACGAGAAATAAAGGTCTCTTTTTGTGCACAACTTCTACATCTACATCTACATACATACTCCGCACTTGCTTGCATAAAAAAAATTATGCTGTCAACTGTAAAAAAATAATGAAATAAAATTACGAAGTAAATAATTTATTAAGGACGTTATAAGTGCCATGCAAAGAAATTAACTGGTTCTACGCGCCAGTAAGAAGGTTTTTTGCTCTAAGTGCCAATAATACGTTTTATTTGTGATAATACACATTCTGAAATACAACAGTAATATTTTAACTAGTAGAACTGTAGGCAACAAAACCCATTTCTCATTTCTTTCAGATTTTTGGCAGGATAATAGCAAAGTTGCGTTCATGAAAAAAACCCTCAGTATTGACCCTTGTTTCTTACACAATTGTCGAGTATAGTTGTTGCAGTGTTTTCTGTAAAACTGCTTGTGGTTTTGAGAAAGAAAGAGTAAGATCACCAACTGATAAACATGGGTGGTCCTTCAGGTGGTGTTTTTCACAGTACACAGTTGCCTTGAACTTTCGTCTTTTGAATACTGAAATTTTACCATTCTTCTCTTTCAGAGCAGAAATTTTTAACAGCTATTTGAGATGGTTGAGTGACCCGCCAGGTCAGCCGAGAACGCTAATGTGTTGCTTCCTGGACTCGAGTAGGCGCGCCAGCCCCAGATCGACTCCGCCTGGCGGATTAACGATGTTGGCCGATGCGCCAGCCAGCCTGAATATGGTTTTAGGTTGTTTTCCACATCCAACTAGGTGAATACCAGGCTGGTCCCCACGTCCCGCCTCACACGACACGCAAACATTTGAAACACGTTCGCACTATTTCATGACTTACACTAGGTGCAGACATCTGGGGTACACTGATTCTATCCTAGGTAGTACGGGGTGGCGGCAAGAAGGGCATCCGGCAACCCCTTCGATTTAACCATGCCAAATCCGATTGTAACAGTGCTGATCCTGCGCCAATGGCAGGACAAAGGCTCAAGCAAAAGAAGAAGATTTCAGATTGTTGAGTAAGACACTTTGATCATACCACAACTGGAGATCTTACATGTCTGCATTGCCAAGAATGTTTCAGCAGCGTCTTTAACGTTAGAGTACTAAATCTTTGTAAAATTTACGATTGCAGTAGGGTATATAATAGGATAATTTATGTACTTAATTTGGAATGTAACCTACCTTAATAACTGTTGCTGACTCACGCATAACCTATAAATTACGAGTTATTTTCAATAAAATGTGGAGTATCAAACTTTAAGATGGTTTAGTAGTAATTTAATATTTTCCCCATTTAGTGTTCTTGGGTTAAAATCTAAGAAGTCGGTTGTTTGCATTGGAATTTCACACAACTGACTCAACAGTGCTGTGTGTATCTCGAAGAAGAAAGACTATGATGCATAGTACTTGCAACTCCCGAGGGAAGCAATTTTTGGCACACACATCATCTAGTGATAAACATCTGAAACATTTTATTTATGACTTGCCTTTTGCAACAAGCTTACGGACATGCTACAAGGTACTGGATCACAGTAGCATAGTAAACACGTCTTGTGCAAGAAAACAATAGCACTTAGAAAGTTTTCCATTTCTGCTCTTCACTTAATCACACACAGAGTACCAACCGACAGTCAGGTACAATGGTGCGTGACGTAAGCGGAAATGTCAACGAAACACGGCGCTGTCCGAAGTGAATGTCCTCCACTAGACAGCGATTTATATCGGACGTGTGACGTCAAGTTTTGTACCGATGTCACCGCCTGCACTCGCTGTCTTGAGGCAGTAGAAGTTTCTCACAACGAAGAAACTCATTTGTCCAGCTCATTTCCGAATAAGAAAACAAGACCGCCAGTTTTATTGGCATGCAAATTAAAGAATGCTAACCCTAACCAATAAATAATTAATTTCATTCGAAATTTGTGCAAGAGACAATGGCTTTCTACACTAAAGCATTTGATTACTTAGAGAAGTGGGCCACTTCTTTTAATAAATATCAAATATTTGATTGGATGACACTATTTAAAATCCCAGACTGGATGATGATTGAAAACGCCATTATGCCCATAACTAAAAATGGCGTGAAGATTTCAGGTGACAACAAAGATGCAGCTTACGACTGTTTGCAGATGGTGTTAGTGCACTGGAAACGGTAGTCTCTGGACAGGCCCTGCAGTCAGACGCTCCATCCATTCTTTATATGTTTGACAGGCTTGCTTGAGGCAACTGAAAAAATTGTACCTGATGGTGGCATCAAAGTTTTCTAGAAGACTCGACTTAAGTTGTTCATAGGGGCACGAATGTGGCTCTGTTTCTGTGTTTAACCGCTTGAGACGTCGTAAAATCTCTGGTACGAGAGAGGCGTGGATATAAAAGTGCCGTTGTTCGTTCCCTACTATTTCATGGGCAACGTAATACTGCTCCAGCCGTGCAATGTGGTTCCTCCAAACTCCCACCTTCTTGTCAAACTGCTGGAATGCTGGAGTCTCTGATCGGAATCTGGAGACTATGGACGAAAGGGCTGCCAGGTGATTGGGGAGTTCCGCCTGGGTGGCGGTACCCGCAGTTATACGCTGAAACAATAATTCCACATTTCGTTTGTTGGAGGACAAGTAGCGGATTTTGTGACAAGTTTATCTGTTCCATCACGATACTGCTGCGAGAGAGACACTGTTGGAACTCAAGAGCACTTGACTGGAAGATACGAGTCACTAAACTTTCACCTCGTCACCAAACTGATGTGTCGCTCACACATGCAGAGGGAAAATAGTAATCAAAATTTACTGAAGCTTACTGACACAAGAAAATAACGCCACTAGGATGACAATAGCAAAATCACTATTACTGTTTCTCACAGTAAGAAGACTAGAGGGTATGGTCATTCCACAGTCTGACAAAGTAACACGATTAAGATCTTCATAGAACAAAAACACTTGTATGAAAAATATTCGAAGTCAGAATAAACTGTCCTGGATAACACCATAATATGAGCAGAAAAGTCTGTCCTGGATGCAGTCCGATTGCGCCAAGGGGGCAACGATGAAAGCTGAAACAGCGACGTATGTCCATATGACGGTCTTCGAGTGCGTCCTAAGTCGATGGGATGAATAGTACCTGCCCAGAGGCTAGGAGAGGCTCTCGAAACCGGAAGAACTGCCCGGTGGAGATTTGCCGCCGACCTCTATATCGGCAGGGGGCGTAATGCTTCGGCACTATTTTGTAGTCACGTGTGTGGAGAATGCGACTAGTTGGCTTGGAAGTCGCGGCCTCTGCTAGCGCTGGTACTCTGAGGTGTGCAGACGATGTGTTGACTGTACGCGTGCCCAAGGTTGTTCGCTTTTGCAACGAACACATTATCCATGTGTCACTTCTGTACAAGGCCACACTCCAGACGATTACTTTCAGAAAACACCACCCAACAATTACATTTATATTCATTAAAATAAAGTCCTTTTGGTCAGAAATACTTTTCTTACTACTGGCAGTCTACATTTTGTATTGCCACTACTTAGACCATTGTCAATTGTTTTGTCCCCGTAACAGCAATATTCAGATACTAATTTTTGTGTATCATTTCCTTATCTAATTCTTTCAGCGTCACCTAATTTAATTTGACTACATTCCCTTAGTCTTGTTTTACTTTTCTTGTTATTCATCTTATAATCTCTTTCCAAGACCCCATCCATTCCATTCAACTGGTCTTCCATGTTTAGTCGTCTATGACAGAATTACAGTGCAGAGGCAGATTTTAGTTTTCTTTCATCTCCTCAAAATTCTTTCAGATTATTTTCTCTTCCACTACCCTAGTCCCACTATTTTTCCTTGTCTTCCTTTTTCTACTGCTCAGCTTCACTCATCCACCAAAATTTAAATTTTCGTCTTCCTTAACTAACAGAATAATTTCTCTTATTCCATCCTCCATGGTATCAATCTGTTCATCAGTGACAGAGCTAGCTGGCTTATAAAATTGTATTACTGTGGATGGTGTTGATTTCTAACCTATTTTGGTTATCACATAACTAGACCTATTCCTGCACTTCCCCAATTGCTTTTATATTGATAACTCTGTAATGACCTGATCAGAAGTATTCTTCTTCCTGCCATTGAGCTAGACTGATTTCCACTACAACTTCAGTCTATACATTTTCATTTGTAAATTCTCTAACTTACTCATTCTGTTAAGGGATCTAACATTCCATGTTCCCATCTGCTGAAAACTGAGTAGTCTCCACCCACAGATCCGAATGGGAGACAATATTGCCAGCAGAATATTTTACCTATTACCCTCCCGTCGTCAATAATTCATATAGCAGAGCTCCAAGCTGTCGGGAAGAAAATATCAGCTGCGATTTCTCCTCGTTTAGAGTGGTTCGTAATACCAACATAGCAAGTTCACCCAGATTGATGCTCTGCTAATTCTGAAAAGGCTGCAGCCGCTCTTTAGAAACCACAGGTTACTCAGTCGGGGTATATCATCACTAGTGTTAAAAACATACAAATTCTTTTCATTGACAGTTTCACATTGACAGCACTTAGTGACTGTGCTACAGAACAGATTTATCAGATCTTCTTACATGAACAATAAAAAAGTCACAAATACCATTAATAAAACTAGCAAACCCATATACATGGTATGTAATGATTTCTTACAGACGCATTTTTTATACCAGCAGAAAACTGTGGCAATAAAAGACAATACAAAAGTCATAAACAGAACATGGTAGGATATATGACAACGCAAAATCAAGTACCAGCAAGACCGAAATTTATGCTGAAATGTAAGTAGTTATAAACTGATCAAAAATGTTCACACTAGCAAGTAGTAGAAGTAAAATATAGTTTCTCATGTGAGACGCACACGGTAAGTGCAATTTCAAAAGCCGTTAATCATGAGATGTCACGTGGCAGACTGCCATTGACAAGAACCTCGTGAACATAGTAGGCTTAAGAAAGCCTCAGGCGGCACTGGTATCAAAGATCGAAAACACGACATGCCGACACAATAAATTTTACAGTTTGTCAAATATACCCGTAAAAATTCTTTTCAAAGTTGCATCGATTTTTACAAATAGTGTGATGTATGTCATGAATATAAACTTACTACGCGATACATTACTGCAACGTGTAAGCAATAATATATAAGTTTACAGTCTGTGAAATATAATCATAAGTTTTTTTTATAAACATCATAAACCTGAAGTGTATCGGTTCGTAAATGAACATATCATTACGCTGTGTAATATTTTATGTAATTCCCTGTTAGAATATTTAATTATGCTACGTAAGTGATTGGTTATAGAAGTTCATACAGATGCTACATTTCCTAATAAAATGGATTCTGCCTGCCCCCTCCCCCCTTCCCTTCCTCCAACCTCCGTTCCTCCTGCACTATCCCTCCACTCACTATCCCCAGCCACCATCCCCCCTTACTTATCTCCCTTCCCTTCATCACCCAATCCCATTCCTTCTGCCCACCTTCCTCTATTCACCCATTCTTTTAGCCCTCATCCCCCAACACTCCACTACCTCCTATGTACTCACCTCTTCCTTGGCCTCTCGTCCCACCACCTCCTCACTCTTCTGTCCATCTCTATGAATGCAGGACCTTCACCACGTATATTTTTTGCACAATTAAATAAAAATGGAATTTGTTTCTTTCTGACACTTTGTCTGGACAATAGGTGAATACTCCATACTCGTTTGACTTCATGGTAAAATTTCATTTGTAGCTGGTTTTCACTACACTGATGTCTTTCAGCCTATGTTTCACCATACATTCCTCTGAACTATTTCTGTTTCATTGTTACAGGTTTCCTCACACATTTATTGTGTCTGTTACACAAAATAAAATTTAGTTTGCTGTATTCGTGACATAGCCATATATACATACAGTCGGTCAATATGGGTTCATTTTTATCAATTACAATTTTCTTGCCATTTGGCTTCTCCTAGAAATATATCAGGTGTTACAATATCTCATGCAGTACTTCAGTGTCATGCATACAGTATTTTTATATGCTACGGTGACTGTATGCCATAACAAGTTTTATTCATGACGTATGTTACGATCGACATAAACGTTTTCTGGGTATGGAACCGCGTCATAATGTAAAAATTACTGCTGCTAGAGAAAAACCGACGTTTCGGCCACGGTTGCTGCGGCCTTCTTCTGGGTCTAATGGTGAGTTGTAGCTATGCAGTGTCCTTTGTATTTTGTTGTTACTGTTCACTGTGCATGCCATAACGTCATAATTTTAAAAAGGTAGTTAGTTTCCTTGGTCAGTTAAGGAAGAAGGAGAGGGAATTTTATTTTAATAGGTTATTGCGATGGAGGGAGAACGTAACCTCTGATGTCTATTGGCTCTTGCGTTTTGTGCCATGATTGGTAGTCACCGTCAAATGAGAAGTTGGCTGCTGTTTACCAAATGCTGGACGTCGACCGCGCAGCGGCAGTAATTCGTCGGTAGTGCTCGTGCCTCGTGTTGGCAGTGCGGTCTGTTGGGCTCTGATTGCTGGCAGCCAAGATGGGGCAAGCCTGAGTCCATCCTCCCTGTTCATGTTATTAGGGTGTTTAAGTATTTCGATAATACTAGAAGGGAAAATTTGTGGGAAGAGAACGAGGGGTAGAAGACGGACATCCTGGATTGACAATTTAAAAAATTGGTACAACTGTTCAACGTCAGAACTCCTTAGATCAGCCAAATCAAGATCAGAAATTGCCATGATGACAGCCAACCTTCTTAGAGGAGACGGCACATGAAGAAGAAGAAGTATTTCGATGGCATCTCTGATTTTGCGTTTCGTCATAATTGGCTTCTTGGACAACACACAGGATTCGCTGAATTTAATTTCTTTTCCGCAGTCTTGCTGATGTTCTGCCACTGCGGATTTGTTGTGTTGCCCTAGACAAATATAGCGCTCGTGTTCCCGAATGCGCTTTGCTATTGGCCTACCAGTCTCGCCGATGTATGCCTCTCCACATTCGCAAGAAAGCCGCTGCAAGCGTGGCCGAATCGTTGGTTTTTCTCCAGCAGCAGTTGTTTTTACATTATGTCGCGGTACCATACCCAGAAAACTTTTATGTCGACAGACTCTGGACGCGGAAGCCTACGCAATTGTATGTTACGATGTATGTAAAAAATTGGTGTAACACCGAAAATTTTACTGTTATACTTCACAAACAGTAAACTTTTATGTCATTTCTTACATGTTACAGTATATGTATGTCATAATAAGCTTTACTCAGATATATGTTATGCTATTTGAAAAACTGATGTAACATTGTGAAGGATTTTTACGATTATATTTTAAAAACTATAAATTTCGTAAATATCTGTATGTCACATTTTCGGTCTTTGATAGCAACACCATCAGGTGCCTTCTTGAATGCACCAAATTCACAAGATGGCTACTAACAGCAAGCTGGCATGTAACATGTCAAGGTTAATGACTTTCGATATTGTACTTAACTTGCACATCTCACGTGGCAGTTTATATTTTACTTGAACTGCTTTCTAGTGTGAGCATTTTTTAGAAATTTGTAAGTAGTTACATTCCAGCATGAGTTTCATTTTTGTAGCTACTTGGTTTTTCATTGTCAGATATCACAGCTTGTTGTATTTACAACTTTTGTATTGTCTTTTATTGCCACAATTTTTGAAGATGATGTATCGAACCATGTCACAATAAATAAATTAACCAGAGATCAAGATGTCTCCAAGGATATATTATGCACCAAGTTGAAATGGTCATGTTCTTAAACATGGATCAATTTAATGAATTTGGAAAATAACTCAGTGAACACAAAAATAAAGCAGAGCCCCTTGCCCTCAGCAGCGATCCATAATATCGTTGGCACCAAGGCTCAGAGGCTTTTCTGGTGAGATACTTTCATGTAGCATTGACTAGTCCTCTTAGACACCTTTGCCCTCTTACACTTATCACGTATAGTTAACTGTCTGAGGACCTTTTCTGACATATTATGAAAATGCACATTTTCTTGGAGCTTCTGAAAGCATTTTTGGATTGCATAGCAGCCCTATAACTGAATCTGGTTAAATGTTAGTCAGGAAAATACAATGGCTACTTTTCAGAATCCAATTACATTCTCCTAAATTAAATGCCTTTCAAACTGTCGTAACACTTTTTAATTTCTCACAGTCTTTGACACCAATTACTCTCTTAGCCTGTTTCAAATTACCGTGGTATCTTCAACCTCATGCCTCCTAAGTTTCTTACATAATCCACTTATAAATTTTTCATCTTTCTACCCTTGCAGAAACTTTATTTTCAATTCCCTATGGTCTTTTCTGTACCAGGCTGTTTGATATCCAACCAACAATAATTTAGACAAGGTATAAGCGACCAGATTTTTTTGTATCCTCAATATATTTAGCCTCATAGTCAAATGGCGCTCATCTGGCCAACTGGTTATGATGGACTCAGCACCATTGTAAGTAGCTAAGTGCTTTGTGATCTATATACAACATTATGAACACCTAAGAGGCCACATTCAAAGTTTGTAAATCCCTGATGAACGGTGAATAATTCCTTTTCAAACACTGTGTGTCCCTCTCAATTCTTTGGCAGTATCCTGCTGGCTGAGTCAATAGTCTGGTGTCTATATTCACCACTTACTTCATAGTTTAGAAATTACTGAACTTTCAGACTCGTAGTGTTGCTGTCCACCACTAAATGCAAATTTAGAGAGATATCAAGTCTAAATAAAGTTTTGTAGTTTTAGAGAACGAAATACTTTATAAAAAGTAGTGTCCAAGATCAAAATTTCATTACTCTTAAGAAGGTCACATAAAAAAGAGAGCATTTAAACACTGCAAAGAAATAAATTTTCTACACAAGCCACATAAATCATAAAATTATTTCAGTAGTCTCCTTTCTATTGGAGTTGAGAATTGAGTAATTGTTCTGAGTTTCTCATTTTTTGCATAATCCATATTACGAGATTTTTTGACCCAAGAAAGTGATCTCTTGGTCCACATTTGCTTTAAGATCGTGTTTCCCTTTATCAACAATTCAAAAATGTAGATTAATTCTCAATGCGTTAGGCAGTCCACACTGGACATAAGTCATCTACTCTAAATTTTACTTTGGATATGATATCTACTCACAACATCAAGTCAAGACTCGTATGGTCTCTGTAACGAAGAGTCAAATGGGATCATGCAGTACTGGTAACATTCGCCACTGTAAAAAGAAAGCATGCTTCTTAGACTAAGGAGGTGATCCCATGTTGTGAAGGCCTTATATTAAGTCAATGATGGGAATTATTATAGTATTTTGAAATTTGTGAGGTTGTTCCACCAAATTTTCTGGATGATCTGTCTCCCTAGTTAAGATTTCATTTAAGTGTTTGGAATAAAAAATTAATGTTACTATATGATGTTCCATTGAAACTTCTACTAAAATACTGTTTTACTGCCTTTTACATGTCATGATATCATTACAGTACACCATATTATTATGTTCCCTCTCTACTGCAGATCTCTTTGCAATTGGCACAGTGTACAGGTTGACGAAAAAGGGTTAGCAAATAATTCCAGAGTACAATTATACTTAAATATTTCTCCAGGATGAAAATAATTTACAGTGCTATAATTTATTAAAAGTTTTCAGAAACTGTTTATTTGTTCATCAATGACTCCAGTTGCCTCAGCAATCCTGTTCACGAATAATGTTCATTAAATATTCTCCAGGTGAGTTGGATGGTGATCTTCCTGCAAAAAATGTTGTCAATATTCTATGACTGACAAGGACCGGATCTCACATCTCATATTTTGAAATTTGCCTACTACAAATCAGAAAGTCTACTTTCATTAACAACAATAATTTTATTGCTTTCACTCAAAAGCAGTGCCCAATGTCTCAGTTCCATAAACCAAATTATCAGTCTCATTTGGAACAACAAGGCAAGCACGATATGACTCATCTGGTCCGTTAAATAAGAATAAAAGTTTCGTTTTTACTATTTTGCAATTGTTCACCATGGAATTTCTAATTCTGACACCTTGGCAGATGCTTAATCTCGTCACTCAAAGCATCTGAAAGAGGAGATATTGAACTCCTAGTATCTGCTACGCATTTTATTTACATAGTACCTACTTTTACATTGGTAAAAGGACTGCCAGGTTCGTCTATTGTTTCTGTATCCCCATCTTGAAGATTATATTCTGTGCCCTTAAGCTATTATTCTGTTTGAGTAGTGAAAGTGTCCACGATGTTATCCAGTGAGTACTCTTATTTTGTCATCACATTTAACTTTACAGGTGATTCATGCGGTATTTCATTAGAAGTACTAATTTGTAAACAATTTATTTCACGAAACTTCCTCGCAGATTAAAACTGTGTGCCGAACCGAGACTCCAACTCGGGACCTTTGCCTTTCGCGGGAATGTGCTTTGCCATCTGAGCTACTCAAGTATGACTCACGCCCCGTCCTCACAGCTTTAGTTCTGCCAGTACCTCGTCTCCTACCTTCCAAACTTCACAGAAGCCCTCCTGCAATCCTTGCAGAACTAGCACTCCTGGAAGAAAGGATATTGCGGAAACATGGCTTAGCCACAGCCTGGGGGATGTTTCCAGAATGAGATTTTCACTCTGTAGCGGAGTGTGCGCTGATATGAAACTTCCTGGCAGATTAAAACTGTGTGCCAGACCGAGACTCGAACTCGGGACCTTTGCTTTCCGCGGGAAAGTGCTCTCTTTCTAGAATTCATTTCACGTTTTCCTTCACTTTTCAAAAGACTGGCAATGTATATTTCATTTTTTACCCACAAATTATTTCCAAAATTTATTTAGTCTTCCCCAATCTTCATCTGAAAGGAAACTTTTAACCATTACTTTCAGAGTGGCCTGTAGGGGAGGTGTCTGCTGAACCAATTATCTTTATGTTGCCCACTATGGAGATATTTCCTTTAAATTTATCAACAATGGATGTATCCCCAAATGTGTTAGGTTGTATATTTTTACTAGTTAGTATTGCTGGGGACCTATATACATCTTATCATTGGTTGTTGCAAGTGTGTCATTGTTATTAACCTATTTAAATAATTGTGAATGTTGATAATCCGGAATTTATAATAATTCTAATAGAGTAATTGAGTCCTGTTTGTGTGTTACACACATAAATCTGCAATGGAGCCTACAATAATGAAAGTCTCTCTATTTTAATTTCCATTAAAATTGTTATATTTTCAAAGATAAAACACAGACAGTACAAAAATTTCTGTAATTTGTTCTCCTCAGGGAGTTCTACTTAGCAGGTTTCACTAATATATCACCAGAGTACAGTGGCTTTCAAAATTGAAATTGCAGAATTCTTGTATCTTAGTGGCAAGCATTTTGTTAAAGAGGCCACAGCTCTGTTCAACAATATGTTCACCTGACACAAGTCTTTCATTTATCATTGGAGTTTAAGAACATACTTTAGTTGCTGGCATGGGTTGTCTCTCTCCTTTTCGCCAACTTTTAGTTCTGGACACATTTTGATAATATTTTTATCGAGTGGCACCAAAACGAGTATTAATTAGATCGATTTTAAGCCGTCTATGTTCATTGTGAAAATTTTCAGTTTAACATTCTTGTATGTTTTGGTTCATCGCGATCTATGACACCTGAGGGCACACAGTATTTATAACTTCAAGCACAATTCAGAAGTCTAAGCTTCCTTACAGTTGTGACAAGTAGAATTTGCAGGATGACCTTGTACACTTTTTTTTTGGGACTCACAACAAAGATAGATGCAAGCTACACAGGTGACATGTCAATGGGAGTAATGGATTCGGTACACAGCTGACATATCAATGGGAGTAATGGAAGAGATGAATGAAATGCACCAAATGAATTGAGTCCCCGTTTGACACAAATTTGAATTTGTCAAGACATTTTCATTACATGAAAGCAGAGGAATTTCTACGGATAAGCACCCGAAATCTAAAAGATCGTCTTGTCATTTTACGGTACTTAACCAGAAGATTGCTTAGATGAAACTTTTACATTAGTTTACCCTATGCAAGCCCTTTCATCCCATCGTAACTACTGCAACCTACATTTATTTGAACCTGCCTTCTGTAATGAAGGCTTGCTCTCCCACTAATTTTTTCCTTACACACGTCCCTCCTTTACTAAAATAAGGATTGATGGATACCTCATGATGTGTCCTACTAGCCGATCACTTCTTTACTCAAACTGTGATCTAAATTCCATCTCTCTCCGATTTGAGTCAACACCTTTCCACTACATATCAGATCCACCCAATTAATCTTCTGCATTTGCTGCCACACATTTCGAAAGCTTCTACTCTCTTACTGGCGGTACCGTTTATCGTCTATGTTTCACTTCCGTATACGAGTTCAGTAGAGAAATCCGTACACTTAAATTTATATTCGATGATAACAAATTCTTCTTTTTCAGAAATACTTATTGTGTTATTGTCGGTCTGCATTTTTTCCTCTGTACTGCAGTCATCGAAAATGTTTTCACCCCCCCCCCCCCCAAATAATACAGCTCACTTACTACACTGAGTGTCAAATACCGAAATCGAATTCCCTCAGCATAAAATGATTTAATTCGACTGTTTCCATTACTCTTGTTTACTTTTATAGATGTTCACATGAAAACGTCTTTCAAAGACAGTATGTACACGCAACTGATCTTGCAAGTCCTTCGCCACCTCTGACCGAATTACAACGCCATCGGAAAGCAATGAAGTTTATTTTTCCCTGAATTTTAATTGCCTTTACAAATTTCTCTTTCGTTTCCTCTACAGTTTGCCCAATGTGCAAGCTGAACAACAGAATAAGTCAGTTCAATATCAGAATATTAGCTGCCAGATGTTGGCGGCGCTAATCCGAAATGTCTTAACAAAGCGTTCCTTGTATGGGTGCCCTGAAGCCTATTCCAAATATGCGCAAGTTACAGCATTAATTGAGAGTTAGTGAAAAGTTTACGAGATTAAACCACAATACTTTTATTTGCAAATTCCAGAGTTTCATTCCCTCTAAGTTCAATGAAACTTTAGATCCCCAATTGGTTGCCTCAGCGCGAAAACATCGTGAATAACTTACTGAATTACTAATAAAATGCAGTTTCTCGTAAAATCATAACTGAATCGTTAGTTATGAAATGATTGCAGTTTAGCGCAGGTGACAGTACGTGGAAAATACCTTTGTAACTCACGTTTTCCTCTAGCGGCGGGAGAAAATGTCCTTATAGAGCGACATTGTTAAAGTGTGATAGCCAATGGCAGACGAGAGCGCCGCTGTGGTCACGGTTCGTACATACATAGCTCGACAAATGGCAAGTACAAACGTTACTAACCCTGGTGAATGCAGGGACATTTTTTGCGAAACAGAATCACTGACAGGATTGTAAATTCAATTTGCCTGACCTCTCAATTGCGACATAGTGCTGCGGGGGACAGCGGTTAATTGTTCCGATGCCAGGTTCAGCTGTGTCTGCGCGCGCTTATATTCTGTCCGCGCTCTCCAAGAATCTGTGAAAGGACTTCGTTTCACGACGGTAATTGAAAACACATCGCTAATGTTTCAAAGGTTAGGCACTTTGCCCCGAAGGCGAAACATCTTTTAACATGCGGTAGGTTTCAGTTATATCATATTTATTGGCCTAGTTCTGTTCGTAGAGATGTGAATTACTTATTAGTTTACTTTCTTATGTAAAATAATTGTTTGTCAAAATGTTCTTGTTCTGAAAACTTTTAAAAAGGTAGAAACCACAGTAAATTATTTGTCACATATTATAGTATTATAGTATAATCAGGGATTTAAAGGGAGGACGAATTCGCTGACATGATAGCTGACTGTGAGAACTGCGTATTGAAAGTACGATAGTGGGCGGACAGTGAACGTATGTCATATCACTTAGGAGCAATTATTTGGAGTAGACCTCGAACTGTAATTTTTGGAGACAAGGAATAAGGGAAGGCTCTCAGCTAGAACGACATAAAGTGCAGTTCTTTTTTAAATATATGGCAGTTTGGAGAACAGTAATGTCGTGAACTGTATAAAGCATTCGTGGTAATACGCGTCGTTGAACTTCACGTTGAGCTGCCGCGTATGTAAAATGATTCAAGGACTGTGGAAGTATATCCAAAAGATCGAATGTGGACTGAAAATGGAAGCAAGGACAGAATCATTTCCTATGGAAGTTTCTGCGAGGCAAGAGAGAAGGAACTCAGGAAACGTTCATGGCGGATAGCATCTGCCTTAAATTTTAAAAGTATAGCAGCCGGCCGGAGTGGCCGAGCGGTTCTGGGCGCTACAGTCTGGAACCGCGAGACCGCTACGGTCGCAGGTTCGAATCCTGCCTCGGGCATGGATGTGTGTGATGCCCTTAGGTTACTTAGGTTTAAGTAGTTCTAAGTTCTAGGGGACTTACGACCTCAGCAGTTGAGTCCCATAGTGCTCAGAGCCATTTGAACCATTCTCTGCCGACTGCCATGAGCCAGCTACAGTCGGCTACAGGCCTACCTAAGACATGTGACATTTTGCCCTATCTTGCTGAAAGAATCAGTATTGTCTTTCATATTCAGTGAGTTGAGCATAAAAGTGTCAAAAATTTCCGTTTATGGAAACACGTTGATGGTAATGTGAAAAATTATCTGTCTAATGATGCGCGTTTCTCTTATACCACATCAAATGGCTCTGAGCACTATGGGACTTAACATCCATGGTCATCAGTCCCCTAGAACTTAGAAATACTTAAACCTAACTAACCTAAGGACAGCACACAACACCCAGTCATCACGAGGCAGAGAAAATCCCCGACCCCGCCGGGAATCGAACCCGGGAACCCGGGCGTCGGAAGCGAGAACGCTACCGCATGACCACGAGCTGCGGACTTACACCACATCAAACGCCGATTTTTTCCTCATGGAGTGGTTGCTGACATACAGTGTTCTGTGAAATCAAATGACCGGACAGAGTCAACCGTGCCCCCCACCCTCCTAGAATAATATGATCGTCCCTCGAATAAGGGCGCCACCTCCCTGACATAAAACCTCGAACGGTCTGTTCTATTGTCCATACCGGAGGGGGAGCACACATTCACAATCCTGATATGTGACAGCAAACCACTGTGCTGATCGGAGGTAGATCAAACCTTTGAACACAATACCTTCCTTCACAAGAATGGCTGCATCGCTGTCATTATCCGTGTAAAGCACCTGGTTAATGTCGTATCCACAAACAGACGGAAAGCGATCGAGGTGCGCTTCCTGCAGGACTGCGACGTCGTGATCTGCTGCCCACAACGTGTCACGAAACATCTCCAGCTTTACCTTGGAACCGATAGTGTTGAGACTTATGGTGTAAATCCGGTAGCCATGACACTGGGAGGCGGTGTTGTTGGTGCCTTTTGGGAGGAGTGGAGGTGGGAGACCCAAAGAAGGCCCCTCTGTCAACAACTGGCTACCTTCCATATCCAATAGCATTTAATTGTCGTAGTGTGAAGTAACTGCAACCGCTTTAACTGCTGCAGCAGACGTCACGTCCTCGACGTCTTGAGCCCACGCTGTCAGGCTTATGCTGCGATCATCCCTCGAACAACAGGGCGGCTGAAGGTTGAAGCATGTCAGTGATAGGGTCAGATACTGAATACATTCACTGTCCATCACTGTGAAAACTCTCCTCCGAATACACTGCTGATCCAGTTCCATCAGAGGAGCCAACAACCAATTTTTCCTGCTTTGGATGGACGTCACCGTCGAGATCTTCATCTCCCACTGACATCGTCCGGCAGGCATTAGATGGAGCCAGTTGTTTTCGGACATGAGTGTGTGTATCCGACAACGTCTTGGGGTCGTTGCCAAAAGCTTCGGTTCTCACCACCAAATCTACTGTGGCCAACCTCTCCTGCAGGACCGTTCCCCCTTCGCATCGCAAAACCAAAGCCACGGGTTGCTCTGGCAGTGCAGAACGTTCCTCTAGTGTAGGGTATTTAATAATTATGTGTTATTTATGGTTGTGTACAATAATTAAGTGTTATAGAGACCCGCCAGAAAAAATATGTAAAGACTTATTACAGCTTCAGTGAGACTGTCTCCACAGACCTTCAGTATTAAAAATTTTAAGAAATCTAGGACTCCATCCAAAACTAATTAAAATAATACAACTCACTCGAACCAACACCAAATCAAAAGTGAAGTTTAGAGGAGAAATTTCGGAACCATTCCTCATAAAAACAGGCTTAAGACAAGGTGACTGCCTATCACCATTACTTTTCAACTGTGCACTGGAATACATAATGAGAGAATGGTACAAGGACAATCCAAAGAGGATAAGAATTGGAAGTGCAAAAGATGATATTAGCTTAAACTGCTTGGGATTCGCTGATGATCTTGCTCTCCTAGCCAACACCGTTCAAGAAGCCAGACAACAAGTGAAATCACTACAAGAAATAGCAGAGAAAGTAGGCCTTAGAATATCATTTGAAAAAACGGAGATTATGCTAACTGATCCACCACTTGCAAACAAAATTACAATAGGAGAACAGGAAATCAAAGTTGTTGATAAATTTAAATATTTAGGCGAAATAATAACATACAATCTGAATGAGAAGCCATCATAGCAAAATAGAATAAAAAAACTGAACTATGCAAATTACATTACCAAAACTACATACAACAAAAAAAGCCTATCTATAGATGCAAAATTAAAACACTATAAAACCATTACACAACCAGAAATAACGTATGCAGCTGAAACTATCTTCAAAACAACTAATACAGCAGAAATTGACAGAATACTAAAAATAGAAAGAAGAATAATTAGGACATGTATAAATAAACAGTATAAAATAAATGGACATTGGAGAATAGCATCAAATGAAACAGTATATAAGAAAATAGAACCAGTCATGAGCACAATCAGGAAGAAACGCATCTCATTCTTTGGACATCTGATGAGAACTCCAGAAAACAGAATTAGTAAAAAAAATAATACAAAAATTGTGGAATAGCAAGAGCGACATTAAATGGATCACAGAAATTAAGGAAGATATAAAAGAACTTCAAATTACAGTAGATGACCTAAAAAACAAGACAGAGAAAACAAGAATACTGCAAGACCCGCAAACCAGACTACAAATGAAAATCAATAAAAGGAGTACAGGAAGAGTTGTCTCAGATGAAGAAAGAAAGAAAATATCTGAAAGAATGAAGAAATATTGGGCAGACAGAAGAGCAAAACACCTTTCATATAAGAATAGTCTCTAATAATTATATTACCTAAATACATTAAGTTATTGTCGAACCAAATTGTATCCATGTGTAACAACTTGTTTAGAACTTTGTATTTTTGACTACAGTGGTCCAATGAAGGCCATAAAATAAATAATAATAATAATAATAATAATAATAATAAGCAGATTAATTGAACATTTTACAGAATTTGAAACTTCAAGCCACAATATTCGGAAGAGGCAGCTGTAGCCGCTTTTGTTAATTAGCGAATTGAAGAGGAGAAGGCAGCCACGCGGAGTGGCCGCGCGGCTCCTTCCGCTGTAGGTTCGAGTCCTCCCTCGGGCATGAGTGTGTGTGTTGTTCTTAGCATAAATTCGTTTAAATTAGTTTAAGTAGTGTGTAAGTCTAGGGACCGATGACCTTAGCGGTTTGGTCCCTTAGGAACGCTCACACATTTGAGCATTTGAGGAGAAGACGGCGCCGCCGCCGCATAAGATCACAGGCACGGTACTGAGGAAAGAGTACGACGTGTGGCGCTCCACTGCAACACGAGCCGATGCCATATCAGCGGTCATTGGAATCTGCACGGTACGACTCCGCGTCGCAAGGCTTCCGCGAGGAATTGAGGGACTTCAAACTGATTGTTTAAAGGGTCTTATGTCGCAATAAATGTCTGTTAGCGGAACCACCAATGTTTCTCTCACGCCTCACCCACTGAGTCAAGTAAAGAACCCATTCCACCGCCCAAAAAGTGTCGCTTTCTGCCGACCGCTGTGGCCGACCGGTTCTAGGCGCTGCAGTCCGGAACCGTGCTGCTGCTACGTTCGCAGGTTCGAATCCTGCCTCGGGCATGGATGTGTGTGATATCCTTAGGTTAGTTAGGTTTAGGTAGTGCTAAGGCTAGGGGACTGGTGACCACAGATGTTAAGTCCCATAGTGCTTAGAGCCATTTGAATTTGTCGCTTTCTCTCCTGTCACCAGTGACAAAATAATAAACTTTCCCCCCTTCTGTCATTGACACTCAACATCTGGCGTCACTAAACCTCAACCCGCTACAGTAGTGCCCTGCCTCCGCCTCAGAGGCTGCTCAGTGTCGACTGAAGGAGATGCTTCTCTCGACAGTCGATTATCAGAAGGAACATATTGCAGCTCCACTGTCAAATCAGGTGACATCTTCTTCTCCCCCCGTCGGCAGTAGCGTGATGTCACGTTGCATATTGTCTGAGGTCCCTGTTGCCCACGGTTCGGTCTCTGGCTGGCTGTGGTTAATTACGATGGCACGGTATCGACCGAAGCTGAAATAGGACGGGACACGTTTAGTAAGGTCTATACGCAACCGGCGCACCTCATTCAGGACTGCGTACGTGGTGAAGTGTGCCCATTTTCTCCCTTATTGGTTATCACAGAGCCATAAGGTCGCAACGCTGTCATTACCATCTACGGTACCACCTGAAATGGCGACTCGAACACACGGACCGTCAACTGGCCGAGACCTGGATGTTCCACTTTCACAGGCCAATGCGTACAGCTAAATGTTTGAATACAAGATCGCTCCTCTTTCTCAGAATCGTTTCACAAGCTGCGTCGTCCACCAGTTTCACATAGACCACGCTGCTCAGAGGTGAATCCCTATAAGTTCGTCATCATCTATGTGAACGTCATTTCGTAAAAGCTGTTCAATATTTAATGCCTTTGATCGCGTGTACTCGGTCGTAAAACTGAACTTCAGTGTGGACTTTCGTTGTGAAAATGTCATGGTGCGTCGAAGGAAGTGAGCTGCATGGATACGGCTGTTAAGTCACAAGATAGTGCGCGAACTAACGCGGCACGGACGTCAACAGGACGTCTGAGCCGCTGCACCGCCAAACGCAGACTACGAAATTGCATACCCTTTGGAAAGGTATAGGTGAAGTGGCACATCTTCAGAGGGTAGTCATACTTAACTGCTTCAAGGAACTACGGGAGGCGTAGATGCGCCAAATAAGAAACGAAACCAAGCACAAATCAAACGAAACACTGTCTCTATTTTCCATCTAATTATGTATTCATAAATTAAGACAACATTGTCTATGGATTATAGCGATCTGGATCTACGTTTAGGTTAAAATCAACGTCGAGATCGCAATAATTTTTGTTTGTTTACCGGTTTCGACTTATGTTAAGACATATTAAGAAATTTTGGGCCCTTATGGGTGGTGTTGACGTATCCTGGGTTCTCTCGTGATACCACGATCGTGCACTATGTACGAGAAAACCCAGGAGGCAATAATTCTGTAGATGGCTTCAACATAAGCCGAAATCGGTAAGTAAACAAATATTAAGCGATCTCTACAGTTGACTTTAACCTAACGATGTATTGTATCGATTCTTCTTTCAATTCTGTCCGCCACGTGGTTCACAGAAGCCTCTAGCGCGGATATTCCTGTCCACTGAAAATGTATTTGTTTAAAATAATGCTTCAAATGCGAGAAATCACGGTGTGCTGATAATTATAATCTCTAAAATTTTCACAGTTGCAATTGCATGTAAAGAAAACTAATTTAATGATGAAATAAAATCTTCTCCCGTTTAATTCGCAAAGTTTTGCAAAGTATGTCTTATTTTGGTATGAAATCGGGTTGACCATTAGACATCCACACAAGGGATGTTTTCGGGCGAGCTGGTATCTAAGGGGAATATGATGAGTGGCGGGAGATTGAGATGGCGATTTTATTAGCGTGTAAGTAATTGTTTTTTAACTGTTTGGATTAGATATTACTCTACGATTCGCTAACCGTTCTGCGTTTCGAGTGTAAATATTTTTCATATTTGTTGGTCTAATTGTGTTCATATATATGTGAATTATTGATTAATGTATTTAGTCAAGTAAAATAACTGTGCTGAAATGTTCTTCTGAAAATTTGTAAAAACTGAGAAATCGCAGTAAATTAATTTGCATGTAATATGTCCAGGTAGGAGTAAAAGTATAACACGCAATTCTTTCACTTTAACCAGATTGCCTCTCCCTCAATCCCTATCTTTTTGCAATGGTGTATGGCAGAGGGTACTATCGGTAGCACTACCTGATCCCTCCACCTCTGTCCCACTCGAGAAGAGTGCATGGGAAGAATGATTGTCGGTTAGCCTCTTTAATGGCTCTAATTTCTCAAATTTTCTTCTCGTGGTCAATACGCGAGATGTATGCGGGGGGAAGTAACATGTTGTCGGACTCCTCCTGAAAAGTCCTGTCCTGAAATTTCAATAGTAAATCTCTCCTGATGCAGAACGCCTCTCCTGCAACGTCTGCCAGTGGAGTCTGTAACGCCCTCTCGGCAGCTAAACTATCCCGTGACAAAACGCGCCGCTCTTCGTTGCATCTTCCCTATCAGTCCTACGTGATCGGGATCCCAGATAGATGAACAGTACTCAAGAACGGGCGACTAAGCGCCTTATAAGCCACTTCTTTCGTGGATGAGTTACATTTCCTTAAGATTCCTCCGATGAATCTGAGTCTGATATCTGCTTTTCCCACTATTTGTTTTATGTGGTTTTTCCAGTTAAGGTCGGTCTGGATAGTTACTCCTAGATATTTTACGGCAGATGCTGTCTCCAGATGTTTGTCATCAACAGCAGTGGATTTCTCTTCTTATGTACGAGGGCAGTTCAATAAGTAATGCAACACATTTTTTTTCTGAAACAGGGGTTGTTTTATTCAGCATTGAAATACACCAGATTATTCCCCAATCTTTTAGCTACACAACACTATTTTTCAACGTAATCTCCATTCAATGCTACGGCCTTACGCCACCTTTAAATGAGGGCCTGTATGCCTGCACGGTACCATTCCACTGGTCGATGTCGGAGCCAACGTCGTACTGCATCAATAACTTCTTCATCATCCGCGTAGTGCCTCCCACGGATTGCGTCCTTCATTGGGCCAAACATATGGAAATCCGACGGTGGGAGATCGGGGCTGTAGGGTGCATGAGGAAGAACAGTCCACTGAAGTTTTGTGAGCTCCTCTCGGGTGCGAAGACTTGTGTGAGGTCTTGCGTTGTCATGAAGTAGGAGAAGTTCGTTCAGATTTTTGTGCCTACGAAAACGCTGAAGTCGTTTATTCAATTTCTGAAGAGTAGCACAATACACTTCAGAGTTGATCGTTTGACCATGGGGAAGGACATCGAACAGAATAACCCCTTCAGCATCCCAGAAGACTGTAACCATGACTTTACCGCCTGAGGGTATGGCTTTAAACTTTTTCTTGGTAGGGGAGTGGGTGTGGCGCCACTCCATTGATTGCCGTTTTGTTTCAGGTTCGAAGTGATGAACCCATGTTTCATCGCCTGTAACAATCTTTGACAAGAAATTGTCACCCTCAGCCACATGACGAGCAAGCAATTCCGCACAGATGGTTCTCCTTTGCTCTTTATGGTGTTCGGTTAGACAACGAGGGACCCAGCGGGAACAAACCTTTGAATATCCCAACTGGTGAACAATTGTGACAGCACTACCAACAGATATGTCAAGTTGAGCACTGAGTTGTTTGATGGTGATCCGTTGATCATCTCGAACGAGTGTGTTCGCACGCTCCGCTATTGCAGGAGTCACAGCTGTTTATGGCCGGCCCGCACGCGGGAGATCAGACAGTCTTGCTTGACCTTACGGCGATGATGACACACGCTTTGCCCAACGACTCACCGTGCTTTTGTCCACTGCCAGATCACCGTAGACATTCTGCAAGCGCCTATGAATATCTGAGATGCCCTGGTTTTCCGCCAAAATAAACTCGATCACTGCCCGTTGTTTGCAACGCACATCCGTTACGGACGCCATTTTAACAGCTCCGTACAGCGCTGCCACCCGTCGGAAGTCAATGAAACTATACGAGACGAAGCGGGAATGTTTGAAAATATTCCACAAGCAATTTCCGGTTTTTTCAACCAAAATTGGCCGAGAAAAAAAATGTGTTGCATTACTTATTGAACTGCCTCGTATTTGCAATATGCTAAATTTATTTACGTTCAGGTTCAACTGCCAGAGCCTGCACCATTTATCAATTTTCTGCAGGTCGTTCTGCAAATTCTTACTATCTTCTTGCGTTGCTACTTTGGTACAGACAACAGCATCATCTGCGTATAGCCTCACAGAGCATCCGACGCTTTCGAATATATATCGTTTATATATACCGTAAGCAGCAACAGCCCTCACACTTCCCTGTGGCACTCCGGATATTAGCTTTACATCTGTCGATTCCGTTCCGTTAAGAACGACGTGTTGAGTTCTATTTGCAAGAAAGTCTTGAATCCAGTCGCAAGTCTGCTCAGATACTCCTTACGTTCGTATGTTTTTCATTAAACGGCAATGCGGGACTGTGTCATATGCCTTACTGAAATAAAAGAACACGGCATCAACCTGAGCGCCTTTGTCCACAGCCCTGAGGATCACATGGAGGGACAGAGTGAACGGAGTTTCGCAGGATCTCTGTTTGAGAAATCTGTTAGTTTTTATAGAGGAGATGTTCAGCTTCCAAAACACGTCAAAATTCTTGAGCATAAAACATGTTCCATAATTCTACAACAGATTGACGTCAACGATATAGGTCTATAATTGTGTGGATCTGTCTACGGCCTTTCTTAAAAACGGGAATGACCTGTGATTTTTCCAGTCGTTAGATACCTTTCGTTGCTCAAGCAGTCTACGATAAATTACTGCTAGAAGGAGAGCAAGTTCTTTCGCATATTCTTTATAGAATCTTATACCAGTAGGTATCTCATCTAGTCCTGAAGCCTTTCCAGTACTAAGCGATTGTAGCTGCTTTTCCGTTCCGAGATAGGTTATCTCAATACCTGTCATTTTGACGTTCGCACGACGATTCAAAAGAAGGAACAGTCTTACGATTTTCAGCGGTAAAACAACTTCGGAAAAACGAATTCAGTATTTCGGCCCTCTCTCTGTTACCTCCCGTTTCGGTGCCTGTGTGGTCGCTGAGAGAATGAATAGATGATTCTGACCCACTTATTGATTTTACATACGACCAAAATATCTTAGAGTTTTTACTCAGGTCGGTTGACAATATCTCACTTTCAAAATTATTGAACGCTTCTCTCATTGCTCTCCTTACGCTGATTTTCGCTTTGATCAGTTTTTATTTGACTTTGAGCTTCTTACTTCTCTTGAATTTGAGATGAAATGCTCTTTGTTTACGTAGCGCTTCACTAACACGGCTATTACACCATGGTGAATCTTTCGCATCCCTTAAAACCTTACTCGGTACATACTTGTCTAGGGCATATAGAAAGATGCCTTTGAATTTTTTCCACTCATTCTCCAGATCTTCGTCCTCATCACAGAACATTTAATGCTGAATGCTGAGATATTCTGAATTTTGTATCCTGTCACCCTTGCTCAGCAAATATATTTTCCTACATTTCTTCACATTCCTTGCAGGACTGTCACAGCCTTGTGATCACTGACATCTTCCTCCACGTTAACAGATTCGGTAAGTTCAGGTCTGTTTGTTGCGAGGAGGTCTAAGACGTTACCCTCACGAGTTCGTTCTCTATCTGCTCAAGGTAACTGTCGGACAAGACATCCAGAACAGTGCCACACGAGTAGGAGGCTATTGGTGTTTAACGTCCCGTCGACAACAAGGTCATTATATGAAACGTCCCCTTTAAACAATTATACATAACTGTGCTTAAACTGACACACAATATTTTTAGCGCAACGCAATCTGACTTTCAATAATCCCTACAAAAGAATGGCCTTGACTAACATTATCCTATACCTTTCACAAATCACTTACTTCACAAAAATCTTCGTTACTCGAACTACTGCAATACAGCGAGCGCCACTACTGCCAGCTAAATAAAAGATTCAAACTATGGAAGGCACTAACTACTGATAGGCATAGTTAGCAAATGAAAGATTTTAATAGAGAACAAACAATGTATTTACCTTAATGGTGTTGAAAACTCATAATATACATAGCAGTTCATGACAACCAGTCTTACAAATTACAAAACTCCGCTATCTCTCTCCCCACATCCACCACTGCTGGCGGCTCACCTCCAACTGCGCAACGCTACGCGCTGTTAACATCCAGCTGCCCAACACTACAATGGCAGACTACAATGCAAACTAGCCACAGACTGCACACAGCACAGCCAGTGATTTTCATTCAGAGCGCTACGTAACGTTGCCAATAAGAAAACATAAACAGCCTACATGCAAACTAGCCACAGACTGCACTCAGCACAGCCAGTGATTTTCATACAGAGCGCTACGTAACGTTGCCAATAAGAAAACATAAACAGCCTACTTACATAGCCCCCATGCTCCCCACAAAAAATTTTACAAATTGTTTTGGGCACTGGCCAATATAGATTTGAAAAATTTTTTCATAAATACAGTAAGAAAGATATCAAATGCACACACTTATTGATACAATGTTGGTCAAAAGCTAAAATTTTCTCACAGTCCATAAAGACAGTTCTGATCATTCATCACAGTAAAATTTTTCTCAAAGTCTGAGCAGTAAAAGAAAATGCACACGGAAGTAGAGCATTTCCCTGCAGTCTTGAAGAAGTAGTGTTGTCCTTACAACGAAAAGACAGTGCTGACTCTCGACATGCAGACAGGTAATGGGCCACAACAGAGCAAACCCACCGCAGAGTCAGTCGAAGTTTTGAAGAATATTGGTAGGTAGGTCATCACAGAGCAGACCACTGTAGTCCTGGTAGAGAGTATGGTATTGGTGGGCCACCAGAGGTGCAGACCCACTGCAGTCCTTGTAGAAATAATGGTATTGGTGGGTCATCAAAGGTGCAGACCCACTGTAGACCTTGTAGAGACGGCCAACAGCCATCTGTTGCGACTGGGCAGGTGCACAATCACCATCGAAGAGTTTTGAGGAGAATATAGCAAGTCCATAAACCACCACTTGTCACCTCAAAAAAAATTTGTTTGAAATGTCCTTAGAACCAGCAATGCTGTTATCCAGTCCCTTGCTGAATTATTAACACATGTGCAAACACTATCAGTCCCTACTTCTCACATATTGTCCATATACTATGACCAACAGGAATGTGTGCAGTAAAATATAACTTACAAGTTACTTAATTTGATGAACTGGTGTCAAATACAATTTTATAACATAAGAACACAATAACAAAGGTACAAAACACATCATTAAAAACATAATAATACAGATAACATTTGTAGTAATAGGGGTTTTACAAAAGAATATAAATAAACATATACATCAGTGTTACAGGAATTATGACATAAGTAAATACATAAAAGATCAGAATAACTTTTGAAACATCAACTTCACACATGAGCATTAAAACAAAATAGAATAAATAATGTCTAAGCATCTTTACAAGGTAAATAACACAGTATTTGAAAAATTCTACAACATAAATCTTATTAGCTAAACACATTAAGACAGGAAAAACACAAATTCACATAGTGTAATAACACAAAAATACAGGACAGGGTTTGTTTTCAGTGTGACATTTGGTACTGCAGTCCACCCCAAAACTTCATTCCATATATCTTTCCTCTTATTTCAACATTTGTTTCCACCAAAAAAATTCTATCCAAGCATGCTTTCTGTATTTATATGTTCACACATTTCTTACCTCATTATTTATTTTCCATTATATTACCTCATCATTTATTTCCAAGAAAATCCTACCTAAACCTGTTGTCCCTAAACCCAAATTTTTTGGTTCATATCCTCTTTCAAAATACTTTTTTTGGCCAAACCATTTTCTTATAGCTTCTCAATGCATTTCTTCCAATACATCACAACTTGTTCTCTTATATGGCCTACCCCATCTTAAGCTAACTTAAATCTACTGAGCTCAGATGCTAAACTAAGGGACGAGGCAATGCAGCAGCACAAAACAATTAACACAAACAGCGATGACAAAAAAAATGGAAAATTGCAAAGCAAGCAGCAGTAAATCTAAATTAACAGATAAAATGCAAAATTACAACTAATATGAGCCAATATGCAGCAACAAGAAAAATAAGTCAGTAGTAAAACTGGCTTAACAGTATAATGTAAAGTGAAATTTAGTAGCACTATGCCTGGGAAATAGCAGCAGCAAATGAAATAACTTATATCTAAACATGACAAAGCTCAAGCAGAAAAAATAGTACACTAAAGACAACAATGCAGATAAGGGAAATGTATATTCACATCTTAATATCTATGTCATTAAAGTGGTGCACCACAACTTATTCTACAAAATAAATTACCAAGTACCTGAAAAGAATGCAGTTCCTGTGAAGGTAAATGTCTTTTTGTGCTCCCTCATTTTTTAAAAAAAAATTATTATTTACTCGATCTGTAGACAGAAAATATTTATATTAGTACATCTATAAAATTTTATTTTAACCAACGCTGAAGTACAGCTAGAAACTAGATATTAAACAAAATGAGTTAATAAATACATAAAGCAAGCCATATAGCATTTCTCTCAATAGTCATGAAATGTTTCTCATCGTTTCATTAGGCATTTTAGTAAATATCATAAATTAAGAGCTCCACAGTATAATCATATGTTTTAAAGTTTGAGCATGTCGTATTTGCGATACTTTCTGCAAAGGAATGTCAATAGCGAGGATAATGGCCTCCCTTTTTTTTCCACCTGTGCCTCTGAAAGGCACACACTAATGGCTTTTTTCCAAGTGTCTGTCGCGCAGCTGGGTGCCCACGACGCATTACGTGCAGGTGGTCACTTAACTTTCTTACCGAAATATTTACGACAGCAGTTTCTGCTACAGTGGCAGTCTCATGTAAAAAATTTCACAGGTCGAGAATTTGCGTTGCAAATGTGTAGAAACAAAATCCTATGAATATAACAGTGTTCAAAAAGTTTTTGTCGGCATTGTGATACATTCGCGCACTCACACACACATCATAGCTCTTAAAGTACGATTCTTGGTTTCCAAAATCCATTTCCACAAATCAGAGTCCCTAACCACCACTCACCACTCATATACTTATTCGTTGACACTTCTTCAATATTTCATAAAAATAAATAGGTAGCATAATCAAATTCCTCATTTATGGTAGCATCATCCTACTGATCATAAACACGCCTCAACAGCATAATACATATCGTCGTCGTAAAAATAACATCATAACACCTCAGTCAAATCTCAAAATCGTCGTTGCTTCCTCCAATAATTTCAAAACCTAAAAAATATTCCCTGCTCATGTCAAAAGTGTCATCTGCCTCAAACGTACTTTAAAAATCGTGATCCCATACCAAATGCACTATTCAGAGCTCTCATAGTATCACAATGGTTCCGAAAAAATACGAACAATTCACAAAGTACAGACAAAATACAATTTCATAAGTGTGAAATTATCCAACTGTGTAATTGCATAAACATGTGTCACTGACATTAAAAAAAATTTTTGTTTCTCTGTTAAATAATCAGATAGCTGTGTAATTCTGTGTTGGAGAAATATGGTACCGATGTGTAAAGTTGTATAAGCAAATACCATATTAGCTAGGGCTCCTTGTGCTTGCCAAACACATGATACACAAAGTAAGCGTGTACCCCCTGAGGATTAATGTAATTATACCCTCAGGTGTTACAGATTACAGAAATGGAAATGCATATCACAGAAAACTTTCATTGTAATTCAAAAATCTTGAAAAATAAATGATTGAAGTACAAAATTAATCACTCAAATGCGTCTCCTGTAGCGCTGAATGTGCGTCTTGCTGTAAGATAATTCTGTGAAACTGTCGTAGTTATCGTCCTCTGTAAGCAAAGTTCTGCTGAAGTCAATGTAGGGGAAGATGGGGGAATTACACGCATGTGGGTAATCCCACACAGGCTGATTTACGCAGTTTGAATGGCGCAGGCTGTTCCCAGTTGGTGCTACACCTTGCCGGCAGGAGTAACAACTACTATGCGGTTTATGCCAGCCATATTCCAGTTGCATTGTTGGAGCAGTGAAGTATTGTTTATTTTCGGCGTGTTTCATGTAATTTTGGTCAGCTGTATTTTGCAAGGTAAGTGCTACTATAAGTTGCTTTAATGTAATTCTTGCATATCAACTACTAACCCTAGATAAAACCTTTAATTTAATTGTAGATTTGCCCCGCTATTTGAATTAGGTGCCGAGTTATGCTTAGGTTATTCATCGAACTTACAGTGGGGTAATGCCACACAGCTGTTGAAGTGCGTGGTATTACCCCTTGCAGGTTATATTTTCAATACTAAAGAGTTTTTTTTTAATTTCAGATGGGTAGATATTATAAAAGAAAAAACCCAGAAAGCAAAATGGATGCAAGAGGAACTTTGTAAGGATCTTGCTGCCATCAAATCTGGAAGAAAAATAAGAGAAGTATCAAGAGCTTTTGGGATTGATGAAGCTACTCTGCAAATGAGAATGAACTTTAAAAATACCGAGGGTCCAAAACTTGGAAGAAAGCCAACATATTCGACAGAGCAGGAAAATGAGACTAGGGATCATGTTATTACAATGACATTACATGCATCTAGCTGTGAAAGATTGCATTAGAGTGTGCAGAGGCTAACAACATTGCAAACAATTTTGATAAGTCATCTAGGTGAGCTGGAAAGGATTGGCTAGCTCTATTTTAAAAAAGAAACCCAAGTATTAGCATGAGAAAACCTGAAGTAACTAGCATTAACAGAATACAGGCATTTAATGAAGAAGAGGTTGATGCATATTTTAAAAACTTAGAACATGTCTTTGATAAATATAAATTTAAAGAGGGGCGAGTGTTCAACGTCTATGAAATGAGCACAAATACTCTACAAAAGCCTGAGAGAATTTTGGCTCCTAAAGGTGTTAAACAAATAGGTGGGGTCATGTCTTGGGAAAGGGGTAAAAACGTGGCGATTTCAGAAGGTGTCTGTTTAGTTTGTAGAGAGTTTGGGAAGGATGGAGAACTATTGCACCGATGTATTTCTTATAGCAGATGGAGTCATGAAGAATGTAGTGGCTGGAACACTCCAAAAGGTTCCAAGTGCGATCTTTGCTGTACGGTATGAGAAAATGAACTCTTTTCACTTCAAAAAAAATGTAAAAAACGAAAATTATAAGAGATGTTTGTAGAATTACATTATTTCGTTCTTAAATATACTGTTTACTATTTGTAGTAACTAATAAACAAATAAAAATAGCAAGTATTGTACATTTTTAAGGTTTGTTTGTTTTACGTGTTATTACCCAGTACTTTTGCGTGTCATTACCCTCAGGGGTGGGGAATACCACGCATTTGCACTTTTTTTTTATTTTGATGTTCAAAATTAAGGTACTGTTTATAACTATTTATAGACGATTGGAATATGTGGAGAAATGTCCATTGTATGGTATGTACTTATTTTCGTAGGTTTTAATGACATAACGAATGGTTCACATCGATTTTTCCTTAGGTGCGTGTATTTCCCCCACTCTCCCCTACTTACCTCATGATAAACGAAAGTGAAATGCTTTACGTATAGATATCGTAGTTATTACATACCTTACCGTGATGAAGAAAGTACTGTACTGTAATGTATTGTTGTGCTACAGAAAAGGCTGCCTCATTGTAGCTATACCACAAAAGTTACTACTAAAACATGTTTTACTTCCCAGAATAATTCAGAAAAACTGTGCAAATATAAAACAGATACACCGCAAAAGCAACAATGTAAATTGTGTCACACATTAGTAGCGTCGTGATATAATTGTGTAGCTGTCAAAGAAACCAAATGCTAAGTCATATTTAATCCCACAGAAATTACTTCATTTCAAGTAAACCAAAATGTTGCATGAAAATCTTATTAGCAGTGCCGGTATATGTTCTAAGTATGTGAGCCTTATAGTCGTTAAGTGATCGTGCAACTAACAAGCAAGAATGTACACACACAGTAAAATGGTGTCGTCTGTTCACTATAACAATGCACATGTAACTACTGTCTAAATGTGTATCCTAGGTTCTAGATTGGATAGTTAACTTCAAACACTGTTGCATGTTAACAGTTTCTAAGTCTAACAAAGCATACTAATAATGTAAAGTGAAAAATTTTATGGCAAAGACTAAGTTAAAAAGCAGATCATCTCTCAATAAACGATTTTACATGTGAAATGTGGTGCAATCCTTTACCCTTTCTAGTACGCAGAGTTTCAACTTCAAAGTAATTATCATGTTGTATACATCGGTATAGAATGCAGGAATTTTTCTCAAGGTTAGCATCAATGTTATTTTTCTCTGAGCCAGCCGGCGCACGTGGCTGCCTGCGGTGCGAGTCATTGTCTGTCTCTTTGTTGGCTCGCGCCATTATTGGGATTAGGAGACCGAACTTCTACGAATTCACCTTCACGAGAAGGCCCTGCCCTGTTTGAAGCTCGCCAGTTCTGATGGAATTCAGGTCTGTCGTTTTGTCGGTAGTTTACATAGTTTCTTGTTTGTCGGTCATGTGGTGGAGAATTTCTCCCGGAATCGTAACTACCCGCTGAACTGTTGCGTCTGAAGTTATTCTGTCTCCCTTGATAATAATCGTTTTTGTTCCCATATTGTCTGTTTCTATGGTAATCTCTGTCGTATTCATTACTACGGAAATGCGATCATTCTCTGTAACTATTATTACTCTGCCAGTAGTTGTCATATGGGTGGTGTCTATTTTTGTCACGATTTGCGTTGTGAGAATAACCTTGTTGTGTCTAGTTATTATTTCTTTCATCGCGGAATTGCGACGGATGTGACCTGTAATTGTTCTGTTCCTGTTTTCGCGTTCCGCGATCATCAGTGTCAATTTCTAATTCTTGTAAGAGTCTCTGAAAAGCTTCAATGTCGTCTTTGCAACGTCCTGCCAAAATAATACGCCATACATGTTCAGGTAATTTGATTAAGCAAATGCGGATGAGTTCTGAGGGGCTGTATGGGTTTGACAGGTACTGATTCTTGTGCAACATGTCTTCAAAATATTTCACAAGACTGGAAAATTCAGATTGTTCGAAATGTTTCATCATTATGATGCCATTTTTACTCGGTCTTGTGTGGCTTGAGACCTATGCTGAGAGGAAGGCATGATAAAATTCTCCTTCACTGTGGCAATCGTGAATGACCGATCGCATTCTTACAGCTGGTTCATCCTCTAAATAGCCACACATAAATTCTAATCTGTGCTCTAATGACCAGTTGGGAGGAAAACAATGAGAGAATTGATGAAGCCACGCTTGTGGATGAATGTCGTTGCCGGAATTCTTAAATGTTTTGAATTTACGTGTAGTAATAATCAGCTTACAGTCAAAATCATCATGTCGGCGAGTCGCATATCGGTCATTGTTACTTCGTTTCGGCGGTTCCATCTCAAAATTCGGTGTACCTTGCCAATTTCTTGCATAATTTCCGAAGTACCCCGTGTTACTATTTTGTGGCTGTTCTGTATTTTTATGTCCCTCTTCCCGTATTGGAGCACGAGTGTTCCCTGAAATATGTAATTCTTGTATTACCTGTGTCAGCTGATCTTGTACTTTCCGGATTTCTCTTTGGTGTTGCGTATTAATTTGATTCTGATTTTGTTTGAATTTCCTAATTTGTTCGCATTCTTCTGTGTCATTAAAGACTACCGGTTTTGTGTCATTCAGATTATCATCTACCTTCGTAGATAAATTATTTAGCTAATCCGAAAGTTCAACTACTTTCTCTGATAATGAACTAATTTCCTCAATGTGTCTTTCTGAACCAATTTTCAGAGTACCTACTGCGTCCTTTAAGTTTTCCTGAGTTTTTGCAAGTTGCGTAACCGAATCGCTAGATGCAACTGAGTCAATTTTAGCTTGCAAGGTGTCGTGATTTTCATGAACAATGGTTTGCAGTTCTTTTATGGCTGCTTTGTGATTCTGTAATGCATTTTCATGCCGCGAAAAAATAGGTTGAAAATGCTCACAAATTTGTGTTTTTACGTCATTACAGACTTTTTGACATTTCGATTCAACGTTATGTAACTCAGTTAAATCTTCACGTGTTTGTTCAAGCGTGGTGTCTAACTTACGAAGTTTTTTTCCATTGTGTCTAACTTTTGAAGATTTGGTTCCATTGTGTCTAACTTTTGAAGATTTTGTTCCATTGTGTCTAACTTTTGAAGCTTTTGCTGTGTTTGTCCCATTTGTTGTATTAATTGTAATAACAATGCACTGGTGTCTGAAACATGTTCCTCAGTGCTTTTCGGCAGTGAATTTGCACCGGCAACATTCACATTTTGACAAGCAGAAAATGTGTCTTGACTTATTTGAGAAAACGGTGAGGACCCAAAACCTGAATCTACAGCATTTGCGAGATTGTGTCCTGTCGTTTCGGCTTCCTGAGGCGAGCTGTTGCCAACCGATCGATCGATAATGCTTCCCTGTTCACTAATTGTTTCACTGTCTTCGCCATTATTTGCCGCCCGCTCTATTTCCCTATGCACCATTACCAAATTACTACTTCGAATGTCTGTTACTTCATTACACAGTGGTGCCGATAAGCTACGCTCGTCGTCACTATTATTTCTCAGTTTACTTTGGAGCCTAGTGTTACGTTTTTCACACGCCATTATTGTCACAATATTTCACACGACAACACAGAAAAGCACAATTTGAAGAGCAAAAATAAGAGAACACATTAACATAGCACTCAAAATAATATCTAGTTAATTGCAGCTGCGAAATACTTGGTGCAAATCTACATGCGTGCCACACCTGTTTTACTGTACAACAATGAATGACTGCAAGTACAAAGGAAATTCTCTCTATGATTACGCGCTAGTAAAATCAATAATCCCGACAAAAGAATGGCCCTGACTAACATTAACCTATACCTTTCACAAATCACTCACCTCACAAAAATCTTCGTTACTCGAACTACTGCAATACAGCGAGCGCCACTACTGCCAGCTAAATAAAAGATTCAAACTACGGAAGGCACTAACTACTGATAGGCATAGTTAGCAAATGAAAGATTTTAATAGAGAACAAACAATGTATTTACCTTAATGGTGTTGAAAACTCATAATATAGATAGCAGTTCATGACAACCAGTCTTACAAATTACAAAACTCCGCCATCTCTCTCCCCACATCCACCACTGCTGGCGGCTCACCTCCAACTGCGCAACACTACGCGCTGTTAACATCCAGCTGCCCAACACTACAATGGCAGGCAACAATGCAAACTAGCCACAGACTGCACACAGCACAGCCAGTGATTTTCATACAGAGTGCTACGTAACGTTGCCAATAAGAAAACATAAACAGCCTACATGCAAACTAGCCACAGACTGCACTCAGCACAGCCAGTGATTTTCATACAGAGCGCTACGTAACGTTGCCAATAAGAAAACATAAAAAGCCTACTTACAATTAGTGACGGAGCACAAGCTCGTATTAGGGAAGGATGGGAAAGGAAGTCAGCCGTGCCCTTTCAAAGGAACCATCCCGGCATTTGCCTGGAGTGATCTAGGGAAATCACGGAAAACCTAAATCAGAATGGCCGGACGCGGGATTGAACCGTCGTCCTCCCGAATGCGAGTCCAGTGTGCTAACCACTGCACCACATCGCTCGGTAATGCCACACGAATCCCTGTCTCTGGCACCAGTTCTGATGGCATAACACTCCCAATCTATACCCGGCAAATTGAAGTCACCCCCTATTCCATCGGCATGATCAGGAAAATTACTGATAATATTCTGCAAGTTCTGTTTGAAGCGCTTTAAAACTACAGATGATGAGCCAAACGGTCTATTAAACCATCTGATCACCAGAAACGTTCAGTGGTCGAATTAAAATTCCAGGTGAAAGGATACCATTGGTACGATTCAATGACTACATTACTCAGTGAAAGTGAGGAATAATTTCGTGATATTTTGAATGGAATGAACGGTCTGATGAGTAAATAATATAGAGTGAGAGTAAATCGAAGAAAGACGAAAGTAATGAGACGAAACACAAATGTGAACTGCGAGAAACTTACAATTAATAAAATCTTCTCGGCTATCATGCCGTGGTCGAATAGAGTTCGCCTTAAAACCCGGGGTTTCGTCCCATCTGCAGAAGACATTTTTAAGATGGGTCGTAGCTTTATCGAATGTAGGATTGACACCTTGGCTTGCTACTGTTGTTGTTGTCTTCAGTCCTTAGACTGGTTTGATGCAGCTCTCCATGCTACTCTATCCTGTGCAAGCTTCTTCATCTCCCAGTACTTACTGCAACCTACATCTTTCTGAATCTGCTTAGTGTATTCATCTCTTGGTCTCCGTCTACGATTCTTACCCTCCACGCTGCCCTCCGATGCTAAATTTGTGATCCCTTGATGCCTCAGAACATGTCCTACCAACCGGTCCCTTCATCTTGTCAAGTTGTGCCACGAACTCCTCTTCTCCCCAATTCTCTTCAATACCTCCTCATTAGTTATGTGATCTACCCATCTAATCTTCAGCATTCTTCTGTAGCACCACATTTCGAAAGCTTATATTCTCTTCTTGTCCAAACTATTTATCGTCCATGTTTCACTTCCATACATGGCTACGCTCCATACAAATACTTTCAGAAACGACTTCCTGACACTTAAATCTATATTCGATGTTAACAAATTTCTCTTCTTCAGAAACGCTTTCCTTGCCATTGCCAGTCTAGATTTTATATCCTCTCTACTTCGACCATCATCAGTTATTTTACTCCCCAAATAGCAAAACTCCTTTACTACTTCAAGTGTCTCATTTCCTAATCTAATTCCCTCAGCATCACCCGACTTAATTCGACTACATTCCATTATCCTCGTTTTGCTTTTGTTGATGTTCATCTTACATCCTCCTTTCAAGACATTGTCCATTCCGTTCAACTGCTCTTCCAAGTCCTTTGCTGTCTCTGAGAGAATTACAACGTCATCGGCGAACCTCAACGTTTTTATTTCTTCTCCATGAACTTTAATACCTACTCCGAATTTTTCTTTTGTTTCCGTTACTGCTTGCTCAATATACAGATTGAATAACATCGGGGACAGGCTACAACCCTGTCTCACTCCCTTCCCAACCGCTGCTCCCCTTTCATGCCCCTCGACTCTTATAACTGCCATCTGGTTTCTGTAGAAATTGTAAGTAGCCTTTTGCTCGCTGTATTTTACTCCTGCCACCTTTAGAATTTGAAAGAGAGTATTCCAGTCAACATTGTCAAAAGCTTTCTCTAAGTCTACAGATGCTAGAAATGTAGGTTTGCCTTTCCTTAATCTGTTTTCTAAGATAAGTCGTAGGGTCAGTATTGCCTCACGTGTTCCAACATTTCTGCGGAATCCAAACGGATCTTCGCCGAGGTCGGCTTCTACCAGTTTTTCCATTCGTCTGTAAAGAATTCGCGTTAGTATTTTGCAGCTGTGGCTTATTAAACTGATAGTTCGGTAATTTTCACATCTGTCGACACCTGCTTTCTTTGGGATTGGAATTATTATATTCTTCTTGAAGTCTGAGGGAATTTCGCCTGTCTCATACATCTTGCTCACCAGCTGGTAGAGGTTTGTCAGGACTGGCTCTCCCAAGGCCGTCAGTAGTTCCAATGGAATGTTGTCTACTCCTGGGGCCTTGTTTCGATTCAGGTTTTTCAGTGCTCTGTCAAACTCTTCACGCAGTATCGTATCTCCCATTTGATCTTCATCTACATCCTCTTCCATTTTCATAATATTGTCCTCAAGTACATCGCCCCTGTATAGACCCTCTATATACTCCTTCCACCTTTCTGCTTTTCCTTCTTTGGTTAGAACTGGGTTTCCATCTGAGCTCTTGATATTCACACAAGTGGCTCTCTTTTCTCCAAAGGTCTCTTTAATTTTCCTGTAGGCAGTATCTACCTTACCCCTAGTGAGACAAGCCTCTACATCCTTACATTTGTCCTCTAGCCATCCTTGGTTAGCCATTTTGCACTTCCTGTCGATCTCATTTTTGAGACGTTTGTATTCCCTTTTGCCTGCTTCATTTACTGCGTTTTTATATTATCTCCTTTCATCAATTAAATTCAACATTTCCTCTGTTACCCAAGGATCTCTACCAGCCCTCGTCTTTTTACCTACTTGATCCTCTGCTGCCTTCACTGCTTCATCCCTCAGAGCTACCCATTCTTCTTCTACTGTATTTCTTCCCCCATTCCTGTCAATTGTTCCCTTATGCTCTCCCGCAAACTCTGTACAACCTCCGGTTTAGCCAGTTTATCCAGGTCCCATCTCCTTCAATTGCCACCTTTTTGCAGTTTCTTCAGTTTTAATCTACAGTTCATAACCAACAGATTGTGGTCAGAGTCCACATCTGCCCCTGGAAATGTCTTACAATTTACAACCTGGTTCCTAAATTTCTGTCTTACCATTATATAATCTATCTGGTACCTTCTAGTATCTCCAGGATTCTTCCACGTATACAACCTTCTTGTATGATTCTTGAACCAAGTGTTAGCTATGATTAAGTTATGCTCTGTGCAAAATTCTACAAGGCGCGTTCCTCTTTCATTTTTCTCCCCCAATCCATATTCACCCACTACGTTTCCTTCTCTCCCTTTTCCTACTCTCGAATTCCAGTCACCCATGACTATTAAATTTTCGTCTCCCTTCACTATCTGAATAATTTCTTTCATCTCATCAATTTCTTCATCATCTGCAGAGCTAGTTGGCATATAAACTTGTACTACTGTAGTAGACATGGGCTTCGTTTCTATCTTGGCCACAATAATGCTTTCACTATGCTGTTGGTAGTAGCTTACCCGCACTCGTATTTTTTTATTCATTATTAAACCTACTCCTGCATTACCCCTGTTTGATTTTGTATTTATAGCGCTGTATTCACCTGACCAAAAGTCTTGTTCCTCCTGCCACCGAACTTCACTAATTCCCCCTATATCTAACTTGAACCTATCCATTTCCCTTTTTAAATTTTCTAACCTACCTGCCCGATTAAGGGATCTGACATTCCACTCTCCGATCCGAAGAACGCCAGTTTTCTTTCTCCTGATAACGACGTCCTCTTGAGCAGTCCCCGCCCGGAGATCCGAATGGGGGACTATTTTACCTCCGGAATATTTTACCCAAGAGGACGCCATCATCATTTAACCATACAGCAAAGCTGTATGCCCTCGGGAAAAATTACGGCTGTAGTTTCCCCTTGCTTTTAGCCGTTCGCAGTACCAGCACAGCAAGGCCGTTTTGGTTAGTGTTGCAAGGCCAGATCAGTCCATCATCCAGACTGTTGCCCCTGCAACTACTGAAAAGGCTGCTGCCCCTCTTCAGGAACCACACGTTTGTCTGTCCTCTCAACAGATATCCCTCCGTTGTGGTTGCACCTACGGTACGGCCATCTGTATCGCTGAGGCACGCAAGCCTCCCTACCAACGGCAAGGTCCATGGTTCATGGGGGTAGGCTTGCTACTGACTGCACCAAAATTCCGCTTCCGCGAGCTTCCGCGCAGTGTCGTGAAGTCACATGTTTTGAATACGTGAGCGCAACTGGCCGATGTCGATTGCCGTCGTGCTGTCGCTATCATCTCATGGCGGAAGACTGGTAAACATCTTCTTCAGAATTGCAATCCAAATATATTCAGTTACACGCCGTTATCTTTTCTACTGAAATTCCTGGAGTGTTTTACAGTCTCTATAGCCTCCCTGTATAGCCTTTAATGGTATCTATTTGTGGCTGACAATAATTGAGTCCTATCAAAATGAACGTCGTAGTCTCCTGGCTACAGAGCACATTCCGCAACAGCTGATCTGTCAGTCTCCTCTTCTGCAATTGCCCTTGTGCCCGTTTAGTCGTTTTTTGTAGTCTCCACGTACACCTCCCCACAACTACATGGAATCCTATAAATTCTAGCTTGTTCTGGCTGTTGGCGAGCATCCTTGGCCGATGTCTTCCATGTGGGCGTGTAGATTACCGCAATGGTCCGCTGTTTCAAGGTTTTTCCTATGCGGTGAGTCACGTCCTTAATAATTTCCCCGGCGCATGAGTATCGCTATGATTTTCACGCTCTTTTCACCTCAGCGAACGAATAACCATTATTGAGCAGTGAACTGGTGAGATGTTTTAATTCTGGGTCAAGCAACTCTGGTTTGCTGATTTTCCTTGCTCTACCTGCCAACGTTTTTATGATGCCTCGCTTTTCTTCTGGGTGCTGGTTCGAATTCGGGTGTAGGTAATGGTCTGTGTGGTTGGGTTTTCGCTAAACCGTGTGGCCGAAGAAACCATCTTCTTTCTTGAAAACTGACACGTCAAGAAAATTTAATATTGCGCCTGCTTCCTCCTCCATGGTAAACTGAATCTTCGGATTGATCCCGTTCAGATGTTTGTGAAAATGATCCAGTTCCTTCCTGCCATGCCGCCACACAATAAACGTATCATCCACGTAAGGGAACCAAATAGTCGGTTTCTTGTTCGCAGTTTCCAATGCCTGCTCCTCGAATATTTCCATAAAGAAGCTCATTATAACCGAGTTAGGGGCTCCGCATAGGGACACCGTCCGTCTGTTCACAGAACTGTTCGTTCCATTTGAAAAACGTGGTTATGAGGCAATATTTAAATTCTGCGACTTCGGGAGGGAAAATCAGATTCCACTGTTGCACCACTTCAGTGAGTGGAACCATAATGAATAGCGACACCACATCAAAACTAAGAAATATGCTCTCCGGCTTTACCACTATCTTTGATATACGAATCCTATCTGCGAAAATGCGGCGCAATAATGTTGTCAAGAACTTGGCAGTCGATTAGGTGGACGAACCTATAGCACTCACTATTGACGTTACGAGAACACGTTCTTTGTGCACCTTCGGCAATCCATAAAGTCTTGGTGCTAGCGCAACTGAACTGAAAAGACTTTTCTGAACCGCGTAATAGTTCTAAGAACTTTGTCAGTGAGGTATTCCTTTATTTCCTATGTGTTTGCAGATCTAATAAGTCTTTAATATTACAATAATACTCGGTCACATTCAGAACAACCGCTGCATTTCCCTTATTCGGGCGTTTTATGGCATTCCTCTCACCCACAGTTAAATCACTTTTTGGAGGCTTTACGGGAGACAATACTATTACATATATGAAGTCTTCACGGGTTGTCAGCCGAGTAGCATCGTCATCTCGTAGCAACGTTTCGATGGAATTCGTCTCCATCATCTTCAGGCTTAGATGATGGAGACGCATTCCATCGAAACGTTGCTAGTAGACGACGATATATGAAATTCGCCGAGAAAGCCTGCACTCGCATTTAATACTATTGCAGCTTCTTTACGGATTCGAGCCTATCACGGTGGTGAAGAGGACTTCCTACTAGCAGCTACAGATACAGTGCGTTGGATTGAAGGACTGGATATTCAGTTGTAAAGACAAACGTAAGTTTCTTGTGTGTTAATATGTACATATGTATAGGCCGGCCGGAGTGGCCGTGCGTTTCTAGGCGCTACAGTCTGGTACCGCGTGGCCGCTACGGTCGCAGGTTCGAATCCTGCCTCGGGCATGGATGTGTGTGATGTCCTTAGGTTAGTTAGGTTTAAGTAGTTCTAAGTTCTAGGGGACTGATGACCTCAGAAGTTAAGTCCCATAGTGCTCAGAGCCATTTGAACCATTTTTTTGTACATATGTATATGTAATTTAATTTTATGATGTGTCTGTATTAGCCATACGCTAGACAAAAAATAAATACGGATTTCTTCAGCCATAACCTTGTCCGCACTACGAATGTTGGCTTCTACACTGGCTATTATTTCTTGCGTGGGCGCAACTCGCGGGCTAATGGCAGAATTTCCACCCTTGGAAAGCACAGATCTCTCATCGTCAGACAACGAACGTTCGGTTAAATTAATAACGGTGCGGGAAACGTCTACATGTTGGATTGTCTTAGTAGGTTGCAAATTATCAGATTCCTTTTTCTGTGTATTAGACGTTGTCAATCTACGCTCCCTACTACTATTGTGCAACAGTCTGTCAATTCTATCCCAGTCACCACTACACAATTTATTGTTGATAGTAGTATGGGAAGACAGTAACTTATAGTCTGTGTTTGCCAGGTCCCGGTGGGTCTGCGGCATCTGCTCTCGTAGTAAGGCCTCTTCTGTCCGTTTGGAAGTCCACTGCGCCTTGGCCGAGCTGCATGGCCGCTTAATCCGCAAAAACTTCGGAATAACACTGTTCGCTCTGCAACGAGATATAAATGTGAGGGAACACAAAAGCAGCACTCTCCTCTTCTGGAGACCTTCCATGGCCGCACATTTCTGGACATCTCCTCCCCAGAGAGGCGTCTAATTTTAAAACGTAAACTGTCACGGCCGGAAATGTCACAATTAATAAAATGTTCCGGGCTATTATACCGTGGTCGAATGAAATTCACCTTAAACCCCGACGTTTCGTCCTCATCTACGGAGGAGATTTTCAAGAAGAATCGTAGCTTCTTTGAATGTCCGATGCACACCCTGGCTCGCTAATGACTACAGCAAAATTGCGCTTCCTCGACCTTTCTCGCAGTGGCGTGGTGTCACATGTTTTGAACACGCTAGCGCAATTGACCGCTATCATCCCATGGTGGACTGATGGTAACTCTTCTTCAGCGTCGGAATCCCAAATCAGTTTCGCACCTTCCTCCTTCCTGATGAAATTCTTGGGGTGGTTTACAATTTCAATGGCCATAATCTCCCTCCTTTAAAAGCACGCGGATACAAAAGTATCAGCGGATAGTTGAATGGGTTTCTGTTTCTCTTTAGTTGCTTCACGTAATCCGTGATCACTGTCTTTAACTTTCTTTGTTTAAGAATAAAATTAGTTTCAGGTGGTTGCTGACAGAATTATTAGTGCACCACCATTGAATTTAAATCTGTCTTTCCGTTCTCAGGATTACTATGTAGAAGCAAAGCTACGAAGAGATACGATCTATAACTTACTATTGTAAACAGTAGACGTTAGAGGTTATATATACGGCGTTCCTTTCTAGAGACAGAATGATATAGGCGGTGAATGACTAAGAGTTAGTCGGTTATGTAATCTCTTATTTTTAGACCATTTCAGGGCTTAATATCGTTTATAATTCAAAGTTTAAATAACGTGTTGAGTATATTTCTCTTATATTTATATTCTTTCAACTAATATATTGACAGCAGCTGTACTTTTTCCTCTTGAGTAAATATCACTTAAATGGACAACTCAGCGCTTTTTCTCCAAAGAGACCCATGCAGTTGCAGCTCTAATTAAGGACTGCGAGATGAAGCCCCTCGTAAAGATACACTGCCTGATAAAGTAAGTGAAGCACCCAGAAAACGTGGTCGAATGTCAATATAACTTTGTACCTACAACACATCGGTGGCTCTGTAAATGATTACACATGAATAAACGAGATGAAATGAATAGAAAGGAAGAGGAATGGGATAGAAATAGGAAGGGAGGAATGACTTCAGGCCGCACAGTCCGCTGCGGCTATGAAACGACCAGAGCTGAGAATGTGTACCGGACCAGGACTCGAACCCGGATGCTTCGCTTCTCTAGAATGGTTGCCTTAACCGCATCCATCAAATGGGTGGGCTTTTAGTCCGACCCGAATTCCCAAATTCGCCTCACCGCACGACACTCGACCATTAACCCCTTAAAAAATGATTCAAATGGCTCTAAGCACTATGGAAGTTAACATCTGAGGTCATTAGTCCCCTAGACTGAGAACTAATTAAACCTAACTAACTTAAGGACATCACACACATCCATGCCCGAGGCAGGATTCGAACCTGCGACTGTATCGGTAGCGCGCTTCCAGACTGAAGCGCCTAGAGCCGCTGAGACGTCATCTCCATCCGGGAGACCGTGTGAAGGATGCCAAGAATCAGTTAGAAGAATTGTAGGCCAGCTTGCATCACGAACGGATGCAAAGCCTTTATGACACACTTTCCAACTGAATTGCTAGAGGCATCTAGTCCAGTGAGGGATCAACGCCGTTCTGATAAGTGTTGTCATACTGACAAGGTCTTTGACTTCCTTTTGTAATGACTGAAACAGCCCTCTCAGCCAGTGAGGTTTCATTTCGTTTCTACTCCTTTCCGAGTGCTTTAAGTTTTTTGTCAGTGTATATTAAAATAAGTGTTCCAGTAATATATTACTCAATTCAGATAAGTAGGAGGCTTTTCGTATAGTTCAAGCACATATTTAAAGAATGACAATTAACTTTTTTTAGAGCAGATGATGAGTGATGTTGCAAACTGTTTGTAGTTAATCTTAAGACTCTGTCTTGCAATGTCAGTTAGGTCCATGTTGCATAGGTTTGAAGGCGTGGCCTCCATGGGCTTCTAGATAGCTCGACTAGCAGAGCCTAGGGCCGTTCTTCCATCCTCCGCGTGATTTTCACATTCCACTGCTTAAAACAAAGGCGAATGAACGAAGTGCTGAACTTTCGCCCTAGGATCTCGAATAAAGATGATATGATCTACATCTACATTAATCCACTGCTAAACAATGACGTGCATGGCAAAGAGTACTTCTCGTTGTATGAGACATTACAGTCTCTCCCCGTTCCATTCATATATGGAGTGAGGGAGAAATATTTAAACGTCTATGTGCGCACTCGCTATCCCTATTTGTAATACATCGCCAGATTCAGTATTTAAAGCTGGCTTTTCAGGGATAGTCTGTGCCTGTCTTTAAGCGTGTATCTTTTCAGTTTCTTCAGCATCTCCGTGACTATCTCCCATGGGTCAAGCAAACGTGTGATCATTCGTGTTGCCTGCACTGTAAACGTTCGGTTTTTCTCCTTAATCCTTTTGGTACGGATGCCACACACGTGACCGGTATTTTAGGATAGGTTGCACGAGTGCCTTTTAAGAAATCTCCTTTGCAGACAGATTGCATTTCCCCAGTACTCTGTCAATGACTCAAAGTCTGCTTTACCTATGGCTGAGCCTATGTGACCATTCCATACCTAAAAGTTGTTGCACACAGGCATTATTATGAGTGAATGGGTTCCAGTTCTCTCGTTGGTATTGTAATAACACGGCACTACGTTTTCTTTCTCGTTCTGTGAAGAGCATAATTTCAAATTTCCAAACAGTAAAATCCGAAATGGCAATCTTTGTTCTACTTTGAAATCATGTCAAGATACGAGTGCATATTTGTGCAGCTATTTTTTTCCGACAGTACCTCATTATAGAAAACTACATGAACTGCGAAATATCGCCTGGAAACAAGAATTTCGCTTGATACACAATACGATCATACTGTCGATAATAGGCGTATTTATTTTCCAGAAATCACGGCCGCCACCTTGATCAGTCAGAGCTCAGAAAATTTTCCACGATTCTACAACAAATAGAAATAGTAGATGCTAGTTCTGTGGACCACTTCTGCTATTCTTCTTCTAGGTGCGTGTGACGTGTCCTTTCTTCCAACTGCTGGCAACAGGCTATTGTTGGCGGGAACTACGGTAGACTGTGGCTAGAAGAGGGACCAACAGCTGCACATTCTGTATTGAATCTCAAAATAGATTTCATCAGGACCTGGCGCTTTGTTCAGCTTCAGCAAATTTCAGCTGCTCCGCAACACAACTGATGCTAGTATCTATCTCACAAATCTTAGCAGTTTTGCGAGAAATAAATTAGGGCAATAGCTGCAGATTTTTCTTTGTAAAGGAACATTTAAAACGGAGTTCAGTATTTCTACTTTTGCTGTGTTACACTCAATTTCAGTTTCTGTCTCGTCCGTGAGCGGACACTAACTTCTTTATCACTAACGGGCTCTACATATGACCAGAATTTCTCTGGATT
Organism: Schistocerca serialis cubense; assembly: GCF_023864345.2. Lineage (NCBI taxonomy): Eukaryota > Metazoa > Arthropoda > Insecta > Orthoptera > Acrididae > Schistocerca > Schistocerca serialis. Next base: position 586,737,579 of record NC_064645.1, on the reverse strand, counting down.
TTGTGAGAGCTCTTTGTAGTAGTTCACTACAGAAGTCCTTGCAGGCTCCACCACGCATTGTCCACTTGACTGCCATAGGCGTTTCATTCAATATCTCTCTCTCTATAGCCATATGCTTTGTTTTACACATGTAGAAGTTTCTTTGCAAAGACTGTATACCATAGAAAGTCCCATCAGTCAGGAACTGTCCTATTAGGTACATAGCTATCTATTACAGAGTCGACTATTACTTTAAACCTAAGTCACAGCTCTTCTGCATATCCCTCTACAGAGTTAAGTATTTCGAGTTCCTTATTGAGGTGCAGTACTATGCCTCTTCATTCGCTGAGCGTATAAATCACGTCTTCTTAACTTTATTTGTCCTTTGTACTTTCGTAATCATTTGGTCTCTGCCGTAGGAAGTTCTCAGAGTTAGTAATGTTTCGTAGGACGTCTTGTCATGCCTACCACCTACAAACCAGACATTTTCCCAGATGATTGATCTTACCTCTGATGGTGAAATTATGTCTGGGGAGCTGACGTACTAGTGAACTTAAGTTTTCCTTTACATCTAGACGTGTGTCCGGTTGTCGATAGAATGATCGGATTATAATTTATGCCCATCCTTCATACTGAGTCTTGCCCAAACAATCTTGCATGCAGCTTCAGTTTCACTCTTTGTGGATTTAGGTTTCCTATTTGCTGCGGCAGACACACCAATTCCATTTACTAAGAGCCTATCCTTTCCGTATCCACTTAAATTTTCCTTAAAAATCTCACTGCTATCAATTGCAGGTTTTAACCATCTTTCCGGTCCTGGTATTATGTGATCCCCACAGCATTTCAAGAGCGACTCAGATTCTGCCACCTCGTTGTGAATACTTCGGTATTTAATCACAGGGATATTAACACTCTGAGGTAGGTTTTTCGCTGGATCTTATACTGACACTTCCGCGTCTCCTACAGCTGTCACTATCTCGAGTGGATGTAATGCAGCCTAGTCCACAAAGACCCTTGAGTACACCTCACACACAGTCAGCTACCTAGGTATCAGACTCTGATGTGTAGTGCATATCCGACCCGTTTAAGGAGGCACAAAGTACCCAGTTCTATGGCGCAAGTCTAGAAAGTTGCAGTCTAGCTTGTCACAGCTTGTTTCTGGTTCAAATCTTCCATTCGACTTAGAACCACTGGTCTGCGGACATTTCTGGGGACAATACAGCAAACTGTAAGCTCCGTTCAAACTTTGTGAGCAGGGCTGGTCAGCCTTCTCTGTCATTCACTGGAATGATTCAAATATGACCTAGGAACCCAGGCGTCATGCGTCGTCTGTTGGTTGGTTGGTTGGTTTTGGGGAAGGAGACCAGACAGCGTGGTCATCGGTCTCATCGGATTAGGGAAGGATGGTGAAGGAAGTCGGGCGTGCCCTTTCAGAGGAACCATCCCGGCATTTGCCTGGAGTGATTTAGGGAAATCACGGAAAACCTAAATCAGGATGGCCGGACGCGGGATTGAACCGTCGTCCTCCCGAATGCGAGTCCAGTGTCGAACCACTGCGCCACCTCGCTCGGTCGTCGTCTGTTGCAACCGGCACTACAACATGCATTTGGTTGCACCCTGTTCACTCAAAGGCTGACGGAATAGCATCTTCAACATCTTGAAAGAGGTCCACTGCCACATCCATGGCCTTCCTTCCCATCGCTTGCCGCACTTTGACTAAGAGGTACAATTATTCGCTATACTTTGAACTGTTAACGATTTATAGACCATGACCTTTTTGCGTTTGCCTCCTCTTGACAAAACAGGCTTCCCAGCAAGTGGAGTGAGTCTCACAGGCTCAGGTTCGATTTCAGTGGAAGTCAACACCTCGAACATGTCGGTTGGAGGGATGAATGTAACGCCCTGAGGTCTCTCATGTCAGTGGCCCACTTGTACAGGTGTCCAGCCCTACAACTGACACGCCACTCGGTGTCAAATGAGTGAGTAGCGATGGATTCCGTACTTCCTCTAGAGGAGAAAGGATCCGCAGGAGAGGACAGTAGTTTTGCTACCTTCGATATCTCTCGCACACGACTGTTGGCATCCCTCCCATTCGGTGCTTCTTCCAATCGTTCAATCGTTGTGAGGGTGGATTACAGCTGTGTACGAATGTCAACTAACGCATCCTGTGCATTATGGGTAGTGCAATGTTTTACAGAAAAATAACCGAAGAACCTTAAGATAAGCCTATAGGCTGTCTTTTATTTCCTGGATCTGTTAAACTTAAAGGATTACTAATTTCCTTTAAGAACTGAAGCAATTAATACACAACACGTGGTGTAAAAATTATAATTTCCTGGATCTTTTTAGAGGTTAAAAGGGCTGACAAACTCGAAAATAGCGTTAATTTGCAATAAATGCCGACAGAATACACTCCGCCGGCTGGAGTGGCCGAGCGCTTCTAGGCGCTTCAGTCTGGAACCGCGCGATCACTACGGTCGCAGGTTCGAATCCTGCCTAAGGGCATGGATGTGTGTGATGTCCTTAGGTTAGTTAGGTTTAAGTAGTTTTAAGTTCTAGGGGACTGATAACCTCAGAAGTTAAGTCCCATAGGGCTCAGAGCCATTGGAACCGTTTTTTTTAACACTCCTGGTACAAGAGAAAATTGAATATAACACTACTATTTATAACATGTGCTACAGTAAGTGTAATTCACAAATACCGATTTATTACGAAATATATTATGAAAAGCACTCACACCGTCCCAAAATTCTCATAAATATTTCTTTATTTACGTAAATACATACTGAATTTCAGGGTGAACTTTTTTTATTCGAATTAGAATGCTATTACTAAAACTGAATAAAGTACAAGTACAGATTACAATACCTATGCTTTAGCATAAAATACATTTTTTGCGGCGTACGCGTACGAACATACAAAGCATATCACAACCCAACGACTAGTTTTGATACAAACAACACACAGTCTTCTTAAATTTTCCATAATGTTTTTGGACCCAGGTTTTCGAATCGAATTTTTCTGACAGAGAAAATAACCAACGCCGGCTTATATGTGTAAATTTAACTAAGTAAATTTGCGAACACAAGGTTTTGTGGCGACTTTCAAACCTGTGCGCCAAAGATTAACACTGTGGCACAAATACGCCACACACACACACACACACACACACACACACGCACACACACACACACACACACACACAAAACAAAACAAAAAACGTAAAACGTGGAGTACAACGAAGCATGCCCTCCGATTGTAGTATTTAAGTTACAACGTTTAATATTAATGTTTTGATAATGTTAAAGACACTCCTTTGTTTTTCACATTGAAAATGCTATGTGACACTGGAAATACTATGCCATGTTTGTAATACGGTAATACAGGGCTATTACAAATGACCGAAGCAATTTCATAAATTCACTGTAGCTCCATTCATTGACATATGGTCACGACACACTACAGATATGTGGAAAAACTCATAAAGTTTTGTTCGGCTGAAGCCGCACTTCAGGTTTCTGCCGCCAGAGCGCTCGAGAGCGCAGTGAGGCATAATGGCGACAGGAGCCGAGAAAGCGTATGTCGTGCTTGAAATGCACTCACATCAGTCAGTCGTAACAGTGCAACGACACTTCAGGACGAAGTTCAACAAAGATCCACCAACTGCTAACTCCATTCGGCGATGGTATGCGCAGTTTAAAGCTTCTGGATGCCTCTGTAAGGGGAAATCAACAGGTCGGCCTGCAGTGAGCGAAGAAACGATTGAACGCGTGCGGGCAAGTTTCACGCGTAGCCCGCGGAAGTCGACGATTAAAGCAAGCAGGGAGCTAAACGTACCACAGCCGACGGTTTGGAAAATCTTACGGAAAAGGCTAAAGCAGAAGCCTTACCGTTTACAATTGCTACAAGCCCTGACACCCGATGACAAAGTCAAACGCTTTGAATTTTCGGCGCGGTTGCAACAGCTCATGGAAGAGGATGCGTTCAGTGCGAAACTTGTTTTCAGTGATGAAGCAACATTTTTTCTTAGTGGTGAAGTGAACAGACACAATGTGCGAATCTGGGCGGTAGAGAATCCTCACGCATTCGTGCAGCAAATTCGCAATTCACCAAAAGTTAACGTGTTTTGTGCAATCTCACGGTTTAAAGTTTACGGCCCCTTTTTCTTCTGCGAAGAAAACGTTACAGGACACGTGCATCTGGACATGCTGGAAAATTGGCTCATGCCAAAACTGGAGACCGACAGCGCCGACTTCATCTTTCAACAGGATGGTGCTCCACCGCACTTCCATCATGATGTTCGGCATTTCTTAAACAGGAGATTGGAAAACCGATGGATCGGTCGTGGTGGAGATCATGATCAGCAATTCATGTCATGGCCTCCACGCTCTCCCGACTTAATCCCATGCGATTTCTTTCTGTTGGGTTATGTGAAAGATTCAGTGTTTAAACCTCCTGTACCAAGAAACATGCCAGAACTGCGAGCTCGCATCAACGATGCTTTCGAACTCATTGATGGGGACCTGCTGCGCCGAGTGTGGGAGGAACTTGATTATTGGGCTTGATGACTGCCGAATCACTAAAGGGGCACATATCGAACATTTGTGAATGCCTAAAAAAACTTTTTGAGTTTTTGTATGTGTGTGCAAAGCATTGTGAAAATATCTCAAATAATAAAGTTATTGTAGAGCTGTGAAATCGCTTCAATAATTTGTAATAACCCTGTATGTGTCACCAGACAGCGAAAGTTTCACAAACGATTCACTTAAATACGAACGTGAATTCTGTGTCGTTGCCTTTAATTGCTAAGAAGTTCTTTGTTTGTTAACGGCATTTTCTTGATAAAATGTGTTATTTCCCAATTTCGTTTTATTTATAAAGACCGAAAAAACTTCAAACAAAACGTATTTTGAGGCAAAACTGACGGGAACAAAATTATCTGTAGGAATCTCCAGCCAAAAATTCCAAGTCACAGATGCATTTACCTAATTTGATCTGTGAAAGTAAATTACTGTACTGAACACAGCTGCTTAGAAACTATCCCAGTACACCTGTATACCGACTGTCAAATGTCCACATCACACTAGAATCATCCTGTGTGGTTTCCAACGCTGCCACGATGTATCTAAATTCTGTACGAGCAACAGCTTTGTCACACAAAGTGTCGCCACGGCCTTTGTCCGTGGTTATGCGCCTTTCCGTCGCAGACGTGCTTAGCGGCGTAGCATAGTGGAAGTGATAGCCGACCCGCCAAACGCTGCAGGTGTGTGACACGTGTTATGTCGACGCCACCCTGAACCGTTGAGATAACGGGATTAACACAGTGTACAGCTGCCACAGTGTCGCGTTGCAGAACAGAGCGGCAGGGTAATTCAGCAGCGTCCTTTGTATACCGCTTTGTACGTGCTCCAAAGAGTAGTTCTTGCGCATAAACTTCAAAAGGGGCCGTGCAGTAGACTTCTTGTACTGATAGTTCTTTGAGTTCGTTAAATCCTTTGGAACTTTAGCTACAGTACTATGAACAGGGCAACTGTCTGACGCCAAAATCTGAAGGTATTCGTCAGCAAATATTGTCACCACAAATTATGATATGCCCACTCATTCGTTATAAAATAATGTAAAAATGGTGTTCCAGTATTCTTCTTATATATTTGTATTTAATTTTCGTACTCTCTGCAGAAGCATCACATTGTTTTGTTTTCACATTTTATTGTGGGGGTATATTTTTTACGTTCATACGGAACTGACAACATACCGTTAAAATTTTATTCTGTGTGTTGTATTAGTGTAAATTTCTCTTATGACCATATGTAACTTCAGATGCAAATGATTTAAAATGCAATGGCTCATGTAGGAACATTAATAACATAGGCAAGATTTCATTAATGCACTCACTCCGTCCTCGGGCCACGAGTAGCCTACCAGGACCATCTGACCGCCGTGTCATCCTCCGAGGAGGATGCGGACAGGAGGGGCGTGGGGTCAGCACACCGCTCTCCCGGTCGTTATGATGGTAGTCTTGACCGAAGCCGCTACTATTCGGTCGAGTAGCTCCTCAATTGGCATCACGAAGCTGAGTGCACAGGGAAAAATGGCAACAGCGGATGGCAGCTGGAAGGTCACCCATCCAAATGCCGGCCTCACCCAACAGCGCTTAACTTCGGTGATGCCACGGGAACCGGTGTATCCACTGCGGCAAGGCCGTTGCTATTTCTTTAATGCGGGAGATTTTTTTTGCTAAAAGAAGAAATTGTGGTTAGCCACGGTGGTGTGTGAATGTGGGATACCCTCCTATTCTGGAAACACCGTTCCGATTGTGCAGGAATCTACACGAGCCGTGAATTATTTTCGAAGGCATGGAACATAAGAGGTTGGAAGCAATTTACTGAAAGGAGTCGATTTGGAGACAGTGGAGACGTGATTTAGTGTAATGCAGCCGTAAACAAATTGCAAATTGTTCCGCAATTAAAGGAGACGAACACCTGCACAGAACGCTGTTCGACGATGAGCTGTAGTACAGGAGAACGAAAACACAAACGATTAATGATTACAAGCGTCGCAGAAGCAGACTAACATTACAAACGAAACTGTAACCGCCGTTTGTAAGGTTTGTTTGTAACCAAAGACCGAATAAACCAGCACGTCCCTTAAAGATAAATTGGAAGTGATCATGTACACTTTTCGTACAGATATATTGAGTTTCACCTGAATTTAGGTCTTAAAACCCTCATTCCCATAATATCTGTTGCTATAGAAACCTGAGGCTTGACTGGAACAACGAAGGTAACGTCCTTACAGCGTGGAAAGTCAAAACCTAAATTTCATAAGGTATTAATCACAACATAGCTAGAAGAAGTTAGTCATAATGGCCGCCCGTCATCCATTATTATCCATAACAAGACGCAGATATTACTGCAGTATCAGAGACCTGGCACCCAAAGCAGATGCAGCATCAACGTACGTCTTAGTAATTCCGTCACTTCTCTGGAACTATGTACGTCAACAAAATCGTAAAACCTCACAGACTGAGTTCTACAAAGTTTTAGATTTAACGCAGACACTTTAAGATATGGTGACTATCTGCTAATCTAGAATTCAAAATGTCCGCATTCAGTTAATATTTTGCGTAAAGAAGAATTTTTTATTATGAAATCTATCAAATTAATTTAACTTCGCCACGTCATGACATACAACAGCTGTACGTCACGTACTTTCACAGCTTAAAATTGGATGAAATTCTGTGATGAGACATTTCTTAAATTAAATTAACTGACTATTTGCAGGCGTTTCCTCTTTTCAGACACCTTAACGGCCATGGAGACATAATTCTACTTAAAACTGCTTTGCTAGTATTACTTCAGCTACCTGTAGCATGAATACCTTTTTACCTAATAATAATGCAACTCATATTGACAGTATATAACACACTTCATTTTACAACATTACTATTGTCGTAGCTTTTCTTGTTTTCGTCGACTGAGGAAGTGGAAGAGAGAGAATGTCAGTGATAAGTCTGTATGAGCATGTGTCATGTTTCCTTCCTGTAATGACAGTTTCTGAACAGGAAGTGAATAAAAGACAGGATTCGGTGTGGTTCAGTAAATTTCTTTAAGGAATAAAACTGAATGAGATAACATGTGCATTAATATTGGAGCTATCCGGTTATTAGTGAAGGGAACAGCTGTTTGGAACAGAAATAAGTGATATGATCAGTGCTTAGCAGTTCATATTTGCAACTTTATAAAGGCAAGTACATTACCTCAGTAAAAGGAGATTAATATTTTAATATTAACAGCATTTTAAATACAGGACGAAAAAAATCACAACACCAAAAAACAGTTAACGTAGTACAAAGAAATTTCGGGAATACCTGTGAACAGGTAACGTATTTAAATGATTAACGTTGCGAGATCACAGGATAATGTCAGCGCGAGATAAGCCTTGCGAGAATTTTTTTTTCCGTCAGTCTTCTGACTGATTTGATGAGGCGTGCCAAGAGTTCCTCTCCTGTGCTAAACTCTTACCACCTACAACTTACGTCCTCAATTATTTGCTGGATGTATTCCTATCTCTGTCTTTCTCTACAGTTTTTGCCCTTTACAGCTCTCTCTAGCACCATGAAAGTCATTCCTTCATGTTTCAACAGATGTCCTATCATCCTGTCATTTCTCCATCAGTGTTTTCCACATATTCCTTTCCTTTCCGATTCTGCACAGGACCTCGTCATTCGTTACCTTATCATTCCACCATGTTTTCGACAATCGTCTGTAGCACCACGCCTCAAATGCTTCGAGTCTCTTCTGTTCCGGTTTTTCCACAGTCCATGTTTCATTAACGTACAATGCTGTATTCCAGACGTCCTTCTCAGAAATTTCTTACTCAATTTAAGGCCGATATTTGATATTAGTAGACTTCTCTTGGCCAGGAACGCCCTTTTTGCCGTTGCTAGTCTGCTTTTGATGTCCTCCTTGCACCGTCCGTCATTGGTTACTTTACTGCCCAGGTAGCAGAATTCTTTAATTTCATCTACTTGGCTGCCATCAATCTTGATGTTAAGTTTCTCGCTGTTCTCATTTTTACTGCTTCTCATTACCTTCGTCTTTCTTCGAGTTACTCTCAGTCCAAATTCTGTACTCATTAGCCTGTTCATTCCGTTCAGCAGATCATGTAATTCTTCTTCACTTTGTAACACCTCCGTTTTATTTATCCCGACTTGATCTGATCGAATAACAGCCCAATAATTATTATTAATGTGACCGTGTACCTAATGGGGCTGGCAATCGGAATTGACTGCTACGGAAGTTGTTACTTTCCAGTTCGTCCTTCTCAATACTGTAATAATGAAATGTCTGGTAACAAGAAAAACACCAACACAGTTTCACTAATTACGAATCTATATTCGTCTCAAAAAACACAAAAAGGAGGAGACAGCCACTGCCTTCGTCATACATATCTAAATACGGCTAATCTCAGCACAGGCTTCTTCATTTTCCATTATCGTCACACGCTAATCCATCACTGCAATCCAACACTGCAATCCAACACTGCAATCCAAGGAGATGCCGGCGCGGTAGACGCGAAACCAAAATACCGGCACTAGAAATGTCACTGACCACTTCCGTAATTATACTTCTTCACTTTCCCGGTATTATTCTAGTACAAAGGGGTTAAACCACGGCGATGGCAACTCCCTTTGTCGTTAAAGCCTTGTATTACAACAACAGGCCTCCACACACCTCTACCCGCAACATGGCAACTGGTTCAACTCCACACTCGCTCTCGCAACACGACACAATCGAGTGTTCGCCCTATCGACCTGTGCCGAGTGCAAATTTATAGTAAGGGCCTACGGACCCCTTACAACTCTCACTCAGGATAGCAATGTCATCAGCGAATCGTATCATTGATATTCTTTCACCTTGAATTTTAATTCCACCATAGTTGCACTATACTCCGTATAGCGATATCCAAAACCAGCGCAGAGGCCACTGTGAACTGTGGTACACCAAGGGCCACAGATGACTGGCGTGAACGACGGCTGTGGAGATGTCTACAGTCGAATAGATGTGCAGCTGCTGAGCAGCGACCGCCCAGATGAACCAAGGGGCTACCAACAGTAGCACCTCAACGACTGTTCAACGAACTTCGCTGCACATGGGCCTCCGCTGCAGGTGCCTCGATTAAGCACTCACGATTTCTGTTCTTCCGTGACGAGGGCTGGAATTTGCACGCCAGTACTGCAACTGGATGTTCGCTGAATGGCGACACCTGGCCTTTTTAGATGAATCACGATTTACACTCCATCAGACGATGGTCTATTGGCGTCTACGGCGTGAAACGTCGGAAAGTAAAGGCACTGCAGCAATCGTCACAAGGGTCCAAGGCGGATGGCATTCAAAAAATGGTTCAAATGGCTCTGAGCACTATGGGACTCAACATCTTAGGTCATAAGTCCCCTAGAACTTAGAACTACTTAAACCTAACTAACCTAAGGACATCACACACACCCATGCCCGAGGCAGGATTCGAACCTGCGACCGTAGCAGTCCCGCGGTTCCGGACTGCAGCGCCAGAACCGCTAGACCACCGCGGCCGGCGGATGGCGTTCCCTGGGTGATCTCGTCATTCTGGAGGGCACAATGGATCAACATAAGTGTTCACATGTGGGGACCATTTCCTCCGCTACATGCAGTTCGTTTGTCCTCTGAACAATGTCATCTACCAGCAGGACAACGCAACGTGTCACACAGCATGCAGTATACGTGCGTGGTTCAGAGAGCACCAGTATAAGTTTACCGTGCTTCCCTGTCAACCAGACTCTCTCGATTTACAGAGAATTGAGAACTTACGGTACCACCCTTATTAGGCTGTTTATGCCAAAGGCCCTGAACCGACAAAAGTAGCCCAGCTGGCCTATTTAGCCGCATCACTACGCAGCTGTTGTGAAGGGTAGCGCCTTGCATCGCGCCTATGTAGATACGAGACAGTACATGCAGAAAGCTTCATAAGTGAGTCATGTCTGGCGTAAGAGATGTGCTCGTTTTCGGTTGGTAACAGCAAGTAGTTTCGCCTGTGACCGAAAGGTGTCAGCATCTTCCGGACAATGAAATTCTCAAATATTTAAAACAATATATTTGGGAAACTAAATCAAATGGTTCAAATAGCTCTAAGCACAATGGGACCTAACAACTGAGGTCATCAGTCTCCTAGAACTTAGAACTACTTAAACCTAACTAACCTAAGGACGACACACACATCCATGCCCGAGGCAGGATTCGAAACTGCGACCGTAGCGTAGGAAACTAAACTGTATTCATTGCGATCACTGTGACTTCCATTACTTTTTGCTAATTTCTGTAGTAATTAGTGTGATTGATGGTGTGAATGGAAAGTATTAAATAAATGAATGAATGTTGCTATCTATATTAATTGCAAATATGTTAGCGTGAGAGGTGTGTACTCAGAGAGTGAAACATACGCAGGGGAAATTGTAAAATGCAACTAGTCAATTTATGGAACAGAGAAAACAAGATAAATTTTACGATAATTTTCTTACTGAAAGAGAGAGTTATTTTGATATTTGTGGATTTTATAAATTTGCGTTTTTGGTAAACTGTTCGTAAAATATATTAAGTTGAGATTGGTCAACAGTATATGACGCAGGACTGCGCGGTTTAATACTAACATTGGATTGGTTATGATGTATATCAGCTACTCGGAGGACAGTGAGTTCGCACGTACTTCGTGGGCTAAGAGAATTGCTTTATGAAGCCTCAGTATGGGTGTCAGCCGTGATCATGTCTTGTCGTGGATATAAGGCGCTCTGAGTAGATGTGAAAATTTTACGGAATAATTGTTAAAAATGGACCGTGAAGTGCCACAAAGTGAACGCAACGTGTGAAAAAGGCGAACAAGTGAAATTGCAATTTTAATATGTAAACTGTGACTTTTGAATAACCTAAACCCGCGTGGCGTATTATACAAGGCGCGACCGCAAAATCAACATTCGTAGTCGTCAAATTGTGTAATATTTAAGAGAGCATTCTGTCACAGACAACCCGTTTGTTAGTCTTTATCGTAATGGGTTTGGTTAATTACCATAAGCTGGCTGTTACGAGTGAATGTGACTGAGTGCGAACGATTCGATACTGTAACTTAAGATTAGCACGGGCGTGGCGGTATTTTGTACAAAAGAAGTCACTATCTATTGAACTTTTTACTTGCAAACTACCTTTCAATTAATCGTTCAGTTAACCGGATACTGAAAAACATTTGCGACCTGTACAGATGTATAGTGCGGCTGCTTCCGTTTCAGCTTTTTCTAGACGACGGACGTCACGCCCTTTTCTCACAGGAAAGGCGTGTGGACCGGAAATCAGAAGAAGAAATTCACCGCAAGGTGAGTGGACACTTTCTGTAGAACGATGCAAAATTAACCGCGCCGATGCGGTAGGCTTCTATACTATAAATACGGAATTAATTAAAGCTTTAGTATAACTGTAAATTATGAATACTTCACTTAATAAACGAATGCAGGAAATATGTTAATATCAAATTTGTGCGAAAATTCGTTGAGCCCATTTTCAACTCAAATCCGTGTTTTTTACGTCATTTTCTTAACACAGAACGGTTAAAATGAGATGATTATTGATCGAAACTAGTAACAAAATAGACTGATAGAAAGAAAATAACGACACCAAGAAATAGTTGTGACACAAACGGAAGTTGGAAGGAGCGTCTCTACATTCGAAAGAAGATGTGTGCTCCGATTTCGTGCCAGTCGCGTAACAGTGTCGTTAGTAGAGCCACTACGAGGATGCAAATAAAGTTTGATTGAATTACACGCACTAACAGTTGTGAGTGCTACCTTTGGGACTACACGTGGTGAATTGATATTAGTCAAGAATGCCTTGCCGGCCGCTATGTCCGAGCGGTTCTAGGCGCTTAAGTCTGGAACCACGCGACCGCTACTGTCGCAGGTTCGAATCCTGCCTCGGGCATGGATGTTTGTGATGTCCTTAGGTCGGTTAGGTTTAAGTAGTTCTAAGTTCTAGAGGACTGATGACCTCAGATGTTAAGTCCCATAGCGCTCAGAGCCATTTGAACCATTTGAAGAATGCCTTTAAGGCGACAAAGACATCATTGTCAACACCTCACTGAGCCTGAACTGGGTCATGTAATAGGGTTACGAGAAGCTGGATCTCCCTTCTGGGATACTGCAGATACTTGGCAACAATGTAGCCACTCTAATTCATTTCTGACAGCGAGGGTCATGAGAACTTATGGTCTCAGGAAGACTGGGCTCCAGACAGCTACATGGCACTACCGGGGGAGGACAATCGTGTTCGGCGTATGGCTCTGGCACCTGCAGCAGCAATTTGTCTAGCAGTTGGCCCCACAGTGACACAACAAATCGGTCAGCTTAAGGTCAGCTCCGAACCAGACGCCGTGTAGCGTGGATTCCACTGACACCAGGCCATCGTCATTTGCGAATTGTGTGGCGGTCAAGAGAGAGCCCACGGGAGGGCAGCCTGGAGGTCTTGTTGTGTTTTCGTATGCAAGCTGGTTCTGCTGGATCCCAGCAACAACCGTTTTTTGGTTAGAAGGAGACCAGTTGAGGGCCTGGAATCAACCTGTCAGAGTCCTAGAAACACTGGACCTACATGTGGGTTTAAGGTCTGAGTTGCGATTTCGTCATGACAGTAGGAGCACTTTCGTGGTTATCCGACACACCCTGACTGACAATTTTTACGTCAGTCTGGTGATTGGACCTGTTGTTCTGCCATTCAAGAATAGCATTCCGTGAACTGTTTTCCAAGAATATAACGCTAGCCCACACACCGCTGTTGTACCCCAAAATTCTCTACAGTGTGCCTTGTGATATTATTGGATTTCAGACATTTTGCATATGAGAAAAGGATAGCCACCGAGCTGTAGTTTGTAATAATACTAAGCATGACAACGCGAGAGTAAATAAACGAAATCTGTGTATAACGTGCGCTTATACCAAGACGCGCGGCCAGCGTTTAAAAGGTACTTTTAAACACTATGACTCGCTGGGCGCAGATATTTAAAATCATTGCCGCAGCGCTTGATAGCAAGAAGCTGCGGAACAGAAGAAAGAACAATTTATCATTTGTTAGGAAAATTCTAGAGTCTTTATAGTTAGTTGTACTTCTGGTCGCCGATATGTTAACATGTACTTCATTACCTTTGATGTTTGGTTGCCGACTTGTTAAGACGTGTTGTGTAGCACCGCTACAACTTATATTTCATTTAGTGTGAAAAACCACGCTATCAACAAGAAAGAAAACGCTTTTGTAAACCTTGTGACGATTAAAAAATACTTACGCGCACGCCAGGACATTTAATTTTTACAAAATATCACACATACAAGCAGCGATTGTTGGACTGCTCCATGTATGAGAAAAACATAAAAATGTAAGTTTTGTATACATTGTAAATTTGTTAATGTTTATAGTTTAACGCCTTTGTTCTTTAAGAATATATTGTTGCTTCACTGTACAGAAAATCTATGCTTATTCTTTTCTTTAAATTAACCACAAATAATGTTTATGTTTAAATGAACTTTGTTACAGGTTCGCTCTTTATCGCGGTGTCTCGATTGTATTTGGGAGACCATTAATGTGTTCAATTTCCGATCTGACAACTTTTTTTACAAAATTTCACTGTTTTGCATTTTTTTTTATTATTCAAATAGGTCCCTTAGGTAATTTCATTGAAGAGTCTGATTGCGTGAAAGCAATCCGGGTTAAGAGGTCATTTGAGAAACTATTTTTCGCGCAATCAATCTGTACGTCTCCTGAACACAATCGAGAACCGACGCATCAGCGATCATTCATTAATTTTTCTCTCTTTCCAAGTCGTACCAAAAAACGGGCAAGGAGAACTGCCGTGAGTACGCAATCTAGTGTTAAAGGTTGCATTCTTTATCTTGTCGGCGAACATTGCCATAAATTATCATCATCAATGTTATATTTGGTTAAAAACGAAAAGCAAAAACCTTTTAACGCTAGAGGCTACATGTTGCCTTGACCAGTGCGACCACCAGATTTGTCTCCAATTGAGCGTCATCAGACAACAACTCTAGCGTTATCCATAAACAGCATTAACCGTCCCTGTATTGACCGACCAAGTGCAAGAGACATGGAACTGCATCGCATAAACTGACATCCGGAACCTGTACTACACAATTCATCCACGTTCGCATGGCTGCGTTCAACGTTCTGGCGGTTACACCGGTTATTAATGTATAAGCATTTCACAATCGCAATGGCGTGTCTCGCGCTGACATTAACCTCTGATCTTGTAATGCTAATTACTTAAATTTCTTACCTACACATCTGTATTCGCGGGATTAATTGCTCAACATTAATTATTTTACTGTTCGCCTTTTTTCGTCAGTATAATATATAAAAAAATTCTTGTGGTCAAATACTTTTCAAACTCTACAATAACAAATGCTGCATCATTGTATCTTCATTATCTTCATCTACGTGATTACTCTGCTATTCACAATAAAGTGCCTAGCACGGTATTATCGCCAGGTAACACGAGTATTTCAGTAATATGTGTCCCAATGTGTTTTGTTGCACTCAATCATTAAGCAGTTCAGTGAACAAGTATATACCTGATCGCAGACACAATGCATGGCGAGGATGACTTGCAGAGGCATCTAAAAGAAGAAAGACAACGCTTTTGTGTTTGTTTCACCGCTATTCATCTTAAAAACAGTCACAAAATGAGTGTCTGAGTGTACCTACACTTTCTCAAGTTTAAATGATGTAAAATAGGCATCTGTAGAACAACATTCACGGCAAATTCTTTGTCATATACCCTTGCCCATCTCATATGTACTATACGGCAACGGTGGTAATTTATAATATTTATATGAATGTATTTCAGTTCTAGCGTATAGCAGACGCACATTTGTTCGCCCCTCGCCATCGTCAGATTGTTTTAGCGTAACGTTGTGTCGTTAGGACTGGCATCCGGCCACAGGAATAAATGCCGAACTCGAGAAGAGCGAATGCCCGTCACGTGCGCAGCCGGAAAAAGTGGCAATAGAACCGAGAGAAACAATATCGCATATTTTTGAGCTGGCAATCGGCACTACAGAAATATTCGCTTTGAGTTTCACTTAATCTGTTTTGGTTCCAATTGTCTGTCCCTCGTACGTGATTTGGCGCTTCAAGGGGCGTTGCTTAGTCCTGTGCTGCAGTGTCTCTCCATGTGCGTGGCGCAAGTAGGATTACGCAAAGCGTGAAACGTTCTAGAAATAAACTAACACGTATTGAATAAAGTGTGTTGAACACCGGCGGAAATAATACTTCTGACAATATACACGCCTGGAAATGGAAAAAAGAACACATTGACACCGGTGTGTCAGACCCACCATACTTGCTCCGGACACTGCGAGAGGGCTGTACAAGCAATGATCACACGCACGGCACAGCGGACACACCAGGAACCGCGGTGTTGGCCGTCGAATGGCGCTAGCTGCGCAGCATTTGTGCACCGCCGCCGTCAGTGTCAGCCAGTTTGCCGTGGCATACGGAGCTCCATCGCAGTCTTTAACACTGGTAGCATGCCGCGACAGCGTGGACGTGAACCGTATGTGCAGTTGACGGACTTTGAGCGAGGGCGTATAGTGGGCATGCGGGAGGCCGGGTGGACGTACCGCCGAATTGCTCAACACGTGGGGCGTGAGGTCTCCACAGTACATCGATGTTGTCGCCAGTGGTCGGCGGAAGGTGCACGTGCCCGTCGACCTGAGACCGGACCGCAGCGACGCACAGATGCACGCCAAGACCGTAGGATCCTACGCAGTGCCGTAGGGGACCGCACCGCCACTTCCCAGCAAATTAGGGACACTGTTGCTCCTGGGGTATCGGCGAGGACCATTCGCAACCGTCTCCATGAAGCTGGGCCACGGTCCCGCACACCGTTAGGCCGTCTTCCGCTCACGCCCCAACATCGTGCAGCCCGCCTCCAGTGGTGTCGTGACAGGCGTGAATGGAGGGACGAATGGAGACGTGTCGTCTTCAGCGATGAGAGTCGCTTCTGCCTTGGTGCCAATGATGGTCGTATGCGTGTTTGGCGCCGTGCAGGTGAGCGCCACAATCAGGACTGCATACGACCGAGGCACACAGGGCCAACACCCGGCATCATGGTGTGGGGAGCGATCTCCTACACTGGCCGTACACCACTGGTGATCGTCGAGGGGACACTGAATAGTGTACGGTACATCCAAACCGTCATCGAACCCATCGTTCTACCATTCCTAGACCGGCAAGGGAACTTGCTGTTCCAACAGGACAATGCACGTCCGCATGTATCCCGTGCCACCCAACGTGCTCTAGAAGGTGTAAGTCAACTACCCTGGCCAGCAAGATCTCCGGATCTGTCCCCCATTGAGCATGTTTGGGACTGGATGAAGCGTCGTCTCACGCGGTCTGCACGTCCAGCACGAACGCCGGTCCAACTGAGGCGCCAGGTGGAAATGGCATGGCAAGCCATTCCACAGGACTACATCCAGCATCTCTACAATCGTCTCCATGGGAGAATAGCAGCCTGCATTGCTGCGAAAGGTGGATATACACTGTACTAGTGCCGACATTGTGCATGCTCTGCTGCCTGTGTCTATGTGCCTGTGGTTCTGTCAGTGTGATCATGTGATGTATCTGACCCCAGGAATGTGTCAATAAAGTTTCCCCTTCCTGGGACAATGAATTCACGGTGCTCTTATTTCAATTTCCAGGAGTGTATATGAAACGAACTACTGATGCTAATCAAGATAACACTTCATAATATCGCTATAATGCAAAAAGTATGTACTATTATTACTTCTAAAACGCCTTCATTTCTTGTCTTAAATCTGTTCTTGCTCCTCAACTTACCTATAACTATAGCTGCGACAACTATACTAGCAAGTATTAGCTGAAATGAAATTAGTTACGTGCATACGTACTTTAACTCAACTGATACATGCAAAGAAACATTACAGTACCATCTTTCAGTACCCTATGCTATTGTAGCGTTGGGTTTCGCTGGTGTGGGATAAGGGCTCTGGTCGTGCAGGTACGGGCTTATTTTCTAAGCCTGTTTATGAGCAACATAACATTAATAACAAATGCTATGATATGAAAAGCGTTAATCAATAAAAAGCAACAACATTCTGCCCAGGGATAACGCATACGTAATACAGCGCCAACTTCCTCTATGAAATAGTGTTGGAAAAAAGACGCTTACTATTTCGGACCTTCCTACGTCATTCTCCGTTTCAAAGCCATTGAGGTCACGGAGTGTCTGCAAAGATGGCTTTGTTACGTTTATTGATTTGACGTAAGACGAAACTTCTTACCATTTTCTATCGAGTCGATAGACCGAGTTTTGTTCAAGTAAACTAGAGGAATGCAGCCGGATGGAGTCGTAAACCACAGACGACATTTCGGCAGGTACACACCCCTTTATCTTTAAGGCAGTTTTGCCTTGAAAATTACAGGGATTCACCTGTCGAAATATAGGATATTGTCCATGTCACCCAGCTGCATTTCCAAGTTATTAGAACATTGTATACGCCGGGAGAAAGTCGTATGTCACAGATAGAGTTTTACTTTCCAATTCGGTGAACACTTCACGTGTGGTCCTTCTAACGTTCATTTTGACGTGCTTGAGTTTTGTTTGTCTGTGAGGCTTTGGATCTGTTTAAATTCGCAGAGGAGATCTCGTTGCTTTCGATGCAGCTTTCAAACATGGTTGTTGTTCTACGGCAGATCTTTTGCATCTCTCACAACTTTTCTCGGTATATACCTGTTTAAAGCGTATTTTACAGTACTCTTGAAATTTACCCATTGATGCTCAACATTGTTATAAAGGGAGCTGAAATTTTCATTTTGGTCTCTCAGGTAATCTGCCTTGTTGGTGTTGCCAAACAGAAAGATCTTCCTACATTTCTTTGCATTTCTATTAACGACCGTATTCAGTGATGCTGTAACAGCCTTGTGATCAAAGAATCCCATTTTTACGCTGAGTCGAAAAACTTGTGCCCTCATGTCATGAGTAGATCTAAATTGTTACCTTCATTAGTCGGTTCTCTGATTAACTGCTTAATGTGATTTCGGATAACGCACGATTCCTAATCACGGAAGACTCTCATCCCAAAGTTTGAAGCTATGAAAGTAGCTCATGATATAAGATGGATCCATTATGGCTCATAGCCAAAAATTGAGTTGAAAAGACTGCTCATACATGGTGGCGGAAGAATAAAATTGGGTGGAAGCAACCACATTAGAAAGAGCTTGGAATAAATAGAGGGCATTTCCCCAAACATGGGGTACAGAAAAACGAAAATAAACTCATGCTCATAAATTAAGGATAATGCTGATACATGGTGAAACAACGCTCTGGTGGGCAGTTAGCGAGTTTAAATCGCCTCAGGGTATGACTATGCGGTGCATCTGACTTGCGGTCGTTGCACGGTGGCGCTGGCAGCAGTCCACATACGGAGAGGTTTGTTGGTGCATGTCAGAGTACGGTGCAGCGAGTAAGTGTGCAGACGTTTTCAGACGTGCTAATGGTGACTGTGTGTTTAAAATGGCTCAAAGAAGACATATTGATGACGTTATGAGGGGTGGAATACTAGGGCGACTGGAGGCTGGTCAAACACAGCAGGTCGTAGCACATCCCTCCGTGTGCCACAAAGTGTGATCTTAAGATTATGGCAACGATTCCAGCAGTCAGGAAACGGGTCCAGGCGCTACAGTACGGGACGTCCACAGTGCACAACACCACAAGAAGACCGATATCTCACCATCAATGGCCGCAGACGGCCACTGAGTACTGCAGGTAGCTTTGCTCTGGACCTTACCGCAGCCACTGGAACAGTTGTCTCCAAACACACTGTCTGCAGACGACTGAACAGACGTGGTTTATTCGCCCGGAGACCTGATAGGTGCATTCCTCTCACCCCTGGTCACAGGAGAGCTCGTAAAGCGTGGTGTCAAGAACACAGTACATGGTCATTGGCACAGTGGTCCCAAGTTATGTTCATGGACGAGTTCAGGTATAGTCTGAACAGTGATTCTCGCCGGATTTTCATCTGGCGTGAACCAGGAACCAGATACCAACCCCTTAATGTCCTTGAAAGGGACGGTATGGAGGTCGTGGTTTGATGGTGTGGGGTGGGATTCTGATTGGTGCACGTAGACCCCTGCGTGTCTTTGACAGAGGAATTGTAACAGGTCAGGTGAATCGGGATGTCATTTTACACAAGTATGTCCACTTTTTCAGGAGTGCAGTGGGTCCCACCTTCCTCCTGATGGATGGTAACGCACGGCCCCACCGAGCTGCCATCATGGAGAAGTACCTTGAAACAGAAGATAGCAGGCGAATGGCCTGCCTGTTCTCCAGACCTAAACCCCATCGAGCACGTCTGGGATGCGCTCGGTCGACGTATCGCTGCACGGCTTTAAACCCCTAGGACACTTCAGGGGCTCCGACAGGCACTGGTGCAAGAATGGGAGGCTATACCTCAGCAGCTGCTCGACCACCTTATCCAGAGCGTGCCAACCCGTTGTGCGGCCTGTGTACGTGTGCATGGTGATCATATCACATATTGATGTCGGGGTACATTCGCGGGAAACATTGGCGTTTCGTAGCACATGTGTTTCGGGACGGTTTTCTCAAGTTATCTTCATTACCGAAGAATTACAGATCTGTGTCGTGTGTGTTCCCTATGTGCCTATTCTATTAGCGCCAGTTTTGTGTAGTGCCACGTTGTGTGGCACCACATTCTGCAATTATCGTTAATTTATGAGCATTAGTGCACCAAGAGAAGCATGAAAAGGAAGAGGAGGGAAGAGAAGTGGCAGAAGACGAAATATCAAAGATCCTTTTGAAAATTCCGTGGCGTTCGGATTGATATACAGAGAATACAGACAAGTGGCTTGCTTGTGACTGTTCCGACTCCGGGTTCCAAATTCTTAGTGATGACATAATCATTCAAAGCATGAGAGGGGAAAGTGATTGTCAGGAGGTTGACACTTTGAAAAACCAAATGCGGGAACGTCACCTGGTGAGGCGTTTGCGTGTCATGACACTGATCTAATATGTATGGAGTGACTGCGCGAGTGTGACACTGCACACCCGCTCACCGTCAAGCGGTTGTGAGACTTGGCTTTAAGAAATCAATTGAAGACAGAAGAACGACTGACTCTGGCCGGTATGTTCGAAGATTGACACTCTCGTGAGTACAGGACTGTACAAAATATAAATAATGTTGATTTTGGGTCATATTAATATTTATTGTTTTCTCGTCATTAAATTAACATTACAAATCTGGATTTTTGATTAACCAGATCGAATCCAATCCCACATCATCTGGATAATTGAAGTTTTACTGTAATTAACACTTTCCTCCAGTCATAACCATAACAGCGTCACATCCGCCACATCAGTGCGAACCCACGACCGAGCACATCCAGTGCAGCGAAAGTGAAATCTTTGAAGACGCTCTCAGGAAACCACGAAATGTGACTAATTTGCGCATCTAGATCGACAGATTCGTGTGTACGGTTGCTCTGGTACAACCAGAGAACATGGTTTATCAACGCAAGGAGAGTGTTGTACAGTCGGCCGCTGTCACCGAGTGGTTCTAGGTGCTTCAGTCCGGAACCGCGCTGCTACTACGGTCGCAGGTTCGAATCCTGCCTCGGGCAGGGATGTGTGTGATCTCCTTAGGTTAGTTAGGTTTAAGTAGTTGTAAGTCTAGGGGACTGATGACCTCAAATGTTAAGTCCCATAGTGCTTAGAGCCATTTGAACGATGTTAGTGTGTGGCACACCCTCCTCTTACAGGTTGTGGCTGCAGACTTCTCGGCCACCGGATAAAGATGCGTCTGACCTCCAGGCAGGAAGTGCCCACAGCAGCTTGGCCATGCATTGGAAGACCATTGACCCCCCGGCTGCCCAGATCCTCAGAGCCGCACGTCCCAGCTATACTTTCATCCCAGCTGAACTGCCATCTTCTTTGCTGGCCACGGAACCATCTGGCTCCTATACACATTGATAATACAGCCTCTCAATACAAGACCTGACCGTGCACCATACCAGGGATGGTGGTGCTCCCTCATTTTACCGCTGATAGATACTGAAGCATCCAGCAGAGGCGACAATCGTCATCGCCACATGTCATCCATCAACAGCCTCGGCCATCTCCCAAAGCGTTGCGTCTTAAGGCTTGCCAGTTGCTTCACCACGGCCACGACGCTTCCTCCGGGAGATGAAACAATCACTCAGAGCAGGAGGCTCCTCTCCTTGCTTCAACATCTCCGGGTCCAGTTCGCTTGCATCGACAACCTTAGGCTTCCCCACAGAGCCTGATTAGTGGCGAACGCCGTAGGCTTGCCGGCCGCTCCGCCCTATATTGGACTGGAACGACTCTGGTGTAGTACGACGCTATCAACTGTGACCTCTGGCCTAATTACATGCACTTCAGCAGCACTGCCACGGACGACTAACTGGGAAGCAAGGACAAAATGGGACGCATTTCAATTTCAAGGCACAGCATAATGATCTCAAAGAAAGAAAATGGCTCTGAGCACTATAGGACTTAACTACTGGGGTCATCAGTCCCCTAGAACTTAGAACTACTTAAACCCAACTAACCTAATGACATCACAAACATCCATACCCGAGGCAGGATTCGAACCTGCGACCGTTGCGGTCGCGCGGTTCCAGGCTGTAGCACCTAGAACCGCTCGGCCACACTGGCCCGCAACATCATCAGTGATAAGAAGTATTTGTGATTCGTGAGTTGCTTTTTCAACTCAAGAGGAAGTACTTTTTTGTATTTCTTTACTGAATAAAGTGATGCTGATATCTTCTTGTGGACTGCGGCTGTGTGTTCACTCCAACGTCGGTGAAGGTCCAGAACTATCCCAACATTCTTTGCAGAAGAATAACAGTTGATTTCTGTGCCATTTAGGATTAAGAATGGAAGAGATTCTGTGAAATGAGGAGTAATAAGTCTTTCGTGGGCGACTGATTGCTTGCGTTTTAGATGGTTTCAGTTCCAAATCCATGATCTCAGCGCTTTCTCAGGAAGCAAATAAGTCAGCGTTTATGTTCTGGACGGCTGTGTGCATATTTGCTGGGCTTACACGTAGGTATAACTAAATGTCATCAGGAAGTAAATGACATTTTATAATGACGACGAACGAGTCGTCGCAAATGTTGACTGGTGGCCAATGCTAAATAGAGACACATAAATCCCAACAGGTTTGTCAGTAACGTCGATAAGAGGCTGGCAGCACGGTCTGGATTTGCAACGACTCAAATAATTAGAAGTCGTTGGTAAAAATTAATATATATTGTACTTAACTGGTTGTACAGGACTCTTCTTGGCTGTATACATATTATTATAACCAGATAGCTATTGAGGCCTCACTTAGGCCAAACGTTACTAAGCGCCTTGTTAGAGGTTGCTTCCTATCAGCTGAAGGCTATGCTACTTTCCTACTTGACATCCCGAGTAAGAGTGGTCGAGAGCTCGCTAGAAACTTGATACAAGCCGCGGAGCGGCGCTTGTCGCGACTCGTGGGTCAAACGATACTAATACGGACCGCGGTGGATAACTGCAACCCCTAACAAGTGTGGTATCGAACGCTGATGCCACAGATATACTCGTATGTAATGGGAGACAATAACAGATACATCATTAACAATTAATGAGAAAAATAATGGGCCCAATAATTATCTTTGTGTGACCCCTGTACTACATTCTTCCATTATGAACTCTTTGTTCCAATCATTACACACTGTAGGCGGAGGATATGGAATGAGTGGACCCAATGTACAGCACTTGACGAAAAGTTTTGATTTTTGAGTTTATCAAGTAAAAAGGCAGAGTCGGCAATGTCAAAAGCTTTGCTGGTATCGATAAAGCACCTAATGGTTACCTCTTGTTTGTCCTTAGCTTGTATCAGTCGTCATGCTGTGATTTTTCTGGAAACCAGATTAATATCCATCCAGAGTGTTATATGATATGAAATAGAGATTTTATGAAACGCTTTCTCCAGGCCATCGGTAAGACGCTGGAGATCAGAAAATGGTTAAAAATGTCCGTTATTACGGGCAGTAATTAATCGACAAGAAAAATGATCATTTGTATTGTAATACTGTCGTGTACTGCAGCTGCCGAACGAATTCCTACATTTGACTTCCAGATTGTGTTAAGTCGTGCCAGTTGCAGAAAAACTTTTTCGTTTACACCGACAACATCTCAACGGAATCGATGGTTTGCGTTCTTGTGGGCTGGCCACGAAGGTCAATTACATTCCTGACGGGGATTTCTGTCTGTATAGTCGAGCTAATGTCAGGAACTAATGTGGGACTTTTGACCCAGTTTTTACTAATAGATACTGATCCATGACGAAGGTATGTGTATATTACGTATTATAATCGAGTCTTCCGATCATTTATACTTACAATGACGATGATTTTGGTTTGTGGGGCGCTCAACGGCGTAGTTATCAGCGCCCATACAAATTCCCAATCTTTGTACTAGACAGTCGCACCAATTCTTGCATGACGATGAAACGATGAAGACAACACAAAGACCCAGTCCCTGGGTGGAGAAAATCCCCAACCGGACCAGGAATCGAACCATGGGTAGCAATGCTAACCATTAGACAACAAGCCGCGAACGCCGTAGGCACTTAATACTACCCGTGTGAAGCCAGACGGGTCGCTAGTAGACATACTAAATGCACTGCACGGTTTGACAGTTCTTCTTGCCCTACACTTTCTGTCCTCCCTCGCTTCCTACAATAATTGACCGTTTCGTGTTGTATTATATCATCAGAGCCCTGTCTGTCCGTTTTCCGTTTCAAGTGCTTCCCTACTAGATTCGAACGTTTCAACATATAATTATATACCCTGAGAAGTTACAGCTTCCATCTGTTGTGTCACGTTTCGACGATACCCGTTCCTCATTTCACCCATTTTGTACTTTACCTAAACATATTTTTCTCTCGATTCGATATTCCTTGCTTGGTTGATAACCTTTGCTTTTCCTTTGCATGGAATGAGACACCTTTCCTACAGATATCCCACGGCACATCAAATTCTGTTGTCCAGTAACAAAAGAGAGAAATGCATATTTGTAGACAAAAGCCGGCCGGAGTGGCCGTGCGGTTCTAGGCGCTACAGTCTGGAACCAGGCGACCACTACGGTCGCAGGTTCGAATCCTGCCTCGGGAATGGATGTGTGTGATGTCCTTAGGTTAGTTAGGTTTAATTAGTTCTAAGTTCTAGGCGACTGATGACCTCAGAAGTTAAGTCGCATAGTTCTCAGAGCCATTTGAACCATTAGAGCCATTTGTAGACAAAAAATTGCAAAGGAACACTATTCCCAAAGTAAATTTTCGTTGCCAGTAGTTCGACGAGCTTGCATTCTATACTTCTAGATTCATCCACAGGTATGTGTGAAACCGTAGCATTCAAAAGCAAGGAAACCGATTACAATACGACAGGCGAGTAAAAAATCCATCTGTAAACTATACTTTCATAAGGGGGGAAGGGATGATGCAGTTCTTGCCCCAACAAGCAAGAAAAGCAAGCCATTTATATCCTCGGTGTTGGTAACTATGTGTGCGATTTATGGCACGGCTATGGAAGTGAGAGAACTCCGAGCGTCAGCAGATTTCGGTGCAGCGTCTTGCCACCATTAATCACGAATAAAGGAAGATCCTTTTGTGAGGACGCTCGGGGCTGGGATTAATGGAAGAACTTTCGCGCCAGACGTCACGAAACGCGGGACAGTAGTTGAGATGCCTCCGGATGTCGTGACCTTTGTGTCTGCGCCACCACTAGTAAACGGACTGAATGCTATCGAAGTAAAGAGCCTGTAGCATTTGAGACATCTTCCAGTTCTGTAGATGTCTGTAGCTTCGACGATGACATGCAGGATACGTTGGTACAACAGCGGATATCACCTACACCATAGATTTGCTAATCTGATAACATAATAACTTTGTGATGCATTTCACGTGGTACTTCTGACTTGTTAACTGTATGAATTATCTCACTAACCGCTTTAAGGGAAAGAAGAATGAAGTTGCTCGTTACGATTATGATCGGTTTCATGACACCAGTTGTTAAATTACTTGTATGTGGAAATACATCCGCATTTTTCTGACTCGATCTCAAACCAGTTAGTGGCATAAATGGAAAAAATAATGATTTCGCCTCCTTATAGACGGCTGTTAAGGTGTACACAGTATTTCTGCACCTCAATTGTTGGCGAAATAACTTTCTAAGTAGTCTTTGGAGAATGTAAATTTATAGTACGTCGTCCTTCTACAGTTTCGATTATCCTGAGCAAAGCAGTGTGTGCACATACCTTTAACATTGTCACAGATGTCAACAGCATCCCGTTGTTCGCTAGAGTGTCAAATTTTGTAGTTTTCCTATCATCACTATACGTACAATTAAAGGACATTGTCTGTGCTACCATCCTGCTAGAGATGTTAAACCTGGGTTTATGTGGAAGATGTATAATTGTCTTTGTGGCAAGTATGCGCTTTGAGGTGGTGGATGTAATGTGCATGGGAGTGTAACATGTTGCACGACTCCCACGAAAGGCAGGAACCATGTTGGAGTACACGGTTTTAATAGTGAAAAAATGTTTGTACAGCTTACATTCCACGAAATACACAAACTAACTCATCTCAAAGCAAAGCCAAGTTACTACATTTATTTCTCAATCACCAATTTCAATATAAAAATGGTGTCTACTACGAGCACATTACACAACTCAGATTATTTTTTTCTTCAACCGTATTCCCATGCTTTGTTCTCCTGGGTCTGTTGTTGTTATTCTATATTGTATCATTATGCATTTGCATAGGAATTATAAGGGCTGACATGAGCATTGCCGATATCATCTTTCACCTTTTGAGTACGAAATAGAAGAGAAGTGCACAAAATTGACCTTTACCGCCCTAGTAAGCAATGAACACAACAAAAAACTGGCAGAAAGTAAAAAATAAATTATTATGATAGCAAGCGACGAATACAAGAACGATTTGGGAACCACTGGGACAAATACTCTTCAGCCACCCATCATTTCAAGAGATTATATTGCAAGGGGACTGTCCCATTCAACAGCCACCTTTTCACTTATACCACATTTCTTAAATTAATTTATGAACGTATATTCGGTCATCATTGAATATCTGTGTTAGTACCAGGCATTACAGCTTTATTATAATTTCGTTGAAAGAATGTGCAATGGCCATAATACTCTTTAGTCTGGGCAGTGTATTATCTGCGAGCTGAGTTCATTGACGCCTATTGCTATGGCTGCCGATGGGAAGGCAGGGCAGCAATAGGTGGCCCGCTTTGAGATCTTGCTTAGAGGATGGCTTCGGCTAGTTAGTGGAGAGCAAGGACGCTTCGGCGGGCGATACAATGGTATCCCCTGGGCCAGCGGCAGCAGGTACTGGAGCTGTGGACTATCACAGGACACGGTACATTTGGGTGACCCACGTGACACCGGAGGGCAGCGACCGTGGGAGCAAAATGTTGGGACCTATTGTAAACGAAAGCGTAGGCAACTTGATGACGCTTGTGTGTGTTTGTTTCTTTCTTTGCAGTCTGGCTGCGTTCGTGCCACTGCGACGGCATTCAAAGTTTATTGGTCAGAAGCACTGTGACGTCGGTAGTTCACTGAATTTGCGCAGAAGTTGCGGACGCGGATCTCAGTGGCCGGTGGTTGTGCGTAGGAATAGAGCCGGAATTTTACAGATACTGAATAATTCTGCTGTTGGGGTAGCAGTTACGGACAGTTCCACGATAGGATAGTTTTGGGTTCTGGCGCAAGTCTTGTGGGCTGTGCAGGGGAGGCATTTTTGCACAATGGTAAGAACGGCAATCTAGCTGCGGCCAGCTGTGTGCATGGACGGAACTAGAGGTCCGCCGTCCGTGGAGGCAATTTTGCATTCGGGCTGTGCTCGTGGAACTGATTGATTGTGCGTGCACCCTGCAGCACATCGAGAGGAGGTCAGCGATCTCTCGACTGATGCGATCCTCGTGCAGCATGGGTGCACTGCAATGGGCAGAACAGAGGTTGAAGTTCGCGGTCTTTCGATAAGCTTATAGCTGCTCGTTCCGTGGAATCTGTAGGCTCATCTCATTGAACATTAGCCTTGTGTCATTTATGTCTATTTACTAGCGTTATCCATAATAATTTTCAAGGGCAATAGTGATTTGTTAACTTTCTTCCCCTTTGCCAACTATGGGTCGTTAGTTTCCTGAAAACGTACTGTTGGCTTTTCTGTTGTTCTATATTTTCGACAAAGTTCATTTTTAATCGAGGTTGTGACATTTTAGAGTATGAATCATCTTGTGATACCAGTAGTTACTGTCTTTATTTCGTAATTTCTCTGTCATTTTATTTTGGAGGAGTTCTTATATATTTCGTTCTTACTAAGTGTGTAATCGTGGAAGTGCACAGTCATTCACTGATCGGGGTCGAATATTGGACGTGTTGCTCTTGCGAGAAAACGTCAGTGAGTTTCTGTTTGCTGTTAGCCTGTTCATGCGTTGCATTCTGGTGAGCAGGGAGTGAAGCTGATTAGCGTACACGACAGCTGGGATATAGCGGGGAGTTGTTGACAGAACTGTGCCTTGCACTGTTCAGCATCCGAAGCTATCAATCTTGCGCCACCTACATTGATCGTTTTAAGACGCGGTTTTCTTTAACAACACAGACGATGCACATATTTTATTTTTAAACGACCACATTTCGTTCGTTTTCCGACACGGCCCCAGAGTCATGAAGTTTGGTTCATGTGTAGCGCAGTGGGATTTTAATTCATTTTTTCGTCGCCAGATCTTTCATTCGGTGACCTTGCTCTAGGATCACAACCCATTGAATCATCTGCAACGCTGTCAGGACACATTTTCTATCAGACGCTGTCACGACCCATAACTTCTTGACAATTCGTCTGTAATGTTGTATTGCGGATGAATTATTATGTTCTCAGATTTCTTGTGTATCAGCTTAGATATTATTAGGTTTATTGAGGTTTGGGTGGGTCAGAATAGAAAATTTGTATAAATTGCTATAGATACTACAAGAGTAAACATACTAATTAAGTAATTTTCTTTCAGCTCTTTTGTAAGTATGTTTGTGGTTTCTACATCACTCCATGAGATGAACATATGCGTTGAATACAGCACTGTTCGCATTTTGGAGGTGCTTTTGATGTCTGATAGATGACCTGGGTGGAGGGGGGGGGGGGGGACTGGGATATGACCTGGGGCGACTCTGGCTAAAAATGGGGGTTAGATGTGAAAACAAGAACTCAACAAAAGAGTTCTCTTAGCCTCTCTGACCTCAATTCTCCACAATCCTACCTACACGTGGTGCCCCGGTTAAGCTGAGCAACCAAGTGGAAGCAGCTACTAGGGTAGCAGAGTACGTGTGGCGTGCACACGGGGGTTTTTTAGGTTAGAGGGACCCCCCCTTGGGCGAAACGATAAAATACCTGACGGCTTACCAGAGAGGACATTATCATCGTTGATAAAGAACGTCCGTCCTCAGAGACCAAAAACAGGAAAAGTCAACGTAATATTGGTAAACTGCAGGAGTATCCAGGGCAAGGTTCCTGAATTAGTATCTCTTATTGAAGGAAATAGTGCGCATATAGTATTAGGAACGGAAAGTTGGTTAAAACCGGAAGTGAACAGTAACGAAATCCTAGACACAGAATGGAATATATACCGCAAGGATAGGATAAACGCCAATGGTGGAGGAGTATTTATAGCAGTAAAGAATTCAATAATATCCAGTGAAGTTATTAGCGAATGCGAATGTGAAATAATCTGGGTTAAGTTAAGTATCAAAGGTGGGTCAGATATGATAGTCGGATGCTTCTATAGACCACCTGCATCAGCAACCGTAGTAGTTGAGCGCCTCAGAGAGAACCTGCAGAACGTCGTGAAGAAGTTTCGTGATCATACTATTGTAATAGGGGGAGACTTCAATCTACCAGGTATAGAATGGGATAGTCACACAATCAGAACTGGAGCCAGGGACAGAGACTCTTGTGACATTATCCTGACTGCCTTGTCCGAGAATTACTTCGAGCATATAGTTAGAGAACCAACTCGTGAAGCTAACGTTTTAGACCTCATAGCAACAAATAGCCCGGAACTTTTCGACTCCGTGAATGTAGAAGAGGGTATCAGTGATCATAAGTCAGTGGTTGCATCAATGACTACAAGTGTAGTAAGAAATGCCAAGAAAGGAAGGAAAATATATTTGCTTAACAAGAGTGATAGGGCACAAATCGCAGAATATCTGAGTGACCACCATCAAACGTTCATTTCTGAGGAAGAGGATGTGGAACAAAAATGGAAAAAATTCAGGAACATCGTCCAGTACGCCTTAGATAAGTTCGTACCGACTATGGTCCAAAGCGAGGGGAAAGATCCACCGTGGTATAACAATCATGTACGAAAGGTACTACGGAAACAAAGAAAGCTTCATCATAGGTTTAAGAGTAGTCGAATCATAGCTGATAAGGAAAAGCTGAACGAAGCGAAAAAGAGCGTAAAGAGAGCAATGAGAGAAGCATTCAACGAATTCGAACATAAAACATTGGCAAACAATCTAAACAAGAACCCTAAAAAGTTTTGGTCATATGTAAAATCGGTAAGCGGATCTAAATCCCCTATTCAGTCACTCGTTGACCACGATGGCACCGAAACAGAGGACGACCGAAGAAAGGCAGAAATACTGAATTCAGTGTTCCGAAACTGTTTCACTGCGGAAAATCGTAACACGGTCCCTGACTTCAGCCGTCGCACGGACGCCAAAATGGAAAATATTGAAATAAACGATATCGGAATTGAAAAACAACTGCTATCACTTAGTAGCGGAAAAGCATCCGGACCAGACGAGATACCCTTAAGATTCTACAGTGATTATGCTAAAGAACTTGCCCCCTTTCTATCAGCAATTTATCGTAGATCGCTGGAAGAACGTAAAGTACCTAGCGACTGGAAGAAAGCGCAGGTCGTTCCCATTTTCAAAAAGGGTCATAAATCAGATGCGAATAATTATAGGCCTATTTCGCTTACGTCAATCTGTTGTAGAATAATGGAACATGTTTTGTGTTCTCGTATTATGACGTTCTTAGATAATACAAATCTCCTTCATCATAACCAACATGGATTCCGCAAACAGAGATCATGTGAAACTCAGCTCGCCCTATTTGCCCAAGAAATTCACAGTGCCGTAGACACTGGCGAGCAGATTGATGCCGTATTCCTGGACTTCAGGAAGGCATTTGATACGGTTCCGCACTTACGCTTAGTGAAAAAAATACGAGCTTACGGAATATCGGACCAGGTTTGTGATTGGATTCAGGATTTCCTAAAAGAAAGAACACAACATGTCATTCTTAACGGTTCAAAATCTGCAGATGTAGAGGTAATTTCGGGAGTACCGCAGGGAAGCGTGATAGGACCTTTATTGTTTACAATATACATAAATGACTTAGTTGACAACATCGGTAGCTCCGTGAGGCTATTTGCAGATGACACGGTTGTCTACAAGAAAGTAGCAACATCAGAAGACTCGTACGTACTCCAGGGGGACCTTCAGAGGATTAATGCATGGTGCGACAGCTGGCAGCTTTCCCTAAACGTAGATAAATGTAATATAATGCGCATACATAGGGGCAGAAATCCATTCCAGTACGATTATGCCATAGGTGGTAAATCATTGGAAGCGGTAACGACCGTAAAATACTTAGGAGTTACTATCCGGAGCGATCTGAAGTGGAATGATCACATAAAACAAATAGTGGGAAAAGCAGGCGCCAGGTTGAGATTCATAGGAAGAATTCTAAGAAAATGTGACTCATCGACGAAAGAAGTAGCTTACAAAACGCTTGTTCGTCCGATTCTTGAGTATTGCTCATCAGTATGGGACCCTTACCAGGTTGGATTAATAGAAGAGATAGACATGATCCAGCGAAAAGCAGCGCGATTCGTCATGGGGACATTTAGTCAGCGCGAGAGCGTTACGGAGATGCTGAACGAGCTCCAGTGACGGACACTTCAAGAAAGGCGTTACGCAATACGGAGAGGTTTATTATCGAAATTACGAGAGAGCACATTCCGGGAAGAGATGGGCAACATATTACTACCGCCCTCATATATCTCGCGTAATGATCACAACGAAAAGATCCGAGAAATTAGAGCAAATACGGAGACTTACAAGCAGTCGTTCTTCCCACGCACAATTCGTGAATGGAACAGGGAAGGGGGGATCAGATAGTGGTACAATAAGTACCCTCCGCCACACACCGTAAGGTGGCTCGCGGAGTATAGATGTAGATGTAGATCCCAGTGGGAAACTGGGTCGGCGAGCCGACAGGATGTGGAGGACAGTGGAAGGCAACGGGAAACCACCACTGGAATTACTTCCCTAGACGTTCATGGGATGGACCTCTTTGTACAATATTCCAGAGGTAAACCTTCCCCTCAATCGGATCTCCAGGAGGGGAATACAACAAGGACTCCAGAGATTAGGGTAAATGGAATAGGAAGGGAGGAGAAGAAGAAGGAAGACTTATTGAGGATTCGGACTTGGAATGTTTTAACTCTTCTCCAGGAAGGGTAATTAGAAAACGCCAAACATGAAATGACAAGAAATAAATTGGATGTACTCCGAATGTGAGGTGGGATGGGATGGTTGTGGAGAATTAAAAAGTGCCCACTATCGATTGTACTATTCAGGTGAAGATAAAAATGGAATGTATAGTGTTGAAATGTTGATATCTAAAAGACTAAAGGACAAGATTATAAAGGTTGAATATGTTAGTGGAAGAATAATGATGATGAAACTGAAAGGGAAAAAGAAAGACTTAGTTATCATCCAGGTCTACATGCCAGCAAGTAATCATTCAGATGAACAGGTAGAAGAATGTTATGAGAAGATAGAAAACTTAGCAGAGAGAGAGAAAAGAAATGGATGTATTGTTATAACGGGTGAGTGGGATGCGGTAGTTGGTGAAGGACCAGAAGGAAAAGCACGGCGAAAATTTGGACGGGGGGAAAGAAATGAGAGACGGCAAAGATTGTTCGAATACTGCAATGAAAATCTCATGGTAGCCGGAAATACTCTACTTGATAACCACAAATGACGACGGTATACTTAGATGTCTCGATTCGACAACAAAAGATATCAAATTGATTACATAATGATACAACAAAGATATCGAAATTGCCTAAAGAGTGTCAAAAGTTATCCAGGGGCAGATATTTATTCAGATCATATATTAGTGGAAGCTGGGGTTCTAGTTAAATTGAAAAGAACCTGGAAAGGACAGAAGAGGGAGCACACTAACTTTGAGAAATTGAAAGATAAAGGCAATTGTGAAAAATTGGAGAATGCATATTGTGAAATTAAGATGCAAGCACAGGAAACGGAATTGATATACAAATAAGCAATGGATCTGACATTCAGGGAAGAGATAAACAACGATGGACTAAAGGAAGTAGAGACTGCAGAAGGTAAACGTGAGTAAATCCCAAGAAATAATGAGAAGATGGGAAGAATATATAGATTGGCTATACGCTGCAGACAGCCAACCAAGTGAAGAAGACCTTGGGATAGAAGAAGATAAAGTTGCAGATGATGACAAAGGAAATGCAATACTAATTAGTGAGACTGAAGAATCTATGAAGGAGATGAGAAATAAAAAGACAGTGGGAATTGATGAGATTCCTGCAGAACTGTTAAAGTCACTGGAGAAAGAAGGGAAAGGGAGTTAACTGAATTGTGTAATCAAATATACATGACAGGAAAATGGCGAAAGGACTTTACAGAAAGTATCCTTATACCTATAGACAAGAAAAAGAACAGCAAAAAGTTTAAGGAACATAGATCAGTGAGCCTGATATAGCATGCAGCAAAAGTCTTGCTGAGGACGCTCAACAGAAGGTTACAAGGAAAGCTGAATTTCGTAATAGGAGATGAACAATTTGGTTTCAGGCGAGGAGTGGAAAATAGAGATGCCACTGGGCTACTGAGAGTGATAGGAGAGAGGTACACTGAGAAGGAAAGGAAGGTGTGTGTTGTGTTCATTGACCTTGAGAAGGCTTCTGACTGTGTCAGATGGGACAAACTGATGGAAATCCTAAGGAAACATGGAGTTGACTAGAGAGGTATCTACATCTACATTTATATCTACATTTATACTCCGCAAGCCAGCCAACGGTGTGTGGCGGAGGGCACTTTACGTGCCACGGTCATTACCTCCCTTTTCTGTTCCAGTCGCGTATGATTCGCGGGAAGAACGACTGGTATGCGGCTAATTAGAAATTTATATTTGAACCAGAGAGCAAGAGTAAGAATAGGAGGTGTGATGAGTGAAGAAACTTAACTAGGAAGAGGTATAAGACAAGGCTGTTATTTATCACTAACACTGTTCAATATCTTTCAAGAGGAAATTTAATGAAAGCTTTGATGGAAGGAGAGGATTTTGTATTGGGGGTCGGAGAGTGGATTATTTCCAGATGACATGGTTGTGATGGCAGAAAGTGCAAGAGAGAGAGAACAAATGTTAAATGATCTAAAATCCAAATTAGAAGAACATGGAATGAAGATTAACAAGAAGAAAACGAAAAGCATGGTAATTGGAGGAAAAATGGAGAAAATGCCATATGAAAATAGGGGGAGAGGAAAGAGAGCAAGCGAATAACTTCAATTACTTGGGAAGTGTAATAATGGATGATATGTATTGCTCAACAGAAATTAGGAAAAGAATTGGAATGGCAAAAGAAGGATTCGAGAGGAAACAAATTACTTTGTGGAACACTAAACAAAAATATGCAAAAAACACTTGCCAAATGTTACATCTGGAGCGTTGCAATGTATGTTGCGGAGACCTGGACACTGAGGGAGGAAGATGAAAGAAGATTGGAGGCTCTAGAGATGTGGATATGGAGAAGAATGAAAAATTGAAATGGGAAGACCGAGTAAGGAATGAAGAAGTATTAAGAAGAGTTGGAGAAGAAAGTAACATGCTGAAAGTCACCAGAAAGAGAAAACGGAACTGGATTGGACATTGTTTCAGGAGGGACTGTTTATTCAAGGAAGGAATAGAAAGAATGGTGGCGGGGAAAAGAGGAAGAGGAAGAAGAAAAAGGAAGATATCAAATGCTGGACAATATCAAAGGAGACAAATATTCAGAAATGAAATGACTGGCTATGAACAGACAAAAGTAAAAGAGGCTTAACCCATGACAAGATCTGCTCTAAGGCAGAATACCGTACTACTGCTACTACTACTTTGATGTCTCTTTGTGTATGTTATTTTGGATGTTGTTAATTTAATCTGGGATAATGAATTTGTCAGGTTTAGTGAGTGTATGGAATCTACCCACCAGGTTAGCTGAGAGCGCTAATGCGCTGCTTCCCGGGCTCGGGTAGACGCGCCGGCCCCGGATCGAATCCGCCAGCCGGTTTAACGACAAGGGCCGGTGTGCCAGCCAGACTGTTTTTAGGCGGTTTTCCACATCCCTCTAGGTGAATACCAGGCTGGTCCCCACGTCCCGCCTCAGTTACACGAGTCACAGATATTTGAAACACATTAGCATTTTTCCATGATTTACCTAGACGCAGACAGATGGGGTACTCTGATTCCGTCCCGGGGGGTACGGGGTGGTGGCAGGCAGGGCATCCGGTTGTTGTTGTTGTTGTGGTCTTCAGTCCTGAGACTGGTTTGATGCAGCTCTCCATGCTACTCTACCCTGTGCAAGCTTTTTCATCTCCCAGTACCTACTGCAACCTACATCCTTCTGAATCTGCTTAGTGTATTCATCTCTTGGTCTCCCTCTACGATTTTTACCCTCCACGCTGCCCTCCAATACTAAATTGGTGATCCCTTGATGCCTTAGAACATGTCCTACCAACCGATCCCTTCTTCTGGTCAAGTTGTGCATCCGGTTACCCCTTCAAATTAACAAGCCAAATCCGATTTAACCACGCCAACCCTGCGCTGAATGCGGAAGAAAGGGGCAAGCAATAGCGATAGAATGGTGAGTGTATGGAATCTATATGTGGTCGAGAACTAGTGCTCAATTAGAACGTGTAAAGCGTGAATAGCATTCCACAGTTAACATGGAGCAAGTTAGAGAGGTTCAGTCAAATATGCCACACTAGTAGTGACACAGTAGGTGACACACTAGTAGTGCTAATAGCCCTTGTGGTTCAGATGTGCAGAGAATAGTACATGTGGATGCAATATTTGTAGTGTGGATGATGACTTAATGTTTATCACCAGATTAAGTCATTAGTGGATGCCAAGAACGGTTCACGAGAGGACAGAGATCGGTCAGTCTCACCGCGCCATAATCTGAATCCACACAGTTTGTGTAAAGCATCTCTGGAACCAAATGTCTAGTCAAAGTCTCTAACGGACGTGATGGTAAATTCTTTCTTATGCGGAAAAAGAGAAGAGTACAAGGAGAAATGAGAAAGCTAGGAGCAAGCTAGACATGGGGAGGAAGAGAGAAAGGAAAAAATGAGAATAGCAAAGGAAGAACAGAAAGAGAGAGGGGGATTTCTGAAGTCATACTGTAACAATTCTGGACGTGTGGGGTGTCGCATTGTCTGTTGGAATTGACAAAGTTCGTCGAAATGCACGATGGACATGAAGGGATTCAGGTGATCGATTATGCGATACGTCACACAAATATGAAGGCTGTAAATTGAACTAAATACTTAGGGATTACAGTTACAAATAACCTAAATTCGAACGACCACATAGATAATGTTGTGGGTAAAGCAAACCAAAGTCTGCGATTCATTGGCAGAAGACTTAGAAGGGGCAACAGATCTACTAAAGAGACTGCTTACACCACACTTGTCCCCCCTAGTCTTCAGTATTGCTGTGCGGTGTGGGATCTGCATCAGTGTTGACTGACAGATGGCACGGAAAAAGTTCAAAGAAGGGCAGCTCGTTTTGTATTATAGCGAAATAGGGAGATAGTGCCACAGATATGATACGGGAATTGGAGTGGCAGTAATTAAAACCAAGGCGTTTTTAGATGCGACGGGAACTTCTAATCAAATTTCAATCACCAGTTTTCTCCTCCGATTGCGAAAACATTCTGTTGAAACGAACTTACATAGGGAGAAAGGATCATCACGATAAAATAAGAGAAATCAGGGCTCGCACAGAAAAAATTAAGTGCTCCTTTTCCCCGCGCGCT
The DNA here is from genome assembly GCF_023864345.2 of Schistocerca serialis cubense. NCBI lineage: Eukaryota > Metazoa > Arthropoda > Insecta > Orthoptera > Acrididae > Schistocerca > Schistocerca serialis. The sequence goes on along the minus strand of NC_064645.1, from coordinate 586,700,782 downwards.
ATTCAAGAGTGGAACGGTAGAGAGATAGCATGAAGGTGGTTCATTGAACACTCAGCCAGGCACCTAACTTTGAATAGCAGAGTAATCACGTAGATGTAGATGTAGATCAGACAGGATGCTTACGTACATGTCGCGTGTCAGACTCGTATCTAGACGTATCAAGGATCCCATATCAGTCCAACTGCACATGCAATGCACGTTACAGAGCCTCCACCAGCTTAAACAGACCCCTGCTGACATGCAGAGTCCATGGATTCATGAGGTTTTCTCCATACCCGTACACGTCCATCTGCTCCCTACACTTTGAACCGCGACTCGTCCGACCAGGCAACATGTTTCCAGTCATAAACAGGCCAATGTCGGTGTTGATGGGCCCAGGTGGGGCGCAAAGCTTTGTGTCGTGCAGTCATCAAGGGTATACGAGTGAGCCTTCAGCTCCAAAAGCTCATATCGAGTATGTTTCACTGAATGGTTCAAACGCTCACACTTGTCGATGTCCCAACATTGAAATGTGCAGCAGTTTACGGAAGGGTTGCATTTCTGTCACGTCGAGTGGTTCTCTTCAGTCGTTTTTATTCCCGTTCTTGCAGGATCTTTCTCCAGCCGCAGATTTGATGTTTTACCGGATTTCTGATACAGCAAAATCCCCACATCATCGCTACCTCAGAGATGATGTGTCTCATCGCTCGTGTGCCGACTATAACACCACCTTCAAACTCACTTAAATCTTGATAAACTGTCATTGTAGAAGCAGTAACCGATATAACAACTGCGCCAGACACTTGTCTTATATAGTCGTTGCCGACCGCAGCACCGTATTCTGTCTGTTTACATACCTCTGTATGAATATCCATGCCTACATCAGTTTCTTTGGCACTTCAGTGTAAGACATAATGATCACGACCCAATTACCATAGTAACCTGGTGACAAAACATCAACGTCGAGCAGACATGGGCAATCAAATTAATTCCATTGTATCACATAATTACCATTTGCACTTCTTAATCATTTTAATTCATGACATTTTTCATAATATGCTAGTTGAACAGATATGGGATACTAATTGTAGACTGCAGCAAGATAATTAATAATCTCATTTAATGAGTACATGAACCTAACGGTGAATGTGTGAAATAACCCAAAGCCAAACACCACACTGCGCCACAACACATGAACTCCATACATTTACATGTTTATATGTCAGCATCATGTAATTTGATAAATAGAGAGTCCTAATGTTCTACAAGTTTCTTAAGCCTTGCTTGTAAGAGTGATATTGTAAAGTTATATTTTATTTTTTTAATAAATCTAACCGCTCATTATCCCCTCATTTTGTAGAGTTAATGAGAAAGTAGATTTACAGAGTTTAATATCACATCGTAATTCATGAATTTTATTGCCGTGTAAGTTTGTAAGGCCTTCACTTTAGGCAATGTTGAGTCTTGTGCAGACCCTAGGGGGCGTGCTAGCAGCCGATGACAGCTTGTGCTGACTCCCAAGCAGATGCATAACCGTAGCAGCACAATGGAGCCCCGCTTAGATGTCCTCAGGTAGTGACAGCCCAGCACGTGGGGCAGAAGGGTCAGAAGGGGCAGAGGTGAGCCTTACACCGGAGAGGGAGCCCTTTGGCGAGCTGAGCGGTAGCAAAGGAGCCATGTGGCCAGGGAATGCCTTTCCCTCTCGGTGGCCGCGGCTGCCGGACAGCATGGCGCTAGGCGGGTGTGTGTAACCTGTATCCAGCAAGGGGCGAGCGAGCTAAGCGGGAGTCAATTGGGTGACTCCCTTCCTTGAGGATTTCCACCATCTGGCATCAGACCTGTTCGCGTGCCGACGAGAACAATGAGATGAGATGAGCTGCGCACCAGCAGAATCACTGTGGTTAATCGTGTCACAGATTTGAATTTCTTTGCAGTTAATCATAGCGTGAAATATTCCTGAGGTAAAATAGTCCCCCATTCGGATCTCCGGGCGGGGACTACTCAGGAGGACGTCGTTATCAGGACAACAACAACTTCCTTCTTAACCTCTGAGTTTCCACAACTCAGGAAGTCACGCTGTATACCCATGCAGTCTTGTGGGAAAACTGTGAGTAGACTAGCACACATTATTCTGAATTCTACACAAAGTTGCTGATTTCGATGCGGACTGTCCACATTAGCAGTTCTGTGTCGACCTGTCTTTGTCAACACAACAAATTGGAACTTCAAGCATTAGGAGAAGATAATAGAAAAATTGAATTTCTCTACATATTTCTGGGTAGCGACGAGCTACTCCAATGCTTTTATTTCGATCTCACCTTAACAGAGCACCAATACACAAATGAATCTGCAAGTCACAGAATAAAGTCAACCGTAACCGGTCAATGTTAAGACACCCATGACCCTGTCACAGTCATGGCAAGATCATCTAGGAACTACAAGTACTGTCTAGACCAACCGATCTTTTAAATGTCCGTTCGGCAGGATGTCACGCTGACCACTTGAGAGTACTCACCATTGAAATATCTTGGTCCGGAAACCAGCTCAGCCCTGGCCCAGTTTTCGACTCCTCTTGATTCTGTTCCGGACATAGTGTTATGTAGAACAGTGCAAAAATGTTAGGAGAGTAGGGAAGTGAGAGCATAGGTCATACATCAGCAATTCTGTTCGTAAAAAAAATATATCCATAATGTAACGTCTAATCTGTTTTCTCTGAATGTTTTCATTTTTGTCTTCCACGTCAATGTTCACACGTACAAATGTCAGTTTCTTAATTAGTCATTTGCCAGAAAAAATTTCTAATTAAGTGTTTTTTCTACATGCAAGGTCGTTTTCGATGCAGTTAAAAATCTAGATATTGAAACATGAATGTCGGCAGAATTTCTTATATGAATCACTTTAAGAAAGTATTTAGTGTAACTTTAAATATCAATTTTGACTCTACCATAGATGCTATTTATCCTACATATTACTTAAAAACGTGTTATGTAGATAGAGACAAATGCATACACTGGATAAATTTTTCTTGTTTGGTATTTATTGAAATCATTGTTTTAAGATTTTCACATTTGCATGTTGCATCACGCACAACTTGTCACACTCAGATGTTCACATTTATACTGCACATACGTTGTGTTATTTACTGATGTTGCTCTATGTGCTAAACGTGCTTTTTGTACACCTGAGGTTTGATTTTGTGCATTTGTTTATTCACTGTTTTACACACATGAGTGATGTAGTTACGTTGACTGAACAACCACAGTCATTGTTTAGCATGTTCATTTCTGGTCAAGTGTTGTGTGGGTTCGGAGCGTAAGTAATTCACCAAAATATTGTCAAAGTTCTTGGGATGGCTGTTTTTGAATACTTATCATGTTCTGTAAGTTTGAGTGCAGAGAGATGAAGGGCCATTTTGAGTAAAGTAACCAATTTTCTTTTTATTTTCTGACGTGAAAGGTGGAATAAATGTTGTTCACTGGTTATTGACAACTCAACTGACATTGTTTGACAGAGGTCTGACATATTCACGAAAACCATTTGATCCTGGATAACACAACGACTTGCATCCCTCTCGTATAGTTATAACCAGCAGGAACGTGTGAGTCTTGATGACTGTCCACCTCCCTCAGTGGCACAAGTGCTATGAATATGGATTAGTTATGGTACACTCTTGGTCGGCATTCCCTTTCTTTCATCCATACTATTTCCTTTTCTATTATTCTGGAGGGTTTTCAAAAATTTTAACTCATACTTCTCCATGTCATACTGGTTAACATTGATATCAGTTTCATTTGAACTTGAGGGTTGTAAAAATGATCTGTTTTATTTAAGAGCTTTCCTTTCACTTATATCACTTTTCTGATATTAATTTATGAATCTTTATTCGGTGCTCACTGGCCGGCCGGAGTGGCCGAGCGGTTCTATGCGCTACAGTCGGGAACCGCGCGACCGCTACGGTCGCAGATTCGAATCCTGCCCCGGGCATGGATGTGTGTCATGTTCTTAGGTTAGTTACGTTTAAGTAGTTCTAAGTTCTAGGGGACTGATGACCTCAGAAGTTAAGTCCCATAGTGCTCAGAGCCATTTGAACCATTCGGAGCTTACTGAATATCTGTGTTAGAAACAGGCAGTATGGCTTTATCACAATTTAATTGATAGTCATGCCAGACACAGTTAATCTTGATGAGCTTAGTTAAAAGGTGTAACCGCCATAATGCTCTTTAGTCTGGGCAATGCGTTTTCTGCGAGCTGGATTCATTGGCGCCCGCTGCTACGGCTCCCGCTGGGAAGGCAGGGCAGCAATAGGCGGTCTACTTTCAAAGCTTGTTCAGAGGCCGGCTTAGGCCGGTTCACGGAAATCAGGGGCGCTTTGCCCGGCGATACAAGGGCAGCCCCCAGGCCAACGACACCCTAGCGCCGGCAGATACAGGAGCTGCGGCAGGTTTCAAAGGACGAGCGTTGGACAGCGCGCATTTGAGTGACCCGCAGCGTATGGCGCGTGAGGGCAGCAACAATATTGGACTCTATTATAAACGAAAGCGGAGGCGACTTGCTGGCGCCTGTGTGTGTTTTTCGGTTTCTCCTTTTGCAGTCCGGATGCGTGTCGCGACGGCGGCAGGGTTTAGAATGTATTCGTCAGACGCCTTGTAAATTCAGAAGTAGCCTACTGCACTGAAATTCTCGCCGAAGCTGCGGACGCGGTTCTCATTGGCCGAATGTTGCGCATAGGAAGTGAGCTGAAATTTTTTCAGAAACGGAATAATTCTGCTGTTGGTACATGCTTTACAGACAGTTATATAATACGATATTGTAGTGCCGGTGTTATTCTGATAACGATGCCAAGTTCCTTTGGACATGCATGCATATATCGTATTTATCTGCCGATAGCGGGCAAGCGACTTTCAAGTACTAACTCTGACCTGTACGGGAATATACACAATGGATGTACGAGTACAGGTCGTAGACGTGTGGTTGACGACGTACGGAAGTCTGGGTTTGGTTTTAAGTCTGCTCGGATAGCCAAATAGTAACGCGACCGCTCGTGACAAGTGGGTTCGAGTCTACATCTACATCTACATTTATACTCCGCAAGCAACACAACGGTGTGTGGCGGAGGGCACTTTACGTGCCACTGTCATTACCTTCCTTTCCTGTTCTAGTCGCGTATGGTCCACTGGAAGAACGACTGCCGGAAAGCCTCCGTGCGCGCCCGAATCTCTCTAATTTTACATTCGTGATCTGCTCGGGAGGTATAAGTAAGGGGAAGTAATATATTCGATACCTTATCCAGAAACGCACCCTCTCGAAACCTGGACGGCAAGCTACACCGCGATGCAGAGCGCCTCTCTTGCAGAGTCTGCCACTTGAGTTTGCTAAACATCTCCGTAACGCTATCACGCTTACCAAATAACCCTGTGACGAAACGCGCCGCTCTTCTTTGGATCTTCTCTATCTCCTCCGTCAACCCGACCTGGTACGGATCCCTCACTGATGAGCAATACTCAAGTATAGGTCGAACGAGTTTGTAAGCCACCTCCTTTGTTGATGGACTACATTTTCTAAGGACTCTCCCAATGAATCTCAATCTGGCACCCACCTTACCAACAATTAATTTTATATGATCATTCCACTTCAAATCGTTCTGTATATTTTAGAGAAGTAACTGCTACCAGTGTTTGTTCCACTATCATATAATCATACAATAAAGGATCCTTCTTTCTATGTGTTCGCAATACATTACATTTGTCTATGTTAAGGGTCAGTTACCACTCCCTGCACAAAGTGCCTATCCGCTGCAGGTATCCCTGCATTTCGCTGCAATTTTCTAATGCTGCAACGTCTCTGTATACTACAGCATCATCCGCGAAAAGCCGACACTATCTACTAGGTCATTTATACAGAGTGTTACAAAATGGTAAGGCCAAACTTTCAGGAAACATTCCTCACACACACAGAAAGAAAATATGTTGTGTGGACATGTGTCCGGAAACGCTTACTTTCCATGTTAGAGCTCATTTTATTACTTCTCTTCAAATCACATTAATCATGGAATGGAAAGACACAGCAACAGAACGTACCAGCGCGACTTCAAACACTTTGTTACAGGAAATGTTCAAAATGTCCTCCGTTAGCGAGAATACATGAATCCGCCCTCCGTCGCATGGAATCCCTGATGCGCTGATGCAGCCCTGGCGTATTGTATCAGAGCCGTCCGCAATGCGAGCACGAAGAGTGTCTACATTTGGTACCGGGGTTGCGTAGACAAGAGCTTTCAAATGCCCCCCCAAAAATGAAAGTCAAGAGGGTTGAGGTCAGGAGAGCGTGGAGGCCATGAAATTGGTCCGCCTCTACCAATCCATCGGTCACCGAATCTGTTGTTGAGAAGCGTACAAACACTTCGACTGAAATGCGCAGGAGCTCCATCGTGCATGAACCACATGTTGTGTCGTACTTGTAAAGGCACATGTTCTAGCAGCACAGGTAGGGTATCCCGTATGAAATCATGGCAGTGAATCGAGGAAGTACAGCACATACTGACGAAACTAAAATGAGCTCTAACATGGAAATGAAGCGTTTACGGACAAATGTCCACATAACATCTTTTCTTTATTTGTTTGTGAGGAATGTTTCCTGAAAGTTTGGCCATACCTTTTTGTAACACCCTATATATATCGTGAAAAGCAATGGTCCCGTAACACTCCCCTGTGCCACACCAGAGTTTACTTTAACGTCTGTAGACGTCTCTCCATTGAGAACAACATGCCGTGTTCTGTTTGCTAAAAACTCTTCAATCCAGCCACACAGCTGGTCTGATATTCTGTAGATTCTTACTTTGTTTATCAGGCGACAGTGCGGAACTGTATCGAACGCCTTCCGGAAGTCATGGAAAATGGCACCTACCTGTGAGCCTGTATCTAATATTTTCTGGGTCTCATGAACAAATAAAGAGAGTTGGGTCTCACACGGTACTGTTTCCGGAATCCATGTTGATTCCTACAGAGTAGATTCTGGGTTTCCAGAAATGACATGATACGCGAGCAAGAAACATGTTCTAAAATTCTACAACAGTTCGATGTCAGAGATATAGGCCTATAGTTTTGCGCATCTGCTCGACGACTCTTCTTGAAAACTGGAACTACCTGTGCTCTTTTCCAATCCTCTAGAGACTTGCGGTACACGGCTGTTAGAAGGGCCGCAAGTTCTTTCACGTACTCCGTGTAGAATCAAATTGGTATCCCGTCAAGTCCAGTGGACTTTCCTCTGTTGAGTGATTTCAGTTGCTTTTCTATTCCTTGGACACTTATTTCGATGTCAGCCATTTTTTTCGTTCGTGCGAGAATTTAGAGAAGGAACTGCAGTGCGGTCTCCCTCTGTGAAACAGCTTTGGAAAAAGGTGTTTAGTATTTCAGCTTTACGCTTGTCATCCTCAGTTTCAATGCTATTATCATCCCAGAGTGCCTGGATATGCTGTTTCGAGCCGCTTACTGATTTACGATAAGACCAGAACTTCCTAGGATTTTCTGTCAAGTCGGTAGATAGAATTTTACTTTCGAATTCACTGAACGCTTCACGCATAGCCCTCCTTACGCTAACTTTGACATCGTTTAGCTTCTGTTTGTCTGAGAGGTTTTGGCTGCGTTTAAATTTGCAGTGAAGCTCTCTTTGCTTTCGCAGAAGTTTTCTAACTTTGTTGTTGAACCACGGTGGGTTTTTCCCGTCCCTCACAATTTTATTCGGCACGTACCTTTCTAAAATGTATTCTACGATTGCCTTGAACTTTTTCCATAAACACTCAACATTGTCAGTGTCGGAACAGAAATTTTCGTTTTGATCTGTTAGGTAGTCTGAAATCTGCCTTCTATTACTCTTGCTAAACAGATAAACCTTCCTCCCTTTTTTTATATTCCTATTAATTTCCATATTCAGGGATGCTGCAACGGCCTTATGATCACTGATTCCCTGTTCTGCACATACAGAGTCGAAAAGTTCGGGTCTGTTTGTAACGATAACTGTACATACAATAATTTTTTTCTTTATGAAATTAGATAAATTAATATAAGCAATGTTTTGAATTTCTTTTTCGATTCTTTTCGTATCGTGATGTTAAAGAGACTGTGAGCAACTTTTGAAATGAATATTATTATTTATGTCAGATTTCAAATAATGTGGTAATCAAAGGAAAGTGTATTTAATGTTGAAACTATTGCAAGATGTGAAAATTGTAATTTTAGGATATGTAAACATTAGGATATGTGTAGTAGAAAACCTGTGGTGAATACCCTACCTGGAGGGGAGCGGGAAAAGGTGGACGCAGGCGAGGCGGGAAAAACGCACACTGGCGCGGTTCGGCACAACGGGCACAGTATTGCAGTCGGAGGCGAGCAACAGTCGGAAGTACACGTACTGTACCGAGGAGGCTACCCAGGAATAGTGGATTCCATTGAGCCTCGGATGAACCGATTTCGACGACTACTTGGCATGGCTATATTCTGAGGCACAAAGTTGGAAAGATTACGACGCTAAGAAGATGGAAAGTGCCGATGTTGTGTGAGCCTTAGCCGTGCTTGTATGTGTGCCGTGCTGCCCGCTATCTCGCTGCCCGCCATCCGCCGCACCGACTTGCACAGGTCAAACATTTATTTCATCTTTAGAAGTGTATCTGTGTGGACCAGTGTCGAAAATGTTTCTAACTGTTCAATAATAGCGTGACTATTACCAGAATTGCTTTAGCCATGACTTATCCTGATCACTGACCTAGACAGGATCCTTACCTCGTATTGTGCAATCCGAGTATCCTGAACTGAAAGTTTAATGTTAGTGTTAATGAAAATTATCGGCAGATTAATCTATGCCATAAAGGAGCCTAAAATTTCTATGTGTTATTGCAAATGTTGAGAAAGAACAAATGTGTGACTAAATTGGAAGAGAGTTTTTGTTGGATTGAGTTAGCGATGTTATTTAATTAATCTGAGACAGAAATAATGACAGTTAAATAATTCAGAAGTGAGACAAAAGAGTAGTTATCCAGAGATTGATAATTTTGAGTGTTAATTTGCCTTCAGTACTTAATAGTTTCAGTATAACGACCATCACAGTTTCAGGCCCCCCCCCCCCCCCCCCCTTCTCTTGTCCATTCTTTCAAACCTTGAAATGTGTTGATCAGATTTGACCAGTAAAGCTAAATTATATATTAATCCTAAATGTATTAGTGCTTTTCCATCCTTAATAGTGACATAGTGTGTGTACTTTCGAGATTGCTAGTGCTAGGGCAATCTATGCCCGATTTCAGTCTGATCAATATACAAAATGAAGTTTGTAGTAATCATTGCTGGGTGGTGTTGTGTATTTATAGCTCATTCAAATTAGTACTATAGGAGAAAACTTTAGTTCAGTGGATTTTTCCGGTTCCAAACTTTACCATATAACGCATCATTACTACGTGTTACTATGCTTGTACATGCACTCACTTGTACAAGGAAAAACTCACTCATTGCCTAAGTAGGCTGGCGACCGAATTATTAATTATAGGTAGCATCTACTGTGTGTACTTCTTGTCCATGCGAAAGAGTGATTATACTTTACATTTGCTTGACTGCATCACTGTAGTTATTGACTGAGTACAAGTCCGATCTTGCTTCTATTAGGTACACGCGGTCAACTTGTTTATAAGGTGAAGCCCGTGAACTTATTACAGTACAGGCTTTATAGAGCTAACGTACGTCCGAGCAGGGCGGTAGCGTTACATGTTTGTTATCAGTCGGTCCAAGATGTTATCTCCACGAGTCGATTCTCTGTTTAATTGGTCGAGGTAATTTTCGGATAGTGCACTCAGTATAATGTCACTAGATGCTCTGTCCCTGCCACCTGTCTTAAACTTCTGAGTATCCCAGTCTATATCTGGTAAATTGAAATCTCCACCTAAGACGATAACATCCTGACGAAATGTATGTGAAATGTATTCCAGATTTTCTCTCAGTTGTTCTGCCACTAATGCTGCTGAGACGGGAGGTCGGTAAAAGGAGCCAATTATTAACCTAGCTCGGTTGTTGAGTATAACCTCCACCCATAATAATTCACAGGAACTATCCACTTCCATTTCACTACAGGATAAGCTACTACTAACAGTGACAAACACGCCATCACCGGTTGCATGCAATCTATCCTTTCTAAACACCGTCTGTGGCTTTGTAAAAATTTCGGCAGAATTTATCTCTGGCTTGAGTCAGCTTTCCGTACCTATAACGATTTCCCGCTCTGGCCATAATTTTCATTGTCGTCACTTCATTTTACAGCTGCCGGTAGTCTTTATTCGCAACTGCTAATTCATTTGATGAGTTCTATAAGAGGATAGTTTTTGGTTGTGGTGCGAGTCATGTAGGCTGCTCAGAGGAGCAACGTTTTGCACGCCGGTAAGAACAATATTCTAACTGCGGCCGGTGTATAAGGGCGGAGCTCGAACTCCGGCCTTCGTGGAGGCAAATTCGCATTCGGGCTGTGGGCGTGGTACTGACTACATCTGCAGCATTTCGAGAGGACGTCAGCGAGCTCTGACGCAGTCTCGTGCAGCATAGTTAAGATCATTGGTGCATTGCAAGTTATTGATCGTTCCTTGAAATCTGTAGGCTCATCTCATTGAATTTAAGTCCCGTAAGATTTAAGTCGATTATCTTGCGTTATCATTAATTTTCTTGATGGCATTAGTAATTAGTTTTCCCTTTTTCCATTCGTCAACTACTAGTTGCTAGTTTTATGAGAAAGTATTACAGGCTCTTCTATTGTCCTATATTTTTGTCAAAGCTCAACTTTAATCGAGGTTGTGATATTTTAGTGTAATAAACCATCTTGTGGCCAGTAGTTAATGCCTTTATTTCCGGAATTCCTTGTCATTTTATTTTGGAGGGCTTCCTATAGATTTTGTTCTTAATATCTGTATAATCTTGAAAGTGCAGTCACACACAGATCAGGGCCGAATGATGAATGTGTTGCTTTACGAGAGAAGTTCAGTGTGTTTTTGTGTGGTGCCAGGCTGTTAATATGTTGCATTCTGTTGAGGAGATAGTGCAGTTGATTCCCAGCACTCGACAATTAAGACACAGTACTGTCCACAGCGCGGAGGAGTTACCACGATTGGGTCTTACACCGTTCAGTGTTCGACGGTACGATTTTTAGCCGCCTACGGGCTCATTTATAGGCGCCGGTATGTTTAACAGCGGAGCTGACGTCCATCATTCGTTTTTAAAAAGACCACACCTTTTTCATATTTTAAAGCAGTTTCACAGTTCATCTAGACACAATCCCACATCTGAAAAACTGCCATCAATTCAGACCCAAAACAAATTAGAGCCTTAAATAACAACCAAAATGGGCCTAAAATGTAATAAATTTAGATCTTAAGTACTTGCTGTTCCGCTGGTTTCATTCCGAAACTACTCATAAAAGCAGTAGTCAAACTCAGATTTACGTTGCAATAACTTAAGATACGCTTATTTTCGCTGTCAGTGGTCTCTATCGCCGCAATAAAAAGAGACGCACATGTAAATCTCTTGCAATCACGAAGCACAATCTCCGCGCAGACTGTTGGTTTGAAAGCTGTAAGTGGCTGCTTCAGTTCACTACATTTGTAGAAGTACACTAGTGTTCCAGTAGATGTCTTTGTCCTGTAATACCATCGGTGGTTTCAAGTGAACGGCAGTTATATTTAAGGAAGAAAGAGGTTTCACTCAGAAATCGCTCGTTCTCAAAGGTTTCAAGAGAACTTCAGTACAATTTCGCTTGTTGGGGAGGGGGGGGGGGGGGGGGGGGGGGTGACACACATTAAGGACTGCACGGTACACAAAGCGACATTGCCTCAGCTGCAGGCACCAATCTGAGTGACAGAAACTGGACAGTAACAGATTACAGCATAACACGAAATGAAAACGCATCATCTATCAGTTTTTAAGCCACAGAGAATGCCATTGCTCGAAGAAAGCGCTCCTGTATCGCTGTATAGTCCACTGTTCAAGACTTTTGAGAACTGTACTCGACGGTACCACTCCTGTATTGGCTGCCGAAAGGCCACATCGTATTTGAGATAGAGCCATAGTTCTATTGGTCTAAGAGTATAATATCAAATATTGGCCATCAACAGGAATATTTCGATGGCTCTGAGCACTATGGGACTCAACTTCTGAGGTCATTAGTCCCCTAGAAGTTAGAACTAGTTAAACCTAACTAACCTAAGGACATCACACACATCCATACCCGAGGCAGGATTCTAACCTACGACCGTAGCGGTCTCGCGGTTCCAGACTGCAGCGCCCAGAACCGCACGGCCACTTCGGCCGGCTAGGAATATTTCGTCTTGGGCGTTCAACACAGAACTAACTCAATGCTGTGTATACCAATGCTGAGTATATACTGTTTGCTAAGTACGTGAATAACGGGGAACGATATAATCTCTTACCCACGACTTTCTGAAATTGTTCAACGGCCTTCTATCATAATCCATAGTGTTGTGTTGGCAGAAGAGCCAACACCGTGTTACTAGTCGAGGCCGAAATGCACGCGTTTTAGCTCACGCAGGCTGGCGTGAGGAGCGAAGGACTATACTGACGTGAGGCCTGGAACATCACAAGGAATGAGAATTCAGAAAGCGGACGTAATTAGTTTCATACTTAACTTTAATCCATTAATGATGAACGTCGCTCTTCACGGTACATGATTCACAATATTATCTGTTCAGAATAGTAACTGAATATGGCGCCTTGCTAGGTCGTAGCAAATGACGTAGCTGAAGGCTATACTAAACTGTCGTCTCGGCAAATGAGAGCGTATGTAGACAGTGAACCATCGCTAGCAAAGTCGGCTGTCCAACTGGGCGAGTGCTAGGATGTGTCTAGACTAGACCTGCCGTGTGGCGGCGCTCGGTCTGCAATCACTGATAGTGGCGAAACGCGGGTCCGACGTATACTAACGGACCGCGGCCGATTTAAAGGCTACCACCTAGCAAGTGTGGTGTCTGGCGGTGACACCACACATACAATAGCTGATGGCTCGACGCAACCAAGCCGTCTCTTCACCCTCTCAGTACCAACAACCGTCCTCCTCTCAAAGATTGCTTGCATGCGCAGAAAAGGCGAATGAACCATAGCTCCAAGTTACATGTATAATGTAAAAGTGAAACTTACTGGCAGATTAAAGCTGTGCACACAGTTCAGACAAATATCTGTAACGTTGCTTTTCCGAAAATTCTATCAAATGAATTATCGCAACCCATTGTCACAACAATGAAACTACAACACCTCTCACAACTTCCAAACTTCTCAGAAACTGCCCTCCGTACGCTGTACAACTGACATCCTTGGAAGGAAGGGTAGGAGGGATAAATGTCAGAGCCACAGACCAGTGATGTTTCAAGAATCAATTTTACACTCTGCAGTGGTGTGAGCGCGTTTTTGAAACTTCCTGATTCCTTAAAAGTGTCTTCCTGACAAAGGTACAGACCTAGAACTTTGTGATTGTACAAGTGTTAAAGTGCTGCTCAGTGAAGGGAATAAGTCGGTTGAGAGTTGGAACACGAAGCCAATTCCAAATCAATATCTTGAGTCTGAAGCTTGTTAACAGAGAGTGATTTGGTTTCGTCCCTCGCGAGTCGTCTCGCATTTCCGATACAATCGGCCGCTATCTAGCGGCAAATCTATAAATAGTATAAATGAATCTCCAATACGTTCTGGTATCCCAAATAAAAGACATAATCGGAGGTGACAAAATTCATGGGATACCTCCTAGTATCATGTCGGACGTCCCTTTGCCCGGCCTATAGCACCAACTCGACGTAGCTGGGAAGCTCCTCCACAAGTACTGAGGCATGCTGCCTCTACAGACGACCATAATTGGGAAAGTGTTGCCGGTGCAGGATTTTGTGCAATTACGCACCTCCCGATTACGTTTCATAAAAGTTGGATGGGAATCATGTCGGGCGTTCTGGTTGACCAAATCATTCTTTCGAACTGTGGAGAATGTTCTTCAAACCAACTGCGACCAACTGTGGCCTCTTGACATAGTGCATTGTCATCCATAAAAATTCCATCGTTGTTTGGGCATTAATGGCTCCAGATGGTCTCCAATTAGCCAAACATAACAATTTCCAGTCAATTATCGGTTCAATTGGACCCGAGGACCCAATCCATTCCATGTAAACACAGCTCACACCATTATGGAGCCACTATCCTCTTGCACAGTGCATTGTTGCCAAGTTGCATCAATGGCTCCGTGGGGTTTACGCCATACTCGAACACTACCATCAGCTCAGTGCCAACTGAAATTGGAACTTACCTGATCAGGTCACGGTTTTCCAGTCGTCGAGGGTCCAAAAAATATGATCAGGAGCCCAGGAGAGGTGCTGCAGGCGATGTCGTGCCATCAGCAGAGGCACTCGTGTCGGTCATGTGCTACCACTGCCCATCAAGGCGAAATTTCGCCCCACTGTCCTAACGGATACGTTCGTCGTACGTCCCACATTGGTTTCTGCGGTTGCTTCTCTCTTTGTTGCTTGTCTGTTAGCACTGACAACTTACGCAAACGCCCTGTTCTCGTTCGTTAAGTGAAGGCCGTTGGCCACTGCATTGCCCACGGTGAAAGGTAATGCGTGAAATTTGGTATTCTCGGCATACTCTTGACACTGTGGATCTCGGAATATTGAATTCCCCAATGATATCCGAAATGGAATGTCCCATACGTCTGTCTCCAACTAACATGCCGTGTTCAAAGTCTGTTAATTCCTGTCGTGCGGCCCCGGGTTCCCGGGTTTTCCCGGCGGGGTCAGGGATTTTCTCTGCCTCGTGATGTCTGGGTGTTGTGTGCTGTCCTTAGGTTAGTTAGGTTTAACTAGTTCTAAGTTCTAGGGGACTGATGGCCATAGATGTTAAGTCCCATAGTGCTCAGAGCCATTTGAACCTGTCGTGCGGCCATATTCACGTTGGAATCCGTTACACATGTATCACCTGATTTCAAACGACAGCTCCACCAACGCACTGCTCTTTTATACCTTGTGCACGTGATACTGCCGCCATCAGTATAAATGCATATCGCTATCCCATGATGTTTATCACCTCAGTGAAAGTATCAGTATGCGGCGTAACCATTTAGTTAAGAACGAGGGACCACCGAAAATAAACCTTCCCCCCCCCCCCCCCCCTCCTCTCCCAAAATCCGTTTCCTTAAAGAACCAAGCTCCCACGTACAGAACAGAAAAGTCAGCTTTACACGCATATCAATGTTGGTGACGTCATGTCTTACGAAATAAATGTTGGAAAATGATATGATTTTGTAGATGCAATCAATGGTATATGTGGATGCTGTCTGCAAACTGAATTCTAAATAGAGTTAATACTGCAGAAGTAATAAATTAAAACGTCAGGCCCGTTGCTGATATTTACTGCATGAACTGCGGTTAACCACTTATCCTTGAATAATACGAAGTAATGAATTTCGGAAAGGTTTGAAATTATGTTCAAAGTTTCTTGGATGTCGTTAACTTCTCTCGTACTGAAGCGTTGAATGAATTAGGTCTGAGTAATTTGCGCCCTGTCAGCTGCCATATCTGATTTCAATAGCTAGTTGACTTATTGTGTTAAACATTTAACATAAAATATACCTCTTAACGGGTAGATTACGACAGCTGTTTAATTGTTTTAACTCAGTCAATAAATACACTGACGGAAAAAATTGCAACACCAAAAATTAATTAATGTAGAGTAATGAAATTTTGAGGATACATACGTCTAGATATTGACTGACCTTACAAGATCACAGGTTAATGTAAGCGCGAGATAAGTTATTGCAAATCTAAATTGCTGCTACATTAATAACTGGTGTAACCACCTGTATATTGAATGAAAACATGGAAAGTAGCATGCATTGTGTTGTACAAGTGCCGAATGTCAGATGTGGGATAGAGTTTCTTGTGTGTCGTACTTCGCAGTCAATACATGGACGTTTAATGGTGGTTGTGGATGACGGTGGAGTTGTTGTCCAATGATGTTCCATATATGGTCAACTGGAGAAAGATCTGGTGATGGATCAGCCTAATGTAACATGTCGACACTCTGTAGAGCATGTTGGGCTACAACAGCGGTATGTGGGCGAACGTCATCCTAATGGAAATCATCCCCTGGAACGCTGTCTATAGATGGCAGCACAACAGGTGGAATCTCCACACTCACGTACAAATTGGCAGTTAGGGTGCGCAGTGTAACTACGAGAGTGTGCCAGCCGTCGTACGAAATCGCACGTCAGACGATAGCTCCAGGTACACGTCCAGAATGTCTAGCAGGCAGAAAGGTTGGTTGCAGGCCCTCAGCTGGCCTCCTTGTATTCAAGACACGCCCATCACTGGCACCGAAGCTGAACAAGCTTTCATTGGAAAACACATCTCCAGCCTGCCCTCCAATGAACTATCGCTTGACACCACTGAAGTCGTAAATGGCGATGGTTTGTGGACAGTGGAATACACGCTACAGACCGTCTGGTCCGGAGCTGTGCTTGAAGTAACCCATTTACAACAGTTGTTGTGTCACTGCGGTGCCAATTGCTTCTCAAATTGCTGCTGCAGATGCAGTACGATGCGTCAGAGCTTTATGCCGAATACGAAGGTCTTGCTTCTCGGTAGTGCCACGCAGCTGTCCACAGCCCGGCCTTTTGGTGACCGTACTTCTCGCGACCACGGTTGCCAGTATTCGTGTGCAGTGCCTACACTCCTGCCACGTTTTTCTGCTTCTCGTAGCCCTATTACCGACATCAATCAAATTCAGTGAGGTGTCGATAATGGCTTCGTCATCTTACAGGCATTCTTGACTGGCATCGACTGACTACGTCGACTCTCGAAGGTAACTAAAGCTCATGACCGTTGCAGTGTGTATAAAGCAAACCTGATATGCGTGGGGCATTCTTGACTGACATCGACTGACTACGTCCACTCTCGAAGGTAACTAAAGCTCATGACCATTGCAGTGTGTATAAAGCAAACCTGATATGCGTCATCATAATGCGAGAAATTTGATGAGACATCTTCCAGGTGTAGAAACACGGCTACCAACTTTCGTTAATGTCGCACAACTCCTTCTTGGTGTTGCGCCTTTTTTCCATCGGTGTATGTGAAATACTGAAATCCAAATTTTTGTTGGCCCTGGAACCTGCAAAAGGGATTTGATGACAGTCAACCGTTTAGAATTATAGATCAGGTGAATGAGAAGAAGCTAGAAATGTAGTATAATTTTCCGATGGAATATATCAAATGCATTGAAATGAAGTTAATGGACAGATCGGACTGAAATCAGTAGAGACGCAATACCTTGAAATTACATCTGCGTAAGGCGTTCAGCCATGCTGAACCTGTAGGATAACGGATACGTAGTGTCGACGGAAAATATGTGCGTTTGATTCACTTACTTTGTGGGAGGCTAAGCCAAGATCATTCTCGGATATCAGTCACTCAGTGGTGTTGTTTCCCCGCACCGCATGGGATAAACTCTCGTGGTAGGGTGGAAAATCCGGCGGCAACAAAGGTTTGACTAACGTCTATAGCTACGCTCAAATAGCCTAATAGTCGAGGCAACAGCACCCATTAAGCAGGTAATCCATGTTTGTCTCCCAGTGTGGCATAAATTTTCCGTTGTCACTGTATATTTAATACAGTGTAAAAAACAACATCGCTAAAATAAGGTCTGTGCAACAGGGTAGATAAACTCCGTGATGAACCCAGTATGAAGGATCCCAAGTCCTGGCCCGAAGACAGGAGATCAGATACAATACCACAGTATTCTCCAGACACCTATTTGCCCTGTGCTATAGCGGCGATAATGTCTACTGTATCAAATAAGGTAAAAAGTTATGGCCCAGCACAGAGCGGTTTTCAGACACTGTTTGATCATATTGTGTTTAGGAACGCGTGCAGAAATGAAAATTCACTGCAAGTTTGTGCATTTTAGCGCAGCAAAAATGTCTTAAAAATAGCAACGGAAGCTGCTCATAAATACAAGGGACAATCAAAAAGTTTCGGTTTTAGGGCGTTACTGCAGCGTATATGCAACGTAGTGCGACCCCGCTATGGGTGTATTAGCACCTACAAATAGGCTAGGGACTAGCCTGGCATTCGTACGTCTCCCGAAATGCTAGAGGTAAATGTGGAACGTGAACTATGATGTCGTTTTTGCCAAATGCCTCCAAACGGGAGCAACTTTCTGCTGTTCTTTTCTTGGCTGCCCAAGAACAAACACCGATAGACATCCATCGGAGAACGAAGAACGTAAATGGGGTAGCATGACTGTGGAAAACCATCGTAGTGGACAAGAGGTGCTGCTGCCTCACGATAACACACATCGCCTCATCACAAATGCCTTAACGCAGATCCCTATAGTCCTCATCTCTCTCCATGTGATTAACACCTTATCAAGGCCTTGAAAGGTTGCCGAATTCTACCGTACGAGGATGTGCAGCAGGCAGTTATGGACTTCTTCACGCAGCAGGGCAAGGTGTTTAAACAAACGGGTATCTACAACCTGGTGTGTCTGCGGGATGATTGCTTCAGTGCTCACGGCAGTACTGTCTGATTGGCATGCGATTTTGGAATGTACGACCTTAGAACAGAAACTTCTCGATTGCCGTTTAAATTTCATGACTTGAATACCCTGAATTGACCAATGAAATGTAAGGTAATTCTCTGAGAGAATTTTTCAGAAGACCATATGGTGTGATGCCCCTGCTGTAAGCGACTTCGCTTTTAGACCTATTGTGAGGCATACTAGTACCTGTTGCTCTTGTCATGGTGCAAGCAATGAGTTTTACCGATGGATCATTACCAAATAACGCTTGGCCTAATCTGACACGGATGCAACATGTAAACTTTGTCACTTTCCACACAGCTTACTTTTCTCCCAAGAAACCTGCATGGACACTGTAACAGCTGCATATCAGTCACAACTTGGTAAGGAGATTCCATCTCCCAATTTTCCATTATGCTGAAAGTAATAGCGAATGCGAAGAAAACCAGGTATGAAATTATTATTAATATAACTGGCACATTTTAATCGTAATGAGTAGCTAACTGTTTGAGAAAAAGTTTTGTACTGCATTAAATTTTGCCATGGTTCAGAGCTAGAAAATTTTTGTATAAATAAAGGCAATAAAATACTGTAGATGGCGAGGACCATGACTCAACCAGGATGGAATAAATTAGTCAAAATTAATAGTACTGACATCCAGTATGGGCTGTTTCGGTTTGTAAGCTTTGTCAAAAGATACTTGCACAACCACGTCTGTCAACAATATTTCTGCGATGACCACACTTTCAACTTTACATAATCGTGCATCAACGAAACATTAGCTCACGATCATATATTATCATCTGTCACCTGTACGCACTACGAACTAGTTGGAAGGGCAGAGAGTGCAGAAATCTTGTTGGCACACATGTATATGTAAGTATCATTAGGTAATCACTTATCAAGGGGTAGCAAATATCAATGAATTTTTACTTGTAAAAAAAAATAACATCCCTGACGGGAACGTGGTTTCAATCTTCAACAAATTAACAGCAACCATGATGCCTACTTGCCGGCCGGAGTGGCCGAGCGGTTCTAGGCGCTTCAGTCGGGAACCGCGCGACCGCTACGGTCACAGGTTCGAATCCTGCCTCGGGCATGGATGTGTGTGATGTCCTTAGGTTAGTTAGGTTTAAGTAGTTCTAAGTTCTAGGGGACTGATGACCTCGGCTGTTAAGTCCCATAGTGCTCAGAGCCATTTGAACCATTTTTTTATGCCTACCTAACAGGAACTGAAATAATTTTAATTTACTTTAATTATTCCTGTAGTGTCAGGACGCAAGCTATTTATTTGATACTTGTTTCTAATGTTAAAGTCCAAGTGTGGTTTTCATAATTACTAGTGTGATTAGGACAAATTACTTTCCTTATGAGACTTGCTAAAAGCATCACTACTGAAAATGGTGCTCAGGATTGACAAAGTAATCTCTGTAACATGGATTAAATACAGGTTCCTGACCGCAGAGAATACAGGTATTTGCGCTAAAATGCTTTAATATTAAAATTTGATAACATAAAACTAGTACGATTCGCAGTATGAATATACGGTTTCTCCAGAAAATCCCGACATTGGTTTTATTCCGGAGGTATGAGTGACGCCAGCGCAATAACTACAGTGTCAGCCTGAAACAACAAATGTAAACAACAGTTCAGCATACGACCAGAGCGAGCAGACACTGCTGGGTAGAGGATTTTGGGTGACAGCGTTGTGTCACAAATCGCAATAGCGCAACATCCCTAAACGATGTGTTCAAGACATTTTCCAAACCGTTTTGAAGAAGAGAAACATTTATCCACAGTTTGTTTCACACACCTCGAATCCCAAACAAAAACAGAGACGTTAGGACGTCCGCTGCGACTCGTTGAAAATCAAAACAGAAGTCAGTTCTTTTCTGGGAAAAATCATCGCGAGTGACGAAACATGGTGTCTGTTATCAATACGATCCTAACACAAAACGACGAAGTGCAGGAGTTGGCGTGGATGGTTATAGCTTTGACGACGAAATCGACATTAAAGCCGAGTCGCGGGAGTGAAGAACATCCCAGAGAAGGAATTTTCTGGCGGTTTGACATTGTTGTGTGAACGTTCTGAGTGTTGTCCTCAAATGGGGATAAACTATGTAGAAAACCTGAAGCACCAAAACCAACATCTTAATGTTTCTCTACTTTTTATTAATCCAGTGTCGAAACAAGGTACCTGACACTGTCTTAACCACATTTCACTACACCTTTGTAGTGAAATGGCGGAGGTTGGTGTGAAAGTTGCCCTGAACGAGATCACATATATTGTAGAGGAATAAATATTGAACTAAAAGCGGAGTGAAGTAAATCTATCATGCGCGAATATGAGTCGATAAAGCGAACGCATATTTACGAATAAGCAAAAGTGTATGGCTCGTGTAGGAAGAATTGAGTTGTAGTGGGGTTACTCATACAGGTACAGGCGCTTTTACGCAGTACGTAGTGAGAATGGCAACTGGGATGGAGGGTACGTCAAGCAAATATACATCAGACGTGAAAGCATATGAAACTGCTCATATAGGGCTACCTATGGTGGTGAAGTGGGTAGAATTTGTTTGTATAACATAGTGACTATTACAACTGTAAAGTCATTGTACGTGTACATAATGCATGCATGTGAACGGTCTAATACGTAAATACTGTGTACAGCTATGATGGGTGTACAGCAGAAAGACTGTCTATCAACTGCCACAACACATGCATAAGCTAAACAAATTTATAGTTTAGAAGAGAAATGTGGAATCTGAAATACAAGCAGATTCATATTAGTAGAGGATATCTACGGTACAAAAACATTATTTCGCTGAAATTCTCTGCCAATTGGCAGTTTCCGCAGTTATTAGTGTGTGTGCGATTATCTCCTGATTTAAGGATTTTGTGCACTCTTTAAGGTGACATGCCTACAGTTCTGCACAGCTGTTATTTGTTTTTCTTTGCTCCTCATTCCTAAACTAGGAACTAGTCGTAGTTTGTTCCTTCTTCGTTCAGAAATGGTTCAAAGGGCTCTGAGCACTATGCGACTTAACTTCTGAGGTCATCAGTAGCCTAGAACTGAGAACTAATTAAACCTAACTAACCTAAGGACATCACACACATCCATGCCCGAGGCAGGATTCGAACCTGCGACCGAAGCGGTCGCTCGGCTCCAGACTGCAGCGCCTAGAACCGCACGGCCACTCCGGCCGGCCTCCTTCTTCGTGATATTTCCTTGGATAAAGTAGATCAAGACATGACAACTAACGGCTTATATCCGTAATGAGTAGGGGAGAATGTTTTACCTAGAGGATACTATACCGTAGGGGAGAATATTGTACCTAGAGGATATTATACGCAGGAACAAGTAATGTTTCCAGGTCGGTGCGTTAATCCAATGACTGATTTTTAGAATTACATGACTAAAAGCGCATTAGAAACCACCAAAAGTAGTTTCCAGCATTTTATATATATTTTTTTGTTGCTATACACGAGGTTGTGTTTGTGCAGCGTTTGTAAATATTACGAGTTCTAAATGTTTAACTGTAGTATGACATATATAATCTCTCTGGAAGATATTGCTAATTCTTCAGTTAAAGAGCAAAATTCTGCATATTTTTCAAACTACTTGCATAATGTGTGGCGGTTAAGACATATTTCTTCGGTTGTGCACCATCTTGTACCATGAAACGGAAGAAGGTCTTTTACCATCAAACAAGTGATAGTTAAAAGTGATCCTAATTTCTTTAATGCCCTGAAAATGGAAACTTGTGTTAGTTGCCAATAACTTCCATTTCAAAATGTTTTTGTCTTTGAACCCCTTTCTGATACATTTGTTCGAAGTGATTCCTGTAATTGTGGCAAAAGACTGCAGCACACATGATGTGAATACTATTATTTAAAAATAGGATTATCTTGCAAAAACGCGAATACAGGCGGAACCTGTACATATGCACATAAATTCCAAAATGAACGCTCTTGTTTCGGTTTGTGGATATTTATTTATTTATATCTCACAGGAAAGTCGTTTACCTACCCAGAACAGAAAGTCCCATGTCGCCTACAGGTAGGAATAAGTGTAGAATCGTCCCCTTGGTATTAGGCAGGCAAATAATTTTAAACTGAAATACAGATAAAGGAAAACATCGTTTGCGATGCATAACAGAGTGGCAGCACGAGGATAGGGCAGCCTGATGATAATTACATCAACCTAATCTGAAAGAAGATGTTCATAATTACATCTAAACACACCAAGAAACTTTTGCGATGGACAATATTCGAATGAAAGTAAGCATTACATCATGTGGCTCATTAATCTCACAATCAGTTCTGTTCGTATTTCCAGTTACTGTCGCTTTTAAATCAGCTCACAGTCTCTTCGCGGCGGCAAAAGATCCCCAGTCCTTCTGACTGGCAGAAGTGGACTGTAGACCAATTAACCCCTTTACCTCACTACATACCTCAACAATTTAGTAGCAAGTGTCACAAGTCACACCAACATCACAAGAGCAAGAACACAAAACACGACATGAGATTCTCTTTCCGTTAAAGTTACTAACCGAAAACAAACCTCGTCTTCCTGAGGCGCGCTCTTCTGTCGCACCTTGTGCAGGTCTTCTAAGGAAAGCGAGGAAGATTACCTTGTTCATTTCCGCTGATAGAGGAAGAGTTCCGCAATATAACGCAGACTGCTGGATTTAGAGACAGGTGATTAGACCAGATGAGAGAGCGGCGGCAACTCTCCCGTGTTTGCAGGAAACACGTAGACGTAATCTGTAACGGTTTCATAAGAAAGAGGGTTCATCAATAGCTAAGAAACTCGATTAAGCTGAGAGTGATCTCGGAACAGGAGCGTAAGAAGGCAGGGAACTTACTCGCCACTAATATGACTGCGCTGTGAAACTGCACAGTCTTACCCAACTTTGCCCTGCTCGTGTGCTTTACAACCATGTAAACTGACTGCATGCGTTTGTATCTTCCAGAAAATCTAGTACTTCAGGTTGAAACTCAGTCTGATAGCATCATGATCATTCATATATTTATGACAGAGTTCGAACGGGTAAAATCGATGTCTGAAGCTTGATGATTAATTACTACAGAAGTACCGGTACTAATAACTTGAAGAAATACAGCAACCGGCCACTTCTTATGTAATGTGTTTTGGGTTTTCACCTATCTCCAGACTGCATACAACCTTTATCAATATTACGTTTTTCTGCACAAGTAGCTGAATAAATAAACAATACTGTGTAGCAGTCAAATATGACTAGCAGATTCACTTGAATTGTAAGTACGGTATTATTTCCATAAACAGCTGAAAATTTGCTTGGAACAGTATTTGATAATACATATAGTATTCCCAGAGTCATATTTCCCAAACGATGCTGTCATGTTGTCGCAGGTTGTTTTCTTGTCTGTCACTGAAGCGGAAATTTGGAGTTTCAGTGGAGTGATTAAAACACTCTGGAATGAAACAATACGTAGCGAAGTTGCAGATAATTTCTTCACTGTGGCTTTCAATACTGGACTACTGAAATAGGGATGTACCGAAAATAACATAGCGCGTCAAAAAGTTGCCCCTGTCAAGTACGTGCTTACTCTTCCCTTCTGCTTTGTTTTAACCACTTAACTAGTTGCAGGGGCAACCGTATGGTTAAATGATGATGGCGTCCTCTTGGGTAAAATATTCCGGAGTTAAAATAGTCCCCCATTCGGATCTCCGGGCGGGGACTATTCAGGAGGACGTTATTATCAGGAGAAAGAAACTGGCATTCTACGGGTCGGAGAGTGGAATGTCAGAACCCTTAAACGGGCAGGTAGGTTAGAAAATTTAAAAAGGGAAATGGATACGTTGAAGTTAGATATAGTGGAAATTAGTGAAGTTCGGTGGCAGGAGGAACAAGACTTCTGGTCAGGTGAACACAGGGTTACAAATACAAAATCGAATAGGGGTAATGCAGGAGTAGGTTTAATAATGAATAAAAAATTAGGAATGCGGGTAAGCTATTACAAACAGTATAGTGAAAGCATTATTGCGGCCCACACCAACCACAGTAGTACAAGTTTATATGCCAACTAGCTCCGCAGATAACGAAGAGATTGGTGAAATGCATGATGAGATACAAGAAATTATTCAGATAGTGAAGGGAGACGAAAATGTAATAGTCATGGGTGACTGGAATTCGATAGTAGGTAAAGGAAGAGAAGGAAACGTAGTAGGTGAATATGAAATGGGGGTAAGGAAAGAAAGAGGAAGCCGCCTGATAGAATTTTGCACAGAGCATAACTTAATCAAAGCTAACACTTGGTTCAAGAAACACGAAAGTAGGTTGTATACATGGAAGAAGCCTGGAGATACTGGAAGGTTTCAGATAGATTACATCATGGTAAAGCAGAGATTTAGGAACCCGGATTTAAATTGTAAGACATTTCCAGTGCCAGATGTGGACAATGACCACAATCTATTGGCTATGAGCTGTAGATTAAAACTGAAGAAACTGCAAGAAGGTGGGAATATAAGGAGATGCGACCCGGATAAACTGACAGAACCAGAGGTTGTAGAGAGAGCATTAGGGAACGATTTATAAGAATGGGGGAAAAAAATACAGCAGAAGAAGAATAGGTAGCTTTGAGAGATGAAATAGTGAAGGCAGCAGAGGATCAAGTAGCTAAAAAGACAAGGACTAATAGAAATCCTTGGGTAACAGAAGAGATATTGAATTTAATTGATGAAAGGAGAAAATATAAAAATGCAGTAAATGAGACAGGCAAAAAGGAATACAAACGTCTCAAAAATGAGATCGACAGGAAGTGCAAAATGGTTAAGCAGAGATGGCTGGAGGACAAATGTAAGGATGTAGAGGCGTATATCACTAGGGGTAAGATAGACTGCCTACAGGAAAATTAAAGAGGCCTTTGGAGAAAAGAGAGCCAATTGTATGAATATCAAAAGCTTAGATGGAAATCCAGTTCTAAGCAAAGAAGGGAAAGCAGAAAGGTGGAAGGAGTGTATAGAGGGTCTATACAAGGGCGATGTTCTTGAGGACAATATTATGATAATGGAAGAGGATGTAGACGAAGATGAAATGGGGGATACGATACTGTGTGAAGAGTTTGACAGAGCACTGAAAGACCGAAGACGAAACAACGTCCAGGGAGTAGACAACATTCCATTAGAACTACTCATTGCCTTGGGAGAGCCAGCCTGACTAAACTCTATCATCTGGTGCGCAAGATGTATGAGACAGGCGAAATACCGTCAGATTCAAGAAGAATATAATAATTTCAATCCCAAAGAAAGCAGGCGTTGACAGAAGTGAAAATTACCGCACTATCAGTTTAACAAGCCAGGGCAGCAAAATACTAACACGAATTCTTTCCAGACGAATGGAAAAACTGGTAGAAGCCGACCTCGGGAGAGTTCAGTTTGGATTCCGTGGAAATGTTGGAACACATGAGGCAATACTGACACTATGACTTATCTTAGAAAATTGATTAAGGAAAGGCAAAGCCACGTTTCTAGCATTTGTAGACTTAGAGAAAGCTTTTGACAATGTTGACTGGGATACTCTCATTCAAATTATGAAGGTGGCAGGGGAAAAATACAGGGAGCGAAAGCCAATTTACAATTTGTACCGAAACCAGATGGCAGTTATACGAGTCGAGTGGCATGAAAGGGAAGCAGTTTTTGGGAAGGGAGTGAGACAGGGTTTTAGGCTATCCCCCATGTTATTCAATCTGTACGTTGAGCAAGCAGTAGAGGAAACAAAAGAAAAATTTGGAGTAGGAATTAAAATCCATGGAGAAGAAATAAAAACTTTGAGGTTCGCTGATGACATCGTAATTCTGTCAGAGACAGCAAAGGACCTGGAACAGCAGCTGAACGGAATAGACAGTGTCTTGAAAGGAGGATATAAGATGAACATCAACAAAAGCAAAACGAGGATAAGGGAGTGTAGTCGAATTAAATCGGGTGGTGCTGAGCGAATTAGATTAGGAAATGAGACGCTTAAAGTAGTAAATGAATTTTGCTATTTGGGGAGCAAAATAACTGATGATGGTCTAATTATAGAGGATATAAAATGTAGACTGGCAATGGCAAGGAATGCATTTCTGAATAAGAGAAATTTGTTAACATCGAGTATAGATTTAAGAGTCAGGAAGTCCTTTTTGAAAGTATTTGTATGGAGCGTAGCCATGTATGGAAGGGAAGCGTGGACGATAAATAGTTTAGACAAGAAGAGAATAGTAGCTTCCGAAATGTGGCGCTACAGAAGAATGCCGAAGATTAGATGGATGGATCACATAACTAATGAGGAGGTATTGAATAGAATTGGGAAGAAGAGAAATTTGTGGCACAGCTTGACTAGAAGAAGGGATCGCTTGGTAGGACATATTCTGAGGCATCAAGGGATCACCAATTTACTATTGGAGGGCAGTGTGGAGGGTAAAAATCGTAAAGGGAAACCAAGGGATGAATACACTACACCGATTCAGAGGGATGTAGGTTTCAGTAGGTACTGGAAGGTGAAGAAGCTCGCACAGGAGAGAGTATCATGGAGACCTGCATCAAACCAGTCTCTGGACTGAAGACCACAAAACAACTGAAATTCCACATTTCCACTTCGATGACGAATAAGGAAAGATTGCACCACAATGCAGCAATTTCTACAGGTAGTTTATTGCAGATACAAACGAAAGGAGCGTGTAGAGGAATACGAATGAAGCAAATAATCCAAAAGATTGGAACAGGAACAAATGATTTCCCCAATATAACATATTATGATATGAGCAATACATAAGTCACCACTGATTCAGACTGCAGATATGCACTTGAGGACCAGATTTTTACAAGTATTCCTCACGGCCAGTGTTCATGTGAAGTCACAACTCTCATCACGACTCATTTTCAATGCCCATATACGTTAAAAAATCACCCAGTCTTGTTCCAAATGTACTAACAACCATCCACAACACATTCCCGAATCTCATGGACACTCAACAGGGTTAGACTACACCAAAGCTTTTGTATATCCCCACAAGTAAAAAAAAAAGAAATGTGCAGTGGGTTCAAGACGGGGAAACTGGGAAGTCATGGGGTGCTCGCGAACCATTACCCATACACTTGTGGTCGAAAATTCGTGCTTTGTTACGTATTCCGAGCAGCAGCATGAAAGTATGCCAGTGTGCCATCACGTATGTACTACATATATATTCCTCCACCACAAGGAACATCGACATACTCTAAAGTGTTCATGCACTCAGTCGTAATACTTCATAAAGGGGAGACCACTACTTTCTGGAGATATTTTTATTAGGTTCAACGTGCTTTTCTGCTTTGCCATCTACACTCCCCTTTCATTATTACCTGTTGAGCTATCTCAAAATTATTACAAAACAGTAGTTGTGGAGCAAAGTATGTATGGATCCACCCTCTATTGTTGCCAAATTTATTCAAGATGACGATCCAAGATGGCGGCGATAGAAATGGCAACATCGCAAGGACGTCATGGCAGGAAATTCAAATTTTGGCGGGAAGATAGGTCAATTGGGCTACCTCCACTAACCTAACCCCTTCCCCCTTCCCTGCCCATCCCAGAAAATGGCCAGAAGTTCAAATTCCATCAGCACAATGCAACACACCACTGCTACCTCTACTAACCTAAGAAAATGGCGGGAGAAAAGGGCACTTGGGCTACCTCCACTAGCCTTAGTCATCCAGCCACCACCTCTTCCTAGTAATTGGCAGGAGAAGGATTCAGCCTGTGCTGGATAGGATGGGCATATGTCTTTATTTAAACAATTAGAGGCAGTATCACCATCAAGTGTCTTCACCATACAGTCCAGAATCCAACTAACCTAGTATAAAATATTGCCACTAGAGGGTGCCGTCGCACCTACCATGACGTAATCCAAGAAGGCGGTCTGGAGGGGATAAATGGCGGGAAAAGGACTCAGCCTGTGGTGGATAGCATGGAGGAAAGTCTGTTTTGCAGTCAGTCTTTATTAAAACAGAGGAAGTAACACCATCCAGTTGCGCCCACCATGAGGTCCGGAGTCCAACCGACCTAGTACACAGTACTGTCACCAGAAGGAGCTGTCGTTCCTTCCATGACGTAATCCAAGATGTCAGTCTGGGGGGGGGGGGGGGGAGGAATGGAGGGAAATGGTCTCAGCTGGGCTGCTGGAGAGAGGAAGGAGTGTACTGTATTTATTTTGGAATGATGTATTTGGGGATGGATCTGACATAGTACATTTATTACACTGATACAAAACACTCAACCTAGCGTGCTTGGGATCTAAGTAAATAGACTACAGACAAGTAAACTACTTCTAAATCATCGAAATAATGCAGTACGTTGATGTACATAGAGGCAAACCACTTGTAAATTGTCAAAATAATGCATCTAATAGACTCACGCTCACAACGCTTAAACAGCCGAAAATAAGCCAGTGCACAAACACTCAGTGCATATAAATGCTTTCGAACTATAATAAACCATAACTAGCAGAGAAACCAACACGTGTACGCATTTTGCAGCGCCAGTCGGACGCAAGACAGCACCAGAGTACTATCCACTGGAACGGATATCTGCAGTGTCTGTGAGGGTGAGTCACTTGCCAATTATGTCTCGCTGGACCGCAGGTAGAGAGAAGGATCACGCCAGCAGCGGTGGAAACGTGTACCGAGTCCACAGGGTGACTTGGCGTTTATTTACATAGAGATCTGACATCAGTATAAAACTCGGAGAACTCTAACTGTAGGCGCGAGAGCAAATGGCTGAATGGCTGGCGTTCCAGCACTGGCTTGTGTCTGGCTGTCCCTACAAAGCGCATGTTCGTGTTGGTCGCTCTGGTAATTGCGGTTGATTATACAGGGTGATTCAAAAAGAATACCACAACTTTAGGAATTTAAAACTCTGCAACGACAAAAGGCAGAGCTAAGCACTATCTGTCGGCGAATTAAGGGAGCTATAAAGTTTCATTTAGTTGTACATTTGTTCGCCATTTCAGCCAATAAAGTTTTTGTCCCTTTTTCTTCGAAGGTGCTACTGTAACTGGACTACAGTATCTGGAGATGTTAGAGAATTGGCTGTTCCCTCAGCTCGAACAAGAAGCACAACAATTCATATTTCAGCAGGATGGAGCGCCACCACATTGGCACTTATCTGTCCGTAACTACCTGAACGTCAACTACCTAAAGCGATGGATCGGCCGCCAGGCAGCCCGCGACAGAGCACTTCATCACTGGCCTCCAAGAAGCCCTGATCTTACCCCCTGCGATTTTTTCTTATGGGGGTATGTTAAGGATATGGTGTTTCGGCCACCTCTCCCAGCCACCATTGATGATTTGAAACGAGAAATAACAGCAGCTATCCAAACTGTTACGCCTGATGTGCTACAGAGAGTGTGGAACGAGTTGGAGTATCGCGTTGATATTGCTCGTGTGTCTGGAGGGGGCCATATTGAACATCTCTGAACTTGTTTCTGAGTGAAAAAAAACTTTTTAGATACTCTTTGTAATGATGTATAACAGAAGGTTATATTATGTTTCTTTCATTAAATACACATTTTGAATCACCCTGTATTTCGAAGGCCTTTTTTACATGCCGTGAGTGTTTATGCACTGGATTATTTTCAACTGTTTAAGAATTGTGAGCGTGAGTCTTTTATATGAATTATTTTGAC
This sequence comes from Schistocerca serialis cubense, assembly GCF_023864345.2. Taxonomy (NCBI): domain Eukaryota; kingdom Metazoa; phylum Arthropoda; class Insecta; order Orthoptera; family Acrididae; genus Schistocerca; species Schistocerca serialis. The sequence goes on along the minus strand of NC_064645.1, from coordinate 586,670,540 downwards.
AATTTACGAGTTGTTTGCCTCTCTGCACATCAATGTACTGCATAATTACGGTGATTTACAAGTAGTTTGCATGTCTGTAGACTATTTACTGAGACCCCAAGCATGCTAGGGTAAGTGTTTTGTATCAGTGCAACAAATAAACTATGTCAAATCTATCCCTAAATAAATTGCTCCAAAATAAATAAAGTACACTCCTTCCTCTCTCCAGCAGCCCATCACAGGCTGAGTCCTTTTCCCGCCATTTTCTCCGCAGGCCCCCATCTAGGATAATGTTTCGGGAGGGGCGACAGCGCCCTCTGGTGCCAGTACTGTGTACTAGGTCAGTTGGACTCCGGACCCTATGGTGAACACACTTGATGATGGTACTACCTGAAACTGTTTAAATAAAGATATATGTCCATCCTATCCAGCACAGACTGACCCCTTTTCCCATCAGTTCCTAGGGAGAGGTGTCGGTTGAATGACTTAGGTTAGTGGAGGGAGCCCAAGTGCCCTGTTTTTCCGCCATTTTCTTAGGTTAGTAGAGGTAGCAGTGGTGTGTTGCATTGTCCTGATGGAATTTTAGCTTCCCGCCATTTTCTTGGGGGAGGGGAAAGGAAGGGGGAGGGGATGGGATTAGGTTAGTGAAGGTAGCCCAATTGACCTATCTTCCCACCATGACATCACTGCGACATTGCCATATCTATGGCCGCCATCATAGATCTGCCATATTGAATAAATTTGGCAAAATTGGAGAGTGGGGTCTTACATACTTTGCTCCACTACTGATAGTACACTCTATTCCATAGTGGACAGCATCAAACACATAAACCGAGAAATAAAAACATAAAATTATTTACGTAATTGTATATCATCAAATAACTCTAATAAAATCAGGCAGCTAAGAACTATGAAAAAAAAGCAACAGTAAAGGCCACCAATGGAAACAACAATGTCTCTTCAAGACATGTACAGTTTAAGCATTAAATCTGATACAGTGCCTTTGCGGAGTACATCTTACAATAGCTTTAAAAACAATCGTTGTGTCTGGCTTATAGTACAGATTAATTATGATACAGAGGAGGTCATACTCTTCAGTTAACTAGAATACATATGTAAAAACAGTGGTCCAAGTATCAACAAGAGTGCAGAAAACTTAACGGCACACAGCCTAAATAAAATACCGAAAGAACGGGAACTGTCTGACGACAAAGTGTGCCATTCACAGGGTGGACTTGAAAGCAGTGCTCTCAAAAACCGCCAGACCACTAAACAAGATTAATCGGTGGCGCATATTATTTCCAAAGCTGCCAAAAGTTTGGGTATACAACTATAGGCTCATCTTTCATTCTTAATCGTTCTCCCTCCTTTTGTTATGATGAAAGTTGTCAAGCAACACGGTGAAATCCAGCCAGATTACCAAATGACACGACCCATCCTTGATGCGCCTGCTGACCTTCAGGTAAAACAGCCAGTACATTCGGCAAACTATACACAACTCTTAATCTCGACGGAGATTTACAGGGCCACTAGGCATAAGACTTTTATGCCAATGCTTGGCTTAAACTTCCAACATAATTCGAACTCCGCAGCACTTGCAGGTGACAATTAACACGTATGCTGCCACCGAACTTCCATCCTTGGTTCCGTCCACGAAGCCCGCGGCATCTCCTCTGTATGCTGACCCTCTGTCCCACAAGACTCACTAACTCTTACATTCGCTGCAGGTGGCACGACAATTAGCCGATGCGCGAACAGCACTTCAAAGCCTCATTGTACGGCCCTTCTGGCGTCTAACGGGACGACGGGGAAGGGGTTGCCAAGAGACGCGGCATGGATAACGGACCGGTCCCCCATATTTATCAAACACCCTACATTTTGCGAAATATGGCACTGTAAGCATGTGTCAACATACACTGACGGAAAAAGTCGCAACACCTATAGTCCGTGAGACGAGTGATTGGTAGTGACAGTTCCGGCGGGCAGACGGCGGTGTTGCCGAACGTGGCTCACAGCACGCGGCGCCCTGTCTGCTACACGCATTCTCCAGCAGCAGAAATAAAAGCCAGACAAAATACAAGTCGTATTGGTACGCGTGAATTTATTTAAAGTTGATGCTTGAAATATATTAACTCGAAAACTGATAAGAGCTACACTCCTGGAAATTGAAATAAGAACACCGTGAATTCATTGTCCCAGGAAGGGGAAACTTTATTGACACATTCCTGGGGTCAGATACATCACATGATCACACTGACAGAACCACAGGCACATAGACACAGGCAACAGAGCATGCACAATGTCGGCACTAGTACAGTGTATATCCACCTTTCGCAGCAATGCAGGCTGCTATTCTCCCATGGAGACGATCGTAGAGATGCTGGATGTAATCCTGTGGAACGGCTTGCCATGCCATTTCCACCTGGCGCCTCAGTTGGACCAGCGTTCGTGCTGGACGTGCAGACCGCGTGAGACGACGCTTCATCCAGTCCCAAACATGCTCAATGGGGGACAGATCCGGAGATCTTACTGGCCAGGGTAGATGACTTACACCTTCTAGAGCACGTTGGGTGGCACGGGATACATGCGGACGTGCATTGTCCTGTTGGAACAGCAAGTTCCCTTGCCGGTCTAGGAATGGTAGAACGATGGGTTCGATGACGGTTTGGATGTACCGTGCACTATTCAGTGTCCCCTCGACGATCACCAGTGGTGTACGGCCAGTGTAGGAGATCGCTCCCCACACCATGATGCCGGGTGTTGGCCCTGTGTGCCTCGGTCGTATGCAGTCCTGATTGTGGCGCTCACCTGCACGGCGCCAAACACGCATACGACCATCATTGGCACCAAGGCAGAAGCGACTCTCATCGCTGAAGACGACACATCTCCATTCGTCCCTCCATTCACGCCTGTCGCGACACCACTGGAGGCGGGCTGCACGATGTTGGGGAGTGAGCGGAAGACGGCCTAACAGTGTGCGGGACCGTAGCCCAGCTTCATGGAGACGGTTGCGAATGGTCCTCGCCGATACCCCAGGAGCAACAGTGTCCCTAATTTGTTGGGAAGTGGCGGTGCGGTCCCCTACGGCACTGCGTAGGATCCTACGGTCTTGGCGTGCATCCGTGCGTCGCTGCGGTCCGGTCCCAGGTCGACGGGCACGTGCACCTTCCGCCGACCACTGGCGACAACATCGATGTACTGTGGAGACCTCACGCCCCACGTGTTGAGCAATTCGGCGGTACGTCCACCCGGCCTCCCGCATGCCCACTATACGCCCTCGCTCAAAGTCCGTCAACTGCACATACGGTTCACGTCCACGCTGTCGCGGCGTGCTACCAGTGTTAAAGACTGCGATGGAGCTCCGTATGCCACGGCAAACTGGCTGACACTGACGGCGGCGGTGCACAAATGCTGCGCAGCTAGCGCCATTCGACGGCCAACACCGCGGTTCCTGGTGTGTCCGCTGTGCCGTGCGTGTGATCATTGCTTGTACAGCCCTCTCGCAGTGTCTGGAGCAAGTATGGTGGGTCTGACACACCGGTGTCAATGTGTTCTTTTTTCCATTTCCAGGAGTGTATTTAGTACAAGTTTCTAAGTTATTTGTTAAACTTCACAACTGAAATGAAAACTATTTTCGCAAGTTGTTGAACATTAGCAGTTTTGGTTTCCATTGTTAAGTATTAGCATTATTAATTTGGTCTACTACAAGCTACAGAATAATTGGTGAGTGTATTTAGAGTTATAATCTGAAGAAGGTACTCACAATATGATGATCTGGTTGTAAATCGATAGTAAACTCCCTCCTTACATTCCTGAATACGTTGTAGTTACTGTAATGGAAAAACACCACTCACATCACTGTCAGAATCTGATTTGACATTGTCTTCCTCAGCACTACTCGAACTATCACTGCTCTCTCCCAGATGTATAATTAAATTTTCGATGCATTCTTCCACAACCCCTTCGGTTTTGGCCGCCTCTCTGATGGCACTTGCAGTGCTGTTTACAATTTTAGCCCACGTCTCGCTTTTCACTTTATTGATAGCTGCTGGAAGGAGAGTTTCCACTTCAGAGATCGTGAATTTTGTATTGTTTGCAGCAATGTAATTTTTTATCTGCGCCCACACTCCTTCAATTGCATTGAAGTGACAGTGGTATGGAGGAAGCCGAACGATTTCATGCCCGTGCCTTTTAGCAATCTCGTCAATTACATATGTTGAAAATTGGGGTTTCTTTTGTGCCACAATTTCGAGCAGTTCCGCCTTCCTTAAATCTTCTCTGAAATCTACTTTTCGCCGTTTCAACCACTGAATGATATCGTCTTTTTTTGTTGCCAAGGTTGGTGCCTTATCGTGAACAACGGAATGATAAGGCGCATTGTCCATAACAATCACTGATGGACTTGTCAGATTCGTCATAAGCGATGTCTCGAACCATTCTTGAAATACTACACTGTTCATTTCTTCATGGTAATCTCCCGTATTTTTTGACCGAAACATTTTCAAGCAGTTTGGCACAAAACCTTTCGATGTTCCTGCATATAAGACAATAATACGCCCTCCTTTGCCAACAGGCACTGCCATTGTCCCCTCTGGCGTTCCATCATTCCAGCCTCTACGTAAAGAATGGCTGGCATTGACCCAAGTTTCATCTAACCACACTATACTTTCGAATTCCACACCCATGATCCTGAGCAGAAATCTGCGCCGCCATGCAACTACATCTGTCCTTTCCATTAATATTTTGCGTCCGTTAAACAGTGAATAGCTGAAGCCTATGTCTTTCAACACTGTACGCAATGAAAATTTGCTCCCTTTAAAAAGATCGTCTTTCTGAAGCGACACCAGTAATTTAGATAGAGTGGGATGTTCCCTTCTTTTATAATAGCTGTATATATGACGACGAATAGCGTCTTTCTGAAAATCGTCCAAACCTGTCACCTGCTTATTTCTCGGTCGCTTCTTTCCTGGTGTGTGCAGCTTTGTTGTGCCACTCTCGTCACAATCTGCACTATACTGTTCTTTCCCTATCTTTACAACAGTGTTCTTACTTATTTTCAATGCTGCTGCAGTTCTCTTCACAATCTGAACAACAGGAATTAAGGGCCTACCTTTGTCCTTTTCTTTCTCAAAGTAGTCCCTCACAGAGCACACGAATTCACGGGCCTGGGTGTGTAGCACACTTTTCTTCCTCCGTTTCACTTCTTGTGTTGGGCTGGTACTACCCGCCGCACTAGACATTGTTTACAACGAAACATAAACAAAGAAACACTAAAAACAACAAAAACGAAATAAACTGCGAATTCAACTTCAGACAAACAACGAACGACCGCACCGCCTGCACGCGAGACACTGGTAAGTTTCATAAGCGCGCGCGACCGGGTTTCAGAGCGGCAACGTGGCCCTTGCTACCCGCTCAAAGTCAGGCCGTCATTGGCTGCCTGCCTGCGGTCGCTAGGCAACGGAAAGACGCTACCGAGCTGTCAATACCAAAGACTCGTCTCCCAGACTATAGAAGGACTTTTGCGGCGTAAACGAAAGTTGTTAGATATGTTTCAACATCTGAAAGATAATGTCTATTTAAATTTCGTGACAGTAGCATAAGAGTGGCTCTAGTAGGGCACCTACGAGGACGCAAATCAGATTTTCTTTAAACACACGCTGCAACAGTCGTGAGCATTAGGTTGAACGTGGAGAGTTGAAGACAGTCAAGATTAGCTTTAAGGCGACAAAGACACCATTATCAACACCTCACTAAATTTGAACAAGGTCGTGTAACTACGGGAAGCTGGATGTTGCTTCTACGATTCTGCAGAGAGACTTGGTAGGAATGTAGCCACTGTGCTCACGGAATTTACTGTCGCAAGAAGACCGGACTCCGGGTGGTCTTGTACAACTACCGAGAGGTAAGACCAACGTGTTCGGTGTGTAGTTCTGACGCATTGTGTTTGCAATTTGTGCAGCAGTTAGCACCTCAGTGACACAACGATCTGTTACAAACCGGTTACTTGAAGGACAGCTCCGAGTCAGACCAAAAACCACCACCATTTGCTACCTCATTGGTGTCAGTCGAGAGCTCACGGGAAGAAAGGGTGGAGGTCTGTTGTGTTTTCTGATGAAAGCTGGTTCTGCTGGCCTCGTGTTGGGTAGGAGTAGGCCCGTTGTGGGCTTGTAACATACCTGTCTGCGTGCTACACACACTGGCCTTACGATCTGGGGTGCGATTTCCTATGACAGCAGGAGCCCTCTCTTGATTATCACACGCATCCTGATTGCAAATTTGTACGTCAGTCTGGTGATTCCACCAGTTGTGCTGCTATTCCTGAACAGTATTTCTGGTGGTGCTTGCCAACAGGATAAAGCTGGCTCACTTACCGCTCTACAAAGATTAGAGTTCTTGCCTTGGCCTGCTCGATGACCAATCTGTCTCCAATCGAGCACATACGCGACGACGTCTTCGGACGACAGTTCCAGCGTCATCCACAAATATCACTAACCGTTCCTGTGTTGACCGACCAAGTGCTACAGGCATGGAATTCCATTCCACAAACTGACCTGTACAAAGCGATGAATGCACGTTGCCGGCTAAACCGGCTACTGATGTACCTGCATTTCACATTTGCAATTACTTACCTCGCGCTTGCATTAACCGGTGATCTTGCAATGTTACTCACTTGCATATGTTGCCTAGACAAATGTATTCCCAAAGTTTCATTACTCTACGTTGGTTACTTTTCGGTGCTGCGATCTTTCTCCGTCAGTGTATTTTATTCCAAGTAAATGTTCAGACTTTTGTTAAAGAATACCCCGTTTTGACTTCTGGATCTCCTGCCTACAGCTGTACTTTACACAGCATAGTTATTGCAAGGTGCGCTTCTGTAGTCTTCAGTTTTGTTAACTTAGAAATGCCAAATGTATACAAATGCACAATTACGCTGATAAATGATCTTGAAGGGTGACAGGACACAATTATTTAATTTAAATTTATTTTTATTAAACTGTAGTCTCACGAGCTGGGTATTTCCCTTGTGGGTAAGTCGCATAATAAAATCAAACATATATTTTGCTGTACTTGATGAAAATATGCAGTGATCCACGCTGATGTCTTCTCTTGCGATAAGAAATGTGTACTGAAAGATGTTTAAATCCTTCAGGTATGACCATATGGGAGGCGAAAAGCCTCTAGTCACACGTGGCAGAAGCTGATTAGAACCTAACTTACGACTAATCGTTGGTCGGTTATGGGTCTTGTGAGTTTACAAATACAGACGCGAGGGACACTAATCCTGCAGGCTTCAAAAAATGGTTCAAATGGCTCTGAGCACTATGGGACTTAACTTCTAAGGTCATCAGTCCCCTAGAACTTAGAACCACTTAAACCTAACTAACGTAAGGACATCACACACATCCATGCCCGAGGCAGGATTCGAACCTGCGACCGTAGCGGTCGCGCGGTTCCGGACTGAAGCGCCTAGAACCGCTCGGCCACACCGGCCGGCCTGCTGGCTTCCATCATTCGATATCAGCCATTGCTCATGGATGTGGACTTTATCAGTATAACGAAATAGATCAGCGAACTGAAAATACAATTTGACGGTAGTTGTGCAGTCGTGCTCAAAAGTATCCGAACGACCTGAATTGCATTTCGCCTGATTCTCATGCAACCCACATAACGCAGCTGTCTAGCAGGTCCTCCAATCGCTCATTGGTACAGTCGTTTGACTATTGAAAATGGCTCCAACAAGTCAACCCTAGAAAACTCGGCTCAGTAACGCAATAGCTCAAAATGTAAAGTAATACCACGATACTATAAATATCAGGGAACACCTTATCACAAATATGACTGTCCTTAAGGCTTTTAAGCTCACATTTATAGCAATAAATGACATACCTGAAATGTTACAATATTACGTCAGATAGGTAATGCACCTAGTATGTTCGTCGTATTCATGATTTATTCTTCAAAGTAACATACCGTACTTGTTATTTAACACAAAATGACATTAAAAATTTAAGTTATTCACGAGCAGCTAGTTGAGAATATGTATGAACTTCAGATGACACGACGAACCATCTCGTTCTGCATATGGATTCAAACCCAGGTCATGCAGACTAATATTTCGTGACTGACGGAATCTAACAATCATCCCTGACTAGGCATACAGAAAGTGATATACCTCGATTTTAGACAGTATCAGTTAGCAAATATCAACTTTAAATTACATAACATAAACACTTTTAACCGACGCGAATTCCTACGCAGCACCTTTTGTCCCTGTTAACGAACTACGAGAAATGTTAAATATTGCTTCTTCACAGGTAACTTACCTGAAATTCCGTGAGGTAAAGCTTTGTGTTGAAGAGGGATTCGAACCCAGAACCTAATCGGATTGTTATCGAAGAACAATCAACTGCGACATATCGGATTTTCTCGGCAGTAGCTAGATGTTCTAACTGAAATGACGAGAAGAAAAATTAATTTTTTGCTTCCCAGGCCTCCAACCCGGAACCTATCGCTGTTATATTATAGAGAAAAGTAACGTTAAATATGGGTTTGTTACATCAGCAGCGACATGTGAGCGTGTTTGAACTAGAAATAATATCACCAAGAGTCCAGTGCTGACTGGGGATCGAACCCCACACATACCGTTGTTGACTACACACAAAGAGACGTCAGCTTAAGAATTTTTCTCCACCAGCAACTCAGAAAAACATCCTCGAACTTACAGTGATCTTTCAGATAGTCCTGTGTCTCACTATGAGTCAAAACCGTCAGATAACGTTAGTGTTGACCACGAATGAAAACACATTAAAAATCAAAATTATTATACATAATGAGAACATAAGTGCCAGGCCAGCATTCGAACCCATTTACGCGCAATATGTGGAGATGTTGAGGAATCTGCAGTTTTGAACAAACAACAAATTGTAATCGAGCTGTATTGTCACGAAGGGATCAAATTCCTCGTTAAGGGCCATCTCAGTTTCATTCCAAGTTCAGAACCAATTTTATCGACATACAGAAGCTCAAATAAAAGATGGAATAAGGGTCCTGTGACCCTACATAGCGTTTGTTTCGTCACTAGAAATAAATAGCTAGTATAAGAAAGGTTACTGGTGACAGAGTTCCCACATTTCTCCACTCCTGACTTTATTGTGGTTCAACCTTACATCTACTTGGTAGAGAAGGAATATCATGTTTAATGTGAATTTCAGACCACAATGACATTATACTTTCTTCACTTGGCGTAGCCAGAAGAGATTATAATCTGTCTCTCCCTATTAAAAATTGTGGGCGGAGGTTGGAATCGAACCTATCCCCAATCCAACAGACCATCAACGCCTCTTCTGTATGACTCATTTTCTATCATAACGCCGCTGTAGTACACTCGATAAAAAATTTTGACACACAGGCTCCATGTAGTGGTTTGCAATGTGTTCAGTACATTCTTTTACTTGGTTGGTGGAATCGCCATGAACTACCTACCTCAGCTACCCAGTGCATACATTCGACTCTATTTTGTAATCACCGAAATAAAATCACGTAACTGCCACTACACAGAACTTCCAACAGTGCAGGATGCCGAAATTTAAATAGGAAGTGTTCCTTTCCAGTTGAGCTACTCTATTGCGCTATCTGTTTGTTCAAAACGTCCTGCAGTGCAAAAGAAAAGCTATAATTGTCTGTCTCTCAGAAGTCTAGATCCGGCCATATGGATTATATCACAGCACTGTGGAATGCGGAAGTTCTGGAGGAACAGTTGTCAACTTCTAGAGGCGCTTTAGCTAGATGGCAGCTAGTAGCGTCACGATAAGTGTCACGCGCCGTAGATATGATGTCGCCAGTTCCATTTCATTCGCTGCTACAGTTTTACAACTCAATTCTGCTGTCTGCTGAAGTTACCATTTTTAATAGAACTTCGAACATAATGCCCTTCACGTTCCAACACAAAATACCCGCATGTGGAAAAAAGGCCAAGTTATGTGACATTTAGTTCTTTTCAGGTTTAATAGATGGCCAGGCAACAGATGCATCTCGAAGCTTTTCTATTATGTATGGGGAGAGTGCATCATGTCATAATAGTCAGAAAAGTATTTTCTACATTAGCTGTCTTCTGGTAGTGGCATTTTATTCATCTTCAAACCTTGTTTGACAGCTTTAACTCAGAACAAGTTTTCTACATGCATATACTCAATAAACTGCATGGGCATTGTCAGACTGTCATAGATAACATCAGGGAATTCGCATATATCGTTGATGATTAATTTCTCTCTCATGTTCAGTATTGTTTTAACAACACTAAAAGAAACGTTACGAAAATCAAGTGAACTTTGAGGCTTAATTCCGTGCACACCAGGAAGTAACTCGTCAATCACAGAGTTGCCAAATATTCCTCGCCTTGTTGCCAAATCTCAGTGACAGTACTAGCAGGAAGAAGATGAACCGATGTGATCCTATAGTGGGCTGGGAAGTGACCATAGCTTGCCTCTTTTGTTATTATTTTTTTCCTCTCAAAGAAGCGGCTGCTCTGGCCTGGAATACTTAACGCGCATGATTCGCATTTCTGTAACCAGGTTTAGGGACTGGAGCGTAGTTACTAATAATACTCAGAACTGACTGCAAACTAAGCATCACAAATCAGTAATTCTCATAGTTGTTTTTATATTTCTTACGTAACTGTACTCAGACCTAAGAAACTCATTCACGGACGTTTTCGTGCCTCACCAATAGTCAAACACACCAAACAAATAAAAAAAAAAGTATGTGTGTGTGTGTGTGTGTGTGTGTGTGTGTGTGTGTGAGAGAGAGAGAGAGAGAGAGAGAGAGAGAGAGAGAGGGAGAGAGACAGACAGACAGAGAGAGAGAAAGAGAAAGAGACCGACAGACAGAAATAAAGATAAAAAAGAATGAGAGAGACAGTAAAAAATATTTTGTTAAGAAATTGAATACCGGTACGAAAAGAAATCTTTCATTAAAATGACACCATCCACATCATTACGAAACGTCGTACTCATGATCTATGTAACAAGTATTAATGTAATGTAATCTAATCTAATCACAGCTGACTAGCTGTAAAGAGTCATGAACTGCCGAAAATTTCGCCAGTATCAGTAATCAAATCTAAACATGAAAATAAAAGACGACAGCTTTTGTAATAAACCAGGACTCCTATCAAGACCCTTTCATCCCTGTTAACTAACCACGAAAGATGTCTGATATACCCCCAATTCAGAAGTAACAAAGTGTGTATACATTTAAAGATGACGTGCATGTTGTGAAGTCCTGTGACGGAAGTACGGATTGTTAACTAAGAAAATCAAATGTTAAGCATCGGTTTCTCTTACCAACTGCTAGGTGTTTGAATCTAAAATAAGGATACTAATTTTTGTGCCTCAGCGACAATCGAACCGCACTCCTATCGTACTTCTTTGTCGACCACGAGTATAGCTTAAGTATCAATTGCTTACTCACCAAGAGTAAGACGTGTGCGTGTTTGACCAGAAATTGTTGGCAACACATGAACAGACATTAAAAATACAAATTAATTTTCACTAGCAGGCCGGTGTGCACATGATAAGGCTTGAAATGAAATTATGAATATTTTTGTACTGGATCAAGAATAGGACCCACATACTCAGCTTTGGAGGAGACCTAGAGTAGATTGCAGTCTTGCAAAAAGGAACGAAATGATTGAACTATACTGTTCCAAGAGATTCAGATCTTCGAAGGAGGAGACATGAATTCGAATCACAGTCCGGCACTAAATTTTTCTACGTTTCTAGTTTAATCAAGTACAAGTAAAATAATAGCCCTGTTCCTTTAAATGGCTATCGATTCATCAAACTGAATAAAATTTTATAATGTAAGTAAGTTTACTGGCGACAGTATTTCTGTTTACAATGACCTCCACCTATGTCATTTCCTAAAGCAAACCGACTCTGTCCAGTTGCGAAAGAAGGAACGTGATGTTTAATGCGGATTCTGGATTATAACGTCTTTCTCGAGGTTACCATAGGTGTAGTAAATCTGTTTGTGCCTTTTTAAAAGTGAATGCCTGAACCCACGCATTGCTCTTGTGATAGTTCGTTCCACCTGACCATTGTGGCCACATTTCCCAGCCCCAGGAGTGTGCTGTAAAGGATGATGTTCTTAGCATACCACATTAGTCATGGCGGAAAAAAATGCGAGTCTATTAAATGGTTAAGTAGAAGCAAGCTTTTGACGCGGAGATTATACTATTCTCACGATAGCAGGATGTAAAGACTCTTCTCGGCATCATAGCCTCGATGTGAAGCCATTTTGAAATTTTCACTAATTCAGGAAATATCCTAGTTCGAGAAAATCACTGTGAAGTGTGAATTTACCGGAGAAATCGATTATTACTATCATTTTCTTCATACCGCTGCTGGAAGACATGTGCTTGAAGATCAATTAAGGTCTTTTGGTCATTATAGAGGTAGTTTCCCAAGAACAGGTTCTTTCCCTGTCTACTGAATCCTTTTCATGTTAATATCAAACATTAGTAATTACTCGTAGATTATATTAAAACTAAAGTAATTGATGAAGTCGTTACTTGATAACAAAAACGCGCTGCGTTTCTTCATTTACTTGCGCCTAGAAATGGCTGTCGAATACTGCCAAACCAAAAACCAAGGCATCTTACTGCCTTCCGATACACGTCGCTGACATATCTTCCGTATGATTTGGTCGACGTGACCTGTTTCAGGTTGTGTATGACAGAGAACGTATTAGAAAATCAATTGTTTTCCTTTGCAGTAAACAGAAAGATATTCATTCTAAGCTATCCAAGGTCAAAATCTTCGCATTATAGTTCAAATTTAATATTCGCTTCTATAATGTAGGAAAGTATTTCACAGTTTCAAAACCCGCATCCGACTCATTGTCCTTACACTTAGTCGCTGACCATAAATTCCAGCCCAGCGTGACACCAGTTTAAGTAACCTAATGTAGCGAAGACTGTTTCCTAGTGCTATTTCTCACCGGGAAATATGCAATTCACTCATTGGGCTCCATTAGTATACTGTAACAGTAATTTATGTGTGTATGCAATGCATACGGATTGTAGAATTCAGGGGTGCTCTCTCTTCCACTTCTGTGTACAACATGCCTGACCTAAACGGGTCGAATCCTGCCTCGGGCATGGATGTGTGTGAGGTCCTTAGGTTGGTTAGGTTTAAGTAGTTCTAAGTTCTAGGGGACTGATGACCACAGATGTTAAGTCCCATAGCGCTCAGAGCCATATGAACCATTTGAACCTAAACGGGCCCTTTATCATTACAGGCCCTGGGCGGTGGAACATCATACTGACAACAGTAATGTGCTTATACTGACAACCTCACTGTTCGTTTTACCTGATTTTGTAATAATTTAAATAAAATTTACTGAGACATTTCGTCCGTCCCCCTTTTCCTCGTGTGAAATTTGTCAGTAAGCTTTTTCCCTTCCAACCAGCGAAATGCGGCAGAGTACGGCCGGTAAACGATTCGCAAACCATGATTTAGTGCCGTGAAGACGATTTCATTAAACACTGGCTTAAAACGTCTTATGCAGCAACGTTCACAGATATCTCAAATAGGAAAAGTTCTTTATCCAGGTACTAAGGTTGTACAACAAACTTCCCACAGTTTGTGTCAGGTTGATCTTTTCGTCTGATAGCACTGCGTAAGTATTTTGTCTAAGAGGTATCACAAGTAGTGTTTCTGTAGCTGTGGGAATCATTGGTTGGAACGAGTTTAACACCAGTGGGTACAGCACTGCTAAATATTCAAAATGATTATCGACCTAAGTCTGAGTTCATCCACAAACTGAGGCGTATTTATGATATTGAAGCTAGACTGTGTATCCTTGTCTTCCTTGAGTAGGCATCGGAAGGCTTTCACACACACTTATACGAGGGTAATCCCAAAGTAAGGTCTCCTAAGGGACACGCATGTGCCAACGCAGGCACAAATGGAAGATCCTTAATTTTAATGCTAAGCACAGACCATAGTAGTACCTGCATAGTGGCAAAGTGATAAAGAGCAAGAGAACGAATACGAAGGTCTCAGGTTCAATCCTTCGTCTGTCCCACGATTTTTATGTGCCATTTTACACTTATTTCCCATCAGGCAGTGTTTGTTTATGTTAAAAATGCCGAGTTGCACTGTGGCCCGAAAGCCACGTTAAACTGTAGGTTCCCCTATTAACTGGCTACGAAAGTCAACTCAAAGGTCGGAGGAAAGCAACGGAATATCACCGCCAACAAGACCGTGCCTATTAAAGCACTGTGGTGTTCAAGCCACTCTTCCGACTGCTTACTGCATTACTTTCTATGGGTTCCAAAGTTAATGATCTTCGGTTTATTAACATTTTTGTGTTTTTATGCTGTAGCTTTGATACCAGCAAACGTAAATAACCGGCTGAGCACTGTCTCCGTTCGAGTTGTCAAGGTGGTAGACGACGATGCTGTCGATCTCAGTTACAGTCTTGGTCATCGCTATGTTTCAGTCGAATACCTCCATGTCACTTTCTGCGTATTTCAAGATATACTTTTATGCACTTGGTACGCATCCAAATTGATATCTGATAGAGTTGTATTTAGCAACATGAATCAGATATGTATTCCGTGCAAAATATCGGACAACACGTCAGTGCAGCGAGATTTCGTTTGTGTGATGCGCATGGTGCAAGAAATATTTGTGTTTTGCTTGCTTCTGTGATAGGTTTCACCCCACGGAATGCAAACATGCTCACGAATAAACTGTCAATAACTGGAATTACGCAATAATACACTTAAAAGTTGTATTTTTGCATTATGTGTCCCAATGGAAATAACAGTAAACAGGTTATATGCCTACTTGCCTATTATTCGCGCTTCTCGATGCTTTCCTCAAAAAATAAAAATAAAAATAAAAAGAGAGAGACAGAGAGAGAAAACAGAAATGTATTTCAAATATCAGCTCGGTGACGCCATGTTCGTCTCGTTATGTAAACCAAGGATAGTTGATAGGTAATATCTCGTTGTACTAGCGATATGTATGGCTAAAGGGTTCTTTCTTTTCTCTCTGCAAACAACCAGAACAGAATTCAGTAACAAAGTGGTAAGGGCAGCTATGCAGTGGGCCAATTAAACACTCAGCCATTCTTGGTTATTTTGTTACTCGTCTTTAATGCAGTAACATCCTTGATTACTGATTCGTTATTACTACAATTTTATTGTTATTCGTCAGCTCACAACAGCTTCCCTATCACTCACTGCTGCCGATCATGGATCAGGATGAATGGAATATGGGATGTTTCGCCACGGAGAACATCCACATTTATCTCGGCGTCTTGTGTTCAGGGTAATATGAAAATCTCAATCAGAGAAGACGACAACGGGATGCCGGTGATGCAGGCAACAACACCTAACTATTTCTGTCGACTTAATACCATGACGACAGACAAACTGGCGTCTCACTGTATTTTTATTGTAATTCGTTAGCCTTCTTGCGACCTCGTTTTAATACCTCGTGGGAGCAGGCATAATATTTTGCTTTTTGAACATCGAACAATAACACAGAAAGATAGTAGATGGAAGGATACAAAGAAACAATCAGATTCATGGGTGTGGATCCAGTTCATCACTAGAAGACTAAACAAGAGGGAAACATTACGAAAGCATTGAATACGATGGTTAATATACATTATATGTATATATCTGAAGATGAAAAAGTGCAGATCTGCACAGTGCCCGAATCTGCACTTTAGTTTCTGTCTTAAAGGGCATAATTTTTAGTTTATTCTCTTCTGAATTTTCAAATGAATTGATTATTGGGTGGTACAGAATAATTAGTTAACTGTGTTTCTTACAGCGTCCATCCCCACCAACATTTTTCTACATTCTCGTGCAATTCATGAAATTCTACTTGTATTATCACAAGACTGCATATAGATGCAATCGATTTCGAGGTGCAAAGTGTTTATTATCTTACTTTTCGTGAAAGGTGGGAAAAGTTGATTTCCAAAGACTTTTTATTGTGCTGAAATAATCTTTTGTCACAAAGTAACAAGGTAAGTGTTCTACTCGTATATATTTTTTGGGCAACTGTAATCGTGATGGAAGATTGCACATCTGAATGTTTGACACAACTGGTAGGAGAAAACGCTGCATATTAACCAAACCCCGCGCCTCCTTTCTGTATCCTCCTGACACGAGCACAGGATTCTCCTATCATAACGCTACAAAGCTGTTCCTAGCACAGCTGAGAATTGGCAACATCGTCACAAACATTTGGCAACACTGTGACATTGCAATCACTTCCGTGTATGGTACTGAATTGACTCGCTAAATATACTTGATATTCCCTTTCCATTTGAATGACTCGTGCTATATAGTACTCATGTAATCTAAGACACTGAGACAGAAAATTCAATTTTTTGGCTAAAGAAATGCTATTCTTCGCATAAGTGATAACTTTCATTATCTTACACGATGCATTACGAGGCTGAGTGACCAACACCATGATAAGAGTGGCGTGCTGACAGCAGTGTGTCCATAGCCCCTTGGTACCCCCCATGTCTCGTGTCTCAACGGCTCAATGAGTCATCACTTCTAATCGTGGTCGGGGCCAGCGTGTGTGAGTTTCTTTTTCTGATTTATTTTATGGGGCTGCGAATTTGCAGAAAAATTCTGTAACGAAATCAGGAGAAAACCTTTGCACATCAAATCCTCTTGGTAGCTCGACACAGTAAGTTGTGTTACAGCATACTGATAATTTTTACTTATGGACCGTCTGACAGCAATCGAATAAAAAACAATTTTAGTGCCATACGCCTTTCCCCTTTATTTTCTGCAAGGCATCATCTGTGGCCTGGAATGTGTACATATGTTTGCTATTTAATTTACATTTTTGTCACTGTACCTATAGGTTATAAACAGTTCTGGCGGTTGGTATTTCCTATTAAGTAGTAATGTTTTGAACTGTACTTACAGGTTGCGTGGACAATTACTAACATATTACGCTATTGTTGCATTTTTGGTGATTTCTTCTTCTTATGAATGCCAATTTGCGTTCTTTTTTCCCACATTCCACAGCACTATGAACTGAACGCTTGTTTCAATGCAATGTTTTGTTTTCTGTTGAAGACTGTCAAATGTTTTTGCCAAAGATCGAATGTTATTGCCAAACTTTCGACTGTAATTACTGAAGTATCTGTGATCTGTTGGGTATGCATTTGTGTGTGCGTCTCTATGTATGGATGTGTGTGTGTGTGTGTGTGTGTGTGTGTGTGTGTGTTTAGGTGTTATATAACCTTATGTGCTGTGTGTGTGTGTGTGTGTGTGTGTGTGTGTGTGTGTGTGTGTGCTTTGGTGTGGTATATATACAATTTTTTTGTGGGCTCTGCTTAAGTGTGTGTGTGTGTGTGTGTGTGTGTGTGTGTGTGTGTGTGCGTGTGTGTCCAGAAGGTGAAGGGGGAGGAGTTTTTTTGTTTTATCTTAACATTTCCTTTATTAAGTGTAGTAGCGAGCCTGTGCTGATGTGAGTTTGTTCATTTATCACGTGTTTGTTTTCTGCTATGGCTTTCTGGATGTGGAAGTTTTCTTGTATTTGTATAAGATTTGTTTAGATTTGGTTGCTGATATTAGCGAAAATTTCGGTAATTCATGACTTTTCACGGCTAGTCAGCAATACGATATGATTAGATTTGATGAGATTAATATTTGTTCCATAGATCATGAATACGACATTTCATAATGATGTGGAATGTGTTATTTTAATGTAAGATTTCTTTACATACTGGTATTCAATTTCTTTACAAAATATTTTTTACTGTCTCTCTCATTCTTTTTTATCTTTATTTCTGTCTGTCTCTTTGTCTGTCTGTCTGTCTCTCTCTCTCTCTCTCTCTCTCTCTCTCTCACACACACACACACACACACACACACACACATTTTTATTTTTATTTGTTTGGTGTGTTCAACTATCGGCGAAGCACGAAAACTTAAGTGAATGAGTTTCTTAGTTTTGAGTACAGATACGAAAGAAATATAAAAACAACTATGAGAATTACTGATTTATGTTGCTTAATTGGCAGTCAGTTCTGAGTATTATTAGTAACTGCGCTCCAGTCCCTAAACCTGGTTACAGAAATGCGGATCAGGCCGTAGCAGCCGCGTCTTTGAGAGGCCAGCTATGGTCACTTCCCAGCCGACTATAGGATCACATCGGTTCGTCTTCCTCCTGCTAGTACTGTAACTGAGATTTGGCAACAAAGCAAAGTATATTTGGCAACTCTGTGATCGACGAGTTACTTGCTGGTGTGCACTGAATTAAGCCTCAAAGTTCACTTGATTTTTTCTGTCATTTCCATTGAATAATCTGAGTTATTATGGCTTCAGGTGTAACAAAAGATTGTAAATTTACGGTTTTCCGCCCAGGAAAGTCGTTGCATGTGGAAATCGCAACTACACTCGTCCTTTAAATAGCGCTTTACGAATTCTGGCCACTATTGGCCTCGTAAGAGGAATGCGCAACACATACCTCTTCGCCAGCTGTGTGGTAACATGCTGACCTCGAAAAAAGCGTCTGTTATGGTTTGCGGTTCCATTCTCGCCGAACGTAACGTTTTTATCCCTTCTGTGAAAGAGCTACAAGCAGTCGGATCAAACATCGATAAGGAAATCGCAAGAAAATACTTTCAGCTCAAAGTACAATGGTGAAAAACTTACAATGCTGCACAACAGGTAATGCCTCGTTCCGCTACTGACAAGCGAATTTTGGGTCTCTAGGAATACATAACTTTATTTTTGAAATGCCACATTTGCATACCTGTTGGGTATGACACAGCATACCAATTAAACACAGACCCAATCGAAATTTAAGTGAGTAGTATTTTACGAATTCGTGCCGATAGATGCACGCTTATGTACAGATACTCAGTTTTATCAAGGAGACTTCCGTCATAAGGTTATGTAAGGTTATCGCGGCTAGTTTTATTTCATTTCTTATAATGCAGTGCACAATTTTCGTAACGTTTCTTTTAGTGTTGTTAAAACAATACTAAACATGAGAGAGAAATTAATCATCAACGATATATGCGAATTCCCTGATGCTATCTATGACAGTCTGCCAATCCACATGCAGTTTATTGAGTACATGCATGTAGAAAACATGTTCTGAGTTAAAGCTGTCAAACAAGGTTTGAAGAAGAATAAAATGCCACTACCAGAAGACAGCTAATGTAGAAAATACTCTTCTGACTATTTTGGCACGATGCGCTCTCCCCATACATAATACAAAAGCTTCAAGATGCATCTGCTGCCTGGCCATCTATTAAACCTGAATAGAACCAAATGTCGCATAAGTTAGCCCTTCTCCCACATGCGGCTATTTTTTGTTGAGAAGTGAAGGGAATTATGTTCAAAGTTCCATTAAAAATGGTAACTTCAGCAGACAGCAGAATTGCGTTGTAAAAATTTAGCAGCGAAGGAAATGGAACTGGCGACATCTTATCTACGGTGCGTGACACTTACTGTGATGCTACATGATGTCATCTAGCTTAAGCGCCTCCAGAAGTCAACAACTGTTCCTCCAGAACTTCCACAATCCACAGTGCTGTGAGATAATCTATATGGCAGGATCTAGACTTTTGAGAGACAGACAGTTACAGATTTTCTTTTGCACTACAGGACGTTTTGAACAAACAGATAGCGCAATAGAGTAGCTCAACTGGAAAGGAACACTTTATATTTAAATTTCGGCATCCTGCACTGTTGGAAGTTCTGTGTAGTAGCAGTTACGTGATTTTATTTCGGTGATTACAAAATAGAGTCGAATGTATGCACTGGGTAGCCGAGGTAGGTAGTTCATGGCGATTCCATCAACCAAGTAAATGAATGTACTGAACATGCTGCATACCTCTACAGGGAGCCTGTGTGTCAGAATTCTTATCGAGTGTACCGCAGCGGTGTTATGATAGGAAATGTGTCATACAGAAGAGGCGTTGGTGGTCTGTTGGATTGGTGATAGGTTCCCATGCTCATGGTCTGGGTTCGATTCCAAATTCTGCCCGTAATTTTTAATAGGGAGAGACAGATTCTAATCTCTTCTGGCTACGCCAGGTGAAGAAAGTATAATGTCATTGTGGTCTGAAATTCACATCAAACATGATATTCCTTCTCTACCAAGTAGATGTAAGGTTGAACCACAATAAAGCCAGGAGTGGCGAAATGTGGTAACTCTGTCACCAGTAACCTTTCTTATACTAGTGATTTATTTCTAGTGACGAAACAAACGCTATGATGGGTCACAGGACCCTTATTCCATCTTTTATTTGAACTTCTGTATGTAGATAAAATTGGTTCTGCACTTGTAATGAAACTCAGACCGCACTTAACGCGGAATTTGATCCCTTCGTGACAATACAGCTCGATTACAATTTGTTGTTTGTTCAAAAGTTCAGATTCCTCAACATCTCCACATATTGCGCGTTAATGGGTTCCAATGCTGGCCTGGCGCTTAAGTTCTCATTATGTATTATCAAGCTCTAGCATGAGAGCACCTGTCTGCTGGTGGATAATAATTTAGATTTTTAATGCATTTTCATTCGTGGTCAACTAACGATATCTGACGGTTTTGACTCCCAGTGAGACACAGGACTATTTGAGAGATCACTGTAATTTCAAGGATGTTTTTCCGAGCTGCTGGTGGAGAAAAATTCTTAAGCTGACGTCTCTTTGTGTGTAGTCAACAACGGTATGTGTGGGGTTCGATCCCCAGTCAGCACTGGACTCTTCGTGATATTATTTCTAGTTCAAAAATGCTCACATGTCGCTGCTGGCGTAACAAACCCATATTTAACGTTAGTTTCCTCTATAACATAACAGCAATAGGTTCCGGGTTAGAGTCCTGAGAAGCAAAGAACTAATATTTCTTCTCGTCATTTCAGTTAAAACATCTAGCTACTGCCGAGAATATCTGATATGTCGCAGTTGATTGCTCTTCGATAACAATCCCATTAGGTTCTGGGTTCGAATCCCTGTCCAACACAAAGCTTTACCTCACGGCATTTCAAGTAAGTTACCTGTGAAGAAGCAATATTTAACATCTCTCGTAGTTCGTTAACAGGGACAATAGGTGCTGCGTAGGAATTCGCGTCGGTTAAAAGTGTTTATGTTATGTAATTTAATGTTGATATTTGCTAACTGATACTGTCTAAAATCGAGGTATATCACTCTCTGTATGCCTATATCAGGAATGACTGTTAGATTCCGTCAGTCACGAAATATTAGTCTGCATGACCTGGGTTTGAATCCATATGCAGAACGAGATGTTTCGTCGTGTCATTTGAAGTTCATACATATTCTCAACTATCTGCTCGTGAATAAATTAAATTTATAATTTCATTTTTTGTTAATTAACAAGTACGGTATGTTATTTTGAAGAAGAAATCTTGAATACCACGAACTTACTAGGTGCATTACCTATCTGACATAATGATGAGTGTGGTAACATTTCAGGAATGTCATTTATTGCAATAAATGTGAGCTTACAAGCCTTATGGACAGTCATATCCGTCATAAGGTGTTCCCTGATATTTATAGTGTCGTGGTATTACTTTACATTTTGAGGCATTGCGTTACAGAGCCGAGCTTTCTAGAGGTGACTTGTTGGAGCCATTTTCAATAGTCAAACGACTGTACCAATGAGCGATTAGAGGACCTGCTAGACAGCTGCGTTATGTGGGTTGCATGCGAATCAGGCAAAATGCAATTCAGGTCGTTCGGATACTTTTGAGCACGACAGTACATTTAATTCGTGACACACGAAAGTTTGTCCCGGACCCGGTCTCGAATCCGGATTTTCCGCTTATCGCGAGTGGTCGCCTTAGCAAGTTCGGCTATCCATGCACATATCATGGAGCAACCCTAACTTCCATCTTGTATATTGTTTATATTTCCTATTGTCGCTCTTTCTTATTCCCATACAAGAAGAGAAGACTTTTTATCATCGTCATTTTAGCCCACTGAGGCACATATACCAATGATTTAAATAATGACTGCATTTATACAGAGTGTATATTACATTACAGTGTCGTAGAGACATGCATGCACATATTCCTCAACGGGCTAAAATGATCATCCTGTGAGGGAATCACCAAGTGCGAGCAGAGAAGATATATCCAACGCATTATATACACTCCTGGAAATTGAAATAAGAACACCGTGAATTCATTGTCCCAGCAAGGGGAAACTTTATTGACACATTCCTGGGGTCAGATACATCACATGATCACACTGACAGAACCACAGGCACATAGACACAGGCAACAGAGCATGCACAATGTCGGCACTAGTACAGTGTATATCCACCTTTCGCAGCAATGCAGGCTGCTATTCTCCCATGGAGACGATCGTAGAGATGCTGGATGTAGTCCTGTGGAACGGCTTGCCATGCCATTTCCACCTGGCGCCTCAGTTGGACCAGCGTTCGTGCTGGACGTGCAGACCGCGTGAGACGACGCTTCATCCAGTCCCAAACATGCTCAATGGGGGACAGATCCGGAGATCTTGCTGGCCAGGGTAGTTGACTTACACCTTCTGGAGCACGTTGGGTGGTACGGGATAAATGCGGACGTGCATTGTCCTGTTGGAACAGCAAGTTCCCTTGCCGGTCTAGGAATGGTAGAACGATGGGATCGATGACGGTTTGGATGTACCGTGCACTATTCAGTGTCCCCTCGACGATCACCAGTGGTGTACGGCCAGTGTAGGAGATCGCTCCCCACACTATGATGCCGGGTGTTGGCCCTGTGTGCCTCGGTCGTATGCAGTCCTGCTTGTGGCGCTCACCTGCACGGCGCCAAACACGCATACGACCATCATTGGCACCAAGGCAGAAGCGACTCTCATCGCTGAAGACGACACGTCTCCATTCGTCCCTCCATTCACGCCTGTCGCGACACCACTGGAGGCGGGCTGCATGATGTTGGGGCGTGAGCGGAAGACGGCCTAACGGTGTGCGGGACCGTAGCCCAGCTTCATGGAGACGGTTGCGAATGGTCCTCGCCGATACCCCAGGAGCAACAGTGTCCCTAATTTGCTGGGAAGTGGCGGTGCGGTCCCCTACGGCACTGCGTAGGATCCTACGGTCTTGGCGTGCATCCGTGCGTCGCTGCCGCCGACCACTGGCGACAACATCGATGTACTGTGGAGACCTCACGCCCCACGTGTTGAGCAAATCGGCGGTACGTCCACCCGGCCTCCCGCATGCCCACTATACGCCCTCGCTCAAAGTCCGTCAACTGCACATACGGTTCACGTCCACGCTGTCGTATCATGCTACCAGTGTTAAAGACTGCGATGGAGCTCCGTATGCCACGGCAAACTGGCTGACACTGACGGCGGCGGTGCACAAATGCTGCGCAGCTAGCGCCATTCGACGGCCAACACCGCGGTTCCTGGTGTGTCCGCTGTGCCGTGCGTGTGATCATTGCTTGTACAGCCCTCTCGCAGTGTCCGGAGCAAGTATGGTGGGTCTGACACACCGGTGTCAATGTGTTCTTTTTTCCATTTCCAGGAGTGTATATGGAAATTTGGGCTGGTTTGGTAGGCGTGCACGGATAGCCGAAGTGGTTAGGGCTACTGTTCGTGACAGTTGGGAAACCTGACTTCGAGTCCCAGTCTGGTACAAATGTACGTGTGACGAATTAAATTTGTTGACGTCAGACCATATGCGCAGTTCGCGAATCCATTTAGTAATAGTAACAACAGCTGTGAATCGCCAAACCGTGCCTGTAAAGTAATATTCAAGCTCTGTATAAACGCAGGGAACTGTTCATAAAAGAAAATGCTGACCACTGCAGTATCAGTGTACCAATCGCATACTGTCACTCGACTGCGTACAGGCCTCACTCACATGCTTTTTCGAGAGTATTTCTCTGTTTGGTAGAGGTTTATTCGGATTTGCTAATACGGTTAGACTGATGATGCACAATCTATTGGTGCCAAGAGAAAATTTGTGTCGAACCGGGACTCGAAGCCGGGTATCCCACATTGCGCGAGCCTTAACTGCTGTTTTTATTTTTAAATAATTTCTTTAATAGAAAGGAATTTAATACCTTCCCACGGCGCTATCTACTGAGCTAAGTTACTGTCTTTCTTGGATCACAATCTTACTCCCATATTTTGCACATTTTGTGCCTTGTGTGAAGCAAACAATATCAACACAACGGACAATGACAAAAAACAGGAAAAAGACCGCCGTCCCAGAGGAACAAACATTAGGACGTTTACATCCGAGGCTGTGTTTATTACAAGTAATAGCGGAAACACATCAATCCTGTTCTTCCGAAGTGCTTCCTTGTGCTAAGAAAACAGTAACAATGCATAGTGCAATGATGAACAACAGAAAATGACTGCCCTCACTGCGTGACAACCGAAAACCGCATACCCGTGACTATATGCAAGTGGTGATATCCTTGTCCTGCATACGAGGACCAGACACATTGTCTCTAAGAAAAACGTCTTATGTTCCTGTATTTCCTCCTCTTCTGAGAATTACAAACTCACTACGAAGTTACATCCCAGCGGTGGGGAGGGTCCAAGAAAACACCAGAAAATTGGTATAGTATTGTTGACAGTGTGGGTGGTGTTGAAGACGAGTAAAACGTTCGTTAGAACAGCTCAGAAATCACCAATGCTCTTGTTACTATCGTGGAACTGATAAGATGTCGACATCCCTTTGATCCTTGTCGCGACATTAGTCTTATCCGTGAATAAAAGAACTGTGGGTCCACTGTATGTGGGGTTTTGCAAAGAAGTAGAGCAAGCATTTTTTCTATCGACTGCCATACCTCCGCAGAAGATCCGCTTTATAGTACATGTGCATTCGTATCAATCAGACAACACTGTTGGCAAGAGTGGAGAGTCGGTCATATTAATGGCATGGAGCCGTTGCCGAGTCGTAGGTTTTGGTTGACAACGAGATACAGGTCGTCCGGGCGTTTGAGTCGGAAAGTGGATGGTATGCGACACGCCAGACCAGGGGTCAAGTTAATCGTAGGCTGACGTCGTTCCATCACTTTCCGGTTGTGTCCTTCCAACATCAGGCTGTAAACATACATAAGGGCCCTGGCGCACGGCAGATGGGCGTGGTTGTAACTGTAGTCAACGACAAAGGTCTTGACGTGAGAAAGCCATGATGCGCCACTGCATTGGGTGGTAGTTGGGAGCAGGGACCCAACACTTTTATCAAGGTGTACATTAAGCTGTGCCGACGTCTGGTCCATCGCTTAGTCAGCGTATTGACATAGAGGGACGTCGCTAGTATTAGGAAGCAGACGAGACCTAGGTCACCCTGGCTGGTGGTTTGGGTGAGTGTATCTGAGCCGTGTGAGCTTGGCCAAGAAGGAGGAAGGTTTCGGGGGAGTGAGCGCGGTATGTTTGGAGTTCAGGGTGGTACACGAGAGAACGAATCGGCTCTTGTGAAAGCGGCCAGCCCGGTTTTGTCTGTTATCGCCTGTTCTATGAAGCGGTTTCCGTGAGTGGACTTGATATTTTGGAAAACACGCTGATGAGTTGGACGTTGTTTGGCTGGTTCGACGCTATTGAAGGCGGTCTCTTGCAGGCTTTAGGCGTGAAAGGTTAGCAACCATCCCATCCAGGTTATGAAACTTCCGTCTACGTCCATTCCTCTCGCTCTTCCGGACTCCACGCCTACCCCCACCAACCATGGGGGGTTTATACAACCAACACTCAGATGTAATAACAGCTTTTTAAAAGTCACTTGTTTAAAATTTGATCAGTGAATTTTGGCTTAGATGCTTATTCAGTGATCCTTTTTCTTTTTTTTTTTAATTCTGTATTTTACAGTCTACTCAGTGACGGTGAGTCTATAATTAATAGCAGCTGTTTAAAAATCATTTGCTTAAAATCCGAGTAGTGAATTTTGGTTAACTGTGGCTGCCTATTCAGTTACCATTATTTTTTTAAATTCTGTATTTTACTGTCTGCTGAATGGCAGTGGGATCATAATTAGTAACAGCTCTTTGTCATTTGCTTAAAACCTGATTAGGAAAGTTTGGTTAATTGTAGCTGCCCATTCAGTGTGTGTTAATTGTTTTTAAAGTTCTGTACATTTTCTGTCTACTGAATGATAGTGAGTTCATAATTAATGGCAGCTGGTTACGGGTCATTTACTAAAATAACTGCTCGGTGAATGCTGCTAACTGTAGCTAACCGTTTTTAAAATTCTGTACCTCTGTTGTATCATTAATGGCTGGTGGCTTCGAATTAGTTGCAGATGTTTGAAGGTGTATTTCTAAAGTCTGCTCAGTTAAGTTTTTATTGTTTTTAAAACTTGTTTTACTTGAATAAAGGCAAGTTACGTATAAAAGATGATGAGTGCTGAAGCAGTTATGTGGGGACCCCAATTCTTCCATTAGGATGACCCAGTCCCAAATCTTCACACCCAAATTGCGGTACCAACTGGCCAACCCAGGGGGCGGTTATTTTCCTTTGTCTGAAAAGACACATAGAGAGCAGT
This sequence comes from Schistocerca serialis cubense, assembly GCF_023864345.2. Classification (NCBI taxonomy): domain Eukaryota; kingdom Metazoa; phylum Arthropoda; class Insecta; order Orthoptera; family Acrididae; genus Schistocerca; species Schistocerca serialis. The sequence goes on along the minus strand of NC_064645.1, from coordinate 586,644,033 downwards.
GGCCATCCTTTACCTTTTTGCAGCAGCATTCCCAGTTACTGCCTTACTCGTGTAATCTGTATTTGGTTAATTACGTATTGTTTTCCATATAACAAACGACAGCATGGAAGCCAAGCCATGTCCAGGGCATAGGCTCCCTCAAGAAAGACTACCTTTTGTACGAGTTACGAATTAGGCAGCAAGCGGGCGAGGGCGCAGTACATGAATTGGTTGTTTCTTTGCGTGGCGTCAGGGGAGAAGCCTAGGACCTCAATCTCATCTCCACTGTTGAGGTACTGTAGGTCCCGTGCTCAGTGACGGCTCTGCGGCGTCGGCAGGACTGCAGGAAAATGTGAACTTCCTAGTTGAAATTAATCCTAAGCGCAAACAGGCGTTTAGGTTTCAAGTGTAGGCCACACACTTTGTGAATCGTCTTGCAGACCGAGCGCCGCCACACGGCAGGTCTAGAGAGACTTCCTAGCACTCGCCCCAGTTGTACAGCCGACTTTGCTAGCGATGGTTAACTGACAAATTACGCTCTCATTTGCCGAGACGATAGTTAGCATAGCCTTCAGCTACGTCATTTGCTACGACCTAGCAAGACGCCATTATCATTTGCTAATTATCTTGTGATGCATGTACAGTCAGACCGATGTTCACCAATTATGGATTAAAGTTAAGTATTCCAGAAGCTATGTACATTTTTTTGCTAGTATAATTACTTTACCTGTTCCAGACCTCACGCCAGCCTGCGTGAGCTTAAACGCGTGCCTTTCGGCTACCTCCTAGTGGCTTGGCTGTCTTGCCAAGTCACAACAAGTTGAATCTGTGTCGCGGTGAAGGGTTAGTTTCGAATTTCATGCTTATGCACCGCGCAAAAGAAATGGGTCAAATGGCTCTGAGCACTATGGGACTTAACATCTGTGGTCATCAGTCCCATAGAACTTAGAACTACTTAAACCTAACTAACCTAAGGACATCACACACATCCATGCCCGAGGCAGGATTCGAACCTGCGACCGTAGCGGTCGCGCGGTTCCGGACTGAGCGCCTAGAACCGCTAGACCACTGCGGCCCGCTATGCACCGCGCACTTCACATGGCATTGCTCTTCAGTTTCCTTATCTGTTAACCGGCAGGGTTTTAAGCAAGATTTTTTCTGAAATTATTCAACTGAATTTGTTACTCTAGTTCAGGTGTGAGTTGGAGCACAAGCTTTTTTTAGCGTGAGTAATACCAGAATGAGGTGATGTGGTTGAGACCATATTAGAAGACTTGAAACCTGAGGACCGAGTGCGTATGGCTTTTTTAGGAAACCTATCTCCTTCGTACAGTTAAATACCTTGGTTGCGGAAATTGGTTAAGATTTGCTGATGAGCAACCGGAGGTATGTGGTCACCTTTTTACTCCACCTCAGGGTAACCCGCAGGTGGCCGCGGGCTTAACACACAGTATAGCTATACCTAAGATCTGTTTCAGATGTGGTGATTGTAGACATCTGTTGCAGTCGCGTTCAGTGAAGCACGAACATCTTACCCAAGAGGACACTGGCGGGAAGAGGTATCCATCTTCCTGTTAAGAATACCTCCACGCCAGAGCAGTGCGAAATCCAGTTCTTCCTCACGTGCGAGCCCATCTGAATAACTAGCCTGTATGCACTCTTTTTGATTCTTGGAGTTCTCTTTCACTATTTCATTGTGACTACTACCTCAAATTTGGAAATTTATGTAGTGTCCCTCCTCTGTGCGCCCCATGTAAGAGATGTCGTGTGGTTAATGGACAAGGGTTATCTTTGGCAGGGAATTTTCGGGACAAGTTACACGTCCTGGATTTTACATGCCCTGACAACTTTGTCGTTGCTAAGAATTTGTCAGTTTATACTGAGCTGTGATTCCGTTGGACAAAATGGTCTGGTTTCTGGTTTGCGCCTTTTATCTCAGATTTAATCATAACGAAAGGATAGAATTGTGTTCATGTCCGTGGTGTCAACCGATTAGTAATGTGCGTCGGCTTGTTGACTGAAGTTCCCGAACACTTTTGCGATCTTATTGGGAGATAGGAGGAAGATTCCCGTATTTTCCAAATGAGAAGAGAAAAGGCTTTTAAATGGCGAGGGCATAGACGAGTTTGATCTTTTAAACGTACTGTGTGTCAAAACGTGAAGAACGACCGTACATTCATACTTTGTTTGCCTCAGTTATTGGTTCCCGCTGTTTTTAGGTATTTCCATAGCTCCGTGTTGGGCAGTTATCTACGTTTCAAAGAGACCTTGGCCAGATTTATACAACATGTGACTCGCCCGTCTCTGTGTAAGGAAGTACGTCGCCTGGTGGGAGGAAGGAAGGTCACTTACGCAAACAAGGGAAACCCAATTCTAACTCACGGAAGGGTCTTCTTGAGCCTTCTCACGGGAGCAGATCCATGGACCACCTCCTTGTGTAGTACATAGGACCCCTTCAACGTACCCAGGGCGTGGGATGGGAACCGATACGTATGGGTAGAGCGGACGGATTTTTCCTTTTTAGCTCGTTAACTCCCAGCCGCAGAGTTACTAATGGCTAATCTGTACTACATTTTACCAAAATTTCTGCTTTGACCACCGAAAACCCTAGAAAGTGATGACGCTCATGCATTTACATCTAGCAAATTCTGGAGATTTGATCTCGATCATGGTACTAGGCATTTTGCAGCTACTTCTTACTAGCCCCAGTTGTCCTTTGCTGAGCCCATGAACAGGGATTTGATGGCTGCATTGGTAATATTTCATGCTAGGTCCCAAACACGATTGGATCTTTCAACGATGTGGTTAAATCTTACTTTTAATACTGCTCAGCATGAGGCCATCAGAGTCACTCTGGCCTCATTAATCCTAACGTATCAGAAAAAATCTCCCTTGAACAATCTTTGGACCATTGACTAGGTACTTCCTGAGGAAGTCACTCGCCAAACCATCCAACATAACTGGGAGGGAGCGAGATACAACTTAGGGATCGCACGTACATGTCAGGAGCGTAGATACAATAGTGTGAGACGTGGCACACCGCTTTATAGGTTCCAGTAGAATATTAAGATTTCTGAGTTGCTAATATCGTGGTCCATAATGAACTGAAATGGAAGATCTATAGAGCAAATATCAGTCAGGTTGAGGAGGGCAGCTAGACCAATCTTTGCCTTCTACCCTTGGTGCCGAACCGCGGCGGGGTGTCTGAAGTTTCAGTGGTGGAGATCGAGCCAAGCGGGCTCGGTCTTCTATCAGTTCGCCCCTCGTTGACGATCTTTAAGAGGATAACTTTGGAGGTACGCCAGTAGCACCAACTGTGGGGACAATTGCCGCGAAGGAGTAACTTTTTTGCGGAGCGAGTGTGCGGTTTGACAAGAGAGTCTGCCGGCACTGCGAGGGTTTGGAATTCTCAACAGCACATGAGAGAAGGAATTGGCTCCATTGAAGACGCCCATTCTGGTTTTGACTGTTGGTTACAGTCTGCCCCGGGAAGTGGTTTCCATGAGTGGGGATGATTTTTGGAAAATACACCAGTGAATTGGAGGTCCAATTGGAGGTTACATGGCTGGTTCAACGTTTGTAGAGACTTAAGGAGCGGTGGGACGGCGGCCGTTCTGCCAAGTTAAGTGATTTTCGTGTATGTCCTTACCTCTCACTCTTCCCGCCTCCTCTCCACCACGGGGTGGGTCTACGCAACCAACACCCATAGTTAATAGCAGCTGTTTGAAAGTCATTTGTTTAAAATTTGATTAGTGAATTTCGGCAAACTATAGCTGCCTATTAAGTGAGTGTTAATTGTTTCTAGGATTCTGTAATTTACTGTCTGCTGAATGACAGTGGGTTCGTAATCGATAGCAGCTGTTTATGAATTACTTGCTTAAAACCTGGTCTGCGAATTTTGGCTAACTGTAGCCTATAATTCAGTGACTTAATTGTTTCTGAAATTGTGTATTTTGCTGTCTACTGAATGTCAGTTGGTTCACAATTAATAACTGTCAGACCAAAAACAAGGATCGGGATCAACTTAAGGGAAACACGTGGAAGGGGGACCCAACATGATGCATCATTTATCATTGCAAAACAAATACTTTTGCTTAATAGCTATTCGACCATGAGTTAACTGACCATTACCAAGATTCTTGTGAAATACTTACAAATAGATAAGATTTTAAAATTAAATTTGCTATACGTAAGGTCATTTGCATTATACATAAAATTGCAAATAGTACCCCGAAAATGTCAACTGTGCAACACAATTGTGGCCCAGCTACCAACAGTTAATTAATTAAATAAACCTTCGGCGGAACTCTGTCCCCGCAACTAGATCGTAGCTGTGGGCTAATCCCAGAACAGGACTTGAATATAAGTTTCACAAACATTAAATGAAACACATTAAAATGCAAACATCTCCGCTGGTTATTCGGCTCTCTTGTAGACAAGATAAGGCCAACCCGCCCAGAGGCTACCCATATGCAAAACCAGATCAACAGTAATACTTTACTGATCGACTACAAGTCTGTTCCAGACAAATCACGTCAAGTACTTAAATCATCAACTACGAGTCCCCTAAAACACAATTAAAATGATAATGACAAACTCCTAATTTTTTAAAAGAAATCAAGAAACTCAGTGCTCAGATTGCCCAAAGACTTTCATCACACGTCCACAATAACAGAAATACTGAGTCAATTACTTCCCAATCCGGCGACCCCCCCACCGTGGCATGATACCAAAAGAATAACAACCAACTACTGAACTTGAGGCTGGAACTGGAGATTCGCTGACACGCGTGAGCTCTGCCAACACTTAGGTCTCGTGCGATAATGGGAGAGCCGGCGAAACACAAGGAAAATGCGTCCCCGCCGCGGACCAGCAGAACAGCAAAGCGTCAACCACTGCCGATAAAAGGCTGTCAATATATACTAAAGAACAAACAGCAAAACAAGTTTGATAAAAATTAATGTATACAGTAATACTTAAACACGCAACTGAAAATTCAAATATTAAAATTTCAGTATGGGAGCTGCCCATTCATAACATTGGAAGTTCACCTTCCCTGCAATAATAACAAGAAGCAACGTACAGAGTCATTTAAAGAAGAATTAGGGAATAATTCAAACACGAATTTAAAAAATCAAGGTATACCTTCACTGGGGTCTCTTAGGGAGACTAAAAGACACTGTAATTAGGATACGCAGTAAATGGCAGATGGCAGGTTAAACTGTACAACTATAACCCGAAGGGCTACTCAACACGGAGTAAGAGAGTGTGCGAATACAAGCACGTACGCACACATGACTCACACCTGTCACCTTTAGGCTAAGCATACACAACTTCTGTTACAAGTCAAATCCAGTAACTCGCCCCTGGAACGGTCATGAGGCTACAACAAACAGAAATGGCAATCAGTAGTATCAAATACTCAATAATAATAAATCAACACTGCAAAATATAAGCTTGGCGTTTATGGAAACCTCCAGATTGAGACACACAGCCCCAAAGTGGTCACCGAAAGGCATAAAAAAACTGGATACCTGGTCAGCTCACACCGGGAAGAATTAACAGTGTTTAAGTTTAGTACTTACGAAACACTCTTCGGCCGGCCGAAGTGGCCGAGCGGTTAAAGGCGCTACAATCTGGAACCGCACGACCGCTACGGTCGCAGGTTCGAATCCTGCCTCGGGCATGGATGTGTGTGATGTCCTTAGGTTAGTTAGGTTTAAGTAATTCTAAGTTCTAGGGGACTTATGACCACAGCAGTTGAGTCCCATAGTGCTCAGAGCCATTTGAACCATTTTTTAAACAGTCTTCATAGATAATTTTAAACAAATGGCAAGGTGGCCAATAGCTTCAGTTCTCGAAGTAGGCACCGGATAATACTGCCCTGCTGCTTGTGGCTGCTAACAAATTGTCCAGTACATCTCGGCGTATTTATCACACCACAACTGATTAACGCACGTCGTAACCCGCACGCGACGACAGCCCCTCCTTTCCTACTAAACGCGGCGGTAGCAACAACGGTCAACGCTTTAAGAGAACGCGGGCTACAGTAATACAGCAGTCAACGGTGTTAAATTGCTGCAATCGCCAGGAAGCCGAGGACTTACTCACATCCGTCCAGCTCCGTGTCCGACACACTACTCGCAAACACGGCGCCAGAGGGAACACACAACATAGCAAGGATGATACGACGAGGGCCAGAGTAGATGGAACCTGCGCAAAAGTGGCGCCTATATCATCACATGCGCGCCCTCACGGAAACCGTCACGTCTCAAGCTGCTTAAAAGTTATTTGCGTCAAACCTGATCAGTGAATTTTGTTTCACTGTAGTTGCTTATTCTGTGATTGTCAACTGTTTTGTTGAATTTTGTATTTTACTGTCTAGTGAATTACAGTCGGTTCATAATTAATAACAGCTGTTTAAAAACCATTTGCTTAAAATCTGATTAGGGAATTTTGGTCAACTGTAGCTAACTATTCAGTGAATGTTAACTGTTTTTTTAAAAATCTGTTGCTTTGCTATCTACTCAGTGACAGTGAGTTCACAATTAATGGCACGTGTTTAAAGGGCATTTAGTTTAAAGACGCTGCTCGGTGAATTTTCCTAAACGTAATCAATTGTTTTTAAAGTTCTCTACTTCTGGTGTATATTTATGACTGTTGGCCGATAATTAGTGGTTGCTGTTCAAAAGGCATTTTTCTAAAGTCTGCACAGGCAGTTTTACTTCTGATTGTTTTTAAAACTGTTTTGACTTTAATAAAGGCGATTTAAGTATTAAAGATGAGGAACACAGAAGCAGTTACGTTGTCACACAAGCCCAAATCTTCCCATCAGCATGGAACTTTCGGCATGAAACGTGCGCTCACGAAATAGCCGAAAGCAGTCATCAATTTGTGTGCTACGCTCTTCAGCATCTGTAAAACAGTGACCAAGTCGGGTGTTCTGGACGCCGGTGTACGGCGGTATAAGCAACCATTTTAATCTTGTTTAATGACTGGAACAGATTGGGTCGGATGCTCGTGTGTATCCCTCGAAGAAGTCGGGTACAATTACCCAGCGCTGTCCTCACTTGTGAAGACAATCCCCAAATATTTAAGTGTGTCTCGTAATCGGAACGGGCCTACAGTGCGTTCCGGGAGACCCTTGCGTAGCATCATTGCTCCAGACTTCGTTAAATTCTTACGGGTGCCTGCAGCAGCTCCGTATCTGGCAGTCTATTCTAGGATCCTTAGAACGGCGTCGCCTGATTGCTCCAAAGGCACCAGATCGCCATTACTTCTCCTCTCTGAACACCCATCCAGGGCTGACCCGAATTTCTGTATGTCACTGAGTATCTAAGTCCTACACTTGTTCAACTGCTATGAATTCCGCACAGGGAGAGCGCTTATTGTAAATTGTAATGGTTGCAGGCTGTCTGGACATGTAATACTGTTTGCAGTGCATGTGTTTGGCGATGTAATACAAATGTTTCACTATCCTCGAAAGTTTCTGTCTACTGACACTGTCAGCTTTTTTTAAAAAAATCGGTAAAAGCAATGTGTGTTTCTCTGTTATAATCTCTGAATTTTTTATTATCTGTTGTAAAACAAAAACTGCGTCCATCGTGGAGCGTCACTTCCTATAACCCATTTGTTCCTCATGTAGTACTATTTCCCTTATGTATTTAAGTCGTGTGTTTAAAATCATAGCACAGATGTTATACACTGAGTGTAGTCCACTTATTCCTCTGTGGTTACTGCAGGGGATTTTGTCTACCTTTTTGCAAAGTGACACCACTCTAGCAATCGCGTGGCGTGAGGCAGTTTTAATCCCTTTTTTAAAACCTGGGAAAGACCGCACGAGCCCAAGTAGCTACCGTAATGTTGCCCTCACTAGTTGCATAGGGAAGACCTTGGAGCGGATGGTCAACCGCCGCCTTGTCTGGATGTTAGAATCCGGGCAACTCCTTAGTCGCTTTCAGTGTGGGTTCAGGAGGTTTCGTTCCACCTTCGATAACCTTGCCCTCCTGGAGGCGGCTATACCAACAAGCTTTCCTACGCCGTCATCACCTTCTAGGTGTATTTTTCGACATCGAGAAGGCCTACGATACCACTTGGAGGCGTCTCATCCAGGAGCAGCTTCACGAATGGGGTTTTCGTGGTTGTCTTCCTCTTTTTATTCAGTCTTTCCTCTCGCCACGATATTTTAGATACCGAATTGGTGACGTCCTGTCTGATCGCTTTGAGCAGGAGAATGGTGTCCGTCAGGGTAGCGTTTTAAGTGTGACTCTCTTTGCCATCGCTATTAATAGCATTACGTCCATAGTGAAAAGTCCTGTCTAGTGTTCTTTCTTTGTGGATAATTTCTCTTTGTTCTGCTCTCCTTCAAGCCTTGCAACGACAACTCGTCAGTTGCAACTTACGATTAGGCGTTTGGATGACTGGGCGCAGAAGTGTGGTTTTAAGTTTTCCACCGAGAAGTCTGTATGTGTTCTTTTTAACCGTTCTCGTTCGATTTTAACCTTTCCTGAATTGCGGTTGAGGGACACTATTCTTACTTTTAAAGACACGGTGACATTTCTAGGGCTCATTTTTTACTCGAGGCTCACGTGGTTACCTCATCTTAAAGACCAGAAACGGCGGTCGCTCCAGGCTTTAAGTATTTTAAAATGTCTTAGCCACAGTACATGAGGAGCTGACAGGACTTGTCTGCTCCAGTATTACAGGGCGTTTGTGCGATCTCGGCTCGATTACGGGTGCACGGTGTATGGGTCCGCGAGGCCTTCTTACTTAAAGATTTTGGACGTTGTCCACCATGAAGGGCTTCGGTTGGCCACTGGGGCATTCCGAACTAGCCCCATACCAAGCCTCTGTGCAGAGGCAGGTGAACCGCCACTTCATATGCGGCGACGGCTACTTACGGTACGCCAGGCGTATAAAACTTTGTCCACGCCGTACACACCTGCGTACTATACAGTTGCTCAGCCTCCTCTGGCACGGTTATTTCATAACCGGCAACGTGCGACGCAGCCCTATGGGATTCGCGCACAGGATTGCCTCGCTGCGATGTCTATGGCTGGTCTTAGTGTTTTACGTCGCGGTTGGAGCAGATCTCCACCTTGGCTACTCCGGAGACCCAAACTTATTTTAGATTTGACTCGTTTTAAGAAGGATGGCACGCCAGATTTTACATTCCAGTCACTGTTTTTTAACATTTTAGATGTGCATCACGGTTTCACTGTCGTTTAAACTGATGGCTCCAAACAGGAGAATTTCCTTGGCTGTTCTGTGGTGTTCCCTGATCATGTTACCCGGATTCGCCTCCCTGCTGAATATACCGTTTTCGCAGCGGAGCTCCACGCGATCCTGAAGGCACTGGAGCCGATGCATCGTGTTCGGGGCGATCGATTTCTTCTCTGTTCCGATTCTCTTAGTGCCTTACAATCACTGCAGAACCTATACCCGACTGAGGAGATGGTCCAGCTGATATATGACTAACTGTACTTGCTCCAACGGCGGGGTAAAGAGGTATCCTTCTGCTGGGTGCCTGGTCATGTCGGCATATGGGGCAATGAACAGGCCGATCGGGCTGCCAAGGAGGCCTGCAGAGAGCAGGGTGTGGTCCAGTGTCCTATCCCCTTGCAGTCGGTCATTGCTGCACTCCACAGGAAGTGCATGGAGTTGTGGGAGGACGAATGGCTGGCGGTGACGGCCAATAAACTGCGTTTGGTAAAGTCAACCACTCGGCCGTGGCGTTCCTCCGGCCGGTTGCTCAGGCGGGAAGAGGTGGCCCTCACACGTTTTCGGATCGGGCACTGTCCTCTAACACATAGCTTTTTATTACGGCGGGAGGATCCTCCGTTTTGTGATGCTTGTGGTGTGCACATCTCTGTCCGGCACATTTTAACAGACTGCATTTTATACCGTGATGCACGGGCAGAAGCACAAGTTGAAGGGGATCTGACTTCTGTTTCAGCTAATGATGAGACGAGTGTGTCTAGGGTTTTTAAGTTTTGTGACGTGTCTGGACTCTGGCCAAAACTTCTAGGCTGGAGGTTTTAGTGTATTGCAGAGTGGCTGACTCCTCCCCTTTTTTCCTTGTGGTCAGCCAGCCACTTCCATCTGCTACATTGTTTTAGCTCCCTCTATCATTTTCTTCCTGTGTTGTCCATGTTTTACTGTTGACACCCTGCTTCATCCCACGCTTCGGTGTGGATGAGCACACATTTTTCAACGATTGTTACCCGTGTTTTATGTTCCGTTTTATATTCCTGTTCTGGGATTTTTCTTGACACCCGTCTCCCTATGTTACTGAACGGGCGCTGAAGACCTTGCTGTCGTGCGCCCACAAAACCCCTCTACTACTACTACTCTAGCAATCTTCCAGTCTTTGGGACTGCTCTTGCTCTTCCAACATTCTTTTGCGAGATGTAGAAGTCGTAAATATAGCATTTTCCTTCATATTTCAGCAATTCAGCATTAATACCATCTTTTCTTGTCGCTTTTCTGTTCTTAAGAGAAGTTAAGGCAGATTTCATTTCGTCGGACTGTGTTTCATCTAGACCCTTGTCTTTCAGTTCTTGTGCTGTATCATACCCAAATCCTTTGTAATAATTTACCCGTTTATCTTCTTCAGTATTGTTCATCTGTGTCGCCTCTTTTTCTGTTGTGTTTAAGGTTTTTAAAAGCTTACAGACCGTTTACTGTCTCCCGTGAACCCCTTTTTTAGTATTAGGAATAAGTATGACCAAGAGTTATTGGTGTGCCTTTGTTACTACACACTTAGCGATATTTATTCTATCTTTATAGAACTGCATCTTTTCATCTTTGGGGATAGTTAAGTATTTTATACATCCATTTTGTTTTTCTTATACCTTCTTTCCAGATTTTTAGGCTCCTAATTTTTTCTTTTACCGAGAGAAATTGATTTTGAATAACATAATGTGGGCCTTATGCACACTGCAAAATGCCACTACTGACTCACTAGACGCAGTGATTTCTACCGGCGTGTCAGAGAACTCCCCGGATGAACTGACACTTCTGCGGCACTTGCTTCTAATCTGGAATACCGGGCATGCACAAGTATAAAGCAATCAATTTAGAGATATCATGAATATTGGTAGCCACAATCGTCTATGCTCGGTATTAGTTTTATAAAACAAAATGTTATCCATTATAATAATGTACATTCTCCAAATTAAAAAGTTGACCTGAGATATTAATTGCACCCCCCTTCCCCCCCCCCCCCCCCCACCCCACCCCCACCCGGCTTCCCCCGCCTCAAATGAAATTTGTTGAGATTTTGTTGTCAACTCTCGTCCCCCCCCTCCCCAATTTTGAGCTCACGTAATTAATGGACGTCCGCTAATGAGAAGTTACTGAATCGAACTGGTGAGAAATGAAATTTTTGTCATAACCTGACAACAACAAAGTATCGTTTGATAGGAGGCATCTTGAGGCATAACGGGATCTCCCGTTCAGTAACAAAGGGAAGCGAGGCCGATAAAAATTGTAGAGGCAGGCCAGGACTTGATAGGTAAGTTCAAATGGTTATAAGTCGCAGTAGTTATTTGAGGGTGATGAGGCTTGCACAGGACAGAGTAGCGTAAAGAGCTGAATACAGAGTAGCGTAAAGAGCTGAATCGAACCTATTTTCGTATTGAGGAGTATCACAGAAACAACAAACACTGTAAAACTGACTCATTCCACGTCATAGATGTCGCACTTACGATTCATGGTACAGAAGAGAAACCAAACTGAACAAGATGGGCCACCACGTCATCTGAATGTGCTGAGGCAACTCCGGAGCGAGAGTTTTGCCAAAGAGCGATCCCGCCACTGACCTGCATAGCTGTCCCTTAATTAACTGCCCTCCCTCAGTTCACTGTGTGAGGCCGGAACTGCCGTGGGCGCACCTGGCACTCGACACGCGGAGAGGGGAATGCGACTGGCGCGGCTGCTGATATTGACTGGCGCACGGTTGCAACGGAATGTGCATATCGCTCTGTGAATAGCCTTTAGCTTGCCCTGAAACCACGCCACACTGCACACTAAACCGCTCCTCCTCTCCCTCTCCCGTCGACGTGGGAACGACGACATGGCGACGTTAATAGATAGCGTAAATGGAAGTACAGCAAGGGAATGTTCAGGGAAATTTAGGAATACAGACAAGTCACTTAGGGATGAAATAAATAGGAAGTGCAGGAAAATTAAGACAAAATGGCTGCAACAAAAACGTGAAGAAATCGAAAAAAAAAAGATTGACGGAAGGAATGACTCAGCATACAGAAAAGCCAAAACTGCCTTCGGTGAAATTAAAAGTAAGGGTGGCAACATCAAGAGCGCAATGAGAACTCCATTCTTAAATGCAGAGGAGAAAGCGGATGGATGAAAAGAGTACACTGAAGGCCTCCATGAGGGGGAACATGATAGGAGAAGAAACGGGAGTCGATAGAGAAGATAGGGGATCCAGTATTAGAATCAGGATTTAAAACTGCTTCGGAAGACTTAAGATTGAGAATGAGAGAAGGAAAACACAACATTCATCAAAAAATGTTCAAATTTGTGTGAAATCTTATGGGACTTAACTGCTAAGGTCATCAGTCCCTAAGTTTACACACTGCTTAACCTAAATTATCCTAAGGACAAACACACCAATGCCCGAGGGAGGACTCGAACCTCCGCCGGGGCCAGCCGCACAGTCCATAACTGCAGCGCCCTAGACCGCTCGGCTAATCCCGCGCTAACATTTATCAGAATTTCTGAAATCAATGGGGGAAGCGGCAACAAAACGACTAATCAAGTTTGTGTGTAGAATGTGTGAGTCTGGCGATATACCATGTGACTTTCGGGAAAAACATCATCAGCCCAATTCTGCAGATTGTGAGGACTGAAAACTACGAGAATTAAAAGCTCAAACAGCTCAGTGGCTGATGCATCCAAGTAGCTGACAATAACAATGTACAGAACGATGGAAAAGAAAATTGAGGATGGGTTAGACGACGATCGAGACACGTTCATTATATTTCTCGACGTGAAAAAGCGAGATACAACGTCAAATGGCGCAAGATGTTAGGGAGTCTGAGGAAAAAAGGGTTAAGCTATAGGGAGCAGCAGGTAATATACAATACGTTCAAGAGACAAAAGGCAATAATAAGAATGGAAGAAAAAGAACCAATTACTCCTATTAATAAAGGTGTAAAATAGGTGAGACGCCCGCTAAATCACGCGGGGCTAACAGGTAATTAGGACTGTGGCAAGGGGCTAGGGAGTTGCCGTCGGATTCATTTCACAATTGTAATTTACAGGGTGTTTCAAAAATGACCGGTATATTTGAAACGGCAATAAAAACTAAACGAGCAGCGATAGAAATACACCGTTTGTTGCAATATGCTTGGGACAACAGTAAATTTTCAGGTGGACAAACTTTCGAAATTACAGTAGTTACAATTTTCAACAACAGATGGCGCTGCAAGTGATGCGAAAGATATAGACGACAACGCAGTCTGTGGGTGCGCCATTCTGTACGTCGTCTTTCTGCTGTAAGCGTGTGCTGTTCACAACGTGCAAGTGTGCTGTGGACAACATAGTTTATTCCTTAGAACAGAGTATTTTTCTGGTGTTGGAATTCCACCGCCTAGAACACAGTGTTGTTGCAACAAGACGAAGTTTTCAACGGAGGTTTAATGTAACCAAAGGACCGAAAAGCGATACAATAAAGGCTCTGTTTGAAAAATTTCAACGGACTGGAAGCGTGATGGATGAACATGCTGGAAAGGTAGGGCGACCGCGTACGGCAACCACAGAGGGCAACGCGCAGCTAGTGCAGCAGGTGATCCAACAGCGGCCTCGGGTTTCCGTTCGCCGTGTTGCAGCTGCGGTCCAAATGACGCCAACGTCCACGTATCGTCTCATGCGCCAGAGTTTACACCTCTATCCTTACAAAATTCAAACGCGGCAACCCCTCAGCGCCGCTACCATTGCTGCACGAGAGACATTCGCTAACGATATAGTGCACAGGATTGATGACGGCGACATGCATGTGGGCAGCATTTGGATTACTGACGAAGCTTATTTTTACCTGGACGGCTTCGTCAATAAACAGAACTGGCGCATATGGGGAACCGAAAAGCCCCATGTTGCAGTCCCATCGTCCCTGCATCCTCAAAAAGTACTGGTCTGGGCCGCCATTTCTTCCAAAGGAATCATTGGCCCATTTTTCAGATCCGAAATGATTACTGCATCACGCTATCTGGACATTCTTCGTGAATTTGTGGCGGTACAAACTGCCTTAGACGACACTGCGAACACCTCGTGGTTTATGCAAGATGGTGCCCGGCCACATCGCACGGCCGACGTCTTTAATTTCCTGAATGAATATTTCGATGATCGTGTGATTGCTTTGGGCTATCCGAAACATACAGGAGGCGGCGTGGATTGGCCTCCCTATTCGCCGGACATGAACCCCTGTGACTTCTTTCTGTGGGGACACTTGAAAGACCAGGTGTACCGCCATAATCCAGAAACAATTGAACAGCTGAAGCAGTACATCTCATCTGCATGTGAAGCCATTCCGCCAGACACGTTGTCAAAGGTTTCGGGTAATTTCATTCAGAGACTACGCCATATTATTGCTACGCATGGTGGATATGTGGAAAATATCGTACTATAGAGTTTCCCAGACCGCAGCGCCATCTGTTGTTGACAATTGGAACTACTGTAATTTCGAAAGTTTGTCTGCCTGAAAATGTACTGTTGTCCCAAGCATATTGCAACAAACGGTGTATTTCTATCGCTGCTCGTTTAGTTTGTATTGCCGTTTCAAATATACCGGTCATTTTTGAAACACCCTGTATTATCATTTAGTTCACAAACACACTTTAGAAAGAACTAAATTTGCTTCGCAGCTGAAGGCCTCCAAACAGATCCTTTAGAATAAGCTCATCTTTGAAAAGACATGACACACAGTTGAATTTACGAGTAAGATAAATCGTGTACATATATGATATATGAGATCACCATAGGGAGCGGCTGAAGGACGCCGGATTAAATCTTCAAAATTCCAGATATTCTATGTGATTACTGAAGGCTGAAGGCCAAAATGTTTTAAGATGCTAACAGGGCTGATGGCCCACAAGGTGCACAGAAAGAGAAACGCAATAAGATGCAAAGTTAAATACTGCAAATTAAGGAAGTACGCATTGCAACAATCGGCAAAACAATACATTAAGTTTAGAAATTTCCTTTTTGCAACACCAACAGCGGAAGGCCAGCAATAACTTGTATAATCTTTAAGAGGAAATTACAATAACCTTTCAAGAGCAGAAGGCGATAATGTTTGGACTTGAAGGAAACACTGAAAACTTGTTTCCAGGGCTGAAGGCCCTCAATTAACTTAGCCCAATTGAAAATACAAAATACAGTAAAGCCCCAAAAAACCTTTTAAAATAAATTACAACAACATTAAGGCTGTCAAAGAATAAGTAAGGGAACAGTACTCAGGGGCCTCCAGGGGATCGGTCTTTCCTCCTTCACTTAGGCGATACAGGCGGTGAGCCCAACTTCACTCGACTCGTCCGAACCCGAACAAGGGACAGTCACGGACCGACCGACCAACCGTTTGCTTGCCACGACGGAGTACACGAGAATTCAAGACCCCAGAAAGTTACAAGTATCATTATCCCCAAACAAACGCGTATGTGAACTGACCTACCAAAACTACACACCATGTTGGGCACCAACAACAGGTGAGGAAAAGACACTGCCTAAAATTACGTTAGTGGCCAGGGCAGGTAACCGGAACAGTAGCGGCCACGAGGCAGAAAGTTCCGCTGGTGCACTCGAATTGTAGTCACCCAATATAGTTAATTGCACCGCATGGCGGCTAAATTTCATTAATGGAAACACTCGGTGTTGCTTACAGGAAAACCTCCCCAACAGCGAACCACCGAAACGAACCCCCACAACATGAATGTACGTGGCTTGGCTAGTTGAAACCACTACTCAACGTCCTGAGTCGGTGAACCACGAAGCTCGTAGCGATCGGACAGCTACACAAACGCTTCAGCACTGCGCAGGGGCTGCCAGCGGCCCCAGCCGACTGCACTGCGCGGAGACAACTTCCCTGGTTCGCAGCAACCGCCCGACACCTCAGAATGCCGACATCTAAAATAGTCGTCAGTGGACATAACGCCAACTACACACACATTCTGACAAACACTGCACGAAGACCTGAACGATACTCAACAGTAACTGAGCAGGCACGAAGACACATCGGGAGTCGACACACACACACACACAGACACACACACACACACACACACACACACACACACACACGGCCGACACGTGAACGATCGGCGAGCCAAAACGCGATTCACCAAGACCGTGGCCCAGCTCGTGATGCGTGGCGGCAATGGTCGGGCGAGCCATGTCGACGCAGACCTCACTGCTGCTCCAACCCGACTGCACTAGTGCCGCATTGCAGCTCCGCGACTGGCAGGTCCGGACTCATGGAGGTAAGAATAGAGGGAGACGCCGTGACGTCACAGCTGCGAAGCCATGTGAAGCCGAGGGTAGCCATCTCAATCCGACCAAAACATTGCTGCTGTAAGCTTGTGTGCACAGGCTTGTCGCTCGCTTTTGGAAGGATTTTGCGCTATTATGGTGACTTGTGTGGTGTTCGGATGTACGAATCGTTCTGATTGTGATGCGAAATCGAAGGGAATAACATTTCATGTGTAAGTTGTCTCGTTAAGTGTGATTTTACAACTTCATTGTGAATGAACGTGTACTACATCGGTACTCGCACTATAGCGTGTTTTTCTCCTGTATGATTTTAGATTTCCTAAAAATGAAAGTCGGAAAGCTCTGTGGGAGAATGCCGTGAGGAGGAAGAATTGGCGTGCGTCTAAATGGAGCACTATATGTTCTCAGCATTTCCGAGAAGAGGACATAGACCGAACTTCCTTTTCAACAGTAAGGCTCCGAGAAAATGCTGTACCATCAGTTTTCCCTACACACTCAAAACATTTGCAAAAGGTATGTTAATTCAAAGAATTAAATTCCTAGTTTTTAAGTTCACGTTTGTTTCAGTATAATACGTACGTATCGTCGATAATCGAAGTGTTGAGTAACTCACTTTGTCTTCATCATGTACCAAATTAAAAGCTAACACTACATTAACTGGCGTAAAGTATAGGCCTAAACAGGACACTGTGTAGATTTGCCATTCTATGTACCATATTTCAGTAAATATTGGTGGTAATGAACAGTGTTTCCCAGTAGTGTAACGTAACTGAAACGTCCCAGTACGTATTACAAACAAGATGTATTTATGGAGCTTTGGAGGGAGGGTATAGCTAACTTAGTTTTCAATTTCTATTATTTAGTTTGTGATACACGTTTATTACTGAATTAACAAAATTGTATCATTTACATTGAAGACTAGCTATTCGTAATATTACATTAAAAACTATTTTTAATCAGAAGAAACGCGGAATTTCGCCTTTAAGAGATTTTATTGTAAACAAAAACTTTGAAACAACCAATCTGATGACGTTTCATGCGTACATCGTGCAATTAGCGACTGTAATACACGCAGCGCTATAGCACACTGGCAATGTTTTGGTCAGAGTGTCATGGCAGCGAGCCACGCCCCCACGGCTTCAAAACGTAGTACGGCTGGGATACGTAGCGCCATCTCCCCTTATTCTTACCTCCATGTCCAGACTGCTCTTTAGACGTGTTCCAAGTGACTGGCAGACCCGAACTCCCAACCGGATTTCGCTTACCCGAACTGGCTTACAACAGACAACGATCAGGAAGTAATAGCACTCGAGCCAAGATACTACGAGAGGGGATACATCGATATGCTCTGCTAGCGCCGCTCACGGTCAGGAAAAAAAGCAACTCAGTGACAGTAGTCATTTAAATTAACTTAGTGAGATGGAAGTACGTTAAAAACAGGGTGTAAAACACATGATGGCGGGAACACGAGCCATGCACGGCTCAATAGGGATTTACTCCTTCGCCCCTACTCTTCAATCTATCCATCAAAGAAATGCAGTGGACAGAGCGGATAGATGAAACGCTTCACTGAATGCCTCTCTGCGGGGTAAAACTTGTCTGATAACGTGATGGAAGAACAAACAGTAGTCGATAGAGAAGAGGTAGGGGATCAAATATTAGAATCAGGATTTAAAAGGGGTTTGGAAAATAAGGGTTCAAGAGAGGAATTAAAATTCATGAAATCACATCAATGACAAGATTCCCTGATGGTATTTCTATTCTCAAAGAAAATGAAGAAATGCAGAATCTGCTCAATGGAATAAACAGTGTAATAAGTAAATAATCTTGACTGAGAGTAAATCGAAGAAAGCTGAAAGTAATGAAAGTACCAAGAATGACAACAGCGAGAAACTTAATATCATGATTGGTGATCACAATGTGGACGAAGTTACTGAATTCTGCTACCAAGACAGCAAAATAACCATAGACGGACAGAGCAAGGAGGACGTAATGATCAGATGAACGCTACTAAAGGGCGTTCTTGGCCCAGAAAAGGCTACTAGTATTCAGATATAGTCTTTAATTAGAGAAAGAGATTTCTGAGAATAGCATTTTGGGATACGTTATTGTATGGTAGTGAAACGTGGACTGTGGGAAAACCGGAAGAATGGTTCAAATGGCTCTGAGCACTATGGGACTTAACAGCTGTGGTCATCAGTCCCCTAGAACTTAGAACTACTTAAACCTAACTAACCTAAGGACATCACACACATCCATGCCCGAGGCAGGATTCGAACCTGCGACCGTAGCAGTCGCGCGGTTCCGGACTGCGCGCCTAGAACCGCGAGACCACCGCGGCCGGCAAAACCGGAAGAGAATCAAGGCATTTGAGATGTAGTGTTACAGAACAATGTTAAAAATTACATGGACTGATGAGGTAAGGAGGGACGAGTTCTCATGACAGTCTGCGAGAAAAGGAATATATGGAAATCATTCGCAAGAATAAGGGGCAGGAAGTTAATAAATCTGTTAAGACAGTGTGGAATAACTTTCATAGTGCTACACGGAGCTGTAGAGGGTAAAAACTGCAGAGGAAAACAGATTGGAATACATCAACCAAATAATTAAGTATGTAGGTTGGACGTGCTACTCTGAGATGAAGAGACTAGCATAGGGCAGGAATTCGTGGCGGGCCACGTGAAACCATCAGAAGGGTGACGTCTTATAAAAATGAAATTGCAAGCCAAAAGTTAGATTTTTAGATTTTGGTGCCACGTTAAAATTTTACGTGTGGTTCATCATCTATGGTACATTTCCATAGAGTTTTATTTATGGATACATTCATTTGCTCTCTTAAAACATATTACCTTGGGTACCACATAATTTAGAAACTTGTGGCTTAGCAGGCTCTATATGTGGATTTGTGAGCAATATAAAGGCTGTCGTTTGTTTTGCATCGACGGTATTGTTAGCGAGCTCTGAGTGAGAGATTCTGATTTCCCTTGTAACACTGTATACTGCATAATACTTCTACCTTTTTCTATGTGGGAACCTAATTACAGCTTTATTGTGTGAGAACTAACGGAGGGACCATCAACCCGTTAATCATGGCTTCTGATAAGAGTGCGGTATGTTGTAGAGCAGATCTGGCCCAACAGCGGTCCGCGAGCTCTCCTGCCCAGCGCAGAGAACTCACCAGCGGATGGGGTTGAGGGCTGTGGAGGAAGAGCAAAATGAAGGCTGCAGCCAGACGCCAAAGGAACAACCCATTCACCTTGTGAGGCGTCACGCAGTTCACTGACAATTATTCTTGCGCTGAATTAGATTTATTTTCTCCATTAGCAATATTATGGCTTAGGTTCATGTGAAAAAGTGAAAAAAATGGAGAAGCCACATCATTCAATGCCAAATGGTAACTACCTTACTTTTTGTATCGTTTTAAGCACATAATACATCACTGCACTCTTACGATCTGGAAACACCACTTACTGGAACATCATCACAACGTGAGCCAGAAAGATGGAATGATACACCTGTCCTCTGAAAAACTGTAATGAATGCTGGCCGAACGCAAGGCGGTCATTAGGGAAATAACTCAGTTAAGAACAAGTAAAGTGGTGACAAAATATTTTATAGTCGACATCATCAATTATTTGAATTCGTTAAGAGGAGAATAATTTGATAACAGGTATGGTGGGCAGGATTGATGCTATCAAACCAAAACTAATCCTGTGGTAAAATCAGCTTCACGTTCATGAATAACATTTCGCATAGCTCAAAGCACTCATTTGTGGATCAGATAAGACTGACTACGGTTTAGTAATTGAAACATGTCATCATGAATACCCAAACAGATTCAAAGACATTGCATGAATGAAGACGGATTTACTTGGCACACCGGTCTCGCTTTTGGTAATTAATGAATCTCATTACTTCGAACTTCAGCTGATACAAGCACCTGGTTCATCTACCTGTTTGTCGAATCCAGAGTACAATTTTGCTCAGCATACGGTTTTATCATCGCTAACACTTGTTTTAAGATTCATGAAAGAAGGTTTATACCTGGAGACACCGGGAGATTTCAGGTTGATTATATTATGGTAAGACAGACTGTAAAACCAAATTTTAAACTGTCAGTCACTTCTAGGGGCAGATGCGGACTCTGACCAAAACTTTTTGGCTACGAAGCATAGATTAAAACTTAATAAATTACAAAATGTAGGAAATTAAGGAGGTGGCACCTGGTTAAGTTGAAAGAACGACAGGTTGTTGAGAGTCTCAGAGGGAGCATTAGGCAATGGTTGACTAGAACAGGGGAAAGAAATGCAGTAGAAGATGAATGGATAGCTTTAAGAGATGATGAATATTGAAGGCAGTAGAAGATCAAGTAAGTAAAAAGAAAGTGCCTAGAAAAGGAGATACTGAATTTACCTGATGTATAAGAAAATATAAAACTGCAGCAAATGAAACAGATGAAAGGAAATACAAACGTCTAAAAATGAGAATGACCGGAAGCGCAAAATGGTTAAGCAGGAATGGCTACAGGACCAATGTAAGGATTAAGAAGCATATTTCAGTAGGGAAAAGATAGATACCGCCTACAGGAATATTATAGAGGCCTTTGGAGAGAAAAAGAAGCCTGTCCTAAGCAAAAGAGGGAAAACTAGAAGGTGGAGGGAGTATACAGAGGGTCTATACAAAGGAGATGAATTTCAAGGCAATATTATAGAATTGGAAGAGGACTTGGATGAAGATGAGAGATATCATACTGCGAGAAGAATTTGACAGAACACTGCAAGACGTAAATCGAAACAAGGCGTGTGTCCTTGACAGCGATCACTCAACATATGATGCTGTTCGTGCCTCCTTATACACATTAGTGAGTTCTGGTAACTACACTAAACAAAAGCAACACAAATGCAACTTGGTATCCGTTCTACCTGCCACAGAGAATTCAACTCTAATCAATTAGATACTACCTGAAGGAGTGTATGTGTGTGAAGTTACACTGGTATCAAACCACGTCTTCTGGGCGTTTCACTTCTTTGCCAGGCTGTGTGTTTTCGAATCCACCAGAGCTTTCTTCGCTAATGCTTACAGTCTTTGCCCATTCTCATTCAGACGCTCTGTTATGCGCCGTATTTGTGGGGCTCTACAGAATTTCGCATGTAAGTATAGCTTGAGGATGTTTGTGAGAAACAAAAACTCATAACAGCTGGTTTGGAAGATTTCCTTTCCTTTTTCTTCACTCTCTCTATTCTCACTTTCAGCGGTTGTGTGGTCATCGTGCCACTTTTACCTCTGTATCCTCTCGTAGTGTGGTGACATTCCACACCCACTCTGTTCCCACTGGTGCTCGTTCTTCCCAAACTGAGCTGCATTTCATTTGCTGGGTTTTTCAGATAATCGGAGTTCGACATTAGAGTTAGGCTCCCGTGAGATTTGCTGTTTACAACGGGATCACCGCGTTTAGGATCCTCCTTCGGTCAGCAGTGACGCTTTGGCGAGTTGCCTGCACCTTCTCTCACCGAGCGCTCTTCATCCACCCCACTAGCCGCTGAATAATGCAGAAGCAATTAGCTTGTAGCGCAGAACGGCTCTGCTCAAGCACCTCTGCCGCGGTCGCTTCTTCAGGGCTGCAGCCTCTCTGACACTTCTGCAGGATCAAGTACCTTGTTCAAGAAATACGAGGCACCACCGCAGCTTGAGATTATGGTCTTATCTGAAGCCTTCACTGCCGGCGAAATTAGCCTGCTATTACAGTCTGCAGGCTACATTTTCGTCTCAGCGCCCAGGCACGGAGAATACCAGAACTCCTGAAGACGGCATTCTAAATTGTATGATAGATATTAGTACATCAGCTATCAAACCTGCAGCGAAGTTGTCTTTTCCCATTACTTTATTCTGCTCAATTAATGTAGAAGTGCTGTAACACATCGACAATGTACAATCGAATTTTTTTCCGGCATGCTGAGAAAACATAATTTTGAATTTAACCAGTGTTTACAGCTTCCGCCAAACATAGCTTCGGTTTTATATATTGTTGTACTCTAAGGATAACAGAATTAACACACTGGGCCACTGTTAACATGAAGAAGAGACCTGAAGCAAGGAACAGCACACTAGTGGAGCTGAAGGAATGAAACTAACCAGGATGTCTGAGAATGAATAGTACATGCTTTGAGGTGTGATAGCGATTATGAACAACAAAAAATGTATAAACGTATGCCCTGTTCTTGACATTTTCCGAAAAAACTAATGAAACAGTGGGGAACAGGACAAATGCAGGTGACAGCAAAATGGAACCCTGTGAACTCTTATTTATTGTGTGCATTCCCTCATAAAAGATATTCAACAAATTAACTGTCAACTACAGTGCGGTTTGAAGCTCATAGAGGCAGCTGCAGGATTGCTGACCTGAGCTCATTCGTACAGTCCTCTACTTGAGCCGACACTTGTAAAATGCAAGCGAGAAGTTCTCCCTTAGTATCGACTCTGCGCTTGTAGACCTCGTTCCGAAGCTAATGTAGTAAGATCGTGTGACCTCGGCGGCCAAGAAATGACTGTAAGAATGAGTTCAGGCCAGTAACACAGCAACTGTCTACAAGAGCCGCTAAATGCATTGTCGTTGACGGTGGACCTTTTAAACATCTATTTTCAGGATACGTAAACAGTTAAACAACACACTAGATCGTAATGTTTCGTTTAGTGTCACCTGCGTTTGTCCTGTTTATCTCCGTTTTCGTTTGTATTCTAGGGAACCGTTAGAACAGGTCATAAAATTTAAATGACGTTTGTTGTTCAGAATCTCTAACACTATCACCCCTCAAAGCATGTACCTCCCCCCCCCCCCCTTGCATAAACTATACATAAAATGTATGACAATTAATTTAATTCACATGTAAATTGCAGAGGATCACTGCTCTTAGCTCCAGCGGGACATAATGTGTATTCAGCGGTGGCGGGCGAACATATGCACTGGATCGGGATACGAAGTTGGAATCTGTTGATTATTTTTTTTATTTTTGATCCCAATTTGTTCTTTATTGTTCGTTGCATTTGTTCGGAGCAGACGTCCCATGACACCCAATCAGGTTCATTGTGAATCCGTTCACTCAGTATTGTGGCGTAACAAGACAGCTACGCCACACTGAAGTAGCCGAAAGGCACGCGTAATCTTAAGTAGGCTTGATAGAGGTCTGAAACAGGATACTTATTAATGTTATAAAGAAAAGTATGTAGCTACTAGAACACTTAACTTTTATACACTCCTGGAAACTGAAATAAGAACACCGTGAATTCATTGTCCCAGGAAGGGGAAACTTTATTGACACATTCCTGGGGTCATATACATCACATGATCACACTGACAGAACCACAGGCACATAGACACAGGCAACAGAGCATGCACAATGTCGGCACTAGTACAGTGTATATCCACCTTTCGCAGCAATGCAGGCTGCTGTTCTCCCATGGAGACGATCGTAGAGATGCTGGATGTAGTCCTGTGGAAGGGCTAGCTATGCCATTTCCACCTGGCGCCTCAGTTGGACCAGCGTTCGTGCTGGACGTGCAGACCGCGTGAGACGACGCTTCATCCAGTCCCAAACATGCTCAATGGGGGACAGATCCGGAGATCTTCCTGGCCAGAGTAGTTGACGTACACCTTCTAGAGCACGTTGGGTGGCACGGGATACATGCGGACGTGCATTGTCCTGTTGGAACAGCAAGTTCCCTTGCCGGTCTAGGAATGGTAGAACGATGGGTTCGATGACGGTTTGGATGTACCGTGCACTATTCAGTGTCCCCTCGACGATCACCAGTGGTGTACGGCCAGTGTAGGAGATCGCTCCCCACACCATGATGCCGGGTGTTGGCCCTGTGTGCCTCGGTCGTATGCAGTCCTGATTGTGGCGCTCACCTGCACGGCGCCAAACACGCATACGACCATCATTGGCACCAAGGCAGAAGCGACTCTCATCGCTGAAGACGACACGTCTCCATTCGTCCCTCCATTCACGCCTGTCGCGACACCACTGGAGGCGGGCTGCACGATGTTGGGGCGTGAGCGGAAGACGGCCTAACGGTGTGCGGGACCGTAGCCCAGCTTCATGGAGACGGTTGCGAATGATCCTCGACGATACCCCAGGAGCAACAGTGTCCCTAATTTGCTGGGAAGTGGCGGTGCGGTCCCCTACGGCACTGCGTAGGATCCTACGGTCTTGGCGTGCATCCGTGCGTCGCTGCGGTCCGGTCCCAGGTCGACGGGCACGTGCACCTTCCGCCGACCACTGGCGACAACATCGATGTACTGTGGAGACCTCACGCCCCACGTGTTGAGCAATTCGGCGGTACGTCCACCCGGCCTCCCGCATGCCCACTATACGCCCTCGCTCAAAGTTCGTCAACTGCACATACGGTTCACGTCCACGCTGTCGCGGCATGCTACCAGTGTTAAAGACTGCGATGGAGCTCCGTATGCCACGGCAAACTGGCTGACACTGACGGCGGCGGTGCACAAATGCTGCGCAGCTAGCGCCATTCGACGGCCAACACCGCGGTTCCTGGTGTGTCCGCTGTGCCGTGCATGTGATCATTGCTTGTACAGCCCTCTCGCAGTGTCCGGAGCAAGTATGGTGGGTCTGACACACCGGTGTCAATGTGTTTTTTTTTCCATTTCCAGGAGTGTATCTTCATTGGTTTACAACGTTCTTGGTGATACAAGTGAGACTCTATCTTGAGGTACATGCAATGTTACAAATGGCGCCTTGCTAGGTCGTAGCCATGGACTTAGCTGAAGGCTATTCTAACTGTCTGCTCGGCTAATGAGCAATGCATGCTATCTGCTCGGCTAATGAGCGATGCTTCGTCCGTGTAGTCGTTAGCAATGTCGTCCGTACAACTGGGGCAAGTGCTCTTCCGTATCTCGAGACCTGCCTTGTGGTGGCGCTCGGTCTGCGATCACACAGTGGCGACACGCGGGTCCGACATGTACTAAATGGACCGCGGCCGATTTAAGCTACCACCTAGCAAGTGTGGTGTCTGGCGGTGACACCACACTCAGAGTCTTATTACAGAGGGCAGCCAGCCCTCTGACCGAACACGTTGAGTTTACCGTGCCAGCGCACGCCACGCAGGTGCGGTAACCACTGCGCCACTCGGGGCGCAGCACTGTCGCAACTGCGCGGACTACCTCGGCACGCCTCAGTTTCTATCACATTTCCACCGAGTGCCACCCATCCGCAGTCCCTATCCATTTATTCACTGTTCGCTACTCTGACATTCCCATAGCAGGTCGGACTTATCTGTGTATCCGCCATGAAGAAGTTGGATCCATTGCCCAGCTGGGTGTATCAATTACATGAATGCGTTGTGCCTGTTCTTTCTCATATGTCCGAAAGAATAAACACTAAGCATTGATGTAATTAATGTTATTCAGTGTTAAATCAAATTAATCGGTTGAGATTTGGCTCTAACCACAAAAATGATATTAAATTTCTTTTTATTGTGCCATAATCAGTTTCGCTGCTACAGGACAAATTGAAAGATGCACCAGTTCACATTAAAAGGTTCTGGCTTAATCATGCTTCGTGTTACCTAATAATCATGCTGATCAGTATTGTACTCTGAATTTAGAACAATTAACAATGAGAGAGTGTTTTCCACACTCGGATATCGCTACACATCTTTTTGAAAGCGGCGACAGGTAAGTCAAAAGCTAAATCAGAAAGGTATTTTATTTTAGAAAGAATCAAAGTGTAACAAAATACTGTTTTGTGCCACATTTAAGCTGTTCTAATGCCGCGCCACGGGGCACAAGTTCTGTGTGGTGCCCTTTCGCTCACTCGTGGGCATGTGTGGCTGGTAAGTAGACCCCCCCCCCCCCCCCCGAACGCATTCTGCGCATTCGCGAACTACTTGCCAACCCTCGTCTGTGGGCACGATTACCAGACTGCTCCCGCATCAGCTGCTCCCCATCACTGCCCACAGCTGTCAGCAGGTGCACGGCTCCACAGCCTAGTCATCGGCTAAAATGTCATAAAGTGAGTAACAGTTACTAAAATCAACAAGCACTATTATGTGCATTAAACAATACATTACCTTATGTTGGCATGTGTTTAACTTAGTCTGTTGTAAGCAGTTACGCACTTGTAATGTGCCGTCACGTAAACTCATCAAGTTCATTATGCAGGCATTACAGACTGCTTAGGGAACAACTCACTGGTGTCGCCCAAACAAAGGGGTCACATTTGATAACCACTGTACACGAGTACCTACTACACAGTATACCACATTTTCCATCCTAAAGCTGTCTGACAACACACACCTATCTACAAGATACCTGAACCAGACATCATAATTTCGAAATCTATCTATCTACTGCTTGAGCCTTTGTATTGCTTGAGCCTTTGTCCCGCAGTTTGCCCAGGGTCTGCACTCTTACAATCGGATTTGGCATGGTTAATTCGAAGCGGTGGCCAGAGGCCCATCCTGCTGCCACCCCATACCCCTCAGGATGGAATCAGTGTACCCCAGCTGTCTGTGTCCTGTGTAAAACATTAAACAGTGCAAACATGTTTCAAATGCCTGCGAGTTGTGTAACTGAGGCAGGATGCGGGGACCACCCCAGTATTCACCAGGTCGTATGTGGAGAACCGCCTGAAAACTACTAACAAGCCAGCCGACACACCGGCCCTCGTCGTTAATCCGCCAGGCGGATACTATCAGAGGCCAGCGCGCCTACTCGAGTCCAACTAACCTGGCGGGTACATCATAATTTCAAAATATGTAACATAATCAAGTTGTGAGTGGGTTTTAAAGATCCACTGTCTCATCATCACATAAACGACATGGCTGAAAGTGGCAGTAGATACACCACCAGGAAAGGATGTTAAAAAATGTTCAAATGTGTGTAAAATCTTATGGGACTTAACTGCTAAGGTCATCAGTCCCTAAGCGTACACACTACTTAACCTAAATTATCCTAAGGACAAACACACACACACCCATGCCCGAGGAAGGACTCGACCTCCGCTGGGACCAGCCGCACAGCCCGTGACTGCAGCGCCTAATACCGCGCGACCGGAAAGGATGTAAAGCACACATTATCCAAAGAAATAATATACCATAATTAGCGATCACTGCCAGCTTAGAGCGTCATAAACAGTTTCACAACGACTAGCACGACCCAAGTACACTTTCGGTGTCCTAAATATAAACTGCGATACTCGAGGTACTTGACTGAAGCAAGATGTGCTGACAATACATTCAGGACAACACGAGGCTACCTCTGTTCGCTAGCTACCAAAAGAACTGATATTCCCCGTATGCCATAGGCCATTAGGTATATGTGCAAGGAATGAACATGTCTGTTCATTAAAGTATAAATATTAAAGGCCTTAATAATTAAAGAACTTGACACTAAAAAGTGAATAATCAACTTGGTATACAAGCATGTAATCAATAAGAGCTACGTTTTTCCTAGGATCACAGCCTATTGCCATGACTGACTAGTTGTAGTGTGAGATGAAATAGATCATAACACAATAAAAAGAAAGCGAACTTAATTACCTCCAGTCAGAGTCAAATTTATTTCAGATCTTATCACACAACTGCGTTACCATATCCAATGAAAATGAAAACACAAAATAAATCCTTCCAGTGTATGTCTAACATACACAACAAAGATCTTCAGGTGTACAGAGCGATAATGTTGTCTAAGGTTCTCAGAAGGACAGGAGTATTTTCTACTCGTACTTCAAAATTTGTTGCTGAGGCTGTAGCACTATATGCAAGATAACTGCTGTGAAGGTGGACATCACAAGGCAGCATTTTTTCTCTTATTCTTTATATGTCGTTAATAGTTGCACTTGAGTATTTTTCGTTTGAATGTATACTAAATTTGTTGCTGTAACTCATGAGTGCAGTATTACTAATAATAACAGGAAATTATTTTTCCACTCTCTGAATAAGAGAATGAGCAAGAGAATTCACGCAAAAATGTTGCGTCCAGCTTGGAAAGGGAGTGAGAAAGACACTTTATTAATACAAGAGATGTTGATTTCTGTTGTTGTGGTCTTCAGTCCAGAGACTCTATCTTGTGCAAGCTTCTTCAAGTACCTACTGCAACCTACATCCTTCTGAATCTGCTTAGTGTATTCATCTCTTGGTCTCCCTCTACGATCTTTACCCTCCACGCTACCATCCATTACTAAATTGGCGATCCCTTGATGCCTCAAAACATGTCCTACGAACCGATCCCTTCTTCTACCCAAGTTGTGCCACAAATTCCTGTTCTCTCCAATTCTATTCAGTACCTCCTCATTAGATACGTGATCTACCCATCTAATCTTCCGCATTCTTCTGTACCACCACATTTCGAAAGCTTCTATTCTCTCCTTGTCTAAATTATTTATCGTCCATGTTTCACTTCCATACGTAGCTACACTCCATACAAATACTTTCAGAAAAGACTTCCTGACACTTATATCTATACTCGATGTTAACAAACTTCTTCAGAATCTCCTCCTTGCCATTGCCGGTCTACATCTTACATCCTCTCTACTTCGATCATCATCAGTTATTTTGCTCCCCAGATAGCTACATTCATGTACTACTTTAAATGTCTCATTTCCTAACCTGATTCCCTCAGCATCACCTTATTTAATTCGACTACGTTAAATTATTCTCGTTATTGCTATTTTAGATGTTCATCACATCCTCATTTCAAGAAACTGTCCATTCCCTTCAGCTGGTCTTCCAGGTCCTATGCTGTCTCTGACGAATTACAATGTCATCGGCAAACCTCAAAGTTTTTATTTCTTCTTCAGGGATTTTCATTCCTACTCCAAATTTTTCTTCTGTTTCCTTTACTGCTTGTTCAGTATATGGGTTGAATAATATGATTGCTGTTAATACGAAGTTAATGTCCCCACACAGACGTGGAAGCATCTACAAGTCAATTTAGGAGAAAGAAAAAGAGAGTAGGTGCAGACTTACTTTCGTATTTACGTTGATATACCTGTAGATAAGAGGAATTTTAAATAAAATGCATAAAATCCCTTCGATTTGAACCAGCTAAATGTCCATCATTTCGTGTGTGTGAGTGTCGTCAAACGATCATGGTTAACATCTCACACACAGGGTGCAGGTTAAGAGCTTTGACAAAATTTCAGAGATTGTTTATGGGTTTTTTCTGAGTATTATGGACAAGGAACTGGGTGGCTTGTTACAGAGTAGCTGCATTATGTTTGATTTCCTGTTCTATTTGGCTTTTGTGAAGCCACGCCCCTAAAGGCTTGCTCGCCACGTGACGGGACCCGCACTGGCCCATTCTTGCTGCAGCCGCTGCCAGCTCTTTTCCGCTTTGTTCACAGTTTACAATTCAATACCAAATACGGACAAGGAACTGCTTACGCTTATGATCTATTAAATATCTTCCTCAAATAGGGGCTAATGTTGACTGTGGTATGGTTCTTTTGATTAGGAAAGTTTCCTTTGCCTATGCTAGTCTGCTTTCTCTGTTCTCCTTGCTTACCCTTTCATGTGGCATTTTCCTTCGAAGGCGGGAAGGTGGCCACCAATTACTGTGATGTCAAGCTCATCACTAATCCGACTTCTACTGCTCCTCATTACCTTCGTCTTTGTGCAGTTTATTCTCTCTCTAGTGAACTTGTTACAAGACAATCAATTTTATTTGGAAGTTGCCCAAAGACTAAATGTAAATTTATCCTTCATTAAAAACTAAGAGGGTAAATAGATTTTGATACATAAGTTCCTGACACGCTAAGAAACAGTGTACCAGGATCTAAATTCAGATGTCGTAGTTTTAAGAGGATTTAATTATTTGTGCAAGACGGATGAAGCTGTTAAAATTCTTCCTAGAGGAAGTGTAGAGCTACATAAAGGATGTATTTTGTCGGTTGCAGTCAAAGCAGAATTGAAACGTTTATGGACAAAAGATGCAGTCGCTTCTCTGAATAACAGCAGGCAGTTTTTGACCTACGTCCCTCTCAGAAATGGATAGTAGCCACCGTTTTTGAGGTCATAAACGAATCAGTTCGCAGACGTTGCAAAGTCTTGGAATGTCAGAGCGCACCCGAGCTTCTCTTTCAACCAATGGTTGCCACGAGAAGATCGCAATGTCCACAGGGTATCCTCGTATGCTTTCGCCACTTGCGGTCTTGAGTCACATTAAAGACTGCTGCTCATTATATCGATGATCCTATGCAGGTGATGGCGTTTTTAATCGGCCCGCAACTCAGTCATTGTTTCCGTGAGGCGACATGCTCCTTCACCCTCTGATAAGCACTCAGTGTAACCACCCACTTCCTCCACTCGTTCGACCTCCCTTTCTTCCTAGCAACGATTCTCACATGAATTCTACTCTCTCGAACATGTAAATAATTAAGTTGTCGTTCAGGTTCATTGATAATCAACCAATTCATTCCAGCGTTCATTGATTACTGTCTCTGTTGGCCCTAATTTGTCAGTGAAGGCTGCTTTCGGCTTTTTATGTGAATGTATCCCACTGTTAAACCTTAATGTTTCTAATAGGGATGTATCCGTTGTCAACTTTACTCAGTCTCCTAATGTGTTGGAGGTAGATGCATTTAATAACGAAGTTGATTGTCTTCCACGGTCGGGGTGTACTGAATTCTGGGCAACAAGCAAACATCCGATTCAAAAGGAATAGCCAGTGCTACGGCCTAGAAATTCTGTTGCGAGTGGTTTACGTTTGGCTGCCTGCCGATTAAAGACACAGCAACAAAAGGCAAGGACGGGATTGTGAGTAGAAGATTACACTTTGCATGTTTTCATGTTTATTTTTCTTTGAGTCACCATTCATATGACAGGCCTGACGTGACCCGCTACGAACTGCTCTCTTCCGCCAGCCTGTTAATCTCAGCGTAGCACTAACGCTCTATATTCTCAGCTATTTGTTTGATGTACTTGGCTCTGTCTTCATCTACACTTTTCACTCTTTACAGCTCCCCCTATTACCATGGAAGTTATTCCTTGATCTTATATGTCCTATGATCCTGTCCCTTCTTCGTGACAGTGATTTCCGTATGTTCTTGACTGATTTTCCGGGGAACCTCCTCTTTCCTTATCATTTCACCAAATATTCAACGTCATTTCGTAGCAGCACACCTCACACAATTCGATTCCCTTCTTTTACGCTTTCCCTACAGTCCACGATTCAATACCATACAATTCTGTGTCCGAAACTTTCGATCTGAAAATGACTTCCTCAAACGGAGGCTTATTTTTGATTGTGGTAGACTTTTGACTAGGACAGCGTACTTTCCTTGCTCTCCTTGCTTACCCTTTCGTGTGTCATTTTCTTTCCAAAGCAGCATGGTGGCCACCAATTATTTTGATGTTTGGCTCATCACTAATCTCATTTCCACTGCTCCTCTTTACTTTCCTCGTCCTTCCATTTACTCTCAGCCTACATTCTGTTCTCGTCATAATTCCATACAACAAGTCCTGCAATTGTCAGTCACTTTCACTGAGCCGGCCGGAGTGGCCGTGCGGTTCTAGGCGCTACAGTCTGGAGCCGCACGACTGCTACGGTCGCAGGTTCGAATCCTGCCTCGGGCATGGATGTGTGTGATGTCCTTAGGTTGGTTAGGTTTAATTATTTCTAAGTTCTAGGCGACTGATGACCTCAGAAGTTAAGTCGCATAGTGCTCAGAGCCATTTGAACCACCACTTTCACTGAGGATACCAGTATCATAAGCGAATTTTATCACTAATATCTTTTCATCTTTATATTAATCTCACTGTTGAACATTTCTTTCTGTCATTGCATCGTCGAAGTTGAGATTAAACAGTGCGGGGAAACAACTGCTTCCCTGTCTTACACCTTTCTAATGCCAAATCTTTGTTCTTGGCCTTCCATTTAAAAGTCCCCTCTTGGTACTTGCACATATTGCGTCTTATCCTCACAAAGCTGACTATTTTTCTCAGAATTACGATCATCTTGCACAGTTTCACACTGTCGAAGCTTTTCCTGTTTCGACAAATGCTACGAATATGATTTGAGTTTCTTTCTGTTAGCATTAAGTAATACATGTTTTGCTTAAATTATAAATCTCAACGCTAGAAGTGCATCTCTGGTGAATTTAGCTTTCCGAAAGGAAAACTGATCGTCATCTAACAGCTCGTCAGTCTTCTTTTCCATTCTTCAGTTTATTTCCGTTGCCAGTCAGCTTGGAAACATGGGTTGCAAATGTTATTGTGTGTTTTTTACCTCACTTATCTGCCACTGCTACCTTCAGGACGGTGTGGATCATATTTTTACGCAAGTCTGATGGTTTATCTCCAGTATCATAGATTCTAAACAGCGGGTTGAACAGTCTTCTGGTTCCCACTTCCCCTATTTTGAAATTAACTGCTACCTTGTGATTCTTACAGAATGATGCAACACCCCAATACCTTATATGACCGCAAGTGTTCCAAAGCTGTGTTAATCACTGACTAATAGTGGATCGCCTACGTCTTCAATAACGACTCGCAAGTCTTCTTCTGTCACCAGGCACGTCCTTCACCTCGTAGAGGATTTAAATTAATCTTTCCACCAATCCGCTCTTTCCTCTGCGTTTAACAGCGGGGGCGCCGTTATATTCTTAATGTTGACATCTTTGGTTTTAATTTCACCGAAGACTATTGTATACGCTGCTCAGTTCTTCTAACGACTATTTCTTTCGATTTCAACTTTTCCTACACGTATTTCTCCTTTACCTCCACGCATCTGTTCTTTATTTCATTTCGAAATAACTTGCACTGCTGTATTTCCTTCTTTCCTCGGACGTTTTTATACTTTCTTCTTTCGTTTATCAACAGAAGTATTTCTTTTCTCATCCAAAGTTTCCTTACACCTATGTTTGTCAGTCGAACTCTTGTGACTGCCCTGTTGAGAGACGTTCATACGCCTTCAACTTAATTGCCTATAGTGGTACGATCTACATTCCTACAATGCTTCAAATATATCTCAAAGGTTCTTGGCCGGGCGACTTTCTGTCGTCAGAATGATACGGTTTAACGAAAAGTAACACCAAGAAATGTGAGGATTTTAAAATTGTAAGTTTGATTTCACACGCATCTAAAGTCTTACCAAGGGTGATAAGTAGAAGACTCCACGGAACACTGGAAAAAGTACTGAAGAAGAACAATATGGATTTAGAAGAGGGAAAAGTACAAGAGATGCACATGTACTGTTGAGCATTATAGGTAAGAGATACACTGAAAAAAAAAGTTCAAATGTATGTGAAATTTTATTGGACTTAGCTGCTAAGGTCATCAGTCCCTAAGCTTACACACTACTTAACCTAAATTATCCTAAGGACAAACACATACACCCACGCCATAGAGAGGACTCGAACCTCCGCCAGGATCAGCTGCACAGTCCATGACTGCAGCGCCTGAGACCTCTCGGCTAATCCCGCAAGGCTACACTGAAAGAGGAAGAGAAGTTTATATGTTTTCCTTGACTTGGAAAAAGCCTTTGATGGAGCACAATAGAATCACTTCATGAACATTCTAAAGTAGACTGGAGGGATATGAGGTTGATTATTATGAATGTATAGCAACAACAGAAAATAGGAGTACAGAGTGGAAATGAGACGTCAGGGGAAAGCACAATTGGAAGGGGAGTGAGGCAAGGCTTCTGTCTCTCCACAGTACTGTTTAACGTATATATGGGACATATTATCCAGAAATGACTGAAAATAAAAAGAGGGGTGCGCGTTGGTGGTAGGAGGATAGAATGTATTCGGTTTGCTGATGATATGGTGTTATTGGCAGAGAGCTATAGAACTATGTTTGGAATGTTAAAATAATAATTCAAAATGAGAATTAATAAGAAAAAGACAAAATATGTGGTGATAAGTGAAGAAAAGTATGAACGAATATAAAGTTCAGAAAGAAAAATATAGAACAAGTTAGTGCTGTCAGGTATCTGGGAAGCATAATTACGGAATACGTGGTTGGTTGACTCGGGGGAAGGCCAAACAGTAATGTCATCAATCCCATCGGATAAGGGGAAGATGGAGAAGGGAGTCGGCCGTCTACGTTCAAAGTAACCATCCCGACATTTGCCTAAAGCGATTAAGGGAAATCACGAAAAACCAAAATCAGGACGGCCGAACGGGAACTGGAATCGTCGTCCTCCCGAATGCGAGTCCAGTGTGCTGATCAATGTGCCATCTCGCTCCGTTGGAAGACATCAGATGCAACAACGAGGTGAAAACGCGTGCGCGCTTGGAAACTGCCCAGGAGGCATTTAATAAGATGACGCTTCTATGTGGGTGCATGAGTAGGGATCTGAGGAAGAGACCGACAAAGGGTTTTATATGGAGTGTGGCAGCATCCCGAGCTGGGACATGGACACCGAGGAATGAGGAAGAAAGGAAAATAGATGCGTGAAGTGGATCAGGAAGAGGATGGAAAGGATAAAATGGTTACGACAGTGAGAAATGAGGAGGTATTAAGAAATGTGTGAAAATTTTAAAGCTAATAAAGAACAAGAAACACAGTAGGCTAGGACATTGGATGAGAATAAATTGTTTACTGATGTACGATATGAAAGAAATGGTGAATGGAAGATGAAGAAAAACATGTTTCAAATAGCTCCGAGCACTATGGGACTTAACATCTGTGGTCATCGGTCCCCTAGAACTTAGAACTACTTAAACCTAACTAATCTAAGGACATCAGACACATCCATGCCCGAGGCACGATTCGATGCTGTGACTGTAACGGTCGCGTGGTTCCAGACTGAAGCGCCTAGAACCTATCGGCCACAATGGCCGGCAAGATGAAGAAGGGGACGAAGAAGGTACCAGACGATGGATAGTGTTATGATAGAGAACAGTTATGAAAGAACAAAGAGGGTAGCAAATAACACGACTGCATCGAGAGCTACATGTGGAGACTTACCCTATGGCATAACACTGATGACAATGATTTCTCAGTAACTCAGCATCCCACTTCGTGCCACACTGACTCTTGCGGCCGATTTTTCAAACTTCAGTCTTCTCTTCATCATTACTAAATTCTTCTCCCATTCCATGTCTGCTCTTGGGCAAGATTTACAATCCAATATCAGATCTAAGATCTCTAGCCAACCGTGATTTAATCGATTTGAAATCATCCCTGTGCCTCCGGGCCCTTTTAAAGCAGACGTCCTCTTTTGTCTCTTCTGAAACGTATAATCGCTAGTACTAGCTGAAATTTATTGCATAACTAAGCCTTTCTCTATCTCTTCATCTACTACTGTTTGTGACGTCATCATGTTCTCATGAAGTTTCATTTATTTATTTATTGTTTATTTTGTGTTGGATTTCTATCCATCCTGATGAGAGCAAATCTATCATTGAAACATTCACAGTAACTTACTTTCTGGTCTACATTCTAATTAATAACAAACTGAAATCCAACTCTTATTGTTCCACTTTCTGCTGCTTTTGATATTACCCCATATTCGTCTTAACAGAAATTCTCATCAGTGATCCCCTCTATATGCTACGTTGCACCGCTAAAACTTTTAGATCAAATGGTGACTGCAATGCAGACATCGGTAATCGATTTTAACAAAATATTGTGTGGGCCACACATTAACTCTTTTAATGTAAGATTAGATTGGTAGATCATATAACTAATGAGGAGGTATTGAATAGGATCGGGGAGAAGAGAAGTTTGTGGCACAACTCGACTAGAAGAAGGGATCGGCTGGTAGGACATGTTCTGAGGCATAAAGGGATCATCAATTTAGTATTGGAGGGCAGCGTGGAGGGTAAAAATTGTAAAGGGAGACCAAGAGGTGAATACACTAAGCAGATTCAGAAAGATGTAGGTTGCAGTAGGTACTGGGAGATGAAGAAGCTTGCACAGGATGGAGTAGCAAGGAGAGCTGCATCAAACCAGTCTCAGGACTGAATACCACAACAACAACAACAACAACAACAATGTAACTGGAGGAACTAATGGAATAAATAGTACTGACTTAACGGCTCTGTAACGAGCTATTGGAGACCAATCTTCCAGTACATTCGGAAAATATCCCCGTAAAACCTGCGACAGATTGCCGATGGAGTTCTGGTTCACCTTATATACACCACAAGCCCGTCAACAGTGCGTAGGTTGACGTACTCGATAGCAATGTTACCAGCTTTCTGTCCTATTTTACTCGCGTACGGAACGAGGGGAAAACGACTCTCTGTATAGCTCGGTGCGCGCTCGAAACTCTCTTGTCCCGGCTGCAGTTACAGCGAAGCGGCGCTTTGAGAGGCCGGGGCTGGACAGTGACGAGAGGTGTGCGGCAGAGGCGGAACAAGCCGGCGATGCGATGCCGCAGGCGCAACCGCGTGCGGCGCGGCCGCCTCGGGCCCCTCGGCTTACGGCAGAGCCCCAGGGGCGGGAAATGTTCGCGCTGCGGCGACCAGAGCGTTCGGGCAGATCCCACTGTGTCCGGTTATTGACGAGCTGCCAATAGCGCCGTCAGCTGCTCTCAATATTTCTGCTGTGCTCCAAGTTTAGATTTCGCTTTACAGAATCGTAACGGTCTTTTCACATTTGCCTACTCTGTGGGTTGTTCTGTTGTGGCTTCCAAATGATAATGAGCGCTGATTGTTCGTCAAAAATGTATACATCAGAAATAATTGTGTTTTGCAGTAGATGGAATCATACCTAGCGGCTACATTAGCTGATATTTTCGTTTACACATTAGAATAAAAAAAAATTTTAAAGGCTGACACAAAACAACAAAATAATATCCTTTTTTTGCTATAGATACATCGAGAACATTATAATCCTATTCGACGGCACAATAGAAGACAGTAGCGACATGCATTCACGATTCAACAGTTTACATCCGAAAATACACTACTGACCATTAAAATTGCTACACTACGAGGAAATGCAGATGATAAACGGGTTCTAATCCTGCCTCGGGCATGGATGTGTGTGATGTCCTTAGGTTAGTTAGGTTTAAGTAGTTCTAAGTTCTAGGGGACTGATGACCTAAGATGTTAAGTCCAGTAGTGCTCAAAACCATTTGAACAATTTTTTGATAAAGGGGTATTCATTGGACAACCATATTACACTAGAACTGACATGTGATTACATTTTCACGCAATTTGGGTGCATAGATCCTGAGAAATCAGTACCCACAACAACCACCTCTGGCCGTAATAACGGCCTTGATACGCCTGGGCATTAAGTCAAACAGAGCTTAGACGGCGTGTACAGGTACAGCTGCCCATGCAGCTTCGACACGATACCACAGTTCATCAAGAGTAGTGACTGGCGTATTGTGACGATACAGTTGCTCGGCCACCATTGACTAGACGTTTTCAGTTGGTGATAGGTCTGGTGAATGTGCTGGCCGGAGCAGCAGTCGAACATTTTCTGTATCCAGAAAGGCCCGTACAGGACCTGCAACATGCGGTCGTGCATTGTGCTGCTAGAATGTGGGGTTTCGCAGGGATCGAATGAAGGGTAGAGCCATTGGTCGTAACACATCTGAAATGTAACATCCACTGTTCAAAGTGCCGTCAATGCGAACAATGTGCGTTCACCGCGATGCCGCCAAACAAGGATGCGTCCATCATGATGCTGTAAACAGAACCTGGATTTATTCGAAAAAAATGACGTTTTTCCATTCGTGCGCCCAGGTTCGTCGTTGAGTACACCAACGCAGGCGCTCCTGTCTGTGATGCAGCTTCATGGGTAACCGCAGCCATGCTCTCCGAGCTAACAGTCCATGCTGCAGCAAACGTCGTCGAACTGTTCGTGGAGATGGTTGTTGTCTTGCAAACATCCCCATCTGTGGACTCAGGGATCGAGACGTGGCTGCACGATCCGTTACAGCCATGCGGATAAGATGCCTGTCATCTCGACTGTTAGTGTTACGAGGCCGTTGGGATCCAGCACGGCGTTCCGTATTACCCTCCTGAACCCACGGATTCCATATTCTGCTGACAGTCAACCAACGCGAGCAGCAATGTCGCGATACGATAAACCGCAATCGCGATACGGTACAATCCGACCTTTATCAAGGTCGGAAACGTCATGGTACGAATTTCTCCTCCTTACACAAGGCATCACAACGTTTCACCAGGCAACGCCGGTCAACTGATGTTTGTGTATGAGAAATCGGTTGGAAACTTTCCTTATGTAAGCACGTTGTAGGTTACGCCACCGGAGCCACCCTTGTGTGAATGCTCTGAAAAGCTAATCATTTGCATATCACAGCATCTTCTTCCTGTCGGTTAAATTTCGCGTCTCTAGCACGTCATCTTCGTGGTGTAGCAATTTTAATGGCCAGTAGTGCAAGTCTCACTATGGAAAGCATAAACATTTTCGATTTAAAAATTTCAAACGAAAAATCTGAACAGACATTCAATATTTTTCGTAAGCCAACGACAACAGACATAATTATCCACAATCAATCATGCCACCCGGGAGCAGACAAACTCACATATTTCCATTCTATGATAAACAGATTGATCTAATTACTGCTGGAAAAACAAAAAGACTACGTTTCTCCGAAACATGGCAATAAATAACGGTTATGCTACAAACTTTGTGGAGACATTATTAAAAAACAAAACCAAATACATGCCAATCCCGTAAATGAAATAACTTTAAGTGTAGACACAACCGAATCACAGAAAACCAAAGTTCTTGTACCGCCATCTCTAGATATCATTTCCGACGAAATTACTAGTGGTTTCAAGAATACAAAATTATACACTAGCTACAGAGGCACTAACAAACTACAATGACTATTGAGACACATACCACGGATATCAGAGCTATTTTCGCAATCAGGAATCTACAAATTGCTCAAAATTTTATATTTATACAAACAGGTGGAAAAGATAGCACACGATTTAATGAACACAGGACAACAAGCGACAATAACCCATCCACCTTTGCTGCACACTTAAAAGACGTTAAGCACACAATACCTAATACTGATCAACTGCCGGCCGTGGTAGCTGAGCGGTTCTAGGCACGTCAGTCCGGAACCACGCGGCTGCTATGGTCGCAGGTTCGAATCCTGCCTCGGGCATGGATGTGTTTGATGTCCTTAGGTTAGTTAGTTTTAAGTAGTTCTAAGTTTAGGGGACTGATGACTTCAGCTGTTAAGACCCATAGCGCTTAGAGCAGTTTGAACCATTTTGAACAGATGAATCACTTCAAATGTTACCTAAGTTACAGAAAGGAAAAAAATCATTGTTGTAATGGAGGAAACTGAAACTTAGATCTATCCAAAAGACCTGTCAGACAAACTTTTAAATGTGCAAAAAGAATTGCGAAATGGAAAATTCTAGACAACCTTTTAACAATTCTATCAAAAAGCATTACAGAACCATACAACGTAGAATTGTCGTTACACTCATTAATAAATATGACTGTATTACGAAAGCACACGCGACCGGAAAGCAGGTTTTACTCGATTCTCAGTTTTCAGTACCCTCCCAGTAGATTAGTGTGATATACACTCCTGGAAATGGAAAAAAGAACACACTGACACCGGTGTGTCAGACCCACCATACTTGCTCCGGACACTGCGAGAGGGCTGTACAAGCAATGATCACACGCACGGCACAGCGGACACACCAGGAACCGCGGTGTTGGCCGTCGAATGGCCCTAGCTGCGCAGCATTTGTGCACCGCCACCGTCAGTGTCAGCCAGTTTGCCGTGGCATACGGAGCTCCATCGCAGTCTTTAACACTGGTAGCACGCCGCGACAACGTGGACGTGAACCGTATGTGCAGTTGATGGACTTTGAACGAGGGCGTATAGTGGGCATGCGGGAGGCCGGGTGGACGTACCGCCGAATTGCTCAACACGTGGGGCGTGAGGTCTCCACAGTACATCGATGTTTTCGCCAGTGGTCGGCGGAAGGTGCACGTGCCCGTCGACCTGGGACCGGACCGCAGCGACGCACGGATGCACGCCAAGATCTTAGGATCCTACGCAGTGCCGTAGGGGACCGCACCGCCACTTCCCAGCAAATTAGGGACACTGTTGCTCCTGGGGTATCGGCGAGGACCATTCGCAACCGTCTCCATGAAGCTGGGCTACGGTCCCGCACACCGTTAGGCCGTCTTCCGCTCACGCCCCAACATCGTGCAGCCCGCCTCCAGTGGTGTCGCGACAGGCGTGAATGGAGGGACGAATGAAGACGTGTCGTCTTCAGCGATGAGAGTCGCTTCTGCCTTGGTGCCAATGATGGTCGTATGCATGTTTGGCGCCGTGCAGGTGAGCGCCACAATCAGGACTGCATACGACCGAGGCACACAGGGCCAACACCCGGCATCATGGTGTGGGGAGCGATCTCCTACACTGGCCGTACACCACTGGTGATCGTCGAGGGGTCACTGAATAGTGCACGGTACATCCAAACCGTCATCGAACCCATCGTTCTACCATTCCTAGACCGGCAAGGGAACTTGCTGTTCCAACAGGACAATGCACGTCCGCATGTATCCCGTGCCACCCAACGTGCTCTAGAAGGTGTAAGTCAACTAAACTGGCCAGCAAGATCTCCGGATCTGTCCCCCATTGAACATGTTTGGGACTGGATGAAGCGTCGTCTCACGCGGTCTGCACGTCCAGCATGAACGCTGGTCGAACTGAGGCGCCAGGTGGAAATGGCATAGCAAGCCGTTCCACAGGACTACATCCAGCATCTCTACGATCGTCTCCATGGGAGAATAGCAGCCTGCATTGCTGCGAAAGGTGGATATACACTGTACTAGTGCCGACATTGTGCATGCTCTGTTGCCTGTGTCTATGTGCCTGTGGTTCTGTCAGTGTGATCATGTGATGTATCTGACCCCAGGAATGTGTCAATAAAGTTTCCCCTTCCTGGGACAATGAATTCACGGTGTTCTTATTTCAATTTCCAGGAGTGTATTTTGTATATAACGTGTATATTTACACCAATGATGAACGATAATTAAATATAATTGAGGACAATGGCATACGTAGGTTAAGAAACTTCTGCAAAATAATTATAATCTTCCTAGTGTTAGTACGATAAAATATCGACCTTATATATAAAAGCTTTGCAGCAACTGCTAGGAAGTAACGCGCTCCTAAAACATACAAAAGGCTTTATAATTTATATCATTAGCATTATAACCAGTCATAAGAGCAAGGAGAGGTACATGGCATAATATGCTAGTAAAGAATCATCCGTAAAGTACGTTATAATGCACCTAAAACAATTTCAGTCGTGACTTGTTCCTATGTAAAAATCACAAGTTCCACTAATGTATACAACGAATAACGCTTCCTTTTTAGGGACTTGCAAATGGCCTAGGGCCGAAATTGTACAATCGCACGTGAAGTAAAGAAAATAGCAGCTGCAGGCACCAGGAAATCATTCGAAAAAAGAAAAACTATAAATTGAGCTGAGACGGTGATAAAAACCGCTATTAACACAATTCCAGTTTTTGTTCGTTTTCATAGAACGTACCGCGAAAAAATAAGCGCAGCCAGTGACAATGGATCCATTTGGAAGAATTTTTCAATCTCTACATCTCATATCAAGGAGTGTAAATAGACAGGCAAAACGCGCAGAATTTCAAAATGGTTCATGAAATGAAAGACAAAGCCTGTGAGTATCAACAAGCACAGCTAAATGTTTTTGCTAGCAGATGTTAAAGAATGTTGAGAAATAAAACCTCTTCTGCTGTACGATTTTTGGAAATTTGCGGTAAGATTAATGGGACCAAACTGCTGAAGTCATCGGTCCATAAGCTTACACACTACTTAATCTATCTTAAACTAACTTACACTAAGGACAACATACAGACCGATGCCCGAGGGAGGCCTCGAACCTCCGACGGGGGACCCGCACAGGCCGTGACAAGAAACCTCAGACCGCGCGGCTCTGCCGTAAGATCCTTTTATTCTTAGGCGCTACCTGTTTCACACAACTTGTAGCTACATCTTCAGATGCAAATCTGTATACAAGTGGAGAAAAAATCGTGTAGAAAAATAAGTAATGACATGGAAGCAATGACGCCTTGCTACGTCGCTGGAGGCATTTGGCGCCGCATCTGTACACACACGCCACCTAATTCCGGTAAATTACGGGAATAGGAGGGCGGGGGGGGGGGGGGGCGAGAGGGGGCGAAGAGCTCTGATGCCACGTTCAATCACATCCCAGATGTTTTCAAATGGTTCAAATGGCTCTGAGCACCATGGGACTTAACATCTGAGGTCATCAGTCCCATAGACCTAGAACTACTTAAACCTACTTAACCTAGGGACATCACACTCATCCATGCCCGAGGCAGGATTAGAACCTGCGACCGTAGCAGCATCGCGGTTCCGGACTGAAGCGCCTAGAACTGCTCGGCCACAGCGGCTAGCCCAGATGTTTTCGGTCGGGTTCAGATCTGGCAAGCTGCAACTCGCCACTATGTTCCCCGAACTACTCCATCACCCTCCTGGCCTTGTGGCATAACGGATTATCTTCTAGAAAAATGCCGCTGCCGTCGCGAAACGCGATCGTCATGAAGGGATGTACGTTGGCTACAACCAGTGGACGATATTCCTTGGCCATCATGGTGCATTGCACGAGCTCCACTGGACATGTGGATGCCTAAGTTTATGTTCCTCGGAGCGTAATCGAGCCACTGCCAGCTTGTCTCCGTCACATAGTACTGGTGCCGAGGAGCTTTTCACCTGGATGACGACGATTCGCGACCACCTGTCGGCATGATGAAGGTATCGAGATTCATCAGACAATGCAACGCTCTGCCACTGTGCCAACGTCCGGTGCCGATGGTCACGTGCCCATTACAATCGTAGTTGCCGGCGTCATTGTGTTAACACCGGCACATACATGGGTCATCGGCTGCAGAGGCCCGTCGTTAGGAATGATCGGTGGACCCTGTGTTCAGACACACTTGTGCTCTGCCCAGCATTCAAGTCTGATGTTAGTCCCGCCACAGCTCACCGCCTGTCGTGTTTTACTTGTCTGCCCAGCCTACGACGATGTCTGTAATGAGGGGTGGCAGGCCAAACTCCTTAAAAATCTGGAAGTGATTTCACCTTGGTTTTGCCACGTGTTGAAGACGCTCGCCAAAGCACTCCTCGAACACCTGACAGGTTGTGCAGTTTCCGAAATGCTTGTGCAGACTGCGAAATCTTTAATACAGACAAGACTGCCGTTTTCTTTAAATTCGCTCGTGATAAAACTCTGAAACTGAAAGTCGAAAAACGTGTTGGTGGCAAGTTACCTATAGAACGAATAACCGTTCGACTTTGTACCAACGCAGATGGAACTGCGAAGAAAAAATTGCTCGTGATAGGCAATTAAAATTTCCTGGGTGTTTTAAGCAAGTAAAAAATCTGCTAGTGCACTACAATGTTAGTAAAAGTCCTGGATGACATCCGAACTCTTTGAAGCTGAATTAGGCGTTGTAATCGGGAGGAAAGGAAGATACTAATTCTTGTTGACAACTGTCCAGCACATCCTACCCTCTCTGGTCTGGAGAATTCTAGGCTTGTTTTTCCTCCTGCATCTACGACACACTTATTGCAGCCCGTGGACCAAAGAGTAATTGGGAGTGTGAAGTGCTCATGCTACTGAGAATGATACAATACACTGAGAAAAAGCAGAATTACGCTATTACACTAATGGATGCGACCAGATGCATTACCAAATCTTGGCGCCGTGTCGGTCCAAACCGTCAACAGCAGATTGCTTCATGCAG
Source organism: Schistocerca serialis cubense (assembly GCF_023864345.2). NCBI lineage: Eukaryota > Metazoa > Arthropoda > Insecta > Orthoptera > Acrididae > Schistocerca > Schistocerca serialis. Next base: position 586,599,813 of record NC_064645.1, on the reverse strand, counting down.
GAGTCACAACTGAAGGAATAAATACCGCCGAAACTAAAGACACGTTCGATGACATTGATTATCTCCCGCTATGTGCATTGCTGCCACAAATCGTCTGTGATCTTCCGAATCAGTGCGACTATGAAATGTATGTACCAACAGAAGATGACCTCGCCACAACTAAAGCACAAACTGAATTCGAAATTGCAAGTGAAGTGACAAATAAGGTCCACAGTGACCGTGAAGTGAGTGAGGAAGATGAAGAAAAAGAGGAAAAAGAAATTAATAAAGTACCTAGCCCCACTGTGAGTGACACTTTAGTAGCCATTAGAATTGTGAATAGGTTCTATGAAGCTCGGGCAGAGAGGAGTGAAATTGCAAATGAAATAATGAACATAGAACATAATTTAGAAAGTGTGTATTGGGCAAATAGCAGAGTAAAATAACTGATATTTCGCTTCTGAGTAAAGACGTTTGGTGAGTATTTGAGATACTGCTGTATATACTCTATTCATGTAAGATTAAGAGTGAATACTATATGTAAAACAAAACAAGGTTAAATTGGCATAACAGTTGACTGCAAAATACTAATCTGAGTTACTACGATATTCATTTATAACAACATATCTGTGAATGTTGATACGGCGAGGTTCAACTGTAGTTGTATCAGCAAGCTGTTGTGTCTGTATCGGAAATACGCATCAGAATCTGTGGGTTATGTCATGAGCATGACGACTTTACTTTCGGTGAAACACAGTAACAATTTGCATAAAAAGAGAGTCTTACACTAAAATTATAAGGAGGAAAAGCGCGTAAAATCATCGCTAAAATATTAAGAGTTTAGAAGTGCGTGTGCATCAACTGTAAATAGTATAAAGAAGGAGAACTATAAATCTGAATTAAGTTTCTCAAAACATTAAAAGTGTAAAACTATACAAAGCATAAAAATCAGAGTAGCAGAGCTACATCTACATCTACATCTACATGATTACTCTGCAATTCACATTTAAGTGCTTGGCAGAGGGTTCATCGAACCACAATCATACTATCTCTCCACCATTCCACTCCCGAACAGCGCGCGGGAAAAACGAACAGCTAAACCTTTCTGTGCGAGCTCTGATCTCTCTTATTTTATTCTGATGATCATTCCTACCTATGTAGGTTGGGCTCAACAAAATATTTTCGCATTCGGAAGAGAAAGTTGGTGACTGAAATTTCGTAAATAGATCTCGCCGCGACGAAGAACGTCTTTGCTTTAATGACTTCCACCCCAACTCGCGTATCGTATCTGCCACACTCTCTCCCCTATTACGTGATAATACAAAACGAGTTGCCATTTTTTGCACCCTTTCGATGTCCTCCGTCAATCCCACCTGGTAAGGATCCCACACCGCGCAGCAATATTCTAACAGAGGTCGAACGAGTGTAGTGTAAGCTGTCTCTTTAGTGGACTTGTTGCATCTTCTAAGTGTCCTGCCAATGAAACGCAACCTTTGGCTCGCCTTCCCCACAATATTATCTATGTGGTCTTTCCAACTGAAGTTGTTCGTAATTTTAACACCCAGGTACTTCGTTGAATAGACAGCCTTAAGAATTGTACTATTTATCGAGTAATCGAATTCCAATGGATTTCTTTTGGAACTCATGCGGATCACCTCACACTTTTCGTTATTTAACGTCAACTACCACCTGCCACACCATACAGCAATGTTTTCTAAATTGCTATGCAACTGATACTGCTCTTCGGATGACCTTACTAAATGGTAAATTACAGCATCATCGGCGAACAACCTAAGAGAACTGCTCAGATTGTCACCCAGGTCATTTATATAGATCAGGAACAGCAGAGGTCCCAGGACGCTTCCCTGGGGAACACCTGATATCACTTCAGTTTTACTCGATGATTTGCCGTCTATTACTACGAACTGCGAACTTCCTGACAGGAAATCACGAATCCAGTCGCACAACTGAGATGACACCCCATAGGCCCGCAGCTTGGTTAGAAGTCGCTTGTGAGGAACGGTGTCAAAAGCTTTCCGGAAATCTAGAAGTACAGAATGATCTTGAGATCCCCTGTCGATAGCGGCCATTACTTGCCCGTATCAAGCGATTTGAGTTGCTTCGCAACCCCTAAGGTATCTACTTCTAAGAAACTCATGCTAGCAGCTGTTCGTGTTTCAAATTCTGGAATATTCCATTCGTCTTCCCTGGTGAAGGAATTTGGGAAAATTGCGTTCAGTAACTCCGCTTTAGCGGCACAGCCTTCGGTAACAGTACCATCGGCACTGCGCAGCGAAGGTATTGACTGCGTCTTGCCACTTGTGTACTTTACATACGACCATAATTTCTTCGGATTTTCTACCAAATTTCGAGACAATGTTTCGTTGTGGAACGTATTAAAGGCATCTCGCATTGAAGTCCGTGCCAAATTTCGGGCGTCTGTAAATTTTAGCCAATCTTCGGGGTTTCGCGTCCTTCTGAACTTCCCATGCTCTTTCCGTTGCCTCTGCAACAGCTTTCGGACCTGTTATGTGTACCACGGGGGATCAGTTCCATCTCTTACCAATTTATGAGGTATGAATCTCTCAATTGCTGTTGCTACTATATCTTTGAATTTGAGCCACATCTCGTCTACATTTGCATAGTCAGTTTGGAAGGAATGGAGATTGTCTCTTAGGAAGGCTTCTAGTGACACTTTATCCGCTTTTTTAAATAAAATTATTTTGCGTTTGTTTCTGGTGGATTTGAAAGAAACCGTATTGAGCCTAGCTACAACGACCTTGTGATCACTAATCCCTGTATCAGTCACGATGCTCTCTATTAGCTCTGGATTGTTTGTGGCGAAGAGGTCAAGTGTGTTTTCGCAACCATTTACAATTCGCGTGGGTTCGTGGACTAACTGCTCGAAATAATTTTCATAGAAATCATTTAGGACAATATCGGAAGATGTTTTCTGCCTACCACCGGTTTTGAACAAGTGTTTTTGCCAACATATCGAGGGAAGGTTGAAGTCCCCACCAACTATAACCGTATGAGTGGGGTATTTATTTGTTACGAGACTCAAATTTTCTCTGAACTGTTCAGCAAGTATATCATCGGAGTCTGGTGGTCGGTAGAAGGAGCAAATTATTTACTTAGTTCGACTGTTAAGTATAGCCTCCACCCATACCAATTCGCACGGAGTATCTACTTCGACTTCACTACAAGATAAACCACTACTGACAGACACAAACACTCCACCACCAATTCTGCCTAACCTATCTTTCCTGAACACCGTCTGAGACTTCGTAAAAATTTCTGCAGAACTTATTTCAGGCTTTAGCCAGCTTACTGTACCTATAACGATTTCAGCTTCTGTTCTTTCTATTAGCGCTTGAAGCTCAGGGACTTTCCCAACACAACTACAACACTTTACAACTACAATTCCGACTGTTCCTTGATCCAAGCACGTCCTGTATTTGTCATCCACCCTTTGAGATTGCAGCCCACCCCGTACTTTCCCGAGGCCTTCTAACCTAAAACACCGCCCAGTCCACGCCACACAGCCTCCGCTACGCGTGTAGCCGCCAGCTGAGTGTAGCGAACTCCTGACCTGAGCGGAACCCGAAACCCCACCACCCTATGGCGCAAGTCAAGGAATCTGCAGCCAACACGGTCGCAAAACCGTCTGAGCCTCTGATTCAGATCCACCACCCGGCTCTGCACCAAAGGTCCGCAGTCGGTTCTGTCAACGATGCTGCAGATGGTGAGCTCTGCCTTCATCTCGCAAGCAAGACCGGCAGCCTTCATCAAATCAGATAGCCGCTGGAATCCAGAGAGAATTTCCTTAGATCCAAAGCGACACACGTCATCAGTGCCGACATGTGCCACCACCTGCAGCCGGCTGCACCCTACGTGAAGCAAACTAAAATTAAATGGAACAGTTAATTGTATGTTCTTCTGCTTGGAGTCACTGCAACCCCGCAAGCTCCACATTGTCTACGGAAGCCAGCTGCACTGTAGCCTGCCACTGGGTTGGTTTGTGAGCCGATGTGCCGTTACTGGCTCTTCCTGGTAAGTAGTGCTGACGATCACACGTGCGTTGTGATGAGGTAGATGAAGCATCTAAAGTTTCTAAATTTTACATGGTTTTAGTTTTTGTAATTTTAGTGTGAAACTACATTTTTTACTCGAGCTACAATTATGTTATACCGAAAAATCTGTTATCTTCAATCCCGCCCACTCGCCGTTTGTGATGTTACAGCTGATCAATCGACTGTCTCTGTGGATGTCGGTGTTAGAAAACCTTAGTGATAAATGATCACTCCTAATAGAATCACGAAAAATTGATCACAATGGGTAACTTAACGAACTGAATTAACTAAGTGGGGATGGCCCTAACATGCATGAAACATGGCTGCTGTAGCTAACCAAGATAATACATGTAATGAATTCATCCAACAACAGATTGAAACAAAGCTTTATTTATTGTAGCTTCCTGTCGACTTCAATTTAAACACAAAGTGAACCAATGATAGAGAGCAGTTATGTTCACAAAATGGTAACGCTGGCTACAACCGAATTAATATAGCAGCAACTTTGCAAACATTGGATAATGAGTGTGAGGTTGATACGTTAGTCAATACAACCTTTAGGGAAACCGGTGTGCCGGCCGCTGTGGCCAAATGGTTCTAGGCGCTTCAGTCCGTAACCACGCGGCTGCTACGGTCGCAGGCTCGAATCCTGCATCGGGCATCGATGTGTGTGATGTCCTTAGGTTAGTTAGGTTTACGTAGTTCTAAGTCTAGGGGACTGATGACCTATAATATTAAGTTCCATACTGCTTAGAGCCATTTGAACCATTTTTTGAAACCGCTGTGATTCCCTATTGTTAATCACCCCCGAAGGGTGGAAGGAGCTACAGAAAGAATCAGAAACGCGCCTACTGTCTTGATTGAGACCATGGTTAGCCTGCGGTTACTAATAAGCGTACGTGAATTTAAAAAATGAAAGATCAAATGTCAATCTGAAGTCTTCAGGTTGCCCCTTCAACTCGGTTGGCGACCGCTGCTGTTGCTCACCATACTGAGTGTTACCAGTGCCTGCGAGTGGTTGCTGTGGTGGCTGCTAGGTTCTGAGCAGAGTAGCAGTAACCAGAAACCACGTGAAGATTACAACGAGTGTGTCCGCCGAAATAGCGCGAAGAACTTATACCGTGACACGGCCGGCCACACGAGAATTCTACAAGTAAGAAATGCGCTGGGCAAACATTAGGTGGCAGATGTGCACCTATTTTGTAGGACAATGAGACGAATAATGGCACCACTGGTAAGATGCTGCGCAATGTGCGACTGAATGAAATATTAGGGAGGCGTTATTAATATGGTATCAAAGTTATCAATTGAGGACATGAAGTCTGTATATGAGTCCGCATCTGGAGATGGCGATAAGGAGAAATCGCTCATAAAGTGTAAAGAAACATATGTGATCAAGGCGGACTTGTGTAAATAAAAGTTTTATCAAAGTGACTGGCGCACTTACGTGTTTTGTCATTGATGGATGTCCTTCATACTCCTGTGTCGCTTAGTTAGCATTCTTATTGTATTGGCTGTGTTAAAAAATGTTTCAGAATTTTTGATCAAATTATATGTTATGTGATAGTGTCAATGTTGACATGGACATGAGTGACACTGAGAATGAAAGGCCTGAGTTTATCAAACAAGAGTAAATCTACTTGTTTTTAATGTTTTAAACGTTATAAACTCATTTATCTCTGTTTTAGTAAGGGTGCCATTATCCCTGCAACTGAGAGCCCAAAACAAAATACATACACTCTCCCTCTTTCTCCCTCCCCTCTCTCTCTCTCTCTCTCTCTCTGTCTCTCTCTCTCTCTCTCTCTCTCTCTCTCTCTCTCTCTCTCTCATACCCTCTGCCCCTCCCCACACACACACACCATTCCATCGAAAACTCACATTCAGACTGTATGGCTTATTATTAACCAGTATCCCATTAATTTCATATGTGAAGTGTTGTCGATAGATTACTGAATTTCAATTTCTGTGGAGCTTTGAGTACAAAGTACTGTTGACATTTTTCTTTAGCGGCAGTTTAACCGTTAATGATTTATACTTCATTTTTGAAAGTTTTTCACAGAATGAAAAGGGAGGCAAGGTTATCAAATAAAAAATGCTTGCTGAAATAAGTTCCTCCTTTAATTTGGGACAAAGATAAATCCTAGACACTGCCTTTAGCCATGAGTATCTCGAATAATAAATGCTTGTTCATGAATGAAATTCATTATTAAAGTTTGAGGTTTACTTAAGCCTTAATTATTTAACGATACTGTAAACACTTACAAAGGTATGTCATTTGCATCTATACTCTGGACGTCTCGAAGATGTTTTGTGTTTGCAGCACTGCTATTAATATACTGGTACTGTTGTTAAACTTTTTTCATTCAAGCAATGCTTGAAATACATATTGTGTTACAGATAACTACAGGTATAACTGGTTCCTGAATGTGTAAAGATGCATTACAAAACAGTGACTGAAAAGCGTGTAAGGTGTCAGGCAAATCCAACGTCTTCCATGAAAACCCTGATGTGATAGCAAATCTGGCAATATGTCGCATAGCTCTGAATAAATCCTGACATTAAATTAACCAAAGTAATACGATCAACGAGTGAGCAAATGGATTACCAAAGACTAACACAAGAACTTCTAAATGCATGTCATACCTCCCCACTGTCAAACAGACGCAGTTACAAGGGGAGAAACGAGTACAGAAGCTGAGAGCAGAGCCGTGTAGGCTAGAAGGCCCTACGATAAGAGTGGTACAATGGGACACCCGCATCGCCGGTCGACCGCCAAGAGGTCCATCCCCTAGCCCATGTTAAGAGATAGATCCCTCCAGAAGAACAGTATAGATATTACGAAAACACTAAAAGGGCCACACCAGTTGCATGTTTTAGCTTGAGACTATACGCGTCTCTGTTACATAGCAAACATTAAAAACATTGCCCCCCCATTAAAAGTATAACATTTCTCATTGGACGGGCAAAATTTTTGTAGGTGGAGCTGAAGGTTAACATTGAGGCGCTGATTGGTCAGTTGAAAACACAGCCAGATATCTTTTTCTTAAACCAACTTCGGTAAACAGTAGTAAGGAGAAGTTCGACAGAGTTGCTACTGAGACGGCGAGGTGTGTGGAGCTGCGCCACCAGCCGCCCCTGACGCTGCCTAACCACCGACAAGGTAATAAATGCCGCATAAGAGCGCATAAGGCTTCACTCAGAACTGCAAAAGTCTCATCTGTTACATCTGCTTTTTACGTAATATTAGTGTCGATCATCAATTAAACTTCGTGGTATTCACATTTGCTACTTGAAGTTAAAATCTGGATCGCAATGATTTTTCTGTTATATAATTATTGAGAAGCCACATCAGCCACTGTAATTTGCGACAAGTTAAATAAGTAATTAAAGAAAATTGAGGGTCACTGTAGACCATTTTTGATAGTTTTCTCTTTTATGAAATTTAATTTAGATCTAGATTATAGATGTGATATGGCATAGGTCATCCTTCGATCCATTATAGAACTTGGAAACCCATTCAGGGAATATAGGTTCACAGTTTTGTTGAATGAAGTTGGTTTTTATCATCCTGTATTAAAATATTTCCTTTTATCAACACTACAATTTATAAACAATGTTTTGTGAGTAGAATAAAAATTCCAATGGTAAACTTAACTGCTTTTTCGACGTTATTTTACCAGCTATTAAGATTCTTTTACAGGGAGTGCAGTGGAGCTGACACTGAAATCATTAAGTATTTGATTATATCATCGCTAGTCTCACTGAACTCTACATGTCATGTGTGGTCTAGCGTCTCCTTACCAGCAACAGGTCCCAGGTTCAAACTACTCAATTTCCTAAAAAAAGAACAAAAAAACAAAAAAAAACACGTTCAGAGCATAGTTGCGCGAAAGTGGTAGGGAGACACGACTTAGAACAAACAGACACCACGCAGAATGTTAGAAGCGAGGTGAAGGAAGTGTAGCGACTCGGATCTGGAGGTAGAGCGAAGTGTGAGCGTGAGTGGGCCAGAGTACACCAGGAGACGTCAGTAATACACCGTTATCACTAAATACATTTATTGGACGAGCGAAATTTACCAAATTATAGCTTCTTCAGAGCTGCAGGTGCCGGCTGTCTACTGGTGCACGTGCTTCGATGGACTGCTGAAGTGTCGTCAGCGCGTCATGTCGTCGCTGCCGCAGGTCAGGGCGGTGCGCGGCCAAAGCGTCATACAGCCCCTGCAATGAACTTGTGACGTCATATTAGCTGACATGTCGGCCTCATTTCACGAAGACGTGGCTCCGTCCTGTAATGGTACCCACAAAAGGACTTAAATTTGACGTTTGCTATCGACACCAAACATGAATTTAAACGAGCAATCAAAAATCATTACACTTTTCCGAAATAGTTACTCGCTCCCTGCCGGAGACGGCTGCTGGCACTCATAACACTTGTAGCGTCACGATGTATGACGTACGCGCCACAGCATGTATTTCTCATGGTCTGCGAGGCCGTGCTGGTGACGACAGCGGGCAAGGCTGGCGGGAACCGCCGGACGAACTACAGTGGCCACAGTCGACCAGCACCTCAGCGTTCTCGAAGAGAGACCCACCAAGCAGAGTCTGCTAACTGTAGTCCAGATTACCGATTGTCGTAAGGACAAGGCCCTCGTTACCCGCCATGGATCGACGAAGACTGCATCAGATGATCACGAGTCAGCCATCCAGCAGTGCAGGCACGCAAAGATGGCAGCTTGCAGATGAGCCGCGATGGCCCAGTGGAGGCGGAAGGCCGGCTGTTCAGCAGTGTTGTCATCGTCGATGACCCAGTAGGCAGCAACGACAGGATTGGCTACCTTGGTCTACAAGTAAGCAAGCAGGTAGCAGGCTGACCACCTTAAATCATCTCGTCTTCGTTTCACTGAAACTGATTAGACTGTCATTCTCGCTGGTTCGTCGACACAGACGAAATGGCTGAACGACTGAATGTATCTGTGTGCTATGAAAGCTGCATTATTTACTGGGCCTAAAGCCAACGCCTACGACGCGGTAGCTCTGACTGCGTGAATATACTTGTTCTTCGGAAGTAAATGTGTCTGTATTGTTTCACTCTCCCTTTACTAAAGGGTGAATTGAGCTGAAGAGAAGTCTGCAGACACATTTCCTATGTTACATGAGATCTCATCTTGAGAAGTAACTGGCTTCATGTTTTCGCGACTGTGAAAGTTTGGAATATCTTAAGTGAGCAAATATTACTTGCATTGGGCAATCGGACTTCACTCATTTAATGTCAGCCACGTTCTAAGTAATTATTCAAATGGTTCAAATGGCTCTGAGCACTATGGGACTCAACTGCTGAGGTCATTAGTCCCCTAGAACTTCGAACTAGTTAAACCTAACTAACCTAAGGACATCACAAACATCCATGCCCGAGGCAGGATTCGAACCTGCGACTGTAGCGGTCTTGCGGTTCCAGACTGCAGCGCCTTTAACCGCACGGCCACTTCGGCCGGCAAGTAATTACTGCAATCCATAGTCATTTCGGTGAGAAGGCAGCAAAGATTGTTGTTGTTGTGGTCTTCAGTCCTCAGACTGGTTTGATGCAGCTGTCCATGCTACTCTATCCCGTGGAAGCTTCTTCATCTCCCAGTACCTACTGCAAGTTACATCCTTCAGAATCGGCTTAGCGTATTCATCTCTTGGTCTCCCTCTACGATTTTTACTCTCCACACTGCCCTCCAATACTAAATTGGTGATCTCTTGATGCCTTAGAACATGTCCTACCAACCGATCCCTCCTTCTAATCAAATTGTGCCACAAGCTCCTCTTCTCCCCAATTCTATTCAATACCTCCTCATTAGTTATGTCATCTACCCACCTAATCTTCAGCATACTTTTGTAGCACCACATTTCGAAAGCTTCTATTCTCCACTCGTCCAAACTATCTATCGTCCATGGTTCACTTCCATACGTGGCTACACTCCATACAAATACTTTCAGAAATGACTTCCTGACACTTAAATATATACTCGATGTTAACAAATTTCTGTTCCTCAGAAACGCTTTCCATGCCATTGCCAGTCTACATTTTATATCCTTTCTACTTCGACCATCATCAGTTATTCTGCTCCCCAAATAGCAAAACTCCTTTATTACTTTAAGTGTCTCATTTCCTAATCTAATTCCCTCAGTATCACTCGACTTAATTCGACTACATTGCATTATCCTCGTTTTGCTTTTGTTGATGTTCACCTTATATCCTCCTTTCAAGACACTGTCCATTCCGTTCAACTGCTCTTACAAGTTCTCTGATGTCTCTGACCGAATTACAATGTCATCGGCGAACTTCAAAGTTTTCATTACTTCTCCATGGATTTTAATTCCTACTCCGAATTTTCCTTTTGTTTCCTTTACTGCTTGTTCAATACACAGATTGAATAACAGCGGGGATAGGCTACAATCCTGTCTCACCCCCTTCCCAACCACTGCTTCCCTTTCATGCCGCTCGACTCTTATAACTACCACCTGGTTTCTGTACAAATCGCAAATAACCGTTCGCTCCCTGTATTTTGCCGCTGCCACCTTCAGAATTTGAAAGAGAGTATTCGAGTCAACATTGTCAAAAGGTTTTTGTAAGTTTACAAATGCTAGAAACGTACGTTTGCCTGTCCTCAACCTATTTTCTAAGATTAGTCGTAGGGTCAGTATTGCCTCACGTGTTCCAATATTTCTATGGAATCCAAACTGATCTTCCCCGAGGTCGGCTTCTACCAGTTTTTCCATTCGTCTGCAAAGAATTCGCGTTGATATTTTGCAGCCGTGACTTATTAAAATGATAGTTCGTTAATTTTCACATCTGTCAACACCTGCTTTCTTTGGGATTGGAATTATTATACTCTTCTTGAAGTCTGAGGGTATTTTGCCTGTCTCATACATCTTGCTCACCAGATGGTAGAGTTTTGTCAGGATTGTCTCTCCCAAGGCTGTCAGTAGTTCTAATGGAATGTTGTCTACTCCCGGGGCCTTGTTTCAACTCAGGTCTCTCAGTGCTCTGTCAAACACTTCACGCAGTATCATATCTCCCATTTCATCTTCTTCCACATTTTCTTCCATTTCCATAATATTGTCTTCAAGTACATCGCCCTTGTATAGACCCTCTGCCGGCCGAAGTGGCCGTGCGGTTAAAGGCGCTGCAGTCTGGAACCGCAAGACCGCTACGGTCGCAGGTTCGAATCCTGCCTCGGGCATGGATGTTTGTGATGTCTTTAGCTTAGTTAGGTTTAACTAGTTCTAAGTTATAGGGGACTAATGACCTCAGCAGTTGAGTTCCATAGTGCCCAGAGCCATTTGAACCATTTTACAGACCCTCTATATATTCCTTCCACCTTTCTGCTTTCCCTTCTTTGCTTAGAACTGGGTTTCCATCTGAGCTCTTGATATTCATACAAGTGGTTCTCATTTCTCCAAAGGTCTCTTTAATTTTCTTGTAGGCAGTATCTATCTTACCCCTAGTGAGATAAGCCTCTACATCCTTACATTTGTCCTCTAACCATCCCTACTTAACTATTTTGCACTTCCTGTCGATTTCATTTTTGAGACGACTGCATTCCTTTTTTTCCTGCTTCATTTACTGCATTTTTCCATTTTCTCCTTTCACGGTGGTTAAACAGATATCGCACAAGCCGGTTATTTCTCGTCACACAATATCACTGACCCGTACTTCCACTATGTAATTGACTGTGACATGCGAAGAGTATTAGTGGTACTAAATGAAAGAACATGAGATAATAATATGTGAACAAAAATCAGCGATTATTGTCACGTAATTCAACAGATCGTGACTTGAAGAAGGAATGATAAAAAAGGAATTGATAAGTGAAGTATGCCAGACAAAAGGCGAATATTACTTTACAAAGATAACTTACTTATTAAACTGACTCCATCAAACTTTAGGGATTATGACTTAGTATTTCATACACATCAGTCAATTCTTCATCACAAATAACACATTTATATCTATCAGAAAAAAATAGTTTTACTAAAACAGAAAAAAGAAAAGATATCCACATATGTCCTTATACCGTCTTCATTACGTCCCCTTTGACTGATGCAAGGGAATGATCACATCTAACTGACGAAATCAGACTCAAAAGCTTTACACTAATTACATGCGTTCCAGTTACGTGAAAAATATCGATACGAAATCCCACCAAGTAAGAGCAACGTGCTGTGATCCTCTTTCTACCCGTGGAAGGAATGACACCTACCGAAATTTTTTCGCGAATCGAAACGGTTTACAGCGAAAGTGTTATGAACAGAACGAGTGTGTTTAAGTGGTGTAGGGAGTTATGTTGGGGGTAGAACAAATGCTCATAACGAACACAGGAGTGGAAGACCATCAATTGTGACTGATGAGTTGGTGCAAACATTCGAGGGAAATGTTCGTGAAGAACTCCGACAGACCGTGGACGAAATTTCTGCAATGTTTCCTCAACTGTCCTGAACTCTCTTACACGAAACACTCGCAGAAACGCTGTGTATCGAAAACTGTGCGCAAGATGGGTCTCATTTTTTATTTCTATTTGTCGGTTTCCTTTCATTTTCTTGAAATATTTGTATAACAGCACATAAAAAATCTGGTCACTAGCGGCCGCGCCTCTTGAGCGATTTGAAGGTAAGGATTCTCTACGTTCTACTTTCACTGAGACAAAAAGACAGTCGTCACAGAGGCATCACACTAATTCACCATATGCCAAAAATTCAAAACAAAACCCTCAGTATTTTCGAATCGAAAAGGAATGTTTTTGGTGGAATTTCTGTCTCAGGTGGAGACCATCAATGCACAGCGACATTGTAAGTTCCTAAAAAATTCAAAAGGAGTGTGCGCGTTGCACGACAACGCCCGTTCTCACACAGCCTTGGCCACCAAGGCGCTCATGGACTCATTTGGTAGGGATGTTTTGAACCGCACCTCGTATTCCACTGACTTGGCACCTACAAATTAACATCTTTCCACCTCCCTGAGGGCACACATGAGTGTTTCTAAAGTTTAAACCGACGATCAGATGCAGAGAGAGGTTCTGAAGTTGGGGCGTGAGCTGGTGGGAGAGTTTTCAAAGAGGGCATAATGAAGCTTGGGCCACGGCACACCATATGCATTGAACGGGATGGCGATTACGTGGAAAATAGTCAACAAGTGTTTTAACAGTACCCCACAATATTTTCACATACACTTTCTCTAAAAAATTAAAAAATATCTTACACTTTCTGAACGTGCACTGTTAAATGTTTGAAGTGTCTTTAAAAAAACCGAAGTGCATTTGGTACCTACCTACCAAGTTATTATTCGACATAAAAGTTTTCTGGGTTTGGTACCGCGTCATAATGTAAAAGCTACTGCTGCTATAGAAAAGCCAACGTTTCGGCCACGATTGCAGCGGCCTTCTTATGGGTCTAATGGTGCGTTCTAGCTATGCGGTGTCCTTAATACTTTGTTGTTAGTGTTCACTGCGCATGCCATTACGTCATAATTTTAAAAACGTAGTTAGTTTATTGGTCACTTAAGGAAGAAGGAGAGGGAACTTTATTTTAATAGGTTATTGCGGTGGAGGGAGAACGTGACCTCTGTTGTCTGTTGGCTCTTGTGTTATGTGCCATGATTAGTGGTCACCGTCGAATGAGAAGTTTGCTGCTGTTTACCAACTGCTGGACGTCGGCCGCGAGGCGGCAGTTACTCGCCGGTACTGCTCGTGCCTTCGCCACGTTGGAGTGCAGCCTGTCTTCTATAGTGGTCGTAGCATCCAGGACGTGCTAGGCTCCACCAAGGACAAGGTGGATGCATTACACACTGCAGGCGTTTACAAGGTGGAATGTGAATGTGGAGAGGCATACATCGGCGAGACTGGTAGGCCAATAGCAACGCGCATTCGGGAGCACGAGCGTTACATTCGTCTAGGGCAACACAATAAATCCGCAGTGGCAGAACATCACCATGACTGCGGAAAAGAAATAAAATTCAGCGAAGCCTGTGTGTTGGCCAAGCAGCCAATTATGATGAAACGCAAAATCAGAGAGGCCATCGAAATACTCAAACACCCTAACAACATGAACAGGCCTTCGCCATGTTGGAGTGCAACCTGTCTTCTATAGTGGTAGTAGGATCCAGGTCGTGCTAGGCTCCACCAAGGACAAGGTGGATGCATTACACACTGCAGGCGTTTACAAGGTGGAATGCGAATGTGGAGAGGCATACATCGGCGAGACTGGTAGGCCAATAACAACGCGCATTCGGGAGCACGAGCGTTACATTCGTCTAGGGCAACACAATAAATCCGCAGTGGCAGAACATCACCATGACTGCGGAAAAGAAATAAAATTCAGCGAAGCCTGTGTGTTGGCCAAGCCGCCAATTATGATGAAACGCAAAATCAGAGAGGCCATCGAAATACTCAAACACCCTAACAACATGAACAGGCCTTCGCCACGTTGGAGTGCAGCCTCTCTTCTATAGTGGTCGTAGCATCCAGGACGTGCTAGTCTCCACCAAGGACAAGGTGGATGCATTACACACTGCAGGCGTTTACAAGGTGGAATGCGAATGTGGAGAGGCATACATCGGCGAGACTGGTAGGCCAATAACAACGCGCATTCGGGAGCACGAGCGTTACATTCGTCTAGGGCAACACAATAAATCCGCAGTGGCAGAACATCACCATGACTGCGGAAAAGAAATAAAATTCAGCGAAGCCTGTGTGTTGGCCAAGCCGCCAATTATGATGAAACGCAAAATCAGAGAGGCCATCGAAATACTCAAACACCCTAACAACATGAACAGGCCTTCGCCACGTTGGAGTGCAGCCTCTCTTCTATAGTGGTCGTAGCATCCAGGACGTGCTAGGCTCCACCAAGGACAAGGTGGATGCATTACACACTGCAGGCGTTTACAAGGTGGAATGCGAATGTGGAGAGGCATACATCGGCGAGACTGGTAGGCCAATAACAACGCGCATTCGGGAGCACGAGCGTTACATTCGTCTAGGGCAACACAATAAATCCGCAGTGGCAGAACATCACCATGACTGCGGAAAAGAAATAAAATTCAGCGAAGCCTGTGTGTTGGCCAAGCAGCCAATTATGATGAAACGCAAAATCAGAGAGGCCATCGAAATACTCAAACACCCTAACAACATGAACAGGCCTTCGCCATGTTGGAGTGCAACCTGTCTTCTATAGTGGCAGTAGGATCCAGGTCGTGCTAGGCTCCACCAAGGACAAGGTGGATGCATTACACACTGCAGGCGTTTACAAGGTGGAATGCGAATGTGGAGAGGCATACATCGGCGAGACTGGTAGGCCAATAGCAACGCGCATTCGGGAGCACGAGCGTTACATTCGTCTAGGGCAACACAATAAATCCGCAGTGGCAGAACATCACCATGACTGCGGAAGAGAAATAAAGTTCAGCGAAGCCTGTGTGTTGGCCAAGCAGCCAATTATGATGAAACGCAAAATCAGAGAGGCCATCGAAATACTCAAACACCCTAACAACATGAACAGGCCTTCGCCACGTTGGAGTGCAGCCTCTCTTCTATAGTGGTCGTAGCATCCAGGACGTGCTAGGCTCCACCAAGGACAAGGTGGATGCATTACACACTGCAGGCGTTTACAAGGTGGAATGCGAATGTGGAGAGGCATACATCGGCGAGACTGGTAGGCCAATAGCAACGCGCATTCGGGAGCACGAGCGTTACATTCGTCTAGGGCAACACAATAAATCCGCAGTGGCAGAACATCACCATGACTGCGGAAAAGAAATAAAATTCAGCGAAGCCTGTGTGTTGGCCAAGCAGCCAATTATGATGAAACGCAAAATCAGAGATGCCATCGAAATACTCAAACACCCTAACAACATGAACAGGCCTTCGCCACGTTGGAGTGCAGCCTCTCTTCTATAGTGGTCGTAGCATCCAGGACGTGCTAGTCTCCACCAAGGACAAGGTGGATGCATTACACACTGCAGGCGTTTACAAGGTGGAATGCGAATGTGGAGAGGCATACATCGGCGAGACTGGTAGGCCAATAACAACGCGCATTCGGGAGCACGAGCGTTACATTCGTCTAGGGCAACACAATAAATCCGCAGTGGCAGAACATCACCATGACTGCGGAAAAGAAATAAAATTCAGCGAAGCCTGTGTGTTGGCCAAGCAGCCAATTATGATGAAACGCAAAATCAGAGAGGCCATCGAAATATTCAAACACCCTAACAACATGAACAGAGAGAATGGACTCAGGCTTGCCCCATCTTGGCTGCCAGCAATCAGAGCCCAACAGACCGCACTGTCAACACGAGGCACGAGCACTACCGGAGAGTAACTGCCGCCGCGCGGCCGACGTCCAGCAGTTGGTAAACAGCAGAAAACTTCTCATTCGACGGTGGCCACTAATCATGGCACGTAACTAAATAGCCAATGGACAACAGAGTTCACGTTTTCCCTCCACCGCAATAACCTATTAAAATAAAGTTCCCTCTCCTTCTTCCTTGTTGTTGTTGTGGTCTTCAGTCCTGAGACTGGTTTGATGCAGCTCTCCATGCTACTCTATCCTGTGCAAGCTTTTTCATCTCCCAGTACCTACTGCAACCTACATCCTTCTGAATCTGCTTAGTGTATTCATCTCTTGGTCTCCCTCTACGATTTTTACCCTCCACGCTGCCCTCCAATACTAAATTGGTGATCCCTTGATGCCTCAGAACATGTCCTACCAACCGATCCCTTCTTCTGGTCAAGTTGCGCCACAAACTTCTCTTCTCCCCAATCCTATTCAATACTTCCTCATTAGTTACGTGATCTACCCATCTAATCTTCAGCATTCTTCTGTAGCAGCACATTTCGAAAGCTTCTATTCTCTTCTTGTCCAAACTATTTATCGTCCATGTTTCACTTCCATACATGGCTACACTCCATACAAATACTTTCAGAAATGACCTCCTGACACTTAAATATATACTCGATGTTAACACATTTCTGTTCCTCAGAAACGCTTTCCTTGCCATTGCCAGCCTACATTTTATATCCTCTCTACTTCGACCATCATCAGTTATTTTGCTCCCCAAATAGCAAAACTCCTTTACTACTTTAAGTGCCTCATTTCCTAATCTAATTCCCTCAGCATCACCCGACTTAATTAGACTACATTCCATTATCCTTGTTTTGCTTTTGTTGATGTTCATCTTATATCCTCCTTTCAAGACACTGTCCATTCCATTCAACTGCTCTTCCAAGTCCTTTGCTGTCTCTGACAGAATTACAATGTCATCGGCGAACCTCAAAGTTTTTATTTCTTCTCCATGAATTTTAATACCTACTCCGAATTTTTCTTTTGTTTCGTTTACTGCTTGCTCAATATACAGATTGAACAACATTGGGGAGAGGCTACAACCCTGTCTTACTCCCTTCCCAACCACTGCTTCCCTTTCATGTCCCTCGACTCTTATAACTGCCATCTGGTTTCTGTACAAATTGTAAATAGCCTTTCGCTCCCTGTATTTTACCCCTGCCACCTTTAGAATTTGAAAGAGAGTATTCCAGTCAACATTGTCAAAAGCTTTCTCTAAGTCTACAAATGCTAGAAACGTAGATTTGCCTTTCCTTAATCTTTCTTCTAAGATAAGTCGTAAGGTCAGTATTGCCTCACGTGTTCCAGTGTTTCTACGGAATCCAAACTGATCTTCCCCGAGGTTGGCTTCTACTAGTTTTTCCATTCGTCTGTAAAGAATTCCTGTTAGTATTTTGCAGCTGTGACTTATTAAACTGATAGTTCGGTAATTTTCACATCTGTCAACACCTGCTTTCTTTGGGATTGGAATTATTATATTCTTCTTGAAGTCTGAGGGTATTTCGCCTGTCTCATACATCTTCCTCACCAGATGGTAGAGTTTTGTCAGGACTGGCTCTCCCACGGCCGTCAGTAGTTCCAATGGAATATTGTCTACTCCGGGGGCTTTGTTTCGACTCAGGTCTTTCAGTGCTCTGTCAAACTCTTCACGCAGTATCATATCTCCCATTTCATCTTCATCTACATCCTCATCCATTTCCATAATATTGTCCTCAAGTACATCGCCCTTGTATAGACCCTCTATATACTCCTTCCACCTTTCTGCTTTCCCTTCTTTGCTTAGAACTGGGTTTCCATCTAAGCTCTTGATGTTCATACGTGTGGTTCTCTTATCTCCAAAGGTCTCTTTAATTTTCCTGTAGGCGGTATCTATCTTACCCCTAGTGAGATAGGCCTCTACATCCTTACATTTGTCCTCTAGCCATCCCTGCTTAGCCATTTTGCACTTCCTGTCGATCTCATTTTTGAGACGTTTGTATTCCTTTTTGCCTGTTTCACTTACTGCATTTTTATATTTTCTCCTTTCATCAATTAAATTCAATATTTCTTCTGTTACCCAAGGATTTCTACTAGCCCTCGTCTTTTTACCTACTTGATCCTCTGCTGCCTTCACTACTTCATCCCTCAAAGCTACCCATTCTTCTTCTACTGTATTTATTTCCCCCATTCCTGTCAATTGCTCCCTTATGCTCTCCCTGAATCTCTGTACAACCTCTGGTTCTTTTAGTTTATCCAGGTCCCATCTCCTTAAATTCCTACCTTTTTGCAGTTTCTTCAGTTTTAATCTACAGGTCATAACCAATAGATTGTGGTCAGAGTCCACATCTGCCCCTGGAAATGTCTTACAATTTAAAACCTGGTTCCTAAATCTCTGTCTTACCATTATATAATATATCTGATACCTTTTAGTATCTCCAGGGTTCTTCCATGTATACAACCTTCTTTCATGATTCTTAAACCAAGTGTTAGTTATGATTATGTTGTGCTCTGTGCAAAATTCTACCAGGCGGCTTCCTCTTTCATTTCTGTCCCCCAATCCATATTCACCTACTATGTTTCCTTCTCTCCCTTTTCCTACACTCGAATTCCAGTCACCCATGACTATTAAAAATTGTGTGGCCGGAACCGAGCTGATGCTACGGTCGTAGGTTCGAATCCTGTCTCGGGTATGGTTGTGTGTGATGTCCTTAGGTTAGTTAGGTTTAATTAGTTCTAAGCCTAGGTGACTGATGACCTCAGATGTTAAGTCCCATAGTGCTCAGAGCCATTTGAACCATTTGAAATTGTGTGAGAGATAAATGGGGGAGGGAGCGATAATACGCTTGTGTGGAAAACAATTCTCGATCCGGCCCTAATTCGTACGGAATTTCTTTGTAAGATAACATTGGCGGCGGCCACGAATACTTCATGTGTTGGCAGTTGTTGAAAAAACGTTGTTGAAAATCCCATATTACGATTATTATTAGATTAAATTCTGTAATCCTCTCTTGGTGTACAGAATACACGTAAAAAAAACACATAATTTAACGTATTTAAAAACACATGTTAAAGATCCAGCAACAACGCTCGTTCTCGTCTTCATAAATCGTTAGTGTATTGGAAGCATGTAGAGCGTCATCTGTTGCACTTGAGAACAAACATAAGCTTCATTTTCGACTGTATCCTTTTCTAATCAGCGTAACTAATCTGACAGTGCATTGTTCGGAGCTCTGGTTTATAGACTAGCGAAAATTAACTTTTGCTTTTTCAAAACAGCATTGCTTCTCTTCTAGTGAATAGCTTTCTATGACATAAGCTTGTGTTTTACCAAGATCTCCATAGCATACAGGAGTGAAAACTCCATCACCATCCATTTTACTGCAATACGAGAACAACATTTACATGTTGCAAGCTTCTAGGAAATTAAAAAAAAATTAATATGAGATCATAAGTAAGATGACAACGAGGAGGGACTGCGCCTAATAGCAGTTACATTTTCAGCCTTTTTTGCAGACAACAATTAAATAACATTTCAGTTGATGAATAAATTTAATGTAAAAGGCGATTGGAACTTAAATAAATTGCAGCAAGAGTTTAATTTACAAAAGATATATGAATGAACCAAATAAAAATTAACAAGCTGTTTAAGCTATTTAAGGCGAAATCAAAAACGTGAAATAAAAAATGTGAATCAGCTATCAATATCTAATAAGAAACTTAGGCTGAAGAGATGAGAGAAATTCAATTTGTAATTGGCTTCTGCTTCAACTTTAATACAAAATTATATGGTAAGCTCAATGTTAAAGTTACAATGAGTACCAAAACCATTGCTGTAATATCAAACGTATTATGTGGAGGGTCAAAACGTACAGACATACCGTTGTACATTGTCACTTTTGTCACACGGTGGTAGTCTAGAAACAAAAAGTAAGTGACTAAACAGAGTTAATCTGATGGGATTCCACTGTACTGTCGTAAAGAAACCGATGAGTGGAACGATTAGTTCCTGAAACATGATTGAATTTTTGAATGAAACTACACAGCAAATCTTTATAAATCAGGTAAATGTTCAGCTTGGAATATATAATGAATTCACAGCCGAAATAAGCAATAAAATTGAAAATCATGCCATACAGACGTAGCACGTCCTACAGAATTGTCTACGTTTGCCACATTATGCGTACTTTATTAGCACTGCGCGACGAATAGGCTACGATTTTATTGTTAGGCCATTGTTATCATTCATCCTAATGCGCCCAGTGAAAGACTGAAATAAAAATGTAAATTACATCCATTATCTCTGCATAATTCCTTTCCATTACTAAGCTTTTCACAGGATTCCGGTGAAAAGGTACCTCATACAACAGAATTTCATGAAAGGAGGCCGTAAGCGATAGAGACAAAATATTTACGAAGACGATCTCGTACACGTGATGAGCCTATTTCAAGTGCCGCTCCTAGCATCCTGATTTGCGGCGTTATTCAAAACTTGATCTTAATAAAGAAAAGAGGAAACTGGAGTACACGGTTTTTTGGTCAGAAGTGTGTACAAGCTGACCAAGTACACTCAAAACCCTTTCATTCACAAGCAACGGCCTTGCCACAGTGGGTGCACCTGTTCCCGTCAGATCACATGTTAGGCGCTGTCGGGCGTGCCCGGCACTTGGATGGGTGACCGTACTGACGGCCATGCGCTGTTGCCATTTTTGCCCCGTGATGCCAATTGAAAAGCTACTCGACCGAGCAGTAGTGGCTCCGGTCAACGAAAATCGTCGACCGGGATAGCGGTGTGCTGCCCGCACGCCCCTCCTATTGGCATCCTGAGCTAAGGATGATACGGCGGTCAGTTGGTCCCGATGGGCCACTTGCGGCCTGAAGACGGACTGCTTTGATGCATAGCACACATACTGCTTCAATCGTGTTCACGCATTTATTGTGAGCATACTGTGCTCCCTTACCACAAGTTTATAGACTAATGCTTGCAAAGACGGTTCGAACGCTCTTTGAGGGAAAGAGACGTCTTGATGAGGGTCAGACACAGGCCGCAGTTCAGAAGTGCAGACTGTACTGAAATGGATCACTTCAAGGTCTGTCGGTTTTATGAGCTACGGGAAATGCACGTCGTATTCTAGTGCAGAGCCCACCAAAACTAACCACTCCACAACAGGACCGATATCCCACCACACTACTTACTCCACACTACTTACTCCAACTAAGCCTGTAAGACAACTCTGTGCAGAGCTTACACGTGATTCAGAAATTCTTTTTTACAACCAAGCTGTGGTAGTGTATAGTTAGCTCAGAGCATTTGTACACCTGGCCACTTGTCTGGACGTGTGCACCCTGATCACAACGTTACTGATATGAGACTCTGTATTGCGGACTCAGTACCGTTTACATCGAATCATGAAGGATTACTCAGATGATTCCCAAAATATTCGTCTGGAGAGAACTTAGGTAGCGGATACAATCGTAGTAACAACATGGTGATAGTGTGTGTGGGTGATGTGGGGAGGAAGGGGGAAGCAAAAATAATGGCTTAATGGATGTGTGCCTGGAGCGTGATATTTATTTCGGTAGTCGTGAGAGAACTAGTTACTTTTCATTTGGCAACAGTGCTGCACATTTTGAATAATACTCTTTTAGCTTTTCTCTCACATAATTTTATAATATTAAAAACATCTATAAAACGAAAACAGCTTTTCGGTCGCTTTTGCAGTGGTGCTACCCGGAGAACGAAACTGTATGATTCTGCTGCTGGTCTCCCTTTTGCAACCAGGCAATAAATGTAAGAAATGTCACCCAAACATACTAAGTTTAAGACCTTTACAGCAATTTATTCCCCTCCAATTCACCCATTTAAATCCCAAGAAAAGCTTGAACTAACTCTTGTACAAAAACTAAGCTGATATCCCTATCTGCTAACCACCCAAAATATAATCCATCAGAAAGTGCAGCACGACTAACTTGCCGAACACTGGGACCAAATTCTAATGCCATCATCCATACGTACAATACCGTCGTCTCGAATCATAAAAAGTTGTGCAGATGTTGGATGAGCCTCTTCGCCTATAAATTTTTAGTGTTCCCATCAAGAATGGCACGCACTCCGCTATGCTCTCCATATCCGAATTCTGTAGCATTACACTCAGGACGTATATTTCTTAGTGTCGTGAGTTCTGATATTCTGTTCATGAAATACACTCCTGGAAATGGAAAAAAGAACACATTGACACCGGTGTGTCAGACCCACCATACTTGCTCCGGACACTGCGAGAGGGCTGTACAAGCAATGATCACACGCACGGCACAGCGGACACACCAGGAACCGCGGTGTTGGCCGTCGAATGGCGCTATCTACGCAGCATTTGTGCACCACCGCCGTCAGTGTCAGCCAGTTTGCCGTGGCATACGGAGCTCCATCGCAGTCTTTAACACTGGTAGCATGCCGCGACAGCGTGGATGTGAACCGTATGTGCAGTTGACGGACTTTGAGCGAGGGCGTATAGTGGGCATGCGGGAGGCCGGGTGGACGTACCGCCGAATTCCTCAACACGTGGGGCGTGAGGTCTCCACAGTACATCGATGTTGTCGCCAGTGGTCGGCGGAAGGTGCACGTGCCCGTCGACCTGGGACCAGACCGCAGCGACGCACGGATGCACGCCAAGACCGTAGGATCCTACGCAGTGCCGTAGGGGACCGCACCGCCACTTCCCAGCAAATTAGGGACACTGTTGCTCCTGGGGTATCGGCGAGGACCATTCGCAACCGTCTCCATGAAGCTGGGCTACGGTCCCGCACACCGTTAGGCCGTCTTCCGCTCACGCCCCAACATCGTGCAGCCCGCCTCCAGTGGTGTCGCGACAGGCGTGAATGGAGGGACGAATGGAGACGTGTCGTCTTCAGCGATGAGAGTCGCTTCTGCCTTGGTGCCAATGATGGTCGTATGCGTGTTTGGCGCCGTGCAGGTGAGCGCCACAATCAGGACTGCATACGACCGAGGCACACAGGGCCAACACCCGGCATCATGGTGTGCGGAGCGATCTCCTACACTGGCCGTACACCACTGGTGATCGTCGAGGGACACTGAATAGTGCACGGTACATCCAAACCGTCATCGAACCCATCGTTCTACCATTCCTAGACCGGCAAGGGAACTTGCTGTTCCAACAGGACAATGCACGTCCGCATGTATCCCGTGCCACCCAACGTGCTCTAGAAGGTGTAAGTCAACTACCCTGGCCAGCAAGATCTCCGGATCTGTCCCCCATTGAGCATGTTTGGGACTGGATGAAGCGTCGTCACACGCGGTCTGCACGTCCAGCACGAACGCTGGTCCAACTGAGGCGCCAGGTGGAAATGGCATGGCAAGCCGTTCCACAGGACTACATCCAGCATCTCTACGATCGTCTCCATGGGAGAATAGCAGCCTGCATTGCTGCGAAAGGTGGATATACACTGTACTAGTGCCGACATTGTGCATGCTCTGTTGCCTGTGTCTATGTGCCTTTGGTTCTTTCTGTGTGATCATGTGATGTATCTGACCCCAGGAATGTGTCAATAAAGTTTCCCCTTCCTGGGACAATGAATTCACGGTGTTCTTCTTTCAATTTCCAGGAGTGTATGTTCACGTTCATTGATTACGCTCAAGTTTTGGTTGCTAGTATGTCAGATCGCAGAGTAAACTAAGGTGACGTATTATACCAAAAATGCAGACTACATATATTGAAACATACCTCGAGAGTATTTGAAAGGGGCAGGGAGAACAGTGATGCAGGAGGGTTCGCCTAGTAGGAGTACAGTGCGGAAGTTTGACGGCCAGCCGTTTTCCCCAAAAAGCAGTAATGGGTTCTAAAAAGGCTGCAGCTAATGCAGGTTTCCCAGTGGAGGAACTTGCAAAATTCCACTCGCCATTATTAGAGCAAATGGTATGATGTGGACTGGTTGTTACAGCCGTAACATTACTGACAGGTGTTGAAGGTGAACACATTTAATCCACGCAGACTCGCAAATATTCTTCTGTTAACCTTAGCTTCTTCTCGAGCTGTGCCTGTTATGCAGAAGATATAGCAGGGTCATGTGTCTTTTTCCGGCACTCTCCCTGATTATAGCGAAGAATGCTACACAAGCTTTGATTGGCTGTTGGCAGTGTGTTTTGAAATAGTATTTTAAACGATGCCATGAGATATTTTACCAGAAGAACTATTGAGAGAAGAGGAGTCACTTTCTCACTGTTATCAATATTCAGGAACACAATTTAATGTTGATTTTACACCCATGACATCGTTTTTGTGAGACGACTGGAAGTCATTGGCATGAGTATATAATGATCGGAACATACAGCCTGTTAATGCATGTGGGATCTTCATGATGGCTTTCCTTCGAATAGTATTTTTCCATACTTGAGAACAAGCAGCCAGTGGATGTTTGGCACCTGAAAGTGCTTAGCAGAGACAGCATGCTGTTTCCAACAATTTCTCGCACCGGTGTGCAGACAGTGCGTTCAGTCGAAGAGCCGAAAAAACGGACTACCTGGACTTTTCTCTGAGCCCCTTCTTGCCACAGCAGTAACAAGGGCGCGAGAGAAATGTAGGTCGCCCGGCCAACGCATTACGACAGCGTCGTAAACGCCCTTTGTGAACAGGGATGGCGGCCATAAAAATTCGCGAGTGTCCATGTTCACTGTGGAGCAGACGCTATCGAGGAAGCTATCAGGCTCTGTTGACCCTCGGCCTGCAGTGTTTTTGGAATCCCCGTGGCCTGCAAAATAATTTTAGAAGGAATGCAGCATTTATGGCGGCTCTGAAACGATCTATGTTGGGCAAGGTAGCACTTCTCTTAGTTTAGCCGGATCCCCTGGTCAGACAGGTGGTAACATTCGGGTCGCCCAGATAATGATCTCAATGATAAATGTGTTGTCCACTTTAGAGCTATACGAAAAGTCGAAACACGCAGCCTTAAGTGGCCATGGGAAAAAACAAGTCAGGAGCACAACGCCTCTTCCTCTTTGCACAGGAATTTGCGAATCTGGATGGCTGCTTCTGCTGAAAAGAGAAGATTACAGTTGACTTTGATTACGATTGGTCGGTGAGAGGAGCAGACGAGTTAGACGGGAGACATGGAGCTCGTGGAATCTTGTGATTGGCACCCTGGGAGGACAGTTGCAGCCGTGCATTCAGGGATTCTACCGAAGTGGACTGTGAGGAGAGTAGAAACTTCCTCTTCAGATTCCGATTCCGATTCTGGTCTGGAGAGGATTCTGGCTTGACTCCAGTCTGGAGAGGAGTCTGGTCTTGACTTTTTTATTAGTGGGATGCAAATGGCACACTTATCCTGAGTGTGGATTCACACTAGCACTGGTCTTGACTGCGAAGCCTGTGGTGATGACTTAGCTGCACTGACAGTTTGCACCTCGGTTATTTCAGAGTAATTGCTGTGTCGAAGGCAATATTATTCGCGACGCGTCTAGACATTTGATATCCTTGTGCACATTGCAATGCAAGTGAGTCAAATTGGTCCATGGTATGACGTATGGACAGGAATGTCACACGCTGGACTCTGCCGAGATTTCAGGGCTCCATTAAAGAGAAATTGCGGATCGTCTAGCAGATCGCACGCAGCGATTTTGCGTATTTCTTGCTCGTGATAGGAAGTTACAGCAGTGGACATCGCTGCTCTGCCGGTGCTTGAACCATGAGCATCACCTGAGACAGCACCACACAACAAGAAAAGGTGCACTGAATTGCTGCTCTGGCTTGGTAGTGTAAACAAGACCATAATCTCCACACTTTCTCTCAGCTGCACCAACGAAATGTAACTCTTGTGCCGAATAAATCCATTAAAGTCTATTGAGTGTTAGGTAATTTCAGATTGCGTTTCCGTATTTTGAGCTAGAGTAAATAGTTCAATCACACAAACGTTTATCTTTGCCAACCGGCCGCCACACAGGTGTCTGTTAACTTGAAACACGTATGCAGCGATGGCGAGCCATGACAATCTTTGACCAGAGAGTAGTAGCGCGTGCGAGTTGCGAGAGAGCAGTTGCATGTTGTCTGTCGGCAGTAGTAGTCTTGTACAGTTGCGGGTAGAGTCGCGAGTGGGACGCAGTCCGCGGGCGTCGACATGGGTCTCTCGTCAAGATGCTGAATGAGGTATATTGTTAAACAAGGTAATGAAGCTGCATTGCGCACATCAGATAATGTAATGTATATTTATTGTAATTAATTTTCAAGAAGTGCCCCAATAATAATTTTGTTTTGAAAGTATTTTAACAAAAGAGCCATTTAATTAAAAAATATATTTCCCTTAACAAAAGTTTCAGTTAAATTCAAACAAAATATTTGCGATGCATTTCCTCCAAGCTATGGCGAAAAATAAGAGCAGATGCAGTTATAGTGAGGTAAGAAATCAATTCTAAATTTTTGCACAGGGCCAAAAGATCGACATTTCTGTCTATTTGCGTTTTTCATTGTCATTGAGATTTAATTGTGATTAATTTGTCTTTCATTATTATGTGGGGAGCTTACACTTGGGTCAGATTGCGATTTTTGCATTTAATTGTCATTGTCAGTAGATTAAATTGCTGGGAGGATACACTTGGCTCCCATTCATTATTTTTTATTTAAATATTTCTGTGGGGACGATATTGGTTCGTGGCTCCATTTTTATTTAACTTTGCTATGCTTAATTTTCGGTGGGGAGGTTACACTTGGCGACATCCGGCCAGGATCGTATATCTTTGGGAGTCTTCTAAGAAACAGTCAGATATCTGCTCTTATTTGCTTAAATATAATTAGGAATTGGCGCAACGCTTTTACTAATTTTATGACTTTCTTTCCTCAGATCATCGGCAATTCGTTGCTCTGTTGTATTTGTGTTTGTTGCTTTTTGAATTTGTGCTTATTTCTTTTGTGAATAATTGTGACTATTGTAAAAATGCCGCGAAAGACTATGAATAGTGTATCGTGAGGTATTATGAATGAAATTACCGACTTAAACAACGTGACCGATAGTAATTGTGACACGCAGTGTAATGATGACAATCCTGCTTTCACCGACAATCAGTGCGTTCCAACCTCTAATGATGATTATTATCTTACTGATGAACAAACGAACTCAATTGTCTCCTCTGTTAATTTGACGACAATTGATGACGCGGGGCGTTCTGTTGGAATGAGCGCTGCCCAGCTTAACACACCCGGCTTGGAAAATTCAAATAACGTACAGACAAATTTTTCTAAGGAAAATGGACAGTGTACTGAAAGTACGACGGATCCATTTAATTCCGAAATGGTGACCGACAATGTAAATTCGACTGGCAAACCTTTGTGTAAATCTCAGAATAACCAAATGGGTTACAGAAAGCGAGACAATTCCAGATCCACCATTAAACAGCACAGAGAATAGAAATGCTAATCTTGTGTCGGATCCAATTATGGCATTGTAGCTACAAATGAGTAAACAACTTAAGGAAAATAGCGAAGATAACAAACAATTTAAAGAAAATTTCAGACAAGAGAGTGAAGATTTCAAGCAACTTAATGAAAAACAAGACAAACTTAGTGAACAGGTCAGACAACAGAATGAAAAACAAGACAACCTTAATGATAAATTAGACAACAGTTCCAGACAGCTTAGTGAACAAATTAGAGACGTTGCCGCACAATATCATGACACTAAGGAACAGTTACGCGAGGAAATTGAGGCTTGTTCAAGAAAACGTAGCGAAGAAATTAAATCTGTTGCTCAGGAATTAAGGGAAATGCAAACAGCTACAACAGAAACACTTAGAGAGGAAATTAGTGCAGTCGCTAAACAATGCTCTGAAAAGGCTACACTATTACGCGACGAGTTTAAAGCAATGACAGCAGAACTTTCGCGCACAATGGATGAAAA
This sequence comes from Schistocerca serialis cubense, assembly GCF_023864345.2. Lineage (NCBI taxonomy): Eukaryota > Metazoa > Arthropoda > Insecta > Orthoptera > Acrididae > Schistocerca > Schistocerca serialis. The sequence goes on along the minus strand of NC_064645.1, from coordinate 586,571,510 downwards.
GATTGACGCGAAATTCGAACAACAGAACACTCAAATTAACGAATGTCTTAGTCTTCACATACAAAACAATGATACGCGTTTCCGCAAATTTATTCAGGATCAAAATAAAGTCAAACGTCAAGTCATGGAAACTATCACTGCTCAGAGACAAGAAGACAAACGTAAAATGTTTGCGAAGGCAAAAACGTATGTAGACAATAATATTGCCACAGTGTCCGACGAAATTAATACCATCAAACAGTCGAACACAGAATTACGTGACGAAATTTCGGATCTTAAATCGAAAACAGACACATACACAACCGATTTTCAAACAGTGACCGACAGACTCGAACAATTAGAACTAACACAGGATTCCGATGTCGTCAAAGCTGACGTTAATAAACTGAACGAAACTGCACGTAAATTGCAAAAACAGATTAATGCCACTGACACTAAAACCGATGATCAGGTAAAAATACTGACTGAAAAATGTGATGAACTGGCCAGTCGTATTGACGTCATTGAAGGTAATAATGACAGCAAGTCGGACGATACTTCACCGGTTTCATTTAATCAAATACCTGAATTTCAAAATTTACAGCAGACAATTAATGAGATCGATTCGTCTAATAACACGTTGCGTAGAAGGTTGTCAAATTTACAACAAGAAGTAACAGAGATGAAAAGTATTTCAGTTGATAACACATCACAGCAGACACCACTTAGTGAACATTTGTTAGACTCACGCAGCGCGAATAATTTGAGCAATTTACAGAGACTACGCGACTTAAAAACCGAAAAGCTATGCGACTTAAAATCTGATAAGCTACGCAACTCGAAATCCGAAATGACACAGACAAACAGACTTTCACACAAACCTGAACGTGTTCTCAAATTCAGTGACGAGAACGTTGATTACGAGCAATTTTTATCCGTAAGAAAATCTAAGGAGTTTAACAATGACAGAGCACAGATACACGATTTGCACTGTATAAGACAATTTATTTTTTATACTTTCACCGCTATTGCCTGTAATGCGGAAGCTGGCTTTGAACCCGATAAGACAATTTGCTATTGTACTTTCAACAGCATTACCTGTAATGCAGAAATTGGAATTAGCAAGAATGCAGCAATTTGTGTTTGGAATTTTACCGCTATTGCCTGTAACGCAAAAACTAAAATTTATTCTCAGTGCGTAATTAACCTCAGGGGATTCATTACATTTTAACGAATATGTGCCGTAGCGTGCATAGGCCCCGAGCTGTAGTAGTGCAGTTTCATCTTTAGTTTTCTGCACTGCTGCCTTCTCTTCTACTATCCTTTATATCTATCAAAACAGCTCTTTAACTATTGCTCTATCTAGGATTAAGAATATGTAACGAAAACCGGATATGACAAATTTTTACCGAAAGTGACAATTTTCATTAGGCACTGCAGAACTACCGCCGTAATTTTAATATCAGATAAAATTTTAATCATCAGTATGTGTAGAATTATCAGCAACAGGAACCACATTTTGGTAACAATAGAAGTTTTTCACCGCAACAGCATGAAAGTCAGCCGCTTAGCATACCTAACCAACAATGCTGTCTACAAGGTCAAACAAACTTTAATGTTTCGCCGCGTGCACGTATAGTCCACCTCCAACAAATAGTAACGCACAGCAGCAAGGAAATAACTACGTATAGAAAACACAGTATTTCAGTTCCTATCGCAATGCACCGTATAGGAATGACTATCACGACAGACGTAAAAATATTGAGCACAATTTTCAGCGTACATTTAATAACAGTCGATCTTTTCAGCAGCAAGAACATCAGCAACAACACATTATCATGAATATTCCAGACAATAGGTGTCATCCATAGCGTAATACGTCAGGAAGAGTTAACAGAACAGTTCAAATAGTAGATATGCCACAGCATCCTCCCGTAAAATAAATAACAGCACGTACGATAGAATTTGACCACATACAGTACAGGTTGCATATTCCAGTAACGCAAGCAATAATTTTGACACGCAGAATCTTGTTGACGATAATGTTATTAATTTTGACGCCATCCGACACACGTTTGCATGAAAGACAGAATCACGACGTACGTAGACGACATTCTTATTGCAGAAGCTGGTCTGAACACAATATGATTCTTGAACATCTGTCACAAACTTTCCATGCACAAGGACTTACAGTTAATCTAAGTAAATCGCACTTTGGGAAACCTTCTATAAAATTTGTTGGACACGTAATTTCAGCAGAAGGCATTGCGCCTGATCCGGAAAAACTTCAAGCTCTACGTGACATTACTATTCCTACAACGAAGAAGCAATTACGTAGTTTTTTGGGCTTAATTAACTTTTTTCGTAAATTTATTCATCACTCTGCTTTAGACACACCTAGATTATGCCAATTAACGGGTAAAAATGCTATTTGGTCCTGGGATAAGCAAGCACATTCTGAATTCGTGAACCTGAAACATGCTTTGTTGAATGCTCCACTTTTATCGCACCCAGATCTTACCAGAAATTTTTCCATTGCCACCGACAGTTCCAACACCGCTTTAGGCGTACACATTTTTCAGGAAATTGAAGAAGATGGCTCAACAGTAATTAAAAACATCGCATTTGCAAGTTGCATTCTGTCACCTGCTGAACGAAATTATTCCGTTACAGAACTGGAAACATTATGTGTTGTATGGGCTTTTACAAGATTTCGGCACTTTCTTTATGACAGACATACCACCGTTTACACAGATCACAGAGCGATACAATTTTTACTTTCGGCTAAATTCACTCACGACAGATTAAGTAGATGGAAACTTTATTTACAGGAATTTAATTTTACGATTGTTCACATTCCCGGCACACAAAATGTTATAGCAGACGCACTTTCTCGTTCTCTCAGCAACAATCAGCAAGACATCGCAACCAACTTCTGCAAAGCAAATTTCAGTGTTATGTACATTCAGGAAGTTGCATTTGAAAATTTTATTTCGTCGTCATTACAGGACATAGCAAAAGAGCAAAGTAAAGACAACGTGTGGAAAGAAATTAAACACCTTTGGCAAGATAAGAATAATGTTACGATTAGAAACCATTACACAGTAGGCAATGACATTCTGTTTCGCCGCTCTCATCCTGACAGCAACAATTGGTTGTTATGCATGCCTGACGAACTGGTTAACAAATTAATCTGGTACACTCATTTAAGTTATGCACATTACGGAGCCAGAAAGTGTTTTCTTATACTGAGACAGAACTGTTATTTTACCAACATGGAGAAACGTATACGACGAGTTTTAGCGTCATGTAAAATTTGCCAGAAAGCTAAGTCAGACACCACTTCACATATTCCTCCATTATATCCCATTGTACCTGTTACATTAAGACACATGGCGGCTGTAGACATTTTTGGTCCGATTCCGAGAACTAACAGAGGTTTTTGCTACATCTTTGTCGCTGTTGAACTCACTTCAAAATTTGTTACTTTCACTCCGTTACGCAAAGCTACTGCTAAAACTGTTTCGAAAGCATTTGTAAAACATTTTCTATTTCATGTAGCGCATGTGTTAAAAGTAATTTCTGATAATGGATCACAATTTCGTTCTGCTATATGGACACGCATGTTACGGGCTAGAAACATTTCTCCGATCTATATATCCAAGTACCATGCTTCTTCGAACCCCTGTGAACGATTAATGAAAGAAATTGGTAAACTGTGTAGAATATATTGCCACAAAAGACATATTGATTGGGACACACACATATTCTCATTCCAAGATGTAATTAATTCCATTCCAAATGAATCCACTATGCTATCTCCGTCTGTTATACTGAAAAACGTTGAACCACCAAACAAAATTACAGAATTAGTAAATTTTCCTACATCTCGTCGATTACGACACCACGAAATAATTGACATTGCTCTGAACAACATCAAATGTGCCGCAGAGCGCTGGAGAAGACAACAAAAACAGGTTTGTACACGCCGAGACTTTCACGTGGGACATAAGATATTAGTACGTACACACTATTTATCCAGCAGAATAAAAGGTAAGTGCAGTAAATTTGAACTTCTATACGCAGGTCCATATCGGATTCGCAGCATTCCTCACCCCAATGTTATACACGTCGAAACTTTGAGAACCAGAAAAAGTAAGGGGAACCACCATGTATACAATGTTAAACCTTTTATTGAATGCAACCACTTTATGATGTAACATGCTATGATGCCATTGACTAATCTTTATGACCACTTATCCAATTATATTCACAACACTAATTACTGTTGATTATCGCATTTTTTCTTGGCAAGTGCCCGGCAAGTTAAGTTTAGCAGGTCGCTCTTCTTGTCGTTACACATCAGACCGTGCAAATTTTTCATTTTTTTTATGTATGTACGATTGTTTTCATGTTTTGTTTGTATGGACTGTGAAATAGTTAAGATATAAGACGCACCAGTTGACTTTGACTTTTTTGCCCTATGACATCTCAAGATCGTGACTGTTTTACATTTTCTTTTTTTGCTGCTGCATTGTGATATTCTGTGTACATTTTTGCCTTTGAACACTGTCTATGCTTTTGACATATTACGTTTTCTCTCATGTTATGCTGTATGCTTAATTATGTCACCATAAACCAGTCATTATTTAGTGGGTATATGATTTAAATGCAAGACATTAATCTTTGTTCATCAATTTCAGAAAGAAATGATGCGTAAAGGAAATAAATTAAACAGAAAAGGGAATTTCAACTACGGAATAGACGAAAGAAGATACAAAAACATTATGTGGAAGAGTAAATGGATCACGATTAACAAGCATTAACAAGAATATACTACACACATCGTGGAATAGCAGTCTTAACTAATTTTTTCTTTCAGAATACAAGGCGATTAATGCAAGCTGTCAGACAGAACTACACATCTTAGTTTTAGTGATGAAATATGCTAGAGATAATGAATAGTTGTGTAATGAGTAATGAAGTGATTTTTTGCAGATGATAATGAATGCTGATGAATAATGATGAAGAATATGGTACTATGAATAATGAAGTATTTCTTTACAGGTGATGATAATAATGGAGTTATGATAATATAAGTAATGAAGTGATGGATAATGAAGTTTTTTCTTTACAGATGAGGATGATGTTGAAGTTTATGTATTCATGCTATGTAGTTATTTAAGTATTTGTTGCAGTTTGTTTTGACAGTATGTTTTATATCGTATGGTATGATGACTGAAGGTTTTGGAAAGGACAGCTATGGAACACATTTTTTATACGCATTTCACTACCTGTTAAGTCGACGTTCACTACTTTTCGGCATAGTATGCGTTTCTTCTTTCAGCTCAATAATCCATTTTGTATTTTTCCAGGAGAAGCCTTTCATGATACTTACTAAACTTGTTACTTATTAAACCTATACTAGTACTTGAATTTTTTTTTTTACCCAGTTGTGTCACAACCTTGCTACAGCTGACTCATGACGAATGACGTTACACATTTTTCATTTACAGGAACAACCTAGAAGCAATTTTTTATTACTATATTGAAATGACAAATGATTAATTAATTATGCTTTGTAACTGGAAAATGAATACCATTAACTCATAATGCTTTGTAACTAGGAAAAGAATGCTACTACTTATGCTTTGTAATTAGAAACTGAATGCTATTCATTATGCTTTGTAACTGGGAAAACAATGCGATTATTTAATAATGCTTTGTAATTAGAGAATGAGTGCAAATATTCTATGTCGAACAATTAATGAACATTTTTCTGTAATGCTACATACATGGTACAGAAATGTTCAATACCTGGGCTATGAATGCCGCAAACTACTAATGTAATTCCTAATGAAGACTAGTATGTGACTTAATGTCCTTCAACTACTGACCTAACTACCCTGAATTACTGCAATGTCCATTTGTCCTGTCTATCCTCATGATCATGGAGCACTATATTTGGTTTTGCACTAATTCTACGTTGGTGTGCCTTGTAAGAGCGTGGTGTTGACACGACATGCTGTCGACCGCCGTGAGCGATGGAGACGTTATTATGGTCCCACTGTTTGGTGTACCTGATGTACTGCCAAAATGATAACACGGAATATTACTACGACATATCAGTGTCTTGGCTACGCTGATAAATACTTCTGGGAAAAGAACTGCAAATTGTCTCACTTGGTGTTGTACTTCTGTGGAAAGATATGGACTTTCAGTGCAGCTGCGTGCAACCTAAGTGCTACAACCATGACGCAATCCTTCCTATTCCTTCCCTAATTCTTGTAAAATGAAAAAGTCATATACAGTACGTGTGCACTTCCTTTCATTTGTTAATAAGATCAGTTATCCTGAAATTACTAAAGACTTCTATAGTGCATGTGCACTTTATTACACTCCTTGATTTGTTTGTTTGTTGTAGAAAAATACTAGAGAGTACTACAGTGCGTGCGCACTTTTGTCATTTGTCAATATGATTTGTACTCATTAGGTCTATTTGTCGTAAAAATATTAGAGAGTTTTTCAGTGCGTGTGCACTTTATGCCATTTGTACTCATTATGTATATATTTTATGGTTTTCTGATATGTTCTGTACTACAGTGCGTGTGCACTTTTGCCATTTATTAATACATTTTGTGATTTGCTGATATTCTCGACTGCAGTGCATGTGCACTCATGTCACTTGTCAACATGATTTTTTGCCATTCTGTTTATTTGTTCTGAAAATGCTAAAGAGTTTTTCAGTGCGTGTGCACTCTTGTTATCTATCAAATAATTTGTATATACATTTTTCTGATTTACTAATATGTTTTGTACTCACATTTTGTCATTGTCTGACATGTTATGTGCTCGGTGCATGTGCACCACATTTAATTCATGTACTACATCTGAATATTCTGTAAATTGTAAAAGTTAATTAATTAAAAAAAATTTGTTGCTCATGGCAAGCCCAAGTGACTCACCATCGCTGCCAAACTTTTGCCCCCCAGTGGAGGGTTATGAAACACGTATGCAGCGATGGCGAGCCATTACAATCTTTGACCAGAGAGTAGTAGCGCGTGCGAGTTGCAAGAGAGCAGTTGCATGTTGTCTGTCGGCAGTAGTAGTCTTGTACAGTTGCGGGTAGAGTCGCGAGTGGGACGCAGTCCGCGGGCGTCGACATGGGTCTCTCGTCAAGATGCTGAATGAGGTATATTGTTAAACAAGGTAATGAAGCTGCATTGCGCACATCAGATAATGTAATGTATATTTATTGTAATTAATTTTCAAGAAGTGCCCCAATAATAATTTTGTTTTGAAAGTATTTTAACAAAAGAGCCATTTAATTAAAAAAAATATTTCCCTTAACAAAAGTTTCAGTTAAATTCAAACAAAATATTTGCGATGCATTTCCTCCAAGCTATGGCGAAAAATAAGAGCAGATGCAGTTATAGTGAGGTAAGAAATCAATTCTAAATTTTTGCACAGGGCTAAAAGATCGACATTTCGGTCTATTTGCGTTTTTCATTGTCATTGAGATTTAATTGTCATTAATTTGTCTTTCATTATTTTGTGGGGAGCTTACACTTGGGTCAGATTGCGATTTTTGCATTTAATTCTCATTGTCAGTAGATTCAATTGCTGGGAGGATACACTTGGCTCCCATTTATTATTTTTTATTTAAATATTTCTGTGGGGACGATATTGCTTCGTGGCTCCATTTTTATTTAACTTTGCCATGCTTAATTTTCGGTGGGGAGGTTACAAACTGTTCTTTGCATATTTGCGCTGCCCTCAGTTTTTGTTGTATTTTGTCAGCACACTTAATATATATTCTTGTCCTATTTTTAATTAATAAACTTGTGCCATAACTTTTATAAAACATCGATCCCATGTTGATACATTAATCACCCATCAACAATGGACTTAAATAGCGGCAGGGTCACCATTTCGTTAATATTATTTCAGCATTAAAATTCATTTAGGTTCTGATAAATATGATAATCTCTGATGCAGGTTATCATCAACAAACACAGTCAAAGGGCAAAATCAATTTAGCAGACGCATGGGACGGGTTTTGCAAGGTTTACTGGTTAAAGTGACTATTGTGAGGTCGGTAACCCATAGTGGCCTGTCGCCTTCCAAGAAATACTGCAAGCCCACTTCAGAGTTGCAAATTGTCGACTGTTGTTAGGCTCCTGAATTGATGCCACCTTCTGTGAGCTTCAGATGCAATTTCCTTTACTAAGGAGACTAAGGAGATACGGACGGTAGCTCAACAGCTTGTTGAAAGTGTGGAACAGTTTACGACGAAAGTCGTGAGTGTTGAAGAAGAACTAGGTAGTGTAACGAAAACACTGACAGACAAGCGAGAGGTCGTGAACGAGGCAAAACGCGATGACAGGGCGGCCAGATTAGTAGCCCAAGCTGCACGCTAGGACGCTTTTTTACGTAAAGAATAAGTAAAACAGGGCAAAACCAAAATGTGCTACTCCGAAGGGGTTCTTGCCACGCTCCAAAAACGGGTAAGAAGGAACGTCAAGGAAACGCAAGAAAAAATTAGCGATAAAATGAAGCACAAAGAACCGGTCGCGAACAAGCAGGCCAATATATCAGCGGTTAAACAAGAGCAGACCCAGATCACCTCACAGCAAAGGGAACTTGCAAAAGACGTCCAACAATCACGTCAGCGGTTCCGCATTTAGACTCTCGGTCTGGCATGGCAGCACTCCCACATGATCAGGGTAGGAGAGAAGAACATGTATTACGACATTTGTGAGGCCACATTATCAGCTCAAAAGCAAACGCCGCAGGAGAACAGACCAGCCGCCATAGCACGTACTGTACAGCGCGCGACGTCAGAGACGCAAAGTGTGACAGAAACCCTACCAAAACATTGTGTACGTCTTGGGCCAGCGGAAACTTTACTCTGTGGATCTGACGACACAAGAGGAAGCCTTAACAGTGCACAAAGACCATTTGGACACCGATTTATGGAGACGCGTATTTCAGAAAAGATGGGAAACTCGTGCGCAGGAAATTTCGAACCATTCGACCTCAAACATTTCCTATCCATTCAGAATTTCCAAGCGTAAAAAAAGAATAATATTACATTACATCCATAAAGATGGATAGTCCAGTACGATAAAGTGCTACTGGAATCGTGGCCACTGAAATACAAGCTGCAATTTATCTGCGGATTTTTAGAGGGACCGATTGCGGAAAATCAGCGCAGTGTTGGTGAGAGATGTCGCTCGTATGAAGAGTTCACGATCACTTTCATCAACACATATTGGTCACAAGGCACGCAAGAAATAGAAAGATTGAAGCAGGAGAGTATGCTGGGTAAAGATCTAGAAGCGTCAGGATTCTACAACCGGATGAAATTCTTTGAACCGCCAATTAAAGAGAATCGTTTTTTGTAACAGCCGTACAGTCCCAAGGAAATTATGAGGTACTGTTACGTCAAACTACCTCTGCACCGCCAACAACTTGTCACGGGAAGGTGCAACGATTCCACTGAATCCTTCAAGAGCACGTTATGCAAATTAGACTTTGTCAACGGGGTGCAAAACGCAAGAGACTGTAATGGAAACAATGACCGCAGTTGTCAATACTCGTCAGAAGGAACGACAACAGACGAAATTATCGATCACTGGAGAACAACAACTCGAACTGTAGAGGGAGTAGAGGTAGACGAGACAAATGCTATAATACAACGAATAGCGAAAAAGGAAACTGGAGAGAACAACGAACTCCTAACCACTTGCAGCGGGATACTCGAGAACCATAGCACAAACAAACAACTGGAGGAGCAATAGTCGATGGCAGCAATAAAACCAACGAGATCATAATATCCCCGTCACAGGGCAAACGAAGCAGAGGTGTAAACAGCAACTGACGCTCGGCTGCTGCGGACGCAGCTCAAAACAGGGCAGCAGGAACAATCAGAACGAGCAACATAAACATACCGGAATAGGTGGGTACAGAAGCAAGTAGAGGTAGAATCAGTTTGTACATAGAGCTTCAATGGATGATATTGTGTAGCACGGTCTACATTATTCGTTTATTGAATTTCTGAAACTGACGTGTTTGTCATGGTCATTCATTAACCTACGACACGACTCCTTGGGAACGTGGTCAAATGACTAGCGTGGTTGTTACATCATCGTCACAACGCCTTCACTGCCTGCTTGAAAATCAAATTCATGGCTGAATAGGAATTCGTCATAAGTGACAGCTCTTTCTGTAGCGTGATAGCCTCTGCATGTTGACTGAACTGAGCCCATGGTCATGCGTTGATCTTTATGACAGATGGTCATTATGTCTTCAGATCACACCGTTGTTGTCCATTATCACCCTCCTAGATATATAAGAATGTTAGTCAAGAAGCGACTGCATTTTGAACATCAAATTCAGCTGTATAGTACACGTAGTAGTGTCTTCCGTAATATTACTATGGTCTGTGAGACCCTTTTTCCGTGGTGTCTTATACATTGCCCAAGAGGCGAGTTTCCGCTGTTTAGCGATGATGAAATTGAGGCCATGCCACTGCTCATGTTTGTCTCGATTCTCGTGTGTGTTATGTGTGGTATTAGCTGAGTGGAGATGGTAAGTCTAATAGGATTCTGGGCCATCGCCGGTCTTGCGATGAAGCTTTTCTTGATGTCTTTGTGTTTTGGTGGCTCCTAGGGAGCGGCGTAGGCAAAGCACATTATAAGGAATGAGAACGTACAGTACGAATCACGATGGTGTGGAGTAGCTCAGGTCCATGAAAATGAGGGCAGCAGTAAGAAGGGGACTGTTGATGAGGATCAGGACTGACCTACATTAGAGAGCTACTTTGCCTTTTGAAGTATATTACAGTGGCGATCCAACAAGAGGAAACTGGAGGTGCTTTTTATGGTATAACGTGTACGTTAACAAGTACGCTGGAAGAAATGGCATTTGAAAGTTTTCATATGTAGGGACGCAGGTGCCGGTGTCATGAGACAGAGCATCCATGCAGACGAATTGGAGCATAGTTTCAAACCACTTTGGCATTGGGTGACAACACTGCCGAAAGTACCAAGAACACGGATGTATAAGCAGCATACTCGTAAACTGAGAGTAGAGAGACATTAAAGGTAAAATCGAAACTATGTACAGAGAATAAGTTAATACTAAGTGTTGTGTCGAAACAGTATACTGCGTGAAGAGTGAATGCAGTGCCGACCTATCATAGGAGTAACGCATGACGGGAAATGGTACTAACACAACTCTCACACACAAAACAGAGACACTTCGCATCATATCGTATAGACAAGTACAAATGTTAAGGATAACATGTTTGGTTTATACGTTACCACATACTTCTCCTTTTCATCTTTTTTTGTTATTCCGATTACTCAAGTAATTAAATATCCTTATTTTTGAGTCGTTATCTTTATTGATAACAAAAAATGGTTCAAATGGCTCTGAGCACTATGGGACTTAACTTCTGAGGTCATCAGTCCCCTAGAACTCAGAACTACTTCAACCTAACTAACCTAAGGACATCACACATCCATGCCCGAGGCAGGATTCGAACCTGCGACCGTAGCGGTCGCGCGGTTCCTGCCTGTAGCACCTAGAACCGCTCGGCCACCCCAGCCGGCTATTCATACGAAACTATGTAGGTAGGACCTCGTAAGACATTGGCAATGAAACGTACTGCAAGGACTGTGCAAATGTGGGGAGCTGTCAGACCCACTATCGACGTATCCTCTTTGGGGTATTGGGGGCTGGCAGCCTGAAGGAGAATGCCTGTAGTGGTACGGACCAGAGCTCTGTTGAGTTGAGGGCTGGTAGTCACGGCTGGATGTGTGCCGGGACACATGCAGGTCAGCGTAGTACTTTTACATTCCGGCAAATGTGAAAACGGGAAGCGAGCTACTCCACGCACTGCAACTGCCGTAAACCAGCCTGTCCCAGGTGGCTGTGAATGGACGTAGCTCTCCTCACACTGGTGGCCATGTCACTAGCAGAACAGAGCAGATACCAAGTAAATGACAGCAGACAGCAACCACTCACTAAGTGGTTGTGAATGTGACCGCTGGGCTGGAAGCTGGTCTTTGACATCACGACACGCCTTCAGAGGACCTAGGGACGAGTCAGAGCCACAAGAAGGCCCAGAGGCATTCCTCAGATGGACACGTGTCCAGTACAGATGACGCGTAGAACCAGGTGTGCACGATCCGAAAGAGTTGCACCTGCAGCCATGTACGAGGGCAGTTCAATAAGTAATGCAACACATTTTTTTTCTGACACAGGGGTTGTTTTATTCAGCATTGAAATACACCAGGTTATTCCCCAATCTTTTAGCTACACAACACTATTTTTCAACGTAATCTCCATTCAATGCTACGGCCTTACGCCACCTTGAAATGAGGGTCTGTATGCCTGCACGGTACCATTCCACTGGTCGATGTAGGAGCCAACGTCGTACTGCATCTATAACTTCTTCATCATCCGCGTAGTGCCTCCCACGGATTGCGTCCTTCATTGGGCCAAACATATGGAAATACGACGGTGCGAGATCGGGGCTGTACGGTACATGAGGAAGAACAGTCCACTGAAGTTTTGTGAGCTCCTCTCGGGTGCGAAGACTTGTGTGAGGTCTTGCGTTGTCATGAAGAAGGAGAAGTTCGTTCAGATTTTTGTGCCTACGAACACGCTGAAGTCGTTTCTTCAATTTCTGAAGAGTAGCACAATACACTTCAGAGTTGATCGTTTGACCATGGGGAAGGACATCGAACAGAATAACCCCTTCAGCGTCCCAGAAGACTGTAACCATGACTTTACCGGCTGAGGGTATGGCTTTAAACTTTTTCTTGGTAGGGGAGTGGGTGTGGCGCCACTCCATTGATTGCCGTTTTGTTTCAGGTTCGAAGTGATGAACCCATGTCTCATCGCCTGTAACAGTCTTTGACAAGAAATTGTCACCCTCAGCCACATGACGAGCAAGCAATTCCGCACAGATGGTTCTCCTTTCCTCTTTATGGTGTTCGGTTAGACAACAAGGGACCCAGCAGAAACAAACCTTTCAATATCCCAACTGGTGAACAATTGTGACAGCACTACCAACAGAGATGTCAAGTTGATCACTGAGTTGTTTGATGGTGATCCGTCGGTCATCTCGAACGAGTGTGTTCGCACGCTCCGCCATTGCAGGAGTCACAGCTGTGCACGGCTGGCCCGCACGCGGGAGATCAGACAGTCTTGCTTGACCTTGCGGCGATGATGACACACGCTTTGCCCAACGACTCACCTTGCTTTTGTCCACTGCCAGATCACCGTAGACATTCTGCAAGCGCCTATGAATATCTGAGATGCCCCGGTTTTCCGCCAAAAGAAACTCGATCACTGCCCGTTGTTTGCAACGCACATCCGTTACAGACGCCATTTTAACAGCTCCGTACAGCGCTGCCACCTGTCGGAAGTCAATGAAACTGTACGAGACGAAGCGGGAATGTTTTAAAATATTCCACAAGAAATTTACGGTTTTTTCAACCAAAATTGGCCGAGAAAAAAAATGTGTTGCATTACTTATTGAACTGCCCTCATACATATGCATATGGGCACCAGCGACAGTGGAAGTATTACAAGTTACCCACTGGCACAGTGGGGAGAGGAAATCCTCACTAAGATATTGGTTGCACATCAAACGCAGTTCTGTCTTATCACCTAATCTAAGGGAAGACTGCACTCTGTCGGCTTCTGGATTGACAGACAAGATAGGGGCTGAGTTTTTAATGGTGGTCGCCATGAAACCACACTGGTGTCTCATTTCCTCCCACCAGATGTCATGTCGGTCGCGCCCGACACCACGTCAGACTGCCAATTGCGGCAAGGCCGAAATGATGTCAATAGCCCAGCAGCCACACTGATGCGGCCATGGACCAGCTGGGGGACCAGCTCGATCCGCTGCTGCTCCTACATCAAGCGCTGGGTGAATGGTGACTCTCACGCAGACGCGACCTTGCTGCACCTCGATGCTTCAGCCAGTCCAGGGACCAATTGTGTGTGTTTAGTGCCATGTTCGATGTGCGTCTTTGTAAATGTTACAAGCCTCAACAGGCATCATTGTGCACATCAGGACAGCTCATGTTCCAGATGTTCATGTAATCCAGTTTATTTTCTTGTGACACTAATTTCTTTTTACAGACAATCTACTGTCTAGCATTTATGTTAATTTAATGAGAGTGAGTTTCAAAGCTCTTGGAGGTAGAAAAAACAATAGTAAATTGCTCTAGGAAATAAGCACATGAGACGACACATGCTATTAGCTTTTAAATTTTGGTAATTAGTGTGTTTCTTGAGTTATAATTATTGTCCGTTTATGTATCAAGGATGACTGAAACCTGTGTTTTACTGAGCACTGGTAAACCACTGAGGCAGATAACGGTCCAGAATCCACAGAATCATTAAAGACATTAGTAGTCTCTGACCTCAGAAATTGTGTGAGTCAGTAAAAATTACTGCTAAAATTTTAACCTCTTGGTAACTGTTTATCTGAAGCCTGGAGTGTAGCAAAGACCTTTGGGTCCACGTGAATCGTACTACTCATAGCAATGTTCACATATACGTCAAGCAGGCAAGCAGCTTTGTGTGAGTGAGCAACCTCTGACAAGAATGAGGTCACCTTAGGATGTTTTCATGTGTGGTGGTGGTTGGGGAGCCCCCAACACTTGCCATCACTGTGAAATCTCAGTGCTGTTTGTCGAGTTCCTCCATTTCATGTCACACTATGACATTTTGGAGTGAGACACTACATTTGCGAAAACCAACCAACCAACCACAGTGAGGTGGAAGGGGGGGGGGGGATGAGGGGCAATGAGAGAGGACGAATCACTCTCTTTCGCTCTTATCCATATTCAAGAGCACAATTAAATCTTACACAAAGACATCCTTTTGTGATACAGAGGAAGCTATCAGTATGAGCAGACATTGATGGGAACAGGTAGGTCATTAATGCGTGTGGGATCTTTATGGTGGCTTTCCTCCTAATAGTATTTTTCCGGAGTTGAGAACAAGCAGGCAGTTTGGTCTTTAGCAGAAAATTTTGTAGAGGACATTTTGTACTTGAAAGCCACTTTTTGGGAAAAGAATTTCTCGCACTGGTTTGCAGACAATGCGTTTGGTCGAAGAGGAGAAAAAAACGGCCTACCTGGACCAGCCTATTAATCGGTTCTTGCCAAACAGGAACAGTGGCGTGAGAGAAAGCTATGTCGCTCGGCCAACTCGTCACGACAGTGTTGTAATGCCCTTTGTGAACAGGAACGGTGGATATGAATATTCGAAAGTTTCCATGTTCACCATCGAGGGAGCCGTCCTGCCTGCATAGTCCTTCACAACAATTGTAGAAGGAACGCAACATTTATTGTGGCTCAAAAATGATCTATATCGGGACAAAGTAGCATTTCTCTTAGGTTAGACAGATTACCTGGGACGTAGCGTTTGGGCGGTCCAGATAATTATTTATATGATATATGTGTTTTTCACTTTAGAGCTATACGTACAGTCAAAACACGTGGAAAAAAAAAACAAGTCGAGAGCACAACGTTCCTCCTCTCTGTGCAGGAATTTGCGAGCCAGGGAGTGGCTGCTTCTCCTGGAAAGAGAAGATTACTGATGACTTTGATTATGATTGTACAATGAGTAAAGTGGTCGAGCTAGACATGGAGCTTGTGGAGTTTTGTGACTGGCACGAAGCCCCTGGGAGAGCAGTTGTGGGAGTGCTTTTGTGAAGTTTACAGAGGTTTGATGGAAAGTGAGGAGAGGAAAAACTTGGTCTTCTGATTCAGACTCTGCTCTGGAGAAGATTCTGGTCTTGACTTTTGTTACGAGTGGGATGCATTTGGGACACTTGTCCTGAGCGTGACTTCACGGTAGCACTGGTCTTGACTGGGGAGCCTGTGGTGATGACTTAGCTGTACTGACAGTTCAGACTTCAGTCATGTCAAACTACTTCCTGTGCAAGGCCTGTCGCTTCCCTAAACATACCGGAAGCCTGGCATAGCCTTTCACTATCCTTCTGGAAGGTGTACTACTCGTAAAAAACGAAATGAGCGTGTGGCATCGTTGGCCGGGAGGCCCCATCTGAGGAAGTTTGCCCGCCAAGTGCCACTCTTATTTCAGTCGAAGCCACATTGGGCGACTTGCGCGCCGGTAGTGAGGATGAAATGATGATGAGGACAACACAACACCCGGTCCCCAAGCGGGGAAAATCTCCAACCTGGCTGGGAATCGTACCCAGGCCCGCTTGCATGGGAGGCGAGCACGTTACCACCCATCTAAGCAGGCGGACTGTACTACTCGCCCTTACTAAGCCCATCTCCCACCATACACCACTATCATCAGTCTGACGTGACCCCTTCATATCACATCATTGTCGAGAATGTGTTAATCATGCTAACGGCAGTACTTTCTAGAAATTCATCTTGTGTAGTGCATCACCAACTACTTGACACGATTTCATCAGAGTTCACATTCAGAGTTCTCATTCACCAACAACTACTCACAGTGACAGGTTTACTCAGCCATTCTTTGACCAAAGGTGTTCTCACGATTGGAAACAGGGAATTGTTATTTAGTTACAGGTGCCATAGGTCATTTGAAAAATTTTGATCCAAATGACGTGGAACGAGTCAGCTTACAAGATAAGTATACACGATTATTGTTAGCTCTAATGAACACATTATTATTTTTAGTCCTACTCATGGAGCTGTACTTAATTTTATTTTCAAGCCACTACCTGGAAAAGGACCTTTTAACAGCAATGTCTGATTACTGCCCTATTTGCATTTCATCGGCTCTGTCCAAGGCCTTGTAACATCTAGTCCACTAGCAACTAACCAACTACCTAGCTACTAAAAACCTTGTGTACGAATACCAATCACGTTTCCTCAAAAATCACAGCATGACGTATTCCTTAATGAAAATAATTGATGGCCAGAAGCTAGCCATGGATAGACATGAGGTGACTATCAAGTGCTTCTTACATTTTAGCAGAACATTTTCATTGAAAATCATTCAGGCTAAATTTCTCTCGAATGCAGTGCAATGTTTCGTATCTGAAGTCTCTCCAACAATGTGTCACGCCCGTCATCACAAAGTCGCGTTGGAGACAGGTAATATGAGGTCTTCTAATTACACGTAAAGTAGGTGTCAACACTTCAGTACTACAGCACATACGACAAAGATACTGATAACCTCTACTTACATGCGAGTTCACAGCCAATAAAACAGAAGACGGGTATGGAGAATTTCCATGCCCAAAAGCATTCATTACCAAAATATACAGGATGTAGGGTCTAATCGAAGAACAAGCGGTTCTGATTTCCATTTTAAACTAATTAGACCGAACTGTCGGGAAGTCCTATCTTCTTTAATCATAAACGAGGCAAATATCAAATTCTCTCCATCAGCAACAGGACATGGGCTGATCATGATGAAAACTTAAACTGGGCTGCGAATGAAGTGCAGTAGGCAAAAGGCACAATGTACAAACGCTTCGACTACCACTTCTTAATTACAGAAATGTTATCCTGCAAGATCTTTCTCAGGAAGGCTCACGGTTCTTGGCAATGGTGATTCCTGCTTACGGTATGTGTGTGGTGTTAGACATGTGACCAGATTCCGCCATCTTAGTACAGTTGTGTAGGTTATGTACAGCGAAGTACAGGTTTTTCGTAGGTCCTGTCTCCTCTACCTTCTTATCAACGTATACAGTCCAACATATGTTTCCTCCACAACAATGCTCTTGTTTGAACAAAACAGCAGAAAAACGCATTGTCACCGGAGAAAAATATTTACTGTCCGAATGTCTTTTCTGTATTTTGAATAGCTAGCAGGAACTCGACTGTCGAATAAACTTCTTCATTACATGAGAAAACTGAATTAAATCACCAACTTCAAAACACACGTAATGACACATCTAAAAAAAAAAACACACAATTTCTGCCTTTCGTCCTGTACGCTATTGTTGTCCCTTTACAGCTAAGCATCCTTCCTTCCAAAGTTATAGTCTCCATTTCCCAATGTGCGACCGCATCGATCTCCGGAGGGGTAGAAGCTCTTGGTAAGAGAGGATATTCGACCAATGGACCGCCCTACCACATAAATCCCATCGAGTACTTGTGGGACGCGTTGGTGAGACGTCCGTATGCATCAACGATCACGCAGAAGTCGTAAGCCACGCCGGCGGAGAAATGAAACGGTCACCACAGAACTATGATTCGTTGACCACGTTTTTACTTTGACTGTAGTATTTTTCATGTGTACGAAGCAGGCTGGACCACTGAATTCCCCCCATCCCCTCTTCCCCGCTGCCACCCCAAGGGTGGATAACAGTTAAGGCTAGCGCCTTCTCGTCGGCGATATCAGACGTGTGACATTCCACCTGCCCCATTCACATAGGGCTACTATGTCTCCTCAAACTCCTCGTCACTCTGAATGGCCTCTTTCCACTTCGACATTTGCACCTCACGCCGTTTTTCTGTGCAACCGCAGCAACTCACACTATCCTGGTTTTCTCCTCATTTAGGTGCTCTGTTTCACTAAAGCACGTACACGCAGTTGCAGAAAATGTCAAGAACCAACCACAGAAACTAAGGTCATTTAACAATCCCTTGCTTAGCGATCCTGTACAGATGATGTAGATATAATCAGGTAAATAAAAGCTAACATAAAGGCATACAAAGATTCTTCCCACGTCCCAATGGGAAAACATCTTCATATGTGATCAAATACGAAGTACCCTCGTCGAAATATGCCACGGTGATGTGCTCATTTTAGATATGGAAATTGCTGCCAGTGACTTAGTGCGTGTTTTACGATTCCATATTTCTTTCACCCGAGTCTGAGAGCCTCTGTGAAGCAGGATTTGCCGACCCCGTACAGCTGCTGCTGAATATGGTGTGGTGTCACCGCCAGACACCACACTTGCTAGGTGGTAGCTTTAAATCGGCCGCGGTCCACTAGTACATGTCGGACCCGCGTGTCGCCACTGTGTGATCGCAGACCGAGCGCCACCACAAGGCAGGTCTCGAGATATGGATTAGCACTCGCCCCAGTTGTACGACGACTTTGCTAGCGACTACACTGCCGAAGCCTTTCTCTAATTTGCCGAGAGACAGTTAGAATAGCCTTCAGCTACGTTCATGGCTACGACCTAGCAAGGCGCCATTAGCCTTACATAGTTTGATAGTTATCGTATGAAATGTCTCATCAAGAACGTTGTAAACCAATTACGGATTAAAAGTTAAGTATTCCCAAAGCAACGTACTTTTCTTTATAACATTAATAAGTATCCTGTTTCAGACCTCTATCTAGCCTACTTGAGATTACGCGTGCCTTTCGGCTACTTCAGTGTGGCGTAGCTGTCTTGTACGCCACAACATATGGCATGGTGTATGTCTTCTGCAATGACAAAACGGAAGCAGCACTCTGGTCGATGGAGGCCGCTTCTCTTCCAAATAATTCTGTGCAGAGCTATATCTGCAGCCAGATACCGGAGGCGAGATGTGCATACTAAATAACTAGTGGAATCGGATGCTTGGCTCTAAATAAATCCGCTCTCGCCTTTCGAAGCGACAGTCCCGAGATAAATTGTAACCTCCCCACAAAATTAAAATAAATAATATGAATATGATTCTAATTTAGTGTAACCTCAAAACAAAATTCTTTCACAGTGTAACCTCCCCACAAAATTCATTTACATTTAATCTACCCAAAAAATTCTTTCTCATCTGTAACCTCCCTACAAAATTCATTTACATTTATAACCTCCCTACAAAATTCTTTCTGATTTAATCTAAGCTCAAAATTCATTCACATTTAGCGTAACATCAAAAAAGAAAAATTCCTAAACCTCTCAAGAGTAAAAATTATAATTATGTCGTTCACATTCAGTGTAACGTCCCAATAAAAATAAATTCAGTAACCTGGTAATAAAACAATGTAACTAACCTCTCAATTAAATTGTCGCTGACTTATGTCTTTTCGTTAATTCACTGTGAATTTAACCTGGTAAATTTTGGACGACAGCAGTGCTGCGTCATGGCCCTGAAAGGTCATTTTGAATAAAAAAAGCAAAAATTCTTACCTCAACGAAGTCGCCGGATATATCTGCTCTTACAATAAATTTTTCCGGCACAGCTCTGTGCAATGCTGGCCGACCTATCTGTCATTTATGAAAGGAAGCAACTGATTTGATCATGGATGGCAGAAATTAGCAAATTCTTTAAATTGAAATGAATGGTTGTTAAAAGTTACTTTTTATGAGGAAGATTATTATTACGAGAGTTTTAAAACATTTACATGCGACTTGAGATAACATTACTACATACGCGCGAGGCTGCTTTTTGCCTTATACAATAATACTCAGGCTCCGGCATCGTTGCACCGCGACCGGCCCAGCCAACACGATACACCAGAGCAGACCAGAGCAGACTGCAGACTAGCAACAACTTACTGCTACAGCTACACAGTTCCTACTGCAGTCAACACTGCTCTCTGGTCAGAGATTTTCTTATACCTTGCATATCGCAGGCAGCGCATGAGCAATACATCGAAATTACATCTGCTCGGACTGCTTACAAAATACAATCGCAGTTCGCTGTTATGCAGAGTGCATCATTGTGGATGGAGATAGCGAGCCACTCAGAGCATCTGCCAAGGTAGGTTCCTGTCGCTGCTAAATAACTGATTTGGGGTGCACACCTGGAAACGAGTGATGTATTCTTGAGAGAAAATCACTTTGCATGGTCTTTATTTACGTTGTAAGGAACGGCTTTACTATCTAACGACCATTTATATGTCTATTAGCTATGTACCTCGCGTTGCCCGGGTGTGCATTTATTCTAATCTTCTATAGCCCACCTCCTTGTACCTCCTCCCTCTGTCTGTTTCGTAGTCCGCCTCTCTCTGTCCATCTTCTCCTCCTCTCTCTCTGATTACCTTCTCATCCCGCCTCTCTCTGCTCACATCTTCCTGCCTCCTATTCCTGTCGATTCCTCATCTTTCCTTTCTCCGTCCATCACCTCCACTCACCTCTTTCTTTCCATTTCCCTTCCTCCTCCCTCTGTCCATCTGCTCCTACCCTCTTACTTGTCAACGTCCTCCTTCCCCCTTTTAGCCCTCCTCCTCCCTTCTTTCTCCACGTTAGACCCCAACACAAATAGTAGGATGGTGATTCTTACCCCCACAGTATTCCTCCCCAGGTCGTAACTAATTTGTGTTCCAGATTTGGTTGAAATCGTTCCAGGAGTTTTGTATGGTTTTCCTACCCATTGCCTTGCTTGCGTACACATATTTCAAATATATTTCCGTACCGTATATTTAAGATATTTCACATATACTTGTACAACTGTGTCTCTTGTGAATTTTGCTCTACGGTTTCATTTTTACAGAGTTCAGTGCTTATCAGGAATCTCCCGGACAATTTTTCGTACAGTGATATTATTCTGTTGGTACTTTCAGCGGAATATCTGGATACTATATGGGAAATGGGTTGCGAACAGAGTTAGTAACAAACAATTAATAAATTGAAACTTCATGCTTCATGCCCAATTTTACTGCATGAACAGCGAAAATGTAATAAGAGAGAATCTTTTTTCCTTTCATAAATTTTTGGTCCATCAGCGACGAAAAGTTTCGTAAGGATTTGAAATTATGTGTGAAGTTTGTTACAAGTCATTAAGAGCTCTCATTCTTCGAATACTGTATGAACAGAGTATGGGTATTCGCATGTTGTGGGCGACGCTGCTCTTTCATCCGCACCTCTTTGACAGGCAGGTGGTTCTTACCTTCAAAGCGACTATCTCCAGATAATGTGAGCAAGTTTGGTTGAAATCGGTCCAATGGCTTAGCAGGAGATGAAGAACATACATATAAACAGACATTCATATTTATAATATATACTGATGTGTGGATGTTCTTACACCATTGAATTTCAAAGGGAACACAAGGCAATCGGAAACTGGTTCATTTCACCGTATATAAAAATTTAATTGCTTGAGTTAGTTCATATAAAGCGTACAGGGTGCATTATCTACAACTTGCACCGCAAATGTTGCGGAAATGGAAAGTGCTATTGATGTGTGGTATCCACAAAGTAGTGTGCTAGTCTCCAATCCAGGCAAAACATTGTAATAAT
This sequence comes from Schistocerca serialis cubense, assembly GCF_023864345.2. Classification (NCBI taxonomy): domain Eukaryota; kingdom Metazoa; phylum Arthropoda; class Insecta; order Orthoptera; family Acrididae; genus Schistocerca; species Schistocerca serialis. Next base: position 586,549,372 of record NC_064645.1, on the reverse strand, counting down.
AGGCGAAGAGTTCTCGGGCTTCCAGCCGGGTGGCGGTGCCTTCAAACAGCACCCGGCTGGAAGCCCGAGAACTCTTCGCCAGCTGTATACGCCGGGAAAGCATACACTCACATTGTAATAATACTTAAAAAGTGTAATTTTGTGTAACGTACATTTATTCAAATGGTATCATGCCTGTTGTCATTAACAGATTAAAAGCAGGGTAAATAGGAATGTCAGTGATGTTTGTTACAGAGTTTTAGTGCGAGTCGTTTAAGAGATATCGTACTTCGAAAAGGTCCCACATCGACACTTGTCCAATACTTATGGTAGCACACACAAAGGAAAACGCAAGTGAAAACGCTAGTTATGTCGATTCTGACTAGTGACGAGACAATTTATTGCGACAAGTTGTTCAAAATGACCACAGGCAGTGGCAATATACGCTTCTAGTCTGGTATGGAATAACTGCTGCACACGTGCTAGCATTTCAACAGAGTCCGAGCAGATTGCAGTAATACGTCGTCACATATCATCTTGTATCGTTGGTATGTCCTTGTAGACAGCTTATTTTAGCTTTTACCACAGAAAAAAGTGCAGGCGTCAAATCCGGGGAGCGGGTAGGCAAAGATACAGTTTCTCTGCGTCCTATCCAACGATGGATAGCCTTCATATTAGTGCCACAACTTCGTCGTAGTCTGCAGATCGACGTGTTCTAGCATCCGTGCAAGATAATCTGTTAGGTAGCAGCGATACTTGTGCTTGTTCAGTGCGTATGATCAGATGGTTTTCTAAAATGGGCGTATGATATGATGGTTCTCTGTCCCATACCACACGTTTACACTCCACAGACGCTAACGTTCCACCCGACGAAGCCAACGGGGATTGTCCACAAACAAACAGTGCATGTTTCCACTGTTTACCTGGCCATGATTGGTAAATGTTTGATCAGCACATCAGATATATGGTACATCTGGAGTATCCTGTCTTAATGCGCATGTACAAAAGTTAACATGACTGTCATGATCATTTCCATGTCATTCCTGATGCAGAGATAGGTACTAGGCTCAAATGGCTCTGAGCACTACGGGACTAAATATCTGAGGCCATCAGTCCCCTAGAACTTAGAACTACTTAAACCTAAGTAACCTAAGGCCATCACACCCATCCATGCCCGAGGCAGGATTCGAACCTACGACCGTAGCGGTCGCGCGGTTCCAGACTGAAGTGCCTAGAACCTCTCGGCCACACCGGTCGGCTATGTACTAGGGATGAAACCTCTGTCGATGGGGAATGCTTAGGACAGATGCCATTTCTTTGTGCGATTGCGCGGGAGCTAAGGTGTGGATCAACTGGCACAGCATCAAGAACATTAGTTTCCTGCCCTTCTGTTGTCACTTGTTTCCTTCTATTACGTTGTCTAGGTGTTGAAATACCACTTTCACGTAGCTGCTTGAAGTGTTTCATAAGTACCTGCATAGATGGTTGAAGTCTGTTGACATATCTTGCCGCATACATCTACAAGAACGAAGACAAATCTTTCTACATTCTCCGTACACCACGAGCATATCGGCTTTTTCTACATTCGTAAATCCCATTGTCCACTCAAGATCTACTGCCTGTACTGTCACACACTGAGTAACAAGTCGCAATGCAATCAAGGAACACAAGAACACACCGTAAACAAACATAAGAACGTCGTGCCTAGCCACTATTCATATTGAATGGCACAAACAATCATCCCTGTGGAAACTTTCCAAAATACTGTATCTCATAAAGGACTAGCACTACAATCCTGCAAGAAACACAGCTGAAACTGTAATGTACTCTACTTTTAGTTTATTATTGATAATGAGAACTGTTACAAACGCGTATGTTTGCACAAAATATACATTTTGTACGTATTATTACGATCTGTTTATTGGATAACAATCCATTCTGCGAAAACAGCATATCAATAGCATTTTCCATCTCCGCAATATTTGCGGTGCAAGTGTTAGGGGACTCACCCTGTATACAGAAAGATTTTACGATAGGATATGATGTAACATGCGTATCACAAATTTTCTCGTGTTTCGGTGAATCTGATTTTCCAAAGTGTTGCACTCGCAGCTGGATACACAACTATTTTATTTCTTATTTTGTAATAGGAAACATCAAACACCAGATGATGTGCAGTTTTCCCCCTCAACTGGTGGCAAAGAAATTTGGACTTTGGGCTCTCTAACATGTATAACTAAGCCGCTATTCTGGAATAAGATATAAGTTGCAGGTTGCCTATCTATCCGCTTCCAGGGGCAACAAATTATCAGTTTTTACAATATTTGACGTAATTATTGACCGATGCTGTCAAAATCTATTCATTAACAGGTACAATCTTTTGTTATAAGGCTGGTACAATAAGACAAATATTACAATTAGAAACAGTGTCTATGTTTTGAGGGAGCAAAACTTACGGCTGGCAAATATCGAGATATATTCGTCAAGTATTGCAGAAAGGGACCACTGAGCGCCTTGCTACAAACTTTACACGAAATTTGAAACCCTTACGAAACTTTTTCTCCCTGACAACCCTCAAAGAATGATAAAACGGAACAAGTTTATAGGTTGCGACATTTCCTGTGTCCATGCTGTAAGAGTTCAGCATCATGTATGACGTTTTAATTTATTACTTCTGTAATACCGGATCTACTCACAACACAGTTTGCAGGGAAATACGTAACTATCAGTAATTGCAAATTATATCATTGTAAGACATAAAGGTTTGCAGACATTACTTTACAAACATTCGGATGCATGAATAACTAGATTTTGTTTAAAATGGTCTCTATAAATCTTCAACATCAGGCATGATATTAAAATTTATTACTTCTTGACTACTAACTCTATTTGTAACACACCTTGCATCCAGTATTTGCAAATGTCACTCAGTGTACCTGCAAAACTACATTACAATAGCATATATAAATCAAGAGATATCACGTCATAAACAATGAGATGCCTGAAAAACTAGCTTTTGCTTGAAATGGAGCGCAAGGTGCTCAGATCCCTTTCGTAAGCTTTCCCACACTTTCATATATAAAGTCAAATATTTATCTACGAGGAGACCCAAGGTGTGCGGAATATGTTCGTGGAGAATGGGGTCTACGACGCTGTCACCCATGCTGGGCACGTCAAGTGCAAGACGGTCACCGCTAGTGACGTGGTGTACGCCCAGAAGAGACACGGTCGAACACAGTACGGTTTCGTCGAAAGGCGTTCATGTCGCTGGGGACCTGTCGCGGCGAAATTAGCAATCACACTCCTCTATGGTGGGGAAGATCATGAGGAGGGGAAAGATGAGACGTTACATCGCAAATTGGCACTGGGGGAGGGGGGGGGGGGGGCTAAGGCACAATTGCGGCTACGCGTCAGGGATTAACTCCCGCAAACCACAACTTCAAAGTGCGTCGGGCAGGTCTTGAGAACAATCCCAGAATTTCCAAACAACTTCAACAAATCTTCGTGCTTCAACTACACAGTATTCGCAGGATATACCAGAATATGCAACTCTGCGTGACACTTGCTTGGCCTCCACCGAACAGTCAGTCCCGCCTCCTTTGTATATGAAATAAAATGTATCTGAACATGTATAGGATCAAGAAGCTATCTGTACCAGTCATGTTCCAGTACATTAAGAAACACTACCGAGTTCAAAAGCCGCTTTGCTTGGCGCCACAAGTCCCACGGCACTTTTCATCGGACGTCGTGAACCTGGTGGCCTTTGTCTCAAGACTGAAGGAGCGATTTCAGAGCACTGCCTCCAGTTTCTTCATGAGGATTCGGGCGTCCGCAAATACGAAGATCAGGATGCTCGACGGAAATATTCGGTGTCAAGCTTCTACATGATGAACACAAATGTTGAACGGCTGAACGCATTCAGCAAATATATCTGCAGAGACTTAGCTCATCCCGATCTTCTAAGGAAATGCCTTCAAGGATAGACACAGAACCCATATGAATGTTTCAACAGTATAATTTGATACCGCCTTCCTAAAACTGTATTTGTAGGCATGCATACAATCAAACTTGGAGTTCATGATGCTGTTATTACATTCAGTTGTGGTAAAATTGGAAATTGTTGGATACTGAAAAAGCTGGAAATTAATCCTGGTGAAAATATAATCACTGGGTTGCAACATTGCGATAAAATGAGGATAGCCGATGGAGACAGGTCTGCATCTAATATGGCCAGGAAAGCAAGACAGACTTCCAGGAAGGTGAAAGAGAAGCTGGATGACCCCCTAGAGGCCAAAGAAGGGCCATCCTATGCAACAGGACGGGTTTAATTACCTATAAGTAACAAATTTCAAAAGTTTTTTCTTTAAAGTCAATTTCCCGCAAACTATAATTTTCAGTACATCATCATCATCATCATCAACAATTATCTGCTATATTACCAGGTCCTTTGCCTCTCCATTTTCTGCGATCCATTGCTTCCTTCTTAAGGCTGCTGTAAGTTGTACTGTCCATCATGTCATCCAGTATCTGGAATCTCTTCCTTCCTCGCTTCCTTTTCCCTTTTACAGAACCTTCTAAAACTGTTTTGATCAGTCCGTCATTCTTTCTTAATATATTCCCAATCCAATTTCTTTTTCGTCTCTTTATTACATCTAGTAACTGTCTTTTCTCTCCCACTCTTCTCAGTACCTCTTCATTTTTTACTCTGTCCATCCAACTTATTCTTTCCATCTTCCGCCATGTCCAGATCTCAAAAGCCTCCAGCCTTTCTCTGTCTTTTTTCGTCATAGTCCATGTTTCAGCGCCATATATGGTTCAAATGGCTATGAGCACTATGGGATTCAACTGCTGTGGTCATCAGTCCCCTAGAACGTAGAACTACTTAAACCTAACTAACCTAAGGACATCACACACACCCATGCCCGAGGCAGGATTCGAACCTGCGACCGCAGCAGCAGCGCGGCTCCGGACTGGAGCGCCTAGAACCGCACGGCCACCGCGGCCGGCTCAGCGCCTTATAGAAGAACACTCTATACAAGACATGTTATGCGTCTCTTTCTGAGTTCTTTGTCCAGATCGCTGCAGAAGTTTCTCCTTTTCTTATAAAACGCCTCTTTTTCCATTGCTATCCTTGTTTTAATTTCTGTGGTGCACTTCCAGTCGGTGTCTATCCTGCTTCCAAGATCTTTAAAATTTTGCACATGTTCTAGTGTTAACCCATTCAGCATAATTTTTGTTTCCTTATTTCCTCCTAGTGCCAATACTTTTGTTTTATTTGCGTAAATTTTCATTCCATATTTTTTTCCGTTGGTTGCAATGGTGTCCACCAAATCCGGTAATTCTTTTTCCCCTGTGGCTAGAAGGACCATGTCATCAGCAAATCTCAAACACCCTACTCTTCTTCCTCCAATTTCGACTCCTTTGTCACCTAATGAGGATTGGTCAATCATATTTTCCAAGTAGAGGTTGAAAACAGTAGGTGATAACAGCATCCTTCTCTTACTCCTTTTCCTAGTCTGATCCAGTTTGTACTTTCTCCTCTCACTTTAACTGAAACTTTTTGATTAAGATATAAGTCTTCTGGTTTTCCAGTCCACTCTCTTTTCCCTCATTATAGTCGCTAGCTTGTCCCAAACCACATTGTCAAACGCCTTTTCTAGATCGCTGAAGCACATATATAGGTATCTTCCTTTTTCAATAAACCTTTCTCCCAAGATTCGTAGAAGCCCTATTGCATCTCTGGTGCCCGTATTCCGTCTAAAGCCAAACTGCTCCTCGCCAAGATTCTCCTCCATTACTTTTTCAAGTCTTTTATTAATTATTCTTAACATCACTTTGGCTGCATGTGAAATGAGGCTGACTGTCCCGTGCTCGCTGCATTTCTTGGTTCCTTGTTTTTTCGGTAATGGAATCATTACTGTTGCCAGAAAGTCTTCAGGCCATTCACCATTGTCATGTATTTTATTACATAACCTCAACATTTCTCTTATTCCATCGTGGTTCAAGCATTTTAGTATTTCTCCCGGTATTGTATCTGTACCTACTGCTTTGCCATTTTTCATTGCAGCTATGGCAGACTTTACTTCTTGCATTATGATGGCCGGTCCTTTCTCGTCATCACTTACACTGTTGTGTGATTCAAGTTCCAGAGTTTCTGGTTTGCTATTTGTGTCATATAGTTCTTTTATATATTCTTCCCATCTCTGGAGGACATCGTCACGATCTTGGTACACTACCTCTTCGTCATTACTCAAAATTTCCATAGTAGCACTTCCTACTCTGTTTTGTTCCCATGTCATAGTCTTTACTCTGTTGTATAGTAAGTCGTATCTTCCCTTCCTGTCCAGTTCTTCAATTTCATCACATTCTTCTTTTAGCCACTTTTTCCTAGCCTGCTCTGTTTCTCTTCGCAGTTCATTATTTAACCTTCGGTATATCTTTCTTGCATCTTCAGTGTTCTTGTTTTTCTATTTTCTTCTCTCCTTCATCTTGGAAATCATTTCTTGTGTGACCCATGGTTTTTTGACCTTTTCCATTTTACATATCCTATATTTTGCTGTCCTGCTTTAATGATTCCTTCTTTCAGCATATTTCAGTACATACGCCCCATTTTATCAGAAACTATCATAGATGAATGAATGAAATTTTCAAAGACTCTGAATAACATAAAAAGCCATTTCCGGTACTACATTCATTAATATTCCCCCATTAGGAAGTTCACAAAAAAATATTTTCTGCAGAAAAAACTTAATACTTTTTGTTAATAAATTAAAAAAAGTATTTCTTAAAAACTGTAAAATGGATGAAGTAGATTTTAGTACATTTGACTCTATTTGCATCATGTAACATACAGTAAAAGTATTAAGGTCCTGCATCAAATACTTTTTTTTAGGAATGGGTCAAATACTTGCCTAAATTAACATGGGTTAGATAGGCAGGGTGTAGTTATGAAAACACAAAGAGTGGAGAGATATGAACACATTTTACAGCAGTCCGTACTGCATACGGTAGGGGAATTCTTCGGTAACAATGACTGTATAAGCATGACATTGCTCCGTCTCAAATGGGAGCACCTTTGAGGCAGTGCTGTGTGGACAGTAAGATTCGTGAAAGGGACTAGTTGCCTAGAGCCCAGACCTAAACCCGACGGAGCACATTTGGGATGAACTGCAACGTTGAGTTCGCTCCAGATTGCAGCGTCCACTCACGCTACCTTCTTTCGCTTCGGCATATGAAGAAGGATGGGCTGCCATTCCTCCACGGTCAACCATCTCACTGAAAATAACCCCAGCAGAATTGAAGTTGTCATAAAGGCGAAGGGGGGACATACCCAATATTATGGTCCACTAATAGGTAACGAGGTGCTTTTGACCGGATAACATAATTACAGCCAAACTGTGATGAAGTAGATGTATATAAAGAGAAATATTATCTCATAACATCATTGTTTCACGATTTATGTTTCCCTGTTTTGGAACGCTGTGTGAAGATTAATGGAGAATTGCACGAAAAAAGGACAGAACGAATCACACGCAGGCGTAGTATTCCAAACTCATGTAAAATTCTACACCACTCGATAGTGGGTACAAATTTTAAAGCTACTTTGTGTTATGCGTGAGAATATGCAAGTAGTACAGTAACTGTTTTATTTGAATCTTTACTGACACCGTAGCAAGCTTTTCGAAGAACATTACGTATAATAAATGAAGTGAGGTCACAGCGATTGCTTAATAGTTTCCTCTTTCTAGTCTCGTCTCTTTAAATGATGTATTATGGAGATAGGATAGTAATTTTTCCTGTTTAATATCGTCAGCTCATTATATTCACATTAGAGAATTATGAACAAGGTTCATTCTCAGATGAGCTACAGATTTAAATTTGGGGGTAAAATAAGTCGTGGAATAAATGCAGTTTCACATACTAGGAGAAAATTAACGACTTTCAAACAAATGAGATTTAATCACCTCTAATTTCGTGTGTCTTAATGGACCGCGCCATTTTATCGTGAGGAGAAATAGCTTCACTCTACGACCAAATTCTTTATCTACTGCACGCTTCATAGGGGAAATTTATGCTGAACGGTATCCTCGGAAGTGTGACAATATGTCAGCCTCGTGTTAAAGTAGGTTTGTGTAAACGCGTTGAGCCTTATCGGGCTTCAAATGCATTTGCCGGTGCTTCATATTTTTATCGTAAGTCGACGTATCGTGTTCGGTAGCGCATATTTCGAGGCTTTTCTATTATCGAACACACATTTCACCTTAGATCATTTTTTTGAGCTTTAGGAGTGTTGTAACAAGAGGATAATGGCCTAGGAATATATGTTTTTGGTCGGTACCTCCGTCTAGTGACTGATTTTAGAGTTACGTGAAGGAGACCGACATAAGACGTTCCGCAACTTTCTGCAGATTTTGTAGTTGTTAGACGTAAGTTTGCGTCCTCTACTGCATCTGCAAATATTTCGAGTTCTACATATTTAAGTATTGTGTAATATAAATAAGTTATTTCGAATATGTTGTTAATTTTTCAGGTACAGAATTTCTTGGAGAGTAATATAGGCCTACTACATATTTTTTGAACCATTTATATAACGTGTGAATCATTGAGCCATACATCGTCGCTCGTGCTCCGTCGTGTACTCTGAAACACAAGGTCTTTTTTTATGGAACATCTGATACTTGCAAATGAACTGAGTTTCTTTACTGTCTTAACATTTACCTGTCTTGGAAATGGAAATTCACGTTACCTTCCCATAGCTTCTGTTGCAAGATATATCTAAACTGGAACTGGATTTTGATAATACTACTGCTTAAACTGATTTCACTTTCATGTTATTGGCGTTTACTAGAGTAGTAATGTAACAGGTAGACAATTAAATACAATACTGACAAAAGTTTCTCGACAGTAACGCTTTAAAATTTCAGTAGGTTATTTGTGTCTATGTACATAAGCATGTTGTAACTTGGAACATGTTTTCATATTCCGAAAAACCTTAATTTTCCGGAGTAACTTTTGTAACTTCAGGTAATGACTGCAGCACGTCGATAGTGAATGCCATCATTTAAAAAGGAATAAGAAAATATATTTAACTCCACCACAGGGCTAGCTAGAGTATGAAAAGCATAGCAAGTATTTTGGTTACGTAACTCACACGGGTAGCTGCCACTGATTGAACGAGAGCAAATTGTGTTACGGTGGCGATCGAAATTAGTCTGTAACAGTAATTTAATTGATACTGGACTAATGTTTTATTTTTATTGTGACTATAATTCTAGCATTTTACGAGATTACATGACGATGAACAAAGCTCACACATCAACACCGCATCATGTCTCGCTGTTGTGCTGCTAATTTGAGCGATGATACCGATCTAGCTCTGCTACATTCTCAGTTCTGTTCAGATGATCGCGGATTGCCTTGTGAGTAAACCTGACTGGAGAATTTCTTGTTGAATGGTGCGAAGCAGTACTTCAATATTGTGGTGTTTAATGAGTAATGTCCCCAGTGGTACACTATTTTAACGAGCTTCGTTAAATGTGTGTGACTAATGCTTGCATGTGTGTTTAATTTCCCATGGGTTTTGCGAGACCTCGGAAAGACGAGTAGTTGGAATTAGCAACCCACATGAGAATAATTGATTCTAGCAATACATACACACCTTTTTACAGAAGTGTGACACATGTATACCAGATGAAGTGTTGGATATAGGGTCTCAGTAATTCAGTTTGTTTTTACCAGACAGTTTTGGTACTTATTTTCTGGCCAAATAGCCTCTTCACTGGCTTGTTATTTAATTTAAGGTATACTGTTGAGTCACGAGAAGGAGCGCAACGTTGGAGGAATTCGTACAGTGAAAGTGGACGAGTGAGTTTTACAGTGCTGCTGATCTTGAAGACTTAACAGAATAGGTGGATGCGAGTCAGAGTGGTGTTGTTCGTTCCTGTAACTTTGCTAGCCACCACTGTAGAGAGCCCTTGTATACAGAGGCATCATATTTATACCTTACGTCGGGCTTGCCGGTCCTGTGGTAAAGAGCATGCATGGAAACCGAGAGATGGCGGGAGCGATGTGTACATGTACCAGGACCGACATACAGTTCGGACTGTCGCTGAAGTCGCGTCCAATTAAAAGTCCAGCACTAAACGCGGCTGGACATTCCTCTTCGGCGACTCCCAGCCAGTGAAGCCATACGACTATTTTAATGTAACTTGCATATCCGTCTACTTGTAGAACCCATTGCCAAATCTGTAGAAGGCTTCTCGCTGAAATGAAGTAATCGAACGCGCATTTCCAAGAAATGTTCAAAAATGACTAAGTTGTAGACTTGCTCGTCAAATAATTAATACTGCATTGGTGAGCAATCTGTGCAGCTTGTCGAGAACTTCCAGAGTAGTTTGTGTGCAGGTGCAGCCAATTGGATAAGTAAAGGTTTGTGAACCTCTTCTGCTCTGTCTCGTTCCCTCTTTAAATGTGATACAAAAATGGTTCAAATGGCTCTGATCACTATGGGACTTAACATCTGAGGTCATCAGTCCCCTAGAACTTAGAACTACTCAAACCTAACTAACCTAAAGAAATCACACACATCCATGTCCGAGGCAGGATTCGAACATGCGACCGTAGCGGTCACGCGGTTCCAGACTGAAGCGCATAGAACTGCTCGGCCACAACTGCCGGCTCCACGGTTTACCTGGCCACGATTGATTGGTAAATGAGGTTCGATCACCAAATCAGATACAGGGTACATCGGGAGTATTCTGTCTTAATTCGCATGTACAAAAGTTAACATTATTATCATGATGATTTCCATGTATCTCTTGATGGAGAGATATGTGATAGGGATGGAATGTCTGTCGATGGACAATGCGTAGGACACGTGCCTCACTCACGCCACTTCCTCGTGCAATTCCGCAGGAGCTAAGGTGTGGATCAACTGCCACAGCAGCAAGAGCATTAATTTCCTGCCCTTCTGTTGTCACTTGTTTCCTTCTATTACGCCGTCTAGGTGTTGAAATGTGATACAATGGCTGAATTGTTCCTGAGATACCCTGATACTGTGGCTGAATTGGTACTGAGATTCCAAGCTTAGCTTCAGAAGGTAAACGAATGAGATGCACCCACAAATTTCCCATAATTATCTAGTAAGAATGAGAAAGTTTAGTTCGTAATTTCTGCTTTATTTTCCATATGATTGGCTTTCCAGCTGTTTCCAGTTGCTAAAAGTAAACAGATGACAGCAGAGGTGAACTGCCAGCACGTATAACAGTCATATCTCAATGTCACTGGTAAGACTTTTTACGTCCTCAATCTCCTCATGTCCTGCAATTACCACCTTTCCCATGAACTTTGTATGTGATACGTCCAAGGTATACCTCCTCTCTCCCCTCCCCTCCCTCCTTTTTCTCTGGACCAACAGGAATCAAACTCCACCTCGCCCCCCACCCTTATCATACTTTTATTACCAGATGAAATACGTGAGCCTCATCATTCTCGTTCTGTGCTGCAAAGGGAGGAGATCACCAGCAGCACAGTTATCCTGCTTACAAAATGGCGGCAAATACTGCCATAATTTAAGAGGTAAGACACTTTTACGGTGAAGCGTGAGGCTGAATTAGTATAAATTACTGACATCATGGAATATACTATAATCTGCAGTTGGTCATTCTTCCATAGGGCGCATGATGAAGTGGCGCATAGAAAAATGCTCACCGGATCTGGGGAAATAAAATACCCAGGGGAGGGGGGGGGGGGGGGGGAGACAGACCACAACTAGCACAAAGAGAGGACAGATGTAGAAGCCGGGCAGAACGCAATCTGTCTAGGACAGATGTAGTCTGAAATGAAATGAGCTGGGACGGAAGTTTAAAGGTGGCAGCTCCATCATTCTCCTTGTCCTGCGCAGCGCTTGCGGCGCGGCCTTGGGGCATTCGAATTGCTAAGAACCCAAAGAAACTTGTACCCATGACTGATTATTCTGTGGCGGCCCATGAGAAAAATATAAGGTGAAGAGTAAGGACAAATAACATTTATCAGTAACGTTTAAATTAGCAACGTGTAATGTTAGAGGTCTGACACACAAAGAAAGGGAACTGGAAAAAAAGTAAGCAATGCTATAATCGATATTGCGGCCATAACTGAACAAACAAACAAACAAAAACAATACAGGTAACAAGCGAATTTCAGAATTATGTAATGTCACAAGAACAAAGAGCTGCTGCTGGCGTCTCCTTCCGGGTGCGAAAAGCGTCAAAGAACACAATGCATTCGAACACATATACAAACGAATTAATATTAGTGCTGTGCCTTAAAGTTAAGGTAGGATGTCTCCATATTGTCTTTGTATGCGTCAGAAAAAGGAAGAACTCAAAATTCTACTGGAAGTTATAAACCTTTACAGAATACTATAGGAAAAATTAAAAAAAAATAATTTATACTTCTCATGGGAGACTTAAACGCCCGAGTGGGTAAAAGACCGATTAAAGAAATAATGGATAAGGAGGGTGAAAATACACTGAATAACAATGGAGAAAAGCTAATAGAGTGCCACAAACAGTTAATTAAGAATAAAAACCACCTTCTCAAATATCGTGACAATCATAAATTTATGAGGGCACTTCGAGATACAGCATCAACAGTAGACTATAATCATGTAGCTACAAAGGTGTGGGACAGCATGAAAGACACAAAAGTGAACAGAAGCTTGGATGTGTCATCAGATAACTGTTTAGTTAGAAGTCATATAAATTTTGTAAGAATATGGAGTAAATCACGCGTAAACTCTCAGTCAGATATAAAACCTTACATAGGGCAGCTACTCCAAGAATATAAAGTCGAACTATTATACGAAAAGAGACTAAATGATAAATATCGAAAGAAACCTGTAGGGCAACAACATAAACAGAGAACGCAACATTATTAAAGAAATTTTGATGCACGTCGCCTCTGAAGCATTAGCTCTAAAACGGGATCAACGAATTGGAATGATTATATTAGCAAGTTATCGAGAGACAAAATTGAGGCCTCTCTAAAAACTCTGTCATCACCTAATTATGTGATTGACAGAGGTTATTATAAAAATAAATCTGCTTTAGTAAAAAAAAGAAATACGAAAAATTAAAGGGGAAGTTGTAACTGATTTGTGAGTGAAATAGAGCCTGATATTCACAGAAGACAAAACGAAACGTAAAATGAAATAAAATATCCGAAAAGTAATGGTTGAAGTACTTCAAATTTCTGTGGACTGATAATGAAAAAGAACCGCAAATAAACACCAATATCAGCGGTTCTGTAGATATGTTAATAGTGGAAGAGATACAAAATGTGATCAAAGAAACAAAAAATGAAAAGTCTCCTGTCACTGATTGTATAAACATTGACGTGATTAAATATGCATCTGATCAACTAAGCATAGATTCTTAAATTTTATGAATGTTTGCTCGCTAAGCGGACACGTATCATACAAATGGTATGCCCTATGCACGAGGAAGGCGTTTAATGAGGATGTGCAAATTAGAGAGGAATAAATCTGCTAAATTCCATCTATAAACACTATTCTAAAATTATAAAAAAGAGATTAATACCAATAGAGGAAGAACGTATGTTAAGAGGTGCATCATGGTTTTAGGAAAGTTACATCATATTCTGATTGTCTTTTCACTTTAGCACAATTTACCGAGAAAAGAAGGCAACTGCCAGCTTACTCTGTTTTTATTGATTAAAATGGGAAATGCAATGGCAATCGCTCACGGAATTGGGAGTTTCAGCACATCTGATTACGGTTGATCAGTCATTATAAAAAAATAATAAAATAAGGATCCCTGCTGTGAGGAATGGGACAGAATCAATTAAGGAGTGAGACGAGGCTGCCTATTGTCCCCAACCCTTTTAAATGTTTACATTGACGATATCATTCGTAAATGGTTGACTTTAATAAATGACACATTAAGAAGTGATGATTTGAATTTGATGACGATGATATTTGCTGATGATTAGATTTAATAGGAGAATCTGAGCAAAAGGTCCAAATTTCAGTACACAAACTGAGTCAAGTTGTAAGTACATACGGAATGAGAATATCAACAGATAAAACGAAAGTGATGGCATTTCAAGGACTAGAACACATAAGAACCAAAACGTTTTATAGATGGGCAAATAACTGAACAAGAGAGTACACATTCAGGGTGTAATTTTAAATTTCGCAAGTCAGATGATGTAGAGCCAAAATTCGCCAGATTCAGATGCTTCTAGGGAACTATACAACATATATTAAAAGATAACGTACGGAAAGAAACGTTAATTAGACTCTACAAAGTAATAGCGTTACTTCACTTGCTATTTGGTAGCGAATGTTGGACCCTAACATTTGATCAATTACGACGAATCAAATAATCCGAGAGGAAGTTCCTCTGCTTTGTAGCGATATATTCATTGTTGGACGGTAAAAGGAATACCTATATCAGGCAAGAACTTAAGTTAAATCTATTACAGATACCAACTGGACTGAAAAGACTGAGCCCAAGGTACGTCTAGTGAATAACTAAAGAGACAATGTAATACAACTCAACCGTCATGAGGAATGTTGGCTGTCCTTTAAAGAGAGGGCGTGAACAATTCTGATGCGGAACTTCCAAAAGGCCTAATTCTTGAAGATGATGATGATGGCAAAACTACAAAAATGACGGAAAATTTTAGCCCTCTAGGCAAAGTGTGTGACAGAGTGGTATCATACTTAAAAATTGTACCTTTTATTTCCATAATTAACGATCGAAAATGGCCACCTTCTGGATTTGTATCTTAACGAAATGAGCACGCAATGTGAGGTATTGTCTGTAAGCACTCAAAGCATGAACATCACGCAGTAGTAGCAAATGTAAATACAAGATGTTTCAATACTTAACAACTTTTGTTACATATTACATGATAACAGATACATTCTTGTTAAATATCAATTTAACATCCTTCTGCGTTATTAGTTTGGGCCCCTGCTATAAGAGTAAACGTACCAGACCCGTAAATAACATCGAAAAATCCATACACACAACATAACTAAATTCACACTGCGAAAATTTACCCTCACCACCAGCACAAATCTGATGCAATAACTCATTAAGAAGACAACAATAATGACACTATAGGATGTCTTAAAGAGATCGGACACTAAAAGAATACCGTACACTAGAATTTCGTAGCTTTTATTTTTGAGTCATCAGTCGTCGGACTGGTTTGATAATCCTCGCCAGGAATTCCTCTACTGTGCCAGCCTGGAGACTAGAAATCTACTCTGTAGGAATCAGCATGGGTTTCGAAAAAGACGGTCGTGTGAAACCCAGCTCGTGCTATTCGTCCACGAGACTCAGAGGGCCCTAGACACGGGTTCCCAGGTAGATGCCGTGTTTCTTGACTTCCGCAAGGCGTTCGATACAGTTCCCCACAGTCGTTTAATGAACAAAGTAAGACCATATTTACGATCAGAACAATTATGTGATTGGATTGAAGAGTTCCTAGATAACAGAACGCAGCATGTCATTCTCAATGGAGAGAAGTCTTCCGAAGTAAGAGTGATTTCAGGTGTGTCGCAGGGGAGTGTCGTAGGACCGTTGCTATTTACAATATACATAAATGACCTTGTGGATGACATCGGAAGTTCACTGAGGCTTTTTGCGGATGATGCTGTGGTATATCGAGAGGTTGTAACAATTGAAAATTGTACTGAAATGCAGGAGGATCTGCAGCGAATTGACGCATGGTGCAGGGAATGGCAACTGAATCTTAATGTAGACAAGTGTAATGTGCTGCGAATACATAGAAAGATAGATTCCTTATCATTTAGCTACAAAATAGCAGGTCAGCAACTGGAAGCTGTTAATTCCATAAATTATCTGTGAGTACGCATTAGGAGTGATTTAAAATGGAATGATCATATAAAGTTCATCGTTGGTAAAGCAGATGCCAGACTGAGATTCATTGGAAGAATCCTAAGGAAATGCAATCCGAAAACAAAGCAATTAGGTTACAGTACACTTGTTCGCCCACTGCTTGAATACTGCTCAGCAATGTGGGATCCGTACCAGATAGGGTTGATAGAAGAGATAGAGAAGATACAACGGAGAGCAGCGCGCTTCGTTACAGGATCATTTAGTAATCGCGAAAGCGTTACGGAGATGATAGATAAACTCCAGTGGAAGACTCCGCAAGAGAGACGCTCAGTAGCTCGGTACGGGCTTTTGTTAAAGTTTCGAGAACTTACCTTCACCGAAGAGTCAAGCAGTATATTGCTCCCTCCTACGTATATCTCGCGAAGAGACCATGAGGATAAAATCAGAGAGATTAGAGCCCACACAGAAGCATACCGACAATCCTTCTTTCCACGAACAATACGAGACTGGAATAGAAGGGAGAACCGATAGAGGTACTCAAGGTACCCTCTGCCACACACCGTCAGGTGGCTTGCGGAGTATGGATGTGGATATAGATGTA
The DNA here is from genome assembly GCF_023864345.2 of Schistocerca serialis cubense. Classification (NCBI taxonomy): domain Eukaryota; kingdom Metazoa; phylum Arthropoda; class Insecta; order Orthoptera; family Acrididae; genus Schistocerca; species Schistocerca serialis. The sequence goes on along the minus strand of NC_064645.1, from coordinate 586,532,917 downwards.
GCCTCTTCATCGCAAAGTAGCACTTGCAAACTACGTCCTCAATTACTTCCTTGATGTATTCCAGACTCTGTCTTCCCCTACAGTTTTGTCCTCTACAGCACCCTCTAGCGCCATGGAAATAATTCCCTGATGTCTATGTTCTATCGTCCTTTCCGTTGTCCTTGTCAGTGGTTTCTACATATTCCTTTCTTCTTCGATTCTGCGTAAATTCCACCTAATTTTCAACATTCGTTTTTACCACCATACCGCAAACACTTCGATTCTATTCTGTTCCGGTTTTTCCACACTCCATTTTTCACTACCATACAATGCTGTGCACCAAACGTACTTTCTCAAAAATTGCTTACTCAGATTGAGGTCTATTTTTGATACTAGTAGACTTCGCTTAACCAGGAATACCCTTTTTGCCAGTGCTAGTCTACTTTTGATGTTCTTCTTGCTCCATCCGCCATTGGTTATTTTGCTGCCTAGGTAGTAGAATTTCTTAACTTCGTTTACTTCGTGACCATCAAATCTGATGTTAAGTCTCTCGCTGTCCCCTTTTCTGCTTCTTCTCGTTACTTTCGTCCTTCTTTGATTTGCTCTCGAGCCATACTCTGCACTCATTAGACTATACATTGCTTTCAGTAGATCATGTGAATCTTCTTTAGTTTCATTTAAGATAGCAATGTCGTCAACGAATCGTATCATTTTCATCTCTCCACTTTGAATTTCAATTCCACTCCTGAAGCTTTCTTTTATTTCCACCGTTACCTCATCGTTGTACAGAGTGAACAGTAAGGGCAAACGACTACATCCCTATCTTATATCCTTTTTAATCCAAGCACTTCTCTCTTACGCGTCCATTCTTATTATCCTCTCTTGGCTCTTGTACACCGAAATGTTACATCGGCCTAATATCGTGTAGGGCCCCCGAGAGCGCGCAGAAGTGCCGGAACACGACGTGGCATGGTGTAGACTAATGTCTGAAGTAGTGCAGTAGGGGACTGATACCATGAATCCTACAGGGCTGTCCATAAATTGGTAAGAGTACGAGGGGGTGGAGATCTCTTCGGAACAGCACGGTGCAAGGGATCCCAGATATGCTTATTAATGTTCATGTCTAGAGAGTTTGGTGACCAAAGGAAGTGTTTAAACTCACAAGAGTCTGACTGTCATGTTCAAGAAAATGAAGTCCCCCAAGGCAGTGTCCTCACTGTCACATTGTTTGTCATCGCTATCAATGGCAATTCCTCAGCAGTCAGGAGCCCTCTCAAATGCTCTTGGTTCGTGGATGGATTTTCAATCTTCTACTCTTCCTCTGATTTCACAACGACGACGAGACGACGACGAGACACCTACACGTGACCATTAGATGGCTGGAAACCTGGGGCGCGACAACTGGTTTTCGGTTCTCACCAGATAAGACTACATGTGTCAATTTTAACCGAACTCGTCGAAGTTTTAACCAGCCAGCGCTCGCAATGGAGGACCATATTTTACGTTTTCAAGAAACTGTGAGTTTTTTGGGTTTATTTTTTGACTAGAAATTGACTTGGCTCCCAAACCTGAAAGACCTACGAACAAACGGCTTCCAGTTATTGATTATTTTGAAATGACTTACCGGAAACACATGGGGATATGACAGGTCCCGCCTCCAGCAGTTTTATACGATCTGGATCTATTGGGCATCAAAGTACACAGCCAAGGATGGAACGCATTTCCGCCTTGGTCTCTTCAGAGGCCCAAAGTTATTTTAAGTGGACACAGTACAAGACTCCTTGTATTGTAGTTTATGTTTTTACAGCTTCGTTTTCGTCCATTGTAAGTATGCACCACAGTTTTATTGTTGTTGATACTGATGGATCCCAGCAAAAAGATGTCCTCAGTTGTTTTGCTGTTTTCACTGACAGGGTTTTTATAGTGTGTCTTCCAGAACAATTTACGTTCACAGACACCACTCTACAAGATTTCTTGTCTGTTCCGACTCGCTTAGTGTACTGCAAGCACTTCATCAAATGCATCCAGTACACCAGCTGATGCAGCTCATCCATGACTCCTTACAGCGGCTCCAACACCGTGGCAAGGAGGTTACCTTTTTCTGGGTTTCTGGCCACATAGGGATACAGGGAAGCAACATGGCCAGCAAAGCTGCCAAGAAAGCATGTCGGGATGGTGCTGTGCATCAATTTCCCATCCCGCTGCACGCCATTATCTCATTTTCTGACAAACGCATCATGCATCGATGAGAGACTGAATGGTTGCAAGTGACAGAATGCCAACTGCCGTCGCTCAAATCGAACACACAGGCATGGCGGACTTCATGTCAGCCTCAGCCCTAGAAGGAGGTTCTGCTTACCAGACCGCACATAGGACGTAGCCCTTAAAACATCGCTTCCTCCTACGGTGGGAGGATTGTTGTGTGCCAGTTTTAGTTCAGCATATTTTGGCCGTGTGTGTCCTATGTACTGACACTAGGGCAGCCCTCAGTCTCGATGGAGATCGACCCGCCATCCTCGCAGATGCTGATTCCAGTGTTACAAGAGTGGTGAAATTTTGTGAACCGTCAGGCCTCATCCCTAAATTGGTGGGAAATGGAAGCAGACTTGAATTCATTAAAAACTGTTCTGCATGTGGGGACAACCTTCGTCCCACCTGTGAGACTGGCATGGCTATGATGATCTTGATGTTGAGCGCCCCTGACCTCAAATCATTATCATCATGAAACTTCCTGGTAGATTAAAACTGTGTGTGCCGGACCGAGACTCTCTCTTTTGGCACTATCATCATCATCATCATCTGAAGGTGCTTGCCGGCCAGCAGCAGCACCTATGCAGCCGATACTAGACCGATCTACAAGCAAACACAAGCAGTCGGCAGACTCTGTATGCAGGTTGCCTTAAAAACGATATAAAAATGTTCATTACACATATCATGTATGCCACTGAGTGCGTCTGTGAGCGGATTATTTGCCCATCCTTTCTAATGTAGGTTTTTGTGTTTAATCAGACAGAGTATTGTTCCGAATGTTTCCGATTATTGTCTCTGTCGTTCTGGATGATTGACCAGAACGTTTTACGTTAGGTGGCTATAACTGCCAAACGACATTGAAGAACTGCTAAAAACAATCACAAAATGGTTCAAATGGCTCTGAGCACTATGGGACATAACTTCTTAGGTCATCAGTCCCCTAGAACTTAGAACTACTTAAACCTAACTAAACTAAGAACAACACACACATCCATGCCCGAGGCAGGATTCGAACCGGCGACCATAGCGGTCACGCGGTTCCAGACCGTAGCGCCTAGAACCGCTCGGCCACCCTGGCTGGCAAACAGTCAAAAAACTAATTTACATGTATCATTGTAACTGGTGGTATGCATCCAACTCCAACTGCGTGGATTATTCAACAATAATTTTTGAGTGTGACTACTCTCTCGTAACCCGTTGTGTATTTTACATTACACAGTACGAATGGTATCCTAAAAATACATTGGAAAATCGGAATTATTTCCGGAATTGTAACAAGCATTTGATAAATAATTTTAGTTTTAGTTCGGTCTGGGTGGGCAGACCAGTGTACAGAGTAGCAAAATGTGCGGTTCAGTTTTAACGTGTCATAGCATCCAAACCAATTAAGACATGCACACCATGTTTGGCCTGTGTGACATGCTATCTCACAAAGTTTTTACTCCATTCAGTCAATTTAAACATATATGCCTTTGGCGGAAACCGCAACATCCAGTCGTGTTCGAGATCTATCCACACTCGGCACAACATATCCATATCAACTATGGCAAAGCAAGAATGGTTCGGATTTTAAATTCACTAATGTGATTGGAAGGCGTTTGTTAGACTGTCTTTGACATACTCTCACCGAAAAAAGTCTTTCGGTGTAATGTCACGCGAGCTAGAAGGCCAAGGAACTGGACACCCCTGCAGATCCTGCGATCTGGAAGTCCTGGTCTGAAACATCTTGCACAGTCTGAGCGCAGTGTGGCGGTACATCTTAGAAGCCACCCTAAGAAAACTTTTCGAATTTGTCCGCCACATGAGCCAAACGTGGCGTGTATATCTTAATTACCTTGGGTGCTATAACAAACTGAAGTTGTAGTGTAGCTTTGCAGACACCCTGTACTTTACGGTGGCTTGTTCAAAAATGTTCAAATGTGTGTGAAATCTTATGGGACTTAACTCCTAAGGTCATCAGTCCCTAAGCTTACACACTACTTAACCTAAATTATCCTACGGACAAACACACACACCCATGCCCGAGGGAGGACTCGAACCTCCGCCGGGACCAGCCGAACAGTCCATGACTGCAGCGCCTTAGACCGCTCGGCTAATCCTGCGCGGCTTACGGTGGCTTGTTACCAATAACGTAGCATAGTGGGATTGCTATAGTTACTATGTTTTGTATCAGGTAGGCAATTGGTAACGACTGGTGAAATGTCTTGAGACGTAACGATGCTAGCCTTCATGTCCCTCAGGTTTTTTTGCATCTACTACAATAAAACCGTCAGATGTAAAGCGCTGAACATGACGATTTACGTCGAATCCTGTTTCTCATGTGTCGTTTTTGTATGATTAGAGTAGTAAGAGTTCCAACAACGTCCCATCTACGACAGTGTCACTAAAGATGAAGCACTGTAATGGGGCAACATCAGCGCTCCAAAATCTTCCACAAGGATTTTTTTTTGTGGTAGGATTGGACCCGCGGGTTTTGCTCGTCATTCATCATTTATTGCACGCAAAATGATTTATTCATAAAAGGTTTGAGAATTAAAAGAAGCAATATACTTTACATGAAAATATAAAAGGCCTTTTAGCTCAAAAGAACTGTACGATTTTAAAACAACAATTCAACAATATAAAGCTTTCAGATAGAAAAACACAATAATTTACAGGTATATAAAAATTTGTTTGGCTGATCTCGACAACAACTCCTTGAAATGGCAAGAGATCAATCAGTAAAACGTCATTTCAATTGAATTTTAGCGAGTAACAAACGGTCGAACGAAGAATAATTATCAAAATTTGTTAATAACGTATAATATGCCCCAAGCGGTGCAGTCATGCTACCAATAAATCGCTCACAGAAGGAACAAGATGATGGTATTAAAGTGCAAGAATTCGATCGAGAAAAGCAGTGGAACACAACTCCTGCTTATTAGAAAAATTTTAAGCAATATATGATAGTAGCTATTACGAGGTACAAGCGGTCCCCATACTCTTATTGAATACCACGGGCGAAATTCTTCATGCCCATCAACATTTTTAGAAAGCATTAGCATATGACTGTTTTTTCTTTTAGAAATATAAAAAATATACCACTCTCATTGTACAATCCGAAGGTATGGTAGTGTAGGGAAGCAGTCTACTCACGCCTTATAAAATTCACATCAGTTTTTCCATTGTGTGTCAGCCAGTCCGCTCTAACTAGCTCTGACGTCATAAATGTTGTGCAATACTTTAAAAATCAAAGTAAATAACCTGAAACGTTTCTAGCATGTCAGGAGTAATACTAAATCAATATGTGTTGAATATCAGTTCAATAACTTTAACCATTTTCGAAATTTGGACGTTTTTCTGTAAAAATCATTGGCGCAACAGAAAAGAGCTAGAAACTAAAAAAATTATATTTAGATTCCTTTGGCATAATAATTTAGTAGAAACAGTATTCTGGATCTCAGAAATTAAAATTTTAGTTGAAATACATGATTTTCTGGTTTTTATCTTAAAAATTAAGGAACTAAGATAGATTAAGTAGGCGAATAAATAAAGCTAGGATGTTTAAATTTAAGTGGAAGGGAGATCCGCTATAATCATAAAAATGTGAGAAGTTTCAACAGAATAACTATAAAACTATAGCTATAGTGTATCTCCAAAGAGCAAGTTCAGAGCTCGTCTAATGCGTGTAGTGTAATAAAATTAATTCTCTCGCCCAAAATATTTGACGTAGCCACGTCAGACTTTTATTATGATTACTTACTTGTGTGCTGATTCCACAATTAAATTGAAAGCTTCATTGGCCATCAGCAAAGGAAGCAATGATTTATTCGATATCTTAAAGCCCAGCGGCTAGGCGGGAGAGCAGATTTGATCAGGTGTTCCCTTAGCCGTCCTAACCGCGGCTTTATATGTTAGAACTCTCCGTGAGAAAACGTCTCCAGACGCTGATTAGCGCACCACCTGTGCCGGGAGTAGCGTCGCGTCGGTATCATTGCTATAAACAGCCTCGGATGCAGTAATAAGTTACTCGGGATACGCGTAGCCATGAAATCGTTTTCGAGTGAAGTGTTAATTCTGGGATGACTTTAATGATCTATCTTCAGTTTGCGTATGTCGTATTTTCACGTGCCGCCGCAGGACAGACATTCTACCATTATCTAGCGTGGCGTTTGATGAACATCATCATCAAATTATGGCGAGCATTCACTTAAACAATTAATTTGAACAGTTATAGTGGCATCAGCGCATTAGACTTTGAACTGCTCTGGTAGTTGGATTGTGTGGATTCTTTTTGGTCTGTGACTTTCAGAATATAGTGAACATTTTAGAGAGAATGGTTTTTGATTATGAATCCCAGACAATCTCCTAATTTCTAAGAGCCATAAGCTGTAGCTGTAAATGTATTTCTCAGATGAAGTGGGCACTAGGAATTCTAATTACAGGCTTCACGTTTTGCTAATCACTTTCTGGTTGCCAATATTGTAGTTAGAGAGCCAGTGTTGAGAACGGCAAACAGCATAAATACAAAGCATTTATTCTATTATTCCACCCGCCGCCCCACAGTAGTATACAATATTAAAAGCCTTTTCTTTAATATAAGATTTAGTGACCGCTTGGAGAGCACAAAGCTATTACAACAGACACTCCAAAATTCTGTCCAAGTCTCTGTGCGATAGTACAGAACAAATACTACTTGTTTTATATTAATTCCGTGCACTGAATGGGCTCCGATGACACCGTCGTACACGACGGTAGGCACAGTTAATGCCTCGCTAGCCGGACCGCTTGGCAGCCGGCGGATGGGCAAAAAGCGTACCGCTCATCTGCGGGCCTGCGAAACAAGCATCGCAAACCCCAAGCAGGCTCCAACACTCACTCCCGCGCATAGCAGTAAAACGCCCACAAGCAATAAAGTTTAGTCTACACACCTGATGTACATGGAGCATACATTAGTAAATAAGTAAATATTAAATTGCGAGCCGGCCGGAGTGGCCGAGCAGTTAAAGGCGCTACAGTCTGGAACCGCACTGCTGCTACGGTCGCAGGTTCGAATCCTGCCTCGGACATGGATGTGTGTGATGTCCTTAGGTTAGTTAGGTTTAAGTAGTTCTAAGTTCTAGGGGACTGATGACCATAGCAGTTAAGTCCCATAGTGCTCAGAGCCATTTGAACGATTAAATTGCAAAGACGCCAAGCAGGTGCACACAAAACCAAAGTAACAAAACTAATCTCAGAACACCCCAATGAGCCCCAAAGTGCTGTGACACAGTTTCAACTGAGTGTACAGAATATAAATTGCAAGCACTACAGCCAAATCCAAATGAAGGAAATTTAAATATTAAAACGTTTGGGTCTTAACCTTTAAAGCTGCCATAAGACTAGTTCACAAATTATTCAGTTATAAATCTGCGCCGGCCACTGTGGCCTAGCGGTTCTAGGCGTTTCAGTCCGGAACCCCGCTGCTGCAACGGTCGCAGGTTCGAATCCTGCCTCGGGCATGGATGTTTGTGATGTCCTTAGGTTAGTTAGGTTTAAGTATTTCTGAGTCTAGGGGACTGATGACCTTAGATGCTAAGTCTCATAGTGCTTGGACTCATTTGAAACATATAAATTTGCTTTACAGTCATTGGTTATCCGTTGCAGAGACAGCACCCAAAACTCCCCACAATATATCTGGTGGAATAGCAGTGCTTTCGAACACGACCTCTGCTCGACAATACATAGTGCTGCCTGGAAGAGACTAAATGCCAAGACTGAGAGAGGGTAAAAGAATGGTTACATATTGTCAAGGTAATGATTTCAGTGGAACAACTCAGAGCCTGGTTGGGTTAACTTTAATTACTGTTCAGCTTCACTCTCAACTTAACCGACCATAACGGCGACCCGTGCAACAAATCGTAATATTAATTCATAGATCAAATGCAAATAAAAAAAATAAATAAAAAAAGCTGCTCTTAAAACAACTTCAGGGTAAACACTCCTGCAGATATGGAGGCCAGGAAACATGTTCAACTAAAGCGACTCAAGCGCAGCAAAATCACTTTAAAACGTTTTTAAGCACAAATTCTCCAGTTGGCAGATATGTAACCAGGTCCTCTTAGCAACAGTCGTCAACGGCCCCCAAGGCGCCAAGACTCCCCGACTTGTCCACAACACAACGCAGGTACTGCAGACGTCGTGTAAATCTACGACTACTTCGCGAGGCACTTGATCGGTTCGTGCGTCCCACACTTATCTCCCGCACCCTCTTATTTGTATCCGCTAGAGCGCGCCACGGCTCAAGCACGTAGTTTGTCACTCTATCAAAATATAATCGTTCCACATGTTTAAGAAAAAGAAAAAACCTAAAGAGCGACCGTCAGTAAACCTACATATTGGCTATAATTGCCCTTAGGAAGAAGTGATGTGTTGCAACTAATCGACGATTTGCTTCTGGCTATGATGCGTATTTCGTTTGCTTAGCACAGTTACATTTCCGGTTAACAAACCTCGCCTCCATAAGCACCGCTTACATACTGTACGTCTAGGTATAAAACTTCGTGAGGCATAGTTATCCGCCCGTGGTTCTAACTTATAATTTGAATCGGCCTTAGTGCTATACCCTATGATCGTCCTCTACGACGAACGATTCATGGTTAAATACTTTGACAGTAAAATAGCGAAGAAGAATACCTTGGTTAGGGAAAGGTATGGTTAGGTTAGGTTAGTGTTGTTTAACGTTCCGTCGACAACGAGGTCATTAGAGACGGAGCGCTAGCTCGGGGTAGGGAAGGATGGGGAAGGAAATCGGCCGTGCCCTTTGATAGGAACCATCCCAGCATTTGCCTGAAACGATTTAGGGAAATCACGGAAAACCTAAATCAGGATGGCTGGAGACGGGATTGAACCGTCGTCCTCCCGAATGCGAGTCCAGTGTGCTAACCACTGCGCCACCTCGCTCGGTGGGAAAAGTATGCTTCTCCAACTTGTGTTGCTGTGTGTAGTACTGACTCCCATCGTTAAGAAATGTTCCATTAAAACAAATTACAGTCTTCTACGGCAAATACATGCCATACAAATTATATGAAAAGTGATTCGCTTACGACGAATGGCCAGTCATCCAGCAGAGCAACGGGATAAGATGCATGAAATTTCCATTATTTTAGTGTGTGTAATCGAGTTCCACGTTCAGTAATTAAAAATATAGGAAGACAGCTAACCCGATCTCGGTCCTCATTGTCTCGAATGGCTAATTGTACACGACTCAGTTGTCAATCCGTATGCATATATATTAATTCCCCTTATTCTACGGACAAAACTTTCTACTAACTCGTTCGACCTTTGTGATACACAACCCAGGTGCTCACGAGAGAATCGGGAGCTGTTCGACTTCTTATAGTGCTGCATGAGGGTCTCCGTAGTTGCTCGACTGTAGATGTGTTCTGTGGTGTCACCGCCACACACCACACTTGCTAGGTGGTAGCCTTTAAATCGGCCGCGGTCCGTTAGTATACGTCAGACCCGCGTGTCGCCACTGTCAGTGATTGCAGACCGAGCACCGCCACACGGCAGGTCTAGAGAGACGTCCTAACACTCGCCCCAGTTGTACAGCCGACTTTGCTAGCGATGGTTCACTGACAAATTACGCTCTCATTTGCCGAGACGATAGTTAGCATAGCTTTCAGCTACGTCACTTGCTACGACCTAGCAAGGCGCCATTATCAATTGCTATTTATCTTGTGATGCATGTACCGTCATACCGATGTTCACCAATTATGGATTAAAGTTAAGTATTCCAGCAGCTACGGACTTTTCGTGCTAGTATAACTCCTTTAACTGTTCCAGACCTCACGCCAGCCTGCGTGAGCTTAAACGCGTGCCTTTCGGCTACCCGTCACTGTGGATTGGCTGTCTTGCCAGTCCACAACACGTTCCTTAACACTTCATGATACTTAATAAAAGAAAAGCATTAGGTTTCCACCTGTTGAAAACTACTTAATTATGTGGTGTAACTGTTTTAGGAACTGTGGTGCTGTGTGCACAGAGCCTAAAATATGTTCCCTCGTCTCTTCAATAGCATCTTGGCTAAGGATTATATATGCACCCACACGAAGCTGTTACAATATTCCGTTAGAACACTCGTTTTATACATGTGACTTCCGTGTTTTGTGAGTTAAGGCGGGATGACAAAGTAGCCTCGGTCGTACCCAGGTGGCGCCTGCCGGGGCTTCTCCACGGCTGGAGGCTGTTGTGTGGGCGGCGGGTGTCTTCTGTATCTCGAGCGACGGTGGCAGAGTCTCTCTCCAGGCAACTATATGGTAGGTCGTGCTTGGCACTAAGAGGATTACACATACAATGCATTAGTTTCTCTCATTTAAGTTTATTTCTGTACAGTTTCCTAGCCAGTACAATTCGTGGGGGATATTGTATACTGTTATCTATTTAGTGCTCCTACCCGAATTTTCCATCCTATTTACAAGTATACTGCATTGTTTTAGTGTCAGACATCTCCTAGGCATCTTGTCAGTGGTGTTTTTTTAATACACTACGATGTCAGTATTATTCTGGTGATGAGAGTAATTGTTTACTCTGTGAATTTAGCTATGTCGTGAGTGTGGGTTTATCGATGTTACTTACACGTCTACTGCATCAGCTCTTACAGTGGCGTCTCACTAACACGGAGCGTATTGACTAGGTACATAGCGAGAGTATATTTGTAATTAAATAATTCATTGCACAAGTTGCTACACTTTCAAGGACTTCATATTTACATAAATGGTCTTGGAATACTGAGTAGTGGTCATTTTGGTGTGCTCACAGAAAATGCCCACTACTTCGTTGTTAACTATATTAATTAAGATACTAAACATGAAGGGGGCCATTTTGGGCTTCTAATTGTGGTAATGTAGGCAACCATTTGTAAGGAAACGTCTAGAGGACGAATATTTTCCGCCACTGTTGCTGAATATGCATTGACGGCATTAAGTCATTCTACTGCAGCCACACACTGTAATTTAAATTGTCTTATCTCGAAAATTGTGACAATATTTGCCATCATTTTTTTAAGTAGAGTAACGCTGCTGCTTTTGGTCTCACTACGATTCGGAGAACAAAAATGATGAAGTTTACAAATTTAATTTGGTAATAAAATGATAAGGAAGGGGATGGAAAGCGGGAAGGAGTAGGGGAAGGTTACCTGGATGGTATCACGTACATTTGATTCCGGTGCTTGGGTAGGCCATGGTGTAACCCGGAGGCATGGGAATAGGGGTTCCTTTGAACGTAAGTCGCAGAACTGTATTCATCAGGTTGTCTCCATAATCGTACACGTCCATCCGCTCCATACAATCTGAAAAGAGACTCGTCCGACCAGGCAACATGTTTCCAGCCCTCAATATCCAATGTTGGTGTTGACACGCCCAGGCGAGGCGTAAAGCTTTGTGTCGTGCAGCAATCAAGGGTACACGAGATGGCCTTCTGCCCCGAAGGCCCTTACTGATAATGTTTCGTTGAATGGTTCGCACACTGACACTTGATGGCCCAACATTGAAATCTCCAGCAATTTGCGGTAGGTTTGCACTTCTGTCGTCGTTGGTCCCGTTCTTCCGGTCGGCGCTATGTCGGAGGTTTGATGTTTTACCGGATTCTTTATATTCACAGTACATTCGTGAAATGGTCGTACGGGGACATCCCCACTTCATTGTTACCTCGTAGATGCTGTGTCCCACCGCTCGTGCACCGACTATAACACCACGTTGAAACTCCCTTAAATCTTGATAACCTGCCGTTGTAACAGCAGTAACCGATCTAATAACTGCACCAGACACTTGTCTTATATAGGCGTCGCCGACCGCAGCGCCGTGTTCTGCCTGTTTACATTCAGTATCTCTGTAATTGATTACGCATGCCTATTACTGTTTCTTTGGCGTTCAGTGTCGATGTATACATAACCTGTAACAAGTCTGAAATTACCATTTATATTGTCAGTCAGGTCATTAATACGTAAAGCGAAGAACAAAGGACCCAGAAACCGTCCCTGGTGCAAGATTTACCTTACTTCTTCGTCTGTCGATGACTATCTGTTGAAGGTAACAGCCGGCCGGGCTGGCCGAGCGGTTCTAGGCGCTACAGTCTGGAATCGCGCGACCGCTACGGACGCAGGTGCGAATCCTGCCTCGGGCATGGATGTGTGTGATGTCCCTAGGTTAGTTAGGTTTAAGTAGTTCTAAGTTCCAAGGGACTGATGACCTCAGAAGTTACGTCCAACAGTGCTCAGAGCCATTTGAACCATTTTTTGAAGATAACATGCTGAATTCTCCTTACCAAGAAATCCTTAATCTAATCATAAATTTGCTATGACATTCCATATATCCGTATTTTCCTTAGTAAATGTTCGTGCGTTAGCTAGATGCATTTGGGAATTCAAAAAATTCATCATCCACTTGATGTCCTTGATGTCTGACGTTTAGCGTGTCATGTACGAAAAGTGCGTGTTGAATTTCACCTGACTGACATTTTCGGATTGCTGACTGATATGGAGAGGATCATTGTGTTCCAGATCTCATTGGTGCACTCTACAATGCAGCTACAAGATGCAATGAGGCTTGACAATTAGAGAATCGTAAGCAAGGAAAAGAGCTAAGATATACGACGTACGAAAAAGATCTTGTATCGGATGGCGTATGTCCTTTCCGAAGAAAACAATGGCGGTGGAAATAAAGCCCACTTCTCGACGGGTGTTGGTGTGGGGACTTCCCCACCGAATGAGAAATGATTAAAATCTGGAATACAACTGCCATATTCGAGCTAGAAAATCACAAACCGCCTAACAAAAAGACTTTCGAGTGCGGGAGCAATTTGATGCGTTGATATCAAGGACGACATGCGTGAACGGGGAGAGGATCAGTCTCTAGACCATTAGCAGACGGGCAGTATCAATACAGGAACAGATAAAAACGACCTTTTACCAGGGCTACTGAACAGATAATACCTCTGGGGTATCAGCTTTTTTGGCTCTTCAGTGTACACTGAGGCACTATGTGAAAAATATGGAACAAATGTCGAGTCCGATGTTGATATGACTTAGAAATAGTACAGACAACGGAAATATGTTTCAAGTGTTAAGAAAAGTAAAACTGTGCTCTTCCGAAAAAGGAGGAAAATTGTATTCTATGACTATAAAATCAGTGAGTCGATAATGGAATCAGTGAATTCATGTAAATATCAGTTGGTGACAAGTTCGATTGATTTCAGTGGTGGTGGACAGTCTTCAGAGATTATTTTAAATACGCTAACCAAGTATCTGGTAGCAATTACCACGCAGTGTATCTGCATGAAATGAATTAAATTTAGTTTAAGCTTTCCGTAAATTAATACTACGTCATACGTCATCGTTTATCGTTGACCGTTACTTAGCTACGGACCTAGAATCCTTTAGAGGAAAGTTTTTCACATAACTGTAAAGATCTTCAGTCTCGAGACCAGTATGTGCTCGTCCCCTTGCACGACGGAAATCCAACTGACTCCATATTATCCCCACAATCTCATATAACTGAGTGTTAATGGACAGTGATCTAAAGTGACCGATAATCCGTAGTAGACGTGTCGTCTTTCAATCACGGTGAAACTGATGTTCTCGTAAATGTTGTTCTGTATGGCACATAAATTTCAATAACGTTGCTCTAGCACCCTGCTTTGAAACAGGTCTCTAATACGTACTTAGCGACTGAGAAACTTTATCTTACGACGTGCTGTTTCAAGTTGTACTACCCTGAAGTGCTCCACAATGCAGTAACTTGCTGTAATGGGAAGCTTCCTGTCACGATTTCCGCAATCACGTCGTAAAAGCACTCCGTGCCCTAAACTACCGGCAGAACTTCAGATCACTTACGCCACAAGGCGGCAGCAGCAGTCACGGTTGTAACTCAGATGAACATAGTAAAATCGTCGATACGGCCAGGGAATTTACTGATGCCTCCATTCCGTGTTTTACGAGATAGGAGATAGTAGCACTGTCGGAGCAGCGACAGCTATGGTCAGCTGGTCGTATCCTGTGAAAATGGTGATGGTTCCTAGGAACGGTGAAAGTGTCACCCCAATTCCCAGACAACTACATAGGCGGGCGCTGTTTGACATGCGGACTAAAAATGACCTGAAGGAAGAGAGTGAATAAATCAAAATCGTGAAAATGTGTACAGCAAATAATCACAACTTGCCAACTCCCGAGTGTGGCCTGAAACGACCAGAGAATCATCAAACGAAGCAGACACTTACACTGACGGTCATTGACATTACGCCATAAACGTGGCTTGTAGAGTGCATCAAACGTACATGACATGCAAGATACTACATGATTCGATATACCAATTATTTGCTTTTAAATGTGACTGCACGACGTACACTGAAGAGCGAAAGAAACTTCTACATTTGCCTAATATCGTCTAGGGCGCACGTGAGCACGCCGAAGTGCCGCAGCACAACGTGGCATGGACTCGAATAATGTCTGAAGTAGTGCTGGAGGGAAATAACATCATGAATACTGCAGGGCTGTCCATAAATCCGTAAGAGTACGAGAGAGTGGAGATCTCTTCTGAACAGCACATTGCAAGGGATCCCGGATACGTTCAATAGTGTTCATGTCAGGGGAGTTTGGTGGCAAGCGGAAGTGTTTCAGGTCAGAAGCCTGTTCCTGGAGTCATTCTTCAGCAATTCTGGACCTGACTGGTGTCGCATTGTCCTGCTGGAATCGCCTTAGTCCGTCGGAATGCACGATGGACACCGATGGATGCAGGTAATCAGACAGGATACTTAGCAACGTCTCCCCGTCAGATTCGTACCTAGACGTATCAGGGGTCACGTATGAATCCAACTGCACCCGCTCCACACCGTTACAGAGCCTCCACCAACTCGAACAGTCCGTGCAGACATGCATCGTCCATGGATTCACGAGTTGTCTCCATACCCGTACGCGTCCATCCGATCGATACAATTGGAAACGAGACTCGTCTGACCAGTCAATATGTTTCCAATCACTAACAGTACAATGTCGGTGTTGACGGCCCAGGCGAGCTACACATCAAGGGTACACGAGTGGGCCCTCGGCTCCGAAAGCCCGTATGGATGATGTTTCGTCGAACAGTTCGCACGCTTACGCTTGTTGATGGCCCAGCATTGAAATCTGCACAATTCTAGGAAAGGTTGCACTTCTGTCACGTTGAACGATTCTCTTCAGTCATCGTTGGTCCCATTCTTGCAGGATCTTTTTCCGGCCGCACCGACGTCGGAGATTTGATGTTTTATCGGATAGCTGATATTCACAATACACTTGTGAAACGGTAGTACAGGAAAATCCTCACTTCATCGCTACCTCGAAGATGCTGTGTTCCATCGCTCGTGTGCCGACTATAACACCACGTTCAAACTCACTTCATAATCTGCCATTGTGGCAGCAGTAATCGATGTAAGAACTGCGCCAGACAGTTGTTTTATACGGGTGTTGCCGACCGCAGCGCCGTATTCCGCCTGTTTACATATCTCTGTATTTGAATACGCAGGCCTATACCAGTTTCTTTGGTGCTTCAGTGTATTTATACGAATCCTGATTTACGTTATCTGCATCAAGAAATATTATCCAGCAGATTCCTCATTCAGAAATCGTGTTTGATGTACTGACCGAATCGTGATAGGTTGCCAGACATAGAAGGAAAGATCATCTATCAAGTATGAATATTATCTGCAAGACTTGTAACTTAAGTAGAGGTGCCATCCGCTTTCTTCGTATCATTAAGAGGTTATACGCATTTGGAAACCGACAATTTCACTCTCGCTTACTGCAAATTGGAGGTATAAAAGCGACGCAGTCACGTCTCATCTGTAAGTAAGCAGGACCAAATGGCGTACATAGAGGTCCTCAGACGTCAGGCAAGGCAGCGTTCGAGAGTTCTAGCGTTCCAGCATGCAGCAGAATCTCAGCCGATTCTACGAGGGGCGTTCAGAAAGTAAGCTCCGATCGGTCGCGAAATGGAAACGACTATGAAAATCCGATAAAGCTTTGCACAGATGTGTTGGATAGTGTCTCTAGTATAACCCCAGTTAGCATCACGTCGCTCTTCTCATCTCTGAGCTCGCAGTGAGTGCGTAAAGATGTCTAGAAAATAGTGTCTGCCGCCAAGTACGAGGGCCTGGTGAGAAATTTCGCCTGAAGTTATGCAGCTAACATTACATAACTGTCGTGCTGTTTCTTCTTCAAGACAATTCTCAGCCGCATTCTGCAGGGGCAATGAAGATGCTCCTGCATCGTTTTCAAATGGAAATGTGAGATTACCCACAATACAGTCCGCAATTGTCTCCCACTGAGTTTCATCTCTGGTCACATGAACCGCTGTCTTTGAAGACAACATTTTGACACAGACAACGAGGTGTAGGCCAGCGTGGAGAATTGGCGGAAAGCACTGGCGGCTGCCTTCTATGATGAGGCTATTGAAAAGTTGGTACAACGCTATGGCAAAAGTCTAAGTCAGAACGGCGACTACGTAGAGAAGTAGCTGAAAGGTGTAGCTAATTGTTACAAGTAAAACATTTCTGATGTTCACTGTGGTTTTAATTTGGCAATCAATCGGAGCTTACTTTCTGAACAGGCCTCGTATGTAAGTGAGCATAATCTTCAGTTAAGTTTGTACGCTAAAAAGAACTTGGGGAGTTTGCCCATACGTACCTGTGGACTAGGGTTACTTGTCTCCATTATACATTTGTCAACATGTGCGTATACCTGTATGTCACTTTCATTGTGACGAGTACGTCAAGCAGAGCGTTCAATTAGAGTGATAGAATTTCCATAGTTCGTGGTCTGCTGCACCAAATAGCAGAATCTTAATCAAGTTATTGGCCGGGGTGACCCTTCGTTCTGGTAGCTGACTGGAGAATCTAATAAGCCTCATCAGTATTTCTATAGCCGCGCGGGATTAACCGAGCGGTCTAAGGCACTGCAGTCATGGACTGTGCGGCTAGTCCCGGCGGAGGTTCGAGTCCTCCCTCGGGCATGGGTGTGTGTGTTTGTACTTAGGATAATTTAGGATAAGTAGTGTGTAAGCTTAGGGACTGATGACCTTAGCAGTTAAGTCCCGTAAGATTTCACACAAATTTGAACATTTTTTTTTTTTTTTTTTTTTGTATTTCTATAAACCAATGTGTGCGGCGATCTGCATGTTCGTTGCAAACATGCGAAGAAGCAGTAGAAGCAGACCAGTAAGTTAACCCAAGTCTCATTTCCCTGTCATCACCATATCTACCTCCTTATCAGATAATTTTAGAACTGAGGCAACCACAGCTAAAATAGCTATGTATGACTGATTGGTGATTCCTACAGTACAAGAGGTGTTTAAATACAGGTGCTAAAATCATTTACAATATAAAACAATGAAAAGTCCAATAGTCCGCCGTAGCTGTATTTATTTAAGTCGATTACAGACTCACACAACCGGTTTCGAAACTTTTAAGTTGTACTTTCTGGTATATATCTGTATAGAAATTTTTTAAATTAATGCTTTGATAATGGGGACCGGAATTTATGTAATATATCTTAAAGCACTGAACGAATAGAGTTAAAGATGGAAAAAAATATGTTGCATCTAGTTAGGAAACTAGTTGTGAATTACATACGCCCCACAAAGAAATTTCGATGAACCAATTTTAATTTCGATGACAGGGTGTGAAATAGTTTTTTGAACAACTGGTCTTTCCTCTAAAAGAGTGTCTCTGATGTCGTCAAAAGTAATAACATTTTCCAGAACAATATTCTGCGTGTCAAAAGTAGTGCTTGTGTTATTGGAAGATGCGACCTGTACAGTATCTAGTCAGATTCTATCTGACGTGTCATTATTTTCTGGAGGATGTTGTGGCATTTCGACTATTTGAACTGTTCTGTTATTTCTTCCAGACGTATTACATTCTGGATGATATCTACTGTCGGGTTCATTCATGAGAATATGTTCTTGCGGATGATTTTGCTGTTGGTAAGACCGACTGTTATTATATGTACGCTGAAAATTTTACTCATTATTTTTACGTCTGTCATAATAGTCATTCCTATACGGTGCATTGCGATAGGAATTGAAATACTGTGTTTTCTGTACGTAGTTGTTCCTTTGCTGCCGTGCGTTAGTATTTGTTGTACCAGGGACTATACGTCCACGCGGCGAAACATTAAAGTTAGGTTGACCTTGTGCATTACATTGTTGGTTAGGTATGCTAACCGGCTGGTTTTGTTGATGTTGTTGTGAAAAACCTCTATTGTTACTAAAACGTGGTTCCTGTTGCTGATAATTTTGACGATGTTGATAATTACAATTTTGTCTGTTATTAAAGTTCTGGTGGTTGTCGTTCCTAAAGCGTCTATTACTTTTGCTATTGAAATTGCGTGGCTGATCATAATTACTGTAAGTTTGTTTGCCTTGGTTATTATATGAAAAATTTTTGTTTACAATGGAATAATGCGATTGCTGTACTTCCGAAAGCTGTAACAGATCTCTGAATGCTGAAATATTTTCCTTCTGCTGACCCGTTAGAAGTGACACTCTTAATGATCGTGGTAATTTAGAGATACATAATTGAATAAGTGCAGATTCACTGTATGGTTCACTCAGGTATTGGTTTTGTTGGACCATGTGCTCAAAAAAATTGCGTGACAGTGGAAAAATTTGAGTTCTCATAATTCGGTAAACTAATTAACTGATCTTTAATTCCCCGCTGTGTCGTCTTCGACCAATACGCTGACAGAAAAGCATTCTGAAATTCTTCTACCGAATAACATTGTCTCGCGATCGGTCTCATATGAGTTGCCGGTTCGCCTTCCAAAAAACTACAAATAAATTCAAGTTTATGTGTTACAGGCCAAGTCGGTGGAAAAGCAAAGCTAAATTGTTGTATCCAATCCAGAGGGTGAATCTGTGTTCTGTCATTTTTAAATACTTTAAATTTTCTCACTGATAGAAAATGTTTGTAATCAAAATTATCATCTCTGTATGACGGAACAGGTTCAGGATTGTATGGGAATCTGTTTGAATGTGACTGTTCTGAATCTAACTCACGTACTCTCTGTAGATTACCTAAATTATACGCACTGCATGAGTCTGAAAAATGTTCGTAAAGTGGCATCTGCTGTGATGTGCTATTAACTGAAATATTTTTTATCTCTGTTACCTCTTGCTGTAAACTTGACAATTTTCTACGCAATGTGTTATTAGACGAATCGATCTCATTGATTGTCTGCTGTAAATTTTGGAATTCACGTGTTTGGTTAAACAAAATTGGTGCAGTATCGTCTGATTTGCTGTCATTATTACTTTCAATAATATCAATACGACTGGCCAATTCATCACATTTTTCAGTCAGTATTTTTACCTGATCATCGGTTTTAGTGTCAGAGGCATTAATCTGTTTTTGTATTTTACGTGTGGTTTCGTTCAGTTTTTTAACATCAGCTTTGATGTCATCGGAATCCTGTGTTAGTTCTATTTGTTCGAGTCTGTCGGTCACTGTTTGAATATCTACTGTGTGTGTATCTGTTTTTGATTTAAGATCAGAAATTTCATCACGTAATTCGGTGTTCAACTGTTCGATGGTATTAATTTTGTCGGACACTGTAGCAATATTGTTGTCTACGTATGTTTTAGCCTTCGCAAATATTTTACGTTTATCTTCTTGTCTCTGTGCAGTGATTGTTTCCATGACTTGACATTTTACTTTATTTTGATCCTGAATAAATTTGCGGAAACGCGTATCACTGTTTTGTAGGTGAAGATTAAAACGTTTGTCAATTTGAGTGTTCTGTTGGTCGAATTTCGCGTCTATCTTTGCATCCATTGTACGCGAAAATTCTGCTGTCATTACTTTAAACTCGTCGCGTAATTGTTTTGCTTTTTCAGAGCATTATTTACCGACTGCACTAATTTCGTCTCTGAGTGATTCTGTTGCAGCTGTTTGCATATCCCTTAATTCTTGAGCAACAGACTTAATTTCTTCGTTACTTTTCCTAGCACAAGCCTCAATTTCCTCGCCTAACTGTTCATTAGTATCATGACACTGCACGGCAACGGCTCTAATCTGCTCGCTAAGCTGTCTGGAATTGTTGTCTAATTTTTCATTAAGGTGTTTGTTCTGTTCACTAAGTTGTTTGAAATCTTCTTCAAGTTGTTTGGAATTGTTATCTAATTTTTTACTAAGGTTGTCTTGTTTTTCACTCTGTTATTTGAAATCTTCCCTAAGTTGTTTGAGATCTTCATTCTGTTGTTTAGAATTGTTATCTAGTTTTTCATTAAGTTGTTTGAAATTTTCACTAAATTGTTGTTGTAGCAATCTTGCCATAATTTGTTCCAAGTCAAAATTAGAATTTCTATTCTCTGTGCTGTTTAGTGGTGTACCTGCAATTGTCACGTTTTGTGTGACCATTTGGTCATTCTGTAATTCACAAAAAGGTTTACTTATCGGATGTGTACTGTTGGTCACTAAATCGGAAATAATTCCGATTACACTGTTCGTTTTCATTAGACAAATTTGTCTGTTCATTACTTAAGTTTTGCAAACCGGTTGTGTTGAACTGGGCAGCGCTCATTGCAACAGAACGCCCCGCGTCATCAATGGTCGTTAAATTAACAGACGACACAATTGAATTTGTCTGTTCATCACTAGGGTCAAAATCAACATTGGTGGTCGGTACACACTGATTGTCACTAAATGGAGGATTGTCATCATTACATTGCGTGTCACAATTACTATCGGTCAAGTTGTTTAATTCGGTTATTTCACTCATTATACCTCGCGATGCACTATTAATAGTCTTTTGCGGCATTTTTACACTAGTCACAATTATTCACAAATGAGACAAAGACAATGCAAAATCCAACAAATACAAATACAACAAAGAACAACGAATTGCCGATGATCTGAGGAAAGAAAGTCACAAAATTAGTAAAAGCGTTGCGCCAAATGCTAATTATATTTTAGTAAATAAGAGCAGATATCTGGCTACTTTTCAGAGGATTCTCAAAGAAATACGATCCTGGACCGGATGTCGCCAAGTGTAACCTCCCCACAAAAATGATGGAAAAATAGTTAAATGTGAATGGACATCGTGCTGTAAAACGTAACCTCCCAGCAGAAACAAAAGAAAAGTCTATGATAATGAAAACGAGCCAAATGTTTGCTACCCACAAAAATTATAGAATAATAATGACCCAAATGTAAACTCGACACAAAAATTAAGAAATGAAGATTAATCCTTAAACCCACAATCATAGGGCAGCAGCGCTGACCTTAGGCCCTGTGCAATAATTAATCTGATAAATTAATTCTGGGAGGAAAAGCATACGAAATATTGTTTGAATTCGAATGATTCTTATCTTAAAAACGATTGCTTTGAAAACAAAATTATTATTGGGGCATTTCTTGAACAAATTAATTACAATTAACATACATTACACTATCAGATGTGCGCAATGCTGCTTCATTACCTTATTTAACAATATACATCGTCCCGAACCTTGACCAGAGATGTAAAGGGCGCACGCCGCCGACCCATGCCGACGCCCGCTCAGTACTACCGTCCACTGGCTACTACAGTCGGCTGACTACTTCCTCTCGCGACTCGCTACACCCAACATCCTACTCGCAACCGAGTCCAACTCGCAACTGAACTCTCGCGCAGTCAAGCGCAGACTAGCAACGATAAACAACTCTCTGATCAGAGATTCTGTCATGCCTCGCCATCGCTGGTACTGAACACATACGCGTTTCAATACTAGTTGCTATTGTAAGAGATGGACTCTTATTTCCTACAGCATTATTTGTAATGAGTCTTTGTACACCTGGAGAAATACAAGTTAAGTAAATCTTCTGTTTGTTGTTTAAACTGATCATTTCCTACGACCTACCTGTGGCTCACCTCTCCTTATCATTCTGTACAAAGTTATTTAATTAACTTTGTGTTTAAGTGGGAGAGTTCTGGAAACGGAAATCTTGGGATATTAAGTGTCTGATTAACAGTTCGGGAGGAACATATGTTAGTCGGTGGTGTCGATTTTTAAGTGCCACAACAGATTCAGGATGGCGAATTCGTTTGCACAGATAAAATAATTAAAAATTTTTGTTGCGATGTGCTACTTTCAGATAGTTATGTGTGTGCATGTGAAACACTTTAACTTCCCTTCGGATTAACCCCAATTTCTGAGAGTTTCTCCAATAGAATTTGCCTGATTGTTAGGACGCAATAAATTTTATGAAGTGAGATTTTGACATCAGTTTTATCAACAGTTTAATGTGATTCATTTTAGAGGTATTAGAGGTTGGAACTTTTACGAGTATCGCTCAGGACTTAAATTATGAACGTTTATACCATCTGCTAAGTTTGGGGACGTCTCTTGTACTGTTTGCATATTTTGTATCCCTAAAATTCATTACCACACATCAGTGGTAGGCCACCAGTTCTCGAAATAACTTAAATAAACTTGATCTCATTTTAGACATGCAATTTTTGGTTTGTTCCTCTTCTGTAATCCTTAGAGATTTACACTGTTCATCTTTATATAAATATTTCCTGTACATAATTGCACCCGCGGTCTAGGGGTAGCTCAGCGCGTTCGGTCACAGGTCCGAATGCCTTCTGGGAAAAATGAAAAGTAAAGGAATCAACGATCAACTTGAACGGACGTCATGTGCTTTCCGCCCAGACCAAATGAAACGAACAATACCGAACAAAATTTGAAAAATAAATAAAGAAAAAAAGAGAGAAGCGTTTTTGATTAGTAATGAAAAAATACTCGGCCCCGGGTTCGAAGCCCGCCACCACTTAAATTTTGTTTAATAATCAGCACTGGCGGCCGAAGGCTTCCGGTGTAAGTAGTCACCCTCATTCTGCCAGTGGCCTTGTCAAAGAGAGCGTAGGAGCGAAGAGAGGTTCAGCGCATCTTTAGTCCTTCGAATGGGAAACTGCTCCTAAAGGCGGAAGAATCAGCAATGATCAACAGCATGAGGAGGCAGACGGCAATGGAAACCACTGGATTGAAGACACATAACGTGTATCCACAGAACATGTGCCCTGTAATTGAAAAAGTGTCATGACGACCTCTCCATTGGGAAAAAGACTCCTGAATTCGGGATTAGCCGAGCGGTCTGGGGCGCTGCAGTCATAGACTGTTCGGCTGGTCCCGGTGGAGGTTCGAGTCCTCCCTCGGGCATGAGTGTGTGTGTTTGTCCTTAGGATAACTTAGCTTAAGTAGTGTGTAAGCTTAGGGACTGATGACCTTAGCAGTTAAGTCCTATTAGATTTCACACTCATTTTTGAACTCCTGAATTGTCCGCCATTCGAATTTTCGGGAGGAAACTGTCAAGGGGGAGGTGACCATTACAAAAAGACTGAATAACCAAGGAAAGCATAACGTTCTACGAGTCGGGACGTGGAACGTCAGAAGCCTGATTGTGGTAGGGAAACTAGAAAATCTGAAAAGGGAAATACAAATCTAGATCTACACTACCGGCCATTAAAATTGCTACACCACGAAGATGGAGTGCTACAGACACGAAATTTAACCGACAGGAAGAAGACGCTGTGATAAGCAAATGATTAGCTTTTCAGAGCAGTCACACAAGGTTGGCGCCGGTGACGACACCTACAACGTGCTGACATGAAGAAAGTTTCCAACCGAATTCTCATACACAAACAGCAGTTGACCGGCGTTGCCTGGTGAAACGTTGTTGTGTTGCCTCGTGTAAGGAGGAGAAATACGTACCATCACGTTTCTTGATAAAGGTCGGATTGTAGCTTATCGCGATTCCGCTTTATCGTAACGCGACATTGCTGCTCGCGTTGATCGAGATCCAATGACTGTTAGCAGAATATGTAATCAGTGGGTTCGGGAGGGTAATACGGAACGCCGTGCTGGATCCCAACGGCCTCGTATCACTAGCAGTAGAGATGATAGGCATCTTACCGGCATGGCTGTAACGGATTGTGCAGCGACGTCTCGATCCGTGAGTCAACAGATGGGGACGTTTGCAAGACAACAACCATCTGCACGAAAAGTTCGACGACGTTTGCAGCAGCATGGACTATCAGCTCGGAGACCATGACTGCGGTTACTCTTGACGCTGTATCACAGACAGGAGCGCCTGCGATGGTGTACTCAACGACGAACCTGGGTGCACGAATGGCAAAGCGTCATTTTTTCGGATGAATCCAGGTTCCGTCTACAACATCGTGATGGTCGCATCCGTGTCTGGTGACATCACGGTGAACGCACATTGGAAGCGTGTATTCGTCATCGCCATACTGGCGTATCACCCGGCGTGATGGTACGGGATGCCATTGGTTACACGTGTCGGTCACCTCTTGTTCGCATTGACGGCACTTTGAACAGTGGACGTTACATTTCAGGCGTGTTACGGCCCGTGGCTCTATTCTTCATTCGATCCCTGCGAAACCCTACATTTCAGCAGGATAATGCATGACCGCATGTTGCAGGTCCTGTACGGGCCTTTCTGGATACAAAAAATGTTCGACTGCTGCCCTGCCCAGCACATTCTCCACATCTCTCACCACTTGAAAACGTCTGGTCAATGGGGTCGGAGCAACTGGCTCGTCGTAATACGTATCGTGTTGAAGCTGCATGGTCAGCTGTACCAGTACACGCCATCCAAGCTCTATTTGACTCAATGCCCAGGCGTACCAAGGCCGTTATTACGGCCAGAGGTGGTTGTTCTGGGTACTGATTTCTCAGGATCTATGCACTCAAATTGCGTGAAAATTTAATCACACGTCAGTTTTAGTATAATATATTTGTCCAATGAATACCCGTTTATCATGTGCAGCGGCAGCGGAAATCGTACAATGTGAGTAGGATTCGTTATGAACAGGAAGGTACGTCAGAGAGTTTGATACTGTAAACAGTGACAGGATTGTTTTTATCAGAATCGACAGCAAACCAACACCGACAATGATAATTCAGGTATACACGCCGACGTCGCAAGCTGAAGATGAAGAGATAGAAAAAGTGCATGGGGATACTGAAAGGGTAATACAGTTAGTAAAAGGAGACGAAAATGTAACAATCATGGGGAACTGGAATGCAGTAGAAGGGCAATGAGTAGAAGAAAAGGTTACAGGAGAATATGGACTTGGGACAAGGAATGAGAGAGGAGAGAGACTAATAGAGTTCTGTAATAAATTTCAGCTATTCATAGCGAATACTCTGTTCAAGAACCAAAACAGGTGGAGGTATACTTGGAAAACGCCGGGTGATATGGGAAGATTTCAGTTAGAGTACATTATGGTCGGACACAGATCCTAAAATCAAATATTGGATTGTAAGACGTACCCAGGAACAGATATAGACTGATCACAATGTAGTGGTTATGAAGAATATGCAAGGATGTGGAATACAAAACTACTAAGGCTACAGATACAACAATAAGGAATTGTTCAGTTGGCAGTATAATTGAAGAGTAATAGACATCTCTAAAAAGGACAGTCACAGAAGTTGGACAGAAAAACATAGGTACAAATAAGGCAACTGCGAAGATACCATGGCCAACAGAAAAAAAGTTCAATTGAAATATCAAAGAAGGAAGTGCAAAAAAGGTCAGGGAAATTCAGAGATACAGAAATACAAGTCACGGAGGAAATAAATAATCAGAGGTGCAGGGGAGCTATGATGAAATGGCTGCAGGAAAAACCTGAAGAAATCGAAAAAGATACGATTGTCGGAAGGACTAGCTCATCATATAGAAAAATAAAAACAGTATTCGGTGAAATTGAAAGCAAGGGTGGGAAAATTTATAATGCAACGGGAATTCCACTGTTAAATGCAGAGGAGAGAGCGGATAGGTGGGAAGAATACACAGAAGGCCTCTATGAAGAAGACTAGTCTGATCTCATACAAGAAGAAACAAGAGTCGATTTAGAAGAGAAGGATCCTGTAATAGAATCAGAATTTAAAAGAGCTTTTTGTACTTAAGATCGAATAAGGCAGAAGAGATAGATAATATTCCCTCAGAATTTCTAAAACCATTGAGGAAGTGGCAACAAAACGATTATTCAAGTTTGTGTTAGAATGTATGAGTCTGGCGACATACCATCTTATTTTCAGAATAATGTCACCTACACAATTACCAAGACAAGAGGTGACAAGAGCGATAATTATCACATGATCAGCTTAACAGCTCATGCACCTAACTTGCTGACAAGAATAATATACAGAAGGATGGAAAGGAAAATTGAGGATATGTTAGAAGACGATCAGTTTGGTTTTAGTAAAGGTAAGGGCTCCAGAGAGGCAATTACTACGTTTGAGTTGGTAATGAAAGCAAAACACAAGAAAAATTAAGACATGTTCATTGGATTTGTGGACCTGGATAAAGTGTTCGCAAATCAAAAAGGTGCTAGGTGTTCGAAATTCTGAGAAAAATAGTATTAAGCTATAGGAAGAGATGGATAATCTACAAAATCTAAAACAGCCTAGAAAGAATAATGAGACTATACGACCAAGAACGAAGTGCTCGGATTAAAAAGGGTGTAACACGGGGATGTACTCTTTCACCTCTACTGTTCAATCTGTATATCGAAAAAGCAATGATGGAAATAAAGGAAAGGTTCAGGAGTGTGCATAAACTTCAAGGTGAAAGGATGTCAACGACACGATTGCTGATGACGTTGCTATCGTGAGTGGAAGTGAGGAAGAATTACAGGATTTTCTGGATAGAATCAACAGATTAATGACTACAGAATATGGATTAAGAATAAATCGAAGAAACACGAAAGTAATGAGAAATAGCAGAAATGAGAACAGCGAGTAACTGAACAATAGGGTTGGTCGTCACGAAGTAGATGTAGTTAAGGAATTCTACTACCAAAATAACCAAAGACGGTTATAGCAAGGAGGAGATCAAAAGCAGACTAGCACTGGCCAAAAATGCGTTCCTGGCCAAGATAAGTCAACTAGTATCGAACATAGGCCTCAATTTGAGGAAGAAATTTATGAGAATGTACATTTGGAGCACAGCATTATACGGTAGTGAAACATGGACTGTGGGAAAACCGGAACAGAAGAGAATAGAAGCATTGCAGATGTGGTGCTAAAGATGAATGCTGAAAATTATGTGGACTGATAAGGTAAGGAATGAGGACGTTCTGCCAAAATCGGAGAGGGACAGAATATATGGAAAGCACTGATAAGAAGAACGGAGCGGATGAAAGGTCATCTGTAAAGACATGAGGGAATGACTTCCATGGTAATAGAGGGCGCTGTACACGGCAGAAAGTGTAGAGGAAGACAGAGATTGGAATGCATCCAGCCAATAATGGAGGACATAGCTTGCAAGTGCTACTCTGAGATGAAAACAGAGGTCTTGGACTCATCATTCACCCCTAAGGTAAACAATGAGCCAATATTAATACTTGGATCACACATTTTCCCATCGTCCCAGAACTGTATACATTTTTGTATCTATTCAGGTCAAATAAAAAGGAGAGTATTTTTTCACATTCAATCATGTTCATGGTATAGAATCAGAACAAGGACAGAACAGAGGAAATATGCATGCTTGCAAATGTGACTGAAACAAACTACTACTCTTCTGCTTTCGCTGTAGAATGTGGCCTTTCCATGGCCCAGGATGAAATATTTGATTTATATTATGTGCCTTCATTACTAAATATTTATAAGAAATCAATATCGAAATAAGGAGTTTCTTACCTTTTTAACTGTACCTTCCACAAACATTTTTAAAAGAAAAAGTTATTAAAGTTATTAGTCGATAGACTCGTGGAAGTGCCATTCTCTGCAACGTTTCCCACTTATTTTGCGTATTAAGTCTTTTTTTCGGTTAAGTGTGAGAATGAAACAGTGGCTTCCACGAAATACGTTTGAGAATAGAAAAGCAACCGTATTTCATTTCCAGAATAACATTGCTCTCTTGAGAAGCTGACAGTAATAAAGAGTGGTTTGGAGGCCGCGCACTTCGTAATTTCAGCTTAGCCTTCATTAAACTCTCGCAATTACTTTTGACTCCTACTATATTTTTCAGTGTGCTGTTACGTCGGGGAAATGAAATGTTAACATCTCTCATTACAACAGTCTGCGAACAACAGCACAGAGGGGAGATAAATTGCTATTTTTATCCTCACAATAGTCCTCATTGTCTTCTCTGTTAAGAGTCATATCACCGTCATGTGTTATGGAACATTCTATTTACAGCGACAATATAAAGATACCGTGTACTGCCACATTTTTGATAATTCAATAACTCTTCCGCTCGGGAGTGTTATTGAATTCACAAATGTCGTATCACTGTAACGGTTTCATTATTTGTAAAAAACTGTACATGCCACTAACGCTATATTTTTTGTATAATTCACTGAAGGATACCGTAAACACAAGGAGGAGTTAACTGAATTGGAACATATACAACCAACGGAAAACCCTATAAGCACATCTGTGTAGGATTACAGAGCCGTATAAACTATGAAACACTTTTCTGAATTCAGTATAATGTGAAGACCTGACGGCTTGCAACAACAATCTCCAAAAATAGTTTGGATAACCTCACTCGAAACAGATTACTCATGAGACTGCAAAACATGACAAGTATTGGTTGGTCGATAGAAGACGGTGTTATTGTTAATCAGGAATACATCAGACTGACTGATAGCAACGCATTTGGCGCGTTATCTTGGTATCCGCCGTTCTTCAAAGAAAATTTTAGCATGGTCAGGCATATGCAGCCTCTCACTTCCGTGCTGGAAAATGGGTTGCGAAATCGCATGAAGAAGGTACAACATCTTCTAAATTTCCTGCTACACATATTTTCACATTTCCTCAGTACGAAGAAGTCCTTATCACCAGTTACAGCCAGTGGTAATCCAAATCGTTGTACTTAACTGTTCTTCTGTAAAATAATGATGTTTCATCAACAACATTACCATGTGCCCAGTCTGTTTCGCTTGTAAATGATATAAATATTGCAATAAGTAGCAAGTCAAGTATAGCATTAGTAATTCAGTTTAGCAAATTATTCATATAAACGCTTTGTAGTCACTACTATATCACTAAGCTTTGAAAAAACACACTATATGCAGTTAAGAACTTGTAAGAATATACCACACCAGTAAGGATCTAAAATATGACGACAATGGAGTATAAGAAGTTGACACTATTAAATTCTTGGGATTGCCGGTTGACACAAAACGAAATTGGGAGGAGCGTAAAAGCGGCCTGCTGAAGTGCGAGAACCAGCCTTTATTTCTAATAGGTATGTTTTCAGACGTAGGCGATTCAAAAATTAATAAGCTAACATACTTCGCTTACTGTAATACCACAATGCCATACAGGATCCTTCCTCGGACTAACTGTTCAAGAAATGCTGTGGTTTGCATTGGACATACAATAGAGCCTTCAGTTTCATAACTACGATGGTTCTAAGTTAGTGATAGGTGTTTCTGAGGTTCTACAATCCCCACATATACATCTGCTGGACAGATGTCCTGTTTACGGAGTTAGTGGCGGCATGACGCGTAATTTCAAATGTCAACCACCGCTGCTATGCATTTGTCTCTTTCTTTGTAAGAGGCGTTCTCCGTTACTAAAGACCATTTTATATAGGACTGATGCGAGCATAGTACAATTTCTGAACGATCATCGGATCTGAATAGTGGGGAGCTGTACACCTCTGGAAAACTATATTGTACATGTATCAAAAGGAATCGATGTTTTAAGGAAGTAGTCATGCACTGGAAATATATTTCTTAAATTGAGATAGTAACAGTGTTTTATTCCATGCGACTAATAGGTCGGAAACCGCAACGATCAAACATTATAGTGTGTGAAACTGCCTATTGGCTTCTGTCTCGGGTTCTTCGGCCGACGTTCATCTAATGATTTTTCTGACGTTTCGCCAGCACGAGTGGCTGGCATTGTCAAAGTTTCACCCTCCAATGCCGGTGGTGAACTGGAGCCGAGCTCGCGGGCGCAGACTATATGTACCTGGCGCGCCAACGTCCGAGGGCTTCTCCGCGGTCATTTCCGGTGCGGTTCTCCTCTTGCTACCTGCGACGGTCGTTCGCTGCAGTACGGGAAGCCAGGATCCGTTTACCTTAAGGCTTTCCTCTTTCTTGTTCAAACTGTTCGCGTGTTTTTGTATTTCTGCAGCGAACGACCGTCGCAGGTAGCAAGAGGAAAACCGCACCGGAAATGACCGCGGAGAAGCCCTCGGACGTTGGCGCGCCAGGTACATATAGTCTGCGCCCGCGAGCTCGGCTCCAGTTCACGACCGGCAATGGGGGGGTGAAGCTTTGACAATGCCAGCCACTCGTGCTGGCGAAACGTCAGAAAAATCATTAGATGAACGTCGGCCGAAGAACCCGAGACAGAAGCCAATAGGCAGTTTGTCAACAAGTGGCCACGAAAGCCTTAACAATTTTGTATTATAGTGTGTTTTAAGTGCAGAACATTGTAGCCTTAGGAATGCATGTGTTTATGTTCTCTCTTACCAATACTTTCACATTAATGACCCTAGACACTAGAACAATACCTTAGAATTGGTAGCGTAGTTGATTTAAGTTCAAATGGCTCTGAACACTATGGAGCTTAACATCTGAGGTCATCAGTCCCCTAGACTTAGAACTACTTAAACTTAACTAACGTAAGGACATCACACACATCCATGCCCGAGGCAGGATTCGAGCCTGCGACCGTAGCAGCAGCGCAGTTCCAGAATGAAGCGCCTAGAACCGCTCGGTCACAACGGCCGGCTTGATTTATGCAAAATGCAACAAACTCTGTCCACCTGGAGCTCCATGATGAATAAACACCACCTGTTTCGTGTTCTTAACGGTCTGTTATATCATCACAACAGTTTCATATCTACTGCACATCGATAAGCGGTGCTAACCTCCTCGACATTCGCGCATCTGGAGAAATCTTGTGCTCTTGGATGGTTGCAGGACGGCAGTTATATCCCCGGTTCGCTTTGTTCCTACACGAAACTTTAAATGTAGCGGTCCACTTCTAGTCAGTTGCGTAGAGCGTTGGTCATTGACAATGCAAGGAGATCTTTCGGTCTCTGGCTTTATCCTGAGAAGGCGAGTATGCCCTGTGACTCCCATCCACATAAGGAAACATCATGAGTTACGCACTGTGATAGTTCGGTGAATATGTTCGAGTATTAACAATGAATGAACATGCTGCACAGTCATCTACTTACATTTGCGATGGTACTCGTAAAGTAGTGGAGGGGCTGCTTAGCGATGATGCATAAATTGGTAAGCATGCTACTTTGTCATGGGTTGGTGATGAAATTATGATAAAACTGCTAAAACTGATCGCACTGTCAACTATTATGCATATTATTACTGTACATTGATGGGGTCTTCTCGATCCCAACAGTCCAGGCACGCTGTTGATTACCACATAATATGATTTACACTGTGCGATGTCTAGTTTCCTAGGGGAGTCAATGGACCAAACGTGTTAATTTAAGTTTAGAATCCGACACAGGCGTCGACGTCGTGGCGGAAAAGAAATGTATGGCAGTGTAGAAAGCGTGTTACAGCAGAAAAAGCGGAGTATCAAAGAACGAAATAGGGTCCCTCTCTTGCAACTGATAACATTCAGGCAATGAAACTTTGCACTGGTCCGTTCAAGCGACGTCGATCACTGGCCACTTGCTCCAATGGATAAATACTTGTATATTTAATGGTATCTCCGCATATGCGTGACGCCGGCAGATGGACAGTTCTCGTTTTCGATATATGGGTAGTGAGATATGGATTGAAATTAAAGGAGCTTTTATAGTTCGCAATTTTTATCAGCTGGATGGAACAGAATAACGATGATAGAATGTTTGGGTGATGGACGTGAATGGATCTGGAGGGACGCGGATCTGCTTCGCTGTTGAGTCTTCCTAATTTTCACAGCAAGAAACACAACCGTAACTGTTCGTACTGTCGTCATGTTGCAGCAGCAGGCTTCATTTGACAGTGACCCTATACATTGTACACGAGTGGCAGAGCTACGACAACATGTTTCCATTCCCACCGAGTGCTCAAAACACGCTCCTGTGGCATTAACTCAGCTCACTTTGTTTCTGCACAGATTTCAGAATGTGGTGGTAATTGCTCTTTCCGACCTCTGGGTAAAATTCCTAAAAAAATTATCTCACTAATAACTTCGGTGTGTAATACAGTACATCGCTCCACATCAATGGCATCATTCCACTCCTAACCGTCCACTGGGTATGCTGTTGATTACCGCATAATGATTGACTGTCATCATTCTGTTGATGGTACACTGGATATCTGCCACTTGTCGCTGTGGAACATGTGATTAAATGTAGAGGTAATAACCTTAATACTTTTGTTTGGAAGTATTCCTTATTGCTACGGACTCGTCCTATTTACATATGCTGTGATACCTTACACATGTATTTATTTTTAGTTTCTTTATTTCTTTTCACCAATAAGATAACAGTACCTCTTTTTATTTGTGATTCCTCACACGTTTTGTGAGCAGCACCTTCCGGCCATGGTAAACACCGGAGCAGTATTCATGTACATGACTGCAGAATAAACGAACAATGCTTTTCGAAATGGTGCAGCGAGACATCCGCACCCCTTTCGATGTGTAGATAAGATTAACTGTACAGTTAACCACCTTCTAATAGTTGTTGGAAGTGCTCTACAGTACCGCAGTCTCTTTCAGTTACCATATGTTGCGATATCTTCCACATCTGCCAGCCCCTGTGGTCGAGCGTTTCTAGGCGCTTCTGTCCGGAACCGCGCTCCTGCAGCGGTTGCAGGTTCGAGTCCTGCCCCGGGCATGGATGTGTGTGATGTCCTTAGGTTGGTTAGGTTTAAGTAGTTCTACGTCTAGGGAACTAATGACCTCAGATGTTAAGTCCCATAGTGCTTAGAGCCATTTGAAACATTTGAGAAACATCTCGTCTGCGTTTTGTTTCTACCAGCCTGTGATTGATAGCTCTACAGTTCATGCCATGCGATGTTCAGTTTTCTGTGAGAGCCGGAGGTTCGCAAAGTGTTAATGTCGGTTTAGCAGCAGCTGACACGGGTCTCTAAGCAATGATAGAAAAAACAAAGTGTATGGTGGTGTACACTGATTGGATGTGTTACAACTGGAAAAAAACGATGTTAAAACTGCTTGTGAAGGAGCAATACAGGAACCCTCTCGTGTGATTGATAGTCTGTTGGATATGGTCATCCTACAGTACAGGTGACGAAACTTTCCACCAGTCTATGAAAGCGAGTTCGATCAGTAATCACCTACTCCAGTGAACCAATATCTGTTTTTTTAATACTGTAAGTAGGCTGTTTAGGATTTTATGTTGGTAACGTCACGTAGCGCTCTGTATGAAAATCACTGACTGCTGTGTGCAGTCTGTGGCTGGTTTGCATTGTTGGAATATTTGCTATTGTAGTGTTGAGCAGTTGGATGTGAACGGCTCATAGCGTTGCACAGTTGGAGGTTTTTTTTTTATTTTATTTTTTGGGCGCAAAACTGCTATGGTCATTAGCGGAGTTGAGCCGCCAGCAGTGGTGGATGTGGGGAGAGAGATGGCGGAGTTTTGAGAGCGGATGATCTGACGTGTGTTCATCAGAAAGAGTAAACTTGTAAGACTGGATGTATTGAACTCATGTATATATTGTGAGTTTTGAACACTATTGAGGTAAATACATTGCTTGTTCTCTATCAAAATCTTTCATTTGCTAAATATGCCTATCAGTAATTAGTGCTTTCAGTAGTTAGAATCTTTAATTTAGCTGGCAGTATTGGCGCTCACTGTATTGCAGTAGTTCGAGTAACGAAGGTTTTTGTGAGGTAAGTGATTCATGAAACGTATAGGTTATTGTTAGTCAGGGTCTTTCCTTTGTAGGAATTATTGAAAGTCAGATTGCGTTGCGCTAAAAATATTGTGTGTCAGTTTAGTGATGATCCGAATAAGTAAAGACAGAAATGGCTGAGTACGTTCAGATTTGGTCATCTGTTTGAAAATCAAATAACGTAAGAGGTTTATCAGCACAGCCATTTATAATTTTTCTAAGGGGACGTTTCAATAGGACCGACACATATGTTTGGGTGATGGACATGAATGCACCCTGAGAGACACAGATTTCCTTCGGACTACCTGCATGTAGTTTTAAGATGTGTCGCAAAATCTTCGTCCTTCCTTCATGCCATGTATGATTTGTAGTCTTCCTAATTTTCCCAACAAGAAACACCACCGCAAGTGTTCATACTTTCTCTCCTACTACCTCGTGTTGCAGAGCAAAAGCTTTGTTTGGCGCTGGCCATACACACTGTACTCGGTTGGTGGAGCTATGACAACGGGTTACCATTTCTACTGAGTGGTAAAAATGCGCTCATGTCGCATTAACTCAGCTCGTCCTGTTTCCCCACAGGATCCAGGTCTTAGATATAGCGCTCTCCAACTTCCATTCGGGTCAGACTTAAATTGGGACGATCACGTGGACTAAGCTGCAGGGAGGTCGGGGCAGAGACTTAGCAGCAGTTACAAGATGCAGAGGGACTCTAAAAAAAGTGCTGGAGTTCTTGATGTATGGGATCCTTAGCAGATAGGCTCGAAAAAAATAGGGTGACTCGTGTTGAGATACGAGAGTGTCACAATTATGATTCACCAGTGGCTATAACTACTAAAAGACGTATCCCGCATCCCGCCATCATGATTTATGTTTTCCGTGATTTCTCTAAGAAATGCCGGGATGGTTGCTTTGAAAGGGCACGGCCAACTTCCTTCCCCGTCCTTCTCTAATCCGATGAGACTGATGACCTCGCAGTTTGACCTCTTCCCCCGAACAACCCAACCCAGCAGAATAAAAAGACGTCTCTACAGGATCCAACGCAAATTTGTGGTTGAATGGTTAGACTTGATTCCAAATTGCGGACAGCATTTTGGACAGCATTTCTACCTGAAAGCGTGACACTATCAGCGACCGTGTGTGCCTATAGACTCAAGACATATTTTTATGCGTCGTGATGGTGACATAGGCGTTATGATCGTGTTTTTAAATGCGCAGTCTTTACTCGAAATGTATGTTTTGGGTTGTAGAATCCCTCTGTGATCAGCTTCAAATAGCATTTCTCAGTATTGTTGTTCGAAAAGAGCTTCGTGTTCCCTCCATGGATTCCCAGTTGTCCTACTTGCCGAGTGTAATCCGACTGCAAAAAAAAAATATTCGCCATAAAAAGTGACTCTCATGATCAATTTAGTTAATTAGTCTATCAAACTGATACAAATGATGTGCCGCCTGGCTCGCGGACGAGATGGCTAGGGCACCATGGAATGATTATTGACAACCGTTTCTTTTTTAACAAAATTTCAATCTCCCATCACACAGAGCGAGATAGACTCTCACGATTTGTTTCGTAAACGCTAGTATAATATAGCATCACACGGGTACAAGGGGTCCTGTCATATTGTATAAATCAGCTGCGTTCTCTTGAATTATAGCTTCTTGTTGTCGAACGTAAAAGGAATGTGTTTTTTTTCCGACATGTGTACCACTGGTGTGAAAGGTTGTCTGAAATGCATGTAATACACACATGCGTGACCGTTTATTTACACACACTGAATGTGAGAGACACTCTCGGATCACGTAATTTGTTCACTGAGCTGGAAGAAATTGCTTAATATAGATATTTTTCTTTGGAGTTTAAATTCTCGCTTTTCTTTACTCTGATGATGCCTTCGAAATAACAAGGACATTCTGTTGTGATCGGTAGTTGTCGCATCAAAATAGTTGAAGTGTCTTTTATCCTGATTTCATGTATGGTGGGCATGTCTCTACTGGCGGTACACTTCACTGGACGTTACAAAATAATCAGATGCAACTATAGTCGAACGTAAAAACTATACCGATTTTGATCATAAAACTAAAAGAAAATGGACTTTACCTATTTTTGTGGAAAGAGGTAATTTGTTATGTCGCATAAGTTTTTTTTTTCCTTTTTTAATAGCTGCCTTATTGCAGGAGTCACTTGATGTTAAATAGTATAGTGCAGAACGGCGGAAGGGGTTTTCTGTTTCGCAAGCAACCAACTTTTGAAATATCCATCTGGAGCGTTCTCCGGATTGGCGGGAATATGGTACTAAATTTCCCTTTGTGTTGTCTAGGACCATCACCTTTACGTGGGAGCCAGATGGTGGAAAGCTGAGTGCGGAGGCGGTAGATGGAGCAGCTGGCTGGTTCAAGAAGCCTTTGTCCCCCACCCCCATAGGTGGATGGAGGGAGGAGTGGTGGAGGGGGGAAGGAAGAGGGCCTCCATTTTCGGCAGTTTGTGGATGCCTCTCGAGGAGAATGCACTTTCAACTACCGCCCCCTTTGCAGTCTTTTAGAACGAAGATTTTCCCCAGTACATGTGCTGCATTATGACCCATTAATTACGAGTGCAGGTTTTTTCAGAACAACTTCGAAATGTAATTAAATCTGAGAGGCATTTTTTTCTTCCATCAGTTGTGGTATCGTGTATTGGCTTCGATTACCTGTGCTGCAGGATGGTTTTTGAGCAGGGATCTGTAGCAAACTCTGACGTCAAACAGCGATAGATACTGTATGCTTACAGTTAATACACTTTTAAACTCCTCTCTGTCCAACACCAGTATCTCATCAGTTGAACGTATTTCCCGCCAAACAGAATAAAGATATTATCTTACACCTCTTCCTTTTCCCCGCCAGCTTGTAGAAGTAGGGTAAAGTTTGAGTGGGCCTGTCGCTAGTTTCGAGTGGTATTGCGATTTTTTTTGCCAGCAGGATAACACCAGTTGTATGGTATCGTCAATTTTTGTGCGGTATTGCGCTTTTACGCCATACCTGTGAAGCGCTATGAAAATATTTGCGTAATTAGGCCCAATCTTTGTGATTAATTACGTAATTATGATCGATCATAATTACTAACCTAAACATCCCCTCGTGCATATGGACTATTTCCATGTGTTAGGTGGTACACTTGGGCTTTCCATCAAGTAGAATCAGGGTTCGAGTCCCGGACAGGATACAGTCATTTTTTAATTTCATGTCAATTCCAAGTGCCTCTGGTGGTTTATTGCGTTAAGGGGGTGCACGTGGGCTTTCTGCCCAGGACGACCAGGGTTCGAGTGCTGGAAAGGCCACCGCCATTTTTAATATCCAGTCAGTTCCCAGGCCGGGGGATGGAGTGGGATGTTAGCACAGCCCACGGCTAAAGAAATTCCCGCCAAAATTCGAAACTTCCACAAAAATTCGAATTTCCAGCCAAAATTCTAAATTCATGCCAGTAGGGTAGTTTGACGGTAGAGGGGGTAGGGTAGGAGTGAGGAGGAGGGAGGTGCTGGGGCACACGTGCAGCTGAGAAAGTACGTGACATCAATCAGGGGCATGGGTTGGAGTGGTTGGGGCGGGGGTGGGGTGGTTAATTGATCAATTTAATTCATTTGCATATCAATTTCATCTCAAAATTGCGCTGACGCCGCCACTATACTACTACTTTTGAGAACTGCTGTGTGAACGCCATCATCATTAGAGTTCTGCTTCCCAAAAGTTGGGGACTGATTGGCGCCAGATCTGGATTTCCTGATAAGCATCACTCATGTCTATGTGGCGTTGGTCATATTGATGGCACCATATCACTATGAGTGGAAATGACATTGCATTCGGTCTTTAGAAAGCCAGATTATCCCGGTGAAACTATATGCAAATTAGGTTTTCCGCCCACAGTGATATTCTATCCCTGGAGACTTCTACTTTGGAGTTAATATCCAGCTGCTAAGCCATAGTAATCGCACACTGTGGTGTAAATGTCAGCATACTGTACCAGAACTGTGTCTGAAGTAAATACAGAACATTTCCACTCTTCTGAAAAAACGCCACTCAAGTGCAATCATCGTAGTGTGGGAAGATATGTAACAATTACATTCTGAAGTACTTACATCCATTTTTCGGGGGCATTCAGCTATGACATAGGCTTGCTGTTGATCTACATCTACATCTACATGGATACTCTGCAAATCACATTTAAGTGCCTGGCAGAGGGTACATTGAACTGCCTTCACAACTCTCTATTATTCCAATCTCATACAGTGCGCGGAAAGAATGAACACCTATATCTTTCCGTACGAGTTCTGATTTCCCTTATTTTATCGTGGTAATCGTTCCTCCCTATGTAGGTCGGTGTCAACAAAATATTTTCACATTCGGAGGAGAAAGTTGGTGATTGGAATTTCGTTAGAAGTTTCCGTCGCAACGAAAAAAGCCTTTCTTTTAATGATGTCCAGCCCAAATCCTGTATCATTTCTGTGACACTCTCTCCTATATTTCACGAGAATACAAAAGTGCTGCCTTTCTTTGAACTTTTACGATGTACTCCTTCAGTCATGTCTGGTAAGGATCCCACACCACGCAGCAGTATTCTAAATGAGGACGGACAAGTGTGCTGTAGGCAGTCTCCTTAGTAGGTTTGTTACATTTTCTAAGTGTCCTGCCAGTAAAACACAGTCTTTGGTTAGCTTTCCCCGCATCATTTTTTATGTATTCCTTCCAATTTAAGTTGTTCGTAATTGTAATACGTAGGTATTTAACTGAATTTACGACTTTTAGATTAGACTGATTTATCGTGTAACGACTTCCTTCCTGCACTATATGTATGACCTCACACTTTTGGTTATTTAGGGCCAACTGCCACCTTTCGCACCATTCAGATACGTTTTCCAAATCGTTTTCCAGTTTGTTTTGAACTTCTGATAACTTTATTAGGCGATAAACGACAGCATCATCTGCAAACAACCAAAGACGGCTGCTCAGATTGTCTCCCAAATCATTTATATAAATAAGGAACAGCAAAGAGCCTATAACACTACCTTGGGGAACGCCAGAAATCGCTCCTGTTTTACTCGATGACTTTCCGTCAGTTACTACGAATTGTGACCTCTCTGACAGGACATCACAAATCCGTAACTGAGACGATATTCCATAAGCATGCAATTTCACTACGAGCCGCTTGTGTGGTACAGTGTCAAAAGCCTTCCGGAAATACGGAATCGATCTGAAATCCCTTGTCAATAGCATTCAACACCTAATGTGACTAAAGAGCTAATTGTGTTTCACAAGAACGAAGTTTTCCAAACCCATGTTGACTGTGTGTCAATAGACCGTTTTCTTCGAGGTAATTCATAATGCTCGAACACAATGTATGTTCGAAAATCCTGCCGCATGTCGACGTTAACGATATGGGCCTGTATTTAGTGGATTACTTCTACTACGTTTCTTGAGTATTGGTGTGACCTGTGCAACTTTAAAGTCTTTGAATACGGATCTTTCGTCGAGCGAAAGGCAAAGTAAAGGCAGGCATATTCGTCAACAAGGTTGTAGTAGACACATCTGACCACCACAAGGGAGGATCGCGGTGCTCTGCGCAACACACATGATGAACCCTTCTCAACTGAGCCTGCCATCTGAGAAAGGTCGTCCTGCACCACTGGTCAGAGGCTAGCAGCAGTTGGACTGGGATATTCAGTCCTACGCAAAGGCTGCTGGCAACACGTCAACACAAACAGCTGACTCTAGAGTGGTGTCGTGTCTGTGAGCTTGAACTGTTGATGATTGGCGTCGCATTGCGCTCAGCACTGAATCGCGGTTGTGCCTCAGCCTGGACGATCGTCGTAAGCGACTATGGCGGTGACCTGGCAGAGATCCCTTAGGCGGCTGGTATGACCGAGCGGTTCTAGTCGCTTCAGTCTGGAACCGCGCGACCGCTACGGTCGCAGTTTCGAATCCTGCCTCGGGCACGGATGTGTGTGATGGCCTTAAGTTAGTTAGAATTAAGTAGTTCTGAGTTCTAGGGGACTGATGACCGCAGATGTTAAGTCCCATAGTGCTCAGAGCGATTTGAACCATTTTTTAGAGATCCCGTTCTTCCAACGTTATGGAGAGGCTAAGCGATGTTACTTCTGACATCATGCTGTTGTGAGCTAATGGGTATGGCTTCAGGTCACAGCTGGTAGTTATTGTGGATGCTAAGTCATCATAGCGTATGTCACATACGAGGTGCGGCTAGAAAAAAACCGGACTGATGCTGGAAAAAACATTTATTTACAATTATTTACAATTTCATGTTATCTCCTTCAATGTACTCTCCTCCTCGGTCTCTACACCGCTCCATACGAATTTTCCACTGTTCATAGCAATGCTGCAGATCATTTTCGGTAAGTCCATACATTACTTCCGTCGCTTTTTCTTTTACTGGTTCAACAGTCTCAAATCTAGTTCCTTTCGAAGCTGACTTGACTTTAGGGAAAAGAAAAAAGTCACAGGGGGCCAAATCAGGTGAGTAGGGTGGATGATCTAAGATAGGAATATTGTGTTTTGCCAAAAACGTCTTCACTGACAACGCACTGTGAGCTGGGGCATTGTCTTGGTGAAGGATCCATGACTTTTTTCTCCACAAATCGTTCCGTTTTCTCCGTACTCGCTCACGTAGGGTAGCCAGGACGCTAATGTAGTAATGCTGATTCACTGTCTGTCCCTCTGGTACCCAATCAATG
The DNA here is from genome assembly GCF_023864345.2 of Schistocerca serialis cubense. Classification (NCBI taxonomy): domain Eukaryota; kingdom Metazoa; phylum Arthropoda; class Insecta; order Orthoptera; family Acrididae; genus Schistocerca; species Schistocerca serialis. The sequence goes on along the minus strand of NC_064645.1, from coordinate 586,492,138 downwards.
TGCACAATCCCTTTGATGTAAAAAAAAAAAACAATCATCATTGCCTTGAATTTCGATTTTGACATTCGTGCTTTTTTTTGTCGTGGAGAACCAGGAGTTTTCCAATGCATCGATTGGCGTTTAGTTTCGGGATCGTAAGCAAAAAACCACCATTCATCGCAAGTAATAACATTTTGTAAGAAGGTGGGATCACTTTCAATGTTTTACAGGATGTCAGAACAAATCATTCTTCGGCGTTCCTTCTGTTCAATTGTGAGACACTTTGAAACCATTTTTGAACACACTTTTTTCATGTTGAAACTTTCATGGAGAATCTGCCTAACACTTTCCTTGTCAACTCCTGTTAACTCAGACACTGCTCTGATTGTTAAACGGCGATCTTGTCGAACAAGTTTACCGATTTTTTCAATGTTTGCATCAGTTTTTTCTGACAATGGTCTGCCAGTGCGAGTGTCATCACTGGTGTCTTCGCGGCCATCCTTAAGTCGTTTAAACCACTCAAACACTTGTGTTCGCGATAAACAATCATCGCCGTACACTTGTTGTAACATTACAAACGTTTCACTTGCAGATTTTCCTAGTTTGAAACAAAATTTGATGTTAACACGCTGTTCTTTCTGTACACTCAACATTTTCCGACGCAGAGACAAAACGTCAACTACTTAAAACAGACGCCACGGGCAGACTGAGTGCAGGAGGCAGTAGGCGGAGCGAGACTCACGTGACAGGCCACGCGACTTTCAGCCTTATTGCATTCGTTTTATTGTTTCACCAGTACTAGTCCGGTTTTTTTCTAGCCACACCTCGTAGGCTAAACCATTCGTGCTCATGTTTTACCTCCCACGCGACAGTATCGTATAGCCATTTCTGAACAGGACAATGCTCATTCACACGTGACACATCTCGCTGTGAAACGTATGCGCAATGTTGAGTTACTTTCGTGGACAACTAGATCTTGTGATGTGTCTCCGATAGAATATTTGTGGGAGCAGGTTGGACGACAACTAATTCCTAGTGACAGTCTTCAGCATATGAAGGATGTAGGTGCCCAAAAAAATGAACCAGCTCTAGAGGTAGCCTCTTTGATTACTTATCATTGTAAGAGGTATGCGCTATAGAGTCTCTGACCAGAGAGCAGTATGTAGTTAGTTGTTGCTTGTCGCCAGTCGGCAGTAGTCTGCAGTAGTCTGTGTGAGTCGGTAGTAGTCGGCGGTAGTCTTTGCGTGTCTTCGCTTGTCTGCAGTCTGCTCTGGTCGGGACTCTGGAGGATGAGTATTATTGTAGAAGGTAAAGAAGCAGCCTTGCGCATATCTAGTAATGTATGTTAACTGTCATCCAATTTCTTTAAAAAAATGCCTCAATAATAATTTTTATAATATAAAGTAATTTTTTTAAAAAAAAAAGCCTTCATATCAATTTAAAGAATATATGCAATGCATTATCATTCCTTTCACGAATCACAAAGCATAGGCCAGCATTTCACGGAGCTGTGCCGAAGATTTTTTGGGTAAGAGCAGATATATTCGCAGTTTTTATTGAGGTAAGAATTTTTTCCTTTTTTTTAATTCAGAATACAGGGCCGTGGCGCAGCGCTGCTGTCGTCATAAAATTTACCAGGTTACTGAATTTTTTTTATTATTTTTGGTGTTTAGGAATTTTTCTGTTTCGAGCTTACATTCAATGAGAAAAGAATTTTGTGGGTACAGTAAATGTGAATGCATTTCTGCACAGAGATTATGAATGGGAACCAATTATGTTCAGAGGTTACAATATTAAAAATTCATTTAATTATTATTTTTGTGGGAAGGTTACACATGGTTCAAGGTTCATCATTTTATTATTTTTGTGGGGAGGTTACATCATAAAAGGTCATAAGTCCCGGGTTCGAAACACGTCACCGCTTAAATTTTGATTAATAATCAGCATTGGTTGCAGAAGAGTTCTTGGTTAAGAAATCATCCTCATTCTGCCAACGGCCAACATTCAGATCACTCCCTTGCCCTTGGAGTGGGAAACTGCCCCTGAAGGTGGACTAATCAGCAATGATCAACGGCTTGAGGATTAGAAGGCAAGGAAAACCACAGCATTAAATACCTATAACGTGAATCTATAGAACATGTGGTCTGTAATTGAAAAAGTGATATGATGATCTCTCCACCGGCAAATGATTCCGGAATAGTCCCCAATTCGATCGGCAGGAGGGGACTGCCAAGGGAGAAGTGACCATGAGAAAAAGGTTCAATAACCTACGAAAGGATAACGATCTACCAGTTGGGGCGTGGAATGTCAGAAGCTTGAACGTGGTAGGGTTCATTTAATTATTATGTTTGTGGGGAGGTTACACTTGGTTCATGGTTCATTACTTAATAAATTTTTGTGGGGAGGTTACACTTGGCGACATCCGGCCAGGATCGTATTTCTTTGTGAATCTTCTGATAAGTAGTCATATATCTGCTCTTATTTACTTAAATGTAGTTTGCATCTGGCACAACGCATTTACTAATTTGTCACTCTTTCTTTCACAGATCATCGGCAATTTGTTGCTCTTTGTTTTAATTGTGTTTGTTGCATTTTTGCATTGTCCTTGTTTCATTTGTGCTTAAATTTGATTTGTGAAACATGCCGCGATGTGTAATGAGTGAAATAGTCGACTCGAATAATTTGACCGATCATACTAGCGACAGTTTGTGTAATAATGATAGTCCTCCATTTGCAGACAATCAGTGCCTACCGACCCACTAGTAATGATTTTGATCCTAATGATGAGCGAACGAATTCAATTGTGTCCTCTGTTGGTTTGTCGACAGTTGATGACGCGGCCCGTTCCGATGCAGTGGGCACTGCCCAGTTCGACACGCCCGATTTGCAAAATTTGAATTGTGAACAGATACATTTTTCTAACGAAAATGAACAGTGTACTCAAAGTACGACAGATTTATTTGATTTCGATTTAGTGACCAACAGTGCACATCCAATTGGCAAACCTTTTCAAGAATTACAGAATGACCAAATGGTTACAGAAAACGTGACAATTGCAGGTATGCCATCAAACAGCACAGAGAATAGAGTAGGTAATATTGGCTTGGATCAAATTATGGCAGTATTCTACAACAGAATGAAAGACAAGACAACAATTACAAACAACTTAGTGAAAGTCTTAACCAACAAATTAATGAAAATAATGAAAATCTCAAATAACAACTTAATGAAAAAATAGACAGCAATTTCAGACAGTCGAATGATAAGCAAGACAACAATTACAAACAGTTGAATGAAAAACAAGATAACCTTAATGAAAATTTCAAACAACTTAGTGAACAGAATAAACAGCTTAGTGAACAGATTACAGCCGTTGCCGCGCAATGTCATGATACTAAAGAACAATTACGTGAGAAAATTAAGGCTTGTGCTAGGAAAAGTAGTGAAGAAATTAGATCTGTTGCTCAAGAATTAAGGAATATGCAAGCAGCTACAACAGAATCACTTAGAGACGAAATTAGTCCAGTCGCTAAACAATGCTCTGAAAACGCAACACAGTTACGCGACGAGTTTAAATTAATGTCAGCAGAACATTCGCGCACACTGGATGCAAAAGTAGACGCGAAATTTGACCAACAGAACAGTCAAATTGACGAACGTTTTAATCACCACCTACAAAACAGTGAAACGCGTTACCGTAAATTTATACAGGAACAAAATAAAGTAAAACGACAAGCCATGGAAACAATTACTGCACAGAGACAGGAAGATAAACGTAAATTGTTTACGAAAGCAAAAACATACGTAGACCACAATATTGCTACAGTATCAGACGAAATTAATACAATCAAACAGCTGAACACCGAATTGTGTGATGAAATTTCCGATCTTAAATCAAAAACAGATACACACACAGTAGACTTTCAGACAGTGACCGACAGACTTGAACAATTAGAACTAATACAGGATTCCGATGTCATCAAAGCAGACGTTAAAAAATTGAACGAACCCACACGTAAGATACAAAAACAAATTAATGCTTGTGACACTAAAAACGATGATCAGGTAAAAATACTGACAGAAAAATATGATGATTTGGCCAGTCGTATTGATGTTACTGAAAGTAATAATGACAGCAAATCAGACGATACTTCACCGATTTCGTTTAATCAAACACCTGAATTCCAAAATTTGCAGCAGACGATCAGTGAGACAGATTCGTCCAATAATACATTACGTAAAAAATTGTCAACTTTACAGCAAGAAGTGACAGAAATGAAAAATGTTTTAGTCAATAACACGTCACAGCATACGGCACATTCCGAACATTTGTCACACTCACACAGCCAGTATAATTTAGGTAATTTACAGAGAGTACGTGACTTAGATTCCGAACAATCACAGACAAATAGATTCTCATATAATCCTGAACCTGTTCGGACATACAGAGACGATAATTTTGATTACAAGCATTTTCAATCCGTGAGAAAATTTAAAGTATTTAAAAATGATAGAACACAGATTCACCCATTGGATTGGATACAACAATTTAGCTTTGCTTTTCCACCGACTTGGCCCGTAACACACAAACTTCAATTTATTTGCAGTTTTTTGGAAGGCGAACCAGCAACTCATATGAGACCGATCGCGAGACAATGCTAATCGGTAGAAGAATTTCAGAATGCTTTTCTGTCAGCGTATTGGTCGAAGACGACACAGCGCGGAATCAAGGATCAATTAATTAGTTTACCGAACTATGAGAACTCAAATTTTCCCACTGTCACGCAATTTTTTGAACACATGGTCCAACAAAACCAGTATCTGAGTGAACCATACAGTGAATCTGCACTAATTCAATTATGTATTTCTAAATTACCACCATCATTAAGAGTGTCACTTTTAACGGGTCAGCAGAAATAAAATATTTCGGCATTCAGAGATCTGTTACAGCTTTTGGAAGTGTAGCAATCGGATTATTCCTTTATAAACAAAAATTTTTCATATAATAACCAAGGGCAACAAACATACAGCAATTACGATCAGCCACGCAATTTCAATAGCAAAGGTAATAGACGCTTCAGGAACGACAACCACCAGAATTTTAATAACAGACAAAATTTTAATTATCAGTATCGTCAGAATTATCAGCAACATGAACCACATTTTGGTAACAATAGAGGTTTTTCCCAACAACAGCAACAAAACCAACGGGTTAGCGTACCTAACCAACAATGTAATGTACAAGGTCAACCTAACTTTAACGTTTCGCCGCGTACGCGTATAGCGTCGGCCCCAACAAATAGTAACGCACAGCAACAAGGAAATCAGTACGTACAGAAAACACACTATTTCAATTCCTATCGCAATGCACCGTATAGAAATGCCTATCATGACAGACGTAAAAGAAATGAGCACAATTTTCAGCGTACGTTTAATAACAGTCGGTCTTACCAACAGCAAAATCATCCGCAACAACATATAATCATGAATGAACCAGACAGTAGGTATCATCCCGAACATAATATGTCAGGAAGAAATAACAGAACAGCACAAATAGTGGAAATGCCACTGCATCCTCCCGAAAATAATAGCACGTCAGATAGAATTTGACTAAATTCAGTACAGGTTGCATCTTCCAGTAACGCAAGCAATACTTTTGACACGCAGAATCTTGTTCACGAAAATGTTATTACTTTTGACAACATCCGAGACACTCTTTTGCAGAAAAGACCAGTCATTCAAAAAACCATTTCACACTCTGTCATCGAAGTAAAGATTGGATCATCCTAATTTTCAGCAGTAATTGATTCTGGATCACCTATGTCAGTCATAAATGAGGAAACTTTCAACGAATGTAATAAGGAGAATACCTATCCTACGTTACCATTAGCAAAACTAAAGTAAAAGGAGCAGTATCTAGTAAAGGAGTAGATGTAAAATTACAGACACATTTATCATTTTGTATTGCAGGTCATACATTTCACTCAAATTTTTGGAAAGTTCCCTTATTGACGACAGACGCTATTTTAGGTACGAATTTTCTGGTACAACACGACGCAATTATTCACTTTTAAAACTCCTATTTAATGTTAAAGGATGAAAATGTACAACTGGCTTTAGAATTTCAGCACTCTTTATCTGCAGAAGAACAAACAATTAATCGTACAGAGGTCATTTCCGCATCACGTAACATAGACTGCCATTCCACATTGTTCACAGATACGTACGTACACAACTATAATAGTCCAGACGAAGCCGACTATGACGTTATACAGATGATTTCTGATAAAGTTAAACAGAGCAGCGCAAATACAGACGACGAACGCACGCAACTACGCAAAATTCTTTTACAGCAAGCTCCAGTTTTCGACAACACTCCTGGTACTATGTACGGTTTTATGTATGAATTTCAAGTTAAACAGCACGACACATTTAAAGCCAAACATTATCCCATTCCGTATATTCACAGAGAACAAGTTAAGAAAGAATTGCAAGCTATGCTTGACCAAGGAATTATTGAACCGGCAGTTAGTCCGTACATAAACCCGCTCCATATTGTTAAGAAAAAGGATGGTTCACTTCGCCTCGTACTTGATTCGCGTCACATCAATGACATTATTATTAATGTAACAGATCGCCCACAAACACTAGAAGAATTTCTACAGAAAGTTCATGGTACTGCTATTTATTCCACATTAGATTTGAAATCGGGATTTTGGTAAATTCAACTCCATCCGGACTGCAGAAAGTACACGGCTTTTCTCTGTTTTGGTGACTGTTATCAATTTTGTAAATTACCGTTCGGTTTAACTATTTCTTCAGCAGCATTTATTCCCGGTTTGAATACAATACTTCAGACAGAACTTAAAGACAGAATCACAACGTATGAAGACGACGTTCTTATTGCAGAAGCTAACTGGTCTGAACACAATCTGATTCTTGAACAACTGTTACGAACTTTTCGTGCACAAGGACTCACAGTTAATCTCAGTAAATCGCACTTTGGCAAAACTTCTATAAAATTTCTTGGACATGTAATTTCAGCAGAGGGCATTGCGCCTGACCCGGAAAAACTTCAAGCTTTACGTGACATTACTGTTCCTACGACGAAGAAACAATTACGCAGCTTTTTGGGTTTAATTAGCTTTTTTCGTAAGTTTATTCATTACTCTGCTTTGGACACCCCTAGATTATGTCAACTGACAGGTAAAAACACTATTTGGTCCTGGGATAGGCAAGCACATTCTGAATTTATGAACCTGAAAGAAGCTTTGTTGAATGCACCACTTTTATCACATCCAGATCTTACTAGAAATTTTTCCATTGCCACCGACAGTTCTAACAACGCTTTAGGCGTACACATTTTTCAGGAAATTGAAGAAGATGGCACAACAGTAACTAAAAACATCGCCTTTGCGAGTCGCATTCTGTCACCTGCTGAACGCAATTATTCTGTTACAGAACTTGAAACACTATGTGTTGTATGGGCATTTACGAGATTTCTCATTTTCTTTATGGAAGACATACGACCGTTTACACAGATCATAGGGCGATACAGTTTTTACTTGCGGCTAAATTTACACACGACAGATTAAGTAGATGGAAACTTTATTTGCAGGAATTTAATTTTACAATTGTTCACATTCCCAGTACACAAAATATTGTAGCAGACGCACTATCCCGTTCTCTCAGCAACAATCAGCAAGACATCGCAACCAACTTCTGCAAAGCAAATTTCAGCGTCATGTACATTCAACAAGTTGCATTTGAGAATTTCATTTCGTCGTCATTACGAGACATAGCGTAAGAGCAGAGTAAAGACAACGCGTGGAAACAAATTAAACACCTTTGGCAAGATAGGAATAATGTTACCATTAGAAACCATTACACTGTACGCAATAACATTCTGTTTCGCCGCTCTCACCCTGACAGCAACAATTGGTTATTATGCATTCCCGACAAACTTGTTAACAAATTAATCTGGTATACTCATTTAAGTTACGCACATTACGGAGCCAGAAAATGTTTTCTTATACTGAGACAGAACTGTTATTTTACCAACATGGAGAAACGTATTCGACGAGTTTTAGCGTCATGTAAAATCTGCCAGAAAGCTAAATCAGATACGACTTCACATATTCCTCCATTACATCCCATTGTACCTGTTAAATTGTGACACATGGCCGCTGTAGACATTTTTGGTCACATTCCCAGAACTAATAGAGGTTTTTGCTACATCTTTGTCGCTGTTGAACTCACTTCAAACTTTGTTACCTTCACTCCATTACGCAAAGCTACTGCTAAAACTGTTTCGAAAGCATTTGTAAAATATTTTCTATTTCATGTAGGACATGTATTGAAAGTAATTTCCGACAATGGACTACAGTTTCGATCTGCTATATGGACACGTATGTTACGAGCTAGAAACATTTCTCCGATCTATATATCCAGGTACCATGCTTCTTCGACCCCTTGTGAACGATTAATGAAAGAAATTGGTATACTGTGTAGAATATACTGCCATAAAAGACATATTGATTGGGACACACACATACTCTCATTCCAGGATGTAATTAATTCCATACCAAATGAATCTACTATGCTATCTCCGTCTGTTATACTGAAAAATGTTGAACCACCTAACAAAATTAAAGAATTAGTAACCTTTCCTACATCTCGTTGACTACGAAACCATGAAATAATTGACATTGCGCTGAACAACATCAAACGTGCCGCAGAGCGCCGGAGAAGACAGCAAAAACAGGTTTGTACACGCCGTGACTTTCACATCGGACAGAAGATATTAGTACGCACACATTATTTATCTAACAAAGGAAAAAGTAGATGTAGTAAATTTGAGCTTACATACGCAGGTCCTTATCGAATTCGCAGCATTCCTCACCCCAATGTAGTACACGTCGAAACTCTGAGAACCAGAAAAACCAAAGGCAATCACCATATCTCCAACATCAAACCCTTTATTGAATGAACATATTTTATGATTTATCACACTGTAATGCCATTTCCTGATTTTTTTTATATAACCACTTATGCAATTATATTCACATGAACACTTCCTGATGATTATCTTATTTTTCTTGGCAAGTGCCTGGCAAGGTAAGGTTAGCAGGTCGCTCTTCTTGTCGTTACACATCAGACCGTGCACATTTTTCCAGATGAACTTACACATTTTATGACCACTTATACAATTATATTTATGTGACTACTTACTAATGATTGTCATATTTTTTCTTGGCAAGTGCCCGGCAAGGTAATGTTAGCAGGGCGCTTTTCTTGTCGTTACACATCAGACCGTGCACATTTTCCATTCTTCATGTACAGGGTGTTTCAAAAATGACCGGTATATTTGAAACGGCTATAAAAACTAAACGAGCAGCGATAGAAATACACCGTTTGTTGCAATATGCTTGGGACAACAGTACATTTTCAGGCAGACAAACTTTCGAAATTACAGTAGTTGCAATTTTCAACAACAGATGGCGCTGCGGTCTGGGAAACTCTATAGTACGATATTTTCCACATATCCACCATGCGTAGCAATAATATGGCGTAGTCTCTGAATGAAATTACCCGAAACCTTTGACAACGTGTCTGGCGGAATGGCTTCACATGCAGATGAGATGTACTGCTTCAGCTGTTCAATTGTTTCTGGATTATGGCGGTACACCTGGTCTTCCATGTGTCCCCACAGAAAGAAGTCACAGGGGTTCATGTCTGGCGAATAGGGAGGCCAATCCACGCCGCCTCCTGTATGTTTCGGATAGCCCAAAGCAATCACACGATCATCGAAATATTCATTCAGGAAATTAAAGACGTCGGCCGTGCGATGTGGCCGGGCACCATCTTGCATAAACCACCAGGTGTTCGCAGTGTCGTCTAAGGCAGTTTGTACCGCCACAAATTCACGAAGAATGTCCAGATAGCGTGATGCAGTAATCGTTTCGGATCTGAAAAATGGGCCAATGATTCCTTTGGAAGAAATGGCGGCCCAGACCAGTACTTTTTGAGGATGCAGGGACGATGGGACTGCAACATGGGGCTTTTCGGTTCCCCATATGCGCCAGTTCTGTTTATTGACGAAGCCGTCCAGGTAAAAATAAGCTTCGTCAGTAAACCAAATGCTGCCCACATGCATATCGCCATCATCAATCCTGTGCACTATATCGTTAGCGAATGTCTCTCGTGCAGCAATGGTAGCGGCGCTGAGGGGTTGCCACGTTTGAAATTTGTATGGATAGAGGTGTAAACTCTGGTGCATGAGACGATACGTGGACGTTGGCGTCATTTGGACCGCAGCTGCAACACGGCGAACGGAAACCCGAGGCCGCTGTAGGATCACCTGCTGCACTAGCTGCGCGTTACCCTCTGCGGTTGCCGTACGCGGTCGCCCTACCTTTCCAGCACGTTCATCCGTCACGTTCCCAGTCCGTTGAAATTTTTCAAACAGATCCTTTATTGTATCGCTTTTCGGTCCTTTGGTTACATTAAACCTCCGTTGAAAACTTCGTCTTGTTGCAACAACACTGTGTTCTAGGCGGTGGAATTCCAACACCAGAAACATCCTCTGTTCTAAGGAATAAACCATGTTGTCTACAGCACACTTGCACGTTGTGAACAGCACACGCTTACAGCAGAAAGACGACGTACAGAATGGCGCACCCACAGACTGCATTGTCTTCTATATCTTTCACATCACTTGCAGCGCCATCTGTTGTTGAAAATTGTAACTACTGTAATTTCGAAAGTTTGTCCGCCTGAAAATGTACTATTGTCCCAAGCATATTGCAACAAACGGTGTATTTCTATCGCTGCTCGTTTAGTTTTTATTGCTGTTTCAAAATTACCGGTCATTTTTGAAACACCCTGTATGTATGATTGTTTTGTTTGTATGCACTATGAAATATTTAAGATATAACAAATACCAGTTGACTTTGACATTTTGCCTTATGATTTCTCAACATCGTGACTATTTTACGTTTTTTTTTTTTTTTTTTTGCTGCTACATTGTGATACTCTGTGTACATGTTTGCATCTGAACACTGTCTATGTTTTTGACATATTACGTTTTCTGTCATGCTATGCTGTATGCTCAAGTATATCACTAGAAACCAGCTTTATATTTAATGGGTATATGATTTAAATGGAAGACATTAATCATTGTTTATCATTTTCAGAAAGAAATAACGTGTAAAAGAAATAAATTAAACAGAAATGGGAATTTCACCTTCGGAATGAACGAAAGAAGATGCAATACCTCGTCACGAAGAGCAAATGGATCAGAATTAACAAGCATTAACAGAATATACTATACGCATCATATGATAGCAGTCTTAACTAATTTTTTCTTTCTGAATACGAGGCGATTGATGCAGGCTGTCAGATAGAACTACACATCTTAGTTTTAGTGATCAAATATGCTAGAAATAAGGAACTCTATACTATGAATAGTTGTATAATGAATAATGAAGAGACTTTTTTGCAGATGATAATGAATGATGATGAATAGTGATGCAGAATATGCTAATATGGATAATGAAGTTTTTCTTTGCAGGTGATGATAGTAATGATAATGAAGTTTTTCTTTGCAGATGAGGATAATGTTGAAGTTTATGTATTTATGCTATGTAGTTATTTAAGTATTTGTTGCAGTTCGTTTTGACAGTATGTCTTATGTCGCATGGTATGATGACTGAAGGTTTTGGAAAGGACAGCCAGAGAACATATATATTTAATACACATTTCATTACCTGTTAATTCGAAGTTCACTACTTCTCAGCATAATATGCGTTTCTTCTTTCAGCCTAATAATCCATTTTTTATTTCTCGCAGGAAAAATTATTCATGAAATTAATGTGCTACAGGCAGCTGGTCATTAAACCTGTGTCATTCATGAATGTGATCACATATACTCCATTTGTTTCATAACCTTGCTACAGCTGACTCGTGACGAATGATGTTACACATCTTCATTTGCAGCAATAAGTCAAATGCAAATATTGTTATGCCCCCAGCAATTAATTATCGATCCCAACGCAATGCATTGCTAGCACAAACAAAAAAAAATGTATTACCAGTCCCACACGATAATACCAATTTAAGAGAGTTATGAGTAATACTGAATGATGTTTTCTAATCACAGACTTTGAGTAATAGTTACAGAGTGTTACATTTTAATTATGTCTTATGTCACTTAAATGATGAGTTCTGATTAATAGTGAATGATATTTCGTAATAATGCATGCATGCTCTACGCTCATTAGCTCCTGTTTTGACTGATGACTTCTGATGTTTTGCAACTAGCCAATGAGTGCCAATAATTATTTTTAAATATGTCGTATGTCACTTGAATGATGAAAAATGTTTTGTAATATTCAATACTTGCTGGCCAACGAATGCCACTGTTTCTTATATTTTAAATTTGTATTATGTCACTTACATGCTATATACATGAATACCAGTAGCTTGATGCTACACTCATTAGCTCCTCTTTTGACTGATGATTTCTGATGTTTTGTAACTGGCCAATGAGTACCAATAATTATTTTTAAATATGTTGTACGTCACTTGAATGATGAAAAATGTTTTGTAATATTCAGTACTTGCTGGCCAACGAATGCCACTGTTTCTTATATTTTAAATTTGTATTATGTCACTTACATGCTATATACATGAATACCAGTAGCTTGATGCTACACTCATTAGCTCCTCTTTTGACTGATGATTTCTGATGTTTTGTAACTGGCCAATGAGTGCCAATACTTGTTTTTAAATATGTCATGTGTCACTTGAATGATAAAAAATGTTTTGTAATATTCAATACTTGCTGACCAACGAATGCCACTGTTTCTTATATTTTACATTTATATTATGTCACTTACATGCAATATATATGAATACCAGTAGCTTGATGCTACACTCATCAACTCCTGTTTTGAATAATGACTTCTGACGATTTGTAACTGATCAATGAGTGCCAATGTTCTCTGTAAACAGATTACTTATGAACATTATTCTGTAATACTTCATACATGGTACAGAAATGTTCAATAACTGGGCGATGAGTGCCACCAATTACTTAAATTAGTTGATAGACTAGTGTAATTATCAATGATGACTGGCATAAGACTTCATTTCCTTCACCTTCTGACCTAATTAGCAGAAATTACTGCAATATCCTTTTGTCCTGTCTATCTTCATGATCATGGAGCACTATATTTGGTTTTTGCACTAATTCTACGTTGGTGTGTCTTACAAGACCGTGGTGTTGACACGACATGCTGTCCACCACCTTGAGTGATGGAGATATTATTATGGTCCCACTGTTTGGTGTACCTAATGTACTACCAAAATGATAACATGGAATATTAATACGACATTTCAGTGTCTTGGCTACACTGATTAATACTTCAGGGAAAAGAACTTCAGATTGTCTCACTTGGTGTTGTGCTTCTGTAGAAAGATATGGACTTTCAATGCAGCTGCGTGCAACCTAATGTGCTACAACCATGATGCAATCCTTCCCTTTCCTATCCTAGTTCTTGTAAAATAGTAAAAAAAAACTACAGTGCATGTGCACTTTTGTCATTTGTTAACATGATTTGTATTCATTGCATATACATTTCGTGATTTGCTGATATATTCTGAACTACAGTACGTGTGCACTTTATGTCATTTGTTAATATGATTTGTACTCATTGCGTATACATTTTGTGATTTCCTGATATGTTCTGTACTACAGTGCGTGTGCACTTTATGTCATTTGTTAATATGATTTGTACTCATTACGTATACATTTTGAGATTTGCTGATATGTTCTGAACTACAGTGTGTGTGCACTTTATGTCATTTGTTAATATGATTTGTACTCATTACGTATACATTTTGTCATTGCTTGATATGTTCTGTACTCAGTGCATGTGCACTATATTTTATTTTATGTTCTGCACTTATTTATATGTATATATTCTGTGATTGTAAACTTAGTTGATTAAGAATAATTTGTTGCTCATGGCAAGTCCAATTGACTCACCATCGCTGCCAAATATTTGCCCCCCCCAGTGGAAGGTTATGTAAGAGGTATGCGCTATATGCGCTGCCTGCAACACGCAAGACTTAGGAGAGTCTCTGACCAGAGAGCAGTATGTAGTTAGTTGTTGCTTGTCGCCAGTCGGCAGTAGTCTGCAGTAGTCTGTGTGAGTCGGTAGTAGTCGGCGGTAGTCTTCGCGTGTCTGCGCTTGTCTGCAGTCTGCTCTGGTCGGGACTCTGGAGGATGAGTATTATTGTAGAAGGTAAAGAAGCAGCCTCGCGCATATCTAGTAATGTATGTTAACTGTCATCCAATTTCTTTAAAAAAATGCCTCAATAATAATTTTTATAATATAAAGTATATTTTTTTTAAAAAAAAGCGTTCATTTCAATTTAAAGAATATATCCAATGGATTACCATTCCTTTCACGAATCACAAAGCATAGGCCAGCATTTCACGGAGCTGTGCCGAAGATTTTTTGGGTAAGAGCAGATATATTCGCAGTTTTTATTGAGGTAAGAATTTTTGCTTTTTTTTTTCAGAATACAGGGCCGTGGCGCAGCGCTGCTGTCGTCATAAAATTTACCAGGTTACTGAATTTTTTTATTATTTTTGGTGTTTAGGAATTTTTCTGTTTCGAGCTTACATTCAATGAGAAAAGAATTTTGTGGGTACAGTAAATGTGAATGCATTTCTGCACAGAGATTATGAATGGGAACCAATTTTGTTCAGAGGTTACAATATTAAAAATCCATTTAATTATTATTTTTGTGGGAAGGTTACACATGGTTCAAGGTTCATCATTTTATTATTTTTGTGGGGAGGTTACATCATAAAAGGTCATAAGTCCCGGGTTCGAAACACGTCACCGCTTAAATTTTGATTAATAATCAGCATTGGTGGCAGAAGAGTTCTTGGTTAAGAAATCATCCTCATTCTGCCAACGGCCAACATTCAGATCACTCCCTTGCCCTTGGAGTGGGAAACTGCCCCTGAAGGTGGACTAATCAGCAATGATCAACGGCTTGAGGATTAGAAGGCAAGGAAAACCACAGCATTAAATACCTATAACGTGAATCTATAGAACATGTGGTCTGTAATTGAAAAAGTGATATGATGATCTCTCCACCGGCAAATGATTCCGGAATAGTCCCCAATTCGATCGGCAGGAGGGGACTGCCAAGGGAGAAGTGACCATGAGAAAAAGGTTCAATAACCTACGAAAGGATAACGATCTACCAGTTGGGGCGTGGAATGTCAGAAGCTTGAACGTGGTAGAGAGGCTAGAAAATCTGAAAAGAGAAATTCAAAGCCTCAATCTAGGTATAGTAGGGCACAGCGAAGTGAAACGGAAAGAAGACAAGGATTTCTGGTCATATGAGTAAAGGATAACATCAAGAACAGCAGAAAATGGTATAACGGGGGTAGGACTTGTTATGAATTGGAAGGCAGAGTGTGTTACTGTCAACAGTTCAGAGATGGGGTTTTCTTAACAGAATCGACAGAAAATCTACATCGACAACGATATTTCAGGTAAACATGCCGACGTCGCAAGCTGAAGATGAAGAGATAGAGAAAGTATATGATGATGCTGAAAGAATAATACAGCTCCTAATGGGAGACAAAAATCTAAAAACCATGGGGGATGGGAATGCAGTTGTAGGGGAAGGAGCGGAAGGAAGGGTTACGGGAGAATATAGTCTTGGGCCAAGGACTGAGAAAGGAGAGAGAATAATTGAGTTCTGTAGTACATTTCAGCTAGAAATATCGAATACTCTGTTCAAGAATTACAAGAGGAGGAGGTACACTTGGAAAACAGCCTGGTGATACGGGAAGGTTGAAACACGTATGTAACGTAGCAGCGATGGTGAAGCATGATAAAATCTTTGACCTGAGAGCCATTTATCGTGGTTAGTCTGCGCATGACCGCGCGAGTGTTGCGAGTAGTACGCTAGTAGTCGTCATGCAGTACAGTCTGTCGATAGCAGTAGCTCAGTTCAGTTGCGTCCAGCAGTACGCTAGTAGTAGTCGTGTAGTACAGTTGCGAGCAGTCTGTCAGTGGGCAGTCTGTGAGCAGTGCAGTATGTCGGTAGTAGCAGCCGAGTGCAGTTGTGTGTGAGGAGTCGGCGAGCGTCGACATGGCATTCTGGTCAAGATGCTGAATGAGGTATATTGTTAATTAAGGTAATCATCAGATAATGTAAAGTTTATTTATTGTAATTAATTTTCAACAAGTGCCCCAATAATAATTTTCATTTCAAAGCAATATTTTTAACAAAAAAAAATCATTTAATTGAACCAAAACCAACGATTTCCTTCCATTTCCCTTAAAGAAAAGTTTCAGTTAAATTTCAAAAAAAAAAAAAATATTATTTGCAATGCAGTTCCTCCAAGCCGTGGCCAACAATAAGAGCAGAAATTTGACATGCAGTTATACTGAGGTAAAAATTTAATTATGATTTTTGCACAGGGCCAAAGACCGACATATCGGTTTAATTGAATTTTCATTGTCACTGAAGTTTCATTAGCACTGAATTGTTTTTCATCATTTTTGTGACAGCTTATACTTTGAGTCAGATTGCGATTCTCACTTTTATTGTCATTAAATTTAATTGCTAGGGAGGTTACGCTTGGCTCCCATTTCTATTAAATATTGTCCTTTCTTTTAAATTTCGGTGGGGAGGTTACACTTGGCGACACCCAGTCCAGGATCGTATTTCGCTGAGAGTCTTTTGAAAAACAGTCAGATATCTGCTCTTATTTGCTTAAGTATAATTAGGATTTGGCGCTACGCTTTTACTAATCTTGTGACTTTCTTTCTACAGGTCAACGGCAATTCCTTGCTCTGTTGTATTTGTGTGTTGTTTTTGCATTGTGCGTATTTCTTTTGTGAATAATTGTGACTTTAGCAAAAATGCCGCGAAAGACTATGAATAGTGTATCGCGAGGTATTATGAACGAAATTACCGACGTAAACAACGTGACCGGTAGTAATAGTGACAATCCTGCGTTCACTGACAATCAGTGCGTTCCAACCATTAATAATGATGTAGACCTTAATGATGAACAAACGAACTCGATTGTGTCTTCTGTTGATTTGACGACAATCGATGATGCGGGGCGCCCTATTGTAATGAGCGCTGCCCAGCATAACACACCCGATTTGGAAAATTCAAGTAACGTACAGACAAATTTGTCTAATGAAAATGAACAGGATACACAAAGTACGATGGATTTATTTAATTCCGAAATAGTGAGTGACAGTATACGTCCGACTGATAATCCTTTTTGTAAATTGCAGAATGACCAAATGGTCACACAAAGCGCGACAATTCCAGGTACACAATCAAACAGCACAGATAATGGAGTAGGTAATGTTACTTTGGAACAATTTATGGCAATAATGCTACAGTTTAGGAACGAACAGAACGAAAAACAAGACAAACTTAGTGAGCAGAACAAACAGTTAAATGAAAAATTTGACGACAATTCCAGACAGCTTAGTGAACAAATTAGAGCCGTTGCCGCGCAGTGCCATGACACTAAGGAACAGTTGCGCGCGGAAATTGAGGCTTGTTCAAGAAAAAATAGCGAAGAAATTAAGTCTGTTGCGCAGGAATTAAGGGAAATGCAAACAGCCGCAATAGACACACTCAGAGACGAAATTAGCGGAGTCGCTAAACAATGCTCTGAAAAAGCTACACAATTACGGGAAGAGTTTAATGCAATGACGGTAGAACTTTTGCGCACAATGGACGCAAAGATAGACGCGAAATTCGAACAACAGAACTCTCAAATTAACGAACGTCTTAATCACCATATACAAAACAGTGATACGCGTTTCCGCAAATTTATTCAGGATCAAAACAAAGTGAAACGACAAGTAATGGAAACAATCACAGCACAGAGACAGGAAGACAAACGTAAAATGTTTGCGAAGGCAAAAACGTATGTAGACAATAATATTACTACAGTGTCCGACAAAATTAATACCATAGAACAGTTGAACGCGGAATTACGTGATGAAATTTCTGATCTTAAATCAAAAACACATACACACACAGTAAATATTCAAACAGTGACAGACAGATTCGAACAATTAGAACTAACACAGGATTGCGATGTCATCAAAGCTGATGTTAAAAAACTGAGCGAAACTACACGTAAGTTGCAAAAACAGATTAATGCATCCGATTCTAAAACCGATGTTCAGGCAAAAACACTGACTGAAAAATATGATGAATTAGCCAGTCGTATTGATGCTATTGAAAGTAATAATGATAATAAATCAGACGATACTGCACCGGTTTCATTTAACCAAACACCTGAATTTCAAAATTTGCAGCAGACAATTAATGAGATCGATTCGTCTAATAACACGTTGCGTAGAAAGTTATCGAGTTTACAGCAAGAAGTAACAGAAATGAAAAGTATTTCAGTTAATAACACATCACAGCAGACGCCACTTCGCGAACATCTGTCAGACTCGCGCAACGCGTATAATTTGGGTAATCTACAGAGAGTACGGGACTTTGATTCCGAACAACCACAGTTCAACAGATTCTCTTACAACCCTGAACCTGTTCCATCACACAGAGACGATAGTTTTGATTACAAACATTTTCTGTTAGTGAGAAAGTTTAAAGTGTTTAAAAACGACAGAACACAGATTCACCCGCTAGACTGGATACAACAATTTAGCTTTGCTTTTCCACCGACTTGGCCTGTAACGCATAAACTTGAATTTATTTGCAGTTTTTTGGAAGGCGAACCGGCAACTCGTATGAGACCGATCGCGAGACAGTGTTACTCGGTAGAGGAATTTCAGAATGCTTTTCTATCAGCGTACTGGTCGAAGACGACACAGCGCGGAATTAAAGATCAACTAATTAGCTTACCGAATTATGAGAACTCCAATTTCCCCAGTGTGACGCAATTTTTTGAGCACATGGTGCAACAAAACCAATACCTGAGTGAACCGTACAGTGAATCCGCACTTATACAATTATGCATCTCTAAATTACCACGGTCATTAAGGGTGTCACTTCTAACGGGCCAGCAAAGAGAAAACATTTCGGCGTTCAGGGATCTGTTGCAGCTTTTAGATGTGCAGCAATCTGATTATTCTTTTGTAAACAAAAACTTTTCGTATAATAACCCAGGTCAACAAAAGTACAGCAATTATGATCAGACACGTAATTTCAATAGGAAAGATAACAGACGCTTTAGGAACGACAACTACCAAAACTCTAATAACAGCCAAAATTCTAATTATCAATATCGTCAAAATTTTCAGCGACAGGAACCACACTTTAGTAACAATAGAGGTGTTTCACAACAACAACATCAAAACCAGCCGGTTAGCATACCTAACCAACAATGGAATGCACAAGGTCAACCAGGCTTTAATGTTTCGCCGCGTGCACGTATAGTCCCTGATACAAGAAATAGTAACGTACGGCAGCAAGGAAACAACTACGTACAAAGAAGGCAGTATTTCAATTCCTATCGTAATGCACCGTATAGGAATGACTATTACGACAGACGTAAAAATAATGAGGACAATTTTCAGCGTACATCTAACAACAGTCGGTCATACCAACAGCAAAATTATACACGAGAACCTATTCTCATGAACGAACCCGACAGTAGGTATCATCCAGAGCGTAATACGTCTGGAAGAAGTAATAGGACAGTTCAAATAGTCGAAATGCCACAACATCCTCCTAATAATAATAACACGTCAGATAGAATCTGACTAGATACTGTACAGGACGCATCTTCCAGTAAAACAAGCACTACCTTAGACACGTAAAATGTTGTTCACAAAAATGTAATTACTTTTGACGATATCAGAGACACTCTTTTGCAGGAAAGACGATTTGTTCAGAAAACTATTTCACATCCTGTTATCGAAATTAAAATTGGTTCATCGAAAATTTCAGCAGTAATCGATTCCGGATCACCTATATCAGTAATAAATGAAGAAACTTTTAACGAGTGTAACAAAGAGAATGCTTATCCGACGTTACCTTTAGGCAAAACAAAAGTGAAAGGAGCAGTATCGAGTAAAGGAGTAGACGTCAAATTACAGACGCATTTATCATTTTGTATTGGAGGTCATACTTTTCACTCAAATTTTTGGATTGTTCCTTTATTGACAACAGACGTTATTTTAGGTACAAATTTTCTGGTACAACACGACGCAGTTATTGATTTTCAAAATTCTTATTTAATGCTAAAGGATGAAAATGTACAACTTGCTTTAGAGTTTCAGCATTCATTGTATGCGGAAGAACAAACAATTAACCGCACAGAGGTCATTTCCGCAACACGTAACATTGACTGTAATTCCACATTGTTCACTGATACGTACGTACACAACTATAAAACTCCAGACGAAACTGACTACGATGTAATGCAGATGATTTCCGATAAAGTTAAACAAAGCAGTGCAAATACAGACGACGAACGCACGCAGTTACACAAAATTCTTTTACAGCAAGCTCCAGTTTTTGACAATGTTCCTGGTACTATGTCCGGATTTATGTATGAATTTCAAGTCAAACAGCACGATACATTTAAAGCTAAACATTATCCCATTCCGTATATCCATAGAGAACAAGTTAAGAAAGAATTGCAGGATATGCTTGACCAAGGAATTATAGAACCGGCAGTTAGTCCGTACATAAACCCGCTACATATTGTTAAGAAAAAAGATGGCTCACTTCGCCTTGTACTTGATTCACGTCACATTAATGACATTATTATTAATGAAACAGATCGACCACAGACATTAGAGGAACTTCTACAGAAATTTCACGGTACAGCTATTTATTCTACACTAGATTTGAAATCGGGATTTTGGCAAATTCAACTTCATCCGAATTGTAGAAAATATACAGCTTTTCTCTGTTTTGGCGACTGTTATCAATTTTGCAAATTACCATTCGGATTAACTATTTCTTCAGCAGCTTTTATTCGCGGTTTGAACACAATACTTCCGACAGAACTTAAGGACAGAATTACGACGTATGTAGACGACATTCTTATTGCAGAAGCTAACTGGTCGGAACACTATCTGATTCTTGAACAACTGTTACAAACTTTTCATGCACAAGGACTCACAGTTAACCTTAGTAAATCGCACTTTGGCAAAACTTCTATAAAATTTCTTGGACACGTAATTTCAGCAGAAGGGATTGCACCTGATCCGGAAAAACTTCAAGCTCTACGTGACATTACTATTCCTACAACGAAAAAACAATTACGCAGTTTTTTGGGTTTAATTAATTTTTTTCGTAAATTTATTCATCACTCTGCTTTAGACACACCCAGATTGTGCCAATTAATGTACTGCCAAAATGAAAAACAGTATTTGGTCTTGGGATAAGCAAGCACATTCTGAATTCATGAACCTGAAACATGCTCTGTTGAATGCACCACTTTTGTCGCACCCAGATCTTACTAGAAATTTTTCTACTGCCACCGACAGTTCCAACACCGCTTTAGGCATACATATTTTCCAGGAAATTGAAGAAGATGGTTCAACAGTAATTAAAAACATCGCATTTGCAAGCCGCATTCTGTCACCTGCTGAGCGAAATTATTCTGTTACAGAACTTGAAACACTATGTGTTGTATGGGCTTTTACGAGATTTCGGCATTTTCTTTATGGCAGACATACCACCGTTTACACAGAGCGATACAATTTTTACTTTCGGCTAAATTCATTCACGACAGATTAAGCAGATGGAAACTTTATTTACAGGAATTTAATTTTACGGTTGTTCACATTCCCGGCACACAAAATGTTATAGCAGACGCACTATCGCGTTCTCTGAGCAACAACCAGCAAGACGTAGCAACCAACTTCTGCAAAACAAATTTCAGTGTCATGTACATTCAGCAAGTTGCATTTGAAAACTTTATTTCATCGTCATTACAGGACATAGCACAAGAGCAAAATAAAGACAATGTGTGGAAAGAAATTAAACACCTTTGGCAAGATAAGAATAATGTTACGATTAGAAACCATTACACTGTACGCAATGACATTCTGTTTCGCCGCTCTCATCCTGACAGCAACAATTGGTTATTATGCATTCCTGACGAACTGATTAACAAATTAATCTGGTACACTCATTTAAGTTACGCACATTACGGAGCACGAAAATGTTTTCTTATACTGAGACAGAACTGTTATTTTACCAACATGGAAAAACGTATACGACGAGTTTTAGCGTCTTGCAAAATTTGCCAGAAAGCTAAATCAGACACCACTTCACATATTCCTCCTTTATATCCCATTGTACCTGTTAAATTAAAACATATGGCCGCAGTAGACATTTTTGGTCCAATTCCGAGAACTAACAGAGGTTTTTGCTACATCTTTGTCGCTGTTGAGCTCACTTCAAAATTTGTTACTTTCACTCCGTTACGCAAAGCTACTGCTAAAACTGTTTCGAAAGCATTTGTAAAACATTTTCTATTTCATGTAGGGCATGTGATGAAAGTAATTTCTGACAATGGATCTCAATTTCGTTCTGGCATATGGACACGCATGTTACGAGCTAGAAACATTTCTCCGATTTATATATCCAAATACCATGCTTCTTCGAACCCTTGTGAACGGTTAATGAAAGAAATTGGTAAGCTGTGCCGAATATACTGCCACAAAAGACATATTGATTGGGATACACACATACTCTCATTCCAAGACGTAATTAATTCCATTCCAAATGAATCCACTATGCTATCTCCGTCTGTTACATTGAAAAACGTTGAACCACCAAACAAAATTAAAGAATTAGTAAACTTCCCTAAATGTCGTCGACTAAGACACCACGAAATAATTGACATTGCGCTGAACAACATCAAACGTGCCGCAGAGCGCCGGAGAAGACAGCAAAAACAGGTTTGTAGACGCCGAGACTTTCACATTGGACAGAAAATATTAGTACGTACACACTATTTATCCAGCAAATTAAAAGGTAAGTGCAGTAAATTTGAACTTCTATACGCAGGTCCATTTCGGATTCGCAGCATCCCTCACCCCAATGTTGTACACGTCGAAACTTTGAGAACCAGAAAATCGAAAGGCAACCACCATTGGTCAAATATTAAACCCTCTATTGAATGAAGACACTTTATGATTCAACACACTATGATGCCATTTACTAATGCAAATATATTCACATGACTAATTACTGATGATTATCGTATTTTTTCTTGGCAAGTGCCCGGCAAGGTAAGGTTAGCAGGTCGCTTTTCTTGTCGTTACACATCAGACCGTGCATATTTTTCCAGATGAAATTACGTATTTTATGAGTAATTATGCAATTCTATGTAATGACGTAGTAATTTTATCAAATTCTCTCTCCATTAAAGTCTTTAATTCTCGCCTCGATTAACTACACTACATACAAGCTGTACACAACGAACGTCACATTTTGTCTTTTTATGTATGATTGTTTTCAAGTTTTGTTTGTATGCACTGTGAAATAGTTAAGATATAACACACACCAGTTGACTTTGACATTCTTTTTGCCCTATGACATCTCAAGATCGTGACTGTTTTACGTTTTTTGCTGCTGCATTGTATTATTCTGTGTACATTTTTGCATCTGAACACTGTCAATGTCTTTGACATATTACGTTTTCTGTCATGTTATGCTGTATGCTTCATTGTGTCACCATAAACCAGTCATTATTTAGTGGGTATATGATTTAAATGCAAGACATTAATCTTTGTTCATCAATTTCAGAAAGAAATGATGCGTGTAAGAAATAAATTCAACAGAAATGGGAATTTCACCTACGGAATAAACGAAAGAAGATGCAATAACTTTATGAGGAAGAGTAAATGGATCAGGATTAACAAGCATTAACAAGAATATACTATACTCATCGTAGAATAGCAGTCTTAACTAATTTTTTCTTTCAGAATACAAGGTGATTGATGCAGGCTGTCAGACAGAACTACACATCTTAGTTTTAGTGATGAAATATGCTAGAGATAAGGAATAGTTGTGTAATGAGTAATGAAGTGATTTTTTGCAGATGATAATGAATGCTGATGAATAAAGATGAAGAATATGCTGTTATGAATAATGAAGTTTTTCTTTACAGGTGATGATAATACTGAAGTTATGATAATATGGATAATGAAGTGATTGATAATGAAGTTTTTTCTTTACAGATGAGGATAATGTTGAAGTTATGTATTTATGCTATGTAGTTATTTAAGTATTTGTTGCAGTTTGTTTTGACAGCAGGTGTTATATTGCATAGTAGGATGACGGAAAGTTTTGGAAAGGACAGCTATGGAACACAATTTTATACACATTTCACTACCTGTTAATTCGAAGTTCACTACTTTTCAGCATAGTGTGCGTTTCTTCTTTCAGGTCAATAATCCATTTTGTATTTTTTTCCAGGAAAAGCTTTTCATGATACTAAACCTGTTACTTATTATACCTGTTCTAGTACTTGCATTTTTATTTTTTACCCATTTGTGTTTATCATTTATAAATGTGATCACATGTACTGCCTTGTTACATAACCTTGCTACAGCTGACTCATGACGAATGACGTTACCTATCCTCATTTGCAGCAATAGGTCAAAAGCAAATAGTGTTATGCCTCAGCAATTATTTATCGATCCCAACGCAATGCATTGCTAACAAAAAAATGTATTACCAGTCCCAAATAGTGATACCAGTTTGAGAAAGTTCTGAGTAATGCTGATCAGCTCTGAATAGTATGTCACTTCAGTAATGACTTCTTAATGATACAAAAAATATATATATATATATATATATATATATATATATATATATATATATATATATAAAGTAATGCTTTGTAGCTGGCCAAGGACTGCCACTGTTTATTGTAATGAGACTACTTATAATGCCCATGATTATTAATGCTATGACTGTAATTAACTGATTTTTAATAATGACTTCATAATGATCTGAATAATACTGAATGAGGAACAATGTTTTATTGTAATGAGACTACTTATAATGCCCATGATTATTAATGCTATGACTGTAATAAACTGATTTTTAATAATGACTTCGTAATGATCTGAATAATACTGAATGAGGAACAATGTTTTATTGTAATGAGACTAATTATAATGCCCATGATTATTAATGCTATGACTGTAATTAACTGATTTTTAATAATGACTTCATAATGATCTGAATAATACTGAATGATGAACAATGTTTTATTCTATTCAATACTTGCTGGCCACTGAGTGCCAATAATTAATGTCACTCAATGAATTATGTTATTAATTATGCCATTAATTAGCTCTTGTTTTCAATGTTGATACTTTGTAACTGGAAAAGAGTGTGATTGTTTAATATTGTTTAATAATGCTTTGTAATTAGGAGAAGGCTAATGATTCTTACTATATTGAAATGACAAATGATTAATTATGCTTTGTAACTGGAAAAGAATGTGATTGTTTAATAATGCTTTGTAATTAGGAGAAGGCTAATGATTAATACTATATTGGAATGACAAATGATTAATTAACTATGGTATACTTTGTAACTGGAAAAGAATGCGATTATTTAATAATGCTTTGTAACTGGGAAAAGAAGGTTACTGATTCTATGTAAAACAATTAATGAACATTTTTCTGTAATACTACATACATGGTACAGAAATGTTCAATAACTGGGCTATGAATGCCGCAAACTACTAATGAAGACTGGTATGTGACTTAATGTCCTTCACCTTATGAGCTAACTACCCTGAATTACTGCAATGTCCATTTGTCCTGTCTATCCTAGTGATCATGGAGCACTATATTTGGTTTTGCACTAGTTCTACGTTGGTGTGCCTTGTAAGAGCGTGGTGTTGACACGACATGCTGTCCACCACCGTGAGCGATGGAGACGTTATTATGGTCCCACTGTTTGGTGTACCTAATGTACTGCCAAAATGAAAACATGGAACATAACTACGACAGTTCAGTGTCTTGGCTACGCTGATAAATTCTGATGGGAAAAGAACTTCAAATTGTGTCACTTGGTGTTGTACTTCTGTGGAAAGATATGGACTTTCAGAACAGCTGTGTGCAATCTAAAGTGCTACAACCATGATGCAATCCTTCCCTTTCCTATCCTAATTCTTGTCACATAGTGAAAATCATTTTTTTTGCTAACATCATTTATGTTCATGGGTTATACATTTTTTTCGGTTCGCTGAACTCCAGTGCGAGTACACTTATGGCACTTGTCGACATTTTTTTTTTTTTGCCGTTATGTTTATTTGTTGTGAAAATGCTAAAGACATTTTTTCGATTTGTTCTGAAGTACAGTATATGTGCACTCTTGTCTTTTATATTGTATATACATTTTTTATTTTAATGATATGTTCTGAACTACAGTGCATGTGCACTTATGTTAGGTGTTAATATGTTTTCTACTGAACTTCAGTGCCTGTGCACTTTTCTCATTTTTCTATATGATTTGTACTCATTCTGTATATTCAATACTTCAGTGTGTATGCACTTATGTCATTTGTTACTCATTGTATATACATTTCGTCATTTGCTGATATGTTCTCAACTCCAGTGCGAGTACACTCATGTCACTTATCAACATGATTTTCTGCCATTCTGTTTATTTGTTCTGAAAATGCTAAAGAATTTTTTCAGTGCGTGTGCACTTTGTTATCTGTCAAATAATTTGTATATACATTTTTCTGATTTGCTACTATGTTTTGTACTCACATTTTGTCTTTGTCTGACATGTTTTGTACTTGGTGCGTGTGCACCACATTTAATTTATGTACTACATTTGAATATTCTGTAAATTGTAAAAATTTCTTGCGATGGCAAGTCCAAATGACTCACCATCGCTGCCAAATTTTTGCCCCCCCCAGTGGAGGGTTATGAAACACGTATGTAACGTAGCAGCGATGGTGAAACATGATAAAATCTTTGACCAGAGAGCCATTTATCGTGGTTAGTCTGCGCTTGACCGCGCGAGTGTTGCGAGTAGTACGCTAGTAGTCGTCATGCAGTACAGTCTGTCGATAGCAGTAGCTCAGTTCAGTTGCGTCCAACAGTACGCTAGTAGTAGTCGTGTAGTACAGTTGCGAGCAGTCTGTCAGTGGGCAGTCTGTGAGCAGTGCAGTATGTCGGTAGTAGCAGCCGAGTGCAGTTGTGTGTGAGGAGTCGGCGAGCGTCGACATGGCATTCTGGTCAAGATGCTGAATGAGGTATAATGTTAATTAAGGTAATCATCAGATAATGTAAAGTTTATTTATTGTAATTAATTTTCAACAAGTGCCCCAATAATAATTTTCATTTCAAAGCAATATTTTTAACAAAAAAAAATCATTTAATTGAACCAACGATTTCCTTCCATTTCCCTTAAAGAAAAGTTTCAGTTAAATTTCAAAAAAAAAATAAAAATATTATTTGCAATGCAGTTCCTCCAAGCCGTGGCCAACAATAAGAGCAGAAATTTGACATGCGGTTACACTGAGGTAAGAATTTAATTATGATTTTTGCACAGGGCCAAAGACCGACATATCGGTTTAATTGAATTTTCATTGTCACTGAAGTTTCATTAGCACTGAATTGTTTTTCATCATTTTTGTGACAGCTTATACTTTGAGTCAGATTGCGATTCTCACTTTTATTGTCATTAAATTTAATTGCTAGGGAGGTTACGCTTGGCTCCCATTTCTATTAAATATTGTCCTTTCTTTTAAATTTCGGTGGGGAGGTTACAAGGTTTAAGTTAAATTGCATCATGGTCAGCCGGCCGGAGTGGCCGAGCGGTTCTAGGGGCTACAGTCTGGAACCGCACGACGGCTACGGTCGCAGGCTCGAATCCTGCCTCGGGTATGGATGTGTGTGATGTCCTTAGGTTAGTTAGGTTTCAGTATTTCTAAGTTCTAGGGGACTGATGACCTCAGCAGTTAAGTCCCATAGTGCTAAGAGCCATTTGAACCATTTGAACATCATGGTCAGACAGAGCTTCCGAAATCGCATACTGGAATGTAAGGTGTACTCAGGAGCAGAAATAGACTCAGATCACAATGTAGTAGTGATGAAGAGTACGCTGAAGTTTAAGAGATTAGTCAGGAAGAATCAATACGTAAATAAATTGGATACAGAAGTAGTAAGGAATGATGAGATACACTTGAAGTTCTCTAAGGCTATAGGCACAGCAATAAGAAATAGCTCAGTAGGCAGTACAGTTGAAGAGTAATGGACAACTCTAAAAGGTTGTAACCTCCCCGCAGAAATATTTAAATAAATAAATGTGGAAATTGAGCTAAGTGTAACCTCTCGTTACGAAATATTGTTAAATGAAAATGCAAAAATTAAGGAATGAAAATTGACCATAAACCCACAACAATATTAGTTAGATAATGAACCATGAACTGAATGTAACATCTGAACAGAAATAATTAAACCTGATAAATTTTATAAGGACAGCAGCGCTGACCTTCGGCCCTGTGAAATAATTAAACCTGATAAATTTTATAAGGACAGCAGCGCTGACCTTTGGCTCTGTATTCTGAATAAATAAAGCAAAAATTCTTACCTCAATAAAAACTGCATCTATATCTGCTCTTATCTATCGACACAGCTTCGTGCAATGCTGGCGTATATTTTTTTTTTTATTCTTGGGAGGAATGCATAGGAAATATTCTTTAAATTGAAATAAATGCTTTTTCTTCAAAAGAGTGGAAAAATTCTTTAAATTGAAATGAGTACTTTTCTTTAAAAGATTTACTTTATAAAAAAATTATTATTGGGGCATTTATTGAACAAATTAGTTACAATTAACATACATTACTAGATGTGCGCAATGCTGCTTCATTACCTTCTACAACAATACTCATCGTCCACCTCAATCCTGACCAGAGTCGCGAGAAGAACACGCCGTCGACGCATGCCGACGCCTGCTCAGTACAACCGTCCACACGCTACTACTACTGCCGACTGACTACTATTACAGACAGAGTACAACTGAACACTCGCGCGGTCAAGCGCAGACTAGCAATGATAAATAACTCTCTGGTCAGAGATTCTGTCATGCCTCGCCATCGCTGGTAATGAACACATACGTGTTTCAAGGTCTATCGCAGAAGTTTGAAAGAAAACCATAGGTACATAGTATGTAATTGATAACATTAAGAGTGCAACTGGAATTCCATTGTTAGGTGTAGAGGAGAGAATGGATAGATGGAAGGAGTACATTGAAGGCCTCTATGTGGGGGAAGATTAGTCTCATGTTATAGAAGAAGAAACAGGATTCTATTTAGAAGAGATAGGGGATCCAGTATCAGAATCATAACTAAAAGAACTTTCGAGGATGTAAAATCATATAACACAGAAGGGGTATATAACATACCATCATAATTTATAAAATCAATGGGGGAGTGGCAACAAAATGACTATTCACGTTGCTGTGTAGAATGCATGAGTCTGGCGACGTACCATCTGACTTTCGGAAAAATATCGTCCACACTATTCCGAGGACTGCAAGATCTGGAAAGTGAGAGAGTTATCACACAGTCAGTTTAACAGCTCATGCATCCAAGTTCTTGACAAGAATAATGTACAGAAGAATGGGAAAGAAAATTGAACATGTGTTTGATGACTATCAATTTGGCTTTAGGGAAGGTAAGGGCACCAAAGAGGCAATCCTGACGTTGAGGTTGACAATGAAAGCAAGACTAAAGAAAAATCAAGACACTTTCATAGGATTTGTCGACCTGGAAAAAGCGCTCGACAATGTAAAATGGTTCAAGATGTTCGAAATTCTGAGAAAAATAGGGTGAAGCTACAGTGAGAGACGTCTAATATACAATATGTACTGGAGGCAGAAGGGAATAATAATAGTGGACGACAAGGAACGGAATGCTTGGATTAAAAAGACTGTAAGACAGAGATGTAGTCTTTCGCCCCTACTTTTCGATCTGTAGACAGTGATGGGAATAAAAGAAAGTTTCAGGAGTGGAATTAAAATTGAAGGTGAAAGGATATTTATGATAGGATTCGCTGATGACGTGGCTATCCTGAGTGAAAGTGAAGAAGATTTACATGATCTGCAGAATGGAATGAACGGTCTAATGAATCCAAACTACGAGTTGAGAGTAAATCGAAGGAATATGAAAGTAATGGCAAGTAGTAGAAATGAGAACAGCGAGAAACTTTACATCAGGATTGATGGTCACAAAACATATGAAGTTACGGAATTCTGCTGCCTTGGCAGCAAAATTATCAATAACGCATGGAGAAAGGAGTATATTAAAAGTTGACTAGCACTAGCAAAAAGTGCATTTCTGGCAAAGGTAAGTCTACTAGTACCAAGCATAGGCTGAATTTGAGGAGAAATTTCTGACAATGTACGTTTGGAACACAGCATTGTATGGTAGTGAAACATTGACTGTGGAAACAGATGAAAATCGAAGCATTTGAGATGTTGTGCTACAAACGAGTGCTGAAAATTAGGTGGACTGATAAGGTAAGGAATGAGTAGGTTCCGCGAAGAATCGGAAAGGAAAGGAATATACAGAAAACACTGACAAGGAGAAGGGATAGGATTGTACGACATAAACACTATAGAATGACTTCCATGGTACTAGAGGGAGCTTTAGAGGACAAAATTTGTAGAGAAAATAGAGACTGGAAACATCCAGAAAATAAATCTGGATGTAGGTTGCAAGTGCTACTCTGAGATGAAGAGGTAGGGACAGGAGAGGAATTCGTTGCGAGCCGCATAGCCGCATCCAACCAGTCTGAAGACTGATGACTAACAAAAATATGGCAATACACGAGGTAGACAGTTTCCGTCGCGGGGGCGGGAGGGGCATGGCGCCAGCGAGAAGGGGAGAATTTGTATGAGGGACGGGGACAGGTAGGACATCATGCCGCCACATACCACTGACAGAGCGAAATCCAGATTAACGGGTCGACTTCCAGGAGATACGACATAGAGTCCAGGGAGAAGGAAAAGAAACATGATTTTTTCGACTCATTATACTTTCGAAATAGTTCACCTGTTTTTATTGGCCATGCTACAAGCAGTCGGTTTATGTCGGAAATGTGCGTGCAAGTGCTGAAATGCGTATTTTCGTCACCCCACAAGTCGTCTGTTACTCATTTATAGCCATGTGAATGAGGGATGGACGGTGTAGGGGATGGGGGTACCTCGTCAGTTTCTTGTTTACAGTAATGGTTTGATGTCTGTATGTGAATTTTACACTAGCAGAGAAGCCTATTACGGAGCAATACTTTTCTGACGATCAACACGACACATAGGGAAGGTCCGTTGGCAGAATGGATAGAGAGGGGAAGGAATGTTTCCCCGAACACCAACCCACCCCTCACAGGCGCTCTTATCGGTACCCTACTATAAAAGACGTGAGGCATAATTCATTGAGATATTTTATAAGATTACGTTATGTTCGGAATTTGAACCTAATTTTTATATTATGATAGAGCTGTTGGCGGATAAATCTCATCGGAAGATGGTAATCAGTTGCTGCAAATGGTAACGCGAATATGGTAATTTTAAGCTATCTTCACATAAAAAATTAATATATACTAGAGAAGACGTCCTTATTTCTTCTAATACCTTATCTTCTTCAGATATTATAAGTAGCTTGCCATTAATCTTCCTCCTGCTTCTACTCGCTTTGCTTTACTTCCTGTCAACAATAATCTTGTTCTACTTAGGTTACTCACTCCGTTTAATAGTTCTTTCAAATGTGCTGAATTTCATCCAAGAGGACTTCATCTCTGTCAACGCTGAGTGGTCTACGCACAACAAACAACTGGCCGAGATTACAGCGCGCAGACGAGGCAGCGGATGTGAATACTACGGCATCTTCGTTATCCCGAGTCACAAATTAAAAATTTAGTGCTGTGGTGCTTTCAGGCACTGCTGACGGAAAGCAGGCCGGTTTCAGCATCCATCGTCTGCCCTGGGCTGCCAACAGCGGCGAGACGAGCGAATTCCCCCGGACGCAGTTCTTATCTGCGCGAAGAGTCCCTCGGAAAGGCTTCGTGCCTTAGCGGGAGTGGCGCGGCGGCTGTTGACGTGGTTTTAGAGCCCACATTAATCTCGACCCTACAGCCACCCCTGCGATGTAAAAGCGCGGTCTCGCAGCGTGCTTCGTGCGCGCTAACCGGGCCGCAAACCTTTCCTCACTGCACATCATTCCCCCTGCCTTGACGGGATATTCTGCACACTAAACACAAGGACACCAACTAAACCCACAGAGGGTCGTCCAGGGGGATTATTTGTCATTAACAAGCAAAATTATATGCACAGAATGCACCCTTTAAGCACCGGTATTTTCGCCGTGGTAATTTTTGTTCTAAGGGTCATCAGGCCGTCGTCCAATGCATATTTCTCCGATCAGCATTTCGCCTTCGAATGTTGGAGGCGTCATCAAAGGTTATAAGACCTCAGAAATTTTTAATGGGTACAGCTATCTGGACATCACACCTCTACTATAACACGGATCCAGTTAGGTCACCGCCGTTATTCTTCCCATCTTTAGAGGAAAAAATTTCGACCGTCTCTGTACTGCGAAACATGTTCACCTGGGACTGCAGAGCTCAGTCATGTGATACTTGGTTGTTCGCGTTACGACAGACGAGTTCCCTAGGGCCATGGTCAGAGTAGGAATTCCCCAGCCGGCATCTGTAAGAGACCTGTTCCGGCAGTTATCCACAGTGTACAATCATAAATAAGACAGCCCGGAGCCAGGGTGAGAAGATTTGATACACGGACTTCGTTGATGGTACAAACTGTACCGTGATATTTATGTGATCGTCACCGTATTTCAATGTGCATATGTTGTGTATAAGATGTTGTATATCAAGTCTATCATTCATCACTTCACTGGCTAAATGGCCCCAACGTAAGAGGCCTCTAAATATGTAAATAAAAAAATTCTGGAAACATCCCCCAGGCTGTGGCTAAGCCATGTCTCCGCAATATCCTTTCTTTCAGGAGTGCAAGTTCTGCAAGGTTCGGAGGAGAGCGTCTGTAAAGTTTGGAAGGTAGGAGACGACGTACTGGCAGAAATAAAGCTGTGAGGACGGGGCGTGAGTCGTGCTTGGGTAGCTCAGTTGGTAGAGCACTTGCCTGCGGAAGGCAAAGGTCCCGAGTTCGAGTCTCGGCCCTGCACACAGTTTTAATCTGCGAGGAAGTTTCATAACAGCGCACACTCCGCTGCAGAGTGAAAATCTCATTCTGGAAACATCCCCCAGGCTGTGGCTAAGCCATGTCTCCGCAATATCCTTTCTTTCGGAAGTGCTAGTTCTGCAAGGTTCGCAGGAGAGCGTCTGTAAAGTTTGGAAGGTAGGAGACGAGGTACTGGCAGAAGTAAAGCTGTGAGGACGGGGCGTGAGTCGTGCTTGGGTAGCTCAGTTGGTAGAGCACTTGCCCGCGAAAGGCAAAGGTCCCGAGTTCGAGTCTCGGCCCTGCACACAGTTTTAATCTGCGAGGAAGTTTCATAACAGCGCACACTCCGCTGCAGAGTGAAAATCTCATTCTGGAAACATCCCCCAGGCTGTGGCTAAGCCATGTCTCCGCAATATCCTTTCTTTCGGAAGTGCTAGTTCTGCAAGGTTCGCAGGAGAGCTTCTGTAAATTTTGGAAGGTAGGAGACGACGTACTGGCAGAAATAAAGCTGTGAGGACGGGGCGTGAGTCGTGCTTGGGTAGCTCAGTTGGTAGAGCACTTGCCTGCGGAAGGCAAAGGTCCCGAGAACGAGTCTCGTCCCGGCACACAGTTTTAATCCGCCAGGAAGTTTCAAAAAAATTGAAGTCAGTGATCTTAATCTGTGGGTTTCAAGAAAGCAAACAGAAGATTGTGATAACAAATTTCCAATGAAAAACTATTTCCTCGCTTTAAGAAACCGCATACCTTGGTTGGAGAACAGCTTATATTGCAGAAGCCCACAATAAGAATACGGACCATATAATATAGAGGCGGTCATCTTCAAATGCGGTACATGTTTGTAGCAAGTAATATGAAACCAATTTACTACTGTTGTAATAAAATTTGAGGTGTAAAAGACAAGTGACATTCACAACATTTAGTAAACATCTCTGATACTGTCTCATATTACGGCACTGTTATTAATTAATTAATGTAGGTCACCATTTAAATAATAAGATCGGTACGCTAAGGTGTGGTAAAGTGGCCAGAATTGCAGTAATGACCATTCCATGTTTTTTTTTATTCTTAAACAGCTCTGCCGCTGTAGTCACTATAGTCACTAAATTTGAAATAGTAGCCCTGTTCCGTTATTTTTTAGTAAAAATAACATTGTGTTTTTGAGTCATATGATGTAAGATAAATAAATCACTTTTATTATTCTTTTTTTATCACTTGTATAACGAGTAATAATTTTTTTCAATTTCAGTACTTAAACGTCGTCTTTTGTGCTACAAATTTAGTCCCTTGCTATTTTTCTCAGTTGATGGTGTCTTTGTGGATCAGTAACGCAGACATGGCGTCCGATCGCGTACAGTGGCCAAAGTTTTTACCCCAATAAGGGTTAGTTACTTCCAGTAAACACGCAGAGCAATACAGATAAAACTGATTGCTACACCATTTTGTATTCAAAGGTATCATCTGCCATTCTATCCCTTTGTGACAATTTTGAATTAATTACGTTAAAAAACTTAAAACTGTCTCTGATTTGCTATACAAATATAAAACTCCGGGAAAACGGTCTGCGGCAGCCGCTTGGCATTCTTTCCGATAGTAGGATATATAGACGCATAGAAAATGTGTCTGGAAGTCATAAAAACCAACACGGGTTCCTGTTGCGATGGCACTGGCTACAATACCAGCTTACGTATGGAAAAGTGCTCACAGTGAAAGTTTTCAGAAAAATGCATATAGTTCCAGTATATTATTTTCTTCCTATTTGGTGTGATACCTCATAATTTGTCGATTAAAAATGTGAAAGTGTAAATCTTCTATCATTGCTAAATTTCCCTTCGAATGCTCACTGCCCCCCCCCCCCCCTCCCCTACCACCTTTTTCCTGTGTGGCCCTGCCGGCCGAAGTGGCCGTGCGGTTAAAGGCGCTGCAGCCTGGAACCGCGAGACCGCTACGGTCGCAGGTTCGAATCCTGCCTCGGGCATGGATGTTTGTGATGTCATTAGGTTAGTTAGGTTTAACTAGTTCTAAGTTCTAGGGGACTAATGACCTCAGCAGTTGAGTCCCATAGTGCTCAGAACCATTTTTGAACCTGTGTGGCCCGAAGTGTCACCATACAACGTAAGTATTGGCTCTTTAGGAGAAAAGTTAGATGACCACTACTCTAGAAGCACACTTGCGTCAAAAAGGTTTTGTACAGCAGGCAGCCGTAGTCTACGGGTGGCGTCTTTGATTATTAATCAAGGTCCCAGGTTCGAAACCCGCCACCGCTTAAAATTTGATTAATAATCAGTATTGGCGCCCGAAGACTTCCGGCAGAAGAAGTCACCCTCATTCTGCCAACGGCCTTGTCAATGAGGGCAGGGTAGCGGACAGAAGTTCAGGGCACCCTCTTGTCTTTTCCTAAAGACGGAAGAGTCAGCCATGACTAATGGCATGAGGGTGCAGAAGGCAAATGAAAGCAACTGAATTAAAGGCAAATAGATTGTATATACAGCACATGTGGCCTGTCATTGGAAAAGTGTCATGATGATCTCATCATTGGCAAAAGATTCCGGAATGGTCCCCCATTCGCGTCTCTGGGGGGAGGCTGCCAAGGATTAAGTGATCATGAGAAAAAGAATGAATAAACAACAAAAAAACAACGTTCTGCCAGTCGGGGCGAGGAATGTGAGAAGCTCGAATGTTGAAGGGAAGCTAGAAGATCTGATCAGGGAAATGCAATGCCTAAATCTAGATATAATAGGGGTCAGAGGAGTGAAATGGAAAGAAAACAAGGTTTTCCGGTCAGATGAATCCAGGGTGATATCAACGGCAACAGAAATGGCATAACAGGAGTAGGATTCGTTATGAATAGGAAGGTAGGACAGAGAGTGTGTTACTGCTGTTCTTATTAGAATCGACAGCCAACCGCAATTTGGGTCCTGATGATCTCTGCATAGGCAAAAGATTCCAGAGCTGTCCCCCATTCGGATCCGCAGAAGGGGACTGCCAAGGGAGAAGTGATCATAAGAAAAAGGTTCAATAACCTACGAAAGGATAACGTTCTACCAGTTGCGGCGTGGAATCGAAGCTTGAACTTGGAAGGGAAGCTATAAAATCTGAAAAAGGAAATGCAGATTCTCAATCTAGATGCAGCAGGGGTCAGTGAGGTGAAATGAAAAACGACAAGGATTTGTGGTCAGGTAAATATAGCGTAATATCAAAGGCAGAAGAAAATGGTATCACGTCCGTAAGATTTATTGTCAATAGGAAGGTTGCGAACAGTTCCGTGATAGGGTTGTTATTATCTGAATCGACAGCAAACCAACATCGACAACGATACTTCAGATATACATGCCGACGTCGGAAGCTGAAGATGCTGAGGGACAGAAAGTATATGAGTATACTGAAATCATAATACGGTTAGTAAAGGGAGATGAAAATCTAATAGTCATGGTGGACTGGAATGCAGTTGTCAGAAGTAGAAGGAAAAGTAACAGGAGAATAAGGGATTGGAAGAGGGTATGAGAAAGGAGAGAGACTGAGTTCTGCAATAAATTTCAGCTAGTAATAACGAATAGTGCGTTCAACAATGACAAGAGGAGAAAGTATACTTGGAAGAGGCTGGGTGATAAGGGAAGATTTCAGTTAGACTACAATATGGTCGGACAGAGATTCCGAAATCAGATACTGGATTGTAAGGAGCAGCTATAGAGTCAGATCACAACGTAGCAGTGATGAAGAGTAGGCTGAAGTTTAAGAGATTAGTCAGGAAAAATCAATATGCAAAGAAGTTGGACACAGAAGTACTAAGGAATGACGAGATATGCTTGAAGTTCTCCACGGCTATAGATACAGCAGCAACGAATAGCTCAGTAAGCAGTACAGTTGAAGAGGAATGGGCAACTCTAAAAAGCCAATCACAAAGGTTGGAATGAAAAAGGTATATACAAAGAAAGTAATTGCGAAGAAACCATGGGTAACAGAAGAATACGAGGGTTGTTCGGAAAGTAAGGAACGATCGGTCGTGAAATGGAAAATACAGCGAAAATCTGATGAAGCTTTGCACAGATGCGTTGGGCACTGTGTCTAGTACGCCTGTCGATCGCATCATGTCGCTGTTTTCAGTTCTGAGCTCATAGTGAGAACGTAAGGATGGCTAGAAATTAGCGTCTGCCGCCAAGTATGAGGGCCTCTCGAAAGATTTCGCCTGAAGCTATGCAATCCACATAACATAACTGTCATGCAGTTCATTCTACACGACAATTCTCCACCACACACTGCAGGAGCAATGAAGATGCTCCTGCGGCGTTTTCGATGGGGAGTGTTTGAGCACTCACAATACACCCTGTAATTGGCTACCCCAGAGGTTCATCTCTGCTGAAATGAACCGCTGGCTATGAAGACAATGTTTTGACAAACAACGAGCTGCAGTCCAGAATAGAAAATTGCTGGAAAGCACTGGCGGCTGTCTTATGTAATGAGGAAATTGAAAAGTTGGTACAACGCTATGATAGATGTCTAAGTCTGAGTGGCGACTGTGTAGAGAATTAGCTGGAAGGTGTAGGTGCCCGTTGCAAATAAAACAGTTTTGATTTTCACTGTGGTTTCCATTTCGCTAGATATCGTTCCCTACTTTCGGAATAGCCCTCGTACTTCAGTTGATCGATGAAATATCGAAGTTCAAAAAAGTTTAGGGAAATTCACGAATACAGAAATACAAGTAATTCAGAAATGAAATAAATATGAAGTGCAGGGAAGCTAACACCAAATGATGGCTTGAAAAAGGTGAAAATATCGAAAAAGAAATGGTTGCCTGAAGGACTGATTCATCATATACGAAAGTCAAAAAACTTTCGGTGACGTTAAAAGCAAGTGTTATAACATTAAAAGTTCAACGGGAATTCCACTATTAAAAGCAGAGGAGAGAGCGGATAGTTGGTAATAATACATGGAAGATCTCTACTAGGGGGAAGATTTGTCAGATGTGATAGAAGAAAAAACATGTCGATTTAGAGGAGATAGACGATCCAGTTTTAGAATCTGGATTTAAGAGAGCTTTATAGGACTTAAGAACAAATAAGGCAGAAGGAATAGATAATAGGCCGGCCGGTGTGGCCGTGCAGTTAAAGGCGCTTCAGTCTGGAACCGCGTGACCGCTCCGGTCGCAGGTTCGAATCCTGCCTCGGGCATGGATGTGTGTGTGATGTCCTTAGGTTAGTTAGGTTTAAGTAGTTCTAAGTTCTAGGGGACTGATGACCACAGCAGTTAAGTCCCATAGTGCTCAGAGCCATTTGAACCATTTTTTTTTTTTGAATAGATAATAATCCACCAGTATTCCTAAAAATTTGGGAGAAGTGGCAACAAAACACCTATTGACGTTGGTGTGTAGAATATATGAGTCTGGCGACAGACCATATTAATTTCGGAAAAATATCACAGACAAAATTCCGAAGACTACCAGCGCTGACAAATGTGAGACTTATTGCACAATCAGCTTAACAGCTCATGCATCTAAGTTGACGAGAAGAATAATATACAGAAGAATGGAAAAGAAAATTGAGGACGTGTTAGATGACAATCAGTTTGTCTTTAGGAAGGGTAAAAGCATCAGAGAGGCATATCTGACGTTGAGGTTGAAAACGGAAGCAAGACTAAAGAAAAATCAAGACACATTCATAGGATTTGCCGACCAGGGAAAAGCGTTCGACAAGGTAAAATGGTGCAAGATGGTCGAAATTCTGAGACAAATTGTGGTAAGCTTTAGGGAGAGATGGGTAATGTACATTATGTACAACAGCCAAGAAGGAATAAGAAGAGTGGAAACCATGAACGAATAGCCGGGATTAAGAAGGGTGTAAACAAGTATGTAGTATTTCGTCGCTACTGTTTAATCTGAACATCAAAGAAGAAATTATGGAAATAAAAGAAAGGTTCAGGACCGAAATTAAAATTCAAGGTGGAAGGATATCAATGATTCGCTGATGACATCGCTATCCTGAGTGATGAAGAATTACATGATCTGCTGAATAGAATGAACAGTATAGCGAGTATAGATTATGGGAGTAAATCCAAGAAAAACGAAATTAATGAAAAGTAGCAGAAATGAGAACAGCGAGAAATTTAACATCGGGGTTGATGGTCACCTATTAAATGAAGTTAAGGAATTCTGCCACCTAGGCAGCAATATAACCAATGACGGACGGAGCCTGGAGGACATCGAAATAAACACTAGCACTGGCAAAAAGAGCATTCCTGGCCAAGGGAAGTCTACTAATATCAAACATAGGCCTTCATTTGAGGATGAAACTTCTGAGAATGAAGGTTGGGAGCACAGCGTTGTATGGTAGTGAAACACTGACTGTGGGAAAACGGGAATAGAAGAGAATCGAAGCGTTTGAGATGTGCTGTTATACACGAATGCTGAAAGTTAGGTGGACTGAAAAGTTAAGGAATGAGGATGTTCTGCGCATAATCGGAGAGGGAAGGTATATGTGGACAACAGTGACAAAGAGAAGGGACAGAATGATAGGACATCTGTTAAGACATCAGGAAATGATGACTTCCGTGGTACTAGAGGGAGCTGTAGAGGGCAAAAACTTTAGAGGAAGACAAAGATTGGAATACATCCAGCAAATAGTTGAAGACTTAGGTTGCAAGTGCTGCTCTGACATGAAGAGGTCGCTACAGGAGAGGAATTCGTGGCGGGCCGCATCAAACCAGTCATTAGAGTGATCTATCAACCAAAAAGTTCCGAAACAAGCTAAGGAGATATTAGTTTTAAGGTATTATGATACTTCATTTTACAAAGAGAACTACTTACAGCTGAAAGCGGGACAGAACAGCGACTGATACTGAAGAGATTTAGGCTTCTGAAAGAAAGCCATTAGCAGTCGCTAATTTAGTTGGTAAGTAGAGGAGTAGGTGCTGCGGTTCGATTCTAGAAGCTCTTCTTTTGGCGAGGTCTCGTACCAGAGTGGAAGAAATAAAATCTTTCATGGCTCGACGAGTTAGTCTAACAACTGTTTCAGTGTATCTGCTCACCTACAGTACACTACGTAGACGTTAATTTACGGTAAAAATACGTGTGGGGCATGTCATAAGTGAAGACACAACCATAGAAACGATAATCCGCGCTAGTAATTCGCATCGTCCACTACGTTCCATATCTTACCTACGGCATCTTACTGGTTGCTCTTCGTACATCGTGAAAGAATCTCATAAGAAAAAGACAAAGAAAATGCTATCTTCATATGTGAAACAACAGAATAAATGCAAAATATTCAATTTTTTGTATAAACTACACTAAAATTTGACATGGTATAATGGGGAATAGTAGTACTGGCAGCGGCGGCATTTAGAGGTAACGTTTTATTTCATTAATCAAAAGTAACTATTTGACGTAATGAAATATTTTTGTACTACGATCGATAATCGTTGATAAGAAGGCATATGATGCACACGATGGTTACGATAATGACAATAGTAAGATGGTATTGATTAAGAATACAATGGGTGTTGTTGAACTTACGTATGTTTATGAGCAGATTTTATTTACTTCTGTACTGTTTGATATTTTGTCGAAGTAATAAATATTACTGAGCTTCCTGGCTTCATTAAAGCTCTGCCTCATTTTAACGAAGCGTGTCGTCATTAGATGATGATGCTGTTGGTCAGTAGGAGACTGATTGTCGTAACAGCACAAGAACACGCAATCATGGAAAAATGATCATTTGAGCTCCAGTAGACTGACAACAGAGTATACTGCAAAAAGAGCGATGAAACTCGGCCTTTCTGCGTCTTCAGAGTCAACAGTCATCGGTTAATCCCGCAATTTATTCACGCACTATCTAGGCTGTCAATCAACGAAATTTGATACCAACACAAAAATGAGGAAGCAATGGCGAGGGCCAGATTCTTGTTTAGTCCCGGCGTTAACGTCCTGATCCTCCTCCCATCCTTCATTTTTAGTCATCACCGTGTCCTCCATTTGGAAATACTTGAATGGTACTCATTTCATAAGCTGCTCTAACCGTGTATGGCCACATAGGATATTACCACTCTGATGGATGTTCCACCAACAGCTCTCTGGGCGGAGACCACGAGCGGCTGCTTCGTTGAAATGTTACGGAGTCTTAGCACCACCACCGGCGGCGATAGTCGATAGCCTCTGTAACAAAAGATTTCTTTCCTTTGTGGCGGGTATATTCGAAACGCACGTAACTCCCGTCTTGTTCAGGAAAGGATTTCGTTTCCACTAGCTGTGCCACAGACGAGGCACAGGAGACTTTCAATGTGCCCCCTCCTGCCACGCTACCGACAGCATGGCGTTCGCAGTGGAAAGGAAGCAGCGCAGCCTACGAGAAAACGGGGAGTGGATGAGCAGCGGTGAAGCGAGGAGAGTTGGGAAGGTCGATAGTGGCTTTGCAGTGGGAAGCCAGTGCTCCAGATGCACGGCGCCGCTGTCGCAGTTCTATTGTGCACACCTTCTCAGCTTCCTGGCAGAGGACTCTCACCGTTTCTTCGGCATCTGCGAAGAGAAATTGGCAACTAGGCTGCATCCTTCGTTAGAAAGTTCAAGAGTTCATGTAAATCCAGTCCTACGGGTTTGTGTCTACAGATAGCTGTAAAAATGTGAAAATGTCTATAGTGACATTATATAATGAACTGACATCTACAGCTACTAATAAACAGTGCAAACCGTCTATCCGCACACGGTAGAGGGTACTTCGTACGAATATTAGGCACTACTTTTCGTCGCCCACTCGGCTATGA
Organism: Schistocerca serialis cubense; assembly: GCF_023864345.2. Classification (NCBI taxonomy): domain Eukaryota; kingdom Metazoa; phylum Arthropoda; class Insecta; order Orthoptera; family Acrididae; genus Schistocerca; species Schistocerca serialis. The sequence continues at coordinate 586,450,174 of NC_064645.1, read as the reverse complement.
GGCGACAAAAATTGTCTTCGTGTTCACATACGGGTATCATTCCTTCGTTTATTATTATCGTGATACTTTTGTACGAAGACAATGGAGGCAATTCCACTGCTACTGGTTTTTTAAAGATGTCCATCCTGATTTGACCAAAAATATATCGACTTTCTTCCAAGGCTTGCATTTAAGTTTTCTGAGCATTTCTCCCACGTTTCCGTGTGTTCTGTTGCGACTGCTTACGACTCAAGTGGGGTGTGTATGATTCTATTGGGCGTATGTGGTCATGACTATTTATTAACCAATCAGGCAATTGAGAAGCACTCTGGAATAAGGACTACAGTCCTTTACGAAGTTTACTCAATAGGTGCAATTTCTCAGTGCCCTCGCACAAAACTTTTTCATATAATGTGGCCGAGATGACGCATAGGTTACCCACAATCAGCCTATACCGAGGGTACGATATATTAAATTTTAAATCTTGAATGCTGTGCAGCTCTCTTATATGTTGTATACAGGGTGTTCTGAAATTCCAGTTACAAATTTCAAGGAGTTGGATGTAAGTAGATAGTATTTTGATTTGGAACCCACGTGCGGAAACATACCATTTCCGTGCTACAACCATTTGAAAATATGTTGCTAACGCGACCACTTTCACAAATAATAAATTAGCCGTAACCCAGCACATCACTTGTTTTATAACCCCACTCATTAACAGCCAAAGTAATAGCTCTTGTACTCGTTTGACGGATTCCCTCCGACGTGATACAGTACGGTCTCTTCCAATTCGGGAGTGCGGCGTCTCCATGGAGTACCAAAGTCACGCCTACTGACTGTGAAGGTGTCCTTTCTCGAAGCCGTTGCGTAGTTGTGGAGAGAAGGTTATGCGATGGTGTGGAATGTCGTGGAGAACGCTCTTGATAAAAGCGGAGAATAGCTTTTGTATCCCTCCTGGATAGGCAACGCGTGGATCTGCTTCTGTGAACTGCTTCTGCAAAATAGGCTGAGAGTGAAGGACGCGAGTAGGAGCAGAAAAAGGTGAAGTACTTCGGTGCTGCCTGTAGATTTTACAAGTTCACTATAGGCAAACATATGAGTACATAAATGGTTATGTAACTTTGGCTGACATGAGCACGTAGGTGCGAACCCGTACAAGTATCAAAGCTAACAGCTACTAGAAGTTACAAAGGCAAAATCTGTAGTGGCTCGCCCACTATGAAATAGAAACAATGTTACTTGGTCGTCTGCTCGTGATCAAATGGGCTGAATGTGAAACGGCGCTCGTCTAGCTCCAAAGCGTCGGCTAGAGGGCGCTCTCATCGGCGTTGTTCGTCCGCTCTCGTAGTGACAACGCCTACGAGAGCGCACCTACGTTGTGGCATCGTAGCTATCGATACAATAGCTCTTCCATTACAGTCAGCTTTTCCATTCAGAAGGATCATGTCGATGTGTTCTACAAACGTGGAATCAGCCATGTTGCTCTAACACTCACAGACAGGTGAATTAGGTTCGAACCAGGTAAGAAGGGTAGGATGGACGTCAAATGACGTCAGCCGATCCGGCGTAAACACCACCAGCATGACTACCCTGTTGCACACCTACCTAGCAAACGCGTTTTCAAACGGTTTTAGGATGGAAACAGTACATTTGCGAACATGAGTTTCTGTTCGAAATATTATGTACTCACTCCCCTCTGCACTGGGAAGTTCCGAACTCCCTGTATATGCTAACTGAAACGACAAATAAAGAGTTGTACCAAGGTCGGAGCAAAACCTGACGCTCTAGTTCATTAGGCAGATGCACTAACCACTACACCACCCTGGCATAGAGGATTATCACAATTGCGGGGACTACCCTAGCAAGGCTAACTCTTTAATCCAAATTTCCATTGAGGAGGGCGGTGTGCTAGGGAACTGTGTAGTTGTGCTAAGTCACTTTGCCAGAGTGGTATAGCGGTTACAGTATCTGCCTATGAGCAGGAATCCTGGGTTCGACTCCCGTCCTTGGTACAAATTTATATCCATCGCTTGACTCTGCATATATACATCACAGACATTTCAGACATAAAAAAGTGTCTGGAAAACCATATAGTTTCATTTAATTTCCTGTATGTGATGGTCACCTTTCACATGTAAGTTAATTCTTTAATGCGGTGTGGAGCCTCTTCACGCCCACAAAAAGGTCTTCTGCCATTTTTGTATAGGGGTTAGTGTTCATTATGTGAGATCTTCGCACGATGTGGGTGCTGCGATGTTTGCGTACATCTGGTCATGATCAACCATTAATATGCACTCATCTGGAGATAGATTGGGTCGAACATTGAACAAAGTGTAGCGGTCTGAAAGCCAGAGGAAAAAAAGTGCCAAGGCAAGAGCCAACGAAAAGAAAACCTCTGCGATAGTCGTGTCGAGTAGTAAGAGCAATTGCGGATTGCTTGCTGTCTGCGACAGATCATGCAAGGGTTAGGTAAGTTAGTAGTGGATATCGTGCAGGCGGATACGTTTGACGCTGCGAGGCATTGTCACTCGGCCGCTGCAGTTGGGTACGGGTGTTGTCTTCTAGGCCAGAATCATCATACCTGTAACAGTTGAGGTTATCTTCGGTTAGTGACCGATAGATCATATACCGGATATACAATGTAGGGTCGTGTAGGCGGATTGTTTGTGCATGAGTGCCCGCGTTTACCGGCTTCCCTGCTCTTGCCTGCTGGTCGGCTGTGTTGTTGTTTGTGAGTGTGTATTAGCTCGCCATAGCTGGTTAGGCCGTAGCTAGCAGCGTCTTTTGTCGCTTCTGCTTCCACATATGGCTGTGATCATAGTTCCCAAGAGTAAGGATAAAAGGACTGTTCAATTGTCTCAAGTTTCTGTGTAGTCACGTGGCGAGTTTTTTGAATACTTCCTTGAGTGTTTCAAGGCGGTATTCATTGTGAAGATGAACGGTGGAGTGGAGCGTTACTAAGGTAGCACTTTTTTCTGTATGACCCGCACGCAGCGCAGGCGTGTAGGAGCTGCGTACCTCATCAGAGGTCTAATCAGTGCCATGTATATAGACTTCGACACCCTCCTATTTAGTGTACTTTCCCTGTCGATCGTTGAATAGAGTTGTTTGATCCTCACTTGCGATCTGTTGGCTATGTATTATGTGGTCCTCCAAAGTAAGTTTCCCATCCAGTCAGACACAGAAATACCTAACTTTCTCTTGGAAACGTATTGGACGTGCATGTAATGTTACCTGTCTGCAGTGTTCATGTTGACACAGTAGTTTCGGTCTGCATGTGAACAGAACTGCTTCGCACTGGTCGACGTTTGCTTTAGTACGCTATCGTTCGAACCAAGGCTTGGCAGTTCTCAGTGCTGCCTGTAATCGTGAATTTATGTTCGACGGTTTCCAATCTTGCGCAAGGGTGAGTATGTCATCCCCGTATATCGCAAATGTCGTGTTTAATGTTGCTGGAAGATCATTAATGTATAGGCTGTACATTGTTTGCCCTGAAGTGTTGAAATATCTGTTGGAGTGATATGAGTGTATGAGGCGTACGAATCCGCCGGTGATAGCAGCATCGCTTAGTTTGCGTAAGAGGCCGTTGTGCCATAGACGATCGAAAGCTTTTTCCATGTCGAGGAAAACAGCTTCTGTGGTTTTGTTCGTGTTGTAGCCGTGTGTTGTATGTTGAACTACGCGGAGGAGTTGCTGTGTTCTTGTGATTCTTAATGCCGAATTGCTCTGGCCTTAGGCTGTCGTTGACGACGAAATGCCTAGTGATGTGTTTTAGTATTACCTTCTCGAAAATCTTGCTGAGCCAGCACAGCAGACTGATAGGTCGGTAATTTTGTGGGAAGGAGTGGCCTTTCCCTGGCTTCCTGAACGTCAGGACCTTGGCAGCCGCCCACAAGCCAGGGAACTGTTGGTGTTGTTAGAAGGCATTCATTATGCGGGCAATGTGTTCTACGGCTCTATCTGTCAGCTACTGCAGGACACGGCTTCCAATGCCATGGGGACCAGGCCTTTTCCTAGCACTGGAATGGCATGAACGTTTCTGCGGCTGAGTGTATGTAGTCAGTGAGTATTACGGTATAGGCTCTCATGTACAACTTCTTGTATCATGGGACAGACAGGGAACTAGCTAGTCAAAGTCATCAGACTGTGTGTGTTACGGGTTACATGTATTAAGCAAACATAGTGCTGTATCAAACACACAAAGAGTTACCCATGTGTAAGTCAAAGCGTAGTTAACACGAAAAGCGTGATGGTCCATCTTTGGGACGCAATATAAAAGTAATTCTGAATGACAAGGATTCGTCAAGTACTCATTAGTTTTCCTGAAGTGTCTGGCACCAGACGTCCATGTGCGGGTGGTGCAGTTCCCGTAAATTAGATGTGAGTGGTTTGTGGGCGCTGACCTCGGGCATGGATGTGTGTGATGACCTTAGATTAGTTAGGTTTAAGTAGTTCTAAGTTCTAGGGGACTGATAACCTCCGGTGTTAAGTCCCATAGTGCTCAGAGCCATTTGAACATTTTTTTTTTTTTTTTTTTGTGGGCGCTGAGATGGCAGCCGGTAGAATTTGGGAGCCCAGACATGAGTGTTGAGGTCATTATCAATATCCTCTAATCAATGTTTCACAGTTCTGATTTTGTGAAATGGACAGTTATCCTGTTGTTAATTACCATTGCCGCCCTGGAAGACATCAAACATGAAGGAATACAGGTGGTCTGCATAACGTTCACGTACTAAACAGCTATCACGGTACCTTGACGCGCAAGTCGCCGAAGTGGCGTCAGATCGAAAGACTGGCACCCGGTGATCGCTCCACCCGACGGGAGGCCCTAGTCACACGACATCATGGTACCTATTACTATTTCAACCCAAGTGTCATCGAAGCATGCAACTGTGGCACGCTGCGTAATTCGACTAGCTGTTCAAATGAATTACGGTACATCCGGTCACGATCACCGACCTGGCATTACAATAAACGTGATCCACACAACGAGACGAATAGTTTCCATTGATCTAAGGCCCAGTGTACCATTACCTCGTTTCTGAGTAATTGTTGTGGTGTTGAATTAATTCAGTTGTTCCGTATAAGTCGGTGCAGATTGGTACGTGCGGATTGAAATACGAGCGCAGGCGTCAGTCGCAACCTACAGAGATGATAACGTAACGTAGTAGTTTATATTCTAAATATTGTTTCTGGAACGCCACGTATATTTTGAGCGTCAGTAAATGCGTCTTAAATATACGTAGCGTGACTTAATCTCAATACGCAGACAAAAGGTGTTTATTGTTAATGAAAATCTTACGCTCTCTTTCAAAGAATGAATAGCAATGTAACCTGCAACTAACCCAGCGATAATATGCAACATGAAATAATTTCTTTTCCAAGCAAATTAATCTAATGTTGCACGGAAAGAATGAATGGTATTATTTTTGAAATAACTGCAAGGAATTTCTTTAACTTCATCTCTTTATGAACTGAGTTAACTTTTAATCCTTTAAATTCACTGAAAATACGAAACTTCCTGGCAGATTAAAACTGTGTGCCGGACCGAGACTCGAACTCGGGTTCGCAGGAAAGATTCTGTAGAGTTTGGAAGGTAGGAGACGAGATACTGGCAGAAGTATAGCTGTGAGTACGAGGCGTGAGTAGTGCTTGGGTAGCTCAGATGGTAGAGCACTTGCCCGTGAAAGGCAAAGGACCCGAGTTCGAGTCTCGGTCTCGCATACAGTTTCAATCTGCCAGGAAGTTTCATATGAGTGCACACTCCATTGCAGAGTGAAAATCTCATTCTGGTCATTGAAAACATGTTAAACCAGAGGTGAAGCCTCACCTAAGCCTCGCGGTGTTAAATCTCTGAACAACTTTCGTAATCAAACTATTATTTAACTTTAATATTGAAACTGAATGTAAGAATACATGAAAGCTCTTAGAATTACTTTCCTTTGCGAGTGCAGCTCGCAGTCTCTGAAATATTTTTTAGTACACTTAATGGCGGACTCAGCACCACCGAAACAGTCGAAGCTAGGTGGGCAATCGACAGCAATATTATTACTATCTTTACATAAATGTCACGTGGACGGACAGGTATTTTTGAAAGGAAACGTAAGATACTTTCAGTTAACAATATACTGTAACCTTAAAGCTCATACATATAGCTAGTTATACAAAATATCGATCCACAGGGGAGAGAGAACAAGCGAAAAACAGAGAACAAAGAGGGGTGAGCAAGACGGCTCTTGTGTTGCATGTTTTCATGGAACATACTGAAATATGGTATTCTTTATCTTTTCGATTAATGGAAAATATTTATAATATTTGTCACAAAATATTACCATACTCGACAAAATGACTTATAATGTTACGGGCATTATTTTGTCGTTTTACATTTCATTCACATCAGTTGAATAAATCGCGTCATACATGAGATAGGCCTTCAGGTGGCACCACACCAGTCTCAGTGATCCGGATCCCACTGCAGTGATTATGATTATGATGATCTCCGGTTTGAGTGGAGCCAAACGGTGCGGTTATTGGCGCCAGTACAAACTCCCAATCTTTCCACTTTTCAGTCCCTCCATTTCCTGAATGATGATGAAAACACAGACACCCAGTCCTCGTTCGGGGAAAATCCCCGACTCTTTCGGGAATCGAACCCCGGACTCCGTGATCCATAGACAACAGTACTAACCACTAGACCATGAGTTCTGGACTGCCCACTGCAGTCGTAATTGAGAAATCCATTGGGTAAACATGGCAACACATAGTGGTTATGTGCTGCGGAGCCCCATGTTCCTCAATATACGCTAAATGGTGCTTGCCTAACCACTGGTGCCGGCACCAGAATTGTCCTCCGGAGTGAGATCTGCTGCCGGCCGGAGTGGCCAAGCGGTTCTAGGCTCTACAGTCCGGAACCGCGCGACCGCTATGGTCGCGGGTTCGAATCCTGCCTCGGGCATGGCTGTGTGTGATGTCCTTAGGTTAGTTAGGTTTAAGTAGTTCTAAGTTCTAGGGGCCTTATGACCTCAGCAGTTGAGTCCCATAGTGCACAGAGCCCATTTTTTTTTTTTTTTTTTTTTTTTTTTGAGATCTGCTACAGATCATCTTTCCTGCTTTACAGTGCAGGCAAGTTGAATGCGGCCGTTTTTCCCAAACTGTCAAGTAACTGATGTAAAAACCCGAAATAAAAAAAAAATCAAATGGGAATCAATTAACATCCAGTGATAAATGAAATATGAATCGGTATTGATGATTGTCACTACTTAACCATGTAGATTAGAATATCTCACACTGAACTGAATGTACACCTAAATAATAAACCTCTATGAAAACATATTGCCCTTGGACAGGTGTGAGCACACGCAGTGGCTCATAAAAGCCTACAGGAAAGAGCCCTTAGCAGAATTCACGGAAGTCACCGTCGAACGCGAGCAAGGAACTATTGCAGGAAGTCATATTGGGCAGTGGTTTGAAGTAAGTCGACGTAATGAAAATCACAAAGCAGATTGTATCTCTAGAATGTGCGGAGACAACAGAGACCGTTTAGCGAGCTGTGTGGTTTGAGGACGCGTGCTGTTTCTGCAGAGTCCCGGAAGAACTCCTATTGAGGACAGAATTCGCCAAAATACACAGCTCATTAAGATAGTATCTTGGAGAGTAGAACGGGAACAACAAGTATGGGACGCCTTTGAAGATTGTGAGAAACCGTAAACGGTGTCTGTGGTATACGCGGAATATAGCGAGCATAGAAATGTATACTGGGAACTCTGAGGTCTCCTTGTTCGTTCCGCATTTAATTAATTATTTAGCGTCGCCACGCAACTAACACAGGAAAATTCAGTTGTACGGGAGGAAATTAATCGCTACTTTTATCCACATTATTTATATACCCTTAACTGCTCTCGTCAGCTGATCGCTTATAGCGAAATTATTAATGAAATATATTCCTTTCAGATGAAAGGTAACAAGAGATAAAGTCTTGACACTGTGTGACTATAACTGATATATAGATTGGTCGATATGTACTCGCATATTTTAATTCGGTGGTGACAAACATTTAAAAAATTTCAAAGTATGTATCATATCTGTGAAACGACTCGACTTTCTTTTTTTTTCACTAAAGAGGCATTGTGATTATTAATTTAGCCGGCCGAAGTGGCCGTGCGGTTAAAGGCGCTGCAGTCTGGAACCGCAAGACCGCTACGGTCGCAGGTTCGAATCCTGCCTCGGGCATGGATGTTTGTGATGTCCTTAGGTTAGTTAGGTTTAACTAGTTCTAAGTTCTAGGGGACTAATGACCTCAGCAGTTGAGTCCCATAGTGCTCAGAGCCATTTGAACCATTTGATTATTAATTTTGTTCCCATAGTCTGCGGTAGGATGGTAATATTTAAACAGGTGCGTATATAATCCACGGTTTGATGATCTGACCTGGTAGATATAGGGCCCGAAGTGTATTACTGAGACCGTTTAAAGAGACATCTGCTTTAATTTCTGTCCTCGTTCTGTAAAGATCAACTTATGTTACTGTTCGTACGAAACCTGTTTCGCAGGCTTATACGAGTACGTAGGACTTTGGACTCCTAGGGAGAATATAGCTTTGCGATGATAACACAGATAGGCTTTTTAGCCCTACTGAATTCTGCTCTTGTGTGTATATCCTCCTGAAGTGTACGTACTGATCGTTGTTTCATGCACAAAAGATATCTAGAACACTCATCATTTCAACGCAAGTCTAAGTACTTCCCTCAAAGCCCTTAAGCAAAGCCGGAAATACAACCATAAAACGTAAGGAAGCAACACTTTTATAAATTTTTAGTATTTGGCCAGTATTGTTACGTGAGCAACATGTCATCTGCAGCAAAACAGATAAAACGTTAAACAGAAATAATCTGGGAATATCAGGATATCCATTCTCAGAATAACAGAAATGAAACAAGATTTAAATACTGATTTATAAAGACAGCTCGTATAATTCGCCAATTACATAAAAATCAAGATTTTTGATGGACTGATGCAAAGTATTAGAGCATATAAAGATGATTAGAAAACATAACTCGCCAGAATGTTATATAACACAATGCTTAACCCAGAAGAACATCAATATGTTATGTTTGCCTTCAGCAAATTACTTATAAAAGACATTAGATTATCTGATCGACGAAAGAGGCTACTTTAAAAGGATTCTAAACGCAAAAAAATGCAGTAGTGTCCCCCAAAACAGAAAAAAACACAATAGAAGGAAACACCAACTGAATTAACTACACTGCAAAACTTCCATTATTACAAAAGCTGACAGATAGATAAAAAAAGTTTCCTAGACCACATCATGCACATGTAAAACAGGAAACATTAGTTCACAATACACATTACGCCCCCAAACATTAGCACAATTGTCCACATCCAGTGAGTTACTCCGTAAGACATAAACAAGATTAATATTCTTATTGCAGGTGGACAGAATGCCTGTGAGCAAACAGAACTACATGATGAAAGGAAAATACTAAAGAGCATAATACTGGAGCACTGTTATGATACGAAGGTAACAGAGAAAGTAAATAACAAAATAAAGATAAAGCCAATTCGTAGTCATGAAACACGAAGATAGACACAACAGTAAACAACACGCTCCATATCACGAAGTAGTAACTAATAAATATCAAATGAGGACATACAGCAACGAAGTCAAGCACGGGGTGGGGAACATACTAAAAAGACAGAGACTGAATGTGGCATCTTGAACTAATAGAACCATACAGAACAAACGAGCGACGTAAGTCACAACACTGATAAAACACAGTCAGTCTGACATCTACCAATTAAGTTGGAGGAACTGTTGTCAGTCTGTAAATATGGGCAAAAGATGTAGAAATTCTAGGGGTAGATATGTGTAACATCTCAAAGCACTAGAAATTAATACTCGTAGATCCTACTCAACATCCGTCCGGGTTTGGGATTTTCTCTGCCTGGGGAGTCGGTGTAAGTATTGTCTCGTCATTTCATCATCATCAACACCATCATCATTCGTAAAAGTGGTTAGATTGGGCTGTAAAAACAATTGGACTGTGAGAACATTGAGACTTTGTACGGGCGCTGATGACCGAGCAGTTGAGCGCCCCACAAACCAAACATCATCATCATCACCTACTCAATATTTGCTATCCACCAGATAGCACTGAATCGCGACCTAAAAACATAGAAATCGATTGAATAATTTTTAAAATTATTGACAGCTTACCACAAAAATTTATAGCAGAAGAGAATTTTCATATACAAAAATCGATAGCGCAGACGATTGTTCTCTACATTAAAGTCAGCCCTCCCCTCCCTCCCCCCTTTTCTGCCCTGTCACTGTCATTCACCCTGACTGTGCCCTTCACTGTCTCTCCACAACACACACGCACACACACACACACACACACACACACACACACACATACACACACATCAGCTACACATCTCAAACGTCAATAGCACGTTAACATATTTCACTACTGAGCTGTGCCGAGGTCGCTGATGTAGCCTTTGGAATACCTGGCGCCACTAGCTAGATCTGTCGTGTGACGTCCCTCCTGTTTCAGGGCAGTGACATCTTTGCTCGAGGCTGTTGATAGTGACGAGCCATGTTGTGGCCTGGCAAGAAGGATAGTGGTAACGGAGTGAAGAGGACGGTGTGAGAGGTCCCCTGGCAAGGACGGCGAACTGTTGCACACGCGTCTTGGGCAGGGAGTCCGGTGAGTGGTTCATGGGCATATTTGTGGGTGACTTTGAATCCCTGGTTGACTTCAAGTGCCGTCTTCCTGTGTCCAGCCAGCTCTGGGACGGGACATATGGATCAGAGAGTTGAAGCCAGATTCGCCGTGCTGAATTCTGGGCCCCCTTTGGATCCGGCAAGCTTCAGCTTCGATTCGTGAACTTCAGTTAATTTTTGAATTTTGAGGTCTTAACAGTTATTTTGTTATTGATACCTAAAGGTCTGTTGCGATCATTGCGATTTCTTAGCTGATCTGTTTCACCACCAGTTATTTCCTTGAATTATGGGTGTTGTCTGCATTTCGAGAGTCGACATTGTCCTTGGTAGTCCGTTAGCAGGAATCTTAAACTGTGTGAGCCGATGGTGGTTCCTGAGCCGGAGCGATAACGTGTTTCTTATATGTTGTGAATGGCCCCCTCTGGTCGTGACGCAGTACCTAGATGGGTGGGTTTTAGTCGATCTCCATGCCAAACGTCTTCGAACACCAGATAAGAGCCGGCCGCAGTGGCCGAGCGGTTCTAGGCGCTACAGTCTGGAATCGCGAGACCGCTACGGTCGCAGGTTCGAATCCTGCTTTGGGCATGGATGTGTCTGATGTCCTTAGGTTAGTTAGGTTTAATTAGTTCTAAGTTCTAGGCGACTGGTGACCTCAGAAGTTAAGTCCCATAGTGCTCAGAGCCATTTGAACCATTTTTATTAACCAACCTAACTGTTTTTATTCCTCTAATAATGGATCTGATATCTTACTCAATCAGTGTTGTACTTAACTGAAATTGTGATTGTCAAAGGCCTACCTGTTTCAGAGGTGTTTATTTCAAGAAGGTAGTAACAGGAATTGGCACATGGTACATTGGCACTAGCCTTTCGCCTGACATACCTTTATCCATAATTGTGAGTTTCAACTAGTATTCACAGAGCGTCGTTTCATACTGTTGGAAAGTGTGGGTTTAGAACTGTCTACCCATCTCTGGTCATTTGCCATTTCCTGTAATCATTTCCTTAGTGCGTACGGATCTCTCACTGTCTGCCGAGCACAGTATTGATTCCGTTGTTCGCAGGGAGCTAGCTTACTATAGATCCAAGGGGCTGCCACGGAATCGAGCCTCTAAAGAAGGAGGACTTGCCGTATGAATATAGAATTCGGGAGCTTAGCACCGAGGGTAGCGACGCAGAGCTGGCGGGCAGATTACGCCCCCCGTTGTGCACCCCCCACTGCGTCTCGGCGAGCACCACTGGAGAGGTACGTGTTCCTCTTGTTAATCCTCATATTTCCACGGCGTTCGATTAGGTGCGGCGGAACCTGTTGTTAGGCAAATTGGTAGCAGTAACGGCCACTTAGCATATTTGGGGAATCGTTTGCAACTAAGCCAGCGTGAAGTTACTAGGTTGGGGCAGTAGAGCGATCGAGCGAGGGATTTGCAGGTCCAAGCAGCGTCGTTAAGGTTGGAAAGTCAGGAAGTGGGAGCAAGTCCTGCAGCTAAATCCCCGAATCAGTACTTTGAATGGGCGTCTGGGGCCGAAGGTTTAGTTAGTCCTCCAACTATTCATTTTGTTCGAGCACCCAAACCAATTACGTGCCTATTAAACGGTATTTCAGAATTTTCACTCGATACCTTGGGGCATGTCCAACAATTTTTGTGGCTGTTGGAACGATCTTAATTTCATGCAGATGTCTTGAGGGCGATTCATCATGTAATATCAGCATCACTTCACCCCATGGTGAAAAGTACTTTCAGTGTATTTGTATCTGAAGACCCGTAGCAGGAGGGCTCAATAGGACAACTACGGGAACTGATTGTGGATAGGAAGTTCTCGTCGGACGTGGAACGAGCTTGAACGCAAATATTACTGGCGGGTCCAGGCATCATTTGAACCGCTGAGCTAGTATGTCGAGCGAGTGCGCCATGCCACCTTGCCTCTTGGTATGTCGGTCTCGGAACTCACTACTGTATGAAACATTTTAGAGGGAATGCATCCTGAGGATAGCTCACGCTTGGCCTTTCCCTCCCGCCCCGCTAAGTTCCGGCAATTACAAACATTGGTTGAGTCCACTGAATCCTTGTCATTTGCCGATGAGGAACAGAGGTGTGAGGAGCTCTAGGAAATCCCCCCCCCCCCCCAGCCCACCGCGAGAATTAATAGTTCTCCTCAAGCATTTTCTGGGAAAGGTTGCAGCGCCCGTAATGACTTGGTGTGCGAGTATCCCATAGCACGATCAGCTAGACGCGGCAAATGATGCCAGGTGAAGAACAGAGAGGGTGGGGGGGGGGGGGGATAGTTTCCGTCGGAAACGTGCGCCATGGTGAGCGCGTACTCAGGTTCCCTCCGGATCTGCCCTCTCTTTTATCTCTGCCCATCTGGGATAAGAACCCTTGTGCGCGCTGTTGGATTCTGGTAGCTGCGTGTTCTTGTTGAATTATAATTTGTATTTGGAGTTTGGGCATCTCTGTAAATTACCTTCCGTGTGCCTCTGCCCTCAGAGATCTCGTGTACCCAATGGTCAAAAGTTGCCTCTGGCTGGCGAGGTACGCGGTAGTTCGTCGATGTGTAATTTGTCATGGCCCGTTACGCTCTTGCTTGTTAAAGATGTAGCGCTCAGTATTTATCTCGGGTGTGATTTTATTTAGAACACTGGGTTAGTTCTCGACTTTGTGAGCAGCACTTTCTCTTTTAGGTTTTGACCTAGTGACACGATAGCTTTTCCTCTTGCCGTTGCGCCAGTGTGGGGCTTTCGGTAAATTGTAACTCCGGTGAATTTGATGTGGCCCATCTTAAGCAAGGTCAGGCAGGGCAGTTGTTGAATTTATTAGGGGACTTTCCCCAGTTTTTCTCTAATAACTTTGGGACACCTACGTCATACGCTACGATATACGCTTGGTCAACTATATTCCGCTGCTACAGTCTCCTTATCGGCTCTCGCCACCCAAAATGAAAACACTGTAACAGAAATTGGCGAGTATGTTGAAAGTGGAGGTCATTAGGCCGACTGCATCTCTCTACGCGTCACAGATGATTCTCGTTTCTAAAGCTCAGGCCCAGGACTACATGCCGGTAGTTGATTATAGACTCATTAATAGTAAGGTTATCTTACAATCTGTCCTTTTGCCGGATCTTCACAATTGGTTTACCTGGTTTTCAGGGTCTAAGTGGCTCACGGTGCTTGATCTCAGCCAAAGTTATTGTCAATACCTGTTAGTTCATTATGGACAGCTGCTATCGGTTGTTTAAGTAATTGTCAACATCAATTAAATTCACCAACAGCTGTGCAACTTAAGATGTTATTTTATTTTGAAGGTTACCAGTTTCAGCATCTCATTATACCACCTTCAGGCCCCTGCATAATAAAAGATTATACATGTAGTATATATCAGGGTGTACAAAGCAAGCTTACCGCCAGTACTAGTAATTATAACAGCGCTTAAAGCTTAAAAATGAAAGTAGTGGCTTTAAACCAGATCTCTGTGTACATCCAACACAATAGGCTAAAATACATGTACATATTTGTTAGTCATAAAACTGTTTAACACCACAGATTTACAAGAGAACATGGAAGAACATTAAAAAAGATCAGAACTACACAGTATACAGTCAGGAGCTCCGTTGAAACAAAGCTTGCCTCTTTACTTTGTATATTCATCAAATCCTATAAAATTGTTATAGATGAGGAAACCCCTAATATATAAGACAACCTGTCTTCAATTAAGGTATAATATCACATAGTAATCTATGAAGCACAGTAGTATGCAAATTTATCTATAACAACTGGTGATATAATTAGTTATCCCAGACTCGTAAAACAGCTCAACGCAAAACCCAACGACGGTCGACGTATCAAGAGAAAAACAGCATGTAAAGAGCACGCTAAGAATAGTCACAAATACCTTGTGGACCTAGGTGTACAGCAAATCGAAATAAAAACATATCATTTAAAAAAAAAACTAAAACATCAACAAGGATCTCAAACCCTACTTAGCCTAGGTGAGTCCTCTTTGACTAAGTAGGGTTTGAGATCCTCAACCGACAATGTCATACAATTTCCCTGGGAGTACAAGGCAGTCCCCTAAAGACCTATCTATAGATGACCAACCCATTTAAATAATAAGCCATAGCAAGGTTTGTCGCGATGGGTATGGAAAAAGGATGAAAGGTAAATGGGTGTGCGAAGACCACCATATCATCACACTTGAGAGCCCACAAAGTGAGTACCATCATCATACTCCATGAACACAAAAACTCGTCTCTAGTAAGAACAACATAACATTTCCCCTCAGGTGTATGGAGAAGTAAGGAAAACGCTGACACGCTAATAAACTATCCAGGTCCTAATCTCACTAATATGATGCAGTTAAGACGTAACGAACTCCCACATGTGAACTGGGTATGTGTCAGTTTGGGTCTATAAATGCAACTGAACAAAAGTTGGTAGCTGACACCAATTTCCACCATAAGGAATCAGTAAAACACCTTATTTTCCGAAGCATAAAAGCAGCGTATAAGATAACAAGAAACCGAAAACATGGTTGCTAATGAAAACATGCTGCGTACCAAGAGAGTAGACTGCTACAAAGCGGGATACAAAGAGCTGCAGAAAGAAAACGAGATCTTCGAGCTCACATTAAGGTGACATATTGTATAACCTGAGCCAAACAAATCACTGCGTTAGAGTAAGGTTGAACAGATACATTCATACTAAGATTCTTAGAGAGAAAGATTACAGGTGAAGAAAAATTTATATTGTCGGAAACAATGGTGACATATACAAAGGCTTAAAATAACAAAGAGGTGTATTAATATTGCTGAACAAAAGTAACACCTGTCATATAAGGAAAAACCCCCCAAAGTACCAATATGAAATTTTAAGTTCCAGAAATGACGTATGACAAGACACTGACGTTCCAAATTCCTAATGGGTTATTCTAGCTAAATTAGAGCAGTAATACAGTTATGACAGAACACGCTCCGTTGGAATACAAAGAGCCGCTAACGAACTACACTTCTCGCTCACAGAACGAACAGTATCACGGTGAAACTCCTCTGAAGCCTAGTATCGCCAAAATGCATCGCCAAAGAAATGATGGAAGCCTAACAAGTGACAGCAAGCTAGGTATTCACAGCCAAAACTACTAAAAAGAGACAAGCTTTGTCTCAATGGAGCTCCTGACTGAATTCTGTCCTGTTCTGATCTTTTTAATGTTTTTGCACATTCTCTTGTAAATCTGTGGTGTTCAATAGTTTTATGACTAACAAACATGTACATATGTTTTAATCTGTTGTGCTGGATGTACACAGAAATTTTTTTTAGAAGCACTGTTTTCATTTTCAAGCCTTAAGCGCTATTGTGTTTACCAGTCACTTTCTGTAAGCTTACTTTGTACACCCTGATATACAACTACTAGTATATTACTTAATCATGCAGCGGTCTGAAGATGGCATCATGAAATGTTGAAATTGGCAGCCTTAAAAATAAAATAAAATAACATCTTAAGTTTCATGGTTGTTGGTGAATTTCATTGACAGTGAAAAAAAAAAAAAACTTATCAGATTCCTCAGATACCGAGGAGTCTAAACATGTCACCGTGTTCTGTGCTTAATGGAAGTACAACAGATTACCCTTTGGCTTCTCCGCTGGGGCGGCGGTTTTGTTTCGTTTGTTAGATCATATCCTGTTCGACTTGGAAGTTTTCTTATGTCTTAAATTACCTTGACGATTTATAGTCAGTCGTTTGAGGATCATTTTTCGCATCTTCAGGAGGTCCTCTACAAATTTCTGGTTGCGGGGTTGACCGTTAAACCTTGCAAGATTACACTCTCTAAGAAACAATTGTACATTTTGGACCATTTAATTTCCAGGCCGACATTAAGATTGACCTGGAACGAACTAATGTGTTAACGAAATTTCCTCAACCTCGAAATAGGAAGGAGATGGCCAGATTTATTGAGATGGTGAATTATTTTCGGCGTTTTGTACCTTATTTTGCCTAGATGGCCGCTCTCCTGCGTAAACTACGTAGGAAGGGGAAGAAATTTGTCTGGTGTGAGTGCCAACACGTGGCTTTTCAAGCTATCGAGATCGCTATCACCAACCCAACAGTCTTAGCCGTCCCAGATTTCGGCAAAAGATTTATAGATCAAACTTATGCCTCCATTGCCGGTATTGCTGCAGTGTTGTTGCAGGAGGATCAAGGTATAAGACGCTCTTTAGCTGTCGCGCCTAGGAAGTTGTCTGGTCCCGAGAGTAATTACTCCGTTTATGAGTTCTGATCTCTAGCTGTGCTTTTCACCTTACAGAAGTTTCTGTTCTCTCTTGAGCATAGGGAGTTTGATATCTAGACGGACAAACAGGCCGTAAGCTGGGTGTTGGCTCGATCCAGGAAAACTAGTACGATTGCCAGGGGGGAGATCCGCATCTCCGCATTTCATTGCAAGGTGCGACACATAAAAGGATCTGACAAGCAAGTCGCCTTTGCCTTCAGTCGCCTGTTTCAGGGGGAGGGGGCTGTCGAGAATAAGGGCGTTAGAGAGTCTCATCCGGTTGTGTCCGCCTTTTAGCTGAAGTTCGCCAGTTGTTTGTGGACCTTAAAACCAAACAATATCAAGATCCGTTATGGGGTCCATTAAGAAAGCAACTCTAATACCTCTAATCCGGTGGTGAGGTTAGCGACTACTCCATCAGGAATGGCGTACCATGTAAACGCGTTAACGAAGCAAGGTACTTTAAAATTTGTTTGTTTTCCAAATTCTCTAGTGAGAGGACATCTCAGCCTCTATAAATCTTTGGAAAACGTTGAGGCTCACCTCACACGGGCGACGTTTTATATCAGGTGATTAGTGGGTGAGTATGAAGCCTGTAAGAAGGCTAAGAAGGCTAAACCCAGTAACAGATCTCCGAAGGTGTTGTTACAATCAGAGCGCGAGGAGAACCCTATGCACAAACTCTTTATCGATTACGTAGGGCCTCTTCCTAGTACCAAGAAGTGGAATTGATATATTCTGGTGGTTGTCGACTCTTTTTCCAGATTTATATGGTTAATCCCTAGTCGTGGGGTCACGGCGGCCATTACCATTGCACATCTGACCATCTTCAGCTGGTTGGGACTCCCTAAGGCTCTAGTTAGCGATAACGCTCTGGCGTTTGTTTCAGAAGAGTTTAAGCAATTTTGCTATCGTAACGCTGTTAATCACCTAAACACCACGCCATATTATCCCCAGACATCTTTTACCGAGAGAGTGAATCGAAACCTTAAGTCAGCGTTCATCAGTTACCATCGTAAGTCTCGGAGGAAGTGGGATACCACCATGCTCTGGCTCAATTTTGCATTTAACAGTGCGCGGCGCGAAGCATCCAAGACGGTCCCTGCCGGTCTCTAGTTTGCGTATCCCATCAATTCCCTGCTGCCTAGCTTGTGGGGTATCAACGACCTCCTGCCTTCGTCCGTTACTCCTGAATATCTTAGGGAAAATTGGGAACAGATCAGGAATAACATTAGCTTAGCCCACCGCCGCCAGGCTCAGCGATCCCCTTACAGGGAGGGGTAGATGGGGTTTTCGTGAAGAACTGTGCCGGTCGGGTGAGGAATGGTGCCCAGCTTGGGAGGTTCACTCCTCCTTCCATAGGCCCACGCTCTATCACCAAAATTCTAGGTCCAGTTAACTCGCTTGTCAGACATCTGGCCACTGGTAAGGTCCTCAGGGTGCACCTTAATCAACCTAAGCTCGCTAACTACGTTCCTCAACTTCTTCTGTAGGCTGGACCGGCGTCCATTGGCTTAAGGAGCGGAACTTGAGCCATGGCGTTGTCTTTCGAATTCCTGACACCACTAACTCGTTCATTCGCGTGACGTCCCTTTGGTTTGAGACCACTAAGATGCTTGTTCGAGGTTGTTGATCGAGAGGGGTCGTGTTGTCACGTGACGATTTGGGGAGTGGTGACGGACTGAGGAGGACAGTGTGAGAGAGTGCAATGACGCGGATGTACCTTTTGGCTACTTATTGTTGCTTTCACGTAATTAACCGTGCCGTTTTAATACATTTGCTGATCTGTGCCCAACGAAAAGGGCCTTAGAAGGCCGTTTCTCTCGTGACCTTTCTTGGCCTTCCTATTGGGTGTAGTCTTGTGCTCCTTGCTTGTAAGCTTCTGGTGCAGCACTTGTGAGGAGGCAGTTCGTACTCTTGGTTACTTGTTTTAAATTTGGTAGACAAGTTCTCAGTTGCATGCGTGCCATTCACGCTTACGCTCGCCTCATTTCTCATATACTGCGGCTCTAAACTTTATGCCATGAAGTTACTGTCTCTACACGAGAACATATATTCCTTTAATTATTAATAGTGCCCCCCTGGTTCGTGCAATTGCATGGCTGAACGCCACTACCGGAGCAAAAAACCTGTCACTTAGATCTCAACAGTGTTCTTAAGTAATTGAAACGTGCCTGTTTACATTCTCACTCCGAGAAGTCTACCAACAGTCACGATTACGCATGGATATATCGTATGCACTCGTATAAGTATTTGGTCGTATTATTAAATCACATCATTCTCCTACTTACTAAAACTAGTTAATCACAAAAAAAGCAAAAGAAATTCTTATCCTACTAAATTGACAAAAAATTGAAAGCTCTCTCTTAGTTACATTTTCAATGCAATTATTTCTTGCTACTTCTGCTTTGTTTCTGTGTCAGGGTCACCCTTAAGACTGAAGGTCTTATTAATTATAAAACTATAAGCTATCAATTATATTTAACACATGAATATACAACTTCATTAATCACTAAAATATTTTATTATTTACATTACATTTGAAGTACAAACATTACTTTTCTTAACTGTTTAGCCTTCCCTGTATGTACATTTTTAAGTCATGATGTGGATATAACCCGCGTATTTTGCCTGATTCCGGGTACCCCAGAATATGGTATCCTTCATTCGGAATCTTCATTATTCTGTAAGGTCCTGTATAGATCATCTGCCATTTTCGATTTACTTTCTTTAATGCTGAAGCTTTCGGGTAACAACACGAGATCTCCTTCTCTGTATTGTTCAACTTTATTTAATTGTCGGTCATAGCTTCGTTTCCTCAGATTAGCCTGTTGACTCAATGCCAGCAGTGCCTCTTTCATTTTATCCTCGTGACTTTCTATTCTAGGTAGACGAGCCATTCATTTTTCTCGGGACGATCAAACTTCAATTCCTCTGGTGCGTAACCAGTGGCATCATGTGGCAAGTTGTTATATATTTGTTCAAAAATGTTGAGGTATTCGCTCCATTTCGTATGCTTAGTTGCAGCGTATGTCCTCATGAATCTTTGAAATTCACGAAAAATTCTTTACGCTGGGCCTGTGTGTGGGTTAAAGCGTGATATCAAAATGTGCTTGATCTCTCGATCACTTAAGAACTCCTTCCATTTCGTACTATTAAAATACGAAGCATTATCCGATAGGATAGCCGTAGGGTTGCCCACTTGTGGAACAAATTCCGTTACTATCCGCTTGATAATAGAGATACAGGTTGTACACTTTAAGGTATATAGTTTCGCATACCTCGTGAACAAGTCATATATCGCTAGGACATACTTCACACCTCGAGCAGTGGGTAGAGGTCCCGCGACATCGACTGATACAAGACTTAGCTCCAGATTCTCAGTCCAATTGTCGTCTTTCCCGTGCGTATAATACATGTAACGTTTTATTCATAAATTACCATTCACTAAATGCTTTTATACATACAATTAATCAGTGACAACAATGAGATTATGTCTCAGGATTCTAGTTTCAATTTCGGTCCCACGAGTAAGTGTTCAGTACAATCAGCTGTTGGTGTATATGAACCGAGCTGTTTAAATGTAAAACACAAACTCTGCAGTGATAGGGATTATCTTTCAAAATTCAGTTACACACACTGCAGAACACTTACTACCGGGGCCAATATAATGTACTTTAATAAAAATTTTAAATTTATCAATCTGCTTTGATAGCTTTTAATAAAGTGACCTCAAAACCAAAGAGAAATAAATCCAATAATACTATGAACAGTGTAATGTAATTTAATTCAGCCCGACGCGAATCAGCAATCGGCAGACTAGCTCAGTACTCACGGTGGTTACGAGACTATAAATAATTAATTGTCTCTCTCTTGACTGATCACACATATTGCTCAATATATATGTATCACAATTATAGTTAAAACTCATGTGCTTATAGCACCAGATAATATTTCTTATGACAGTTCAATTTGAAGTAATAAAATCCGTAGCTCTAGGTCGTGGTTTTGGCTCGAATACCAATGTAAGATAACAAGCATAATCTTTTCCAGATGAAGTCTTAAATTAGAACTAGAATCCTGCAACCAGGCCTTTCTGCCTGGGATGTTACGTTGCAACTTTGAGAAAATCTGAAAGTGAAATATATTAATTATTCGTAGCGGCCACATAGCTCGTAGAATCTGAAGGAAAGATGAGCTAAAAGAAAATTACTAATTATTTTCTAGTATGGCGCCTAACAATGGTCAATATTCCGTTAAGGCCACGTCTGCTCAGGACGAGTAAGGTTGAAGAATATTGAAGGTTGAAGAATATTGAATACCGTACACAAATTTTAAGTTATGAACAACTATATTTTTTTCTTCTTTTTCAACTTACATAGACGATTATAGCAAGATGAACTTCAGACAATTGTTCTTTTCTCTTCAAGTCCAATAACAGAAGAAGATGACGAAAGAATAGAGAGTTCAGACACAGAATCTCGAATGTCCATGTAATTGCTATGTAATGCATTTGTTTACTCGCTGCCGTGATTCGCCAGCTGTCCATACGATAATTATCGATACAAGTGGCATTTACACATTTCAAGTTCATGACCACCTCAGGAGATACAGTACAGTAACATAACTGCAACTGTTATTAAAGAACGGCTACCTGTTTTCTATTTGGTGATTTCATGTAACTGAAGCACTTACTAAAGGAGGCCTTCCTGTTTTCTGTATAATAATTTAGTATAACTGAAGCTGTTGTAAAAAAGTATGTATAGCTACTTCTACAATGGAAATAAAGAAGGTAAACATTAGTTTGGAGAGGGCTTTGCAGTAGCCAACGGCGTAATGGGAGATATCATGGTTTTCAAGGCTGTTAATGAAAGAATATGCTGGATAAGAATAAAAGGAAAATTCTACAACGTAACCCTGGTTTCATTCCACGCACCTATAGAAGATAAAGATGACAGTGAAAACGACAGTTTCTACGAAGACCTAGAATCAGTGTATGAAGACGCACCATCATACGACGTGAAGGTTTTCCTTGGTGATGCCAGTGCTACAGTAGGAAGAGAAGATATTTTGAGAGCTTACGCTGGCCTTCACAGTCTGCATGATTCCTCTACCAACAATGGAATGAGATTAGGCAATCTGGTAGCTTTAAAAAACTTCAGAATTATGAGTACCTACTTTCCTCGCAAAAACATCCATAAGATAACACTGAAGTAATCTGACCAAGAGACATAGAACCAAATAGACCACATATTTGTGGATGTGAGACACAGAAGTGCTACCCAGAATGTAATATCTCAAAGAGGTGCAGAAATAGGATCAGACCATTAGTGACAACCATACAGGAGAGGATATTAAGCCGTAACAGCAGGAGACGAGAAGCAGACCAGAAAATAAATGCAGACCTACTGACAGAGGACCACATTAAAGAAAGATATGCACTAGAAACTGGAAACAGGTTTGTTTCCATAGAAGAAGAAGACGAAGATGATATTGAAAAGTTTTGGTCGAAAATCAAGACAGGTTTAAAAGATGCTGCAAGTGAGGTGCTGAAACCAATGGAGAAAAGGAGGAAGAGCAGAGGGCGTTTTAATGATCACCAAGAGAAAATCAGCGAAACTATTATGGCCGACAAACGAACAGGATGAAAGAACAAGGTTGGGATACATGGAAGCAGCTAGAGAAGCAAGATAAGTCCTTCAAACAGAAAAGCGAGAGCTCATAAACAGTAAAATGAAACTCTCAGAAGAAGACTGGGCAGTAGGAAATACAAGAGACTTTTACAGGACAGTCAGGTTCTTCAAGAAAGGATAGAACCTAAGGATTGACATGATCAGAGATCAAGGACAGATAATCACAGATGAAATGAAAGCTATGGAGGAGTCGAAAAACTACCTCGAAAACCTCCTGAATGTGCATGTAAAGACTATGAGTGCTACAATAGAAAATGAATAAGAAGAATCATATAGAGAAAACAGAGATACTGTACCATTGGGGGAGTATGAACAACCAACCATGGAAGAGGTAAGAGCGACCATAAAACTGCTGAAGAGGGGGAAGGCACTAGGAATAGATGGCATACCTGCACAGGTGCTGAAGAAGGGAAGAGCTACTCTACAAGCGAGACTATACCACTTAATCTGCTTCATTTGAAAGAAGGAAAGGATCCCAGAGAATGGAATGAGTCTCTCATCTGGCCTGTACTAACGAAAGGAGACCCAATGAGATATAGCAACTATAGAGGAATCACACTACTATGTGCAGCTTATAATATCTTGAGCATGTTGTTACTGAAGCGACTAACACCACATGTGAAGGAAGTACTGGGATTCCAACAAGCAGGTTTCAGATAGGGAAAGTCAACTGTAGACCATTTACATACAATACGACAAGTACTAGCAAAGAACTGAGAATTCCGCAAAAATGTTCACTGACTTTTTGTAGACTTCCAAAAAGCATAGTGTGAACAGACAAGCAGTAAGGCAAGATCCCGAAAGGGCTCGAGTTCCCGAAAAACTCATGAAACTTACACAGATATGCAACCAGGAGACAACATGCATGCTGAAAATAAATGGAAACCTGTCAAAGAAGTACAAAGTGAGGACTGGAGTGCAACAAGAAGACTGCCTCTCGCCTCTCCTGTTTAACCGGATACTGTAGAGAGCCTTGGTAAAGGTATCAAGCCTAGAGACACGAATACAGCTGGGAAGAAGGATCAACACCCTGGCCTATGCGGATGATGTAGTTTAAATAGCAGAGAAAGAGCAACACCTGGTTCAGGTGACAAGAACATTAATGGAAGAGGCAATGAGAGCAGGCCTGATGTTGAATATCGATAAGACAAAATACCTGGTAGTCAGCAGAGAAAATGATGACAGACCCCTGAAGGTGAAGGTTCAAAATGGTTCAAATGGCTCTGAGCACTATGGGACTTAAGTCATCAGTCCCCTAGAACTTAGAACTATTTAAACCTAGTTAACCTAAGGACATCATCACACACATCCATGCCCGAGGGAGGATTTGAACCTGCGACCGTAGCGCTGGCACGGTTCCAGACTGTAGCGCCTGGAACCGCTCGGCCACCCCGGCCGGCAAAGATGGACAAAGTCCTTGAAGGGGTAAAAGATTTTAAATATCTTGAGGCTATACTCAATGAAAGGAACGAGATAGACCAAGAAATTACCGCACGAATACAAGCAGGAAACAGGTTAAGGTTTACCCTGGGAAAGCTGTTAAAGTCCCGGCTTCTATCAAAATCCTCAGAGACCAAGATCTACAAGGCAATAATACAACCTGTACTCCTACATGGAGCAGAGAACTGGACCATCACCCAAAAGATGGAAAGAAAACTCCTGACATTTGAGAATGCCATCCTCAGACAGCTTTTTGGGCTAGTGAAGGAGGAAAAGAAGCAACTGTAAATTGCAGGAGCTATACAATTCGATGAACATCGTGGCAGTGATCAAAGAAAGAAGATTGAAGTGGTATGGACACGTAACGTGTCGGGAAGGGCAGATCATCAGGCAGGTAGCGGAGTAAGATATTAGAGGCAAACGACCACGGGGAAGACCACGACTCCAATGGATTTATCAGGTCAGAGAGGACATGAGTACGCTGGAGGTGTCTGAAGAAGAATACATGGATCGAGGACGCTGGAGGAGACTGACTGGTGAGGCCAAAGACCGTCTGTGGTTTGTGTGGCCAATGCGGTAGTGGTAGAAGCTGTTACCATTGTAGGCCTGCCAGTTCTCTATTTGGTAATGTTACTTAACTGAACTTGTTATCATTGAAGGCCTACCTGTTCTCTATTTGGTAATTTTACTTAGCTGAATCTGTTATTATTGAAGGCCTGCGTGTTTTCTGTTTGCTTATTTTACTTAACTGAAGCTGTTATTACTGAAGGCCTGCCTGTTTCATTCTAAGGAAATTAAGAGCTATTTCATAATTTCGGTTAGGTGAATCATGGCCTACCTACCTGCCTATTTTTGTTGTCCTATTATTGAGATCTGACATCTTACCCAATCTTTGTTGTAATTAACTGAAATTGTGATTGTCAAAGACCTGCCTTTTCAGAGGTATTTATGGCAATAAGGTAGTAACAGGAAATGATACATGATAGTACACAGGTCCTAACCTTTCGCCCTACATCCCTTTATCCATAATTGTCGTTTTCAACCACATCCGAAATAAGCATGGAGTGATACAAATGGTCGTCATAGAGCTTCAATAATGCATTAGCTGATGGCACAAGCCTTGTGTTTCCTTGATAGAACAAATGAAATGCGTGTGTATTCGTTAAAAATAATGATATCACAGAAAATATGTTTGAACACGATTAAAACGTTGGGAAAATAGACTACAGCAGCAGAAACCGCATTAAAAGCGCTTTATGATAGAGCAATATATGGTCTGAAACGGACTTAAAACAGAAAGATACGCATTTTTAATTTACGGTAACATGCTGTTTAATGCGTGGTACATATAAAATAACTCAGAGCATTTTGTAAGGTATGTGAGGAACTGTATAACTTTCATTTTCTCTAAAATTCTACGACCAATTTTCATCACGTATAAAATTTAATGGTTCAACTATGTAATACCAACTTGTAAACCAACGCAAAAATTAACTCCTGACTATAACTTCTTTGTGTACATAAACAGTCACATAAGCATTCACAATATGGTATCATGTAATAACAATTTTCCACTGAAAATGACAAAGTGCTGAAAAATACCTGAGTAATTCAAAACAAACGGTTTCTTGCACAAGGAGGAATTTCTGTCAAAAGGACGACAATTAATTCTACCTGATTTTACTATTTACTTCAAGGGCTGCTGTCATTTTCAGAATTTACAGGTAGTTTACCATTATCTGGACGTTACACATGTAAAATTGAGGCGATGGTCATAGTTTTTACTTATATTTTGAGATGCAAGGTTCAAAGGGGAAAAAGTAAGGAAACCACAGGACTTAGGTTTCTGCATGGAGTTGATTACATATGATTGAAAGAGGGCAAAAATCTGCTTTGAAGACGTTGTAAAGTACAGTAAGTTGTACAGTGAAGGCCTCGGAGGCGGACAAGAAAGAGCCTTTGGCGGAAAATGCAGAGAAGACAGCTCCAGTCTGCCTATAGGAGAGCAATATATCACTAGACACAATGCAGGCTCTGTGAAAACTACAGGTATTGATGGCTCTACGCTCTCAGCAGAATACGGCAGGCAAGGTGTGAGGATCGTATAAGAGTGAGACTGCAACTTCTTCATCCCTAAAATACCTGTAGCTGGTCCCTCATATATGTCGAAATAGTAGGTAAGTCGTAGGAAACAACACGCTCTAACACAATAACGCTCTCCTTTGAGGGACCAATAGGAAACATGCAAAACAATTTTCTTTCCGTATCTGTAGGCTTCTGGGTGTGGAAATGTCGGAATTTCATCGATCAGCGTGAACGGACATAGTAGTTTAGGAAAATTATTGAGAAATTGGAGGACGCTTCAAGAGAACTGACTGCACGTGAGAGGCTAGGACGGGGTGTCGAAGAAGGGGCGAATGTTATGAGGGGAGACAAGAGGAACTGTGGTGACATTTCGTCTGATGCTAGTGAGAGAAACATTTCGAATTCTGCTCTCAGAATTCGGTGTAAGATGTAGACAATTCACATTGCAGCTCCAACTGGAGCATGTTGTAAAGTTTGCGTTAGGTAGCTTTTCGGGTATCACAGGCATCGTATCCGACACAATGACCACGGACAGAAGTGCTGGTGGACTACACCGTGATGCTCTTATAAAAATGGTAACATATTCAGTTGGCTTCAGGATGTACAGGTTGCAATATACAGTACTCACTAAACGTTAGAGTGCAGGCGGAGAACACAACGATGCTGTTATGACAATGGTAAGATGTGCAATTGGCTTCAGAATAGATAGGCTGCAACATAAGCAGTAAACGTTAGAGTGTTAATGGATAGGAGGAACACACCCTTCTGGCATGCATAACTTCGTGAGCTTAAATTTTCGCAGTCACTGTAGTTAGATTGTGGAAACTGATCAGTGTGGTAATATCCTACCTGGCGGTGCCTTGTCTTGAATGTCCGCCAACCTTAGTTACTTGTAACTGTTTCAATATTCCTGTGATAATTTCTCAGTGAACAGGATGTTATTAAACACTTTCGTTTTATACTTTAGTGCAACTTCTGCATTCGTTTTGTGTGAGAATTTACAATAAACAATAGAACTTACTGTAACTTTGACTTTCATTACATACGTATCTCACCTGGTCACTATTCCACCACCCTTTTGAATTCCGTAGCGCAATAATTTAGCTTTAATTAAAAATCGTTCTCTAACAAATGATAATTTACAGTCTCTACGTTGGGAATCTACTTACTGATATAGGTTAATTTCCTAAAGGTGTGGGCTGTGGGGTAATACATGGTCAGCTAATATACTGTGTGTGTAGGATTTGTATTGGTGATATTACATTTAGGTGCATGCCATGATTTTAGTTCGGAATGTAATGCGCCCGCTTCTCTTCTAAATGTGACTTTATGGTCACCTCATCTTCTTTTATGCATAAAAATATCTAAATCGCCGTGGTGAACATCTTTAACCACTCACTGCATGGGCGTCTTAACTGTCACGCACTTATTATCCTAATTTGTAAATTTAATTAAATATTACGTCACAGTCGTTACACGAAAACCCATCTGCAGTCCGCTTTACCTTGCACAATCCCCTCCACAGACAGACAAACTTCAGTCGAGGACAGTAGAAGCTAAAATCACAATGCGTC
Source organism: Schistocerca serialis cubense (assembly GCF_023864345.2). Lineage (NCBI taxonomy): Eukaryota > Metazoa > Arthropoda > Insecta > Orthoptera > Acrididae > Schistocerca > Schistocerca serialis. Next base: position 586,422,403 of record NC_064645.1, on the reverse strand, counting down.
GCGTTCGGGAGCCAATCAGCTAAACACAAACTGTGCCTTGCCCGCATCCTACAGGAATTTTTTTCCTGTGCGATGAAGCTTTGACGGCAGCGCTACTTATTCAGATAAGTAGCCTCTCATTTGGTGGAGTGGAAAGAGCACATAGCTTCGGAAAACACCAGAGCAGCTCATTTGGTTTTGAAACTGCAATGTTTGGTAGCAACACTGCTAGACAATACATAACAAAGGCAGTCTGGCGACTCGGCACTATATCAGAAATGCACCTTAATGGATGGCGAACAGCTCGCCTACATTGGCAGCAGAGTACAGTTTTAGTTTGTATAGGATTTCTGAAGCCACCTTTTTCTGAAGGAAATGTTCAAGTAGTACATGCGCATCAAATGTATTCACCGCTTTACAGACGCTGCCTACGTTCATGGATGTCCCGAACACATTCTCAGCTAGAAGAAAATCGTCAATTAGTAACTGACTGAAGTGTGTGGACAAAAACTGTAGAGGAAAACCAAGGTTTGACTGTCGCATCCAGCGATTCACACTCAGACACGTGCGATCGGGTTTGCACTGTCCCAACACCAGTGGCACTACAAACAACACCAGTGCCACTACAAACAACACCAGTGGCACTACAAACAACACCAGTTGCACTACAAACAACACCAGTGGCACTACAAACCAGGGCTCCTGGCGCTACGTAAAACCGTTTAGCACCAATAAGCTTTTGCCCACCCAGAACACAGGCGTCGAAATGGTTAGGGGAAAACCACTTGCGTGTTGTTCTCGCTCAACGCTCGGTCTTTATGATACAGTTGTTATTACTTTAATGACGTCTGCAATGAACTTAGGTTTTGGGAGGATTTCCGCTTACAGCTGACAGTAGACTATGCGTGGATTTGGTTTCTGGCATACCTTCCTGTCTTATTTCTTTCTGTCTTTTGTTTAATAAACGAGCCATGTACTACGACAAAACAGTAAACGGTTCAAATAGATGTACGTAGCAGTAGTTACACAGATATGAGGTTTCCCAACAATAGACAAGCGTGGAGAGATGTTTCAAACCAGTCAACGAAGACTTCAAGACTGCTTGTGTCGCAGCTATAGTCATATGTTACTGGACAATTCCTTTAGTTGTCAACGCTGTATGCCTGGTTGGTTAGGAAGGAGTTCAAGTTTGCGATCTCTGAAGATGGGTGTAATCCCGAAACGCGTAACATGTTCTAATAGAAGAGCCAATTGAACATCTCATGACTTTATTGCGATTGTACAGCATTGGTTGCCAATTATTTCCACGGATATCCAAAACCGTTTCTAATATCTAAAACGCTCATTGTTACTGATCACTAACCAATTCAATCTTTTCTCAGTTACCGTTTTCCATCAGTAGAGCAATTCTGTCTTGCATTAACAAACCGAAGGATGTATGCTCGTTATGGGTGCACCACTGGTGGATCAAATTTTGCATTGCGTGACGTTCTCTATCGAACTTCGTTCATTTCACGGGTGGCATGATTAGCCCCAGTATCTGTTGCTTGAGACTTTCCCGACGACCCTTATGGTTCATTGCCCGACAGGTGCTGTAGCTTTGCTTACCGTAACCGACCAAAAATTTGTCGCTCCTGCACACTGAATTTGGCGCCTAAATGGCAGTGTATTTCCCACATACACCGTCATAAATAGGAGGCTACAGTCATAGCTCAGTAGTGTGTTCGTGGCACCTAAATATGTCAGTTAGTGGTGCAGAAGAAATATTGTGAGTATTTCACGACATCTGACGTTTCAGCCATTAAGTCATTTCTGCAACCACTCTCAGTATATTTGGAACACACGCTAGGTTCACAAAGCACTAAGGCAGCAAGCAATTGTTATTTTGCTGAATCTCATCTGATATGAGATGATATCTATACTGTTATGGAGGCAATACTTTCCTAGTTGTTGCAGTTATTAGTTTCAAAGGTGTCGCGTATAATTGAGAAGGATGGCCAATACGATGTGCATTCAAGTTCTAAGGCCTTCGATTTTTTTTCTAATTAACTACTCACCCGAAATCGATGAAACTGGCATTACTTCTCGACGTAATCGCCCTGCAGAAGTACACACTTTTCGCAACGCTGACGCCATGATTCCATGGCAGCGGCGAAGGCTTCTTTAGGAGTCTGTTTTGACCACTGGAAAATCGCTGAGGCAATAGCAGCACGACCGGTGAATGTGCGGCCACGGGGAGTGTCTTTCATCGTCGGAAAAAGCCAAAAGTCACTAGGAGCCAGGTCAGGTGAGTAGGGAGCATGAGGAATCACTTCAAAGTTGTTATCACGAAGAAACTGTTGAGCAACGTTAGCTCGACGTGCGGGTACGTTGTCTTGGTGAAACAGCACATGCGCAGCCCTTCCCGGACGCTTTTGTTGCAGTGCAGGAAGGAATTTGTTCTTCAAAACATTTTCGTGGGATGCACCTGTTAGCGTAGTGCCCTTTGGAACGCAATGGGTAAGGATTACGCCCTCGCTGTCCCAGAACATGGACACCATCATTTTTTCAGCACTGGCAGTTACCCGAAATTTTTTTGGTGGCGGTGAATCTGTGTGCTTCCATTGAGCTGACTGGCGCTTTGTTTCTGGATTGAAAAATGGCATCCACGTCTCATCCATTGTCACAACCGACGAAAAGACAGTCCGATTCATGCTGTCATTGCGCGTCAACATGCCACACGGGCAGCCGTGTGGTCGTCCGTCAACATTCGTGGCACCTACCTGGATGACACTTTTCGCATTTTCAGGTCGTCATGCAGGATTGTATGCACAGAACCCACAGAAATGCCAACTCTGGAGGTGATCTGTTCAACAGTCATTCGGCGATCCCCCAAAACAATTCTCTCCACTTTCTCGATCATGTCGTCAGACCGGCTTGTGTGAGCCCGAGGTTGTTTCGGTTTGTTGTTACACGATGTTCTGCCTTCATTAAACTGTCGCACCCACGAACGCACTTTCGACACATCCATAACTCCATCACCACATGTCTCCTTCAACTGTCGATGAATTTCAATTGGTTTCACACCACGCAAATTCAGAAAACGAATGATTGCCGCTGGCGGTAAAATTCCATCTGCCGTACGGTGCTGCCATCTCTGGGACGTATTGACAATGAACGCGGCCTCATTTTAAAACAATGCGCATGTTTCTATCTCTTTCCAGTCCGGAGAAAAAAATCGCAGGCGCTAGAACTTGAATGCACCTCGTACTATACACTGGTACACAATGGCGGTCGCCTGTTATGAACATCGACAATACTGCAATCATTTTATCTTCCAGCAGCACCAAGAAAATGTTCAGATATGCTAGAACGCGTGAAATGATCTGATCTCCCCCAAAATGCTCCGAATTTCATGCAACAAAATATAGAACCACATATGTAGTCTCTTCGTTTTCTGTCCATAGTTAGTCTGTAGCACCTGGAAGTTGGAGTCCACATTGATGCAAATGCTTAGGAGTAACAAAATGAAAATAATTGTAGATGCTGTGTGATGTGTTGTTTGAAATAAATAGTTTAATGGGCATGAGGCGCGTGTGGTTCATGTTCCCGCCATCATGTATTTTACACCCTGTTTTTAACGTACTTCCAACTCACTAAGTTAATTTAAATTACTACTGTCACTGAATTGCTGCTTTGGCTGACCGTGAGCGGCGCTAGCAGCGTGTATCATATTTCCCCTCTCGTAGTATCTTTGCTCGACTGCTATTACTTCCCAGTCATTGTCTGTCGTAAGACAGTTCGGCTCGCGAGTTCGGGCTGCCAGTCAGTTGGAACGTGTCTGGAGCGCAGTCCGGCCCCGCCAGTGGAGTGTTGCAATGCGGCACTAGTGCAGTCGGGTTGCAGCAGCAGTGAGGTCTGCGTCGACATGGCTCGCCCGACCATTGCCGCCACGAATCACTTGAGCCGGGCCACGGTCTAGGTGGATCGTCGGTCAGCCGTCCTACCGAAAGACGTGTTTTGGCTCGCCGATCGTTTACGTTAGTGTTGGGTATCGTTCTGATCTTCTTGCAAGTGTTTGTCAGGTTGTGTGTGTAAAGTTAGCAGTATTTCCACTTACGACTCTTTTAGACATTGTCGTCATTCTGAGGGTAATGAGTCGGTTGGTGCGGAGCAGAAAGGATATCTTCTTGCGGTGCAGTCGGCTGGGTCCGCTGCCCGTACCTGCGCAGTGTCGGAGCCTGTTTGGAGCTGTCCGATCGCTACGAGCTTCGTCGCTCACCGAACCAGGACGTCAAAGTTGAGTAGTGTTTTAAGTACACAAGGCACACCCATTCATGTTGTGTGGTTCGTTTTGGTGGTTCGCTGTTGGGGAGGTTTTCCTGTGAGTGTTTGTATTGCTGAAATTTAGCCACTATGCGTTGGAATTAAGTAGATTTATTAACTACAATTAAAGTGCACCAGCGGAATTTTCCGCTTTGTGGCCGTTAGTGTTCTGATTACCTGCTCTGGCCACTAACGTAGTTTCAGGCAGGGTCCTTTCCTCACCCTTTGTCGCTGTCCAACTCGGTGTGTAGTTTTGACAACTTAATACATATACATATTTGATTGTGGATAATTACGTACGTAACATTTTGGTGTTTGAGCTCTCCTGTACCGATTGGTGGCAAGCAAGTCCTTTTGTCGGTCGGTCCGTGGCTGTCCCTTGGTTGGGTTACCGACGGATCAAGTGTAGTTCGGCTAACTACCGGTCTCACCTAAGTGAACGAGGGCAGACCGACTCCCTGAAGGCTTCTGAGTGCCGTTGTCTTTACTACCTTTCTGACGGGTGTTTCATTGTCTTTTTGTAATCTATCATAGTCAATGATTTAAGAAGTTTTTGATTTTACTTTTTTTAATGTAAATCAAAGGCCTTCAGCCGCGTATAAGTAAGTTTGAATTCCGAAAAGTGGATATTTACTGAAAGGTTATTGCCGTTGTGTTGTCTTTTCTTTTAGTGCGCTTTCTGCTACTTAAAACTTTAGGCTTATTGTTATATCTTTTTAAATTTTGGAAAATTTATTGTGGGCCTTCAGCCGCTTAAAAAATTATTCTTAAAATTACCCGTTAAACAAAAACATTGCGACCTTCTGCCTTTGAAAGGTTATGGTAATTTATTTTAAAATGTTGAGAATTTTATTGTGGGCCTTCAGCCGCTTGTGTTGCATCTTGTTTATGTTTGTCTATCCACTTTTGCCTTGAGGCTTTCAGCCTAGCTGTGATATATATATATATATATATATATATATATATATATATATAAATTATTTTATTTGTAATTGTAACTGCATGTCTTCAGTCACTTGAAATTTACCTTGTTGATTTATTAAGATTTCTTGTTTGGAGGCCTTGAGCCGTGAAAGATTTGGAGTTTGAAACTTGCAGTTATAAAGGTTCGGCTGTGTGCCTCTTTGGTTGTAAATTTGTTATTAAATTACAATAAATTTCAATTTTGAGGTGGAACTGACCGACACCTTACTTGGCCCTTTCCACAATCCCAATCACCTGTTTTGCCCAGCGGGTTTAGCGGGCGTCTCAGGGCAAAAAAGTTTTAGCACTTTACTACTAGAAGAAGGGACTAATAATATTTGTAGTAAAAATACGAGGATGATTACATCATAAAGTTAACAGCTGAAGAAGCGATTTCTTTGGGTTTGAGATACCATAAAACCAGCACAGCATAAAGTTTAATGAGACACTGTTTAAAATTTAATATCTTCGTTTTATTTTATGTAGATGATGTGAGGAATGGGAAACATACCTTGAGGTGACAAAAGTCAACGAATAGTGATATCTACATACACAGCTGGCGGTAGTATCCCGTACACAAGGTGTAGAAGGGCAGTACAATGGCGCAGCTGTCATTTGTACTCAGGTGATTCATGTAAAAATGTTTCTGAATTGATTATGGTTATACGACGGAAATTAGCAGATTTTGAATGCGGAATAGTAGTTGAAGCTAGACGCTTGGGACATTCCAGTTCGTACATCGTTAACGAATTCAGTATTCTGAAATTCACGGTCCCAAGAGTGTGTCGAGAATACAAAATTTCGGAAATCACCTCTCACCACAGAGAATGCAGCGGCCGATTGGCTTCACTGAACGACCGAGAGTAGCTGCGTTTGCGTAGAGTTGTCAGTGCTAGCAGAAAAGCAACACTACGTCATACAACAGCAGAAATCAATGTGGACGCACGATCAACGTATCTGATAGGACAGTGCTGGAAAATATGGCGTTAATCAGCTATGGTAGCAGCCAACCTACGCGAATGGCTACGCTAACAGCACTACATCACCTGCAACGCCTCTCTTGGGATCGTGACCATAGTGGTCTGGTGAGCCTAGAAGACTGGAAAACTGAGGCCTGGTCCGGTCTGTCACGATTTCAGTTGGTAAGAGCTGATCATAGGTTTCGAGTGTGGTGCAGACCTCGAGAAGTCATAGACCCAAGTTGCTAACAAGGCAGTGAGCAAGCTGGTGTCGGCCCCATAATGGTGTGGGCTGTGTCTACGTGGAATGGCATGGTTCCTCTGATCCATCTGAATGGATCGTTGATGGAAATGGCTACTTGAAGACCATCTGGAGCAATTCATTGACTTCATTTTCTGAAACAAAGATGGAATTTTTATGGATGACAGTGGTCGTAATGGGTTTGAAGAACATTCTGGATAGTTTGAGCGAATGGTCTGAACACCGAGATCACGCGACATGAATCCCATCGAACATTTATGGGACATAATCGAGAGGTCAATTCTTGCAACACAATCCTGCAATGGCAACACTTTCGCTACTATGGACTGCTATATAGGCAGCACGGCTCAGTGCTTCTGCAAGGAGCTCCCAACGACTTGTCGAGTTCGTAACACGTCGAGTTGCTGAATTACACAGGGTTGGTTGGTTGGTTGGAAAAGGAGACCAGACAGCGTGGTCATCGGTCTCATCGGATTGGGGAAGGATGGGGAAGGAAGTCGGCCGTGCCCTTTCAGAGGAACCATCCCGGCATTTGCCTGGAATGATTTAGGGAAATCACGGAAAACCTAAATCAGGATGGCCGGACGCGGGATTGAACCGTCGTCCTCCCGAATGCAATTACACAGGGCAAAAGGATGTCCGACAAGACATTATGAGGTACCCCATGAGTTTTGTCACCTCATTGTTTATCATTTTGGAGACACATACTGACATCAACATTGCTAAATATTTTTTGTATTGTTTTCATTTGTTTGACGGCGCAAAAACAACTTGAGTCTTACGCGCTCATGCTAAATAGTTCAAATGGTTCAAATGGCTCTGAGCACTATGGGACTTAACTTCTAAGGTCATCAGTCCCCTAGAACTTTGAACTACTTAAACCTGACCTAAGGACAGCACACACATCCATGCCCGAGGCAGGATTCGAACCTGCGACCGTAGCGGTCGCGAGGATCCAGACTGTAGCGCCTAGAACCGCTCGGCCACCCCGGCCGGCTGCTAAATGGTCTTTCGAGCAACGGATAAGTACTTCACTAAGTAAACACCAGAGAAATTTAAAAAAAAATCTCTCATTTTTCAACAGTACTGTACGGATGCGAGTTATGGAAGTAAAACAGACTAGGCATAAAGCTACAAAGAAAAGGTAGCAGGTCCAGGAAACCTTGGAACAGGGGCAATAAGAAAACTACTTAAGGCGTTGGACCGAGTGCATACTGAGAGAAAAGTAATGAATAAATTGTGCCTAAAGTATTAAAGGTTGTTAGCTAAGCGCGTGGGGAAATCTAGGTGGATCGAAATTGCGATAAACACTATGACGAGCATTTTACGTCGCGATACGATGAATGGGTGAACGCATTGTCAATCATATTTTACTTGTCATTACAGTCTGTAACGTTTCCTGGCAATTGTTCCTAAATCAGCAAGTTCCGCTGTCTGTCATCGCTGCAAACTTACGACCTAGTTTATTAGTCTGTCTGCTAAGAAAGTATATCGCCTCTGATTTCGTGTCATACCTCCTCTCACACTCATTACTCGTTTTTATTCATTTTAGTGAAACATTTAATGAACTGTTGAGTAAAAGACAAAATGAAATGCGTTGTTGTTCTTCAGCCGTCTGTAGCTCGCCACACACTTGTTTCGTGCTTCGTTAAGGTTTAATTGGGCAATATTGGTAAGGGGTGGGGGAGAGCAGAAGGGGTTAGAAAACCGGAGGGAGAGCCGACGTGAACACTGATTTCTTCGCTTGAAATGGGCGATTATAGGTTGAATGCCATACCCATCGGACTTGCAGTCAATCTGCAGTTTGCGTAACAGTCTCCGGCAAATCGTTTGCTCTGAGATATTAACACGAAAACTCCTTTTTATTGCTACTTCTCATGTTCTAAAACGGAGCCAGAGATACGCTCCACAGATTATGACTAGTCTTCACGAATCCTATTCCCAGAAGCAACCGGGGGAGACTTCAGTGGCCTTTTGCCAAAGGGAAGGGGAACGACCACCCACCTCTTTCAGAGAACAGCCGTTTCAGGTCTTTACTACGTTTATGGCTCCCAGGAAGGCAGAGGAACATAGTGCAACGCGACTTCAGCTCTGCTGACGGAAATGTCGATATCCGCAGTAGCTATCATACTTACTAAAAATTGTTTAACAATATATATATAGTTTCCTCTATACAAAACTTCGAGAGGACACTGGATCGATGACCTACGTTCCCATTGAGAAATATCGAGTCTAGCGATTCAGTAACTTAGATAATTCATTTAGTCATGAAACATTTCAAAGCTACTGTGGAAACAAGTTACCGATATCAGGTAACTTCGAAAATGTAATCAAAAATTTTAAACATTAATACTGAACAGTATGCTTTTTAATCGACATAAGCTCCAAATCAGGAAAGATACATGTAGAATAAAGCAGTTAGTATAATATTTAAATAACTTTGTTTCCTAATCAGGAAAAGAGGGAAAATGTACATACACACATATTACACAGAACACCAATTTCGTAATAACTATATTAGCTGGAACGAAATATCGCAGTGGTTAGGTACACAGCTCCCAGTCAGTATGAGTAGGATACCCAACAGGGAAATTAGATTTACATTAGATCTTTCGTAATTTCCAAAGAACGATTGAGGTGAATTCCAGTTTGGTTGCTTTGAAAAAAACAGTTTTCTTCCTCAGTCGTCTGCGAGCTTTTTCTGCCCCTCTGGCGACAACGTTGTCATTAAACCTTTCTTCACTTTTCGATCTTTTTAATATTGCCATAATCTGGTATTTATATTACTCTGTGTTCCAGGTATTGCCTAGGCCTTGTCATATCCACCGGACACGTTGTACCTACCAGGTCAGTTTCAGTGAATGATTTCCCTATTATTGTATTTTCTATTACTTCAAAATGATTCACATACTACGAAGCTTTCTTAGTTAGGACGGCCATTTTCTCATTCCCAGAAGTTGTCCGAAAATGTGCGACCTTTTGAAAACAACATAAAATTATTTTATCTTCGATAAGGATAGAAGCTGAAGCATTTTTTCATGGCCATGATTTAAACCAGGGTCCTCCTTGATAGGCAGATGTGCTAACAACTACACCACCAAAGCATTGTTGCTACAACAGCTACACGGATTACAATGGCACGCGCACATGGAAGAACACGGCTGGTACTTCACCCACTCGGTATCACGCAGCACTCACTCACGTAACAGCCTCGTGGACTTGACATGTGGGTAAGGAAACACAAACTCAATAAGCATCGACGCAACTAGCGGCACTAATGGGCTCGCAAACTGTTCGAATGCATACAAGATTACTTTTTAACTGTCGACTTTCCATGTTTTCCATGGAGGGCGTGTGTGCTGTAAACCTGATATTCACCAATTTTACCCCAGTATAACTAAAACTGAAGTGATAATCGAATAATGAACGTAGTAGGAAGTCATTGTTTCAGCTGTGGAACTGTATGTCTCCGTGAAATAATAGCTGGTGACATAACGCTCGCTTTCAGTCAGCTGCTAAAATTGCACTGACATTTATGCATGTTTTGAGCACAACAAATTTGAAAACATTTATGTCGATGAGTGTGACAGCAGACTGTAATTGCCAACTTTGTTTATAATTAACAAAAAAAGTTTCAGCTACACGCACGTAAGTAAATCAAGCAAATGAACTAGTAGAACTCGCTACAGTTAATAATATGAACAGAAAGAGAAAGGAACGTAAGGTATGCTGGTGAAAAGAGATGGGCGTTATTCTACTAGATCCCTATCTCGATAATTACTCGAATAAGTAGATCATTCAAATTTATTTGCCAATAAATTATCTGTAAATTAAGTAACGAATGACATATAATGCCACCGTATGTTCTCTGTTTACTTCTTGCACAGAATTATTAACTGTTCCCTTGGCTCAGTGCAGTTTCTGTTTGATGAATAACTTATTAATGTTCCTGGAGGTATGTTCCGTCTTCGCAACAGAATGAAAGGTAGTTTTTTTTCTGCCATACGCGTTTCGCTTTTATTATTTATGAAGCACCTTCACTGGCAATTTCCAATGTGTGAGGTCCTAGAGATCGCCAATTCCCGGCGAAAAGCGTATGTTGAGAAAACAAACTGCCTTAAGTTTTGTTGCAAAGACGCAACATATCTCGAGTAACTTTGAAGCTACTAAGGAACGACAGAAAAAACGACAAACTTGTTAATGTTTTGTGCTTCTTTGGCTCAGTAGCTTAAGTTGCAGACTACAAAACTACAGGCTTAGGGTTCGATCTTCCTTTGGTCTTACGATTTTCTCTGTTACTTATGGCTTCTTTCACCTACAACAGTGACAATAATGCCAAGTCACCGTATTTTGGAGTACGTTTACAGATGTAGATCCCCCTTTAAAAGGGTCGATGAAAATGAAATGTCTTGTGACGAGGGCCTCCCGTCGGGTAGACCGTTCGCCTGGTGCAAGTCTTTCGATTTGACGCCACTTCGGCGACTTGCGCTTCGATGGGGATGAAATGATGATGATTAGGACAGCACAACACCCAGTCCCTGAGCGGAGAAAATCTCCGACCCAGCCGGGAATCGAACCCGGGCCCTTTGGACTGACAGTCTGTCGCGCTGACCACTCAGCTACCGGGGGCGGGTCAAAGCGTCGATAAGTATGCTCAAATGTGGGAGGATGTCATGGGCATGCAACCGCACCTAGTAAAGCAATGCAGCGGCAACCTCCGAGTCGATCACAGCTTTACTTGATTTGCAGCGCAACAAAGGAAATATAAAAATACTTACATGTGGACGGCCTCAACAGTTTGGACTATAACGCAGCCGTAATGTTCAGCAGCCAGCTGACGGTCAACCGTTTTTTTTCAATTTCTATAAAAATGCACCGTCTTTTGTACATAATAATGTGCCAGAAAGAGGCGGCTATAAATCTGGAGGTGTACTGTACGTCTCTCCAGAACTGGAATTTGCTCTAGGTCCCACAAGCTGTCGAAAGTTATCGTAAAATTGGTTTCTGTATGTAATCAAGGTCTGGTTGTTTCGACAAGTGCACGGATACTGAAAGCAGCCACATATGTTCTCCACGGGACCGCCTGCTCACAACTGCCAGCACAGACCCAGGAAATCTCAGCGGTCCAGCGCGCGGCTACAATGCACGCCATTGTTTTATTGGCTGTCGCACCCTGGCTGCCTCGTGCGTTACAGTCACTCCACAACCGATTCGGTCCTGTTCAACTGTCCCACTGCTAATACGCACAAGAACTCTACGCAAGAAAGCAACGGTGAGAATGTACCCAAAAAACCCTGCCTGCAACACCTTTCTTAGATTGGTACGACTATCGGATATGTCTGTCTCTTTGACATAAGTACGCAATTCGTTCGTGTACGCAGTGTCACAAAATGAATGAGCCAAGCAAGAATGCAATCGTTCCTCACGTTTAACGTCAACAGACTTTTAATCTAAAGTCTCCGAAAACGTTTAGGGAATGCTGCTGTACGCCCAAAGTCATCCAAATTTTTTTTGAATTAACTCCGAATAAACTTGCCGTTAGAATATGGAATAGTTTTCTGATCCGACATGCGTCTACGCAATTCTGTAGAGCTTTGAGATCCAGAATTTTCGGAAGAGAAAAAAATGGTTCAAATGGCTCTGAGCACTATGGGACTCAACTGCTGAGGTCATTAGTCCCCTAGAACTTAGAACTAGTTAAACCTAACTAACCTAAGGACATCACAAACATCCATGCCCGAGGCAGGAGTCGAACCTGCGACCGTAGCGGTCCTGCGGTTCCAGACTGCAGCGCCTTCAACCGCACGGCCACTTCGGCCGGCTTTTCGGAAGAGACAATGGTTTTGAATATTTAAAAGATTTCGTAATATTGCAGCATACTTGCAACTGCTCAAGGTACGATTCGAACACATCTTTCAGTTTTCTAAGCAAACTGTAATTATTACAGCAAAGTCTTACCAAAGATTTAAAAACAGATAGTGGTGTATTGCTGTCCATGACCTAGGGAGGCTTCCAACAACTTCTGTCATATAATAACCAAATAAATGTCAAAGAACCGGGTCACGAATTTCGAATGATATTATGGCGTAAAAAGATTATATTTGAAGGGTGATTTGGGAATGAAGTTGAAGTGGAATTACAATCGATTACGGGCCAAAAACCACTGCAAAACTGATCATTTCTCAATTTTTGCTGAATAACTTCGTGAATCAAAAGTCGTATATAGTAGTCATGATTAAAGACGAGTTCAGAAGTGCATTGCATGAGTAGAACGTATTTTCTTTAGCACGACAACGGTAAATCTCTGTACCTCAAATTAAATTTCTCATGAGGCATTTCTAAAAACCAGTTGTCTTGAAAACTACAGTAAAAAAGCGGCATATTTTTAATAAATGACAAGAAATTGAACAAAATGGCACTGGACTTCAAATGTGTCTACTGTTCTTAATACTTTTAATTCACAAGAGATTTCATTCGTGTAACTGAAAATGTTTCGGATAACATTTGTTATTGACGAATAACGAATAATAACTTTTATCCTTGTTCGTTATTTGTCATTCGCATAAATTTCGAATATGTTTGGTGCTAAGTAAGACACATCGCAAAAGTGTACACAGAGTATTCACAACCTATGTGCAAGTGAGTGCAGGAGCGTAGAATCCACGTGGCGGCGAACAAGCCTCAACCGTGTGACCGGATGTACAACAGCTCAAGCGGTTTTCATTAGAATCGATAACCTTCGGTAACTTCCGCCAGCGTTCGTTAACGGCATGTTAGGTTGATGTCTACAAATAAATTTAGGCTATAACGATGTATCTCATTTATGCTAAGTACAGATTTCCTGTCTTGTACATAGGCAGAGATATAAGAAAAACTAAGTGGTAAGTGAATAACCTTAATAACAATCACTGGAAAAGTGAAGAACGAGTAAATGAAACATACAGACAGTGGTCTCTTTACCACAGGAGCTACGATCTCTTGATTTGTCTCTCCAGCGAATGCTATCAGATGCTTGTACTTTTTTTTTTTTTTTTTTTTTTTGAGTCTTCAGTCTTCCGATTGGTTTGATTGTCCCTTCACGAATACCTCTCCTGCGCCAACCTCTCCATCTCAGAGTGTCACTTGAATCCTCTGTCTTCTATTATTTTCTGTATGTACTCCAACTACGCCTTCCTCTACAACTTCCTCTAGTATCACAGAAATTATCTTAACAGATGTCCTACCATCATGTCACTTACTCTAGTCAGTATTTTCCACATATTCCTTCCCTCGCCGATTCTACAAAAAACCTTCTCATTTCTTACTTTATTAACGTACCGAATGTTCAGCATTCTTCTGCAGCACCCCGTCTCAAATGCTTCAGTTCTCTTTCGTTCTAGTTTTCTCACAGTTCATACACTGAAGAGGTAAAGCAACTGGTGCACCTGCCTAATATCGTGTAGGGCCCCGCGAGCACACAGGAGTGCCGCAAAGCGACGTGCCATGGATCCAACTAATGTGGAGGAAACTAACACCATGAATCCTGCAGGACCGGCCATAAATCCGTAAGAGCACAAGGGTGTGGAGATCTCTTCTGAACAGTACGTTCCAAGGCATCCTAGATGCGCTGAATAATATTCGTGTCTGGGGAGTATGGTA